>NC_044277.2:14017468-15258093 GCF_004027225.2 Strigops habroptila
GGTTTGCCTGTTAAGTAAGGAGGTAGCGTCTTGCTGGCAAGAAACACATTTTCCTGCCTTCAACAACCAGCAGAGAAGCTGCAGGGCTGACTGAGAGTTCTGTTGTATGGCTGTGCAGCCGAACACAGTGCCCGAGTTCCTTGCTTCAAAGGCAGCAAACTGTTCCTGCTACCGTGATGAGCCCCATCGGAGTGGGTTAGTAAAGCCCTGGGAGTGAAATGACTTCAGTGGGACTACCCAGAGCAATGACAGCTGCCCCCAGCAGTGGGGCTTCGCAGGCCTGGGCCCTATTACTGTTGGCTGGTTTGAATGTTGTACCTTAGAAATAAGCAAAGGACCACTCTGCCTCTGATTCAGGTTTCACAAAACGGCTGTTGATGGATGTGAGGCAAAGTGTGAAGCATCAGAGCCACCTTCTACCGTGCTTCATTGGGCAATGGGGAGCACGAACTAGGATGTACGGTTTGAAGAGTAAACAGTTCACTCAAACAAGAGAAACTATAAAGCAATACTTACTGCAAATTGGTATTGAATCGGCATCAAGAAGCTGAAACAAGAAGGGAGTTAGCTACAGCCATAGCTAAAAAAAGATCTTTGGGGATTCTTGCTCTAATCCAGTGTGAAATCCTAAGAAAATTAGTTTGGTCTAGATTTATTGTTTAAAGAACATTGGTACATGCTTGCTGCCTGTCAAATAAATTCTGCAGAGTCACTGGCTTCACTGTGTGATGGCTTATGAGTGTCCTCACGCTGCTGAGACACCTTGCGGCTCTGGAGGAGACGGTCCTCAACAGGCAGGACTGCAGTCAGCCTGGACTGAGAAGAAGCTGATCTTGGAGATGACTATATAACATCTATTCTGCCATAAAAGTAGGATTTCCAGTGTTGTTACAACACAGCCAGGCATAGTCTGAGGATGAGATTAAAAGCTTCTTTCTGCTATTAATTCCAAATATATCTAAATACTTTTTCAGAGAAAAAAAAAAATCCTCTGTAGCTGTTGTTACATCTCTAATCATGTTACTTCTGTTAAGCACTCGCCTTGAATTCATCTCTCTAATGTTATAAGTCACTAAATTATATAGTGATATGCAGGGGTTTTTCTTGAAGCAGGGAGATCGATACTGCAGCAAAACTGCATGTAAGCAATAAGAAGCTGTGCAGAGGAGAAAAAAACCCTCTCTCTGCCCCATCAGATGCTTAGAGAACTTGGTTGGTTGGTTCTGTTTATTGAGAACACCGTTTTGCATCAAGACAGAAGTTTTCCCTACTGACCCAGGCTCTGTCTCAAGACCAGTCCAGATAAAGAAACATTTGGAGTCCTCTTATGACTTCATCTGCATCCCTTGGGTGCAAGAGGCTCCTTCTCTGCTCTTCTTCTGAGAAAGTTAGGAAAGAGATTAAGTGGCGGTAGAGAAAGCACAGAGCCAGGAGCCTGCAGCCTATGCAAAGCATCTCAGCATCAGACCCAGGTCTCAGCCTTCTCCTGAGCCCAACACCACTGACCCAAGGGGAGGAATGGGGCCATGCTGGGTGACCTGCAGGTGAGGCCGGTGTCCTGTGCCGTGCTGAGCGCTCTGTTGACGCCATGGCAGGAGACACAGACCTTGCAGAATCAGACCCTGTGTTTCAGGGCATCAGCTGGGTTGCTGCTGCCTGCTGGGCTTCCCCTGGAACACCAGTGAAGGGCAGGAGGTGACGCTCTGGCACAGGGAATGACCAGCATCACCCCAGAGGCTCTGTGTACTGAGGAGAAGACTCCTTTGCTTTGCACTGAGCTGCTGGATACTTGGTGAGCCTAAGAGGCATACTTTTACATTTCCCACAGTTATTGCAGAATCTGGAAGTGGCAGGGATGTGCTTTGGGACACACTGGGCTTTGCTTTCAGTTTCTTGTGAGTACTGCAGGTATCTGGACCTGCCTCACAATTATTTCTTTTTCACAAGTGGGAGTAAGATGGGAGTAATACCTGCCGGGCTCTGCACAGCATAAACCAGCAAAGGGGCTCTTCATTTGGGCTCCTCTATTTTGCGGAGTTGAATTTAAGGTTGATTGAAGCTGACCTTGAGTAGAGCAGATAACTGATAGCTGGAATGACAGCCACACCTGAGCTGTGTCCAAAGGTTGCCCCAAACCAGCAGCCCATGGACAGAACCAGACGCCAAGGCTGCGCCTGCACTTCAGCACCAGCAACTGATGGTGGATGTGAGCTGCGGGGAGCGAGAGGGGCACTGGGATGGTCCAGGTCCTGGGAAATCGGGTGCCCTGATGCAGGAGAGCTGGATGCAGAAGGGCTGAGTGCAAATCCATGGCCATGCTGTATGCTCAAACAGCCTCCTGAAGCCAGCAAGTTCTGTCTGGTCCGGCTGCCTTTGGAGTCAGTTCTGGTTTACATTCACTAAGGAAATACTCTTAAGCCAGTGATCTCCTTTTAATGTTAACTTGGTTGAAAACCTAGGAACATGCCAGCAGTCTAATGGTTAAACAGCAACGTGCTGTTATTCCCACTTTGTCTATGGCTGAACTTTTCAAATACGGAGCCAAATGAGGTGGCATAAGACAAAAGTGTGCCTTTTTGTTTGATGTACACTGCATTTCTCCAGGCATCCAAGGTGTTCTTCTGAACAGCAGTGTGTTATTCCCAAAACAGAAGTTACCATGCAATCTAAGTTTCAGTATACGAAGTGGCCATCACTGTTAATTCCACCTGACAGTTTTTATAGTTACTCTTTAATTGCTTCTGTTTTCAAAAATCAACACAAACCAAACCCTGGTGGGAGGGTAGAATTCTTTTAAACGATGAAATTCAAATCAATATCAAGATTTTGGTATCTTTGGGCATGATCTCTGGAAGCTTTGGGTATCTGCTTTATCATTTTGTATATTTGACAATTTTGTACTCTGCATTGTTTGACTTCATTTGTGCATGGCGATGTATTAAAACATGGAATTTTTATTATACAGCACAAGTATTTTGTTTTATTTAAAAAAGGTTGGGGCTGGATCCATTGAATCAACAGGAGGGGAATAAAAAAATAGAGATTTTTGCTCACAACCCCTCTCACGTGACGTTCTGACCGGTCTCATCTGGGGGTTTCGAGCACCTGAAGGTGCACGAAGCTTTCTGCCCGCCTGCACGTCTCCTTCCATGCTGCAGTACCTGCGGTGTGTGCAGTGGGTTGCTGTACAGGGTACACCTGCGTCATAGATGTAACACAAGGTGTTCATGGGGCAAAGGGCTCTGTTCTGCTGGGCAGCGTTTGGGTGTAATTCCAGGGTGACCCCGCTGACATTCCTTGACTCACTCTGGATTTAGTGCAGACATTGCACGCTGTGACGAAGAAATCAGCTTTCATTGCCAAGCCAAGTGTAAGGTCCTACACCTGGGTCGGGGCAATCCCAGGCACAGCTACAGGTTGGGCAGAGAAGAGATTCAGAGCACCCTGCGGAGAAGGACTTGGGGGTGTTGATTGATGAGAAACTGAACATGAGCCGGCAGTGTGCGCTTGCAGCCCAGAAAGCCAACCGTATCCTGGGCTGCATCAAAAGAAGCGTGACCAGCAGGTCAAAGGAGGTGATCCTGCCCCTCGGCTCTGACATGAGAGTAATTTAAAAGTCAGTGGGTAAGGTAGTGTTCAGAAAAACTAATGCTGAAATTCCAGCATGATATTATGCTCTTCCATGCATGTGGTTTTTTTCTTTTCAGCCATAATTCTGAATGTTCTCACATTTGTAAGGTAGAGAATGATGACATGTTTTGGTCAAATACAAAATACTAGTCTTAATACAATATAACAGAATAAAATTATACAGTATGCAGTATAACTGACAAAGTCAAGAGAAATTGTCATCTGGAAAAAAAAATCACGTTTTTTTATTGTAACATCTCGGGATGGGGCTGCAATTTACTACATTCTGTTTACATCTTTAAAAAGCTTTCTACTCCATAAACTTTTGTCAGTGTAAAGAATATCTTAGCACAGGGAAAGCTCTGGTTTTGTACAGATCTGTGCACGTTACATCTCAGACTGAAGAAAATTAGAGCCACCATACAAGTAAGGAAACAGTTTCTGTGTCACATACCCTTTTCACCGCTGGGTCTCCATAGAGTGGTACCATATTATTACTGCTCTGGGTGCTGCACATTAAGATTATTCCCATTATAAACAATATGCCACCTAAATCAGATCTTCTTTATAATAAAACAGCAGCTACCATGATAATGGTAATCCTCCCCAGAGACAGAAATTAGCTACTGATGCTGTGAAACAAGGAGTTTCCTTGTGTGCTCGGGTGGATTTTGCATCAGAAATCTCACCCATGGGGCTGCAGTTTCTTCACTCACAGTTTGTTACTCAGAAGTCATCGGTGGAACAACCAGTTGTGCCGTCTGGGTTTTGGTTGTTTTCCTTCCAGTGACGATTAGTCCTTGATGCAACTTGCATGATCTTATGTTATAGTCATGTATTCCCTGTGGGTCCATCAGAGCTTACCTTACCCTGAGCATGTACTGCAGGTTACAGACCCAGGTCAGGCAGCTTGGCCCCTTGGGCTCCAATGCCATAGATTCCTGAACTGAGACCTTACCAGCTGAGCAGATCTGTGCCCATCTGAGCAAAGCCTGTGATGCGAGCAAACGTACTTAGTCCATAATGAAGTCCAATGAATGAAGTACAACCCTCAAAACAGACATGATGTTCTCAATCCCACCGCTGACCTGCTGTATGTGAAAGAACAAGTTCCCTCACATCGTCTCTTCGTGTCCCACCTCCTTATCTGTAAAGGATACAGGAAACCAGGAACTACATTTACCCATCACTGTTAAACCTTGAAACTCAACGGCAAAACTGTAAGCCTTCCAAGAAGATCGTGTTGCAAATGGGATTGACGTGAACAGGCCAGGCACATTGGTACAAAAGAAACACTTTATTTGGAGGACAAGAAGTAGCCATCCACAGCTTGTGCTTATCTGACATTCTGCTCTCACTGCACCCAGTCGCTGATTTGTCAGTCTCAGTGCATGGTGTGACACATTCAGGTGAGGTGGTGTATCAGCCCAGACTTGGTTTGTCTGAGGTTTATTCCTCTTCTGTGCACTCCTTTGTCTCATTCATGTCACTGCCTTGTCATTGCCTTCTCCTTGCTTTTCTGCACCTGACGTGATTTCTTGCCTTCTACCGTTATTAACATCACATGGGAAATATACACTGAATCACTGCATGTGGGAAACACACTTCCAAGTGAAACAGTTCTGCTTTAAATGGCACCAAGGCACTGATTTAGGAGGAGATAGAGCAGAGGACAAATTGCTACAGGTTTGTTCTAGGGCAACATGAGGATTAATCTCTTCTTAATGTCTGTGTTGGAGTGATGGGCTCAAATGGCAGCAAGGATCCACACTGGACACTAGGAAATGCTTTCTGGGAACAGGGATGCTGCAGAAGTAGTGACTACTTAAAGAGACAGAGAACAGCTTTGAAAAGCTTCCATCAGCAATCCTGACCCTTTGGCAGAGCAGGAGGATGGACTGAGCTGTCTACCAAAATCTCTGTCAGTCCAATTTTTTTGCAGGTAAGATGAATGGGGAGCAGAGTTAACTCTGTTAATTATCATTACTTTACATTTCAGCTGAACTGAATTTAGCTCTTCTTTTTCTACCTCTTCGAGGTAAGAACCTACTACTATGAAGCTATGAGTAATTCCAGACTCATTTAGGTCAATACATCAGGTTGTCAGAGCTGAGAAACTGGGGCACATCCATCGCCGTGGCTGGGCCAGATGCAGAGGCAGAGCCCAGGGTGACAGCAGGGACCAGACCCACCTTCTCACCCCAAATCACCACACTCATCAAGAGTCCAATTCCTGAGATATAGCGCGACAAACAGCAGCAATTGGTGAGACTAAGAGCACAAAAAGAGTGGCACCCTTTAGGGTCAGGGTGAGGATCCCTCTTCACCTCCAACATCCAGGCTTCCATCTGGTCTCTACTGGGCACCATCAGGGTATTAGTGCTTCTCCTTCCCTGGGGGGTTGTACTGCAGAGAAATGATGCTCTTCAGGGCACATCATAAGTCTCAGCTTGAGCTGGCACTTTCCAGATTGAGACGGGAGAGCATGGCTGGTGCTGAGCACCGCATGCTCAGCCCAAGGGGCGCTTCGGCTCTACTCAGTGCTGCAAAATGGGACGGAGATGCGGACTACGTGGGAGGCAAATCGTTTTATGGGAAATATTGGGAATCGTTGTGCTGAGCTGATTAATTCATTTTAACAATTTTATTTAGCTGCTAAAGTTGCCCCACATGAGAAGTGCAGCTGCGAGCAAAAACACTCCCACATGCGGGAAAGCCAGATAAGCCCCCGCCTGCCGCCGTTACAGCGAGGAATCTGAGTCCTTTGGGGAAATGCAGGGTTGTTTCTGCCTTTGTTTAAGCTTTAACTCGGAGCATGAAGGATACCGTTATGCTAACTCGTTTTGTACATGTCCCCGTGTCCCAGACTCGGCCTAGTTTTGGCAATTCTTGGCTAGAAACGTAAGGAATTGTGGGAGCCTGGCCTCCCGCTGTGTAATTCCACCTGGAGACAACAGTTGCTCGTTTTACCCCAGGGAAGAAGCTCTTCTTCCCCCCTCCACTTCCCCGGGTTGTACAATATTAAGTAGGGGATACTGGGCTTTCTTCATGCTTCCCCTCTTTGTCTGTTTTATTAGTCCCACAACAGGCTGCCTCTTAATCCCAAAATACAGATCTTTTGGACACTGTTCTGTTAATCCCATGAGGGACTTGGCAACCAACAGGAAAACCGAGATTGTCTGGAATATTATCCGAATGCGTTGGACCAAGGACCACCCTCAGCCTTCAGCATTTCTCTTGGGTCACCAGTTACACCCCTCCCCGCTAAACTTAAATTAAAACCACTCTAAAAGCAATGTGGTTTCGAGCACTAGCAGCGGGGCATTTATATGGGATTTTCAGACTGATGCTTCTCCACAGGCCAGTTTAGGACCCCCTGAGTGCAGGATATTGTCTCAAAATATTCCCTGAAAGCCATCAAGAGGCACTGGTATCCAAGCACAGAAATAACAGCTCTGCCATCTCTGAAAGTGTTAGCTGTAAACCAGTTTTACCGTCTCTAGTTGTTTCAGAGCTCATGGCTGGTAATTTTGCTCCAATTTCTTATGCTTCCCATTATAGGCCTGAAGAAGCAGAAATGGGATTTGGGGTGGCTGCACGTTCACTTGCTCCCAGGCAAGGCACAGAGCTGCCTGGGATACAACTCAGTGAAGCAGAAAATGTGGGCACGCATTTCCATGGAAATAGGTACTTGGGAAGCGTCTGAGCGGTTCTGGGGGTTGAGTTCTGCCACTCGTGGTGTTTTGAATGGTAGCACTGTAAAAAATCAATATGGCACATTTTAAATGGATTACGAGGCAGTTAAATGGCAGGTCTCCGAAGAGGAGTTGCAAAGGAAGAGTGATCCCATGGGAGTTTTTATGGAAGGAATATTTAGGAAGCTGTTCTTGGCTGTTTACTTCAGAGGTCAGGTTGGATAAACAATTGAATATGAGGTCCCCATGTGATGCTCTTGCTAAAGGGGCTGATATGACCGTAGGATGTATAAATATTGAGTGGGAATAATAATATTGAGGGAATATTCCCTCAATAAATATTGAGGGAATATTGAGTGGTAGGGAAAACATATTCACTCTCTACCTGACATTAATGAGATGAAAACAGTCCAGTTCAGCTGTCAACATGTAAAAATTGTGTCGAAAAACTGAAAAAGATTGGGAGAAGAGCTGTAAGACTGATTGAAATCATATTTTACAATCACCCAAAGGAGCACAATCCAGTTATATTATCAAAGAGGAATATAAGAGATTGATTGATCAAGGTCTGCAAGTATCTGTACGTGCAGGAAGAACGCAGTATCAGAGGATTACTGAATCTAGCAGACAAAGGCATATAAACCAGGAAGACTGGAGCTGGAAAAAAATCCCAATTGAAAAGGAGGCACATTTTTCTCCTTAATGGCCTTGTAATTAACCACTGGAGGAGCTGACATGGGATACGGTAGGTTCTCCATCACCCAAAAAGATACTTCAATTGTGCGTGGATGTCTTTCTCTACAATGCAGCTCATGTATCGGTGTGGGAATTGCTGGGCAAATCTCCATGGTCTGCATTATGCAAGAGGGCAGAGGAAACCATCATGGTGGTGCCTTCTGGCTGTGAAATCTATGAAACTATCGAAGCAATGACATCTGCATATCACATCCCAGCAGCATGTAGCCTGTTTATGCAACACATGTTATGGAAAGATTCTTTTAGGGATATTTAGAGAGCTTTAAATGTTTTATTAGAGGTTTATTTTATAGAGTCTGCCTGTAAAACCAGGTAGATGAAATAAACCTTAAAAAAAGAGATTTAAAAGAGCTCCTGAAATAGATTTTCTATACCCCAAAATCCCAGTATTAAAGGCCAATATCTCAGGATACTCCGGGCTTTCAATGTGATGCTCCAAGGACTCAGCCCTTCATCATGGTTTAAAGCTCCTATTTCACAGATTTATAGATTCTAAACTCAGAAGGGATCACTGTGATTATCTAATCTGACCTTGTGCATAAAGGAAGCCACAGGGCATCCCTCAATTACTTCCAGGCTACTCTGAAGCCTCCCAGACTCTTCCTTCATACCATAGCTGAGATAGAAGCCTTTCTCCTCCATCCACACAGCTAAACTTCACATCATCTCATGTCTCACTACAACATCCTTCCTTCTGCCCCTGACAAATCAAATCTTTCCTGGCACATGTCCATTTAAATTGCTGCTGCAAAGATCATTTGCCATTTCTATGTCTCTTTGCCTGCCTCGCTGGCTCTCCCTTCTGCCTTTCCATCAGCACATATCCTGCCCCCTCACAGCCTGGCCTCTTCATCACATTTGGTACCAGCTCACTCCTGCCTCTCATGGCCCACTTTGCTCACTTGGTTTTTTTAACCCCCTTCTTTGAACAAACCTCATGCGATGCAGCACCAGCCCCTGGGGAGTGCTCTAAGAAACACCTCTGCTGGTAAATGAGAAGTTTGGAGCACCTGCACCTATGAGGATAGGTTCAGCCACACGTGTCACACAGCCTCCTTTGGGCACATCCACCTGGGGTCTTCCCCAGGCTGCAGGTGGAGATCTGCTCTCCATGGACCTCCATGGGCTTCAGGGACACAGCCTGCTCACCATGGGCTGCACCACGGGCTGCAGGGGAACCTCTGCTCCTTGCCACAGAAACCCAACACAGTGCATCAGTGACAGACCTGGTTTCTGGTGCAGGGAGAAATCATCCATGTGAACTGGTAAATGCCTATCATTCCAAGACATACAACAGCATGGTACAGTTTTCATCTAGACTAAGCCTCTATTTTAAGACTCTTCATCTTTCTAAAAGAACCCAGCTTGATAAGCTTGAGTGCAGGAGACTGGTACAAAGGACTCTCTTTGTAAATTAGGGTAAACTGAGGCAAGGAACAGGAGGTCCCATGACAGGGGAGTGAGCAGCACAGAAGGAAAAGCCAGACCATGGAAAAACCCATCCCAGGCTTTGCTTTCTATAGAAGAGCTCCTTGCCTTCTGAGTGTGAGCAGTGATCTGTCTGGGGTAACAGCGAAGTGAGGAGAGAGGATGGAGAGAAGCAATCTACTGCTTCTGCTCTATGAAAAATGACAAATACCCTCTTTTACAAAGCCTCGGTGCTCAGAATTTTTTAACCTAATGCTGCTATACACAACTGCACAACAGGTCCCCATCTGAATTTACAATGGTTGCAGTCCTTTGTGTTACAAGCAGAGTTTATTCCTTCTGGAGCCAAACTGCATAAAATTGCCAAAAGCTGACACACGTCTCCGCTCAGCATTGCCTATTGACAAGCAGGCACCTCTGGCCAAACTGAGAGGAAAACATCTGTCAGTAGGTGTTAATGAGACCAGAGCATGCGGCAGGCAAGACCCAACGAGCTCAGCAAGACCAGACACAATTCGTGTTCTCATCGGGTGATCACAGCTATCTACGGCTGCACTCAGCCGTCAGGGATCACTCGCACGCATCCTTCCTTATGTGCTTTATGAATTTTGGAGTTAGCAGGATGCAAATCTGCCCTTCCAAGCTCATCTGTCAAAGCAGAGCATTGGCCAGTACCTTGCAGGGGCTTGTGCAGGAAAACGAAGTGGTATTAAAGAATGTCACAAGTGTCCTCCTTTCTGAGCTAGTGCCATTGAAGCACGGGGTGGGAAGTGCCTTTTTTAGCAGACATACAAAATTAAATGCCCCATTGGTTGTAACTAGTCTTGGTACCATGTTGTTTTTGCAGGAAGTCATGGATGGCTTCAATCTTCATATCTGTCCTGAATGACATGCTGCCTCTGGAACAGGTGTGTGGCATGATTTCAGGTTGTCAGGCAACAGGATCGTCCCTTCAAACAGTGGTGAGTTAAATCAGAAGGAAGGGAAGGGAAAGGGGAGAGAGGAGAGGCAGTAATTCACAGAGAAAAAAATCATTTCATTAACTGATTATTTACATCTCACTGTACAAATCAGAGCTAAGTATATCCATCCAAGCCAATGTATATGATTCACAGTTTGTCAGATAGTCTGGAAGTGAGAAGTTACAGAAATAAAAGTCATGAATCATCAGTTGTTCTTTTATGCTCACGGACAGCATCTTTTATTACATGTAAATTCAATTTATAACCATTGCAAACAGAAAAAGTAGCTAAAGTCAAGTTCGCATGGATAGAAAAGTGACACGTCTTTGAGAGCAAGAAGCCGTGAGTCTAAGGGTGGATTCTGACCTGTTTTTTTAGTGGGATCCACCTGACCAGCTGTAAACCTCTGCAGTATCTGTTTATGGGCTCTGCTTGGGGATTCTCCATCCCAGTCTAAAATAGGCAGCTCAATGACAAAGCATACCCTAAAAACTGCCGTTTCCCTCTGATGACCATCAGAGGAAGCTCAGGTAAAGACTGTGGTTTACTAAAGTTAGGTGACATGAACCCTATTGTCTAATGCTCCTTCAAGCCAAATTCACTGACAAGTCCCTAATAGCTTTGAGAACTTCAGATGAGATACCTGGCTTGATGCACAAGCCCTTCTTTGCAGAGTGCTAAGCTCCTGCAGTGCTGCCTGCAAAGGCAAAAGCTGCAAGCACCTCTCCACACAAAGTCATGTTGTACAATCTGAGCTGAACAGCCCAAAAGAAATTGATCTTTTTTCATGTGAGGTCTTTCCTGCACCCATTTCACAGGACAGGCACCCTCTACCCTGTTAGTTTCACTGTGGACATAACTCAGCCTTGTCCTCCTCTTGAGATTCATCCCCTGCTTTTGCCGTGGCTTGCTGGGAGGACACGTGGTTTAGTTCTGCAGAGGTAGCAAGCACATTTCTTGATGTTTCTTTGACATGTCCAGAACTGCCAAGGGTTTGCACATTCCAAAACATCTCAGGTGGGGTGCCCCCACCAAGGCAGCTACTGTCCTGCGCCACTTGCTTCTAAAGATGCACCAAATAGGACTATGCTGTGTATCTTTTACTTCTGGAGCACATCTATAGAGTCAAGCAACAGGTGGATATAAAGTTAGCTGTTTAACTGACTTGGCTGTTCAGAAACTTAACAAACAAACATAAATACCACTAGGTAGCTGGAAACTAGTGTTTTCTGTCTGAGACAGCAAAATGAACGGAGAGCAACACCCAAGCACTGAAAGTTAGCAGACTAGCGACAAAAATACACCAGTTGCTAGGAGATGGCATTTAATCTAGAATTTTAGGCAATAAATAAAAATGAAGTTATAAGAATAAATGTTGTTTAGGGCAGAAATCAACCCGAAGCAAGTGGTTGTTTGTTTATGAGAGGGAGAAAAGCTGTTGTGGCTCCAGAAGAGCAGGATGCTGCCCAACATCACGCCAGAGGTGAACAGGAAGGTTATCAACTTGACCATGGGAACAAAACCCCCGCCAGTGAAAGACATCACGGACAAAACTCTTTTGTAGTTGAAGTTGCTGGGAGATGTGCCACTAAGGTAAATAAGGGCTGTACATCAACCTGCAAACTTTACCTTTGTCTGGGATGGAAGCCCAACCAGAACCTAGAATGTTGTGAAATTCGGCTTGCTGCCTCTGGCTGTGAAAATTACAGGAAAACACAGCAAAGGAAATCCCAAATCCACCAGAATCTGCTGGTTTCTTTCCCCACTGAAAGCCCTACTTTCTTAATGGAATTAAAAATGATGAATGCTGGGTTTAAGGACAGAATGTCTGGTGAAACCTAATGGGCTTCAATAGCAAGGCCAGTAGGGAGTGGGCTTGGCTGCTCCTTACAGCGGCCCAGCCCTTGGTGGGATTTGCCTGAGTGGGATTTTAGTCCTGCTGAAATCAAGGGAAAAATTGCAATACATCTCAAAAGGTCATTTTCTAGCCCCCCACACACAAGTAAAGGTTTGCCTTTAATCTAGTCCAACACATGGTAATCACCTACATCTTTTGAAGATGCAACTCTCTTCTGGTTCATATATAAAGTAACTATATGGAGGTCTTAGACACAGTGTTTGCTTCAACACTGCCCCTGAGTGATTTCCATCTCAGACACCACCCCTGACCAAGGCTGGAAAGCATTTTTACACTCTTTGGTCACAGTGATTACATTCATTAGTAGGACCAAACCGTAGGGGTCCCAAGGACAAGATGGAAATTCATAACTTGGATATTGCCCAAAATCCTGAACACTGAAGTGCTGCTTGTTTAGACTTGCTTAGGATAGTGCTTGTCAAAGTGATTAATAATTTTCTCTGGGCTGCAGCCAAAGATCAGAGTCCATGCTGACGCCTGCAATCTGCCAGAAGGCTTTGATATTGTCAGCAGAGGTATGGTCAAGCCTAAATAATCGATGGTTGGGGGGATACATACTCCTCACTCTGAAGATCCAGAGGACCATCCTCTCTGCTGGCCCAGCTTCTCTTCCAAAGGATAACTGTTGATTGCAGGCATTGCGGGGTGCTGCAATGGCCTCTGCAGACCTACAGGTGCTGGCAGGGAGGCAGTAACAGATGTGCTGTCACATTAATGCTGCTGGTGGCACCAGCACCAACTCTTCATGAAATCCAGACACCACAAATGGTACCACCATGTCTGGATGTGCACATTTGTCAGAGTCCTCTGCAGTAAGGAAGGGCTGGACAAGGACTGGTTGGTTGTTGTTCAATCAATCTGTTCAATCTCTCTGACTGATCCCACCGCTGGGTGGGGAAGTATCAGCCAGGGAGGGCTGGCTGGGTTTTGCCATTATGTGTGATTAAGAGCCCAAGCACCACAGGCACTGACTGCATCTCTCTTACTTTACCATTTCTAGGTGACCCTGCTTGAGCAGGAGGGTTGGTCCAGGTGCCCCCCCCAGAGGTCCCTTCCAACCTCAACCATTCTGTGATATGCTGATTTTTATGCCAGCAGTGATTCCTGAATTTGCGGAGCTGAATGTAAAGCCCAGTCAGTGGGAGAGCTCACCTTTGGGAATCTGCTCCTTCCGCCCCTGTGAGAAGCCCAGCCGCTGCTGCAAAGCTTTCCAGTTCCACAGGCATCATCTGGAGGGACCTGAAGGCTGCTCTGAGGGAGGATGATAACAGTGATGTACACAGGGTGCAGGAAGGCTTGGGCCCTTGCAGCAGTGCGGGGATGCCCTTGGGCCACAACAACCCCATGCGATGCTGCAGGCTTGGGGAAGAGTGGCTGGAAAGCTGCTCAGTGGAAAAGAACTTGGGGGTGCTGATTGACGGAGCTGAACATGAGCAGCTTGTGCCCAGGCAGCCAAGAAGCCAACAGCATCCTGGCCCATATCAGCAATAGTGTGTCCAGCAGGACCAGGGCAGTGATCATCCCCCTGTACTGGGCACTGGTGAGGCTGCACCTCGAATCCTGGGTCAGTTCTGGGCCCCTCACTACAAGAGAGACATTGAGGTGCTGGAGCAGGTCCAGAGAAGGGCAATGGGGCTGGTGAAGGGTCTGGAGCACAAGTGTGATGAGGAACGGCTGAGGGAACTAGAGCGGTTTAGTCTGGAGAAGGGAAAGCTCAGGGGCGACCTTATTGCTCTCTACAACTGCCTGAAAGAAGGTTGTAGTGAGGGGGGGGTTGGGCTCTTCTCCCAAGTAACAAGTGATAGGTTGAGAGGAAACAGCCTCAAGTTGTGCCAGGGAAGGTTTACATTGAATATTAGGAAAAAATTATTCACCAAGAGGGTGCTCAGGCATTGGAACAGGCTGCCCAGGGAAGTGGTGGAGCCCCCATCCCTGGAGGTATTTAAAAGACTCGTAGATGTGGCACTTAGGGACATGGTTTAGTGGTGGACTTGGCAGTGCTGGGTTTATGGTTGGACTCAATGATCCTAAAGGTCTTTTCCAACCTAAACGATTCTATGGCTCTGTGATGGCATGGCCGCTCTGGGCTGCAGTGGGCTTTTCTCCCAGAATGACTGGAACTGCCGTTGCTTCTGCTGGCAGCAAGCACAGATGTATCAGCGGGCAACGGAGGCAGTAAGCTCCATCCCTGCTGTGCCAGGTGGGAAGGGCCAGCTGCCCACACTGTCCATCTGTCCACATCATGGCTGAGCCTGGGGCTCCCTTCAGCCCAATGTGGGGTTTGAACGAAGATGAGAAAGAAAGAGAAATGTAAAAGAGGCTTGTGGGAACCGTATGATTTTTTCAGCGTGAAAGAGTGTGCTCATGGGCTTCCAAGGGCCGCTGAGAGGGCTGTGTGAAGATGATCATGAATCAGAAGAGAGGAGCACAGAGTATCCTCACTCTTCAGTTTGTAATAACTTGCAGTGACTACAAGCTGGCAAGATGCTTCGAGGGCTGGAGCACCTCTGCTATGAAGACAGGCTGAGAGAGCTGGGGTTGTTCAGCCTTTCAATACTTCGAGGGAGCTTATATGAAAGACAGAGAGACTTTTTACCAGGGTCTGTAGTGACAGAACAAGGGCCAGTGGTTTTAAAATAAAAGAGGGTAGATTTAGATTAGATATAAGGAAGAAATTTTTTTATGATGAGGGCGCTGAGGCCCTGGCACAGGGTGCCCAGAGAAGCTGTGGCTGCCCTATCCCTGGCAGTGTTCAAGGCCAGGTTGGACACAGGGGCTTGGAGCTTCTGAGCAACCTGATCTAGTGCAAGATGTCTCTGCCCGTAGCAGGGGGTTGGACTGGATGATCTTTGAAGGACCCTTCCAACTCAAACTTTTCTGTGGTTCTATGATTTGACTTTTCAGCCCTATATTCTGATTTGGGGGCACTTTCGAAACCTTTCAATCAGCAGCACAACTCCTAAGAGGTCTGGGAAGAAACTTCTGCTCCTTTTCTGGTACCTAGCGCTGAAAATAAAGAACCGCTTGGTGAGATAAGTACCCTCCAAACCCAGGGACTGGTACCTGGGCCAGCCAGTGAAACCAGCAGCCGCAGGGCTTCTCTGAGGGAGCTCACTGCTGAGCAGCAGCTTTCAAACACTAACAGTGATGTTTATCTGCCTTCAGAGAAGCTCACTTCCCTCGTGCATGGACTGTCTGCAAGTCAGGCCCGCTTATCTCTTGATGCAATTGATATGCAAGGCCTGCTGCAGTTTGGTGGTTAATAAAGCCAGAGTAAATGCTGCTGTAAGTATCAGCTGAAGAAGGAAGTGAAACCACAGGGCGCTGCCAGGGGTCCGATGCCAGCACTGTGCAATTGTAGGAATTATGAAAGGGGAATGGAGTCTGTTAACATTTTCCCTCCAATTTCCTATTTCTCTTAACATTCAAGATAGATGAGACACATCTTGCTGTAACTTCAACTCTAACTCAACATGCAGGTCTGGGGGAGTGAGGGGAGAGGCCGGTCTGCTTTTCATGTGTGGAAAAGGAGGCAGGGAAGCAAAATATTTCTGAGGTCCACTCATGGTTCATGGGTATCGCAAACACCACCTTTTCCACTGGTTGAAAGCCACAGATGTGAGGTGCGCACACCCTGAAGGGACCGAGGTCATGCCAATGAACAGAAGCGCTCCCTCTCTACAGCAGCATGGCTCACACAGTCTGGGGAGTCTGGAGAGCAGAGATGAGCTGAGCCCAGCCAAGCCCATCCCAGGCCAGGGATTCTCCACTTCCCTGGCTGAGCTTAAGGAATCTTCTCATTTCCTCAGCAGCTGCTTTGGGTTTACACTCACCACCTACCTATGGAAATAGGAACGGCTACTCACACCCACTTACTCCATGCAGCAGAGCCGGCTGCATGGAGAAGATGGATTACTTTCATCTTCGTGATTCTGTTTTACCTTTTGATGCCCTGGATGTTTATTCCTTTATCATGTATTAATTATTGGCATTCTCTAGGCTTCCTTCTGTCTTAATCTGATTTAAAACAGACATTTGCATTTGAAAAGTAACTAGCATGTATAGCAAATCCTTTCCCTTGGTTTGCTATTAATGCAGCCGTCTTTGATGTATTATATTAATGCTGTTTGCCAGGGGTGAAATTAGCACACCCGCCTATGGAGAGGCACTTCCCTGGTGAACCTGCTGCTTTTACCCACAGGCAAAGCATCTCCCTCCCCTGGTGCAAAACCTGGATCCTGACTGCAGCAGCATGGTCACACCACCACTCCGCTGCCCTTGTGCTATTTCTGGAGGTCCAGAGGCTCTGCATCCTGCCCATGCAAACCCCGACCTGCCGAGCCGTCACTGGGGAAGAGGGAATTAACAGGAGAAGGATTAGACATCTGTTGCAATGGAGGATGTGGGAGCTAAACACATCACAATGCACCAAACCAGGAGCCGAGGGTTGTGCAGGGAATGAGGCAGGTGAGTGCAGAGACGCGTGGTCAGAAGAGGACTGGGCAAGATCAGGATTTGCCTAATGGTCTTCACGAGGGTGAAACTCATGTGTCCTTCAAAACTGTCTAACCTTTCTGTTGCAATTGGGGAATTGGGGGAATAGAATAAATCAATACTGGTTGGTTCAGTACCAGTATTTCCCCAGTTTCTATTTTTTTACATTGTACCACTTGCATAATTTAGGTCTTCTGGGAAGTTGCCTGAGCCTCATTGATCTGTTTAAATTGGTGCAAAGGGCATACAGAGCCACTGCTGTAGCTCACTCGGGTTGGTTTAACTGCAATGATGAATGGTGGGACAGGGTGACCAAAGGTGCAGTGTCAGGCTGGCTGATGTGGCAGTACCTGAGTCGGCTCAAGTCACCAGCCTCAACCCACATGGCTGCTCATACAGCCTTTCCCTCCTCTCTGCTGAGGTCTGGCAGTCAAACTGCATGGAGCAGCCTCTCCTCACCCCATCCAGCACAAAATTCCACATTCCTTGAATGGGGAAGTTCACTCCTGCTGTTGGGACTGGGTGAGAAGCAGTATTTCTGCAGAGCAGGGCTGGGGAGAGAATGGCCTTTGGCAAGAAAGTACAGCTGAGCAGCAGGAGCTGGAAGCCAGGCTCTCCCAGAACAGCATGTCTGATCATGGTGTTAGCTGATTAGGAACAGCTCAAAGTGAATTTGTTTCTTCCTAAATGCCCATGTAGAGTTTTGCACCAGGTTAAGTTGGTTTTAAAAACATGTAAGTTAAATTATTACAACTTCTGACCATGGACGGGACTTAAAGCAGCTTCCAGAGCTCATTTACAAAAGGAGTTGGAAAACTTATTTCAAGTTAACAGCCTACATTACAGTAGTAGTTATTTGAACAGGTGGGGACCGGGGGAAGTAGGAACATTAGTCAAATCGTGAATCATCAGCTAATCAGATTGCCACCCATGTTTGCACCAAAAGAAAAAAACCAGTGCATGAAAATACCACACATCCCCAGCTACAGAACTGACTCAGCAAGGACCCAAACTTCTCTTCGGGTTTGCCAGGGTGAGTGGTTACACTTCCATTTGGTACAGACGGGGTGTCATTCTGGAAACCACCAGAGAGGTTGGCTCTCCTCTGACTCCACCACCTCTGAAGGCTTGGGGCTTCTTTGTACTCTTTGCTCCACACCACATTTCTGCTCCATCCAAGCAGGGATGAGCTTGGGGCCATGCAGTCTTCACATTTACGCGTCGCTAGGTCTGTTCTGCCAGTGATCAGCACTCAGACTTGAGGTTCTTCCCACTGGTGAGCTGGCAAAGCAAGAAGCCCAACACTGGATGTCTCAGGAGGGTACCACAGGACACCCGCAGCCTCTGCCTCCTCCAGGGGTGCTGCAAGCTCTTCTCTCCAGTGCAGGGGGAAAGAAGCGGGTCACAGACCAGTTCCTTGATCCTTCCAAACCCCACGCAAGGGGCTGTGCAGAACCATGCTGTGGCTCAGCTATGCTGGGTGGCAAGGAGTTGAGTTGCTGGAGCGGGTTCAGAGAAGGGCAATGGAGCTGGTGAAGGGCCTGGAGCACAAGTGTGATGAGGAACGGCTGAGGGACCTGGGGTTGTTTAGTCTGGAGAAGAAAACGATCAGGGGGGACCTTATCGCTCTCTACAACTACCCAAAAGGAGGATGGTCAGAGGAGGCGGCTGGTCTCTTTACCCAAGAAACAAATGATAGGACAAGAGGTAACGGCCTCAAGCTGCGGCAGGGGAGGTTTAGATTGGATATTAGGAAAAATTTCGTCACCAAAAGGCTGGTCAGGCATTGGAACAGGCTGCCCAGGGAAGGGGAGTCACCATCCCTGGAAGTGTTCAAACACCGTGTAGATGAGGCCCTCAGTGACATGGTTTAGTGGCAGTCCTGGGATAAAGGTTGGACTTGGTGATCTTAAAGGTCATTTCCAACCTAGTTGATTCTATGATTCTAAGGGCTGCAGCAGGTCTGCACTGCCCATGCACCACAGCGGGGGTTTGCCTTCTCCTGGAGTGCCGTCACTGAGAAGTCCCTGGGGTAAACAAAACATACGGAGATTTAACTGGATTAAAAATAAAATAAAACAGAAACTACACTCTGTTAGTGGAATTCCTCGTGTCTTACACCAGCAAGCAGATAATCAGAAATAAAGTGCTGAGGCTGCTAGCAGATACTTGCCTGTTTGTGTGTGCAGTGGAGAAAAGTGCTTGTTTGGTGCTGATTACAGACTATGGAATAAGAGCAATTTCTTATCCCACCTCCACAGGAGCTATTTAAATAGTTTTACACCCACTTTGAAAGATGCTCAGTTAGAAAGGGAGTAAATCTGGAAGTTATTACTCCTCGAAGGAAGAAGCACCAATAAACAGGCTCTGCTAAGGCTGCTGGTGCTCCTGGGGATAGCACCCACCTAAGAGCCACGGCTCCCACCACCAGCCTGTGAGACACTTGTCACAGGGCAGCCCACAGAGAGAGCACACGCTGCAGGAAGGAGCCCCACGGATCATGCCTGAGGAGCCCCTCGAGCCCGCTCTTTGTCCCAGTGAAGCTACGGGCCAAAGCCCAGCTGGATACATGCAGACGCCTCAACGCACTGCACAGGCCACCTTGTGCTCCCCATCCAGCACAGGAGGGAAGGGAATGGCCAGCGAAATCCAAGGACATGCAAGGCAAAGCAACAGGCAGAGACCTAATTTAAAAAGCCCTTATAAGATCCTGGGGTTAGGGCTGTGCCATGTGCAGTGATTAAATGCCTCCCTTTCCCCTCCTTGGGGATTCCCAGCCACGAACTCACTCACAGAGTGAGCAGCATTTGCCAGCTCTTTCCCAAAACTGGCAGTAGAGATTTAACCCATGGCTCAGCACCTCTGCAGGGCTTTGGCAGAATGCTGCCCACCACTTGGCCACTGTCTCAGCATCCCGTGTCCTGCTCCCTCTTTGCGAACCCTCCTGCCCAGCAGGCTGCTGTGAACCAGGGGTGGGTATTGAGGGAAAAGTTAAGCTCAGGTGGGGAACTGGAGTGCATGGGGAGGGGGGGAAAGACGAGGGGGAGCAGGGACGTGTGAGCCAGGGACCTTGCCGCTGGTCGCTCCCAAGCCATCTGCAACACTGGGCACACGTGAGAGCAGACACAGGCAGACAGGGAGCTTTCCCAATCCCACCGCATTACGTGTCTGTGGATTTCAGGTGCTTCCGAATTCAGCTGCACCCAAAGAGAGACTTTTATGAATTATGCACTAAAAATAGCCACAGAGCACCCAAGTCCTCTAATGAATCTCATACAATGCTACTGCCAGAGCCAGCTACTCGTATTTGTACCCTCTCAGCACAGCCATCCTGCTCTGTAACACAGCATGCTGGGGCCCTGACCCTACAGCGAGTTTCAGGCAAAGCCTTATTTGTCTCTGGCTTTCCCCCAGCAGAGCTCTGCTGTGAGATTAAGATCTTAATATTTATAAGCCTCTGCTTTTACTATCTGTTTAATGTCATGGTAAATCAGGTGCCTACGCTGCTATCCCTCCATTCCACCTGAAACCTCCACCTTCTTAGCAAAGGGCAGTTATGTTTTTCCTTAAAAATAAACTAATTATAAAACCACAGTGATTTTCTCACATTTAAGCAGCCTCTGTAACAACCAATTATTTCTGAGGACACGAGAAGCAGCTGTTGCACTGCTGAAGCTCAAACAGTTACATCTCTGCTATTTGAACGGATAAGAGTTGATATTTTTATTCCCATGTGATATTACCAAGATGTGATAAACAACCATAGCGTTAGTATTAATTTGTGGAGCAAAGATCACTTTAATTTGCTTCAAGCTGAGGAATAATTTTAACAGTATTACCATTCCACAAACAACTATTTGAAAATCTGTTCTGTCTTTCCCTCCTTTTTTCTATTCTTGCTTTTGTTTTTGATAAAGTAATGCAATCCTGGGCAAGGGCTATTTGAAGGCAGAGACTGTTTGTAAGCCAGACTTAGCTCTTTCCAGACTGAGGAGCGGACTTCAAAAAATGCTTTTCAAAGCTCAACCCAGCACTGTTGACTACTGAATAAAAGGTGAGCATTGACTTTGCCTCCCAGGGACCTTCTCAGCTCTCACCAGAAGGTGGGCAAACATCACACAGGAGTTGGTTCCTCTCCTGCGGCCTTCAGGTAAAGACTCTGCTAAAAGCTTTGCTCTTCAATCTGCGTATAATCACCCAAATCAACGTGGGATCTCCGGGTACCTGGCATCTGTGGAAACCGGGCTGCTGTCATTTAGGCTTCTAAATATAGAGCCAAGCCCAGAGCTCCAGGCTGCCGGCTCTGCAAGGTTTTGCTTTATTCTTTGGAAATCCTTGCTGCACTTTGCCGCAGAAAAGTGCATACACAGCACCAAGAATGGTGACTCTTCATCAGGGACTGTAGCGACAGGACAAGGGGTGATGGCTTCAAACTTAAACAGGGGAAGTTCAGGTTAGATATAAGGAAGAAGTTCTTTACTGTGAGGGTGGTGAAGCACTGGTACAGGCTGTCCAAAGAAGTGGTAAATGCTCCATCCCTGGTGGTGTTCAAGGCCAGGCTGGACAGAGCCTTGGGCGACATGGTCTAGTGTGAGGCATCCCTGCCCATGGCAGGGGGTTGGAACTAGGTGATCTTAAGGTCCTTTCCAACCCTAGCCATTCTATGATTCTATAATGGTAGTTTGAGCTAATAAAGCAACAGGGTAACATGTTTTAACTGCACACGTGCCTGCTGCCAAGCCCTTCCAGATATTTTAGCTGCACTGCATTTTTTATGCCACTTTTCTCCCTAGGACCATGACACACTTGACAGTAGCAATAAATCAGCTCTTGTGCTGTCCTATTAGCCAGCAAAGCACTACCAACTCCATTTAGCTGAGAATCTGAGGCCCCCAGGTAACCTAGTAGAGTATTACCCCAGGTAGTTACCTAGAACAAGCCAGTCTCAGGAGGGAAGTCCCACTCCACCCACTGTGGAAGGGTGCTCTCCTGAAAGACACAAGGGTGATTCTAGGTCTCCTACTTGGGTAAACACTTTACGCACAGAGTTACTAGATTTAAAAAAGGGGGTTAGGGGCAGGTGAGCGTATGACAGCATTTTCCCTTATGTTTTGTGTGGATTTCAATCCAAGAATCACGGAATTGTTATTGTCCCTTTCTTCCTTGGCTTGGAAGGGACCTCTGGAGATGCACGTTTTGAGGACTCCTGTAGGCAAAGTAGATGGAGGAACTAACGCCCAGTGGGTTAGCCAAGGACATTACTCTACGGCATCAAAACTAAGGTGCATCCAAGCGTGCAAAGCAGCAGGAAATTTTTCACACACAAAAAGTGGAAGGTACCATGGACTTCATGCTCCCCCAGAGTTAGGCAGCAGGTGACTGAGGAATTAAACTTTGGAGGCACCTAAAGCTACAGCTGGACACCAAGAGCAAGACCCAAAACAAGGAGTCCACACTAATCCACCTCTTTAAGAATCTGGCCCCAAGTGACTTGCCACAAATTGGGCAGGTGTTAAGTTGCAAAGCCAGAAATAGAAAACTGATTCCCTCTCCTGGCCTTTCATTTGAGGGCTTGGACAGATTCCCAGACAACTGCCAGCCGTATGAAGATATAAATTATTTGGAAGAGTGCAAAGGGTAATGGACCAGAGTCAAAAGCCACCTGCAAACTTGCAAACCCTTAGCAGGCACCAGCGGCCAGAGCAAACCTGGGGGCTGTGACTCATGTGTTTGCCACGTGGATATGCTGAAATACCCTTTCACCACCGATTCTTCCTCTTCCCCAGGCAGGATTTCTATTATACACTGGTCTGTGCTCCACCGTCCTCCTGCCTGGTAGCAGATGCAGGCAGATTTATTACAGAGAAAGGTAGGCTTCCACTCCTGGAGCGCTCTGCTGCCAGCGCCTGACTGGGATGTGGAGAACTCTGGTTGAAGATGAAGGCAGGCTGCGAGATTCCTGTTGGCTGCCACGCTGCACACAGGGCCTGAGCAGCAGCAATGAAATAGAGCCAGGCTCATTTCACTCTGTGTGCAGGAACATTACAAGTGGTAGGTGACAGCTGGTTTAGAAAGGTGGCCTTCAAAAAGGCAGCTGATCATCATAGTCCCTCTCCCTGCAGTTAGGAGCATGCACACAACTCCCCAGGTAAGCCTTGCCCATCACAACAGGATCCAGAACTGTATGGAGCAATTGTACCGCAACTCATCGAATCATCATAGAATGTTTAGGTTTGAAAAGGACCTTAAGATCATCTAGTTCCAACCCCCCTGCCATGAGCAGGGACACCTCACACTGACCATGTCACCCAAGTGCTGTCTCACGAGAGCAGAGCAGAGGGGCAGGATCACTTCCTTCGACCTGCTGGTCACACTCCTTTTGATGCAGTCCAGGACATGGTTGGTTTCTGGGCTGCAAGCGCACACTGCAGCCGGCTCATGTTCAGCTTCTCATTGACCAACACCCCTAAGCCCTTCTCCGCAGGGCTGCTCTGAATCACTTCTCAGGAACCCTATGGGTAAAGCCTGGTGGCAGTGATCTGCAGAGGTTTATTTCTCTGTCCTCTAAAATGACACCCTAACTGCCTTTGTCCAGATCCAAATATGTCAAAGCTGAAGTATTCACTGATGCTGTGTAGCGGGCAGCAGCGTGGGTGCCGCAAGCACATGGCAATTCAGCTGGAAACCAAACAGCTTTCACTTCCCTCCTACACTTCTCTGTTGCGGTGAGCAGCACTTTCGTGCCACGGGCTCCCCAGCACCCCATCTTCAAAATCTACAGCAACAGCTACTGTCCTTGGTGCAGGCAGCAGAGCTTACAGGCTTCTTTTTCTGTTTGAAACTGGTCCCCAGAGGCTTAATTTGCAGCCAGTAACGGGATTCCACCTTCCTGCACCTGACAGAAGGTGCTTCTGCGAGCAGCCTTGGTTCACCTTTCAAGAAGCTGACCTCTTTTTTCTTGAACAGCATCCCAGGTTTGTATGTGGGCTGCGACAAATGTTTCAGGACAGGATTACAGGGGGTTAATTAACACATTAATATTTAATCCTGCTTTCCCACTATCAGGTCATTGGCCAAAATTTCTGCCCCCTGGACCCAAATCTATGCCAGCCATAAATACAACTTTCTCCTCAGAATCTGACTTTTTATTACTATTGATAGTCCCAGCTCCTTTCTTCTGCCTCAAGCCCTGGCCTCCTTCCTTCAACAGTCCTCCCTACAATCAAATTATTTGGAAGGGAATTGTCTTCTCTTGGCTCCAGCAACAAGATTAAACTTCATTTACTGGCAATAACATGCCCTTGCATGGTAGGTTCTCACCTCTTTCGCTGAGGAGGCACACTGTCTTCATTCATGTTATCCTTACATTTCTCCCCCTCAACTCTGCAGAAGTTGGAGGGAGAAGAAAGAGGAACGAACACAACAGGAACCACAGCTCACTCGTGGGATGAGCATGGAAAAACACAGGGATGGTGATACTTTTGGCCAAGACAGGGTTTTTGTCACTCAGCTCGTGTGAGACACCTCTGGATCTGGCAGCAGGAGGGCGGGAGGTGGGATTGCAGCCGGGGGAAGGTGAATGTGCTACAGCTTTAATGCTGGAAAGGAGCAGCAGGGAAAGCACATTGGCAGAGGCTTTAGCACCGGATAGTTTCTTGACATCCAGGGTCTTGTGCAATCAGCTTTAAGACCATCCCATTCAATTTCCCCGCTATTACTTGCTGAGCTGGCAGGACTGAAACATGAACACCTATGCGCGGTGCCATGACCCCTTCCAGCGCCGGGTGTGCCGGAGCAAGCCGGGGCTCCCCGCTGCGCCCGCCACCCCTCCGCTCACCGTACCGGGCAGCCTGCCGGGGGAAGAAGGGTCTCCCACGGACCTAGACTGCTGGCGGCTGAACCGAACGCCAAGGAGCGGATGATACAAAGCACAAACACGTAGCTGCAGGGGTGGTTGGGTGCTCGGGCAGCTCCCTGCACGCCCCTCAGCATTTTCTCAGTGTCTGCCAGCCCCAAGTATCCACCTCCGGGGCACGCAGGGCCTCCTCCCCAGGGATGCCAACCACATCGAACCGCGGCCAGGGAGCGCTGGGTGCCCTGGGCTTGGCGGCAGCTGCCGCGCAGGCAGCGGAGCCACGTCCTTCCCTCTCCTCCGCCTTCCCCACCGGCAGCCGGGAGGGCAGCCCCTGCCGCGGCGCTGCCTGCACCGTGCAGGGCGCTTGTTCGCAGGCAGTATTGAGGTTATTGGGTCTCTCCCCGCGTTCGGCAGCCGGGTCTGCGTCCCCGCCACGCTCCCAGCGCAGCCGTTCCCCAGGGCGGTTCCAGCACGGCGGCGCCGCGCCCGGCAGGGGGCAGCAGCGGCGGCGGCACCGGCACAGAGCCGGGGTACCCCGGCCGGGGGGCGCGGGCTGCACCGGGAGGGGGAGCCGGGAGGGAGACGAAGACAGACCCCCAGGGGCCAGACAGGCCTCAGCGGGTGTGAGCACAGGGGGTGCGCGGCGCAGCGGCGCCATTGCCGCCGGACGGGACCCCCCCCTCGGTACCGATCCCCCCCGCCCCGGTAACGGCGGCCGCACCGGCGGCGCCCCCCCACCCCGCTCCCGCCGCGTTATGAATGGGTGCAGCGGAAGCCCCGCCCCCCCGGACGTGACGCCCCGCCAATGGGGGCGCGGGGCTGCGTGGCTGGATGAGGTCAGCGCGGCGGGGCCGGGGCGGGGGCGGTGCGCGGGGGGCCGGGTGAGGCGGGGGTCGCGGCCCGCGGGCGGGCGGAGCGGGGCCGGGCCGGGCGGGCAGCGCGGGGCGCGGCGCTGCTGCGGCGGCCGCGGCCCGGGGGAGGCGGGGAACGGAGGAGGGGCGAGGAGGAGGAGGAGAGGGAGGAGGGTCCTCGCCGCCGCCGCCGCTCCGTCCCGGGGGCCATTCAGCGGGGAGCGCGGCGAGGAGCGAGCGGCGCCGGGGGGCCGGGCGGGGAAGGTTGGGGCGGGGGGGGCGCAGCGCCGGGCGATGCAGGGCTTCGTCAGGCTGCGGCGCGGCGGCCGCGGGCTGTGAGCCGGCGGGGGCCGCGCTGGGCCGGGCCGTGCCGGGCTGGGCTGGGCTGGCGGCGCGGGGAGGGGAGGGGCGGGCGGGAGCGTGGCGGAGGAGAGGGCAGGCAGCGGCGGGAAGGCGGGAGCGGGGCTGCCCCGGTGCCCGCCCCGCGCGGGGGGCCGGCCCCTGAGTGCATGCGGGGCGCCCCGCCGGGCCGCCGCCGGCCCGCCGCCGCCCGCCGCCCCTGAGAGACCGGCGGGGAGAAAGTTGCGGCGGTCGCCCACATGCGCGGCCCCGGCCGGCGGCTTGGGGAACGGCGCCGAGCGGAGGTGGGCGAAGAGAGTTTGAAGCGCTCGCCGGCGGGAAGATGGCGGAGCGGAGCTGAGAGCGGCGCCCGGCGAGCTCGGGGCGCCCCCGCCTTCCTCCGCAGCCCCCCGGACCCCCGCCGGACACATGCAGGCCAAAAAACGCTACCTGACGCTGCTCTCTGCCGGCACCTGTCTCGTCCTGCTGCTCTACCTGGGAGGCGTGTGGCTGCGGGCGGCACGGCGAACGCCGCCCGGTAGCCGGCATGGCCCGCGCCCCGGCGCCGAGCGGCCCTGGCCCCGCTTCCCCGACGCCCTGCGGCCCTTCGCACCGGCCGAGCGGCCGGGCCCCGAGGGCGGCGGCGGGCGCGTCTCCCCTCGGCAGCGGCGGGACGCCAGCGCCGGCCTCTACCGCGGGCGCCGCTGCCGCATGGAGTCCTGCTTCGACTTCTCCCAGTGCCGGAAAAACGGCTTCAAGGTCTACGTGTACCCGCAGCAGAAGGGGGAGAAGATCGCCGAGAGCTACCAGAACGTCCTGGCCGCCATCGAGGGCTCCCGCTTCTACACCTCCGACCCCGGGCAGGCCTGCCTCTTCGTCCTCAGCCTGGACACGCTGGACCGGGACCAGCTCTCCCCCCAGTACGTCCACAACCTGCGCTCCAAGGTGCAGAGCCTCCACCTGTGGAACAACGGCAGAAACCACCTGATTTTTAATTTATACTCCGGCACCTGGCCCGACTACACCGAGGATGTAGGGTTCGACATCGGCCAGGCCATGCTGGCCAAAGCCAGCATCAGTACTGAAAACTTCAGACCCAACTTTGACGTTTCTATCCCGCTCTTTTCTAAGGATCATCCTAGGACAGGAGGGGAGAAGGGATTTTTGAGGTTTAACACCATCCCTCCTCTCAGGAAGTACATGTTGGTATTCAAGGGGAAAAGGTACCTGACGGGGATAGGGTCAGACACCAGGAATGCCTTATATCACGTCCATAACGGTGAGGATGTTGTCCTCTTGACCACCTGCAAGCATGGCAAAGACTGGCAAAAGCACAAGGATTCGCGCTGTGATCGAGACAACGCCGAGTATGAAAAGTAAGTGAGCGGTGCCCCTTCCCTGTGCGAGCGTCCCCGGCGCTCGCCAGCGTGCCTGGCTCTGCAGGCAGCCCTGGCTGCTGGGCAGATGTGAGCAGATGTGTGCCGGCACGCTGATAGCGGCCAGAGCAAAGTCTCGGTTTCTCCTTTGGGCGGGTCGGTGCCTGGCTTGGTGCTGCGTTGGCCGGGGAGGTGGCAGGGAGGTGTTGAAGGGCAGTGCCGCGTCCCACAGCCCTGGCGTTGCTTGCCTGGGTACCGATGACCTGCATGCACAGCCCTGGCCAGCGACAGAGGTGCTGCTGGAGGATGCTCCGGCATTTGGCCCTGCCGTTCATACCCCCGGTGCCTCTTGGGGTGGGTGCCCTGTGCCTTCGCTGCCCCAAGACAAAGTTTGTACGAGTCGTCAGCCCTTTTCAGTGTGTGTGTGAGCCTGGCTCTGTGGTGGGTTAGCTGCTGAGGGTGATTGCTGGGGATGCTCTCTCCACAAAACACTGCTTGGTGTCTGGCCGGTGTCTGTGTATCTCCACAGTAACTTGCCTTGCCGTCTTTTTCCTCTCGGTTCAAAGCGGCACAGCATCAGTAAAGAAAGGAGGAAAAAGAAAAGCCGGCTGTGTTCGCGTCCGGTGTCTGAGTTTCTGATTTTTACGTGTGAGAGGATACACTGGCAGCGCAGTGTGTTTTCTGTGGCTGCTTGGTTTCTTGGTTGAGGCTTTCCCTCATTTTTATTTTTCTTTGTTAGCAGTGGCACTGTGTAGCCAAATTTTGTGCCGCTGTGGTGCTGCCCTTGTCTTCCAGTCTGCTTTTCAGGTTTGTATATGTAGCTGCCGGGAAAATCGCTTCCTGGGAATTACCTCCAGGACTGCGCTGCTGACTAAGCCGTTTGCAACTGATTAGTTCATTTAAATGCCGACCACCGCTCCATTCGCTGCAGAGTAGGTGTCCGCAGATGAAGTTTCTCGCATGAGAATGTTTCCGTGTAACCGGAATTAGGCACTGAATCAAACCAGACCAGCCGTACGGTGCTGAGTAGCGTGCGGTGGAGCTGCACCGAGAGCTGCCAGCGGCTGGAGGGGTTTGCGATGCACAGAGGAACGTGGGTGGAAAAATACTCCTGGGGAGCAGCCGGGAAGAAACTACGGTGGCATTAATGCTGATCAGTATTTCCAGCCGGCTGCCTGTTTCTCCACCGAAACTATCCACAGGGGGTTGGGAGAGACTGGGAAGGTCAGCACCGCAACACCGGGAAGCCTGCATGTGCCTGGGGGAACTGTGCTCACCCGCCGGTGAGGGTGTAAATCTGCCGCAGAGGGGGAGGAAACAGCAGTGCCAATACCTGGGGGGCTTTAATCCCATTCTCTCTCAGAAAACTGATGGGTGAGTGGTGAAATGATGCGCATGTGGAAGAGATACAGCGGCAGTACTGAGTGATTACTAGAGATATGAAGCTAAGCTCATGTTATTCGTGACCTGAGAGTCCCTTTGGCTTGTGATCTCGTTTAGGGAATTTTTTTTTTGGGGGGAGAAGTGAGACCTGATAATTGTAGCCTTGCAGCCTCTGCTGGCTTTTGGCATGGGTCTCAGTTATTGAAGCTAATTTACAGATAGGAAAAGTCCTGGTCATTTGCTGCATTGTACAGCATGTGTGCTGTCGAGTTGTCATAAAACCATACCTGCCTGTGGTTTGACGTGAGCAGGGCCATATTCAGTTTTTGTTACAGCTATGCCATTTGATCTAATAAAAGATAGACCTCGCCCCGTAAGTTCTGCCCCTCCAAAAGTGTCTTTGCCACTTATTTTGTAGTGAGGGGTGTATATAACAACCCTTGGGGGATATGGAAGCATGAACTGGTACACTGTGCTGTTCATACAAAATCCATACATGCTGTTGTGATGCGGCTCTGTCTGGGGTTGTGTATGGGGGCTTCAGCATTTGTTGCAATGCTGCTGTTAAAGACAGGAAGTAAAAGAAAAGATGATTATGAGAAAATTACTCCAAGAATTGAGGCAAACTGAGCCTGTGGTTGGGGCACTGAGATGGACGGGCTCGCTCTGGTGAAGAACTGCAAATGCTGAAGCTCTTTAACCCTGCATCCTGCCTGGGCGAGCGCACCTGCCAGAGCGTGCTGCTGCCCCTTCTTTCGCACTCCTGCTCTGGTGCCGACTCACAGCAAAGTATGCCATCTGCTGATCTCCCAGCTCGGCGTTCTCGGGCTCTCCTGTGCGAACGTGGACCACGCCTGGCGCTCCGCTCCCTTCATAAAATCCAACGAGGTCGCATCCCCAGGGTAGCGTAACAGCAGTCAGCCGGGTGAAATGCTTCTGTGCCGATGTGTAAACCAGGTGTGAAAGCTGTAGGAGGGACTCTGCTATTCACCCCACCTAAAGCAGCATCCGATCGTGAATGAGGCTGTAGTGCTTAGGAAAGAAGTGTCTCTAAAGATAGCTAGGCCTTGAAAACTGCACACAGAGCTGCTCTCTTGAGGCTTTTGGGGCTTGGATTTAATAATGCGTCCTCAAGGTTTTAATCAAAAAGAAGAAAAACATGTTCGCCAGGATGGGTACATTTGCATATCCCTATAGAGTTTGCAAAGTCACATATTGCGCTCTTGTGCGCCCGTTTTCCCATCCTCTGCCGTGACACTTGCACTGTTTCACCTCACGTGGAGGACAGGAGCATGGGTGCCCTGGCCGTGGGGAGCTGGCCCCCAGATACTGGTCCTTGCCAGGGTGAAATACGAGTGATCAGCTCTAGGTAGAGGCCTTGCCAAGCCGGGTGAATCAGGCAACCAGATTTTAAAGCCTGGTAATCTCTTGTCAGCAGGGTGTAGTGTTAGTTGAGTTACACTTGGTGCCAGTGCACATTACAAGTTACTTGTGATGGGGTTTCATCTCAGGCACAGTATTCGGTGTTGGGTTCGAGCAAGGTCCACCTGTCTGCAGGATGTGTTTCCTCTCAAGCAGGAAAATAAGCCAAGAAAGGTGACTTCTTGACCTGTGGAAAAATGTGTGGAGTGTCTCGTTTCATTTGGGGGAAGGAGGGATGGGCTTGTGCATGTTTGACTCTGTCTCCCTCAATTGTATTGAAAGATCCGTCTCTATGTTCCAGCTAATTAGTTTGCACCCCAGTTATGCCTCTCAGCAGATAAAGCTGATACAGACTAAAATGAATTGCGTTATGATTAGACTGCTAGCAAACAGGATATAAAGGAAAACAAAGAAACCTCTGCTTTCTTTACAAGCTGGGCTTTCTGAATTCCTCCATGGTAGGGTTTCAGCGTCAGGCTTTCTGTTTCACAAAGGGTTAAGTGAATAAACAGTGCTGCTGCTGAAGTTTGAAGACAGCCTCTTAAATATTTAATGACAGTCTAAATATATACATATGTACAATGTGTTTTAAACAAAGGCAGAATTCATGTACAGGCTTAACTGGTTCCAAATAATTACTTTTTGGAAGGTAATATAAACAATTATGGATAGGGAAAGAAATGGAGGAATGCGTTGTTCTAGTAAAGCCAGATGCAGGAGAGAGATTTGCACTGAAATGCGGATCTTTCTAGGAAAGTAAGTAAGGTCTGCGATGTATCTCCTGATCTGCAACCACTGTGCTCTTGGAAGATGGAGAGAAGTAGCAGTGATAGTATCCAAAAACATAAGGTCTTGTCAAAAGCCCATTCGAGGAGGCTTTTTCCTCATATCTCTGCAGGATAGCTAAAGTTAATGATGGTGGTGAAACAAAGAGGGAAAAACAAATACTGAAGAGGGTTGAAGAAAAAAGGATGCAGAAGGGGAAGTGAGCAAAAAATGTATTCTTGGAGAAATGTGAGTTTATAGTGGAGGACAACTAGTGTAGCAAGGTGTTCTTTATAGACTCGAGTTCTTCGACCAGTCAGTGCTCAAAAAGCCTGTATGATCAAGGTTGAGCTGAGAAAGGCAGGGAAAGCACGCAGGACCTCACGAGGTGGGACTAGTTCTGCAAGAGGAGGTTGGAGGCATGTTGTTGAGGAGGAGCCTGCGGAAGGAGCTGTGCACAGAGCTACCTGGGGCTGCTGGGTGCTGGCAGAAGCAGCATGACTGCATGCCTGTGCCTGCGAGACATCTCTGCAGGGCACACGGTAGCACTGAGCAGGGCCGTGGATGTACTTTTACAGGTGAAAATATCCATGTAAACGTTTTCATTGATCCCTGGTACCCGGTAGGTTTACGTGGTGTGCGCTACACTGGTGCAACACATGTCAATTACGGCTGAACCTCCGACCCAGGGAAATGCTGTCCTGAGCAAAGGTTACCGTCGTGCAATAAGCACAGAGGGGGGAAAAGCAGCAACTTTTAGTTTCGCTTCCTTCCCACCAGGGACAAAATACACATGTAAAAAAAGAAGTGGTAGAAGTAGACCCTTGGGATGACTTTGCCACTCATGAGACCGGCATGAAAATGTGAAGTAAGGCTTAGGCACACCCATGCAACATGTGATGATAATCTGGAGGCAGCATACGCATGTATGTGCATGTTGTGAACAAAGGTGAAATTCCTGTATTTTCAACATGCTGAGCTTCAGTGTATTGGATTGAAATACAAATACAAATGCCACACTTGATCACTTACTGGGTTGTCTTCAGAATTGTTTAAAAGCCTTCACAGTTCAGCTCCTTTGCAGCTATTTAGGATGGGGCTGAGAAATCACCCAGGTTCAGGGTGGCTGTTGTCCAGGACATGAACTGAGGTGGGAACCATCATCTTGTGTATCACCAGCCTGCTTCGGGAGCTTGGATGAAGCTCAAGAACTACTAAGAGAGCTTGGGCATTTTCCCAGAGTATCTAGGCTCCTGTGGAGACCTATCCCCACCAGGCTGCTTTTTTATTTTAATATCAATTTTCAAGAAACTGGAAATTTGCCTGTTTTACAGTGTGTTTGTTCCAAAGTGCAGAAAGCAGGTAAATAACAAAGCTTTACTGTACATCTGAGAAATAGGGATTTGCTCTGTCGTGTTCCTCCTCCTGCTCTCTGTATTGTGAAGTGTCCTTATGTGCCTGTTGGTGCTGATTTAATGTGAGCAGCGCCCTGGTGGGGTAGGAGCTTCCACCTGGGAGGCTCGGCGCTGATGCCCTGGCAGGAGCTGGGAGCAGGGTCTGCAGGGTGCACCCCTGCGCTCACCAGCGATGCACTCCTCAGCCTGGCTGTTAGCACCAGGCTCTTCCTTTTTGGAAAAGGGGTGGAATAGGGTGGATGCATCTACCAGGTGTGATGGTAGATGAGCATGTTTCCCATGTAAGTGGTGCTGAGCACCGCAGCGTGTGTGGCCGGGTGTGTAGGGTCAGGCACCGGCAGAGGAGCCCACCCTGCCCGCGGGCCTTAAACCAGGCGCCCTCCTAACCTCAAGTAATTACTTTTTCTTGTGGGGCAAGTTATTACTATAATTGCTTGCCCCAGGCTTTTCTGTGTCTTTCTGTGAAGCATCTCCTAGGAGGCTCTGTGGTGACAGAGCATTACAGTAGATGGCTGATCTGGTCCAGGTGTCTTCTGTATGCAGAAACGTAGGTGAACACTTCTTTCACAGCTGGAGGGGCTCTGCTTTTATTTTTGCTGCCTAGGAAAATTGTTCTAGGGTAAGTTATTGATGAATAATTATCACTGAAGGGCTGCTTGGCGATAGGACAGAACTCAAACTCCCAAATGATCCAAGTTATGATTTTGAGCAGAATTAATCCTGAAGTGGGTAGTTTGAAGGGTTTGTTGAACCCAGATCAGAACTGAGCTAAAAGTAATGCTTCCAGCTACCTGTTTGGGCAGGATGAAGCCCTGCTGTGCCCCCAGTGAGGTGCCCTCAGCAAGAAGGTGCTGCAGAGCATTCCACGGTGCCCCGTCTTCTCAGCCTCCCTGGCTGGGTGGTTCACAGGGCAAACCCCGATTGTGCAGGACTTTCTGTACCAGCAAAGGTGAGCTTCACTGAAACTGCTCCTGCGGGAGAGGGATGGCTCAATTTGGGCTTCTCCTGGGTGCTTGTGTGCTGCTGCTTGCTGTTCCCTTACGCAGCGAGGCTGTTCCCAGCTGTGGACCTCTTTGCATCCGTGCAGCTCTGAAGCGGTGCATCTCCCTGGGTGGATGGGATCGTTGTTTCAGCTCAAGACAAACCCCAAATCCGAGTGAAAAATGCTGCTGGTTTGACTCTGCTGGAAATAATCCTTTTGCCCCACATACAGCCCTGGAAAGTAAACCGGCAGCCGCTTGTGAGAGAGGGAGGTAAATGAAACTGGTCGGCACGAAGCACTTATTTACTCAACAGATGTGAGTCAAGAGAATGTGCCGTAATCTGATGGTTTCTGGAGTATTATCTGTGGTTGTTTTCCCTTTCTCTCTGAAGGGTTTCTTTCAGAAGAGCTGCAGAGTTTGGTGGTCTCAGGTAAACAGACTGTTTTGCTAACCAGGTAAAAATATTTGGCAGGTATGTAGATAACTGTCTGGCCTTGAAGGGAGTTATATGCTGTGTTCCGTGCTGCTAAAGGTGACTGACGTCTCAAGGACTTGGCTATATCTAGGTGATGATGCAGGATATATAGTCCTGTCCCATGTTGTATCGAGATTAGTTCAGTGTGTAGGAATGTGTGTAACTTCAGGTTACATTTAAGGTTCTGCAGCTCTCCACATTGCCAAGTATTTTGGGATGTATAGATTTCAAAACCTTCTCATGGTTTACACTGAGCAGTAGATTTGTTCCTTCTCTTCTGTTCATTCAGCTGTGCTGTGCTTTTGCATAAGGTTTTGTGTTCCTGTTTTTAATCTAAATTTCAGGAGGAAACAGGACGTATCATCACCGTCTTGCTCTTAATTGAGGATTCTCCTTAGTGAACTGGAGGGAGCATCAATGCTAGGTAATGCTGATAAAACTCATCCCTGCATCTCTGGAGCAGGCAGGGAAGGAGCTGGGGCATGGACAGGGGTGATTAAAGATCCAGGCCAGAGGATGGTGGGAGTCACTATTTCTTTCACTTATGGAGCAAATTACAGTTTATAGCAGTTGACATCCCTGCAGTGGAAGAAACCGAAGAGCGTGGTGAGAGCAGTCCCTGTGCTGGTGTTGCAGCACGGGTGCCATGGGGCCTGTGAGGTGGTTTGGAAGCAGGGAGATGGGACATCGGCGTGTTACGGTGGTGCAGGAGAAACTATTTCAAGGAATGAATTCCAAATAAGAACAAAAGGGAGGAGATCGGTTTCACACGAGAAGAGGGAAGTAATGCTTTAAGAAATAAAGGCTCTATCTCAGCAAAATGTTGTGCCTGACTGCTTTGCTGTGACGGAACTGGTGTGAGTGCTGCCAGGCTGATGGCGTTCCAAATGCAGTCTGACTTCCTAAAACATTAACGTTTCTTCAAGTAGAAAAAGAAAACCCATAACTTTCAGCCAGTCAGGAGGGTTAGGCCTCCTCAATAATAAGAGAAAGAAGATGCCATTTTCTTTAAGTATCTTGTGGGGTTTTTTACCCACTTGTCTCTCTTGTGGGTTGTTCGGGTGGTGCAGTGCCGTCTGCTCAGCAAGGATGCAGACGGAGTGCTGTGCAAGTGTTCTCTGAAAGGTGGTGGAGTTGGGGTGTTTATCTTGTCTCAATGGGGCTCCCATTTCATATTCCAGCAAGGCAGGCTTCTCTGCGCTCCTGCAGTCCCTGGGTGAAGAGTGGTACTGGCAGGGCTGTCGCAGGAGGGAACTCTTGCCTGTCTCCTCCTGCCTTCTTCTCCTGCCTGTAGTGCACACGGGCTCAGGATTGCAGTCCGATGGCCAGGATTGGCACCGGCCACCGTGGGTACGTTTCCATAGGCCTTCAAAATGGGGAAGAACGCTTTGATCTCCCTGAGCATTTTTGGGGTGCCTTTAGTGCTTTTATGATGTTTTAGAGAAATTGCTATGTAAATCTGAAATTTTATTTGTTAATGCTTTTTGTATCCCTTCCACAGGAAGCATCAGTGAGTATGGGTCTAAATCATGACTTTCTGTTAAAGGTGATAGCATCAGAAGCAGCATCAGAGCAGCACTCTTCTATGGGTGTATGGGGGGGGATCTCCACAAAAGCTTTTTTTTGGAGTTGACACTTGTCCTAGGTGAGGATATGGTCATATTTGGTATATGAGTCTTCTAACTCTGCTTGCTTCACTCAGATGCTACCAAAAGCCACCACTTTCCCAGGCACTGAAGCACTGCTGCCTCTGATCGCTCCTTCGAGGACTCTCACGATGCAGTTAGCAAATTCAGCAAAGCTCTTCTGCCTTAAGTTGACTTTTTTCCCCCATGATGGTTTCTAGTCCAGAAGTACATGAAAACAAAATAATTCCCGGGTTCCTAAGTGATTTTCCCTTTAGTTCACTTTTTTCCTTCTAATATACTCTTTGTGTTTGTGAATGAAACAGAAATAGGGCTAATTTAGTTGATTGGCTGCAAAACAAAAGTATTCAATGCTAAGAATGGGAAATGAGAAGGCCTTTCTGAAATGTTACTTCTTTGCATAATTGTAATAGAGTATAATTATACAGTCGGGTGCTTAGCAGTGGATTTGCTGTAAACACGGTCATGGGAAATGTCTCGTCGCTCACTTGTGTCGGTTCGAGTCCCAGCGCGGTCCCGTCGATGGCTGTACCAGCATCCTTAACGGCATTTTCTCTTCAGGCAGGATGGTGTGTTACAGAAAATGCTCTCTCCAGTTCCCCTCCCAGCTCCTCCCACAAAATTACCGCCGATCGATATGGCCATGTCAGCCTGTTGACACAAATCAATAAGATCAATCATTCTTCAGCTCCTAAACAAAATTGAGAGTGGGATGCCGACGGGCTGCACGCAGCAATACTGGCAGCGATTCCTAAGTGGGAAATGCATAGAGCTTGCAAAGTGCACATGGGGGACTCTGTCCTGTTAATAATTAGTTCTCTGAGGCTGTAAAAAGGAGCGTGGTATAAATCATTTCCTACAACTGCAGGATGTGTTATGACCCCTGCAGCCATTGGGCTGATGGAGAACATCGCCTGCCCAGCAGCAGTGCTGGAGAGGGGTGAGCGTGGCAAAGTTTGGTTTGGAATCCCGATTTTCTTCATTCTCCTAGAAGATCTTGACTTCTGATACTGTTTTTTGCCCCATGAATAACTGCAGACATCTTATTGCAGTACTGGAATTCCTGGTGCAGTCGGGTAATTCAGTGTGTAGCTGCCAGAAAGCCCATCAAAATCGTAGGTGCTGTGCTTTGCAGGAGTAAAATCAGAGGCTGCTTCTTAAAAACCAGAGCCCTTATCTGAAGAGAAGGCCAAATCTGTGTTTGTAATGTCTGAATCTGTATCTCTGAAGGCTTGTTTGGGTGTGTCTGCTCATAGCCTCAGCTGCTTCAGGAAGATAAACACATAAATGTTTCATCTCCTCCATTCCCCACCAACTATTCTGCTGGGTGCTAGCGGATTTTTCTTTTAATTAAATATAATTTATCTAATCCTAATGGGAAACATAACTATAGGATTTATTTTTTAATACTGTGATTTCAGAGTTACTTTGTAAGGAGGAGTAACATTTCCCTTTTAAAGGCTGTTTAAAAACAAGGAAACAAAATAAAGAAAGAAAACCCACAAAGTACACTTTGCTAAAAGTAATAAATCTCAGACAAGAAACAAAAAAAAGAAAGCATCTGATAAGTTGGAGCCACAGTAAAGTTGAAAATTAATGATCAGTAAGTTGGTGCTGCGAGAGAGTGAATGCATTATGGATTTGAGGAGACACCGATAGCTTATTAAGTGTCAGTAAATTTTAGCATAAGCAGTAGAAAACCCTGATCAGGAAATGTAATTTGGTGCAAGCTGCAGTTGGAAGATCCAGTTCCCACAAAGGATGTGGGAACCAATGCGTATGGTTGAAACGTAAAAAAAGTGCTTTGCTGGATTAGGGTCTGAAATTGCAGGCTAAACTCCTTTAGTGTCTGATCGGAAGGATTTAAACGTTTCAGTAGGGCATGACTGTAGTCTCAGGGAGGGATTTATTGTGCTGTAAAACCTTTGCACAAGAAGGTATGTGTGACTGTTTAAAATAATTTAAAACAAATATCATCCCTTCACCCTCCCACTCTCTCTCGCTCTTTTTTCCCTAAAACCGAAAGCTAAGGCTACTGCTTGAATTGTAATGGAATAATATATCAAGTGAGTGATCACATCAGGCATGGACACTTAGCAAATCACAGCGAGATAACTGTGAATAACTCTCTAGTTTCAACAATTTGCATGGCCATTAACAATTGATGGGTTTCCCTTAGAACCGCATTATCTGTGGCAGCGGGATCTATTCCCACGCACCGCTCCTGCATACTGAGTGCCAGAGGAATTCTTAAAAATGAGGATAATAAAGGATTTTGATAGCAGCAAGGTCAGGGGAGCAGGTAGGGATTGCAGGGTGACGTTTTTTGGTGACATATTGCAGATGATCATGCATTTTTGTAACTGCTCTTCCCCCCTTCTCTGCCTATTGTTTCAGCTACAGCTCTGCGAGTTTTAATTCAAGCTGGTGTTAGGTTTCCTTTCACTGCTTGGCATCATCTCAGGCTCGATGGTTGGTCTGGCATGTGGATCAGTCTAAGCAAGATTTTAAAATGCATTTTGTTTCAGTTTTGGATTGGGCACGTGTCTTGGGGAGCTGTAGTGCATATTCGACAAAGGAGAGAACCAGTCCTAAATTTAGCAGCCTTCGATTGCTGGGCAGCTCTTCCATGGGAATGATTTCAAGCAGGTGTCGAAGATGTGCTTTCCTATGAGAGCCACGCCACCCTGTTAATAAACATGCGACACATCCCTTATTTCTAGCACTTTCATCTCTGGCTGATGGCACATCAGTTCTTTCCAGATTTCTCCATCAAGTTGACTTTTCCAGCCCCACATCCCTTTTTCTCTCTCTCTCTTTTTATTTCTCCTTCTCGCCCTCTTCCCTCTCCCCTTTTCTTTTCACGGTGCTGCTGTTGTGGCAAGATTAAAGCAACCGAGTGAGGCAGTGGCGGGGAAGGCTCCAGTAATCAAAGTGTGCAGGCGGCTGGAGCTGTGAGGAGGCCGGTGAGGGACACATCAAAGCTGGTGCGAACGCGCGCTCGCTGCTCTCGCCTCTCCTTGTGAATGACCCCTCTGCTGTAAACAGAGTTCCTGGGGTTAATTTGTGAGCTCACACGTACACAAATGCAATTGCTTTTCTACAGCCTTCCCCACATTTAATTGCAGAGGTAATAAAGTCTTAGCTTTCTTCCTTGGAAGATGGCTTCGGTAGAGGTGGTGTGTTAGGAAATAAGTACCCAGGAGGTGATCTTTCACCTTCAGCTAAGAACAACCCAGCACCTTATTGTCCCATCTGGCTGTAAATGCTGTTTCTGGGTTGCTGTAGGTGAGGTGAGGAGAACCGGATGGCCGGAGAAGTGCCTGGTTGCACCAGCTGGACCTCGCATGGGCAGAGATGCAGTGTGCCCTATCTTGCTCTTGGGAGCACCCATGGCCTGGGCAGGCAGCCATCGCCCAGCCACATGCGGGTGCTGCTCCCTGAGCTGCAGGTCCAGTGCAAGGGCTACAGGTGCCCTCAGCTCAGGGAAGCCCCAAATTCCTTCTCATCTCTGAACTCCCTGTGCATGTACCTTGACGTGGAGCAAACTATGGGGCTGGCTGTTTCCTCAGCTGCTGCCTCTGCCCACGTTGCCCTCTTCCCAAAGCCTGCTGTGGAGCTCAGGGGTTGAGCACCCCATGGTCTGGACAGGCTCTTGCTCTATGTTTGCATAAGGGGTTCCTGGTCCTTGTCTTCACTGTTTGCTCTGAAGGTGTCAAAAACTCATCTCACTTTGCATGTGCCGTCTTTCACAGGACTCTCTTCGCTCACCCCAGCCTGCTGGTGTCCGTTTTGCTACTGAGAACCAAAATAACCAGTGGAGCCATTAGGAGCCATGCATCTCTTGGCTTTGTACATCAAAACAGCAGTGAAAAAACAGGTTTTCAGCTTTTGTTCTATTAGCTATTCCCGGTGGCCTGTAATAATAGTCCTTCCTTTTTACTCTCATTTTGAATGAAAAAGCTTTCTGATACAGGTAATAATAATTAACACTGAGATTGTCTGTGGTGTTTGAGTATAAAACTGGAGATCTAAGGATTTAGAGATACTGGTGTGATCCCAGGTTGCCCTGTTGGTATGGTTACTGGTTGCAGCAATAGTTCTTATTTACTTTAACTTTAGTCTCAGGGTAACTGTGTTTCACAATAATCAATGTACTGATTACTATAATTATATCTTGTAGAGCCCCATGACTGGGCTAATAAGGCATGGAATCTAATGAATATTTGTAAACAAACTTCATTAGGAAGCAGGTTGAGAATACGCGCTGGTGGAGGATAGCAGAGGAGACCTGTCCTCAATTTCAATAATTACAACAGATGGAGACCTGGAAATGAACAGCAAAATATGGAAACCATCCCACTGCTTCTTACCTTGCATTTACTGCTGCACCATGTCTTTAAAATCTGTCTTTTAAAAAAAAATAGAGAAGAAGGCTCCCCACTGCAAGGAGTTCCTGTGTACACAATTTCAGTTGCTTTTCCAGAGCTTTAAAGCATTACCAGGCATGATGTTGAAAATGAGATTTACTATGTAGGGCTGGTACTGGCCTTGAGTAAGAAGTGTCTATTGTCACCCCGTGATTGGATCTTAATGCAATTAAAATGAAAAAGGAACCCACCATTGAAAATGGGAGATAGATTTCCTAGTGATGCCTCTTGGGAGGGGGTGGCATCTGGCTGTTGCTGGGAAGTTGGCTGTGTTTAACTGTCCTTGAGGAGCTGTGTCCCATTTCTGCTGTTGTATTGGGCATGCTTTGCGTGCCTCCCGCTGCTTGTGTCCTGTGCTTGGGCACATGTTGTATGAGTCTGGCAAGTTAACAGTTGAAGGATCCGTCCCATTTTGGATGCTTGCTTTATTTTAAGGTCGCCAGAGATCCCTTTACATCTCCTTGCCTTCTCTCCCCTCTTCCCCCCATATTTTAAGTTACTTGACGTTATGACAGGTTTTCCTGGCTGAGTCTGTGCGTGTCTCTTTAGCAGAAGTAACATTAAATCCTTTCACCTCCTCCCTCTTTTTATTGGTTATCTGCAAAGTTTGGTATTAATTTTTCACGGAAACGCATATGTAAGGAGCCTTGCTCAGAGAGCACCAGCCCTGAGCAATAGGCTCATGAGTGGCTGTTCTTGCAGCAGGAGGTTGGAGGGGAGAGGGTCTTTCAGCAGCTACACTTCATGCATTTACTTCCTACCTGCTGGTTTCAGACAGTATTAATTTTTATGCATTTATTGTGTTTAATTAAAAGCAGGGCTGCTTACAGCAGTGCTCACAGAGATTCCTCCTTCCCCTCTCCTCCATCCCCCCTCAAACGCAACAAATAGGCATCTGGTATTTGTTTTGTATAACACAATCCTCATAAAATGAAGAGTAATAAAACATAATTATCTGTAAAGGCTTGTTTTATAAGCCGAAGAATGAGCTTGTTTCTGCCTTCGTTTGGTCTCTTTGCAAGATAAAGGATGCCTTTGTATGGTTTTAGTCCCTCTTCAAATCAGTAGAGGTCGGTTATTGCAGTGTGTTAAACCCCAGTGTGTAAGGGGTGAGGTGGTGTGAGCACATGTGCAGGATGGCACTGGTGGATCTCTAGAGGTGGGGAAGAGGCTTTTTCTGTTCCTTTTGGAAAATCTTCTCTTCCAAACAATGGGTTTTATTTGAAAGCTTTGGTGAAGTATGAGGGAGGAGGATCTGTGGGCTACACAAACTAGGTCGGTGCTTCTGAGCTGTGGGCCTTAAAGTTGGGTTTGAGCCCTTTCTGCATGCTGCTTATCCCTGGCAGCGTGAAGGATAGTGACTTACATCCACATTCATGCTTGGATGTGTGTGAGGACTCTTCGGTTTGGCCCTTGTTGCTTTTCTGACAGCCCTTAACTGCTGCCATATCTTCATCTCTTTGGAGCGTTGATGGCTGCATCCACCTCCAGTCCAGTCACCAGGACTCCAGCACAGGATTCAGCAGTTTTGAAGAGCTAATTATACTAATTTCACCTTAGATTTGCTGTTTGCTGTGTGTCTGTAGGGCAGTATGCCATTTTGCTTCCCTTTGGCTTCCTGTAACTCTGCGAAAGCCCTTCCCACCACCACGTGCTGGAGGGTGTTTTTCTAGGAAGAAGTGAAACTAGATCATTTAAACCAGCTGGATATTAAAGTGACATGTGCGAGTCGCTTACAGCTGTTCGAAAGGTAAGGTGTGAAAATCAAATCCTTTCAGAAAACTCATGGTCTAAGCCTATTATTTGTTTATTTTCTTTAAACTAATAAGGAAAAATCCATTTTTTTTAAAATGAAAACTAAAAGCTGTGGGCTGGCAAGGCACCTTCAACTCCAGCCTGCTTTGGAATAGGTTTGTTTTGACCCTGTTCTTCTTTGCACAATTAATTAAAGTGAAATACAGCTTCGCTCAGCTTTTATGTGAATTGTAGCCTTCTCAAAAGCAGATATGACTTAGGTATTGCTTTCTCTCTGCAAGGCAAGCCTTATAATTTTGAATCTTGATTAGCAGCTGCTTTTGTTCTTCCCTGAGTCTCGGAAACAATGGGGTTGGGAGCATGTAACAAATTGCTAAATGATACCCTTGCAGAGAGAGAAACCTGCCTCACTGCCTGCATCTTCCCTTCTGGAAAGAGGCTGCAATGATGCAGCCCTGGGTGCGGTGACCCGGGGCTGGGAGATGCTCCCTGGGCAGCAACGGTGCATGGGCACGGCCTCATGTTGGAGTCATTTCCTTGAAATCCATTTTCTGTGAAATAAGCTTTTCTTGTCATCTCATCTGGGGATACTGGTGTAATCTGCATGTTGCTGGCTTCAGTTGTTCAACAGCACTGTGGTGGCTGCTCTGGGTCTTCAGCCAGCGGATGGCCAGCAGCAGGTAAGGTGTTAAGAGGCACCCGGCTGCCTTCTGTAAGCTTACATTATTTTCCATGGCCAGAAGTCTTTGATCTATGCAGAGAGAAGCAGAGGATGGGTGCCAGATTGCAGGCTGATGTGTAAATGTGGTGTTTAGCAGCAGAGCCTCGTGTCATGCGTGAGCTAAACGTGCCATGTGTGTCAGAGGCTGCAGAGTCCAGCTACAAGTCAAACGCTCTGAGAAGTTTGGTGTCCCCACACGCTATATACTGTTCCACTTAGTTTTTCATGCAAGGTCTGGAATGCATCTTTCCTTGTTATTTTCTTTTTCTGGGGTGTTACTTCTCTCATGTAGAGTTGGGAGATACCTCCCTGGAAAGTCTACTAGTCTTTAATTAGTTAATGTCTGCAAAATGTTCTGAGACCAGTGTCGCTTTGCATTCACAACAACAGAATTGTATTTAAAAGTCTGGGTAGCTTCTGATTGAGGCTCCTCATTTCTCCAGAGGAAATAGGTTTCATTTTTCCAGTGTAAAAGTGTGCCTCCCCCCTAAGCCATTAGCTTCAGTCGTGCTATCAGTGTGACATGGACTCATTATTTGTTCTCTTTTCCATTGTACGCAGAGTGGTGCGTTTTCTTTTAAATGTGACATAAAGTGAAATCTCGTTATTTGCACACGTTCTGTGACACTTGTCTTCTAAGTATCTAGGCAACCTTTATGTAGATGACACTTCTAACTCAAACTCTTCCATCATTATGAGTGTGGTCCTGTGAAGAGAAGTAGGGTGAAAAAGGGAGGGAAGAAAGAGCTGGCTTGAACTCACTTTGGGCGGCTTGAGTCAGTTGTGTGATTCTTTGTAGGAAGTACAATATGTTGAAGATCTCTGCTCTCATACACTTAAACTCTCTACTTTCAGCTATTCCATGTTTTTCCTTTGAGCTTGGGCAGGTAGGGGATCTCTTGGCTCTGCTGGAGCTGATGGTAAAGCTGCCAGGAAAGGAGGATTTCAGGCTTCTACAACCTGGCACCAAGCAGTGGACTTTCTTGCTTGGTTCTCCACTCCAGGCTCGGGAGGTTGATTGCTCCAAAACTGCAGCTTCAGCCCTGGGCGGTATGTGTGTTCAGAAAGATTTTGAGTTCAGATGTGCTTCCCAAAAATCAAGAGCTGAATGAGAGGCTCAACAGACTTGAAGGGGAAGCCACCCTGTTGGTTTGCTTGTTCGGCTGTGGTTTGGCATTCCTTGGGCGTGGGGCAGCCTTATATTCCTGGCTCATGGTGGGGGGTGGACGGTTACTGCCCCTCTTGCCTTGACACTGGCACTGCTCTGATCCCACTGCTGGGATCTTTTGCCAGCTCTATGAGCTCAGCTGGCTCCCTGGCATGGAGTGATGTGTCTGGGTGAGCATCACCCAGTGCAAGGAGGAAGATTGGGACACTTGGTTGGGGCAGTTGTGGAGCACAAGAGGCATTACTTCAGAACTCGGGCATAATTCAGAACATCAAGCCCTGCGTTTTCTTTAATTAGCTCATGGTTTTCTTATGAAAACACAACAAAACAGCAACCCTCCCCAGCCCTTCAACATGCAGCATACACAAACCTTACATGTGCCCCCTTGCCCTGGCCTGGTGGTGTGTTCCCCATCCAACTCTAAAAGGATGGGACACTGAGAGAACCAATGCCAGAAGACTGGGGCTGTGGTTTGGGAGATAAAATGTTGGGTGTCTGTGACTGACATTTGCTGTGAGGTGATTCCCTTGGGCTCTCATTGCGTTCATGGTGTCAGCCCAAATACCCATGACAGCATCTTCCTACATTTTGTTGGTATGGCCCAAATGAGGAGGCTGAGCTCCGGGATGGGGTGGGAGGCACCTTATGCCATTGTCCCCCCAAATGCTGGGTTTTGGGAGGTGGTGGTCCCAGCCAGCTCACTGAGGTTGCCTGGGAAGGTGGTGCAGAACAGAAAACAAAGTTCAGGTTTCTCAGAGTCCCGTTGCTGGATCCCCTTCCCCATCCTTGTGTCACCCTTGTGGTCTTCATCAGTAGGTGAGCCTACGTGTGGGACAGTAGCAGGACAGTGAGTGTAGCTATTTGTTAGGGAATGCTGAAACGGAAAAGTTGGGAACAGCCTAAGCAAATACTTGAAGTGTGAGGAGGAAGAAACCAGATTTCTGTGTTTGAATGCTTTGGGCAGTAAATGAAAGCTTCATGTCACAAGGCAAGACAAGCATGTTTGTAGCCAGAGGTTGATGTGGGTTGTTTTTCTTGTTATCGATAGGCCAGCTGTATGTATAATCTTGACTTCATTTCTGTACTACAAAAAGCTAAACCCACCATCTTGGACCTCATGATTAGTGACAGATTTGCCTGTAATAAGGATGGTGCTGGTAAGTATCCCCGAGCAGTGATACGTCTTTATTTGACCTCATGTCCATGGGTTGGTCATAAAGCTGAGATGGATATTGACTACTCTAATCTTGACGATATGCTTAATTACAGGGCAGTAGGAGTCAAGTGGATAGCGTTTCGGGTAGTTGGTGTAGAGAATAAAGTGACGTGGTAAACTGAGCCCTGGTAGCTCACTTGGGACGCTGCAGTGGGTCATTATTACGTTATGGTGGGAGAAGCTGCCAAGCAAATACTACTGTACAATTAAGTGGGGCTGTTAACGGCATGACTGAGCCAATTCATTAATGGCAGTAGTATATTCTTCTATCTGCTTTCCCTTACAACTGCTGGGTGAAGATACTCAGGGGAAATAAAACCGGTGGGAGGAAGGGAGGAGGAAAGGAAACTGAAGATCTAGTTGCAGATGCAGTGACTCTTTAAGGCATTGTTCCCTGAGTCATCTGAAACACAGCTGTTTCCTGGATGGGTTTTATGGAAACCTGTCAGAGCAATGTTTGGTGGGGTTGGAAAGAAGTGGAAGAAGGGACAGTTACTTCAGTCAGGTGGAGGCTTCTGTGCAAAGGGACCGAGTCAAGGCGAGGGTTGTCCTTTGGCAGAAGATACGCTCAGTTACTGGTGTTTTCACAGGCAAATAGCAGTAAACTGCAGGGGTGTTTGGGATAGAAAAATGCATAGACAAAGGTGCCAGCTTTGGAGTTTTGAAAGAAAGCCAAAGTGAAAAGCTGGAGGCTGCAGGCACTGCAATATTTCCTTAGATATAGACAAAGCTGTTGTCTGACCAATTTCTGTTTATGAATATCAGCATCTTTGTTAGGAATTAGTCTTTTGCTGGACCTTGTAATTTTTGGGGTTAGGGGAAAACAATTAAGGAAGACCCTAAAGCAACCTGCTGTAAGAAAGTAGGATCAGGAGATGGCCTCTGCCCTGCCAGGGTGACTCAGCATCAGGGCTGGATGTGGGGTATGGCTGCTGGGCATCAAGAGAAGCCGGGCAAGCTTCAAGGAGTTATCAAGGAGATAAATGTTGTGTGTGAAAGCCCAAGGATGAAAGGAGGGAGAGAATTAAGGATCTGTAAAGCAGCACATCTTTCAGTGCAACAGCCTTGTCTTCCCTCTCAGCTCTGTTTCTTTCCATATTTGCTAGAAGTAGGGTTATGCTGCTTTGGTTTGGGTGGTGAGGAGGTGAGAAGGTTACTCTCAATTTATAATGTGAGATATAAACTGTAAACCACATGGGCAACCACATGGTTGAAACAAACACACCTGCAGCAGAGATGCTCACCATGGCTTGAAACACATCCATGTTGACCTGGAGGGCTTCTGGTGTGAGGGCATTTGTGTCTGGCACCTTGGTTCAAAAACAAACCAAATCTGAGAGCTGCCAGTTCTGGATGGTGCACCACAAGCATGTGATTTCAAAGCACAAACTGGTGTGAACTCACTCCACTGAATCAAATTTCCTTAGAAACCAAAACAAAGCACTGAAGTGTGATGACTTGAGGTAGATCTGGCAGGGTTTGTGCTGAGCCAGCTATCCACCAGGGTATCCCAACACAGATGAGGTGCCATCTCACTTGAAACTGGTGTGAAACCAGGATGGAGGCAGAGGGGACGTGGCTGGTGAGGAGATGCCTTCCCCGCCACACGCTCCTTGGGCATTGCAGCCAGGCCTTGGAGAAGGCCCAAGGCTGAGGGGGCCCTGAACTTTAACAGGTTACTCTGGTTTAGAGTGTGATTTTCTTTTAAATGTGGTAAAAGTGGTGTGTGAGATGTGTTTTTAAATGGAGTATGTTTGTTTTATGTCCCTTTGTCAGAGATTTTATGTCTGTGTAATCGCTTAAGTTCTACTGTCTTATTTTCTGTCTCCTTCCCATTATGCAAATTTTATATCACAGAGTGGTTTGGGTTGGAAGGGACCTTAAAGATCATTTAGTTCCAACCCCCTGCCACAGGCAGGGACACTTCACACTAGACCAGGTTGCTCAAAGCCCTGTCCAACCTGGCCTTGAACACTGCCAGGGATGGGGCAGCCACAACTTCTTGGGGCACCATGTGCCGGTGTCTCGCCACCCTCACAGGGAAGAATTTTTTCCTAATGTCTAATCTGAGTCTGCTCTCTTCCAGTTTAAAGCCATTAGCCGTTGTCTGTCACTGCTTGCTCTTGTAAGTCCCTCTCCAGGTTTCTTGTTGGCCCCTTTAGGCACTGGAGGCTGCTCTGAGGTCTCCTCAGAGCCTTCTCTTCTCCAGGCTGAACCAGCCCAGCTCTCTAAGCCTTTCTTCACAGCAGAGATGCTCCAGCCTCTGATCATCTTCTTGGCCCCCTCTGGACTCGCTCCAACAGCTCCACGTCCCTTTTGTGCTGGGGGCCCCAGAACTGAACACGGTACTTCACAGTACTCCAGGTGGGGTCTCATGAGGTGTTCTTTTGAACAAAGATGAGGCATGACTGCATTGGGAACCACGTGTTGCAGCGGTATTTGAGACACTTTGCTGTTAGATGGGATGGGAGTTGCAGGCAGGGCACTGGAGCAGAGCTGATGCAGGCAGAGAGGATGGGCAGCGCGGCTGCTGGGGGCCTTTGTAGCCCATCCGGAGGAGGTCCTCAGTACGCCCCTCAATGCTGCTGTACCAAGACCGTAACAGTGGTTGAAGCTTTGCCGTTAATGATATCTTGGAGGGAAGGTGTAAAAGATGAAGCATTGCCTGCTTTTGGTCCCTGTGCAAAGGGTCAAGTCACACAGCAGAATGAGCTTCAGCTTCCGAAGGCTGAAACATCCAAAGGATGTTGTCTTCTATGGCGTTAAAATGCAGTGCTTGAAGGTGTCTCACAACAGCAGGGTTTGTTAAACACCACAGTTGGAGGACACTGGGAAGTGCTGAGGTGACTCTGAGCATATATTTGGGTGAGGAACCACAAATAAGATGCTTTGTAAATGATTCCTCCCTTCCCCTCCTTTCCTTCATGGGGCCTCTGTGTGTGTGTCCAAGTACTTCTTACTGAAATAAACTCTGAAGCATGTTTGGATGCCATGTCTGACAAACATGACTTTTCCCCTCCTAAGCACAAATGCTGTGTTTTTACTCTACCTTTTTCTGGGAATATCACAAAGACTGATCTGACATTCCGTGCACGTTTTCCCTGTTAAATTATGCCCTGGAAGTTTTAACCTCTAGCATTTCATAGTAGCTTGTAAATTATGTATGGAAATGTTCTGTATTGTTACTGTTTGAACTCCATGGAGGTGGGGTGTCTGAGTTGCATGATTTGGTATTGAGCTTGGGAATGTCTCCCTTTTCCTCCCCAAATTTGCAGCATATTTTGCATTCATTTATTGTATTGAAGATAACTTTTGTCTCTGCATGCAGAAACCTGGAGTTGCTCTTAGTCAGATTAAGATAATGGATCACTTGAAATAATATTGCCTCGTATTTATTGCTGCTCACCAGAGGATAATTTCAATAAGAATTTATCATATTTATTCAGCAGCAGACTAATAAATTCAGATTTGTTTAAACAAAGGCTTGAAGAAGAACCTACTAAATGCTTACGGTTATATTCATTGCAGGCATAAGCTACTTCATTTCACTCAATGTACTTGTACCTGCTTATGTCACCAATTAATTTGGCTCTTAATATCTTATTTTCAGCACTCTCTTTCCTCTGGGTACTGCAAGTCATGTTCATCCTGATGTAAGTCTATTGTGGATAATGGTATTTCTGGTGCTTTCTGGCTTGGCTGGGTTTGATTTGTTGTTGTGGCAAAGTCTAGATAAAGAATAACGCTATTGCAGGAAAGAGTGATCTAATATGCTGAACTTGAATCCGGGAAGGTCTTAAATATGAATTCTTCTGGGCTGTGGTTGTGGCTTTGAATAGTTCACCCGATCTGTCCTTTTTTCCCTTATTTAAAACCAAGCTCAATGCTTACCATGTGAAAGGTTCTACTATTTAGTATCTGTACGCTGTTTATGTACAGAAAGTGTATGCAAGTGCATTAGTAATTTGAGATTTTTGATAATCTAAAAATGAAGAAACTGGGAAGGAAATTGGTGGCCAAGTGATGATGTGAGCACACATGGAATGGGGCAAAGGGTACGGATTGATGTAACGTAAGCATAAAGCTACATGGTCTTCTGGTGTGCATTGCTCTTTTTGTGTTGGGCATCACTTCAAGAAGGCAAATGGATGCTCGTAAAAGTAAACGCTCTTAAAAATAAAAGCTTTCACCCAACCTGAAATTTCTTGCACCAAAGTTATATTTGCAAAGCTGTGTCCTCTGTGGGAATGGGAATACTCTGAGTCAGTCAAGCATGTTTTGTTTGGTGGTGTCTGAATTTTTCTGTTACGGGTGTGTGTATGATTTGAGTGCTTCTATGCGTGTTCAGAACTGGCGTCTGGACCATGTCTTTCGTTTACACACATGCACACACACAACATTTTTAGTGGACTCAAATACACTGTGACTTTCTCTGGTTGCCGTCCTACCAACTCAACCTCCTTTCTTTGCATTTAATCATATTTACAGTTAGGCCACTGCAAACTCTCTGAGGTAACATGCGCCTCATGTTAGCTGTGAAAACCAAACCAACCCACACAGGTTGGTGTTACAGAGCACAGGCTCCACAAACAGCTCAGCACGTGAGATGCAGTGAGGTTTGCAGGCTTTATTCATGACCATTTCACAAACCCATTCATCAGATCGTGGCAGTGAGAACAGCAGCACAACCCAACCCAAGAGCCCTGCTTCCCTTCCTGTGCTGGATGGGGTTTAACTAGTGCTCGTGCTCCGCAGGAGAGTTCGGGGTTCACAAAGGACCATGACATCTTGGAAGGCTCTGCCACAGGTAAAGTCTGGTGATTAGACCAGCGGAATATGCACGGTTAATCATGTTCAGGAGGAAAATGCAATTGATGATAGCCTTTTCTATGTAAAATAAAGCAAGGAATGCCGTGGGCATTAATGTAAGAAGACCCACTGACAGTTGTTGCTTTCTAGGAAATGTTTACATGTGTTGGTGGTTTCTTTTCCATCACAAATGGATTTTTCTGTGTCCTGGGAATGAATCACTACTTTTTTTTTTTCTTTTTTTCTTTTTTTTTCCTTTCCATTCCATTTTTATTTGAAAAGTGAAAGAGAGGAGACCTTTTCATACAAGTGGCTGGAAAGCTGAGCAAGCCATAGGAGGTGAATAAACTGGTACACATTAATTGAACCAATCAATGGAAGTGACAGATTCCTGTGCCTTCAAATCCTTGTCACAAATTTATTAATATGACGAATAAGTTGGTATCTTAATGTAATCTGCACTTGCGTTGTGAACAGTTTTGTGGTCATTATGCATTCCAAAATCCAGCGTAAAGCAAAGCAACTGGCGTCTTGATCTTTGCCATTAGAAGTAGTATTAGAAGTGAAGTGCTGATGCATCAGGAGCTGCATATGGATTAAAATTATGGTTCAACAGCGAGCAAGAGAGATCTGGGCAATTTTTTATACTTCATAGTCTTCCAGTATACATTTAAACCAGCTGAGCATGCTTGTGTCTGCGATCTTTGGGCTGCAAGTGTTATGTGCCTGGTGGCGATCTACAGGCAGCGTGCGCTTGGCAGCCTCAAAGGTGCCCATGCAGTTAGTATTCATCATGTAGATGTTACAAGTTTTTAATTGCTTTTGTGTCTGGGTTGGTGGCAGGGCTCTGTGATTTATCATCCTTATTATTTGCATGACATTAATGCTGGAAGACTGGTGTCAGATCTGAAATGCTGTTGTGCTGGGGCTTGTGGATGTGTAGATGGTGCAAGATGGGGCTCCTGTTGGCTGCATCTGCAGTTCTGCTTGAAAAAGAGAGGCAAGAGTCAGCGTGAGGTGTTTAAAAGTGGTGCTTTCTATTCTGGGTGATGTGATTCTGCAGGACCGCTCCATTAAAATAGCTGGAGGTGGTTTTAAATGGTGCTCTGCTGCAGCTCCTGCTCTGCCCAGGAAACCCAGATGTTCTTCTGCATGGCCTGGGTGGATGGCAAGTTGAGCTTGTTTGCTGTTCAGCATAAAACAGTGATGGAAACCACAAGAGTCAGAGTTTGTTACTATCAGTTTGGGGTAGCAAATTTGGTTTTTTTGCTAATATGGTTTATATTGAGCAAATATGATTTAGATTTATTTTGAGGAAGAGGGCAAGGAACAGAACTGGGCGCTTTGGCAAACTGCAGTTGTGCTGATTGGGCCATGGAGCATCAGATGTTTTGCTCTCTCTCCTAAGAGCACAGGGGTATTGAGGTCTGTATATGGCTTTGTTAGGAAATTGGGATAGTGAAGACAAGCGGCCTGCAGGGTTTTCCTGTAGACATGTTGTGCTCTTTAACCATGACTGAGCCCTACTGCAGGGTGGGGATTACGGGGGTACATCGATTTGGCCCTTTTCATGGGGTAGGGGAAGGTGGCACTGAATGTGCAGCACTGTCCTTGGGTCTGGGAGCCTCCTTTGTGCTGACAACCAAAATCTGGTGTCAGGATCACAAGGGGAGGTTTTAATGGCTATGCAGCTGAGCGGCCGGCTACCGGGAACAGTGTTAATGAGTGTTTATGACCCTTCCTGGTGCCTTCAGTGGTTTTGGTGCAATAAATGGACACCTTTTTAGTGTTGGTTTGAAAAGGGACGAACTATTTTTGTTCTATTGCTGCTGATTTGCACCAAGCGTGCTGTGACCTCTGCTGCTCTCTGTGCATTAACAAACTTCTTAAAGGCTTCACGGACACTTTCCATTAGCCGCACCGTAGCTGTTGCCATGAATATTTAATGTCAGGAGCAGTACTTTTTTTTATTATTATTATTCTTTTTTGGTTGCTGTGCTTCAACAAAAGTGGATATTCACCCTCTGACCAGGCAGTAGCTGGCGTGCCCTGCACACCCCGCTTCGCCTTCCTCTTTACCCCATCCCTTTTTTGGCTGTAGCTGTGAGAAGCTTTACCCTAATGCTATAGCGGCCTTTATTTTTCTTTTTTTAGTATGATGTTTTTATCCCTCCCTTTCTTGGCAAGGGCCTAAACTTCTCCATTTCCTCCCTCCCCTGGCCCTTCTCTTCAGCGCCTGGGAAGCGGTGCCATTCCCAACGGGATTTGCAGTTGAACTTCACTGGAGCACAATGGCTGTTCCGTGCCTTGCCTGGGCGCCGGGGGATGAATTCCCCACGCTTCATGGGTCAGTGGCCCCTCTTTATCTGCAGCAGAAATGGAGGAATGCCTGCAAGGCAGAGCTGCCTCTGAGGGTGCATGTGGATCTGCCGTCTCTGGGGCACCCCCAGCATTTAATTTCTTTGCTGAAGAGAACACGTTTTTCCAATTTGTAGCCCAAGTTCTCTTCACTGGTAATTTATTTGATGACTACTTTTTCCCTTGTCATCTTCCAGTATCTGTGTTGTCTCCTGTCTCCTGCTTCTTGTGCACATCTACAGTCTGTGTTCCACCTTTCGCTCTCAAGGAAGGCTCTTACTTCTTCCAGCAGGAAGAGGAAGGCATGCCCAGGATACCCAGCTGCACCAGGCAAAGGGGGTGGTGTTTTGGCATCAGGATAAGTTTTGCTACATGGCGTGTGGTATCTGCTTGGGTACGTTTGAACATTTCCTAATCACTAATGCAGATCATCAGTCGTTGTGGTAGGGTAAGGATTGATGTTCCCTGCTGGCCAGGTGGAGTTGCAGGATAGATGATGGAATTTGCACAGCATCTCCGTGTCAGAGCCAAGGGCAGGATGCTGGGCTCCTCTGTGGCACCTGATGTGGGTGCTTTTCCCAGGCATTGCTTGTGCTCTGAATGAGACTTGTGGCCACCAGCAGAACGAGCTACAGACCAGGGATTTCAGCTGGTGGTGCCCAATCATGCCAGAAAGTCATTAACTGGTTTCAGGAGTTTTCCACACATCTGTGCTGGGTGCTTCAGAAGCCACTGCTGTGCTCTCTCTGGAGGGAGGAGCAGTAGCAGTCTGTACGCCTGGGAGGAGACCTACTTGGTTTTATTTGATGACGTTCCAACCTGAAAAACAAAACATATCAAAACATTAATAAGCCCAATTAAAGTCAGTGCCTGGTGTACCCCAAGTTACGAATGTTCCCTTTGCAGTGGTGGGATCACTTCTTGTTCCCATTTTAGTTTTCCCCAAATGGATCCACTGTTAGTGTTTTGGTTGCTCCCAGTGCCACTCCTGGAGTTTTTCCTGGTTTTAAGTTACTATCAGCCAACAGGAAGAGTGTGCGCTTGGAGTTAGAATTGTTTTAGGAGGGTTTTCTAGGTGGAACCTCTAGAAGTGATAAAGTGGAGACTTATCAGTACATTATCTGTGGTGAACACACCTCTCAGTTGTACCTTGTTGGTTTTGAGCTTGTTTTAAGTGATTTGTAGACCCAGGTACACCCCCCATAAATCAGACGGCCTCATTGTTCAGCATCTGTGCTGTCTGGAGTGCGAGAAGCCTGCAACAGAGCCCTGCAAACACGTCAAAGCCGTGAACTGCTGTGAAGGGCAAAAGTGCCATCATTGGTTTTGGCTCCTGGTGCCTATCTCCTTTAATGCAAGTTTGGGGGTGAAGCTGAAGCCCTTGAATTCATTTTACATGAACTGCGGTCACTGATTAGTTGATTTCCATGTGTGCATGTGCTTGTTGATGTGTAGGTGGCCAAATCTGTCTGAAAGCCTCAGCAAGCCCTTTTTGCAGAAGCAGGTTCCCACCGCTGCCATGCTGTGTTGGTGTGCTTCAGGAGCCTGTGTCATGCATCTGAGTATCTGAGGTTTGAGAGAAACCAAACTGCAGGCTGTGATCCATGAGTAGGTCCATAGTTGTCTCAGCCATGGTCCACACTGGTGATAACATAGGTAGGATGCTGCACATGTCTTTGGAGAAGACTTATGCTGGTTGTAGGCATCTTCCTGCTGGGGATTGTCTCAGTAAGCCTCTTTTTCTAATTGTTAATCTAGGTGTTATTTGGCCTCTGGTCAGCCAAGCTATAACCACACATCCCAGATTGCTTTGTATGCCAGCTCTTTCTACTAGGGTGGGATTGAGTGACTGAAGAATTTTTGTCTGATGGTAGGAGGAAGGCTTGGAGGCAAGAGGCTTTTTCTTCACCATCATCCCTGTGACTGGAGCAGCCGCAACGCTTTGTTCTCCAAAGCCTCCTGCAAGCTGCCTTCTTTTGGTCCCTGTATTTCTGAAGCTGACAGTTCAACCTGATCCGTGGAGAGTTTGAAAACTCTTGGTTTGCAAATTGGTTCCTGAAGCCTGTGATCACAGTCATGACATTATGGGTGTCATAACTGCAGGGGCCCCATCTGCCCAGCACCTTGCCCGGGCCGCTGTGCCGGGATGTGAAAATTGAAATGTTCAGTTCTGGACGCAGGTGCCAAGTGGTGGTTGGGGCTGGAGGGCTGGGGCTTGAGGGGCCAAAGCTCTCCTCATTGCAGCTTCCCTGCGGTGATGCCGGATGGTGATGCTGGTGACACTGGGCTTTGCGAAACCTACTTAAAAAGTCACGATTTGCTCCCCAGGTGAGTAATAGCTTTGAGGCAGCAAATGCATTTGTTCTGACTCCCTGGGACCCAAATTAGCTCCTGCCCATGCAGACGTACCAGGCCAGCAGCTGCTCAGCACAGCAGTTGCAGATGTGTACTGGTGAGGGACCGGGGCTGCTGGTGCTGCTCTGACTGGCTCCCAGCGCCTTTTGCTGGGGATGGAGGGAGGGAGAGCCCACGTCCACCAGACCCTTTCAGGAGGGAAGGGAGGTGCCGCTGGTGTCATGCAGGCATGGGGAGGTGCACAGGAGCCATATTGTCAGTGAATAGGTAACCATGGCTTCAGTCGTTGCTTTTTTTCCAAGAATGAGGAGGAGAATGTTTCTGGGGTGGAGAACTCTTAAGAAGTGTAAAGCAGCACCAGCAAGCCAGTGGTGGTTGTATCATAGAGCTAAAGCTTGCTTGCTTTCCCATGCAAAAAGCCTTTGTCTCCTCGCAGGTACCCCCCATCACCCATGGAATGCTTCTGTGCCAGATTAAACTGATGTAAGTCATCTTATTTCCTGTGGATTTAGGGAGTGAGAAGCTGTGATTGATCTCTTTGCCTCCCTCTCTATGCTGAGGAAGGGACTGGAGCTGGGCTGTGGTTTTCCTGGAGGTGAGCCGGGCTGCCTCTGCCAGCACAGGGCTTTTAACCTGCAGCCTCTGAATTGGACATGCATAACAAAAATGTACTAACAAGCTCCTCTCTTTTTAATTACCTTGATATGACAAGCATTGGAAATGGTGGGGCTTCCCCACTCTTCCCTGTCCTGTGCCTGGGGGAAAAAAGTCTCTGATTGCTTAAACTTGGTTTTCCCTAAATGAGAGTTTACAAGCAACTGGGACACTTCCATCATTGCTCTAGCCTATTATTCAAGATAATATTAAGAGACATCATAACATCACAGTGTCAGAGCAAACAAAGCGCTGTGTAATTTTATCCCATATTAATGCAGAGTGTCGCAGATGGTGCTATCATTAGACAGCAATCTATAAAAATGGCCCATGAGACAAAGCCCTGGCACAATTATTTATTCTTCAATTATTTATTCAGCCCTTTAGGATGTGTAATACTGACAGACAGCACAGAATGTACTGCCTACCAATTTGCAGATCTTGACTGACTGAGCCCTCCGTCATCGATGGAATAAAACACGTATGGGGGAAGGGTGATGTAGCATGGCTTTGGATTGGTTTTTTTGCCTGTTTTCCTGTTTACTCCCTGGCTTTAAGGCCACCTCTTTTAAATAACCTCCTTGGCTCTGATGTTCATCTTTTCATTTCAGCTAATTGCAAGGAAGATTTAGTGATCCCGACCCGAGGTTTTCAGTCCCTTGTGTGCTTAGAGCAGGGGTTGATCTCCCCGCGGGCTAACATCAGCTGGGCAGCCTTGCAGGGCAGACTAATTGGGCTCTCCTGCTCTCCAGCCAGCACTGTCAATCCAGGGAGCTCTGCTCTGCCTGACAACTGACAGTGCTGTGGATTCTGCACGGACCCTCTGGGAAGCAGGATGGGACCCTCTGGTTTCCCAGTTGCATCGTTTGGTTAAGACTCTTCAGCCCAAGATGTGGCCTGCTCCTGACAGCTATTACTGTTCCAGCCGTGGTTTTGGAGGGGAGTTTATTACCTGCCAAATTTTTACTGTTGCTGTACTGTCAAAATGATGTCACTGCCGTCAATAGGAGCACATCTGCCCCTGACTATGCCTTTGCCTCCCCTGTGGTAAGACGAATCCTTCTGTGTTGCCCAGTGAGCCAGAACTGGGAACTGAACTGGTTTAAAGCTAAGGACTCCTTTAGGTTTAGGCTTTGAGTGACTGTGAAACTGCTGAAGTGTCATTGCCCAAAATGGCTCACATTCATCTGGAGAAATCCTCCTAAGCAGCTGTATTAATGGTAACTTTAATTCTGCAGGATTTTAGAGTCCCAGTAAAATGCAGATTTATCTGTCACCAGTATCTCCTTTCTCTTTCCAGTGTAAGTTGGTTAGCTCATCCTTTTGGCATTGGTATTGTCAAAGCTCTTGCCCCTGTACTGAAGTGCACCTGAAGCTGCTGCTGCCCCAAAGGTGTCCTTCTGTATTGTTGGGTTGTGGTTTTTATAAAATAAATCTGTAGCGTTCCTTTGGAAAGCCTCCCTTGCCTTCCCCATGGCACTTCTCTTCATCCCCGTGATAAAAATGAACAATGGCCCTTTCACTCAGAAACACAGTTTCAGTTATTTATAGATTAAATTAACTACATGTCTTTAAAACTGTAAAATCCCTGCCCTTTTATTTGATGTTGAGTCATTCTGGCAAGTCCATTGTATAAAGCTGGTAAATTTGGGGCCAGTGTAAGTAACCTCCCATTTTTTCTTAATTTACTTGTAAATCTCTAACGAGTGCCTTGTAACTGACAAGATAAAGTCGCTAATTGGATTAGTTTGTAATTTCTAAAGTGCCTGTTTAGAGAGCCAAGTTAGCTGGTTGTGTTCCCCATCAGATAGGATCTCATGGGCATTTGCTGTCGTTTAAGTCATTTGTTAGCCTTGGTCTGGATTTTAGAAGTGGATGGAGAAGATGTGGGTGTGTGCAGTAAGCCCCACAGAGATCCTGATCCAAGCTGTGTGTGTGTGGTGCTGGTGTTGTGTCTGTGGGATGCTCTGTGTGTGCCAGGCCCTGGGATGAGCTGTCCTGCAGCAGCGGGCTCACCCACTGCGGGGTTTCACAATTTAACCCGATTTAAGCCACCTCACCTTGTGTAGCCGCTAGTCCACACCAACAGGAATGGGGGAAAGCCTCACCCCTTTACTGCTCTGGGGTCTTTTCCCCCCTGCCCTGGGGTATTTTTCCATTAGAGAAGCCCTTTGTGAGGGTCTGGGACAGCAGGGAGAGGGGAGGACAGCGGCCGTGCCCACCCGCAGCCAGCCCAGGCCCACCGCTGCCATCAGAATGGAGATTTTCCCTGTCTGGGAAGTCACTTCCCAATAAGCTCCCACAAACCTTCCTATCCTCACCCTCCTATTTAAAGAGCAGCTAAATGAATTCAGTGGGGGTGGCTTGAAAGAGCCAAGGCTCGGTTCCCCCGGCTCCGTTTTTGGTATCCCTCCCCCTGAGGAGAGCTATGCCATGGCTAATCCCCAGGGTCCTCCTCCCATCCACCTTCCCAGCTTGGGGGGGAAGCCAGAGCCGGATCCTTGGGATGTGACGCTGCTCTGAAATACCGATTGCTACGGTTACCCAGGTCTGTTTGTCAGCACCGCTCAACTCTGCTTAATCCCCCTTTGTGTCCACTGTGGAACGACGGCTGGGATTTTGCAAGTTGGATCATGCTGTATTCACAGCCCTTGGAGAGAACGGAGGTGAAACCACACATGGAAAGGCAGTGTGTGCGTGCACGTGTGCTTCATCTTCATGAGGTGTTCATCATGTAATATTAGAAGAATATATCTGAGTGGTGGTGGCAGCTTGTCTTCGGCAAAGAAATTCATGGCAAAGCCTGAAAAATCTCTGCTGACACGTGGGCTTTAGCCCAGGCAGTTGTGCCAAAAGATCCAGAAAAGGCTTAATGGCAGGAGATAATGCTGCTGTGTCAGCACACATTTTCAGCCCTAGCTGTGAATTTCCTGGCTTTTGTGTACTGGAGTTAAACCCTGATGTTTAGTAGCCCATCACCCCCTCCAAGTAAGTACCCTCGAACAAAGAGAGAATCAAATCCCAGCAGTTCACTGCTTAGTGGGGGAGGCTGGTGGGTAATAATGTGTTTGGAGGCATGAACCTGATGAACACGGAGAGCGATGTTCACGGAGAGCCCGCCAGCGACCTGTTAAACCCGCAGTAGTTTCGGTGAGCGTGGACATTGCTGGCCAAACATTCCTGGAAAAATATATTTAGTTTGTGGATCAATAGCTGGAGCTAACAAGTCCTTGGGACTCAGGTGCAATCACTGGTAGTCTTTTGCCAATAGCAAAACATACATGCGTGTCGTGTGTCCCTCAGTCTTTCCTAATTGGTTGTACTTAATGTAACGAATGAGGCTGCAACCAAACACTTCCATAGTCATGGTGACTGTATAACCTAATTGCTGTAGCAACTTACCTATTGCTTTTTAATATTTTGCTATTCAGTCCTTACACCCTGCTAGTTCCCAGGCAGGAGTGTGTGCTGCAGTAATCCCTGTTACTTCCTAGGTGCTGGAAATGTTACATGAGCTCTTAGAGCACAGTAACAATGGCACGGGGGACATTTGCATGCTAAGGAAACACGATGGTTCTGACAGCACCAAAATAAGAAGACAGGTACTGGGAAGAATAACAAGGATACCTAGCAACATTTCAGCAACAGAGGGATTTGGTTTGGAGACTCTGATTCTGGAATCCATTATGTCTGATCCCCAGGTGTCCTGCTCCCTCAATCTCTTTTAACAAGAAACATTCAAGAGTAAGGAAAGGGAAATCTGTCTCTTGAACTTGAAGCTGTAACTGATGTGAATCTATCTAATCCCAGCAAAGTGTAGGCAGAGAGGAGGGTTTATCTTCTGCCCCAGCCAAGTCCTTTTTGGTGTCTACAGATAGGAAATGTTCAAAAGCGTAATGTTCTTTGTAATCCACCCTATGTGCATGCCATGAGATAGCCCTGGGGCAGCTGTGCCCTGAGTGAGGTGGATTCACACTGCTTGCAGCCCCTCTGAGCTCAGCCATGTGCTGGGAGGGGGCACAGGACTGCTGTGTCTGAGGGGGTGATGCCAGTTGTATCGCTACCAGTCATACCACAGGTAGATACTTACCGTGACCAGTGTTAAGTCTTAGCGTGGTCAGAAATACAGCCTCGAGTATCAGTTCTGCACACTAAATAGGCTGGACATGCAGTGAAATGCAGATGTGTTTTGTGTCTGGATTTCTGATCGTTGCTGCTCCAGAGTGCAATTCCTCTCCTCCTGACGTGGAATTGAAAAATAGGTGAAATGGCTCAGGCCCTAAAGCTTGACCATGCTCTCTGCAGAGAGCCTAGATAACTAGCTCAGGTTGTAGTTAGTTACTTGATGAGGATATGACTTGTACCTGCATTAGATGAATACGGGCTTGAGCTTAAAACCAAGCTAAGCAGAGGTGGTGCATTCATGGAAGAACAAATATTTCTGTTTCCACTACCTGTGGAAAAGCTACGTACTGAGTTTGTCTGGAAAATGAACAGCTTTTCCTGTTGCTTGTTTTGGAGGTTGTACTGGGGCAAAGTTCAGAGGCACCATTCTGTGTTCTTTTGGCTCCAGAAATGTCCCCCAGTGTTTTTACCTTTGTCCTACCCTCACAGGCAGGCAAGGACACCCATGGGCACACAGGACCCCCTGTTTGCCCTCTCCTTTGGAACTGGCGTGGTGCGCTTGCTAATAAATGTCTTTATGGCAAATGGTGTGTAGGTATAGGAGTGGGGACATTCTGATATGTGACAGGTTCTGTGAGCATGTTGATTTGCAGAGCTGATCTCTAAATCTGCTGATCGCTGTGGCTGTGTACTGCTTACAGTTATGGGTGGTGCTTGCAGTCCACAGCGAGGAACACATACAGGCCCCGTGAAATTACAGCTCCTGAAATTAATCTGCCTTTTTTCAGTAGGGTTTGAATGGTGTGTGGAAGATCTATACTACAGTGATTGGAGATACGGATAGGAAATCTTTTCAAAAGCCAGTTCTTTTAAATCACCTTTGCCCTTGTATCCAGATTGCTGAGCAGAGCTTTTGGTCCCAATTCCCATTTTCTTAAGAAGACAAAAGAATGTCACTTTCTGCTGTTGTACATGGGTTCAGGTAACACCAAAGAGTGCACCAGAGCTGGTTAGGATAGCTGTAAAGTGACTGCTCTGCCCTGATACTCAAGTGCTTGTTAAAAGCTCCTTTTCTGTGCAAGGCAGCGCCTGTGTGCTGTTGCGTACATAGCTGACTTTGGAAGCTGGTCTTTCATGGGTGTCCATACGCTCCCCATTCAAACGTGCAGTTTGCAGAGGGACTGATGGGGCTGACCCAGCTGTTGAGGGGCTGCTCCAGCTGTGTGCAGGGTTCTGGTCTGGGAAACTTCAGCTGCGTTTCACCCGAGGAGTTCGCAATCCATAAACTATTGGCACTGTCAAGTGGGAAGAAGGAAATGAAGCATCTTCCTCCCCCCTTTTTTTGTGAAACTGATACAAACCCAAACCTCCTCTTCACCTTTGAGACAGAAACAAGTTGAAATATAAATGAACTGTCAGTGCTGTCACTGAGTCAAACCATCACCATTTACTTATATTTCTCCAGTGGGCCTCCAACTTCTGAGTCACACGCACAGTGTACATACTGCATGTAGCTGCCATGTAAACATACCGAGAGTGTTTTCAGTAAAACCAGAAACACTAAATTCGAAAGTGAAGCATATTCCAAATTACTCTGCTTATGCCAGTTTACTCTGAAAGCGGAATTTATTCAATTCTGTCTTTGACTCCTAAAGGAGCGGAGTACCTATTACCCTTTTACTTCACCCCTCTAGCGCTTCAAATATTACAAATAGATATAACAGCTAAGATAAGGGGGAAGTTTTGTCAGTGATGGGTTGGCATATAAGGTTTATTTTTTACAGTAGAGGAAAAGCAGACAAATTGGGTGAAACTCTTGTCTTTGAAGATTTTACTACAGAGCTGTTGTTTTCACTGTTGGCTTCTGTAGTGCATGGCTCATTCTTGGACATTGGTGGACATTGGCTTTGCTCTGGGCCATGGCTGGTAGTCCACCTGGGAGCCAGCTCCAAACTGTGCAGAGCAGGGATTGTGTCATCTAAATATGTAAGGAAATAAAAATAATTAAAAAGAAAGGGGAAGGTTAGATAAAATGAAATCTTAAAGAGGTCATTGGTGGGGGGGAGGCAGAAATGAGGATGCTCTTTTCTCGGTTTCTCATTTGCAAAGTTCCTTTGGATCGTGAAACCTGATGAGAAGGATGAATATGGGAACCTTGTACTGGTTTCCAGTGCAGCTCTTCTGCACTGGGCTACAGGTTTTAGAAAGCATCTTCCTGACAGACCTGTAGCTGAATAGGCTGCTTGGAAAAAAGTGCAGTTTAATGCGTTTAATATTAGAGAGCCTTAAGGATGAACCATGGTGTGTTGTTCAATAGCTGAGTTCTGTCAGACAGGTACAAGTCTTCATTTTGGAGAGCAGTGCTTCTGGGCCACACAGAGAAACATCCAATGAAGGTTTTAATCTGTGGGAAGCTGAATTTCCCCTGTATTGAGTGAGATCTGGATGTCACTTAAATCCCATGTGTCTGCCAGAATACTTCATAGGTAGTTCAAAGCAGCATCTCGGCTTTGTGATGACCTCCTGTGCTGCGGAGGATTTCCTCCCTGGGAACATCACTGAGGGAACAGAAATGTTAAATGTCTGTGTTTCACTTGGTCAGTCACTTGTCTGCTAAATCACCTCTATGCTAAATCAGGGAAAAACAAATCCATCTTCAGCTGGTGTCTCACAGGCTGGCCCCGTGCAGAGCCTGTGTGCTATAGGAATCATAGCACTGTAGAATAGCATACCAAGTTGGAAGGGACCTCAAGGATCTTCTGGCCCAGCCTTTCTGGCAAAAGCACAGCCTAGGCAAGATGTTCCAGCACCCTGTCCAGCTGAACCTTAAAATTGTGCGGTGTTGGGGAATGCACCACTTGCTTGGGGAGAATATTCCGATGCTGATTGTTCTGTGTGAAAAATTCTCTTGCGTCCAACTGGAATCATCCTGGGAGTAGCTTGTACCTGTGTGACAGGGGTTGGAACCCCATGGAGCGGCGTGGTCTCAAGTAGCTGTGGGACAGCGAGGAGATGCAGGGTTTGAGCAGTTAGGTATTGACCCAGGCTTTGCTCAGCAAGTGTGGTTTGCTGCCTGCAGCTTGCTGCATGCACAGACCTCTGCCTGGGACAGGATGGCAAGCGTGGCTGTGTAGCCCCAGTTTAGGACTGAGTGGGCCTTGAGTGGTGTGATGCTTGCTGGAGGATTAGAGCAATAAGGGCATCAGTATGTCTGAAACGAGAAAAGAAAGAGTGTGGTGTATTGTGCTTGCATTCCTGAATGAAACTATTTTACAGTGGTTCTGCTAAAAGGTTTCAGCGCCAGAGAGAAAATGGGAATGTTTCAATTCACTTTACAAGGATAGTCTATTTGCATTAATTCTTTTGTGTTACATTGAAGGGAATGTCCTGGCAAAATGCATTTGAAGGGATTATTTTAGAGTTTAAATGTGTCTTGCCAATCCCTTCTTTCTTTTTTCCACCTCCAAGAAGACAAGGGAAATGTACGCCGAAATAAATTCTGGCTTCCCAGCTATTTAGGGACATATGAGTAAATATTAATTCAGAAGAACTTAAGGCTTACAGAGAAGAAAACATTTGCTCCTGCAGTTTATTGCAGCTGAAGAAATTTGTTATATCTGCACTTTTCAGTTTTGGGTTTGAGGTGCTAGGACACAGGTTTACAGCCTGGAAAAGGTAGAAACTTGGCTTCAATGGTTGTGTTTATTATACAGTCTTGTCCCTGTCTTGCTTCCCTCCATGTCTACAACCCTTGTGAAGTTGTTTTTATTGAGATTTCAATGTATGTTAATTCTGCAAAGCAGTGATGAATTGAAAGTGAGTAATAATTTAGCACTTGATTTTGAGTAGTCCTCTTGACACAGTGAAATGAGACTTTTATTGCATTCTGTATTTAAGAAAGAAAGGAAGATAATTGATTGAATTCTCACTGAATTTTATAAATGGCTTTGTAACTTTCAGTGATTTCAAAAAGAAATAAACTTGTGTGAGGCATAACAGGATCTGCTGTGTGACTTTTGGCAGGAGATAAGCAGTACTGCAAGATGTGCTTTTCACAGGTGCTGCAGTCTGAGCAAAACTTTGTTATAGGCCATCCCCAATTTCTCATCCACTTGTGTCCGTATTGTGTTCTTGTTGTAATTGCTTGTGAAGAGATAGAACAGTCGAGAGTATTAGTATTTTCTGCTGTGACTTAGCAGGTAGGCTTGGTGGGGACTGAATACCACCCAGCCTGCTGTGTAAACCTAAAGCTGTAGTTTGGGAGCTGTATATTCACAGTCAACTGGGTTTCCATGTTCTCTTTGTACCCCTGCTGATCTTGTAAAGTTGATGGTTGGTTTTGCCATTGCCCTCTTTTGCTATATTCATTAATCAAAGATTGAGGGCATGCTTGTGTAGAACATTTGGGCCTTAAGAACATTTTAAGCTTGTTTCTTTATTGATGTTCATCTCTGATAACTTTTGACCATACAGTGGGGGTGCAGCAGGGACCACAGCGATTCTGATGAGAGAAGCAGTAGCAGAGAACCCTGGCACTGATAAGGTCACAGCGTCCTTCAAGCAGAGGTGAAGCTACTGCCCCACCAAAAAAGGTCCCCTGGTGCTGTTCTCAGACAAACAAAACGTATACTCTGTCTGTCCATGTTCATTGTTCATAAAAGGATTTCCTTGTGAAAAACTGCCCAAAATTTTACATCAGGTCCTGTCAGGTGTCTCATGCAGCATGGCCAGGCCTCTACATTGCCAAAATAGGTGACTTTGGGACTTCAGGGCAGCTGACAGAACAGTTATTTTAGATATTCTCCTTTTTAAAAAGAGTTTTCTTCTGATGGAATATATCATAATTTCCTTCCCCAAAAAAAGACATCAACACAAAGGCAAAGATGCAGTCTTTACTGACACAGGCATGGGACTGTTGACTAATGTCCAGGAGATAGCATGCTGTCCATTTTGCTTGTGATGTTTAGGAAATATTTCCTCAGCATGAGAAAAAAGAGCAAAAATGCAGCTTGGAAAGCCTGAGAGCCACCTGACACACTGCTGGTCCAGCAGCCACCTTGCCTAAGCACAAGGCCAAGATTTCTTGGCTCCTGGGTCAGGTCTGCACGGAGTGGTGCTGGGATCCATAAATCAAGGTTATTCAGTAACGTGGTTGTTAAACTTGATTTGCCTTTCATTCTGCATTTATCAGAAAGTACCATATAGACCTGAATAAACAACAAAAAATCCTTAATTTTAGGAGCAATTATTCTCAAAAAAAAAAAAAAGGCAATCCAAAGGAAACTGCAGAATACATTTTTGTTTCCAAGGGAAACAGTAATGAGAAAGAGGTAGGTCATTGTGGGAAAAAAAGCCACACAGAAAATCTTTTTTAGCAAGGACATGGAAACAGAGCTTATCTTTTTGGGCAGCTTTGCCTAATAGATAAGGCCCTGGACTGGAGGTGGGTTCAAATCCCAGCTCTGATGGAGTTTTTTGTCAACTTAGACCTGTCACTGTGTGCCCTTGTAATTTGTTTTGCAAAGAGATGATAATACAGTTTGTCCTCGGAGAAGTGTTCAGAGCAAAGATGAGACGCTTGTATGGCCCCCTGGTATGGTACAGTGCTAGTACCCACCTGTGCAGGTACTTAGGAGTTGAGGATTGCAGTTGACAGGTTGTCCTGCTCGCTTTTATGTCCTGACTGAGATACCACTTTATTTCTCACCTCCCCTTAAGGAGACTGCTGTCACCAATCAGTGGCAGCACTCTCGGAGGCCCTGTACAGTGCAAAATGCCTCCCCTTCTCACCCGCAGCTTCAGAGAAACCAGGTGACTGTGTTGGTCACTTAAGTACTTTCAAGCTAAGGCCCTGATGCTAACAGCAGACTTTTGGAGTGTCTAAGCATTATTCCAGCTTTTCTGGTGGTGAATGAAGCACGGGGAGGTTGACTGACATGCTCAGGGTTATACAGCCGTGTTTACAGCTAATTACAACTCCAAACCCAGTCTCTTTGGTATTCCTTCCTCAGTCTGAGGGTGAGGTTTAATATATTTCATGCTACCAAACCCAGCCTATAAGGGCTGGGTGAGCACTAAAATAAGGGTTATCAAAGAGCTGGAGAACTGGAAGAGACACCGAGGCTTTACTTTCTGAATCAAGTATCTTCAAATCCACAGAAAATGAAATCCTGTGTGCTCGGTAACCTAGACTTGCTAACCCAGTGCTGATCCCAACCCCAAATGCTTGTTTTTCAGTTTTCAGTACAATGCTGCAGTCTTTTTTCCTCTTTCTCTGGTGTACAGTGTTTTCTGTGAGCTGCAGAACAGCACGGCGATGGCAGAACCCCGCACGCTGACAGTGTCATGGGTATGACTCCTTGAAGTCCATGGAGATGGAGTGGAAAACATGCTAGAAACAGGCCAGGCACACACACATGTGGACCAGACTTGTTACCACAATTGTAAACTGTGGGAGGAATAATAACACTTGAATGGGAGTGTCTCAGCTTTTGTAAAGCTAATTTAAATTCAGCATCTAATGAATTTTCACAAGGAGCGAGCCCAGAGAAGCGGAACACCTCAAAGCCTTCAGTTAAAACGAAGGTGTCTTTAAGATTCACATTTCGGTATCCCACTGGGAAAAACCGGATTTCATATATCTGAGAACGCGCAGGTAAAAATGAACTGAGAAACCCAGCAATGCTTCCCTACCTTCCCCCATCTTTCAGGCCTACTTTAAATCTCCTAAAGGAGCAGAGAAGTGCAGGCAATCTGTTGGGAGGGGAGGAAGAACCAACAACAAAAAGCAATTGCCAGGAAAACAAACTTCCTTTCTAGATACGTTTAAGGTGGTCATTGGGTCCACAGTATTTGTAGCATCAGAAGCACCTGCCTCAGGGTTACCCCTGACCCTACAGCCGCACATTCACTTGATGCATATCTGCTTATCGAGCTGGAAGCCTTTAAAGGATGCCCAGGTTCCTCCTGGAGTTTTAACTGCTGGTAAATCACAGCCAAGCAGAGGCTTTGCGAGCCTTCTATTTAAGCATCTTATAATTTTCAGATGGTGATGCTAAATTGTTGATAGTTATTTTTTGCTAATAGGTTTTTTTTAAAGTGTGATCATTGTTTAATTAGTTTCTAAGTGAGAGAAGTAGTTGAAATCTGCCTGTTCTGAAGAGGGAAAATATTGTGGGTTCATCTGTCAGTGAAAACTGATGAAAATAGATGTAGTTCCATTTAAGAGCCTGTTTAACTCCTTGGATAAACAGCACAGTCCCAAACAAAACAGGACCACAACTTGTGTGTTTATATTGTGTTTATATTGGCCACAGCTTTTGGTATCATCAGAGTATGGGAAAAAAAGTATTTCATATTGACCCTTGTGCAAAAGCCAATGGTTAAGTTGGAGGCCACTTCAAAAGGCAGTTACTCCCTACGTAAAAAATGTACAGTGGAAAATAGCAGCTCAACCATGTGGAGAAATAAAGCCAGAAGAGAGAGTATATTTTCAGTAGCAATTTAGTGCATGATTGATCTTACTGATAGCAGTAGTGTAGTGTTCATAGCTGAGTAAGCCCACCAGCAACAACTTGCTTGTAATGTGTGTGTTGGAAAAATGCAAAGAAAATACACTAAGTTTTAAGTAAAATTTACATTTGTATTAGAAAATCAACACGTTGGAGTTTAGCATGCTTAACGTTTTATGAGAGCTAATTCCCTTTCCAAAATTGCTCTGTTTATGTGGTTGTTTTACCGTTTCCTCTGATTCTCTTCTCTGTCTGTCTTGATATCTCTACTATATTAGGGGGTTAAGATGTAACACATGGAAGTCAAACCCAGTGATTCCAGATGCAGTTAACTTTGCTCCTGTGTTTGTTTTCTTATTAGGTTCCCTGTAATGCTTACTCCCTTCCCACCAGCCTCTCTGATAAGACAGCTGATAATGTCACGCATCATTTTTACCTGGGAGTGTCCCAAAGCGCTGTCACCTCCCTGGGTTATGCAGATGAGAAACCATTTAGGGAGGCAAAGGCATGGCATGGAGTGGTGTGAGAGAATGGTCACACCTAGGAGGATGTGGTGCCTCTGCAGCAGGAACAGCTCTGGAGGGAGGTGCTGGTTTATAGGGCTGCAGCCACACGATGCTGGGTGCGTACCCAGGGCATGGTCATGCTTTGTGATTGACTTCTGACTTTGGTGTTTGAGAGCACAAGCTTGTTCTCCCTGATGATGTGAAGGGAAGCTTTTAATCTGAAGTCTTTCACCATGTGGAAATGTGAATATGAAATTGTCAAAACCCACCTGGTGGCGGGTGAGAGAGATTTCCCTTCTCACCCTGACCTCTCTTTTACAACTGCACTTTCACATATCCTTGTGAACAGCCACAGTCATCGTAAGGGTGGTGTTCAGAAGGCAGCCTCGATGGATGCCTTCTCTTTTCCAGCTCTCTCTTGAGTGCTTCCCTTTGTAATGAGGGTGCTCACAGTAGCATCCTTGAGCATTGTAAAATCAGCATCTTTATATTGTTATATCTTTTTCCAGTGCAGAGTGCTTCTTCCCTTCCTTCCCGCCCCCTGCAAAGAGATTTGAAAGCAGTTCTGGTAACAGCACCGAGTCCTGCACGGGCAGCAGTGATCCCCTGCCATGGCCAGCAGCGACCCTTTCCCTCAAGCTCCTTGCGCTGCTCTGGCAGTTCTGTGCTGCTTGTCTACAGCCCTTCAGAAGTCAGACACCGAGCTACATTTCAGACCCTAGCTGTTGGCACCTGTGTCAACAAACCTTAACATGATCTGGCAGGTTGATGTCTGCAGAATCTGGCTTCTCTTTTGGGTTATCAGCGGTTATAATTTCCTCCCTCGTTGGGCTTTTCTGCGCCCCTGAGACTTGGTACATCTTGCTGCAGTCTTTTAAGATACTACTGCTGTCAGCTGTTTATAGCTCAGCTGGAAGATAGGCTTGTAGTAGAGCTGGTGAACCCCCTGTGTACACCTGTATGTCAGCTGGGCTTCTGGGTTATTGACCTAAATATTAATGTAACCTGCTAGTAAAAATAGGTTTGCCCCCAAATCCGCACAGTAGGATGGAGAGGCTAAAGTGCAGCATGCCTTCCCTTCTGCTGGGAGTGTGTGTGTGCTCAGGTCTGGAGTTTAAGCTTTGAAGCTCCCAAGAAGAGAGGTCCAGCTGCCTTGCAGGTCTTCATGGGATCTGGCAGAGGTAAGACCGAACAAGCTGCAGCCTTCAGGAGCAGCTCAGATGGACCGAGCTCTTTCGAAGTGATGTGGCTGCTACAGACCTGATCCGCAGCTGCGCTATGGCAGGCAGCGAGGACAGAAAGCGTTCAGGTCACTGGATGGAAAACATGTTTCAGCCTGGCCCTTGTTTGTAGCTACAAAAAATTTAAAGGCTGAACTCATAATGACAGTATTTTGGAGCACAGAATGGGCTCAGTGTTATCTAGATCCAGGCAGCCTTAACTTTGAAACACCCTTCTGTATTTTGGTTATATCCAGATCCTGTTTATCTTACTAAACTTTCGTTCTGATCTGTTTTGTGCCAGAGCTGCTTTGTTGGGGTTTTTTTTTGAGTGCCTACAGTAGTCGTGCTGGGAACTCTGATTAATAACACTGCTTCAGTATTTGCATAAGGGCCTTATATATTTCAGTTCCACTTGGGAGGACATGGATATGTAGCTTTTAAGCATGTATTAAAATATCATTGTGGATCATAAATTGTTATAGGCTATTCACATAGTGCCTTAAGATTTGCATGCCCTAGACTGATAAATAAAATGAGTGATCATGTTCTGAGTAAATTCAGGCTCTCTATCTTACTGCTGTTCTTTTGAGGAAGGGCAGACCTGATGCTGCGTGTTGGATTTTGCATGCGTGGTGTGTGCAGCTAATCTCGTTTCATAATAACTTGCTTTAGAGCCATTTACTGTGAGGTGTTACCTTGTGGCCTGGAAACAGCGGGTTGTTTCAGCTTAGCCCAGTGGCAGTAGTTCTTCAAGATAGTGCTCTCGGGTTGAAAGTCCACAGTTTGAACAATGGGCTTTAGGCTGTGTTCAGTTCTTTTTGTGTTATTTCTTCTCTATTTTAGTCATTCATGACTGCCACATCATTTTTGCTTTGTGAAGAAGAGAGTGAGTTATTTCCTTTGGGGAGTCATCTTTCTGTGTGTAAAGAAGTGGCTTTCAGTATTTCTGCTTCCTGCTGCTAGACCTTCATCACTAGATCAGCTCCTGGTTTGCTTATACATTCTCGGATATGCCAGATCAGGGCAGTGGTGAGCTGTACAGAATATTACAGGACATGCTCGTATATGCCTGTTCTGGTGTATAAAGTAGAGTTAAAGCTGCTGCATTTGGGTGGCAGACCTCAGTGAGTGGTGGTTGTGTGCCACTGGCATATCACAAAAGTAGGGTGCCCTGCCTGGTGTGTGCTACTTCCATGGGTAATTTCTATCAGTATCTGTGTACAAGATGTGGTGAGATGTGTGTGCAAAAGTGTGTAACATCTCTGAGATGTATAAAGTACCTGCTATTAAAGAGGAGCTTGTATTGCTCTGAGCTAGTCTTCTGAAATGTGAACACCTCATCTAAGATGGGCTACCAAGCTCTTGTCCTAGGTCGTGAAAAGAGAGAGCAGCTCCAGAGGCTGGTCGTGCCCTCCTCAGGTTGATATCCACATGGTTTACACCCACGTCGCTGTGGCCATGGACAGATGAAATAAACCGGGTTTTGGGGAAAGACATCCCTTTCTCTTGACTTTGAGAGCCTCTGTAGCTGACTTAAAGTGCTTGGCTTTCAGATGGCTGAAGTTAGAAGACTCATCTTAAAGGTCTCACTCCAGCAGTGGATCCTTAATGAAGTTCTAGAACTTTACTTGCCGACTTTGTCTCTCATCAGTTTATTTTTATGTATAAGCTGTGGATATTGTGGTTGTAATTGTGTTTTATTCTGAGGCAATTTTAAGTACCATTCCTCTTGCCCAACCTAGTTGTGTCTACATGTGTTTGCCCCGTTCAGTGGAGCTTTTCTTAGAGTAGCACATCTAGAACGTGTGGAGCTTCTCAGAAAATGAGCAGAAGGAGATTTCTGAAACGTCTGTTGTGAAGGGAAAGAGGAGCATTTTCTGTGAAGAATGTAGCAAAAATTAACAGACCTAAAGCAAATTACCATCTGAAATGTGCAGCGTTTGGGAGGTTTCAAAAGACCAAAGGAGATCATGGAAAACAAATCATTCTGCTAATGTAGGACACAGCTTAGTCCATGAAAGTTATTAGTTTTTTGGAAACTTTCTGTAATCATGTCAAACTCCTTACTAAACCATCTGGACCTTTTTTGCATTCTTGGCTTGGTTAGAATGTGTAGCCTCTTCCATTTGGCATGAATAGCGTGGGGGCTGAAAGAAAAGGCCTACTCCAGAGAAGGCAAAGGAGACCTTTTCCAGGGCTCAATTTCATGAAGAGATCATGCGAGACGGAGTTTTGCCTCACTTTGGGAAATTGCAGAACCTCAAGGAGCTGATGTGGCATGTAGCGAAGGAGCAAGAGGCAGTCATGCTACTCGGATGCACGTGCAAGGAGGTGGCTGAACTTTGCCCAGAGTCATTTCTGTGGGTCATGTGTATGTGTCCGCCTCCTAGCAGCCCAAGCAAAACTCTGTTAAACTTTTAGAACTCTGTTATCTAATTAAGATAACGAGGCATTTGAGGAAGGACCTTTCCTATCTGGATGATTTTATTGAGTCAGCTGAACTGTATGAATTTGTTAGCTGTAGCCTGTCTCGATTGAAAGCTACAGCTGGCGGAAGGAGGTGGAAGGAGGTGGCCTGGAGTGAGCTCCAAATTGCAAAACTCAAACCCAGGTTTCTTGCACCCCTGGAATTACAGGAGCCTGGGCACGTGTCTGATCAAGGTGTTTTGCCTGTTTGAAGGTGTGCCTTTCTTTTTCCTCCAATGTTGTTGACTTGTTCGAGATCCATCTCGCTTTGACGGGGCTGGGCTCCCTTCTCCAGGTGTCAGGGTAAGAATAATGGAGGGGAGCTTATTGTGTCTTGAGCTTATATGGATCAGAGGGGTGTGTGTGTATGTGAATGTACATGTTCTTCATTTTCTCCTAAGGAGAAGTCAGATTTCATGTCACATGGCATGGGAGTGGGGAAGAGGTGCCGCTTGGGGATGAGAGGCAGTGGGAATCAATATGCCCAAATATATATTGACAAATGCATTCAGCGTGCCTGTCAGAATAGTGTTCTTCCTGAGATGGAGGGTAGCTGTCTGCTGCTGACTTGAGAGGTGTTTATGAGCAAATAAATCCCTGTCGTCTTTCCATCTGCTAATGTGGATGTGCTAAATCGGTGGAAAGAAGTAGGAGGAAGGCGCAAGAGCCTACCTGCCAATGACAGTGTTTCGCCCAGCTCCTCTTCTCTTCAAAAAGCTGCCATCAGAGCTGTTTCTCTTACCACTTCTAAAATGTTGTTAAAGTATCCGGAAAGGGAAGAGTTGTATTTCTAGATACTGGCTCAAAGTAGGGTCTGTTTAGAATATTTTGAAAGTAGTAAGCTTAGTATGGCCCTAGACACCAATGGAAAGGCAAACACACTTGCCAAGGAAGCTTCTTCTTGTTTGTCCTGTGGTTTGTGGTCTGCTAATTAGGTCAGTTGGTTTATTTGAGCTATACAGACATTTGTTAAAGTGCATACTTAAAAAAGAAGGCATGGCCATCTCCCTGCAACAAGATGGCATTTCTGACTCAGGTATTGTTCTGTCCTGGTTCCCGGCTATAGTTTTACAAGGCAACGTGATACATGCCAGTTCCCTTTGTAGAAACCTGTGTTCCTTTTGATAAATGCCAGAAGCCAGGTGTAGGAAACTGGAAATTAAGATATACACAAGTTTGCAACTGTTTGTGAATGGAATGAGGATCGTTGCTTTCAGTCAGAGAGAGACTGGATATTTAATTTATAAGACATGATTCCAATTAAGATGCTTATTGTTTTGCTTTTCCTTTTCTATTGGAAAATGTAGAGCCTGTGTTGTAAAAGTTCCCCGCAGCTACTTCAGCACAAATATATCCGTAGTTTTTGCTTCTTTGTAGCTCCTCACCACTGATTTATAAATCCCTGGATCACCAGAGTCTTACTCTACGTGCGTTATTCTGGAACTTCTTTTTCCCCCAAGGTCTAAACTGGCCATGGCTTCATCAGATTAGATGAGAAAAGAAAACTTACAGTCATTAGCTCTGTTTAAGCTGAGGAGCAAGGGCCATGGTCTGGCTACATTCTCACTCCTTTTTTCACCCCTACATCTAGAACAATAATTGGTGTATTCTTTCCAACAGGCAGATTGAATTCCTTGGCATTCCACAAAGTTCCTTCTTCCCACTGCTGGCTGTTCAGAAAGTAGCCTGCTAGTAAGGATGTTCATGCTATTAAAGATGTTCATGCTATATGGTCCTTAGCTGTGTTATTAATTTCCCGCTATCTCTTAAGGACCAACATTGTCTAATTTGGGATGCATTGCTTAAAACATTGAGTAGCCGTTCCCTCCAGGGCTGCAGAGGGAAAGTGCCATGCCCAGTGATTAGGGTTTATAGGGTTGGTACTTTGCTGCCAGTGCAAAGGTTTGAAAGTTCCTTTGGTGCATTTATTGTGCTTCATATTTTTCTATGTGAATCCCTCTCTCATTGTCCAAAACACATGAAGAATTTCTCTTATGGTAATTAAAACCATATTACATGGGTTTTGACCAAGCCAACTGATGCAAGCTTTTTTAAATTGAATATTCAAAAAATTATTTTCAGCTGTGTGCAAGAAAGAAAATGGGTAAAAAGGAACTCTTCTTTTTATTGCTTTATTTCCCCTCTTGTAACTCTGAGTACAGATTTTTAAGGCTTTTTTTAAGAGAAAAGAATCTAGTTTTGTCTTGTTCCAATATACTGGTCTGTTGTAATGACTAGCTAGAAGTTTGTGCAGCAAAGATGATAACCCCTGAGATAATCTGTTTGGAGATGCTAGAAAGGAATTTGTCTTGTTCTACATCTTCTAGAAAGTAAGGCAGTAGTGCGGGTTGTTTGGTGCGTCTTAACTTGTTTTTATGGTCATTAATGTAACTTTAATTCCTTATCTTCTGTTGGTACCTTTAAGATGGATTTTAATGTACCAATTGGATAGAGTTTACAAAACCCACCAAATTTTGTAGTATTGGCAGTAGATCGAAGATAGGCTGTTAAATAGAAATGCATCATGATTGTTTTGCTTTGTCACTCAATCGGTTTTGTGATTACAGTGGTGCCAAATGCTGAAGTTGATGAAAATTCAAAGTTCTTATCACCCCTTAGCCCTTGAAGAATGTGAATTTATTCTCACACTGTGCCATATATCCTTGTTTCAAATGGATTTCTGGAACACGATTTTTTCTAGGCCATCCATTTGAGTCTCTTCTGGCTTTCTGAGGGTTCAGCCCTGAGTGAAGTGACCGTGACAAAATCCATCCTCTGGGGCTGGGGTGGGAAGGAGCCTGGATTCCTTGTGTAATGGAAGGGAATTCAGTGAGAGGTTCTGATTTCTCTCCAGAGGGTTCGTTACATTTCCTAGCAAAGGCCAGAGACTTGTTTCTAAAACCTGTTAATTGGATTGAATATGCTTGCAAACAATCATGGGGATAATAACAAAGAACTGATGGAGCGGATGGGCAAAGCCTTGTTCTGAGCTTCAGGATGAATGACAGTCCCATGCTCATTATGAACTGAAGGGGTGTTTCTCCATAGATACGATTGCAACTTGTTTCCCATTGTATTTTGTTTCATCAGGTTACTTGTTTTGTTGTATGAGAAAACTTGGATTGGAAGATGTCTTTTGTCAGCTAACTTTGTTTTTAACAAAGCTTTTCTTGTGTGTTTCCAGTGCTAATTGAGATCCATCAGTGGCTATATGATTTAATGGCCTTAATAAGAATCTGTGAACACAAACAAAACAGAACGCTATAAATCACAGCATGTGGAGAGAAATGCAATTCTGTTTCTGTGGAGAAGTAAAGAGCAAAATTACTGAACTGTGTTATATTGCATACCCTGCAGGTCATCCGAAGAACTGGGATTTTGAATTTATCCACTTTTGTGAAACAATGTCACATAAACAGAGTAAAATATAAACATCAGTGACTTCTTTGTTTCCTTTGTGTGGCCAGAACCAGTGCTGCTGTTGGGAGAGTTATAGCTGCTTACCACGCTTCCTCATGCTCATGCACAGGTACACTGGCAGTAATTTAGTTGAGCACATTTGATGGCAAATACTCTTGTAAAATAATTGAAGATAAGTTGTTTTTCAACTACCCACCTACCTGCCTGTAATTCTGGTAACCAAGGTAACTTGCCCAGGATATCAAATGGAGATGCCTTACTTTTACTGGGACAACCTACTTTTTATTGCATTGTCAAGCGAGTGGCAACTGTGCAGAAATGTTTACATGAAGGTGATGAGAACTGCTATGCACATGCTGGTCTTGCTGGCGCATGTGGAATATTCTATAATCTGTTTTTCAACATGCTATATTTTAGTGTATGGGCTGTAAAATCAATCTTTTGCTAGCAAAACAAGTTCTAAATTTAAAAAAGAAATACAGCAAACATACTCACAGACATAAGCCAGCAATGATTGCAGTTGAATAGGTGTTATTTCCTGTCTTTTCTCTTTTGACTTTGGTAGCTAGAAAATGTAGAATGTCGTTGCAGACTAATTGTGCTGCTGGAGTGTGTGCATTTTAGCTGGCTGAGGGATGTCTTTTGATGTACATGGAGATTTAATTACCAATATACCTCTTGACAGCATTTCAAGAATGGTAGAGAACAGAACAAGTGTGCTGGTTTTTAAGCTGTCATTGACATCTTCGAAGTCCATAGGATGTCGTCAATGCATAATATGATATAAAATTCCATGGTGGGATATTGAGAGCTACTATCAAGACAGAGTAATAAGAAAAACAAAATGCAGAAGGCAGGGAAGAAGCGGTGGATGGCAGGTTATTTCTCCTTGGAATAATATGTCAATAAATGTGTATTTTATTGCTGCTCTTTGCATCCTCCTGCTACTTTGTATGCAGAATTACCTACTGTATCTTGTGTATTACCCCTTCCTGAAGGGAAACCCATGCCTTGGGGGCTGGTAAACTGCTAATCCATGTTAGTCCTCATGCTGTTTCCTGCTCTACACTCAGGATTTGTGGAAAAGGAAGGCACTTGGTTGCTCTAATGGGACATAGGCAGAGAGTACCCAGTGTGGGGCAGATGCACCCAAATGTCTGAAGAGCAGAGCAGTTCTGACTGCTGACTGGGATCAGCTCCCAAGAGCATGCAGGAGGTGGGCAGGCCTTCCTTTTGAAAAAATAAAATCCAACCAAAGAACACTTTGTCTTCGGGTAGGTTGCAGGTTGTTCCTTGGGTTTGTATTTGTAGTAGGAAGAAGTGAAATTTCATATTTGTGACATTATAAATTCATATTTGAAATAGGATGGGAGGGTGGGGAAGAAACAAGTTAAGAAACAGCAAAATAAACTAGAACATTTCTAGTTACAGAGGCAAAACCAGAACCTGAGGTTTCAAAACAGAAGAATTGCAACTGAAATCACTTAATCAGTTAACTTTTGATACGTTGTAATGCCACAGGTACAGTCCTTGAAACAGAATGCAGTAAACCTTCTGCTTTATTACTTTTGTTCCAATAATGTCCTAATCTGGTGCAAGTTCCTGGGTCAAAGTGTCACTGCACAAAGTGTACATGTGTGTTTACTGTCATTCCTCATTACTTCCATGCAAATGGCAGTCTTCAGATGCTGGCATGAGGCTCTGCCTTGCTCATGCTGCCTTGGTGTGGACAGAAAGGTCCTCTGCTCCAGTTGCAAATATTTCAGTCTTAAACCACAAAAGCATAACCCATTTTTTTTCCCCTGAAATGCTTTGATATGGTAATGATCAAAATATGGTATGATTCCAAATGAGGTATACAAACTTTCTTGTTCTTGGCATGAAAATATTACTCTCTGGAAACACCTTCTGTGTCAAATGATGGATATGTTCCTGTGATTTATGTAAGTGATTGTCAGGAGGTTTTGTGGCTCATCCAATTTTAGCAGTCAAGTACTCTTTCCTTGTCACTTGTGACATACTTGATGAATTTTCATGATTAGCTAACGTGCTTCATAATTGTCAAAACTTTGCAATGCTATTCCTTAGAAATACTGAGAAGGAGGAAGTCAGCTCTACCTCCAAGTTTTTCTGTTATAGCCACTCATTTTTTTCAATTGTCTAGTGGCCTTTTGCAAACCTCTCCATTTGCTTTGGCTAACTCTCTCTCAGATGCATGCTTCCTTCATCTGTTTATTGAACAACTGTGCTACTCTTGACTTGGGCACAGTAATACCTTAGAGCAGGAATACTCCAGTTGTATGTAACCAGACAGATGGTATTGGTATGAAGACGCTGTGTTGCTGAGAATGCAACAGTGGTTGTTTTCCATCCTGTGTTTTGTCACTTGGGTGTCTAGAGAAGTGCTGATAAAAGTGTTGTTTTTCCCCTACACACAACCTTTTCAGATGCCCTTGGCCTCCGTGGTGAGTCGTTGCTTTGCTGTCCCCATCGTTAGTGCAGATGCTCCAGAGACCTGTCACGTGTGTCCTTCCTGTCACCAGGGAGATGAAGCTGTTTATGGTGCTTTTTATAAACCTTTAAATCTGGGACTCAGTAATTTCTGGCTTCATGACTGATGAGGCCCATAATGGCCAACCTCTGCCCCGCACGCAGTGCTGGGGAAGACCCCACCATTACAGGCAGCAAGGCCAGCACCTCCCCGCTGCTCGCCCTCGCGCTGTCACTTATCTGTCTGCCGTGGCCAGCAATAATTGCAGTGCAGGGAAGGGAGGGAAAATGAAAAGGAGCCTCATGGCCCCGCTTTGGGTCTGCCACGCACTGGGGCAAGGCAGAGGGGCACAGAGGGTTCTCCTGGCCGGCTGCAGTGCTGGCCGAGGGGCGGGCAACCATGCCGTGTGTGATGACCACCCTGTGTTTCGCTCAGCCCAGCATCATGCCGGCGATGCGAGAGGTGCTCCTGCCTCTTCTCTGAGGTCTAGGAACCTCTGTGCCTGTTCCTTAGGCTGAGCACCCTCCGAGGCTGCAGGATGACTCCCGGGAGGCAGCAGGATCCTGTTTATCTGCTGTGTCCCCGGGGCTGGCCAGGCGCTGGTACCTGCCGGGTACCCACATGTCCCTCCTGGTGCCGGGTGAGCGGGGCCATTGTGCTCCTCTGCTTGGCTCTGGCAAGTGCTGTACACTAACCAGGCTGTCCCTCAGAGCTCCTATAGGCAGATACCTAGAGATCCCTGGTTGATATATGTCTCACCTTTGAGGGGCGAATACATAAACTGCACCGTGTAAGGCTCTAGGGCTGTATTTTATCAGTTGTTTTCCCTCCTACCTTCCCTTTCAAACCTTTCTGTGAACTCGCATCCTCCCATTAATTTGCCTGAAGGAAATGAGAGTCCACTATTCTTGTATCTCATTATTGACTCCTTGTTGCAGCAGGAGCGGTTTATCTTCTGGAGGCAGCGCCTCTGGGTGCCCGGGGGAGGATGCTGTGCTGCGTGGGCAGTGCAGCATCCATCAGGAGCACTGTGGAAGGAGACCAACCAGTAAATGCTGTCATCGTAAGGTGTGTGACCTGGGCCCTTGTATGTGCCAGGGATACCAAGATGTTACTGATGGTGCAGCACTGCTTGTCGCTAAAACACTGTTATGGGGTTTTTATCTGTTTTGCTTTTTCTTTGCTTGGGTAAAGTTTTGGAATTGAAGCCTTTGTCCTTGAAAAGTCCCAACAAAAATAAAATCTCTCTGAGATGAGAAACCGGTGGATGTGCTTTCTGAATTGCTTACATAAATAACTAAAAAACTCATTTTCTTGTCTCTTCAAAGTATCGCAGCTCAGTATATCTGATGCCGTGCAGTGTTCCAGGCTTTCCCCCTGGGCTGTGTGAAGGCCGGTGTGTAATTACACCAGTCCTTTTGCAGGAAGGTTGTGGTGGCAGGACCTATTAAAACCTTCTGTGATTGAGAGGAAATACTTCTTTTACTGGGCTTTCCTTTACTTCTCCCTCTCTACAAAGCTTAACCTGCTTCTCCCCAAAACACACTGGATGTTGGCACCTATGAAATCTAGACCCACCAAAGCCCATGAATCTTGTGGTGAAATTGCTTGATTTGTGGAGAATGGCCACTAAAGTGTTTTTAAAAGTTTGAAAATGAAAACTCAGAGTGAAATCTGAAAGCGAACATTCATAGTGGAGGTTCCTCAGAGGTGCAATTACTAGATGAGTGCTGATCAAAGACTTTGACATTTTTACTGTTGGTTTAGGAAGGGATGAATTTGTGCCAGAGCTGGCTCCTCCTGACAATCCAACCCAGTTGTAGGTACATTATAGGAGACATAATGTAAAAGTGTAGAGGAATAGGGAGTACTTTAAGGAATGCAAAGCAAATACCAGTGAGCAAATAATAAAAGCTTTCTAAAACCGTATAAATTGAACCTTGCTTTGGATGCACCTCATTGTAGATGCCATTTAAAACGCTGTCCTTTTAGCAAAGGACAGAGCAAAACACCCCTCCCTGTGAGTTCAGCATCAGAAGTAGTCTGAGAAAAACTTGCAATAATAGAAAATAATCATAATGTTAAAAAGATTTTTCTCTTATTTTTTCTATTTTAAAGGCTTGGCTGCATTAACACAGTGGTCTGACAGCTCTGTAGCACTCAGTAGACACTCTCTGACATGCATACCCGTGCGCTGCATCAAAGCCTTTCTGTTTTTCCCTGCCCCTGAGCACCCCCAGGGGCAGGAGGGGAGGACAGGCTGCCTGACGCAGGCATCCGTCACCTTGGCATTTTAGGCAGGTCACTCGCTGCAGCAAGACTTCAGAGGGAGCTTTCTGGCTGCCTCTGCGTTCCTGGGTAATTCCTAAAAAGCCCACTACCCGAGCGATCGATCACAGAGCTGCTATCAGCCACATTCCTGGATGACACCCGGTGTCAGGTTCCCCTTCGCTTCCTCTTTCTGCCCCTACGTGAGGGGTGTCGGGGCTGCCCGTGTGCGGGCATGCCGAGCTCCATCCGCAGCCCGTCCCCCCTGGCCGGGAGGAAGGGCTGGCCCGTGGCTGTCATGCGGCTTGTTGCTAACGTGGGGCTGACAGTGATATTGACGAGCATCGAGCTGGAATAGCTGTGACTGGTAATATTTACGGCTGCATTAAACCTCACAGCCTGAAGCAGCCTGCCTGCTCTGCTCTCTGCGCTGCGTTTTCACTGCTTCAGAGGTGTTTCCAGCAGTGCATTCCCAATGTGTTTGTGTGTACACGCATGTGTGTGTGCACGTACTAATCTCCAAAGTGGCAATTTCCAGTGGAGCCTTAATCTCCAGTTTCCTTTGCAAGGAGCTGTCTGGGGAGTAAATTCAAGCCTTTTTTCCAGCAGGTCACATGCGGGGCAGGCAGCCGGCATGGATTTTCCTAGTCCTGCTATGCAGGTGACCTAAATCTTTTTACCTGACTGGGTTTTCCTCCTCAGCAGCGACACATCTGTGATCCTTCCCTGCTCAAGCCTAGATTTCTCTCTTGAACAGACATTACTAGATTTGTCTGTGTAGCTCTTGCATTTTTATGCCAGTACCTGTTCTGTGGCCTGGACCTTATAGCTCCTCAAGGACTGAGCTGAGATCAGCAGTTCTGTGTTTATTTATTGCCCTCCCTCCAGCAAAGCACTGTGGATGGTGGTTAATCTACAGCTGTTACTCTGCTTGGCTGTCCCTGTTCTCCTTCCATTCCTTACTGAGTTTGATCTTGTATTACATGAATTGTAGTGTATGTGATAATATATGTGTGCTTTATGCTGGCAAACATTGCATCATGGTCTGTGACAATACAGGAAGTTGGAAATCTCCCTAAATGTTCATAATTGTGAAGTTGGGCCTGGAGTGTGGTTTTGCCCATCATCACCACCACAGCAGCTGATAAAACTATTGTGTAACATTTCATGGAGATGACAGCATTGTGAAGAGCTGTTTCAGAATGTTCTTTTCTCAATTGCCTGATACAAAGTGAGATAAAAGCTAAGTGAAATCTCTGGTCAGTACAAGAAAAACGTCGATTACAAATAAGCCAGTGACCAGCTTTTAAGAGCAAGATTCGTTGCTGGAAAATCTGGATAAGCAAAGCCAGTTAGTGCTTATGAAAGAAATAAATTAGATTTTTGTAATGTAGATGAAATTAATTAGATTTTTCTAATGCTTACAAAGTCAGCTTCCTAAATGATATTAATTGACATTGCATGGCAGAATTGCTCAGTTTTCCCAGTTACTAGAGCAGCTGTGACCTGGGCCACGGCACCACCGTCTCCAGCTAAGGGACCTGATAGGAGATGGGATGTGAAGAAAGATAAGAGCAGTGCTGTGCACTTCTAGGTGAAATTGTTCCATTCTTTACTGGGAGCCCAGCTTGAAGGGGTGAGGTACCTTATTCTGAGAATACCTGTAAATAATATCAGGGGTTTATTGATAATTCTGGTTCCTCTCCTTCCCTCACCTTCTGTTATCTCTGAGTTATTTACCTTGTGTGCAGGTGTGGAGGGCAGATGTAAAAGCTGTGGTGCGCACAACTCAGCATCCATATCTTGAACAACTGTTGGGTTCAGAAAGTACTATTTTTCTCTGCTGTTTATTGTTCAGCTGCCTTGAAGGAGTCTTTCGGATTTCTTTTCCACTAAAGCTTTCTTTTCCTCCCTGGGTATGTTGGTCAAGTCTGTTAAAATGACACTTTTATTTTCAGAAGAGGTTTTGAATTCTGTCCTTCTGTGTGTTTTCAACATATGTCTTTTGACTCTCACTTGCAAACTCCTCCTGGCTAACCGGATGGTGTCACCTGGATTGGGCCTGGGCATCCTTGCATGTGAAAGGATCCTTGCTGGGTCCCTTGCTGGGCAGTGTCAATGTGCCTTAGGACTTCTCCAGGTGGAGCAGGCAGGAAAGTGGAGGCAAATCAAAGTCCTTCAGTGAAGTCAAAGCACATACATTAAAATGTGAATGGTTTCATCCAGGTGTGAAATGCCTTTAGAAGTACAGGCAGGGAAGGAAGTGGTGGGAATTTGGGCTCACATTTTGTAGCACTGTCAGCTTATGGCTTTTAGAAATCTCTTAGATCTTGTTTACATGTTGAAATCCTAGCAGACAATCATTAACACCCGTAAGCTTAATAAATACCTATTTACATCACCATGCTACATGTATGATCTGAAGAACATCCACTAGAGAAAGAAAATGAATGATGGCAAAAGAGATCTTGGGTCTCTCTGCTAATGGTTATTCAGTGGTTCAGGCCAGAGCCACCTCATCAGGTGCTGAAATGCTGGATTTCGGGCTGGGACAGGGGTACAGTGGCAGGCTGAGTCCCTTGGGTGGTGGAGGTGTCTGTGCTGCAGAGGGCTTGACCCGACTTTGGGGTCTCTGGCCCATCAGCAGGATCTCCAAGGTGGTACAGCAGAGCCGGATGATTCGGGCGGTCAGAGTGCCCATCCTGCCCCGAGTTAATGACCATCTGGTACAAGAAAGGCTCAAGAGGTGGTATCCAGAGTGACAGTTTACATTCAGGAAGTTCTCACCAATTAAGGGCTTTCTTTTTAATGAAAGTTTGCTTTTGCACAGTGAATGATTTATGGCAGGGTTTAAAATGTATTGCTTTGACTATGCCTACACACTTTGAACACTCTAAATAAAATCAGAAACCTTTGAAACAAACTCGTAAATATTGTCTGAGCATTCAGAATATATTGCCTTCTGGAGGATGTGTAATGTAGTTTATCACCAAGCAGTTACAGGAAGATATTTAAACTATGTTGACATTGTTGCTTAAGCTCCATGTAATATTATTATTCCATTAGTTACCGAATCCTGAAATAACCTCAAGCCCCCGAGATCTGAAGTACTAAATGCCAGGGGGGTATATGTTGTATTTTAAACAAAGCAAGCTATTTTAAACAAGGATTAGTTACTTCTGTCTAATGCTTTGCAGTTGTATATTTGGGGAAAAAAAAAAAAAAAGATTCACATTTTCTGTCTGCGCAGATATTACAGTGAAATTTTCTTACTGGATTTTTGAACCATAATATTTCCTAATGAAACAGATAAGGAGAAGCTTCTCTCCTCCCTCCCCTCCCCAAGTCGTTTGAAGCCCTTTTTGTCACAGAGAGATATGTCACCCTGAACCAAATCTGGTATGGAATAGAGCAATCAGCCAGTGCTCTCTGAGGTAGAAAACCAGCACTTGTCATGTAACTGGTGGACTAGTAGATAACAAGTCATCAGGAGTGTCCACACAAACCAGATTTACATATGTGGAATGGGTTGCTGAGTTGCAGGAGATGCGCCCTGCAAAGGGTTCTCAGATGTAGGTAGAAGTGATTACTTTCTTAAAAACAGATGGGCCAGGGTAAGGTTATCAGTGTAGGAGGAGAGGGTGAGTACTGTGCTGCTGTTACTGCCAGTGGGTGCTTAATTCTCAGCTTTCACCGATGTTTCCTGTGTGTTTTGTACAATAGTGATCAGGGGTCCCTGGCTGGGGAGCCTCTGCAGGTGTTTCTGTTATTGCATTGGTATTGTGGCACTCCCAGTGAGTGTGACATCCACAGACATCCACGTGGGTGCCCCATGCGGTTTTGATAATTAACCATTTAGGTGCTTAAATCCTTGTTTTTGTCCCCGGGGGAGTTTGGGAATGCAGCAGCTGGCTGGAACACGTAGGACTAGCTGCGAGGGATGGGTAGTTGTGTGACCCCCCGAATGGTTTTTGATCCACTTGAGCTGTGTCTGTACATGCTGCAGAATTGGGCCCTCTGGACATGGCTCCTTCTCCCGTAGAGGCACGAGGCTGGGCCAGGAAACAGCCTAGAAACAGTAACAGGGTATTTCCTTAGTTTCCCTTTGACTTGATCCCTTCACTTCTTACTGGTCCTTTTTGAAAGTTTTTAAGCCATGTAACAGCAGTGAGGGTATCAACATGCTAGAGGACTTGATCAAAAGCTTGGGCCTATTTGCAGGCTTGTATTTAATAGTCTTTGTAGTGGGTAATGACAAAACGTATCCCATGTGGGAGTCCTTGCATTGTTTTGTCCTCTAGCCCAACTTAATTATTGATGTGAAAGAAGGGGCAAGAGTAAGACAGGGCTTATCTCATACAAGAGTTGTCATCTTACTTATTCTCATTGTAGACTGTGGTATTTTTTACTTTAGGCACTAAGTAATTTTGTATCAAGCATTGATCCTATTTTGTTGAAACAGTTGCATGGCCCATTGCCTTTGATTTGTTAAATAGCACATTTGAAGTCCTGCGAAGCACACCCATTCAGGAAAGCTGTGCCAGCCAGCCGTAATTTTAGTTGATATTAAATTGTACATGATGGCTTTGGAAAAAAAAAGCAGCTTGTAGGACTCTGTTCCCTGTGTTTGTTTTGAGTCTCTTCCAGAACTACAAATTAAATGTATTTCTGGTTCTACCTGAAATCAGTGTTCAAAAGCCTTTAAGTGAGGAGAGGGTCCAAGTGCTACTGAACATCCTGAAACTAAAGAGTTAATAGTACAGCTCTGTTTTGCTTTAAACTTCTGTATCTTTGGGTATTTGGATGTGTTTTTCTTAATCAGTTCTGACGGGAGATTGAAAGCTTCCCAGTAGCCAGGGAGTTAGCTTCAGTAATTAAACTTGCTGTGTGAATAACTGAACTGATTTTTTTCCTTTACTTTTAAAGGGAAACAATCTGATAAGCAGAGTATAAGCAAGTGCCCAGGTGGAAGACAGCTATTTTCTTGTGTTCTTGCATTATTCTGAGGGATTGAGAGCAAAATTCAGGTGCCTCCAATGCCATGCATTAGAACATGTGTGTGCAAGATACTGTTGGAGGATTCAAACCAATTCAAGACTGGAAGCTGTTGCATTGCCAGTTAATTCTTCCTTTGATTCTTTTCTGTCTCTCACCATGTAGACTGAGACATCACTGAATTAAGATCTTGGAGATAAACTCTGTCAAGTTTACGGAAATTAATTTTAAACTTACAACTGAAACATTCTTATTCTACAAATTTCTCTTTATTCTTATTCCACGCTGTGGTCTCTGCCTGTCTTTTGAACAGCACATTTGTTTTGGGGGTGTTTTTATTTCTGCAGTAGTGCAGCTCCTGCAGCTGTGTTATACCAGTTCTGCATACAGCTAGAATTTAGCACTTAGCAAGTGCTTCACACTGAGTGGTGATGATTTCCTTTCTACCAGCCCAAACTCTTTAAGTGCACAATTGCCACATTTTCTGTGCACTCGGAAACCTTTTCTAGACTAAAGTGCTTGTGGGCAGAGGTTATGTTTTATCCTGGACTTGTCTGGAGTTGTGGAGGAGTTGTTAAACACTTGCATTTCCTTTAGGTGTAGAGGACTAAACCACGACAGAACCACAGTCCTATCGGGATTAACAGATCTTTTCCCAAAGTGCTTCTTGTCTTAGTCTCAAAATTTAAAGCCTTTTTTTTAGTGAGAGGAGTATTTTCCTGCCTCCTCCACCCATCTCTGGGCACTGTGTCTTGGTAACCTTAGTAAACTATAATTACAATGTACTCTCCTGTCCTTAATGCTGCAGTTTTTCTTTCTGGGAAATATTTCTGCCTCTTTTAACACAGCACATGGTGGCTTGATTATGATTTTTGTTGTAAGATGAGGCAGAAATTCTGATTTCAAGGCTCAGAGAGCATCAGCCTGTACGAGGGAGCAGACACCGCTCCTCCTGATCTTCTAGGGCCTAACATTCTGTGTGTGAATAATGAAGTAATTCACCCAATTCTGCTTTGGGCATTGCTAGCTACCTGTACTGCTTTGCCTGTTGTGTTGCACTACGGAGTTATAGTCATAATCCTTGGTTTGAGAGGTAGTAATTATTGAGCAGATGTAGCATACAATGATAGTGAGGCTTTTAAGCGGCTTACTGATAGAGCAGTTTAAAGAATGTTTACCAGCTATAGTAACATTACTTCTGGTTGCCTGTCTTAATTCATTTCAGATTAATCTGTCTTATAGTCGGAAGGAAAATGAATCGAGTCAGTAACTTCAAGAGTTATGTAAAATCTGTGCGGAGCTAAATAATTGTGTGGGTTTATGTATGCTGCCGAAATTGGAATGTCAGTTTGACACAAATTGGCCAAAACAGAATGCTGTACGACCTGGTCTCTTTCTCAGATAAAAACCTTGAAACCTCTCTTTATGTACTCATGGGAGTTTACCAACCCTCCTTTTGCAGGGTGTCTTGGGCATATTTGGTTTTCCGCATGGCAGTTACCTAAATCTGCCCGTATCTGTGTGAGAGCACGGGGGATTGCGTGCATGTGTGTGTTTCAGAGAAGATGTCAGAGGTGAATGTGCACACAAACAGCATAGCCCATTCCCAAACACTCATGTTGAGCAAATATCAAACTGAATCAGATAAGGATATGACAAACCAGAAACATATAATTGTATCAAAAGCAAACAGACTAAAAGTGACTAAATATTTTGGCAGTGAGCCCTGCTGAGGAAACTAGATTAAGTCTTTCTGTTACATTACGTGGGAAGGAAGAGAGGGTCTGGATTCTCCCCTGCTCCAAAACTCTTAAGCCCAAAATGTGATTCTTTTTGACTGTTTAGAGCTGTTGAAAAATTGGTTAAAGGCAAGCCAGAACAGGATGAAGGATGCCAGTGCCAGCTATTAGGATTTGTTGTCTGGAACCCATGGCTAAATCCTTTTGCTTGTTGAACTTTCTGTAGTTTGTGACTGTTAGTTAGTTTTTCCTATTTATTTTAGAAAAGAGCCAGTGGGAAAAGTCTGGGCTTCCCGCCCTAAACAAAATAAATTGCGATTTCATCGTGTTTTGGCCTTATCTCTGTTGTTCCTTATTCATCGCAGGCATTCATATCTGTCCCAACTGTTGTTTCACTGCATCCAACGGGAGCTTTGCAAACGTGGCTTAGAGCTTATTTCAGTGTATATTATCAGCTGCTCTGTACCCAAGTTCATCCAGTTTTCTTAGCTGCTTAGTTCCTCCTAAACTTCTGGCTTTGCAGGTTACTAAGGCAAGAATCTCCTTTTTTCATTTATTTTTACCCCCCCTTTGTGGTTAGTGTAAGATGCTAGGAACAATAAATATAGACAATCTGAAATCATAGGTATGGTAATCTTTTGGGTCCACTATAGATTTTATGTCCATCACCACACTGCTGGGAGTGGCTTCAGCATGGACAAAGGTTTGTGCCTGATAGCTGAATGCAAGACAAGTTACTTGATAAATGCGTTTAGGTTTCAGTATGCACAGAATTGTGTTGGACACAATTATGACCTTTTTTAAAACATCCGTTTCTTTGATCCTTTTTAGGAAGAGCATGCATTTGAAGTCCATATATTTATTAGTCTTCTTCACTGCCATTTAGAACTAAAAGGCAAGCTTCGGTGTGGTGTATGTAACCCAATGTGTTATGTAGTATCAACAAAGAGTAAATGACCGCTTTGTCATAAATCTATTACCAGTGACAGTTCATGAGAAAAATTCCTTTACCTCAAAGGCCAAATGTGTGACTTCATTCTGTATGCACTGGGACAACATTTTTCTGTGGTAACGGGATACACAGACAATATTTCAGTCTGAATAGCTGAATAATTTCGGTAAATGCTGCTTATCATTGTTTTACTTTGTTGTCTGCTGTGCAGCTTACTGCCTTGACCCAAGTTTGTCAGATGAGAGGAATGGCACGAAACGTGGTGTTATCTGTCTCTAGGTGAGGGTCCTGCATCCACTGAGCTGCACTGTGTGTGGCACTGCAGAGCAAACAGGCATGGAATACCCAGCTGTCAGGTTTAGAGGTGCTCTGAGATTAAGGGGGCTTGAAGCAGGGAGAGGAAGGACCTGTCTTACATATCTGTCTTGGGATAGAGGAGGTCAGAGAGCATGAAGAGGAAACCTGCTCTGTTGGGAATCCTGGCTCAGTGCAAATGGCTGTTTCAGTGTGAACCTGCCTCATGACCTGACTCTGCCCCCTCCTTGGTTTCTGACAAAACTTGCTGCTTGCACAGCTCCTTCTTCCGTGACCTTGACCTCTGCAAAGATCTTTGCAGAATGAAAAGGAAGAACCATCATGCTGATTCTTGCCAAAGCTGGATGTGTGCTTGCTTGCCTGAGAAAAAGTGTTGAATAACATGTGCCACCTGGAAAAGAGCAGATAGTTTTTTCTCCTTCTCTAAGTATGTGCTTGTGAACACAAATAACATATATTATGGTAATAATACATCACCAGAAAGCAACACTTCAGTGCTTCTCTGTGTCTGCTAGGACGTGAATTAAAGCGAAGCAACAAAGATTGGGGGGAGCATCCTGTGGGAGGAAAATACAGTGCTTTCTGCCTTTTCACAGGAGAATTGAGATTTACATTTGAAAACATTCGGTTCATCAGCTTTTGTGTCTTCATTTTGCCATTGAAAAAAGTAGGTGAAATGGGATAGGTTGGCTGTGAAAAAGCAGAACCACAGCAAGGGAGCACAGCCAGCGTTTGTTTCTGGTTTGTTAAAACAGGCCATGCAGATGTCTGTGCAAGAATGCCAAAAGACTAACTCTCAGCAAAGTTTAAGATTTTCAAGCTTTCTGACAATCCCTAGCACTGATTTGATAGTACCTTAAGAGGGAAAACTCACTTTAATGAAGCACCGGTACTGTTTCCTGTAGCACTTTGTAACTTCTGTAAAAGTCTTTTCAGTCTTAAGGCCTGACCTATCCTGAACCTGCCGGGCTGGTGAAACCTAATGAGAATAGATGCACGTGGGATGTTTGAACGTGGGAGCGATCAGACAAGCACGGGTAGGGAGTACGGGAGTGAGATTTGAGCTTCTCAAGGATACAGTTTTTCTGTGTTTCTTGGGGATTAGGTCATGAAACCGCCATTAGCGCTAATGGGAATTTGTGTGGCTTAATCTTCATAAACAGCATTAACATGCACCCCGCAATACTTAATGTGTTAACGTATATGAAAACTGTCTTTCAGCTAGCACATTTGAACGAGGCAAGATGGGGTTTTGGAGGTCATTATTACCACACATTAAAGTAAAATTTATGTTGCACAACTCAAAACTCTCAAGCAGATGGAGCTGGAATTGCTCCCAGCATCTGGTCAGAACACCAGAGCTTCCTCAGGAAGGGGGAGAAGCCATGTAAGAATTCAAACCAGCCCTCCAGTCCTTTCAAGTAAGCCTTAACCATGGGAAGGGAGGAAGCTGTGTCACAAAAAAGCTTTCTTTGCTACCTGGCACATGCAATTTTGTCTTTGCCGGGGGATTTACAATGAATGGGATGGTCTCCTGGCCACCTGCTGCCGGGGTGAGGGCTTGCAGGGAAGCTGGTGTGCTGCCTGCTGTTGAGGGAAGAGGAACCCTTTGGCCTTGCCCTTGCGGTCTGTTGGCATCTGCCACCTGCCAGAGGAGCAGTGCTGAAATGGAAGGAGGTGCAAGGCTTGAGGTCTTCATTGAATAGCAGAAAAGCAGCGTCTTGGGTCTTGTTAAAGGAGAGGAGGAAAAGGGGTGTAGTTTCAGCTGTAAATCTGAACCAGTGTTGTTCTTTGCCTGACCCCAAAGGAAGAGGGCTTTGAGGCAAGGCTCTTGCACAGGCATTCTCCAGGCTTTCCTCCCTGACTTGAAAGACATGTTGTGTACCGTAAGGGATGTGTAAACTGCCGCTAACCCAGGAAGTTGTGAGTCTCTGCCATGGGTTGATACCAAAGGGTCAGGCTGACTTTTCTTCCAACAAAGGATGGCAAGTCACCTTTCCACGCAAACTCTTGCTTCTGTTCCGTCTCCCTCTTGATGCCTATATATAACTTTCATGTGGTAAATGCTCCGTGTGAAAATAAAAACACTGGGAGAATTATGCCTGTGGCATTTTATAACTTAGAGGTGAGATTAATTTAGGTTTTCCTACACATGGTTTAAAATCTCGCTCTTCATGTCTTGATGTTCATTTTAACACTGTTACATTCATAGAACCACAGAATGGTTTGTGTTGGAAGGGACCTTAAAGCTCACTTAGTTCCAACCCCCTGCCATGGGCAGGGACACCTTCCTCTAGACCAGGTTGCTCAAACTGGCCTTGAACACTGCCAGGGATGGGGCAGCCACAGCTTCTCTGGGCACCCTGTGCCAGGGCCTCAGCACCCTCACAGGGAAGAATTTTCTCCTGATGTCTAATCTAAATCTTCTGGCAGCTTAAAGCCATTCCCCTGCCTGCAGACAGGATCCTCACGAGCAAGGGCCACAAACATTACCTACTAAAGCAGGAATGTTTGTAGTCTGTAAACCACACCATTTAAATAGGAGAAGTCCCGCTACTCGTAATTAGCACTGTATTCGAAGCCTGTGCTGCCTGCATATTGTTTAAAGAATTTAAGAGAAATGAATTTCATCTGTGAGGTTTTCTTTGTAAGTAAAGGGTAAACCAAAAAGAATTTCCTGGGATTGTTGCATGTATTAGATCTGAAGAGCATTTGGGGCGGTGGTGTGTTTAAAATGCTGTGAAAAGTGAACCTTAGGCACAAAAATTGAGGTCATTAGGATTTCTTTGTACTGAGAAATGATTGCATATGGACCAAAGCAAGGAATTTATCTGGATATCTGCCACTGCCTCCTACCTCACTCTTCATAGAAAGCATTTTCTTCCAAACATAGCAGAACAGGAACTCATAGCTTAACAGAGCTCATGGTTTAGATGCCTTTACAGTCACCATGCAGACAGGGGAGAAAAGTGTTCAAAATTCCTAGGTTTTGACCAAGATCCTGTTACGTAATTCAGGGGCTGCTACATACAGAAAATGTGAAACAGAGGGGTTTTTAAAAACTAAAATCATCAGCTGCCAAAGACTGTGCTGCAGTTGAGTCAGGAAAGGTACTCTGTTCACAAGGCTGAAGGCTGGGAAAGAAACTTGTGGATAAATGCAGGTTTCATTTGTGAATTATTGTTTTTTCTGTAAAGGAAGTCTCTCAAACAAGAAGAGGAGCCTGAGCTAAGGCTGTACTGCTCTTTCTATCGAGATGCAGGGCTTCCTGTAACAACAGAAACGATGGCTCTTTTTGTTGAAGTGGCCCGTTGCTCTTCCCACTAGTACAATTTCAATGCCATGTGAGGAACTGTGTGTACTAGTAGCCTTGGGCTCTTGTTAATTCTGATCTTTGGTGTACTATAAAATACATTTCCATGGGTTATAATTAGTGGAAGTCCCTCCCCCACCAATAATTAGATGGCATCTGCTTTTCATCAGAGTCGTGGCTCAGTTAGCCCCAGAGCCATCATTCTCCACAGGCTCTCCATAGCCTCCGAGGATGCTCGAACGTGACTTGCTGTGGCCCAGCATTGCCCAAGCAGATTAACGGAAATAAAGAATCCCGAGTTGTCCGGTTTGGCAGTCAAGATGTGGGAAGTGCCATCTGCAGAGCAGCTGCTGCTTCTCTGGCCTCCATTAATTTATCTCATATTGCATAATAACCAACGTTTTTCGCCTTTCTGCAGCATTTGACCTTCTGGGGCCATCATTTTCCACTGGCATTCCGCTGGGCTTTCCCCCTCTCTTCTCTAACAAGCCTCATTTCAGAAGATGCTTTTAGGTCCTTTTGCAGCATTCTGCCACCTTGACCTGGTTTTGCACAATCTGGGTGAGAGTGGGCTCACGGCGAGACAGGGTTCATGAGCACCCTCCTGCACGTGCGTGTGCAGGTCCCCAGTGTCCTGCTCCTCTTTTCTCACCTTTGTCCCCTGGAGCTTGTTAGTCCTGAACCTTCTGATGGATTAAGAGAGGAGGTCTGCCCGATGCTGCTTTTGAGACATGTACTTGGGAGGGGGAAGTAAGAAGTTGGATGAATTTATCTTGGAAGTGCAGATGGTCGGTGGTCTTGTTTTCAGGCAATCTCACAAGTTAGTTCCTCAAAACTCCCACAAATTTTGCTTAGTCCCGGAGGTTTTGCCCTTATTGGCTTTCTTCCCTTAATCAAACAAAAAAAAACCCCAAACCAACTCATTTGGACAGAATTACAGTGCAACATCTGTCTGAAAAGCAAACAGTGTTTGTGAATATTACGGTTATGAAATGGTTGCTCTGAAACAAAAACCAAACACAAAATGAAACAAAATCCCCCAGTTTCTACTGTTTCGCTCCATAAGTATAGCTTATTTTAGGGAACAGGAGAAGCAAGTAAATCCAGAGGGAAAGGAATGCAGCTTGAAAGTAACCCACTTCTTCAGTTGAAGAGTTTTTCCCATTACTATTGCCTAGCTGGAAATAGCTTTGAGGATTACGTTACATTATCTACACCAGCTTAATTCAAAGTACTTTTTCTTAACCAGGTATTTCTTTTCCATGGAAATGAAGTTTATCTTGCTGCTTTTTTGCAGCATGTGGCCGTTTTACACAGGGAATATTTGACTGGAATTTAATGAGGAATGCGTTTGGCTTTCTTCCCTCCAGATATGAATGTGGGTACGTCCCGTTCCCCCCCCCACCTTTGTTTTTTTCTCTTGATGATGGGGAATTACTTAAAGGACTTAAACTTTTAGTGTACCATGGAAAAGGTTCTTCTTCACAGCTCACTCCCAAGACTGCTCAGTGCCATGCACGGAGCACTAGAAGCAGAAGGCAGATAAAAGCTTAATATTTTGTATTCTCCTGTATTTGCTGAAGAATTGTCGCAATTGTTGCCACAGTCAAAGACCTGTTCCAGCTCCAGATCCCTCTGTCAGTGCTGATCTATTGCATGAAAAAATGAGTATACAGATAGGGAGATTTTCCTTCTGTTTCCTGGGTTGTTTTGCATTCATGGGTTATAGATATTTTTAGCTGACTTTGAGATGTAAAAAAAATATATATTTTTACATTGGATCAGAAGAAAAATATACATCCTGTCATTTAAAATACACTGGGGAAATTACATTAAAGCAACATTTCCACACAGGGAAAAAAAAAATCCATCAGGTTATTGATGGATTCTTCAAATGTGCTGAATACTTCAGATGCTGCTGCTGACTCCAGTAGCACTCCAATACTGTGCAGGTTTGGCAATTAATCCCATTTTACTTTGCCTTTAGCGCTGGTTTTAGAGGGTTTTGGCTTATTTGCATAATTTTAGCCAATGGCCCTGTTCTCCTGTGAGGCACACGTGGAGGCTGAGGAAAGGTGGCCCCGTCTGTTGGGGAGGTCATTGTTGAGCTGAAGCTCATTCCGGCAGCTGCTTTGGGATGCTCGTGCTGTGGGAGCAGCACAGGGTGAGCGCCTCCATCCCGGGAGCCCACGAGAGGTGCAGGCCATAGGGTCCCGCTGGTGAGGGTTAGGGTAAAAACACAGTAAAGACTTGCTCTGATTTAATGTGAAAAGCTCAAGCAATGCATCTCATTAGAGCAGGCTGACAGGAAGCCTCCTTTTGTTCAGCCCTGGGATAAAGCGTAGCACTGGTTTGCTGGCTTTGTCTCTCCCCAGAGGTTTCTGAAGGGGGTCACGCCATTCTGACCGTTGAGTGCAAGAGCCTTATGGCTTCCTTCCGCAAGGGATGGGCAGAGGAGGTTTGGGTGCTTTCAGCACTACACAAGCTGTTCCTTTTGGGATGGAAAAATCAGATTTGGAAAGATGTATTTTGTGCCGTGTGCTGCTGGACAAGGGCAGGATAAGTGCTGGGGCCAAGCCCCACTAAAAGCTTCCTTGGGCCCAGCTGATGGTGATCCCTGTTCAGCTGCCAGGGATGGGCAGCGGCTGGGCCATGGGCATCCCCTCTGGCATCTCCACACTCACTGCTGGCCTCTCCCTCCAGCTGCTGCCTGACACCAGGTAAAAATGAGCAAAAACCCAGACAAAGCTGCTAGGATGTCAGCAGCAGTGGAGCAGGAGAAAAACCACCACGTCTGTCTTATCCCCCAGGCTGTAGCAAAGCAGGATTAAACCCTCTGTGAAAACTGAAGGTCCTCCCACCTGCAGCCTTCTGCTTAATCTTGGTATTTTAAATCCACCTTTTGCTCAGTGTTTTCGAGCCTAGACCTTTTGATAGGAAGGCAAGGGAATAAAAATATCTTCGTGTGCAGGTTGTGTTTGCAAAGTCAAACACTTCCTCTCCCACTCTCTCTTAACTAAACAGATCCCTCCCACGGGAAAACTGGCAAATCTCAGAGCTGATCCCAACCCTGTTAAAAGTGTCAGACCAAAATAAAGGCTCCCAAAGCAAGTGATGGAGCGAAGAAGGAAGGGAAGGGAGCAAGAAAACCCTCGACTTCCATATGGAGCTCTGCTTGCTTAGAGGCAATAGATGGCAGCTTTCACTGGAGACTCAGTTTCTTGCCCCTGCTTGGACCTTGGATGTCTGTGTGACTGATCAAGTGACTTCATTTTCTTTCCTGTATTTTTTCCCATTTGCAGTAATGTTTTTCTTGATATAAACTCTAATGCTTTGGTATTAAGCACTGAACCCAGGGCCGTAGAAACCCACAGATAATGAAGAATTAAGTGGGGGATAGCATTTTTGTTGTTGTTGTATCTGCTATTGAAGGAGAAACAGGTCCAAGAGAGGGGAAGTACTACTTCACATGAACTAAGTCCAGCTAGCCAGTTGCTGCCAAGGTCTGAGTGTTTCTAAATTGTTGTAATCAGTGAATTATCCTGAAACTGTTATTTTCAGGTGTGGAGATCATGAGACCCTTTGATCAAGGAAAATGGAGACAATTTCTCAAAGCAAACATAAAATATGAGGTCATTGCTACTGTGTTACTTTCTTCCCAAGGTCTTGTATTTGGGAGTGGAGGGGACATCAAAACAAAGGGTAGAGGGACGTATGAACAGTGCCAACAGGGGTGAGTCAGAAATTAGGCATGATTGCTGGGAGTTTAGGCTTTCCACATTAGCAATTGATGACCTCTGTTCTGCAGGGAGAACAAGTCAGTTTTGGAGCTATCTCAGATGCTGGTTACTCATATTTTCCAGCAGCAGAGGAAAATTTTCCCAATCTGCTCCCCGTGACTTTATGTGCAACTGTGTGGAGCAGTTTTCCATCCTGGAAAGCTTGAAATCAATGTGGAGAATACGTGCGTATGGAGGGAGGAGGGGGGAAGGTGGATGGGGGCATTGGCTGCTCCATCGTTTTGGAGGTGCAGTGGCACCTGGGAGGATCGTGCTCCCTTCTGACCAAAGAGCTAGAAAGAAACCATGTGTTTACAAAACGTTATCCAAATGCAAAGCAGATACTGGAGATTTAATCTAATGGGGGTCAGAAGGCTTAAATATGTTTCAGATGGGAGCAAATTGTCAAACTTAACTGTTACTGTTGGGCAGCTGTCAAAAAAACCCAATGCCAACCCTCTCTGAACTTTCAAAACCTAAACCAGCTTCTCAGTATTTCAGTGGATGTGTGTGTGTGGACCTGGTTTGCAACCAGAAGAGATCTTCTGGTCTCTGACCGGAGATTCTCCCCCTGTGCTCCGCTCTCACGAGACCCCACCTGCAGTGCTGCGTTCAGCTCTGGGGCTACCAGCAGAAGGTCATGGACCTGTTGGAGTGAGTCCAGAGGAGGCCACGAGGATGATAAAGGGGCTGGAGCACCTCTGCTCTGGAGACAGGCTGGGAGAGCTGGGCTTGTTCAGCCTGGAGAAGAGAAGGTTTCAGGGAGACCTTAGAGCAGCTCCCAGTGCCTAAAGGGGCTGACAAGAAATCTGGAGAGCGGCTTTTTACAAGGGCAAGTAGAGATGGACAAGAGGTAATGGCTTTAACCTGACAGAGGGGAGATTGAGATTAGACATTAGGAACAAGTTCTTCCCTGTGAGGGTGCTGAGGCGCTGGCACAGGGTGCCCAGAGAAGCTGTGGCTGCCCCATCCCTGGCAGTGTTCAAGGCCAGGTTGGACACAGGGGCTTGGAGCAACCTGCTCCAGTGGAAGGTGTCCCTGCCCGTGACAGGGGGGTTGGAACTGGATGATCTTTAAGGTCCCTTCCAACCCAAACCATTCTATGATTCGCTGTCATGCTGCTGGCACAGGCTTGCACTTTGTGTAGGTGCTTCTATTTATTTATGTACTTCTGTCATGTAGCATATTTCTAGACAGCTTCTTTCTCTCTCCGAGCCCTGCACAAAAACATTTAATTGAAAATGAATGTGGAAACATCTGATGTTCAGTGGTGTTCACATTTTGGATTCAGCTTGTCTGCTGAGCTCTGCGTTACGCCAGTGGAAGAATGCTGGCTGTGTTTCATCACATCTGACTGTTGACTAAGTTAGATGCATTTTAGCCGTTGCCAGATGTACAAGATACAGTAAAATGAGCATTTCCTGTAGCAAATTAAGACTTTTTGGCTCTGTGACGATCTTGGCAAAAACTGCTTGTTTGCACTGGGGATTTGGCCAGATTGTGCCGGTCAGTACAGACAATAAACTGAGTTAGCAGAGGAGATCTCCTGATCCTGCCTGAATTATTCTTGTTCTTCTAATTAGTTAAGTTGGGGAACTGCAGGCTTCTATTGTCATTGCTGTCTGTGGTATTGGTTCTAGATACACCCACGGTTAAGCAAAGCCGAACGCCTTCCAGCGTTTCTTAGCCAGGCTGAACCAGGGAAGATAAGCCTCTCTGGAAGTGGGGGATGCTGGGTGAAATGACTGAACAAGCCTGTTTCCTTGGCCAAATCCCAAAGCTGTTCTGAACTGAGATGCTGTGGAGTAAGGACCACATCGTATGACTTTGGCAGAGGGTCTGGTTCATCACCTGAGGGCTTGCTGGCTTGCAGATAAGCTGCCCATGGGTACTGGCAGGCAGGAGATCTGTGACTGACCCTAAGCTGCTGAAGGCTGGGGTGCCTACTGGGTTGTGTTTTAGGGTCATAATACAATTCTTCGTAGTGCTCACTGATTCCCAGGAGTGGGAACTGTGCATGCATCTGGAGTGCAGGATGCTGTCTTGCTGCTGTTGTGCATTAGCCAGCTTGGGGTTTCGCAGGGTGTTGGGGTTTGCCTTTCTGCATCCCTGCAAACCAAACTATCTTACCAAAAAGATGCTGCCTTTCCTAAGCAGCAGCAGAGGAGTGGCTGTGGTGGATACAAGAAGTAAACTGGGAAAATTGCCATGTTAACTTGAGGTCACTGGTGGGAAGAGTAAGCAAGGATCACAGGGACAGCAGAGGAGCTGGGTTAAGGCAACTCTCTCTCTTGTCCTGTAGCTGACTTGGAATTTACTGCTTAAAAAGCTTTTAAGTGCTGTTAGGGCAGGCAAACAAACACACAAAAAAAGCTTCTCTTGTACAAGCCCTGGTTATGGTTAAGTATCTGTATCAGTGAGGCCTTAGAAACTTGAGAGGAGCAATGGCACTGTAAATACCTGGCATTTGCTGAGCTTTAAAGGGCAAGGTTATCTGCCTCTGGGAAAAAATACCTCCTCATGGAGCCACCCAGCTGTGAGAGCTGGAGCAAGGGGATTTCTTCTGAGCTGGTGCAACATTTAGGACATTTAAAAATGCTGCCAACCTGGAAATGGTTTTAAAAGATCCCACCCAGTCTGCTGGATGCAGTGAGTTCACCTCAGTGGTGTCTGAGAATGAGTAAGGCCAGAAAGTGCCATACTGCTGGCCTGGCCTGAGGAAGAGGATGGGTCACAGCCAGATCGGGCTAATCTCACTTGAATTTAGATATCCAGGAGAGAAACGTTCATGTTAATATCCATGAATCTACTACAGTCAGTGCAGAAACACAGTGGTCTTTGAGGGAACAATTTAATCCATGGCATCTTTTCTGAGGTGGAAGAGCCCTAGAGCTGTGCTGGACCTGGGAGACCCACCCAGGGGTGAAAGATGTTGCTGCTGCAACAGCAAGTGCACATATATATGTATGTAAGAGAAAAGCAGGGATCCAGGAAACTCTGGTCCTCGTTACTCAATGCATCAGTTGCTGAAAGGTGGAGCTGCTGTAGGTATGAAGTTTGGAGCTCCACAGCATGACAGGAGAGATGCTGAATCCCCCTTTCCCTGTCTGCCAACACTAACGTGCAATACAGCAATTCCAGAGAGCTGAAATTCAGAGACTGGCACTTTACAGCTGTCCCTCCTCATGTCATCTTCGGTCTCATTGCTGTTGAAGGTAGACTGCCCTGTACTAGAACCACCTGAGCCACTATGTGGAAGGAAGTTGTCTGCCTTGCACTGATTATCTTGTCGTAAGACAAAGGGGCTACAAAGCAGGTGCATGTGAAGTATCAATAGTGACTCTGCAGGGAGCCGAGAGCTTGGGAAGGCTGGGGAGAAAACACTGCGCTAGTAATGTATGAGGCATATAAGCTATGCGTTGTTTAAGAGAGATGCATGGGTCCCTGGGGAGTGGGGTAAACAGGGCAAAGGGAAGGTTTGGAACAAGTGGTAGCATCTCTTTATCTGTCTCCTTCAGAAATGCAGACTGGTCTAAAGAAGGTAGTCCCTTTGGGAGTACCTTAAAAAAGATAAATTTACAGTTATCTACTATTACCAGATCCCTTGGCTGTTCAAAGCAAAGCTTAAGATTTGCAATAGGAAACCAACCCTGTTATTTAGAAAGTTATATTGTGTAGGTGGGGGGAGGATATCTCTCTATCACATTTGGTGACCTGTATTAACACAATGTAAAAAGACACTTAAAATTCATCCAACTGGGGACTTTGTCGATATCTCACCAAAAGCCCCAAACCCTTAGGGCCAGTCTAGATTCCGTTTACCCCTGTAAATAATCCCATGCAAATCAATTTACTTTCATGAGTAGACTAAACAGGATTTGTCTGTAATTAGCATGAAGTGGAACAGATTGCAGGCATGCTTATCTTCTAATATGGAGGTGCAGCCAGCAGAGGTTGGACACTGTGCTGCCTCATCTGCAGAGCAGGGACGGCAGGGCTGGTGGCTGCCGGGAAGCTTCAGCCAAACAGAGGACCTTGGACCCTTGTCATCATTCTCTCGTAAATGTTGTGAAAACAAGCTAACCTCAAAGTAAGTTTGCCGGATCATAACAGTGCAAGATAAAACCTCATGTGGGATTAAAGTCCTTCCGTTTCATTTTTCCCTGTCACAGCACTGAATTCAGAGATTAATGCCGTCTCAGTTGTTCTTAGTTAGGTTGCCAGTGGTACTTCTGACTCAAACTGTAAAGCACGTTTCATCTTTAATTTATTAGTTCTAATACATTATTATTTAATATTTGATCTCCCAATTGGCTTTAAGTAGCTTCTTTCTAATACTTGAATCCCCCATCTGGGAACAGTTTACTTACGGGATTATTCTTCACTTATGTTTCTTATGCTGTCAAGATGAGGACAACTTCATTTCGTGGTTTGTGACAATAGGCTCTCTTTAAAAGTTTTCTTTAGATGGGGCTGTTCATTCACCTATTGGGTGACTGTTAAGCAAGGATGGCCCCACACACGTATCATCACACCGTGTGGGTTATTTTTAACATGCTGGTGTACATCAGCTTCAGATGATGCTCCAGATGTGTTTGGATGAATCTCTGCAGTAAAACTTGTTTGTGTCCATAGGATCTGAGAAGACACGTTGGCACCTTGCGGCCATAGCTCATGTGTAAATGCAGTCTTCAACTTTAAGTTGGCTTCCTAATGTTGCATTTGAAATATACTAACTCAAAATGAACATTTCATTTTCCTTTGTAGGTTAGATTGGTTTTTCTGGGTCGTTAAGCATCTCTTGGTTTCATGCTTGCTTTGGCAGGGATGATAACTCCCATGTACAGGGAGGGATTTCCCTCTTACGTGATACAGGTTGAAGGTGTTTTGTGGTCCTTTACACTGAAGGTAATAAAATGCTTTATAAATCTTTATTTTTTTGTATTTATAATGCTTTAATCAAGCCTCTTACATGATGGATTCTGGCACCTACTCTGATAAGGCCTCTGTTTGCAAAAAGTAAATCCTGTGTCTCTGAAGATACCCTGTTCTTGTCCATGTGCCTTGAGCCTGCCCAAGCCAAGTTATGATAGAAAAATAGGAGTGAGGTCAGTAGAACGACATTAAATTTACTCATGCAAAACTAACAGGAGAAGCTGGCCTTTATAAAGGTTAGTTTTTGCTAGCAAATGCACAGGGAGTAGATGCAGAATGGTAGCATTTTTATGGTGCTTTTCACTTCCAATATTTGGTGAAAACTCTAGTTTTAATACTGAAGCTTGGGACATAGAAAGCCTTGCACTTTCTCTTACCCTAAATGAAATTAATAGCAAAATAACATTGAATTCAGCAGGAGTTACATTTGTTTAGGGATGAGTAAACCTGTTTTTTTTCATTTCTGATTTGGAGCTGATGGCTCTAAAGCTGGGGTTTTAAACAAACAAACAAACAAAAATGGAATGGCAATATTATGAGATCTATTTACACAGTATATGCAGTGAGCTGTTAACTGAGTTGGTTGAAGGAAATAAAGTTGGATATGTTTGATATATTGAGATAAATAAATAAAACCAAATCTGTTTGATAAGTTGGGCACTGGTATTTACATTTGCTGCATGCATGTAAATAGGGGTCTGGCAGTCTGTAATCTGCACAGGGTTTCCTGTGGGGCACCAGTCCATCTCGTGCTAACCGGTGAAATAAGCTCTTGATAACCTCTGGTGCAGAAGGAAAAAACTCTAATTGATTTGCTGTGATAGCAAGCGTTTTGGGGAAGATCTGTCACTGAGGCAGGAAATGACCCAGCACTTAATATCCGGGTTTGACCCTGGGATTGGTTGTTGGGTTTTCAGTTTTACTAGTAATGAACACTTGATATTCACAGCTAAACCTGCAAACAGCAGAAAGGAAATTACAGGCAGGTCTCAAACCCATGTGCAGAAATGAGCAAAACAGAAATTTTTCATGCCTGGTACTGGATAACATAAATATTTTATTTAGCTTTAAGGAATAACCTTTGAAGTGAAAAGTGACAGCTCGCTGGAAAATGGCCTGGAGCACGGAATGGAAAGGCTTTAGTTACAGTAGGGTTTTAGGAACTTCTTAATATTTTTTTAAAGTTGGGTCACTTCATATTTGTTGGTTATATTTGTAGGCTCCCAAATACCTGTGTGTCTGTATCTGTGTCATGCTGTGAGTAGTGCCTGCCAGCAGCGCAGCCTTCGGCTCTTTTTCACGGTTAGGGAGCACCCAAGCGACAGAATGGGCATTGTATCAGCTGTGCCCTTCTCTCCCAAAACACCCAGGGGAAGCTTTTCCAGCATGGGGCTGGCCACCTCCTGCTTCCTTTATTCTCTGGGCCGCTCAGCAGGACAAAGGCAATGTGAAGAGAAGTCTGGTGCTACAATGGAGCCGTCTGATGTGAATGCACGACCGTGTCCTCTGAGCGAGGGGATGGGCAGAGACCCCAGCACCCCCGGGCCCTGGGAGCAGGGCAGCCTGGGCTGTGTGAGGGGTGTCTCTGGTGTCCTTTGCCTGGCTGTTCCCAAAGGGAGCGATGAGCGGGCATGGCAGAGCAGTGCCTGCGAAGCGACACAGCGTGTGTGTGTCTAAAGACAGGGCAGAGAAAGGAAAGCAGTGTTTCTCTCCCAGCCATCTGATGGGAAAAGCAGCCAGCAGGTAAGACTGGACAGTCCAGAAGGTTGCTTTTACAACACATGTGGCTCTCACCGGTGGCCACCAGCTTATCTGTGGCTGATGGCCCCGTACACTGAGCATTGCCATTTGAGAAGCATCAGGATGCTGCCTGCACTCACAGGGATAGTCTGCCCACATCCCTGCCTGCATCCCAGCCACAGGAGCAGGGGGGCCATCAGCCAAATCAGCAGCCGTGCCGAGCACCTCCCTTGTTTTAGGAATTAGCAATCCAGGCTTTTATTCCAATTATTAGCCTGTCTTCACTGCCATTCAAACCTCAGGGCTGTTGCGTTCATCAGTGACTGACAGGCCTGCTGTAACATCTGATCTGCAGATCAAGAAATTGTGCTTGTCCTGGTGCATGTTTTGGCATATCTGTCAGGTCTAGATTAATTTTATAATTGTTACTGTAGGCTTCAAAACTGCTGCTTCTTTTAATTGTATTGACAGAGGAGTTGTAAACTTCATTAAGAAAGCTGCAAAAGGGTAGCTAAGGCTAGCACTGCTCAGGCTAACAAAAGGAATAGATTTATTTGCCAGCGTATCTGTTTCTGTTTTCAGTGCTTGCCAAATTTGTCGTGTTTTGCTCAAACCCAAAACTGAAGAGCAGATGAGAAAATCTACACTTCCACTGTTCCCTCTTGCCATGTTTCTCTACCGCATAGATATGAACACCACAGTTTGCTGTTGCAGCTGGTGACCACAAGTCAGCTTGCGTGAGAGCAGAGGCAAGAGGTCGGAGGGGATGGGGCTCAGGGAGCCAGCGCCTGGATCCGTAAGAGCCCATCAACAGGGGACCACGCATTGCTGCAGAAGCAGGGCTCGGCGTGTGGTGGCTCAATCCATAACAAATTTTCCCATCCAGGTTTACAAACCCTTGGAACAGGGCTTAAAAATGGAATTTCTAAGCAGCCCCAGCGCTGTATGAACGGCGGCTCTGTTAGAATAAGAAACTAGCAGACAACTGCTCCTTCTGCTGTTGTGAACCTCTCTGCATGGGGCTGCCCTCGCAGCAGGACCATGTGTCTGTGCAGGCTATAATGAGACAGAGCTCTGGCTGGTTTTGTTTATGAGTGAAGGGCAGGGCTTGGAAAAAAGTCCACTTGCTAGCGGTGAGTAAAGCTACGTTGTTTGACCAGAGAGGGAGATTAAGGCATAAATTCACCCTGGGTTTTTTTCCGTTTTAAGTTTTAATTAAAAAGAGGAAGGTCTGGCCTTTCTGTGCCAAGACAGCCTTTCAAATTAATTTAAAAGGCATTAGTGAGTTCTGCTGAAGTCTACAAGTAGGTGACTCTTCTGCCACTACTGCCTCTCATTCCTTTCCCAAGAAGCAAGAAAGCTAAACTGATAAAACTCTGCCATCTGATATAGCTTTGAAACCTAGAATTGAACAGGACATTTATTGGGCACACACAAAAGAAATGTTAAAACAAGAAGACAAACGGCAATTTGGAATGTGTGTAGGAGCTGTGTGAAGGGTTGAGGAATGGAGGGGTGCAGTTCAAGCTGGGTTTCCACAGTGGTCACTCAGAACTTGCTCTATAGAAGTGGAAGAGCAGCGGTGCAGTTCTGGCCATGATTTACATCTCATTTTTAAAAAGCTAATCTAGCTGAAGTGAATAAAGCAATTTCCATGCCATGGGAGTAGCTCCCAGATCTCTCTTTCTTCACAGCAGCTGGATAAAGAGTCATTTTACAAAGACCTTTTCCCTAATAAATAGCAAAGCAATCTCATAAAGAAAGTAATGTGCTTTTTAGGCTCAGTAACCATATTGAATTAAATGTTATGCACACTGTAATTACATTTGCCTGTCAGTTGTATTAATGTGAATTTCCTTGATTAATTTTTCAAGTTAGTTGGTACTAAGTAGGTAGGAAGTTTAAGATCCCCTTAGACCTCCTCTGTCAGCCTGGCTCAGCGGAGGGAGGGTGAAGCTCAGTGCAATCAATGTTATTTCATTAATTCCACCAGTGTAATAAGTACCTTGGATCTTGGTCTTTCCAGTTGTATGCAGTCGCCCCATACAGTGTGGTATGAGCTGCGAGGAGTGGGGCACAGGAGTTAGAAGCCATGTGAGTGCCCAAATCCATGTGTGCTGTGAGGTTTTACACCCTGATGCTGGCAGAGGGTGAGTCCGTGGGGCGCAGCTATGGCCACGCTGCCTGTGCCATGTTCAGAGCAGCAGTGAGTGCACAAGTTCAGTCATCTCCCTGGAATTGCGTGGAGTATGTGGTTGCCAAGGAGCAGCAGTTTGAGAGCAGGGGTAACAGAAGACTTGCTGAGGTGAGGTAGCACAGTGCTTACATGCACTTCCTAGTTTAAAGCTGATCTCTTCCAGTTATCATCCTCAATATCAGCTCACTGTCTTCACCAAAAGCTTACAGTTCATTGTGCTGTGTAGGCTCAGTTTGCCTTTTGAGGAATTGAATTCTGGTCTAGACCACATGGACAGTATTTATTCCTCAGAGCTGGATAGTCAGGTACTGTACCCGGAGATCTCACAACGTGCAGCACAGACCGCCTTGAAGCCGGTGGATGTTGATATGTCAGTCTGACCACCTCTGAAATAATAAAATACTCCGAGCTGTTTTAGAGGGGAAGCTGGAGTCATTTGCACAGTGGGGGTCTGTGCATTACAGCTGTGCTTCTTTTTGCTTGGTGTCTGCAAACTTTATATTAAGTCTCTGTTCTCGATTCATCTCTCAAGCATCTGTGTTAACTCATGGGGCTTGGGAGTCCTGGTGTAAGTGTGAAGTAGGAATGAACTGAAACAAGCTCCCTTAAATAGGGACCCTTCTTCTTGAGTAAATCAGTCTGGATTATAGTGATCCAAATAAACAATCATTTGGATGCATACATCCTGCAGCACTCTGTTTCTATTACGCAGCTCTTGGGAGATGAAAAAAAGTCTGTTTAGTATCTACTCAGAAGGAAGAAATGGGAGCAAGGCTGTGGAAAAAAATTTCAGGACTGGGAGTCTGTTTCATGTTACAGTGGCTTGCCAAATTTGGTACAAGAATTCTTAAGTTTTGGTGTCCTTACACAACTGATGAGCAGTTAATGACTGTAAAGCCATGGGATGCACTGTACTTACATTTCCAGTTCATGTAGCCTTTGCTCTTTAATCCTGTGCTTAGAGAGCAGTATTTTAAAGCAGTTTGGAAAAACCACAGAAACCCAAATACGCATGATCAAGTAAGATCATTTGGGAATGATTGTAAGCATTGTATAGGAAGGTCCTACATAGAATCATGGAATAAGAGTGGTTTGGGTTGGAAGGGTCGTTAAAGCTCATCCAGTTCCAACCCCCTGCCACGGGCAGGGACACCTTCCACTAGAGCAGGTTGCTCCAAGCCCCTGTGTCCAACCTGGCCTTGAACACTGCCAGGGATGGGGCAGCCACAGCTTCTCTGGGCACCCTGTGCCAGCGCCTCAGCACCCTCACAGGGAAGAACTTGTTCCTAATGTCTAATCTCAATCTCCCCTCTGTCAGTTTAAAGCCATTCCCCCTTGTCCTGTCACTACACGCCCTTGTAAAAAGCCCCTCTCCAGATTTCTTGTAGCCCCTTTAGGTATTGGAAGGCTGCTGTAAGGTCTCCCTGGAGCCTTCTCCAGGCTAAAGAACCCCATCTCTCTCAGCCTGTCTTCACATGGGAACTGCTCCAGCCCTCAGAGCATCTTCATGGCCTCCTCTGGACTCACTCCAACAGGTCCATCTCTTTCCTGTGCTGAGGTTCCCAGAGCTGAACGCAGTACTGCAGGTGGGGTCTCATGAGAGCAGAGTAGAGGGGGAGCATCACCTCCCTTGGCCTAATGGTCAAAACATACACAAGCTTATTGCCTTAGGAGGACTTTTTTTACTCTTATCCTTTTGTTCCCCTTCTGATTTTAGTACTCTATGGAGCATACGCTGTGCAAACCATATGCTGCAGGCAGAGTTCAAAGTACCCTGCTTGGCTGCAAGGCATTATGAACAGGAATGGGTTCTCTGTCCTTCGCTTTCTCCTTGCACTTCCAAGTAGTTGGCACATTTGCCAATTTTTAGTTTATTTAAGACTAAAAAGAAGAAACCACCAACTAACAGCAATTGGAAGATAAAAGATCACCACCAGTCTCGCCTCTGCTTTTAGAGCAAGTGAGAAGGAATACACTGCTTCAGTTGCATTTCAATTTGAGCTCCCTCCTAGCTGGATGGAGTCCTTGCCTTGCCGTACACTAGCTGTTCAGTTTGTGGTGAGCAAGTGCTTCTTTTAACTTGTGACCAGCGGCTCATCAAGTAAGAGCGAGTGATATCCTGGCCTAATTAAATAGTACTGTGAAAGCTGCTGGTGAGTTCAGTGGAGCTTTGTTTGTACCTGGAGTTCAAGATCACAGAGAATGAACATGGGTAGCAAAACCCAAATCATTGCACTTAGGAGTTGTATGCTCCAAGGTACAAGAAATAAAAATGAGCAGACCTCACATTTCTTACCTGGTCTGCTGTTGACCTGTGGCAAATGAGGCAGTATGCTTTGTGTTTCTACAGAAGTCTTTTCTTGTGTAAAATGGGAGTGTTCATAAATGTTGCAGGAGTACTGTGAGGACAAATTAATTCATTATTGCCTGAACATCGACCAAACTTGTATTTTCTTGGTTCAGTCATGTTGGTGCCTAACTGCGAGCAAAAATTTCAATAACCACAGCATTGAATGGGATGCTAAGGAAGAGCATGAACTAAGCCAGTGGATGCATAGAGAGCCTGGATAATGAGGGGAGCAGTTACGTATTTAAAATTATAGTAGACTTACTTTCGCATTTCTGAACAGCCCTCATCTCTTCTGTTCTTTTCTCTGTAGGGCAGAAAAGAAATTGGCCCTGTTCCACTTTGAAAAGGAAGAAGGATTTTTGTGGGGAAATCCACTTGCTCTAGGGCTCTAATGAGTTGAAATATTTTGAAATACTTATGATTTAGATCATAATAACACTAATGTTTCATGTTAAAACTTAACGCTTTCAGGAGGTAGGGATATTGGTATGTGTTGCAGGCAGTGGTAAGTCATGTTTGGCAGACTTCACACATAATTTCAGTGTGCCCAGAGTCCCTAAATGCTCCTTTAGTGAACAGTAGAGAATAGGCTGGGATTGCTGCAAGAAACTGAAACCCCTGGCACTGTCTCAGCAGTCAGACAGGACTGTGGCAGTGCTCTGAAAGACCTCTTGGTTTACTGTAGGCGTTGGCTGGATGGCACTCGATAACCTTCTCCAGATCAGACCCAGACCATACCTCTTGTGTTCTCTTCAATGAAGGCTGTTAAAGCAAGCCCGCTGTAGGAAAACCTGAGTTATTCAGGCAGCAATGTGCCTTAGGAAAAGAGCTGCAGCATTTTCTTGGGGAAAGTCTGATTCATCACTTGTCTGCATGCCTGGACAAGAGAAGGGTCATATTTCTGCTAGACACCAAAGCAAGGGGGGGAGGGTGTTTCTGACTTGATTTATCAACTAGTGGAGATGAATTAGAACCCTCAGGGGAGGGAAAACTTCACAGAAACTGAAATATTTTTACATTGCAGATGATTGTGGCCTCCAGACTTTTTCTTGTATGGCGTTTATGCAAGCACACATTCCAAAACAAAATTAAACAAACAGTCCCTTGAAGACTCCTAATTAGCCACTTTGCTCAATACTCAATTAGAATAACCATGTACGTAAAATATGACTGCAGTGCAGAGAATTTCATTTGAAGTTGCAGTCCGTAAGTAATGTTTAGGAACAAGTAATAGAGTTCATCAATGAATGTGTTTTGCTCGGTGCAAATTCGGCTCTGCAAACGATTGGTAGGAGGGGAGGGTGAGATGCTATAAACCTGATGTAGTCTTGTAATTTAAAGCAGAGGCCTGGAGTTCAGAAGATTTGGAAAGATCTGCCTCTGCCAGAAACCTTGATGTGACCTCAGGCAAGTGACTTCACCTTTCTGTGCCTTATCTGAATAAATATCTCTGTTTCCTATCTGTAAAATTAAGATAATGCCTCGTGCATGTTCTGAAGCTCAAGTGTTAATAAAGTACACAGAAGTCATCAGATAGGAAGTCCTCCAGAAGAACAAATGCTGAGTTATACAGCTGAGTTATAGATGTTTGTACAGGACTCAATAGCTAAGGTGGTTTTTTAAATTTAGGCCACTTGCACATACGTACTCTGTAGAGACTCACTCAGTTTCTTCTCCTTGTGAGGACGATAGACCAACAAGGTATTTGGATTCAAACCCTCTGAATACTTGAGTGACAAAGAGCAGCTGGTTTCTCCATCCAAACTTAGATCTAAAGTGAAATTTTGGATGTAGCTCTTAGCTGCACAATGAGTAAAAATTAGCTTTGGAGCCTGACACCAGAGCCCAGATAGGATGTGAGATTTTGTGGCTAGAACCTGTTTCTATCAAAGCATGATAACTATCAAAGCATGATCTAGAGCATTAAACAAATTCCACTACTTAGAAATTACCATCTCTGCATGTCTCTCTCAGTTTCGGTTCCGCAAAAGGGCACAACTCTCACAACTAGTAAATTATATACTTTCAGTTGATACCATCCATGCCATGCTAGTAGCTAGTGGTTTTAGCTGACTATTCTGGTTTTCGTAGTACAGAGACAATTACCTAGAAGTGCTAACACCATAGCTTTGTCTGCTCCCCACCCCACATCTCCAGCCTCTCTTATGGTCGCATTAAAGTGTCTGGTTTACACTTACTCACTCTTTGCTAATTGTTAGGAAAACTTAGGACCATAGCAAGGGACACCTCCTCAGAAAGACATTTTGTCAAGAGATAATAATGCTTCTGAAATGTGATGGCGGAGGTGAGGTAAAATGTAGAACAGTTAAGAAAAGATTATAGAGGAAAGCCTGAAAACTTTTGGAAAAGGATAGGCAAAACTGGATGTACTTTTAATGATAGGTGTTAAATTCATGACTTAGCCTTGGTTTTAAAGTAGTGTTAAAAGAGCTATCATTTAAAGACCTGCTTGGCCTAAACCAAAAAAGGAATGTATTGATTTATTAAAAACACAAAGGTTTGAAAAAACTTTTTTTAAAGCCTGGGGAAATCTAAAATCTAGCTTGGGTGCTCACTTCACTTCGTCAGGGACAACATCTTTTAGCTTATATTCCTAGGCAATTGTAATTCACAAGACACTGGAGACTAAGGTCTTCTTGAAAATTACTTGTAGTCCAGCTTGTGACTTGGACCGTGCATTTCTGCATTGAACTGACGAACTAAAACCAAAGGCTGCAGAAGTAGCTACAGAACTAAAGCCACAGAGACTGGAAACATGGGTTTGCATGGGAGGATGTCCCTAGCAGCACTGGCTGCATGGATGAACGCTTCCAGAGTTTTGTTTGGCTCACAGTGTAAGAACATTTGATAGTTCCTAAAATCCTTTTGCGTAAATTCAAAAGCAGTGTTACAATTCTTGAAGGGTACTTTGGGAAGTTCTAAAAGGTTTAGCTTTTCCAAGGTTGTATGCACAGGATTTGGGAAACTGAGGCACTTTATAGTTTCTTGGGATTGGGACGCCCAACAATAAAAAAAGACAGTCATGAAGTCTATGAAAAAAACACCCTTTATCCTTTCTTTACAGTAGACAGGAAAGGAGAGGTCACAATTAGTAACAGTTTGAAGTAAAACTGTTTAAATATTTTCTACTTTTCCTACCTCTATTCATAATATTCAAATCAGGTTTTCTACCTGCAGGGACCTTCAATCAGGTCATTAAAAACAACCCAGCAGTTATGAATCTATTTATTCTAAATTTTAATTTAAAATTGCACTTGCATAATTTTCCAAAAGGGTTGGAGCCTTTGTGAAACTTACTTCAATCACTTTTAGTTTTATTTTTCAAAAGAAGTCAGGTGATATATCTTTACATATCTTCCTGATTAAATCTCTCCATACGGGCGAGAATTATCATTTCCTTCCCAACCTTCCCTTGTCTTTTGAAAATACCAATAGGTAATTTTACCAACTTAGATAAGGAATTCCATTATAACTGGGAAGCCAATTATCTGTCAAGACATTATTGCAATACTACAAGAAAACTGGATACTTAAAGCAGCAGGTAATATTTTTAGTATTTCCTGCATCACTGTCGTGCTCTCTGTTTTGATTAGATCCTAATGATACCAAGAATGTTTTAAACAAATACTCAGCCCGTGCAAATGAAAAACATTTTGCTTCTTCAGTTGCACTTGTGCAGCAGTGGTAATTAATACATCTTGGGATATTCAAACCGTATCTGATTAAATCACAGTGCACCAAAGAGAGCTTTATAAATATAATCTTTCCATGAACCCTGCTGAGAATTCTGGGAGGAAAAAGGAACAGTGTTAAACAGCATCATTGTGCCTAAAGGTGTCTAGTGGCTGTGGAGTCGCCTCTTTAGATTCCCTTGCCCATAACCCTGCTCCTGCCCTGGACCACCCATGGTGAACAGGACTAACTTGATTTTTCATCGTTCTAATGATGATAGCAGGCTCTGCAGTCGTGGGCCCACCAGACTGGCCAGTTCCTGTCCAACAGTAACTCTCTTAGTTGCTTTACTCTGCAGTTACGTCTTATCATGGTAGATGACAACCTCTTCAAAAGAGCAGTCCCAACACCAAAGCACGTGCAATCTAAGCCACCTCTCCCCAGTCTGACCTTCACTGGTTGGTACTAGTCCTGGACTCTGGTACAGGTTTGTTTTATAACAGTCCACTATGTCAAGGAATATCTGCTTGGAATAAGCCACCATGAGGAGCTGTCTCTTGAGGACCATTGCCAAGTTTACATGCAAGTAGCCTCCAGGATAAAAGAACCTAGTTGATTAATCGTATTGCCAATCCCTTACCTCAGTGATGTAATATTTGCAAGTCAGAAGGAGAAGTTTGTTTTGGTTTTGAATTAAACATGTTTTAACCTTGCCAGCGCCCTTTCTGAAAGCTGAGATTAAGGCCTCCATCAAGGAAGGGATACGTTTTGCAAGGAGCACTGCCAACCTAACAACAGCAAAAAAAAATAGCCCTTGTGTTATTTTACATGAGATCTGTTTTTCTTTGTTCCTTTTACAGGAATTTGTTGTAGCTACATGAGTTTAGAGGAAAGAGGTCACTGTTTTTCACATGATGTATTTCACATTTGTTAGGCAACTTCACTCTTTCCCCCATGTCGTCAGCTTCCCCTTGTTGTTTGCATGGCTCTTTCCTATAGCTAGAGGAAGCAGGGTCATAAAAATAGGAAAATGTGCTGTTAAAATGGAAAAAACATAGGCAGGATAGCTAACGGGCAGGGGACACTAGGCAGATTTTAAGGTTTCCAGTGTATTTGTATAAGAGCCATCCTTTGTTCCTCTCCGTAGTGGTTCTTGACTGGATGGTAAGCAGGCACTGGCCTTGAATGCTGTGTCATTTGCAAACCCTCATTTTCTGTGTGTGTTTGGGCATGTCAGCAAGCCTTTGAAGATTTATTAATAACAGATTATACTCTTTTTAAGAGGTGTTTTCAAGTTCCTGGCTTAGATGAGGGAGTGGCCCATTTACCTCTGTAACCACCCGTATCTTACTGTCTAACCCAAATCACTCCAAACTCCTTTTATAACAAAACCACCAAGAGCTGGCACAGAATCCCTCCCCAGTGAAATGTTGTGCAGAAGAGCATCCATCATGCTCCCGGGATGGCTCAGTGGTCTCCGTGTCAGGTTGCACACGAGCTGGTGCATGCAGCCTGGGAGGACCCGCAGACCCGCCTCTGGCGTGAGCTGAAGCTCAGCCATGTGAAAAGGCTTTCGGGTTGGAGATCTTGGTAGGCAATGCCCTGGTGCTTTGTCATTGCTAGACTTCCCTGCCTGCCTGTCTGGAGCACCAGAATGAATGCCTTGTGTTCGTGGGTTTTTTTGACTCCCCTTTGAAAACTAGAAGGCAGTTTGTGAGGGCAAAGTGTTGCAGTAAGTCAGCATGAGTTGCAGCAGAAAGTCTCCCAGTAGACAGGGAAAGGAAGAGACTTGATTCAAGGTAGTAGATTCAGTTTAGATGTAGTTTATTGTTCAAGTTAACCATGTAGGAGCAGTGCCCCTGAATACTCCTTCATGAAAAACACAGAAAAAAGGAGAACTAGAATAAGAACGAGAGGTGCTGAAACACTACAGAAGTACCGGGAAACCAGCCTCCATTTTGCTATTCCCAAGTTGCACCTTCTCAGTGCTGGTGCCTGTGTTAATGCTTGCCACAGAACATACAAGTCTTGGATCTCTCTATGGATTTGCTGTGGGAAAATACTTGGGACCTCAGACATGGACAATTTTTTTAATGATAGCCCGTGGCAATCCCAGCTCTAGAAAGGAATTACGCAGGGAGCGTTGGCTGGAACCGGCATTGCTGTCCATCACTGTACTTCATTTACATTTCTGAAAATATTTTGGTTGTGGTTAAATAACTGGTAATCATGTGCAGGTGGTGGGGTTTGAGTGTGATCTTCATTACTTCTGGCAGGGAAGGGGAAAACTATCTTTATGAATAAATAGTTCTTTCCTGAACTGAAATACTGAGATTCCATCTTTGTGGGAAAGAGAGTTTCTTTTCTCAGCCCTGCAAGTCAGATCTATGACTTGCCCTTTTTGGGACACACATACTAAATACACTTTTAATCTCACAATATGCCCAGGTGTTCATTTTCTTCTTTTTCTTTCAGCTCTGGAGCTGTAAGTAATTCTGGACTCATTCCATCCACCTGGTTGAGTGCTTTTTTCTATTCTTGATTTTTATTTTTCTCTGTCTCTTTCCCCATCTCTCTCGTGTTTCATTTCCTAAGCTTTTCTGCCAGAACAGCTTTTTATTTCAATCACCTCCGGGAATGGAGTGGACATAATGAATTGGGTATTTTATATGGGCTCCACGGGGGAATCAGATGTGGCAAAAAGTGATACTGGGCACCATGGAAGCCGCGCTCCAAGCCCATGCAGTGGGCACAGGGTGGCTTGCTGCCAGCGTGGTGCAGCCAAGGGATGGAACTGTGACTTCTGCAATTGCTTCTGGTCCATAAAGCAAGCACAGGCCCATCACACAGCTTCCCTGCAGTCTGGTTGGGGAATATTTTCGGGAGCAGAAAACGTAACTGCAGCAGAGATCTGTACTCTGCCATCCTTGCTAATCAGGATGGCTGATGAAACATTTATTTGTCAGGGCTGGATGTTCAGCTAAATATAGGAATACATCAGTGTGAAGATGAACATCAAGGATCTTGGCACGGGATAATGTCAGTGCAAAGCAGATGCAATGAATGTCTCTTGTCAAACTTTATCCTCCCGTGATCTGAAGAGGCGCTGGATGGGTGTGATTCATTCCTGTTTGTTTGTTTGTTTGCTCTGTCCTAGGTTGTTGCTCCCTGTATTACCGTTCCATCCTCAGCCTCAGGCATGGAGCAGAGCTCCATAAGAATCCTGAAGCAATGACACACATTTGCAAGAAATTAAGTTTTCTGGCACTGGGACGAGAAAAAGTCTTCCCCTGATCTCATTTGTCTAAACTGCTGTTGAGAACTTCCATGAAGTTAATATCACAGCAGGTTTAGGATGCCTTTGTTCCAGTGTTTCATTACCCTTAATACTGTTTTCTTTTTTTTCACTGGATACCCAAATAAAATGCATTTTCTTGCAATTGGAGATTTTTTTCTCCATCCACCATTGGACATAGTCATCTTCAACTTTATTTTTTGTATTTCAAATTTTATTCAGTTTTGCTATTTATATTTTTACTTTATAATCCTCTTTTATTTTAGACTTGGTATATAATAGAATTACCCTTTAGTCATTGATTAAATTTCTTAAATCTCTTCTGACTTTTGTTCCTCCATTCAGGGGCTGGGCTGTTTTAAATCTATCTGCTGCTGTATCTGTCTTAAAATGTATTGTGTGAGCCTGGACACAGGAATGTGGCTGAGGTCTCACAAGGGCTGAATAAACAGGGCAATTATCTCCCATTTCTTATGTGTGCCACTCTTCCTAAAAATCAAGATTTGGGTTTTCTTTTTTGTAACAGCATTGCTTTGTTGACTCATGTTTATGTTGTGATTCGCCATGACCCTCAGATTCTCATTCCTTGTTTTGCATTTGTGCAGCAGTGTTTGCTTCCAAAGTATATTATTTAGTTTGTTAATTACCTCTTCAGAGTGCGCTGAGTTCTTTGGATTTGAGTAGCTCATATTTTCCCGTGTGAAGGTTTTTTTTCTCTCTTTATCCTTGCTCTTTCTTCTGTTGCTATGTGAAAGAAAACACACAGAAAACAAAGAAACTGCCAGATATTCAGAAGAAATGGAGAAGCTCAGAATATACAAAATAAACAGGGTGAAAAACCAGAAAATTCCTTTTTCTTTTCCAGCAGTGGTAATTGTAACTGTATTCTTACAAATAGCAGGGAAACAGATATCAAACATAATCATTTTAAAGAAATGAAGGGTAAATTGAGAGAGTACATTACATTAAAAAAAGGAAAGAAAAAATGAAACAAAAAATGAGCCACAACAAAATGGAAGGAACTATTAGATAGATTGCTTAGTATTTCTAGGGACAATGTTATGATTTAGTCAGCTAGAAATGGCCATAGCAGCTTTTGTAAATATGATGGATAGTGGAATAATTCATGGTTGACTTTCATTTTTCAATTCAAATATGTTTGCACATGAATTACCATTTGTCCTGGGTATATTAAAACATCATCTTACTGGATAAATAGATAGATCAATGCATTCAATGTTAATCATGTCTTCAGATTTATTTTAGCTGGGAATCATGAAGCTGAAGCCTTTTATTAAACATATGCGTTTCTCAGTAATTTGGGGTTTTCATTCAGCCAGGAAATTGGGGAGTTAAAGTGGATTGCTAATCCCATTTCATTGGGAAGGGAAAAATTGGGGTGGAATGAGCTGATTCTAGTCCAAATGTTTTGAAATTCACCAAATGGATGGTGAGCCCTCAGTTTGCACCGCCTGATACCGCAGGGTCAGTGTTATTGGCCAATATAAGCTCTTCAAACGTCCTGTAATGCAAATAAATTCCTTTTACTGGGAAAATTTGAGGAAAGAATAGCTCAGGCTTTCATGCCAAAGTAAATGTTTTGTTTTTATCCTAAATTTGCAATGAAAACGTTTGTGCTGCTCGTAGGTGCTGCTCTTAAACCACTGAACACTGCTCTCAAAGGGCAAACATCTTATGCCATCAGGTGGGGTGGAGTGCTCACGTTTCAGGAGCATTTGTCTTTCTGAGGTCCCACCAAAAAGGATCCTGCTTTTCAGAGCAGAATGCACCCAATGCCTGCCCCAGCCCCAGTAGGAGGAGAGCAGATCTTCTTGAGTTTGGGCTTTTACTTATCTAGTCTTGATAGGGGTAAGGGCAGGGGGGTAAGCCCAAGGATTAGGAAGATGTTCGAGGGTAACAGGGGCTTGGAACTAAATGATCTTAAGGTCCCTTCTAGCCCAAACCATTCTATGATTCTATGATACACAGTGACACACAACCACTGGTCGATGGTGGAGTCCTTCATGGGCTTGGTGAAGCCTTTGCTGGAGGTGGGCTGTGGTGTGAAATGTTGGCAAGTACAGCACGTAAGGCCTCAGGGTGGAGGGGATGGGCCAGGATCCAGGTCTCAGGTATCCAGGGTCTTCGTCCCTGTATCTTCAGCCAGCCTTTCCCCTTTTAATGCTGGTGGTGGAGGGCTACCAAGGGAAGCTTGTGTTTTGACCCTTAGCTGCCATCGAGAGTCACCCTTTTGTTACCCTTCATCCTTTCCCTTTGCACTGAGGAAAGAATTTATGGGTACTCATGGGCTGCAGCAGCAAGCATCGGGAAGAGAGGTCATCCAAAGTTTGGAGGGTTGCTCATTAGCTTTTTTCTTCATTAATTAGTCAAAGCTAATTAGTGTCTGTCTTTGCAGAGGGTTCTGATGCAAACACAAGAAGAGAGTAGTTAAGTCAGGAATTTTAAAGCACCCTTGTGTTATTAGCAGCACCAGCAGACATCAGCCTCCCCCCCTTTCAGTTGTTCAGACTTTCCCATGGCGGGTAAGATTTACCTGTTGCCAGACAATGCTGCTGCAATGCTCTGAAGTCAAATAACGCATCTAAATCACCAGCCAAGCCAGACACGATAGCAATTCCTTCTGTTTACGTCTCGGAGGCAACTCTGCATCTGGAGGAAGGAGTTTGAGGCTCACTGGGGGCTTGCTTTGAACGCTGCCCCCTTCTCCTCCTGCCCTTTCGCCTCCCGGGCTGACCTAGCTGTAAAAGTGTCAGCCTGGCTGGAGATCCGCAACCAGCCAGACATGATGCATAGCTCCTCGGGCGCTCCGTTCTGTGCCGGTGGCTGCCGGGCTCCGGGAAGCTTTTCACTGGATTGCTGCTGCAGAAGAGAGGCATTGCACTCCCATTGCCAGCCCCCGCGCTTATTTTGGGGGGGACGTGGACAGAAAATGAATTGATGTCCAGACACTCCTGTTTTGTAGAGCAAGGCTCTGTCGCTGTTTCTCAGTGTAAAAGGAAATGAGGATTTATAGCATTACCTGTTAAATTTACAGGGGAAAAAAAGATTGCCGGAGTTTAAAATTACCCTGCTGGGAATATTTTTCCGTTTTTAATTATAAATTAGTATGCAAATAGTCCAGAGTCGCTTTGGCTGCTGTTGCAAACTGCAACACATGGAAAAAACTCTCTGCAATAGCTTAAGTGATGAAAGCAGCATGTAGAAAATGCTTGGTAACTACTCAATGAGGAGGAGAAGGGGAAGAGGGCAAAGGATTGAGCTTGTTCACAACTCGGAGGTCTTACGACACAGCAGATGTCCTCTGTATTTGATTGCGTGGGCCCTTGGGGGAGTCTGCTGCTCGGCATGGTCGGCATCAGTCTGCCAAACCCCCACTGGTCTTGCCTGGGGAAACGTTGTGTGCAGCTGGAATCCAGCCGTGGTTCACTGGTGAGGACATATCCTTCGCGGGGGGCACTCAGAACTGTTTCCATCCCCACTCTGGTTAACCTCCAGGTACCCAACCAGGGACGTGCCACCTGAAGTGGAAAACAGCCCTGGGCTGCTCCGTGAAGCAGGGGCACGGTGTGATCTAATGTTCTAAATACTGGGGCCAGAAAGTCCCGGTTCAGGATCCCGGAGCATCCGTGCGCAGACTTCTGGCTGTGTTGTCACGCTTCTGCTGGGAACTGGGCCTGACTTGATGGAAATCTCCAGAAGTGATCTTGGTTTACCTCAGTGTCGCTGAGATCAGAGTCAGATCTCTATCTGACCCCTTTGTTTAGCACAGGGATGTAACAACCCTCCCTTCTCCTCCAGGATTAATTATTGATCACAGAAAGCTTTTTTTTTCCTTACACAGAGAGCATTATATAATTACTGTTACTTTTACATGCTGCTCTCTTCTGTCTTGCTCTTGGTTTCTGGCCTGTTGCTGTCACAGAGGTCGTCACATCAGGAAGGTGCCTGTCTGCAGCTGAGAGAGACCATTTTAATTACATTTTTTTCTCATTTCCAATTCAAGTCACAGTTTTAGCCATGCTGAGAAAGGCTTCTCAGCACGTGAACTTGGAGATGGCTTCTGCTGAGCCCAGTGGGGAGCCCCATCCCTTCTGTGGAGGTCCCTCTTTGTTTCCCTCCCCACTAGAGCTGCGTGAAAAATGGGTATTATCCTTTTGATATGCTTGGTATTAAAAATTAGCTTTGAGTCTTCAATACCCAACACTCCTGAAACTTTCTGATGTACTCTTCACTGGCTGCCATTTGTGGTGTTTGAATTGTACCGATCTATAAAAGGTCTTTTTGTTGGGAACAGCCAATTTTTAATGAGCAGAAAGTTTGGGAACGTTAGTCTAAGCACCCAACGATGAGGAATATTACCCTTTCAAGTTCCTCTGCTGCTCTGACTGAATATGCGTGACAATCTCTTAGAAACTTCCTTCAGGTTATTTAATTGAATGGTGTAGTTTCATGTTGGACATTTACTTATTGGGAGGTGGATTGGACTGGATCTGAAATGTTTCGTGTCCCATGCTTATAATTTATCACATCTGGGAGCTGATAATTGAGGTGCGGCATTGTACAGGCATCAGGAGGAAAGGTGGTGGTGGGACCACACTTGGCTCTGTGCTCGCTGTGCTGCTCGGTGTCCTGTCCTGCAGCTGCGCCGCTGGCTCACAGCTCGCTGCCCCTGCAACTGGAGCTTCCCCTTCTTTTTCACGTGGTTTGCTTGCATATCAGGCTGGAGGTAAGAGGTGCTAATCTCTGAGCCCAGTGTAAATCTGGAGTGGTGCTCCCTTTGAAGTCAGAGGTGTTTCCTCTGCATTTGCATCTGTGCAACTGAGATCCAGATCTGGTACAAGGTGACAGGAGCTTTTTTTGCCCTTTTTTGTGGTTTTTGTTACTGGAGTGCTGCTACTTAGAGAACATGTTCAGTTTCACTGATATCTAAATCAACACAGATGTTTTCCTGAACAGAAATTTCCATTATGGGCTGAAGCTAACAGTTTCCTAAGTCAGATATCTCTGAATCATTCCGAGTTTTTCTGTTTACAAGGGATTCTTGTAAAATCATAAAAAATCCCCAGCCACCCCTTCAAGAGGCTTTAATACAGCTGCTTTGTAATCTGCTGAGCTTCCTCAGCTCTCCTTCTCACCCACTGCTTCCCAGATCTTAGAGCAAGAAGAGCTCTCAATTCCTACTGAAGAAGTTACTAGTAAGATTTTATAGCGAGAGCTTTTCTTTACATGTGTGCTTTTCCTCTTTCTGCCCTGATGAGCCCTCACTGCTCAGTCTGCTGTGCTGGAATGGGACAAGCGTCTGCTAGAAAACAGACATTTTGGGGCTGGGGCTGTAGATGGTGAGGTCTAGTGAGGAGGCTGCTCTGCCCTGGGCTGGCCTGGCTGCTTTCTGGCCGTGTTTAGTAAAGCTATTGCTAATAGCTGGTTAAATGGATAAGATCACTTGGGTAATCTAATCCCAATAGCCTTATCTTACTGAGACTGGTTTGCAATTATAACGAAACACGTTTCAATGTAAACATGGTTAAGCGAGTTAAACCACACAGATGCTTTAGGCCCTAAGTGAGCATCCTCTTGGGTCAGCGTGGAAATGGCCAGCACACCCCTGCCCCTCGCCCTGCTCCCAGCATGTCCCCATGTGTGTTGGTGAGCCACTTAAGCTGGAGAGGAAGCCAAGGAAGCCAGCAGCATGGAAGATGACGTGGAAGGGAGTGGGATCTGCCCTGCTCAAGCGAGATGCACACACCCTGCCAAGAGGGATGGCTGGCTTCCTTCTCAATGCCAGATTTGACAACGCAGCACTGCTATGGTTTCATCTCAGGGAAGGAGTTACGGCGGCCTCTGGGTGTCCTCTGAGAGCAGATGTGGAGCCACACAGCACCACTCGCTGTTTTAAACAGGCCCCTCCAGGGACCATGATGCTGTGGGCTCTGCATCCCCTTCCACCATCAGCATCGCTTGGCTGGCCGGGATGGTTCACAGCTTGGGCACAAGTAGCTGATTAATCCCTTCAGCTGCCTAAGTCTAGACAGGAGCAGAAGCATTTTAGGCATGTTCTGTTTTGTTTTGGTTTGGTTTTGGTTTTGGGTTTTTTTTCCTGAGGAGTGTAAGATGAGGCTGCATTCTTTGGTGTAAAATTATTGCTGGCTCACCCTGTCCAAGCAGAGCAAGACGTGAATTCCTTCCTGCAGCTAGCTGTGAGAGCCTGGGAGTCACTTTATAAGGCTTGTGGTTTCATGCCCCTTCAGCCCCATGTGGCTTTCAGAAACATGTGCCTGACACCATTTTTCAGGTTGTGTGTTGGTTTTTTTACAATAGAGCTTTTTGCGTGTTTTGGAGTTTTGTTGTGTTTGGGATTTTTTTACCTTTCTGTCTTTGTTTGATGTTTGCATGTTAGACTGTAATAGAGAAAACTTAACAGCAATTTGCATCCAATCTTCTGAGAAGTAGACGCTCCTGGGCTGCAACAGCATAAACTAATAGCACAGAAGAAAGGAATCTTAAGCCAAAACCAAGGACACAAAAATAAATGGCAATGGTCACCATCCCAGTATGGAAGCACATTAGAGAATCATAGAATGGTTAGGGTTAGAAGGGACCTTAAGATCATCTAGTTCCAACCCCCCAGCCATGGGCAGGGACGCAACACGCTAAACCATGTCACCCAAGACTCCATCCAGCCTGGCCTTGAGCACTGCCAGGGATGGAGCATTCACAACTTCCTGCCCTTAAACATTTGTTTGGCCGAGACTTCTGGAGGACATTGTCGAGTTTCAAAATAGACTAAACTGTTGGGAATGTCATTACCAAAATATCTGGAGAATCCAGTATTTTGAGCTACAAACTACTGGTTTCAGTTTCTTAAGTTAAAGAATGATCTCTGGAAGGTCCTTAGTGGTGGATTGGGCTCTGCTGCTGGAGGACAATGGCAACTGTAGGCATTAACCATCGGTTTGAATGCGGGCTGCAATACGTGCATCAGACAGCTCTCAAGTGCTGTTTCAGCAGATGCAATGAAGGGGAACAGCAGCCGAGCCGGAGGGAGGCAGGACCAGCAGTGGCAGCTCTAAGGCACAAGTTCAGCTCCTGAGTTTTCCTGGTTTCTTCCTCTCCCCACTGCTGTCCCCAAGGCGTGGGTCTTGGGTGCATGAGTGGCCTTTGTGCTTTTGAAATGATCCCTCTAAATCTTTTCCAATGCAGATCTCCTCATTTAAAGCGCCGTGCCTTCTTATTTGAAAAGCAAATTAGGACCAAATAACAGAGGGCCTTTTATTTTTTAATTTTAAAAAAGGAAAGAAGCCAGGGCTTGTGTGCATGAAAGAAATCACAATGCAGCCTGCCGTGTGCTGTTTATACAACCTGGGTTTAGATCTAAACACTACCCAAGAAGTGTCAGTGACCATAAATGGGGAGGGCTGAGGCACAGCTGGTTTATATGGGGACGTGGAAGCAGAGATCACTGAAGCGAGTCTCATAATCCTTGAAGAATTGAATGACTAGCAGCTGCTTAAGGCGTTATTGCTATTCATAATGCCTGTGAAAGTGCATTTGAAGTTGGTTACTCTTTCTGGAGACACGAGGCAGAAAATGCATAAACAACTGAGTCAGGAAGGAAATCAGGGAGCTTGTTCCCAGTCTCTGGGTCTGATTGCTGGAAAATCAAGCAAGTTTAAGTGTAATTCATGGAAGGCGCCTGCCCCTCGCTTGAAACCAGTGTTGGGCACCACGTGGCAGCACCACTCAGTAGCTGTCTTTAGGAGGTCAGGTCAAATGAGTAGGAGAAATGAGCACCGGGTCTTCGAAGGGACCGAACGCACTCTTTCCTGAACACTCGGCAATCTTTAGTATGTTAATCCTCTGCGGGTAGGGAGAGCTGTGCTCCAGAGGGACGGAGGCACTGAGTCCCAGATGGGCCAGCTTTGTGTTGCTGGGTCTGCAGAGCCTGCCATTCGTGGGTATCTCCTGGGCTGGCCCCTTCCCAGAGAAATCTGGAATGGGGAATGGCACCTAGGGAAGGGTCCTGCCTGGCTGTGGGGGATGTTGCCGCACGGGGAGTGCAGAGGTGTCATGGGGCAGGCAGAGTGCTGTTGCGCCGTTCCCACTGTTTTCCCTTACACTGCAGAAACGTCAATGCTTTCTTTTCATTTTCTTTTTTTTAGTGGGCTTTTTTTTTAAGAGCATTAAACCCAAGAAGAAGGAAAGCACAGTTATGTGAACGCTGAGTTAAAAAAAGGGGAATGGGATATTTAAGGTCACACTGTACCATAAAAAGCACAGAGGAGTTTGAAATTGCATTGGTTCTGTAGGAGTGTGGAAATGCAGGGGTTTGTGCAGGGGTAATTTCTCAGAAGGATTTGTGCATGTTTTTCTTCTGCAGTGTCAGTAGTGTTCACACTGCAGACAGCATCCTATCAATGTCTTTAATCAAACTGTTTCTTTCCCTGCAATAAAAAAAGATCTTTGTGTTAGCTTTCCTCATGTCTGGGTTTCTAACAGAGAAGTAGCACTGAACACAATTTAGCCAAATTAAAAAATGAGCTTTGCTTAAGAATGAGGAACTGACGGAGGGCTCGACTCTTTTCTTGCTGGGGGTGATGTAAATCATGAGTAAGTTTATTGGAGCTGATTAAATGATAGTGGCGTAAGGAAACTGCATAATGAGATGTGAGTCAAGCCCAGAAAGTCCCATGCAGAGATGCCAAATGGCAGCAAGGGATCATCAGAAAATCCCACAGAGCAACTTGAAAGTTAATTATTAGGGACATTTTCTCTTCTGGAGCAAAGTCTGGTGTTTATTGAAGCAGGTTATGAACCTGCACAAATCCTGCTATGCTTATTTGTCCAAGATCACACCACACCATGAAAAAAAAAAGTGTTTTCTTTGTCCCATTTGTTAGTCTTATGTGCTGTCCTGTTTTATGCCTTGTGTTTCCCTTGTGTTTTCCATCTGGCAGCTTCTACTCTCTGTATCTATTTAAATAAGGAAGAACGTGGAAAAGGAAGGTTTTCCCTGTGGATATGGGGGGCAGTAGGAACATCTCCCCAGTCCTTTCTGCTTGCAAGTAGATTAACAGTTTAGTCCATAAGCACCTTCACTGAGCATCTTCAGAGTATGTAGCATGTCTGTGCTGGCGCACATGGGAAAAGGCTCCTTTGGCTCTCATCTTTACGTCAGTTCCTACCAAGAGGAGCAGAAGAGAGTGATACCATCTTATCTGGCTTCAGCAATAGATTCAGCCATCAGCCAGGGGAGGATTTCCTGTTACAGGACGGGGGGGATGTTTCAGTTGAAGTTCATTGGTGCTATTTCTAATCCTAAGCTAATTAATAAACAAAAATTATGCCCCAGAGAGACATTCTGGTATGTTCTTTATAAATTCTCACTTCCTCGTGAGTGAGAAGTCATTGTGGTTAAAATTGATGGGAGGAAACTGTTGCAAGGACTGCAGGATGTTCGTATGGTCGAGGTTGTAGGTGTCCTTCAGCTTGCGTGTGAGTAAGGCTAGAAGAGTGGGAAGAACAGAGAAAATACCATTAAGGGCCAGTGTGTCCCAAGAAGGAAACAGTAATCTTTGGAGGAGAATCAGACATGATTGCTGTATGTATGAGCCTATTTCAGGGCTTCCTGCAGAAGAGTCAGCATTCAGGGCTCAGTCAGTGCGGGAAGGATCATTGCTGTGTGTTGCTCTCAGGCTGGAAGCTTTGGTTGCAAGACTATTGCCACGGAAATGTTTTGGAATGGGGAAATAAAAAGTTTCTGCAGAGGGACAATGAGCCAGTCCAGGATGTCACCAGCGAGTGTGTGTCTGGAGGGCTAAGGGGGTTTGGGTGAGAAGGGACACCCTGGAATGAAGGGAGTACTGTGATGCTGAGACTCAGACTCAAAACTATAGAGAAAAACTGATGGGGAAGGTGACGCCTGGTAGATGAGACCCCAAAAGAGGGCTGAAACAGGCCATGGGAGACTGCTGGCATGAGCTGCCCTCTCTGGTATGTGTTGAGAAGATGTTACTCTGCCCCATTTCCTCCGTGCTTGATGGTCAGAGAAGTGCATGCCATTTCCTCCCTGCAGCTTCTCCGGGGAGTGGGAAGTTTGGGAGTTTTCTTCTTGACGTGATGGCTGACATCCTCTGCGGTGCAGAAGGGACCTCCCTGGACGGTGTGAGTGGCTCTGCGTTCCCAGCCCCATGGAGTATTGCACGTGGGGCTGCAGCCCAAGGGAAGAGCAGAGCAGGCATCAGCCAAGTCCTTCAGCACGAGGGGTGGGAAGCTGTGTCACCGGGCGAGCCTGCCCTTGAGCTTTGCTCCTCTTTACTGCTGAATGTGGGGAGGAGCGGGAAGCTGTATCACTGGGCAAGCCTGCCCTTGAGCTTTGCTCCTCTTTACTGCTAAATGTGAGGAGGAGGCTCTTACAAGCACAATGGTTGTACTCCCTGTGTCTGTACTATTGAAATCAGGCTGGAGGAGAGCTGTGAATTAATTGTGCCCTGTTAGAGGAGGATGAATAAAATGGGCTGTCATAGGCAGTGGGTCAGAGCATCCCTGCTTGAGCAGCATGGAGGCGCTGAGGGGATGCAGGGGCTGGGGCTGGAGCAGGAGCTGGGCTGCCAGATGCCTTGTCTTGTGCCAGGTTTACTTGTGCTGGAAGGTAATACAGCTTTGCAGAAAACAACAGAACAGAGAGAAGAGGAACAGATATTAAAGATATCATTCATTGATACCTAAAAGAAAAGGTATAAATTTTGTGAAAACCTTGCTTCAAAGAAAATACAGAATCTTTGTAGTGTGTGAACACAGTTACCAAGAAGAGCATTCACAGGGCCTGTAGCTGCTAACCTCTGTGTCGTGTTGGGTTCAGTGTCCTTGGAGCTGGCCCTGGGAGAGACAAGCATTTTTCAGAGGGGCTAAGAAGGTTGTTGTCTGAGTTAGACTGAATGTTTTTCAAGTAAAAAAAGTCACACAATTCCCATGAACTTGTAAACCAGCTCTTCATAGTTTTGGCATTACCTCTTTAGGAGCAATCTGAGCCATCTCTGGCTGTGGATACTGTAGTCATCACAGAGTGACTTCAGAAATGTGAGTCAGATCATGACACTGGCTTCCTGCTTGCTGAGTAATCAGTCTGCATCCGACCTGTGGTATGTGCTACTTTGCTAGCACACCCCAGCCCACTCCTGCTTTGCTGCGTGTTACATGCAGGGGGTTTCTTTAGCTCTTTCTGTTGTATCTGTTTATGAGTTGGCTGTTGAGCAGTTGGTGTGGAGCAAAGCACGCTCAAGCGGTGTTGCATCCCGAGGTGGATGTGTTTATTAATCTTTCTTTTGCAATTAGTGTTCAGGAAAGCCTTGCAGGGGAAGGGTTTGAGCAGCCTCTGCTCTGTGCTCCGGTGCCTGGCAGCGTGCCGGGGTATCCGCTCGCTCAGGCTCTACGGGGGCAGGCAGGGCTGCAAAGTGAGGAGGGGTACAGGGGGGAAGCACAGAGTCGGTAAATCAGGGAGGTGCCATTCCGATTGCCCCCCCACCAGTTGAACGCAGTGCATCATGCGTCTGGGCTGAGGCTGGCGTTTTAATGGTTTGATTAGTTTGGGAAGAATACTTTTATTGTGTGTCTTTGATTATGAAAGTACTGTGTGAAGGTGTTAGGTTGGGATGAGCTTATATTGCCTTCCTCTAGACACTACAGTCTGTGCTGTCTATGCAGGATCCTACCAGTAAGCTGGTGGAATCCTCTTAAACAGGGAGCTGTTAAATTAATAAAGCTGGTAATCATGGGGGGGGAGAGGGGGGGAAAGATAGGAGGAGAAAATCTTATGTAGAAATGCCAAATCATAGCTCGAAGCTTTCCAATTGGGCTGGGCTTGCAGGGGTGGGTAGAATGGCTCCTCTGCAACAGAGCTGCTTTTCATATGGTGATTTTTATACATCCTCATTTTCTTAGATATTCTCTGAGTTTGAGCCTTGCTCCTAATCAAACGTAACACTTAGATCACACTGTGCTTCTTAAATGTTAATCCCAACAGAACCCCTTTATACTCAGTAAAACCCTGTTGTTATTATTATCCTCTGCACACAGGCAAAAATTACAGGCAGAGAAGTGAAGTGAATTACCAAAGCCCTTCTGCAGAGTTGCCATCAGGGCCAGCTCAGGACTGACAGCCTGTGTTCAGATGGTGGGACTCTGCTTCCACTTTACATACAGTTTTAAGACTGTGTAGAAGGTATTTTAGGTGTATTTAGATGTGATGGAATTGACTTAGGTCTTACTGAAGTCGGTGAGATTGAGGTGGCCTGCCAGGCATTTCGGTGCTTTCAAAATTTTCCCTTGTATCCATTACTCATAAAAGTTGCATGGAAGAAAAGGCAGCTGAAGGGAGCGTGATAAATAATTTGCCTGCAGTATAATTGAAAATTGACTTTCTCTGTATGATTAGCACTGTGTGGCCATCATCCATGCCAGTAATGACCTGGTTTTGATTGCTCTTTATTCACCAAGTGTAGCTGTAGCACGGTTTGCAGCTGCAGTAGGCACAAATGCACGTGTGTCTGATTGTTCCTGTGCTGGAACAAGCAGGGCCCTTGTCAGACACTTCGATATCAGAGTGGTTTTAATCTTTGCTGCTGTTTTTTCAGGGAGGAAGTGATTGCTGTGCCTCTCTCTGCCTTTCAGCACAAGATGCCCTCCCTCAAGTGTGTGTTTTGTTTGAAATCATAGAATAATAGAACAGTTTGGGTTGGAAGGGGCCTTCAAAGATCATGTAATTCCAGCCTGCCTGCAATGAACAGAGGCATCTTCAACTCGATCAGGTTGCTCAGAGCCCCATCCAACCTGATCTTGAGTGCTTCTATGAGCTCGTTCATGTCAGGAAGCAGGCATGAGGAGGGCCACGAGGATGATAAGAGGGCTGGAGCACCTCCCATTTGAAGACAGGCTGAGAAAGTTGGGGCTGTTCAGCCTGGAGAAGAGAAGCTGCGTGGAGACCTCATAGCAGCCTTCCAGTATCTGAAGGGGGCCTATAAGGGTGCTGGGGAGGGACTCTTCCTTAGAGACTGTAGTGGTAGGACAAGGGGTAATGGGCTCAAACTTAAACAGGGGAAGTTCAAGGTAGATGTAAGGAAGAAGTTCTTTACAGTGAGGGTGGTGAGGCACTGGAATGGGTTGCCCAAGGAAGTTGTGAATGCTCCATCCCTGGCAGTGTTCAAGGCCAGGTTGGACAGAGCCTTGGGCAACATGATTTAGTGTGAGATGTCCCTGCCCGTGGCAGGGGGGTGGAACTACATGATCTTAAGGTCCTTTCCAACCCTAACTATTCTATGGTTCTATGATGATTCCTTCTGGAAATGTTCTTGTATGTCAGATGTCCAGCATATGCTGGTAAATGAAAGCAATTAAATTAAGACAAAAAAAACCCACAGAAGGAAAAAACAAATCTTCATGGAGCATTGGAAGTGACACGAGGGAGCTGCAGAGCAGAGCTGCAATGCTGACTCCTGTGCAGGGGCCAGGTCCACACAGGGCTGTGAGTGGTATGTGTCACCAGGAAACCCACAGGCAATCTTAAGCCATAATCTGACAGTGTTTCTGCATTTCTCTTTGAAGTCCGGGGAGTTGTGTTCTCCTAACGTGACCTTTGTATCCTCCTTTGGATCTCTTTGTATTGACTGGAGGCCAGCGTGTCATTAACAAAGCGGCAGAAAAGCAGAGCCGTCTGGGGGTTTTTTGTTGTTGTAAGACCCTTTCTGTTAGAAACAGGCACGCCAGCACTTTGCCGGAGCGGGCAGGGAGGGAAGAGGAGCAGCAGTGCTGTGTGTCACTGCCATCCCCCGGCAGGACCCACACGCGGTGCCCCGGCTGCAGCCACGCTGCCCGCATGGGGTGTGCCATCGCCTGGCTTTGTGCCACCACACTGCTCCTGACTGCTCTGGCTGCACGTCCAGATCCGCTCATCTGGGCTGATGAGCCTCAGCCCGTGTCCTGTGAACAGCTGGCAACAGCACCTAATACCAGTAGCTGATGGTTTCTGGCATGCAGGGCAGGGTATTTGGCCTGTCTCCCCTGAATCCGCGCTCTTGGCCTTCTTTCAGAGAGAGGCACTCAGAGCAGATCCAGTGGACTGAGAAAATCTCTTTTTTAGATGGTGAGCTCTGCCAGAAGGATAGGGCTTTTGAGGAACAGGACTCCCAAGCCTAGCTTTAGCACTTTGGCTCAATCCTCCGTGGTGTGTATGAGATGCAACAGGATTAGAAAGGTCAACCAACAGCAGCACTTTCCTGGCAGATGTGGGGCTTGCCAGTGACCCAGAGCTGGTGCCAGCTGTTGGCTACTGGATGGCTCCAGGCCATTTTGGGGTGTCTTGCTCCATTGCCATCTACAACAGGGCTAGCACATGCACTGGCAGCCTCCCAGTGCTTCACAGGCAGCCGTGAGCAAGCACGACACGTGCTCTTAGAGAGGAGAGCCCTGTCTGCATTGAGAGCATGAAGCCACATTATGGAGGTACCAGGCCTGAAGAGCACGTCCTGCCATCCCTGGAGCACCGCTGACCAATACAGTCCCCACACACAGGCGCTGGGACGTGCAGCCCTGCCCCAGGCTCCTTGGCATCTTCCTCCAGACCTTGCATTTCCTGGAAGGAGGGCACTTGAGCATCTCATCTCCCTCTGATGCTTGGCTTGTGTTGGATCCAAGCATCAAGTAATCCAAATGCACCCACCACCAAACCAAGCGACCTGTGTTATCTCCTGCAACTGAAGTCGACCAGAAAGCCTTGGAGGACCGTTAGTACATGATCTAGAAATGCTTTTGCATCTCAGGAAGAGCAAGTGATGTTGACCTCAGACCCCAGGCAGAAGCAGTATCTTCAATCTCATGTTGTACTGGGTTCTTAATCTCCCTTACATTGCTGTATCTCATTTGCACATATTTTCCTGTGTACGTGGAGATAGGAGCTTTATTCAAATATTAATCAGCCTGACTGATGGTGGAGATCTGTGCATCTGACAACTTGACATCAGTACTGTGCAGGCCCGGTTGCTTGCAGGGTATTACAAAGCACCTCCTTGAAACCCGTGTTTCACAGGACAAGTCTGGGGTTTTTAGATGTTAGCTTTCCAACTTTTATTCACTTAAAGAAAAGCAGAAGGGAGATGATTCTTCCGCACATTAATGCCCTTCTATGTTGCCATCCTAAATTTTGTTAGATGCGAGTTGAGGTTTTAAAATCCAATTTGTATCAGATTGCCAAAAGCTGTTAAGATTGCCTTGGGGATAAGTGGCGTTGTTGTTGTGCTTTCTCTCCCTCTTCTTCCCTCCCTCCCTCTCTCCTTCCACGCTATGTTATCTACAGAGGTAGATTTATGAGCAGCCGAAACAGGGCTTGATAGATCATCATGCAGGACCGGCGATAAATAGCGCTGCTGTTCGGGAGATGCGGGGCATGCAGCTGCCTCTCTGTTTCCACCAGTGTATAGATAATCAGCCCTCGGTTACAGAGTGGGGAAGGCAAAATTGGGGTTTTCTTTTGTTAAGAGATACCACTTTTCTTTCTTTCTTTTTTCTTGTGAAGCAGTGGACAGGAGCTGCTCGCTCCTGCAGCAGGGCCAGCACAGGACAGTGCATCAGGGGCAGGATCCAGCCCCTCTCCGGGCGGAGTGCAGGGCAGCACTGATGTAGGGACCAGCGAGGGGCTGGTGGGATGAGACAGTGTGTGGCTCTGGGTGTCCTTAGCTTGTGAAGCAACCCAGGTTTAGCCAGCGGGTCTGTAACAGCTCGCCATCCGGGAGGCACAAAACCAGTCTTAAAATGGCCTTTTTTGTTTCCCTTTTTTCCCTCCCAGCCCTTTCTCCGTGAAGCTGTTGCGTCCTGGCTGTCAGTTTAAGAGTTCGTTAAACCATTCCAGATGTGTTCATAGGATATCTGCTCTGAGTGTAATCTACACCCCGCTCCCTGGACCCCTCTGCTCTGTCACAGAAAAATAAGCTTAATAGAGTTAAAAGCTAAAATACAATATCCACTGAACTATGAGAATTGACTACATAAGCCTCCTATGTAAACAGAAAGCACCAATTTGTACGGCTCTGTGGTTAAATACTGCAGATTAATTTTTTACAAATGTCAAATGTCTGTATTTAAATTTAATATACATGTTAAGCCTTTTCCCTCCTTCCTCAGCCTTTCATTTGTAACAGGAATCACTCCATGGAGTCAGCTAGAATTACTCCTTTCCAAAAACAAAAGGGTCTAATTTCTGAGCCCCCATGCTATGCATGGAAAAGGTTGCTTCCCTAAACAGGATATACTCACCCAGGCTGGTAGATGCCAGGCTTCCAGAGCCTTTTGCCCCATAGGGCTGTGCTCAGCTGAGGCAGGCAGCTGCCTGTATGCTGCCCTTACCCTGCCTGTGCTGTGCCAGCTGGGCTTGGTGGCTGTAACACATCCTCCCCCCTCATTTTTAGTTCTTCAGCTCTTCACTTGATTTTGGGAGCGATAGGTGGAAGAAGGAAAACGTCTCCCCCATGTCTCTTTGCAATGTCTTGTTGCATCCGTGCATGTTTTGAAAGCACAATGAAGATGTTTTCTGGCCCAGGTTCTGTTGCTGGGCTCTAGGCGCTGAGGAGCGACTGTTTGAAATGCTGGCACGCCTGTCAAGTGATGAGGCTTGTCTGCTGACATGAGTCTCCAGTTAGGTCTTGCTGCGGATTAGGTGTTCGAAGGGGAGCAGCGATGCCTGCTCCATCTCCTCCTCTGCAGCATCCATGCTCCCACCCTGCACGTGCAGCTGCTCCATCGCCGGGTCCTGGGTTTGCTTGTGTAGCACATTGCTTCTAGAGCAAAATTACTCTTTCTCCTGGGGAAAATAAGTCTCTTTGGCTTTATAGGCAAATTAGTCTCAAGGTGTTCGAGGAGGACTCATAGGCAGTAGCTTTGTGGATGACATTGGAGGCAAAATATGAACACCAGCACCTTGGGGTTTTTTAGATTTTTGTGTGTGTGTGCCACTCATTTATTTAATGAACTTATTCCCTTAATTAAGTTAGGCAAGTAACAGTAAGAAATGAACCATCATGCAGCATCATATTTCATTAATAATCTCAGTAATATTTCCGACACTGTATCTTTTAATGGGATTTAATTTTTAAAGAATATTGAACAAGATACATCTTTAGTTATTTGCTATTATCCTGTTGCTGTTACTGTTCTGCTCACCTTTGTATTTAAATAGTTCCTTTGAGTCAACATGATTGGCATACACAAATATTTGTGTGCATAACCATCTGCAGATCATGTAACGGGCAGGAATTAATGCTGAAATTCATGTTGATGTAGTTCAGGGAAAAGGCAGCAGAACAGGAATAACCCTGTCACAAAAGCCATGAAATGTAGAAATGGTCCATGTTGCAGCATCTGAATAACAGGACTGTACAAAAGAGAAATAACAGTGACATTGAACTCAGCGGTAAACACTTCACAGCTCTCCTTCAGCATCACAAACCCTTTGAGCTCCATTCTCCTAGTTTATGTGATGCCGGCCAGACCCCACGATGTGTTTTACAGCCTTGTAATTCTCCTCCCCAGCATATATTCTCTGTATACATCAGTGCAACATGACCCTGCTCCGTGCCCTGTTGAAGACAAATGCCCAACCAAACTCAAACCCATTGTCCCTGCCCTGTCTGCATAGCACTTAGTCTTGGGAAGGTCCCTTTGTAATTTTTCTCGTTGGTTGTATTGCTATAACTCAGGAGACTTGAGCCTGTCCATAGAGGCAACGAAGCTTTATCCCCGTGAATGAACAAGCTGAATAAAAGGTAGTGTCTCCCCAGCTCTCATTATTTATTTATCTTCATGTTTGTCCCTGGCTCTTACAGGACAAATAAAAGTGCACTGGGCAGTGTGTGATGCACACCAGCAGAGCAGCCTGGCTTGGCTTCCTCCTGGTGGTAATCCACAGTGACTTCAAAGCTTTGTTTCCTCTGCATCCGCTGTCAGGCATAGGCATCAGGCAGCATGTGGGAGCAGGGATGGAGGCAGCAGCCGCACTGGTGGGTAGCGAGGGCAGCCCCAGCTCAGCTCCTTGGCTGAGATGGCTGGAGGTGTCCATAGGTTTTTGTTCCTCACATAATGGAATATCAACCAAGGACATGCCAGTGGTGGTTGTGTCTGAGCACATGCTGGTTTTGGTTAGCAGCCACCTTGGCTGCTCATCTCCAAACACAAATGTACAACTGAGCACAGCAACTTTGTGTGCCATCGACTTTTAAGGCAGGAGGGTCGCAAATGGGGCCATGCAATTTTTAGCAGGTCATGAGAGGTGGTTATTGTGCTGTTGCTGAGTTATAACATCTTCATACAAGATATGCTTGTGGCCGTGGAGATTCAATTTAGGGGTGACTGATTTACGAGATCACACCAATGATGTATGCAGCAATCTATGTACAGGCTGCTCAAAATGGATGCATGGGGAGTACTTCTCTGGGTATAAACGTGCCATATATTATAAATACATAATGCTTATATAGACCAGTTTATGCCTTCCAGGAGTATGTGGAAGGAGTAGGAAACAGAGAGATACTTGCTTCCACTCAACATGGAACATATTACTGGAGGTGGCAATATCTTGAGGATCAGAAGGGGCTTCTTAAGTGCATCCATTATACATAAATCTCGCATGTGTGTGCAAAGATATATATGTAAATGAGTACTGGGAGATTGAGTTTCATATGCTGTCTGTGTATGTAAATGCCTACTCATGCACTTAAAAGTCTAGTGTTAGCTGTAGGTTGCAAGTATAACGAAACCATATGGCTTAAAAAATAACTTCAGCTCTGTGCTGTGAAATGGATGAGAAATGCAGTGTAACGTGGAGCTGCAGCCACTACTTTTACCTCTGGGATTTTGACACATCCATTAATAAGGAGACCTTGGTAGTGCAGTTGTTTTCAATCACTGTGAGTCTCATGGAAAATTCAGTGGGAAAAAAGTCCACAAATAACTGGTAATATTGTTTAAGTGATAGTACTAAAACTCATACATTTAATTTGAGACATATATGCCCACATAAATAATATAATTATGTGTAAGTATATGTATCATTCTCATATGTAAGAGTAAATGTTCATAGGGTACCTTCCATTCTAAAACGTTATGTAACCTAACATAAAGATCTTAAAATTTGGGGAAAAAATTAAACTTGTATACAAACATATTTTATTTCTTTTTGCTCATTACTAAATGTCACAATCTCTGAGAAGCAGGATATCTACTTAACCACTTGCAGAAAGGCATCATTCAACTCAGAAAATCCAAGCAGAGTGTAATTCACTATCCAGCTTAATTGATGACTTGAAAACTGGGTAGGCATTATACCCAGAGCAGGGCTGGGGGTGACTGGGGACAGTAATTTGATTTTAGGAGGAAAAGGGTTTTATTGGCTGCAAGGTTATCCGGGAACCCCAAGTATACATAATGGTGTATGCATAAGGAGAACTCAATAATAGATATGCAAAAATAATAAAGAGATTGAAATAAGTAAGATAAAGATAAGTCTCAGCAGCAAAATCCAGATGTGGATTTCATAGCAGATACTTTTTTAATGAAAAATTTTGGGAAATGTTTTCCCATTTTCCTTCCAGCTGGCTCTTGCTTGGGCCCCTATCTAATGTAAGCCACATAAGAGAAATGCCAGTCATAATCTAATATTGCACTCAGTGAATATGAAGTATTAAGAAACAATGGGGAAATGAGAAAAAGAGACTGTAGGATAACTAGTCTCCAGACCTGGCCTCTTTTTCACGGCTTTATCCATTCTAGGAAAGAGGATATATAATATTTTTCAGTAATGTTTTCCACAGTTGTTCATTTGCAGCTTTTTTTTTTAGGCTGGTTCTTGAGTCTCTGATTTTTTCCTTTCCTCATATTTGCAATGTGAGTCTGATATCCACCATCATCACCAATAACCTGAAAACAAATTACTTTCATAAACTGGGTGAGTTAAACCTCTGACTGTCCGTAGCCTCCACTGCCATTAATGGCCTTTTTGTTCATGCCCCCAGACGCCGGTCTTAAAAAACCCGCGTGCCTAGACATGACTCAGAGGATAGATGTTCAAGCGTGAATGACAAATGGGTTTATCGCAAATATACAGAAAAGAAATGAGGTGCGACGATCGCAAAGCTAGCTAGAGGTTTCTGCAAAGCCAGTGTGACCTTGTGCAACGTGTGTGCCGAGCCGCTAAATTTAACTGGGCACAGTCTTGTTAAGAAAGTGCAAATGCTTCTTGTCCGGGAGGAAAATGGGCTTTTTGGTTCCCCAGGCACCTGACCTCTTTCGGTGCAAATATTGAATAGCTTGCTCGTCCTCACCCGCTGCTATTTACAACCCTTCCAGCTGAGCCCAAGGAAATACTGCCAGGAGCAGCAGAGGGAGGAGACAAAGCACAGACCCAGCTGGAGAAAGGAGGAGAAGAGGGAACCACGTCTTCTCTTCACTGCTTTGTACAGCAGGTCTTCTAGAAGTGGAGGAAAGTGTTTTGACCTGGAGTGTTTCACCTGCAGAGCCTGAAAGGCTGCTCTGTTAACTTGCTGGAAATGGCATCCATGCTAAGGCCAAGTGGGAGATGCGGAAGGGCAGGAGGGAGCTCATGGCCTTGCCTTTCAGGGTTCCTCCTTCTTGGTGTCGCAGCTGCTGTGGTGCCCAGCAGGATCGTGCCATCTCTGGCACACAGCTTTATTCCCAGAGCCATGGGGGCTCTCTGGGGTGGGCTGACACCCGCAGCTTCAGATGCTTCACCACTGGGGCAGCCAAGCGACCCCTGTATCAGTTGTGCAGCAGAACTGGGCTGGCTAATCCCAACTGCATCCTCTTGGCCACCTCAGTGTTAGAACCACAGCCAGCCTGGCAGCAGGGCTCTCCGGTCCAAGGACATTCCCTGTTCCCCTGGCGCACAACGTGGCCTCACTTGGGCTTTCTCTAGAAACTCAACTGCCCTACGTACTTGTGGAGGCACGTCACCTCTGCTCCCTTGGCTAGGGCCACGCGAGCTGTTGACAGCAGTGGAAAGATGACTTCATGCCTCTTGCAGCCTGTGCTCCTGTCTCTGCTTTCCAGGCTGGGTGGCGTTTGGGGCTTTTCTTTCTGTTGGGTTTTCTTCCCAACAGGAGGATATATCCTGGCTTGTGCTGCATTTATGATTCACTGTAATCACCAGGTCCTTTTCTGAAAGGCTATAATCTAATTAGTCACTCCCCAGCCTGCATGGAGTGTATTAAGAGCAACAGGAACAGCTCATTTCAGAAAATCCTTTGTAAACTACGCATGTGTCACATACGCACAGCATAGTAAAAACCTTACAGAGTGTTTTGTAGTTGTAAATCTCAAAGAGTTTTACAAAGGAGATGCGTGTCCCTGTTTCCATTTTATGGATGTGGAAGCTAGCCCATGGAGAAGGCACTGATGGGCTCTTCACCACCCTGAAGTGAGCTGGAAGGGCAGAGCTGAAGCAGAGCCGAGCGGTCTGGAGCTCTTGCCCTCTCCTGTGCCTACCCTGCCTGTGTGAAATGTGTGCTGTGTTCTGCTTATCTCTTATCTGACCCCTTTCTTCACATTATTTCTCCGTTAATTCTTGCCTCTCAAGCACTTCAGTGCTTTCGATGGGGTTTCTTGTCTCCGCAGCCATATGTGCATCAGAAAGATAAATGTTAAGTCCTAGTATTCATGTAGGCTTCCCACTGCAATTTTGACTTTGGAGAGCCAGCCCTTTTGAGAAGTCCCCATCACGATAGGGTTGTGGATAGGAATAGGAAGATGTGTGGTTTGCCTCTTGTCTACTGGCTGGAGGCGTTTGCTTCTTGAATCGCTCATTGTCCCTCTGCTTTGCGTATGAAATGTTGTGTATCTAATTACTTCTGTGCATTTTGTCCTCCTTTTCTATGCCTCCGAGGTATGGCAGGAAGAACGACTCTGTTTCCATAAACCTGCTGGACAGCACTGCAGCGCTAGGTCAGAGCTCCTATTTATTCAACTTGTTTAGGCTTGCGGTGATAATTATTTTTTCTCTGAAGCGTATGATATAACCCATGAGGCCAACGTGAGGTTGCCATGAGCCATGCAACACAGCAATCGCTGGCAAATGCTGATTACCTTTGTGCTCAGTTGATTTGAGAGGATGTTGCGTGAAGGTGTAAATAGATAATTTTCTTTTAGCTTCTGTTAGCGCTGCAACCAAAGGGATTCCCCCTCATTTAGCATTATTCCAGTTCACTTTGCAGCAGCCTTGCCAGCCAAGAAATACCCTGGTGAGCTTCTGGTCAAAAGTGGCTTCCTAAGTACTACTAGAAAAGCAGCCAGCTCTCCTGGGGAAAATTACTCCTTTTTCTTGTCCATGTTCATTGCTAGTAGCTGGCTTTAGCATTTACACTGCCTGGTCACAGTTTGAAGAAATAAAAAAGTGTGAAATAATTTGCCTGATTTCTTCTAAGTTCACTGACAGAAAATCGGAACGAGTAGTTCTCTTTGAACTGAGGAGGGTTTCTTTTCACTTTGCCATTTCCCTCTCCTTTTTCTTCATGTTCAAGCAAGACTCCTGGGTCCTGCAGTGAAGAAAAGGAGTAGCAGCCTTGTTGCTGCTAGGTAGCAGCCTCCGTTCTCAAAACTTAGGAGTTTTGAGAATGAGGTGTAAGTCTGTGAAGGGGATTTCTGTTTTCTCTCCAAGAATGGTTACAGTTGTTCCTAAACGGATTATCTTCTTCAGTAGGATAGCCCCGCTGAGCATGAGGGAGCATTTTCCTTTCTTATGAGGATTTAAAGGACCTTTTTAATTGCCAACATAGCAGCAAACTGTTTTTTGTATTAAATATGGGCAAAGGTTGGAAACTGAAGAGTTTGTGTGGATAGTTAGGGAGGCACTGTGGGCTTTATTTCCACAGATTAGAGAGAATTCTTCTTTTGGTTTTGTCTTCCTTGTTTTCGTGCTGGATGGGTGGCCTTTGCCTGGGAGGGGGCTGCTGGCCAAGCAGCGTGGTGGCCACGGGTACTGCAGCCTCCTCTTCCAAAAGGGCTGCTGCCGTCGGAGCCAATCTGTGCTGTTGGATGGATCTGGGCTCCTCCTGATCCATGTCTCTCCATGCTAGGTGGGGTGTAGGGGCAGAGCATTGGCAAGGGGGTGAACCAGCTGGGCAGGTGTGAGGCTGGTCCTCAACTGCAAGTGCAATAGTGGGTTATTGCAATCCTTCAGCCAAGTTTTGCTCTGTGTGAGGGTCCAGCTGGAGAAAACTCAGTGTTTCGACTCTGCTGGGACTTGGTCTCAGTACTTCCCCATCAGGTGTTTTAACTAAGGTTGAGTTCCAGCTAGCATAAATGCAGACTTCACATTGACTCCTGTTGTTTTGGCTGAGTTTGTACCTTCACCAAGCACCAGCACACTGCCACATGGGAAATTTTAGGCTTTCACAGGACATTGCTGCTTTGAAATTGAGATAAATGTCTTTGTACTGCTTTATAAACAGGAAAAAAAAAAGCAGAAGGGCCAAGGTGGCATTCGTGCAGATTCATATCTGAGTGGGAGCTGTGTCTGGGAGGGAAAGCTGGAGTGTTTTTGCAGGGATGAAAGGAAGGATGACTACTGGAGTTGGGCCTGGAGCTGTCATTGCACCTCCAAATCGCAGCCGAGCTGTGCCCTGCACTGAGTACTTCTCACTGTGCCTCCCCTTGCTTGGCTTAGGGGGCTGCTGCCACGGGTGGTGGCCGGAGCAAGTCTGGTGGGAGAAAGCCTGAAAGACTGCTGTAGATGGTGGATGAAAAGGCACCTTGCTGATTAAGGCAATGCCCTAACGAGGCTAACTCTTCATGCGTTTATTATGAAAGAACTCACTTCAGCCACGTTTTCATTTTCCTGCTCAGCTTTCAGCTTCAGACCCTGTCTCCCCTGTTTTAATTACTGCTGTATTGATGCGGTTGCTAGGCAAGGGCAAGCATCTCTGGCTGTGATACCCCAGCATCTGGGGCAGCCTCCTCAGGCTGGGGGCAGCCAGTGGGACCCCCCTGACCTGCCAATGCACCCAAGGTTTGGCACCATCTCCAGCAGGGGAAGCGCTTGCGGTGCAGGAATTACCGGTCCTATCCCCACTCCGGTGTCAGGGAAGTGAAGCTTTTCCATTACCAGATCATGGTAAATCACAGGGGGGGATGACAGCCTCATTAGCATGGGCAAAGTTACTGTAATTTATGTAAATATAACTCCTTTGTGTCAGAATAACTCAGCTACCTTGAAATGCCTCCTCACAGTCTGTGCAGATCCCTGTGATTTACACACCACAGTTCATGGCATTTTCCTAATTACACGTAGGCATTTTAAGGGACTTTTTGGGCGTTCGTGCTCACAGGCCAGCCCTTAGCAGTAACCCCCTTCTGCAGGAGGGCCTGGAGGACAAGGGGCAGGTTGGCTCCTTCCTCCTCTGCCTTCCAGACCTGGCTAGGGCAGCAAAGCTGGTTTGTCTTCCACCTTTTGGGCTTTGCTTGGGAAGTTCACTCAGGATCCAAGGGCCACCGGCCACAAAGTGCCCGAGGAGCACAGGCACCAGGCTAAGCACACAATGCCCCCCATGGTGACAGACCATGTCATGGGTTTCTATCAGTTATCAATACCTTTCTTTGGGAAGGATTTTTGCTTACAATGAAGCTTGGCCTGACAAACGGGGGACTGTTTTGCCTCTTCCCTTTGGTCATATTGTTTGCTTGCAGAGGAGCGGTATGGCTGTCGGGTTTAATTTTGTGTCTACTTGAACTTGTTTAGATTTGCCTGCCTCCTGGTGGCTAACGGCAAACATCTGAAGGCACTTTTCCTGGTTTTCACTAAGAGGAGGCATTTTTTCAGTAAGGACTTAAAATTACTTGGCGTTACTGGACCTACAAACCTCATCTTCCTTCTCCGCAGGAGCATTTTGGCAGCCTTAGTTGTTTTCCAGCACATCAGCACACTATTAGCACATTCAATAGCATCAGTATTTTTTGTGTTAGCAATGTAGGGCTGCACAACCTCTTACCAACCAGAGTCTTTAGCTGCGTGAAACACTCCATCCAGTCTTTGGGGTAAAGCATGAACTGCTCATGTGGACTCCTCTGGCCAGGAAAACCACATCCCTGCTGGCCCACATGGGTTTGCCTGCAGCTTTGGGGTTTCTTCCAGGTATTTTGCACAGAAATAAGAATGTCAGCCTTTTTGGGCAGAGTAAGAATGAACCAGGCTGAAAAGCAGTGGCTGCAGGGTCACAGGCTCCTCTCTGCATTTCTAGGACTCTCCCTGCCATACCAGTTTTGTCCCAGCACCCTGCACAAGGCTCACTGGAATTACAGAGTCGAAAAGCCAGAGCACAAGTCTCTGTGCTGCAGTAGCTCCTGATGTGGTTGATGATTTTACCTTCATTGTAGAAATTTCCACTCCACTGAAGAGCCAAGTAGGAAAACAGCTTTTGAGTCATGTAGCTTTCAGTTACCGGACAGTTAATGGAAGTGCTGCATTCCTCCAGAAATCCATCGTGTGTTGCAAACAGCAGCTGAATTGCATCATGGCCTGGTAAGGTACAGGCAGGCTCTTCTGCTTGTCTTAAAGACAGGAGAAGGAGAGCTGCTTCAGGTACCGCATGCGGGCACTGAGGGTGTAGAGAAAGGAGTCCAGGCTTACTGTACACACACACTAACACGAGTAACTCTGAGAGAGCTGAGACAGCAGCTTCGGCTGGTCCAGCACCTTAGTTTGATGGACAAAAGATGTGTTCTTCATTTTTGTTAAGCTTAATATGATGGAACTAACAAGATTGAAAATGCTCCCTTCATCGCTGCTGAGACACTCTCCCTTCTGTGGCTGCCATCATAGCCTTGGAGCCTGTTGGGGACCACTGGCAGCGTGTCCTTCATCTGAGACTGAGCTTGAGGTTGTGTTCTGCCGTACCTCACAGGAGAGGTGGGATATTCTGATGCTAGCATTGTACCATGCAAGCAATATTTGGGCTGTTTTTTCAATTAGCCTCCATCCAGCTCAGGGCACAGTGGGAGGAAGGAAAAAGAGAAAGCTAATGACGAGCTGAGGGCAGGCTGGAGGTGAAGCACCCTACCCGTTTCCTCAGGGAAAAAATAAGGCCTTAGACACTGAACAATTTTGGAGACTTCACTCTTGGCTCTTTTTATGAGAGGGAAACCCAAGCCTTGAAGCTCCCGTGGTAGAGAAGGATCTTCTGGGGCTGCAAGGAGGAAGGAGGGTTGGTGGGGCTGGCAGATGCTCCAGCAGGTTTTCACTTGATAGCTGGGCAGCACAGTGTTCAATACTAGATTTGGAGTGGTCCAGCATGCCTTGAACACTATCTTCAGGTAAGGAGCTATTACAAGGGGGACTTGAGGGTATGGGTCTAAGTATTTTGTGGTGTCTTTCCATGGCAGAGTAGTAGTATTACCCTCTGCTGCTGTATCTGCAAAGCCAGGCTCTCCGCAGTCTTCTTTTCCACTAGGGAATTTTTGCCTTAAATACAGACCTTCATAAAAATAATGGTTCATCTGCTATATTCATGCCTAAAAACTCTTGTTCGCCAAATAGTTTAATGCCTGAGCCTTTTAAAAAAATGGAATAACTTAGGCACTTTCTAGAGTTTTATTTTAGCTTTAGCCTCAGAGACAGCAAGCAGGGGGATTGACTTGAAGAGAAAAACACATGTACACTGAGGGAATTGCGGAGTTTGGGACAGGACAAACTCGGCTTTCGTGGGCTGCAGCCCCATGTTCCCCCAGCCACACTTCCCGGGTGCGGGTGTACTGCAGGGCTCGAGGGAGCAGAGGTTCCAGTGTCCTTCAGGAAACCCGGCTTTCCCAAGGCTGGAAATAAAGACTTTGCAACTGAGCTGCAGAGTTTTGAAAGGGAATTATTTGGGGATGGAAACAAATAGCTCATTGTAGCATTTCAAGGGATTTAGGGAAGGGCAGTGCTGCAGTGAGGGGTAATTTAAATAGTTACTTTTTTTTATGTCATGGGGGATTTCTTTCTCCTTTTGTCTCATGGTGGGTAGAGTGTGTGCAACTGCCTTCTGAACTGAACACATTCCTTTTAGGAACTGGAACTGGTGTTAAACTGTGATTTGACCCTCTCGTGAATTAATGAAATGCTGAAGCACTACAAGTGTTAAATAACTCACCCAGTCCCATAGGAAATTCAGAGCAGACGCAGGTCCAGAGCCCACGTCTGCTGCTGTTGGAGCATGCTTCCCCAGAGACTGATTAGGGTGTGAAGTCCCTGGCAATTCCTCGTCTCCGTCCATTTGGGAGAAGCTGCGGCTGAAGAGAGCCTTCCTGCAGGGAGGCTGAGTATTTTGGGTAATGACTTTTTTTCCCATGGACCACTTTTTTCCCCCATTTTGATTTTTTTTACATTGTTTGGATTTCCACTGAGCTAAAAAGGTGCAGGATGCACATGCCTGGATGCTTCAGTAGGTCTCACTGTACCTTCCATCGACCTGCCTGCTTGATGAAGGAAAGGCTGTGGACATTGTCTGTTTGGACTTCAGTAAAGCATTTGACACTGTCTCCCACAGCATTGTCCTGGATAAGCTGGCAGCTCATGGCCTGGATAGGTGGATTCTTCACTGGATTGGAAACTGGCTGCATGTCGGAGCCCAAAGAGCGGTCGTAAATGGCATCACATCTAGTTGGTGACTGATCACTAGAGTGGTGTCCCTCAGGGCTCAGTGTTAGGGCCAGTGTTGTTTAATATCTTCATTGATGATCTGAATGAGGAGATCAAGTCAGTTTGCAGATGACACCAAGTTGGGCAGGAGTGTCGATCTGCTGGAGGATAGACAGGCTCTGCAGAGGGATCTGGGCAGGCTGGATCGATAGGCTGAGGCCAGTTGTGTGAGGTTCAACAAGGCAAAGTGCCGGGTCCTGCACTTGGGCCACAACAAAGGTCTTTTCCAACCTAACTCATGCTGTGATTCTCTGGAAATGATGGAGCAAATTCCAAAATGTGGTGTTAAGAGGATCATTTGCAAGGGAATGAGTTTGCTGTAAGCTATAGCGTTGCCGTGGGTAAACAGGCATGCTCAGAGGGCTCTAAAATACTCGAAGGGTCTTGCGCAGCTCCAGAGATACAGAGGAAAAATGAGTTTAAAATCACAAGCTCACTGCCACACTGGGGAAAGGCTGCTGCAGCAAGGCGTTGTTTAAGGGCTCTGTTTGCAGCATGCTCCTGAAAATGTGCTCTCGGAAACAGGGATTTTTGTCTAAATGGGAATCCAGACATACAAAACACTTCATTTATTCATGTAAATGTCTGCATAAAAATGCAAATGTGGTACCTATGGCTATTACCTCCATATTGGGCTACAGTCTAGCATATAAAAGGCATACTGATGAGTTTGCAGCAAGTTTTCTGAAAAGACTTGAACAGTCGTGGGCTCTGATGTCTAAAGTTACCTTTTAAAGCCATTTAAAGAAATAGACATTTGGTTTTTCATCCCAGTGGCTGGGCTTCTTCAGAACTTTGAAAATGCTTCCAATTTAAAAGAAATCTGAATCTAGGGATCAGCTTTATTTCTAATTTTGCTGCTTGTTCTCTTCACTCTGGGGTGTATTTCCTAGATACTTCCAACCTCAGCTGGTGCCTTTATTTACTTAATTCAGGGGTTTGTAATTTCTGAAAAGCATGGTTTGATCTTCGGGCAGATGCAGTGCAGCTGAATCCAAAACACAGTGTTTAAAAAGGACGGCTGAGGAACAAAGCTTCCTGTGCCTGGCAGAAAAGGCAGTAGGCAGCAACACTGAGCTTCCCAAGGAGTCAATTTGAAACTGGTGATCAGTTTTGATTTCAAAACTTTCCTTAATTCTGTGTGGTGTGTTACCATCTTGCACGTATCATTTGATATTCTCCTGTTAGGAATTGCAAATATGAATGTTTTGGCTGGCACTTTAATGAAATGCCAGCTGCTTTGGAAGGATGTGGATATTGTCAGTGAGTTGTGCATAACCCGTGCTAACGCTGTGCTGCCATTCTGTAATCTGTTTTTAAGAGGAAGAGTTAAAACACTGCGCTGCCATTCTTCCAGCACTGCTTTTGACAAGAACAAGGAGGTTTATCTCTGGGTAAGGCCAGACGCTGTCTGAGCTGTCTTCCCAGGAGAACAAGAAATGAAAAATGAGAAGAAGAAATGAAAAAAGAGGAAACTCTGGCACGTGAGCCCGGGGATGGACACACACCTCCCCACAGCCTGTCCTGGGGGAAGGAGCCTTCCTTATCTGAGCATATCATAGGGAAAGGATACACGGCGATGTTTTTGCAGGCAGTATATGTTCTTTCTCTTCTCAGTCACGTCTGGAGATGTCCAGCTGACTTCCCGGGATTTGGGGATCATCTAAAGGGGTTAGGTTTTCAATGCTGGGAGTCTGTTTTGCAATGAGGAAAAAAAAAATAATCAAGTTTGGTCACTCCTGGTGCTATGTATTTCAAGATGTGCCTGCCCATAAGGTTCATTTCCATAGTCTAAGCTATTTTTAATCTTCATATTGAGACCCCGTGCTCTGGTGTATCAGATATAGTAGGGTTATATTTAAATATATGAATCTCTAATATCCACTCTCACTCTTTTCATCTCCCTTTGCTTGCTTTGCTGATGATTTTCCCTGCCTGCCTTCCCTGGCGCTCTCTCCCTCCCTGACTATTGAAAAGAAACAGCCTGGCTAAAATGGATGGGGTTTGTTGCTGCAGGCTCAGATTTCAGGAGCCTTGTCAGACAACCAGAGCCAGCGATGCACTGGGATCGCCTTTATCCAGCCTGAGAAACCGCTGTTTATCAAACTTGCCGTGTCCTGGTAGAAGAAGCTTTCCCGGAGCGGGAGCGATCAGCTTCCTCCTCGACAGCCTTGTCGCAGGGTGCCTGCTGCCTCCATGGCTCTCTGCTTAGCCCAGCCAAACTGCCTGGAGATGCCCTAATGAGGGACAAGCCAGGATGCTTTGTGCTCTAATTAATAAAAAATTAACCTCTGGTCGCTGGCTGTTTCCAGCAGCACTGGTCTCCAGGGAGGCAGATATTACTGTCTGTCTTGTTCTTTTGGTCGGGCACAAATAAGAGACAAGGGAAGCACCCTGTGCCAAGAGGTTTTCCAAAGGTTTTTTTGAAAGCATCATATGTCCACGTATATAAGCTTTAAGTCATCCTGGAATTAAGTGTATCGACCCTAATCTTTGATACTGGTTTTAGGGAGGGTTTTTCCCCCCCCACTTTTGCTCTTTTGCAGTCATCATAGTGAGCTTGCAGGGAGGACTTTGTCATCAGAAATAGTCCAAAATATGTATTTTTTGTTTTTGTCAGGGTGGGAAATATGGTATGGCTAGCTGGCTTTGGGAAAACAGCCTGTCCAGCCCAGTGTGTGCTCACTGGAGTAGGTGAACCCATTGTTGACTCAAAGCAAGGAGAGGTTTGGGTTCCACCAAGCCAGTTCCTGACCAGCCACTGACTCTCCACAACCTTGAAGAAGTTACTAAACCTGCCAACTTTGTTTTCCCCAGCTATAAATTAACTATTATTTCCATATCAGGGAAGGAATTTCTGTTTTAAATTGATGGCAGAGGTTTAGGGTCTGACTTCTCAGCTCCATGCAGCGTCGCAGACTGTAGAGCAGTTAAAATTGGTTGGGCTCAATCTTTACATTTCTCCAGTTTATAGTTGTGAATGTTAATGGACATAATTCTTCCTGGAATGACTGAACTATGTTTTGGGGCTCGTGCAGGATGCTGGGAACCTTAATTCTGTGGTTTTATGCAGAGGCAAGATAATATTAATACAGGATAGACTATACTTCAAGTCATGTGTGCACGCAGTTTTGGAGTGCACAGTGGGTCTGTGGAAGTCGCTGTTTGGCACCAGGCATTATCTTGGTATGGTTTTGAATTGCTTGCATGGCACATAAGCTTGGAGGAAAGATACAGCACTGTCCCACAAGTGCTGCTTTTTTACTCATTTTGTTTTGTATGTGCTAACCAGATGAGCAACTTTTGTGAATACATCACTTCTGTCCTTCCTGAATTTCCTTTCATTTGGGCTGAGGTTTTATTTGATGAATAGCAGAATAAACCTGAGCTGGTCAGCCTTGGTTTCTGTGGCATGCTGGCTCTTGAAGGAAGGAGAAGGAAGGGGAGAAGGGAGGTCAAATTTATCATCTTGAGATGTCAGACCACCATGGAAAGAAGCAGATGTTATCCTTCCCACAGAATAACCCTGCCAGATTTCATCTAGACGCTGTATTAAATAGCTGATAGCAGCACAACAACATGGTCGATCTTAAATGCCTTCTACCCATGTTAGTGGCTGAGCAGTAGAATTGCTGTTGTAAGTTCATGGGCAGCCTACCTAAAAGGTGATGCTGCAGTGATACGGTCCTGGTTCTGTAAAAGCAGCCGCAGCAGTCATACTCCAGGCCATTGTGCTTCCAGCCCTGGGCCACCATCATCAGACAACGTAGGTTTCGTCTCCATTCTCAAATGCTCTGCTTTCATTTTCCATTGCTTTCAAGTGTTACAAGCCACCAACTATTACTGGAGGTCAGTGTCAGTTCCTTGATGAAGGTAGAGTTTCATGCTGGAAAGAGCAGCATGCTGTTTGCAAGTAGGGAAGTTTGTGGGAATGATCAGCTTTTATTGTGAGTCAGGAGCAGGGTATTCATGTTCTTTAATCACTTTGATTTGTTTCTGCCTTGAGAGAAAGGGGGGGGGGGTAATCCACCTTTATGGAATATTCATCAAGGTAAATCAAATTCGGCCAAGAAAGAGTGTTTGGGGAATAATATTTTTAGATTTAAAGAGATCAATCTGATAAGAATGCTGTGCTGTATTCTTGCTTGATAAAAATATATATATGGATATGCATAGAAACAAATATACTGGCTTGATCTTTAGGTTTATTACTGTTGGCTTTGGCATTGAAGTAATGTAGTTCTTAAAGTGACACTGGAGAATACCTTCAATGCATTCAGAAATCAGAGGAGAACATAAACCCATCTCAGTGAACTAGGAAGCTGGCAGTCTAGCACACCGATTTTTTACACTTTCTGAAATAATTTCTAGCCAAAAAATGTAGCAAATTAAAATGAAGCAGCTCTTTGCTTGCTGGGCCTTTGCAAATGTGATAGTAATTTCCCCAAATCACCTATTTCAAGTCTAAATGTTTAATGAGTAACTGCCTACAAGTGGCAAAAATTAATCAAAATGAGAATGCTTTCAAGTCATGTCTTTTAGCTGCTTCTTTTCAATAATAGATAATTATTGACATTTCTAGGAAGTAGATGTAGTCCCAGAACTGGTAGCAGTAATACAGCAAACTCCTTCAGTCTTTCGTTCAACTTGAGCATTGGGTTCCTCCTTCTTGATGAAGCAAAACCTTAGGTCTGTTGATGGCAACAGCAGTGAGCCCTGTGATTGAAAATAGGCTGTTTCCAGCGTTTAGACATTTCTTTTTTGAGGCATATTCAATCTTTGAGGTCTCTGCTGAGAACTGGCAGAGAGGGGAACAATAACCGAGGTTATAGTTTTTGTGGTGCAGAAATATTAGCTCTCTGGCAACCGGACTAAACATACCAGACTCATTTCTCATAGGACACCGGAAAAGGTTCAGCGCAGACTGTAACACAGACAAATTGTTGATATTTCAGAGCACAGACCAGGAAGGATTAATTTGCCCAATAACTCTCTTCATGTGGTCAGGAATCTTGAGTTGCAACAACCCATTTGGCAAATGGCTTTGCTAACGTCGTCTGCAAAATCCAACTTCACTCACTAAACTTGAGAAAGTGTATTTTTTTTGTTGACAAGTGCTGATACAGGTATAAATTTCCCTGTTATCCGAAATGCGAACGTAACCCTCAGATGTGTGCACTGAAGGAGAGAGGAGCAGAGCTGTTAATGCATTAAATTGTTTATGGAGGTTGGTTTATCAGGCTTTGCAGAGTTTGGTTCTAGTTCAAAGTGCAGATTCTTGAAGCAGCAGAGGTGGCGGCTGAGCCTTGCTGGAATTGGTTTATTTTGGGGTGTTTCGTGTTAAGAGAAAACTGTGGTTTGTATAACCTGGGAACCCTTTTTCTTGCAGTCTCAGGATTTTCTTGTGTGTGTGTCCCCAGTGTATAACGTGCACACATTTCTGATGTGAAAGTGCAAGCTCGCATATATGCCATCTATTTTTTACGGGGTTGAGACCTACGTAAATACAGTAAAGGTGTTTTGTGCATGCTGATGTACATATACGTGCACAGAAAGGTCCTAAGAGATGTAGCTGAGCGTGCAGTTCAGTCTATGAACCTCTCTGTCATTTAAGTTATATTCTGAATTAATTTCTGTATTGTTTTTAATCTCAGAGCCATCGACACATTTCTTTACAAACAATAAATGAGCCCCTTTGTGGATTTTCTAGCTCCGTCAGGTTCAGGAGTAGTAAAGCCTATTTTGGAAAGTGCTTTTTGCAGCAGTGCTAAATGTGAGCGCGGCTTCTGCTGTTGTTCTTCATGAAAAGCACTTTTTGACAATCTCAGAAAATGTAAATTTAATCTTGATAAGTGCTTTCCCTGAATGCAACCTTTCCTCTGTAGTGGGAGAGCGCGTATTACATCAGCATAAGTGCATTCAGATAGCTCTGTACACAGGCAAGTGACCTTTCATTCAAAAGACGGTTTAGGATCATTTTGAAGACCCCCATTATCCATCATAAAGTTTTGTGTAGATTAGGGAAAACATAATAGAGTTTTAGGTTTTTAGTGGGTTTTTTTCCCTATGTAACAAAGCAAATCAGGACTTTGCTAGAAGTCATTTCCCACACTGTCTTCTGAGCTGATCACTGTCATTATCTTAGGTCTAGAAAGTGCTATTCATTCGTTTCTGCCCTGCGGAGCAGCCAGAGTTGGCAGGTAATGCAGAGCTTTCTATTGTAAATAAATTGCACAGATGAAATGGAAAAACCGGAGTCTTTATTTCTTACTCATTGTTGCTTCTTTTCAGTTTACAAATGAAATCTTAAGTTTTTTAACAGCATTTTCAAGAAGCTTCACATCCCACCTTATCGGGAGAGTCACAGGGAAAAATACAGCGAGATTGTTTAAAAACAAACAGTGAATTTTTAGAGATCTTGTTGTGTGTAGGCGGTGTAAGTGTGAGGGAACTACCTGGCTTGTAAACCCTGAGACAGTGGTGGGGTGTTGTGGCTTGAAAATGATCCCAATTTTGTATTTTCTTCAGGCATTCATCATTCCAGCATCATTCTGGGTACCACAAAGATAATTGAAAGGGAAGATTTCTCAGAGCCCCCACGCTGTTTTAATGAGGGTATCCTGTGTCAATCACGGCTGAGTTGTTACCCTCTGGACAGTCAAGCACAGCACCAGCTGGGTTTGAAGGTTCTCGCGCAGTCTTGCTTCCTCATCAGTACCGTGAGGATCCCAGGAGAGGGATCCGGGCATCCCAAGCAGCCAAGATGTATCCAAGGCATCTTCCCACACAGATATGGTTTGTGACATGGTGGACCCGTGCACCCTTTTGGAGCTGCAGCTGGAGGCTGGCCAGAAGACCCTGGAACACCCAAAAAAACTATAGACATCTGCACTTGGGTGTCTGAGCTGCCCTCCCAGGGTCAGTGCCAGTCAAAGTTACCCTATCGGGGGTCTTTTGAGCACATTTGAATGTGCACTGGGTGAGACCTTTGTGGTGCGTGGACATGGTGTGTGGCTTATGGTGCTGGGAAGCCTTATGCCAGATTTTATCATATAGTGCCACTTCGCATCTTGCATCTTGATTTTCCCATATATGCCGATTGAAAGGGCTTTCTCTCAAATGGCTTGTGCTAGCCTGGAGCAGTATTCTTGGACTGATTTAGGGCCCCTAAATCTCATACTTACATATTATTATTCCAGTTGTTTTACATTCCTGTCGAGGCCTTGGAAAATATTTTGCTTCTTTGTTTTCAAGTTTTCTTAATGACTGTTTAGCTTGTCCAGGCAGTGCCTGTGCCTCAGCAGAAGGCACCCTTGGCTTCTAATCTGACTCTCAAATAAGCTTGATTTCGAAGTTTGTGGAAACCAAGCGTTTTAATCTGATGATTGGTTGGGAGCATAAAGCTAAGAACTTGGCAGCAGAGACGAAAGCGAGAGGATTCATCTTCTTTAGCTTAACACTTAGGAGGTTTCAGCCTTCGCCTTGAATTCTGCGATGATTCATGCATGTGGATGTGTGGAGGAGTTCCTGGGTAGAGCATGTGTGGGCATATAGATGTGCAGTAGTGAATGCCGTGGTTGAGGGTGATTTGGGTGAATTGCAGGTTTCTATAGACAATAAGAACAAGAGGGTGAGCTATGGCAGACGCGAGCGTGATTAGCATTTCCAGCGTGAAACCCTTCGGTCAGCAGGAAAAGAGGAAAAGCAAAGCAGTTTGACACATGAGAACAAGAACATTTCTTATTGCCTAGGCTGCTCCCCAAGACTTTTAAATGCCCCTCTTTGTCGAGGAAGCATGCAAATGTTCTCATTATTTTCTGTAATTTGCATTATTAAAGAAAAGTTATTGCCCAGGCTCAAACTTCCTTAGAGCACTGAGTCAAAGATACTGTTTTGCTTGCTGACACTGCATGCTCAAATGGACCTAATGGCATCCTGGTCAGGAGTATTTTATCTTTAAGGACCCTTAATTGCTTTAACATGCCCTGCTGTAAACAGACTGAATCAGGGATAAACAGCGGTCCTTTCCAGCTCTGTCCTTTGGTGGGGTTAAAGGTGCTGGCTCAAATTAAGAGTTAATCCTTATTCTTAAATCAAAGGAAGTAAGTCCTTAAAAGAAAAATGAAAAAAGCTCCTTTAGTAGTTCCTAATCCCGATTTTTGGCCATGAGTGCTTCCAGAGCAATCCCGTCTCTGATTCTGGAATCCGATTTCTGGCTGGGTTTTTCTGTCATCTGGGTTTGTCTCTCTCCCTGATGATCATGGACCCGCCTTGCTGCTTTGAGGCTTGCCATCCCTTTTTCCCTAAAGTCCATCCCTGTGCAGACTCTGTGTCTTTCTCTCTTCGATGGGCTGGGAATGCCCTGATGGAGCAGGGCTGTTCTCTCCTCTGGCAGTGCCAGGAAACATGCTCTGCCTAAAGGAGCTGGAGCAAGCGGATGCTCTCCACGGAGAAGTGATGCTCTCGATTGCAGCATCCCTGTGGCTGCTGAGGGCAAGGGATGTGGGTTCAGGGTGAAATGAAGCTGCGGCAGTGGCCACCCCACAGCACGGCACTGGCTGGCGGCCAGGGAGCCCTGCTGCGGGAAGCATGGCACAGCGGCCCTGCTGCTCCTCTTTATTCCAGATAAGGAAGAGGAGGAACAAGCTGTTGATGTCTGAGAAAGGCAAAGGGCAGGGGAAAAAGCAATAAAGCGCTTGTCTGGGGCGCAGGCTGGAGCAGCGGGGAGGGAAGCTGCGGGAGGTGGAGGGCTGGCACCAATTCCAGCCTTTCCTCCTGCAGCAAGCCGCGTTGAGGAGCACGTTTGACTGCAGAAGTACAGATGCTAATCGACCCTGGAGGTCAGTTTGCTTACTCATTTTTCATCGCTGGCTTTCCATATACACCAGGGTGCAGCTCAGCTCTCTGAAAGACTTTGCTGGTGTGCAGGGTTGTTCTGGTGGCCATATCACATCGACTTATCTTGCCCTAGGATTTTGTCTCTAAGGATATAAGTGCTGGTGAGGATGTTTCCCATGGTCCAGCTCCTCTGTGTGTGTACGCACACGTAGTAGGAGTCTGCGTGTGAGCTTTGACTCCAGACGCAGGACAACTATGGGATGGGTTGGAGTGCTGTGATAACAAAAAGTCAATTTCTCTAATCCAGACTGGCCTCTGCTCTCCTTTGGAAAATGTGTTGTTTGCTCTTAGCCCCTCAAGTATTCTTCTGTAAATAGCACTGAAATGTGGATCCTCCTAATCTGCCCCAGTCATCAACACACCATGTCCTAGCTCACCAGGACCCTTTTCACACAGTGATGTTCTGCTTGCTGAAATGACTATGAGGTTGCTCCCTGGTACCTCTTGCGTGTGACAGGACAGCTGCTGATGCTCTGGTCCCAAAATGAGGTGAAGGTGGCCTCTGGGGGGCGTTTCCCTGGGCTGCACAGGCTCGGGGTCTCTCACTGGCCTCTTCAGCCACCGAGGGTGCTTCTTGCTGTGGCTTTATGGGCTTGCACAGTGCAGTGCAGGGCGGGGGGGATGCTGGGGGCTCTCTGGAACAGGTCACTGCTTGGACACTTGTCACCCTGCAGGACAGACCAGGCTGGCATCACATTTTACACCAAGTAATTGAGGAGTCCAGATGAGCATTTAAAATATGTTGAGTAAAGGGAGATGATTGTGATCAAACCACTTTGTCTTCTTGCCTTGGAGTATTTTCTCCTCAAGGGCATTTAAAACAATGGAGTCGAGCCTTCAGCTTCGTAGCTGCCACCTTATTATCCTATTAGTCAATTATGGCTGCTGAGGAGCAGGAGTAAGTGACAGTGTGGCAGATTACAGCAATTTATTTGCACTTCTCATAGTCTGGTACCGCATATCATCAGACTGTTTAAATTTAATGATAGGGTTTTTGCGTGTGTTTTAGTGCAGTTAAAGTTGTAATCAAAATGTTTAGGAAAACCCCCACTGACCTGCATAAATACGCCCATCCTCAGCACTGCTTTCATGCCCTGTTGTAATCTTTATTAGCAGAGCTGACTGACTAATTAGGGGAAGCAACCTGCCTTGGAAAGAATAGATTCTGGGTTTCCTTTTTTTCCACTTTACAAAGCTTTGAGGAATAGAAGTTTCTGGTGACTCTGTGTCTTGGCTCTGCTTCTGAACTGTTCTCTCACCACCCACCCAATTGAAATTAAAACCTAGAAGCAGGTACATGTCAGCTTATTTTCCATAAGCCTGGCACAGTATATTCCATGCGGGGGAAAATTTAAGCATCAGGCAGTGGTGGTGTTCCGGAGGAGGTATCTGCGGTCAAACAGCACAGCCTCCAGCGTGGTCCCAGCTCCCATTGCATTTGCTCTTCAGGCATCACTGTGGAGAAGCATGTATGTTTCATGGGTTTGTAGTTGATGAGATTACAAGAGTGAGGATTGAAAGACTTTTTAGCAGGGCCTGTTGCGGTAGGATGAGGGATAATGGTTTTGAACTAAAAGAGGGGAGATTCAGACTGGATGTGAGGAAAAAATTCTTTACAATGAGGGTGGTAAAATACTGAAACAGGTTGACCAAGAGATGGTAGATGCTCCATATCTGGACACATTCAAGGCCGGACTGGATGTGGTTCTGGGCAGCATGATCTAGTTGAAGATGTCCCTGCTCATTGCAAAGAGGTGGAACTAGATGTCCTTTGAAAGTCCCTTCCAACCCAAACTATTCTATGATTCTGTGGTTCTAAAGCAGACTGGGGGATCCCCAGCAGCATCCCTGGGCTTTCAGGGGAGGTTTTATAGGGCTTATGAGCTGGCTGCTGGTGACTGCCTGCTCCCTTGGGATACCCAGCCTGTGGTGGGATGTGGACCAAGATGCCTCACTGCTGTTGGCCTAACATGCAGCCATGCAGTGGAGCATCCAACAGTTCAGCAGCTCTCCTGGCAGGGCACCTAAACCCCTGCCTTCTGAAAAATTTAAGAGACTTTTCTCAAGGATTTGGGATCTAACTGGGATATTCAGTCGCTTCATCCTGCACTAAAATAACGCTGTAATCATCAAACCCATGAGCATGTTCAGCCAGTGTGCTCAGAGACCAGGTGGAGGAGATGGATGAGGTTGCAGCTGCCTGCCGCTGTGTGCTTTGATGCAAAGCAGCGACCTAAATGAAATAGGGATATGAAGGATGAAATTTAGGGATAAAGTGTTTCGTGACATATGGGGAGCTCTACAAATAGCTGCTAAGCGCTGAGTCCATAAAATATATTGCTTACACGGAGGAGAACGGGTGGCTGGGAGATAAACAGCTCTGGGAATAATACATGAAGAACATGTTTCTATTATAATAGCCTAAAAAGAGTGGAGGATGATAAGGTCTGGACTGAGGTTGTAGCCACAAGTGGACAGACCTTTCTCCTCTTGGGCCCTTGAGAGGGGTTGACAGGACAGGCTCTTCTTCACTTCTGTTGTTCTCCTCTGCAGCACAGGTTTTCGGTTGAGTTGGGGCAGGATTTTTCACTTGCCTTTCCATTCATCATCTGCATGTATTCAGTGACTATGAGATCCCTGATCCTGCTGCAGCCTTTCAGCAGCAGCACTTTGGGTTTCCTGCCCTGCTTTACCAAACTGCCATCAACTGCCCCAGAGGGTGAACCTCACCAGCCCTCTCCCACCTGCCTCTCCACCCTGCTCTGGAGCTTTCCCAGTGGGAAACTGGCCAAGACCCCATGGCTGATTCATGGGAGCCTCATGCACATCAGTTGGCAATCCCAGGCTATCGGCACAGGGATCCATAAGACAGATTTCCTTCTCATCAGCCTCATTGGCAAAGAGATTCCTTTCCCTGGGGACTTCCATGGGGCTGGGATAATCCTGCCTTTGCTTTGGAGGGAAGAATATTCTCTGGGCAGAGGAGAGGTGTCAAATTGGGATTTTCAAGTTGCTAATTAGTGAGTAATGGATGCAAAGCTGAGCTGGGCTTCCAGAAATACACCAGTCGTGCGTATGAGTTGGGGAATGGTTTACAGACGACGCGTGTTTCTTTCTGCAAAGGCAGGGACAATTAAATGGATTTTCTCTGAGCTGTTAACGAAGAAGCATAATGCCATTTGTTACATCCATATTGGGAAAATGTCACATAAAAATATAATTGATGAAAGTATTATCTTGCTTAATTGGGAAATCGAAAAAGCCACTTTCCCTTTATTTACCGATTATTAGCAGCAGTATCTCCTGTTTGGTCCATGATGGTTTGCACATAACTCACAGGCTTTGCGCATTATATTTGGGAAATAATTCTCTTAAAGGACTCAGACTCCTCAGTTTCTGAAACGACAGCTTCTGGGGACATGCAGTTGAAGCCTCATGGTGCTTTACAAAGGTGTGGTACAAACAACACCTAGGACAACTGAAAAGTTAGGAGGAAAAATAGCAAAAATATGTTTTTGTATTGTATTAAGTGAATTCCCTAAATCTTGTGTTGAAGCTCTTCATGCGAAGGAGTTTTACCTTCTCCATGTGACAGTGCCTCGTGTAGTCAGGGTAATTATTTTCCAGCAGCGTTTGGCAGCAAGTTCCTCTCTGGCGATTTTGAGGACGTTCTTCCAGTAACAAGAAACTTATTTTTAATGGGAAAATATGGTTATGAAATCATGAAAAATATGGGAAGAGTCTGAGGCAGAGATAAAATTCAAACAGAAGAAAACAGGAAATGAAAGAAGGAGAATTGGCCCCGTTTGGATTTTAAGCTGTTGCTTTTCTTTTCAACTTCAGTTCGTTTTTAAATCAGAAGCCTTTTTAAACAGAAATCCAGACTTTTCCCATCACTTAAAATATTAAAACCGAATACAATCACAATTTGATTTTCCATTAAAACATCTGAAATCAAAAGCTTTCACTAAAACTGTTGATCTGAGTGAGTGGGCAGTGCCTGCTGGAAGGAAATTAATCAGGGAAGGATAGTTGGGTTTTTTCATAATCATGTTTAACGAAGATGCTCTCCTCAATTTAAAGCACTTTTTCTTTTGACTGTGGAACACGGTTTTAGTGAATGTAAGACAGATTTCCTTCTCATCAGCCTCATCAGGGGTGTTCATCTCCATAACCACATCCAGAGCACAGCAGGAGGTCGGTGGCCGTGCCAAGAATGGGCAGTAGGATTGGACAAGGTGCTCAGAGCCCTTTGGTGTCCTTCTGCCAGGCATGGCGCCAAGGTGGAAATGTGCCCACTGCCCCGACGGGTTCACCCAAAGTGAATCTGAGCCCATGGTTAAGTTTTGGTGCTTAATTGGTGTCTGAGAGGATTTGCCATGGGGGGAAAAAGAAGTTGAAAAACAGTTGGTTTTATTCTGTCGGTGAGAAAACAGATTTTAAAGAAACTTCTGAGCAGAAGCTCACTGTCTGAAACATATGGACATTTTTCAAGCAGAGTAATTTATTAACCTCTATTCAAGTAAGCAGAAGCCTACTGAGATGCTGTTTTCAAGTTTGATACGAAACAATAGAAGTGTATTTCTGAAAGAAAAATGACTCCTTTGAGTCTCTGTTCCCCATTGCACGCTTTTGCCCTCCCAAGCTGAGTGGTTCAGGTGCCACCATCACAGATAGGAAGGGAAGAGGTTTAGGCAGTGCGCCAAAACCTGCCCACATGAAAACTGGGGAACGTTTCTGGGCTGCAGCCCAGACTTACAGCTGGTCAGAAGCTCTTAGTTGACTTGGGTCTATGGTTGACTTGTGGCTACAGTTGACTTGTGTCTCTGGTTGATGCGTAGTTGCTAAAGGGACATGTCATTGCACCTCCCTCATGTTCAGTCTCCACTCCCTGCACTGCAGGAGCCATATCCTGCTCTGTTGCCCTGATGCTTAGGATGAGCAGTTCATCTGTTTTACAGGGGGACATTGCCGTGTAGCACGGGCCATTGGCTAACAGGGTGCCAAACTAGGTAGATATTCATCCAGACCCTAACAAGGCTTAGCCAAGGAGCTTGGCTTCTGTTCACACACCCTTCATTCCCCCTTGCTTTCTGTTTTCCAGCAACCTGCTTGACATACAGGTTTATTTTCTGGCAGTGTTTGAAGATCTGGCGCATTATGAGTGGTAATGGGCAAAGGCTTAAAGCACAGCGAGTTCAAAAGAGGAATTCATCAGCATGGTAGAATAAAGCCCAGGTCTCTGAACACACAGCAAACCCTGCCAAATAACCTTTCAAAAATTGGCCAGGTTAAAAACTAGCTTGGGCCGGGATTTGCTCTGGTCCATCAGACATTCGTTACTTCTGCTCTTGAGTTGCACGATGTCCTTGTCTTTACAGGGAAAACTTCTTGAATCCCTGGGAGCTGCTTCAAATGAATGGTGACATGACAGAGCCTCTTATGTACTCCCAGAACAGCCATCAGCATTGCACAAATGCAGTGACATGCCTTGTGTCTGCTGCTGGTTATTGCCTGGAGCCTGGAGCCAGACAGTTGGCTGTGCACTTGCGAGGTGGCTCCCTGGGATCGCAGTGGGACTGGTCTTGCAGAGAGAGCTGCTTGCATGAAGCACTGACTGCATGCTCCTCTGTTAATCAGGAAGCTCTGGAACCTAAATAATAAGCAGCATTCAGTCTGAAATTGGACAAAATGTGATGTCCTGACCAGATGATGTCAGAAATTTTTTATTTGTGTGTCTTATTATAGGGGATGACTTACTTACAATTCTTACTCAGAGGGTTTCAGGCTTTGTGTTTCCTTTCTGAGAAGGGATGGCACTGTGGAAGCTGTGGCTCGGTTAATGCCGTGTCCTTCTCCAGCGCTGCCCCAGGCCAGAGTACTGCAGGAGACTCATGGATCCACCTTCCATGGCACCCTTGGTGTCCCATTTACATACCTCCCAAAGTCCCAATAAATAAAGTTTCCCCATGTCAGCATGAAATAAATTGACATTTCAGTTCATTCCTCAGCACTGTGTTTGCTCACACCCTCTCTCCCACACCTCTCTCTGTGGTGAAATACCTGAATTCTGGGTTTGAGGCAGATGTGGCACTAAGGCAAGCGACGGCACAGAGGTGAGACGTGGCTCAGGGCTGTGCTGTGAATGCTCATGATGGCTTTATCCTCCCTGAGGATCTAGAGGGCTCCAACCCCCTTCCAGTGCTCTTGGTGGCCGTGTCCCAGAGCTGAGCAAACACTCCAGGCCAGTTATGCACATAGGCACCATCTGCGTGTTTATTTTAACAGGAATTAAGCAAACATGTAGTTTTCGACCTCACTGGTGCTCTCCCTAATCTTTAATGTAATTGGAAGCACTGGCTTTGGTAAGTACTGCAAGTGGTCCTCAGGATTAGGCCTTTAAATCCCATCGTGTTAAGCAAATAGGTGAATATCAGATGATATTCTGGCGTTCCACAGCCGGGTGCATGGAAGCGAGTCCCTCATGCCTGGAGTTTCATGGTGTTGGGAGGTGTGGTGTCTCAGTAGTTGGCAGAGGAGCTCATCCTTCCAACCTGGACAAAGGGATGCCACGTGGTTCGACACTGCTGCCTGCTGCTCAGCGTCTTGCCAAGGGAGAGGCCCAAGACAGCATTTCCATCACTAGAATTTTCCTTCCAGATACTCTTTTTAATTGGTGCCGAGCAAAAAGGCCAGAAGTTGCTGTTCAAGCAGCCTTTTTTGGGCAAATCTTTTCTCTCTGACAGCATGAAATGTCACGTGTGTCTCCAGAGAGTCACCCAGTCACAAGCAAAGTGCAGTTGGCCGAGCACTGAAGAGCACATCTTCAAGAGGGGAGGATTTTCTGACTGTTGGTGTGTGAGGATGTGCAGAATGTGAATCTGACGGGTTAAAGACATGGGTTTGGGTGGGTTGGAAGGAATTAGGGTGAGATTTTCCCTCTGTGTGAAAGGGGAAGCATGCAACAGATGATGCTTCTGGTGTGGACAGATAATTTCCTCCCAAAGATGAATGCCGTGGATGTGCAAGGCTGGACTCAGGGGGATTCACAAAACATGTTTGTAAGAAACAAAAACCTCAGAGTTTTGGGCATCGGCCTGAGAACTGAATCCAGGGCACCGAGGCTCTGCTGGAACATGACCTTGCAGTCTGTTCAAAAGCGATCCAAACAAAAATGAACTCAAGCATCTGCTGCTAAGGGACTGATGCAGAAAATCCTCCTGCTAGCTTCCCAGAGCAGTGGGGAGGCTGCTGCCTTGGTTTTCATCTCAAAAGCAAAAAGAAGCCCCTCCATATCCCTTTCCCTACTCAAGCCTCCTCACTCTCTGCAGCCTTGTCTGTCTCTCCTCCTCACCCTCTGCTCTCTCTCCTCGCAGTGCTGGGGGGACGTGAGCATCCTCGCTCCTGTGCAGGAATGTCCCCAAGCCTCCTGTGTGCTTTGGCTTGAAAGTATAATGCTTGTATCAAGCCAGGTCAAAAGGATTGGTGCTTGGGCTTACTGTGTTTGAATGAAACTGATAAGCAGTACTTTGGGTAGTTTATTATCCCAAAGTACATGAAATTACTCTGCAACTAATCATAAGGCACAAATGAGCTGTGGCTAATGAGGGTGCACCCTGGCTGCTGCAGCAACGGAGCCGAGCGTGCCCCTTGCTGCCCCTGCACTGGCTCCAGCCGTATGTTTGTATTTCCAGGGACAACAGTCTTCACCCATTCCCCTCCTCTGTCACCATCATCCTGGTTCCAAGTACCTTTACTCTCAGAACTTCCCACCGACAAATTGAAACATGAAGACATTTTCACATCTCTTTAATATAAAATACCTAAGAATAGACTGTGTAGGAATAGTTTCCTACTGGAAGAGCAAAATCCTGCAGATTTGGGACCTAATTATTTTTTCTCACTCACAGCCATAGTTTTGCCACAGTTGAACAGCAAGTCCATAACACTCGGGCTTCATCCACTTAGAACCTGGTGTTTTCCTTCCCATCCTTAGGGCTTTACTGAGAGAGCAGTGAACTGGACTAAATGCCATCCCAAAAGTCCCAGAGTTGATCCCCTCATTAATTCTACCCCCTTCATTTCACCAGGAAGTATCAGCTGGTTCAGCTGGATGTCCCCAGGTTAGCACAATGAGTCAAAATACCTATAGTGGGTGAAGGTGAAGTGTCTTTAGCTGAAAAAAAATGGCAAGAGAAATGCTATAGTTAAAATATGGTGTTTCAAAGCACTTGTCACATCAGCACTGGGGAGTGTCCAGTATGTGATTATATGGTTTTAGAATTGGCTAAAGCACACAGAAATATACAGACAGTTTGTCAAAGGCTCTTGAAAGCTTGTTGTTAGTGGCAAGGACTTATCCAGCCTATTCTGCTTAAACCACAGTGTCACTTCCATCTCCTTTCCTAGCATGCAGTGCCAGAGGGGATGGGGCTCCTCAGCCACAAACAGACCCAAGACCAGTTTGAGTCAAAGGGAATAGGTTGGATCTGAGTGTGCTTGTGGGTGTGTGTATGTGTATGTTGATTCTCCCAACCTACTACTCTGGTTGATACGAGAGATCTCGTCCCTCCTAACACCTGCATGCTGTTAACTCACTGGTAGGGCAGACAGGGCAGACGATGGGATGTCCTTGAAAGCCCACACAGCAAAGCATGTGAAAGCCATTCCAGTAGGTTTGAGGAAGCATTTTTGTCTGTCTGCAGTTTTACATGTAAGTATTGTGGCAGTATCTAAAGTACTGGGCTACATGCTTGCTCGTGATGTGAGGTACTGTCATGTTTCTTTTGTTTTGTGAGTCCTGAGAACAGAGACCTCAGCTGGCAGGGGCTGATGATTAGCACATCGTGGTGGTGCAGATTAACAGACTGTGCTAGCTCTTCGGTCTTAAATGCATTGGTGGCCTTGGACCCCTATTTCCTGTTTTGCCAGGGGCAGATGTCCAGATTGTTCTTGATGGCCGTGACGGAGAGGCTGGGGTCAGGGCTGGAGCATCATCTCCCTGTAGCAAAGGCATTTGGAGTCCTTCACTTCCACCATGTGCATTCCTTTATCCGCTTGGGTTTGGAGTCTGTTCCAACAGGAGTGTATTGCTGGGAGCTTGGACTGGCATGAATGCCGCAGTCTTGTGCAGCCCTGCTCTGGGATAGTGGGATGGGTTCAGCTGGATGCTTTATCATGGCTTTTTGGTTTTAATCAGGGATATCTCTAAGTATGATAAAGAAGAATCTGTGCCTGCTTCCAAGAGACCATCTTGAGACTGTCTTGTGTGGATGAGAGAGGCCCAGGAGAAAAGGAGGCTGTGGAGAGAATGGGAAATATCTCTTCCCTCTCAGCCTGGTAAAGCCCTTGTCTAGAGACAAGGTGAGGAATCACATCCTGTTCTCAGGTGGTAAGTCCCATGCTGATGGCGCATCTTCTACTCTGCTCGACATGGTGATATTTTGATGCTGTTCCGCTGGAGCTGATGTAAAAGCCATGACACATGTATGGGTTCCTCAATACCAGAGGTACCTGGAGCGCCAGGGCCCCCTCCTGCTTTCCCTATAAATAAGTAAAGACCTGCACTCTTTTGACCCCCCCTGCAGTCTGTCTGAATTCAGTAAATAAACCGTAGGCAGCCCCAGCCAATTCAATTATAGACTGTCACTTGGCTTTAAATCACGGCTGCGTGATTATAGGCAATGCCCTTTGGTGGTGTGACAATTTCAGACTTCTTCCCACCTTATTTTCCTCTCCCAACAGCTAAAATGAAAATATTGAGCGAGTCTTAAAGAAGCTAAAGCTTGTCAGGGATAACTGAGAGCATATACTGCCATTTCAGTGCATATGAAATGTATTGTCAGTGGTAGACCCTGCTCAAGAGAGGTAAAAAGTGTCATCTGCTTCAGAAGAAAAATGTAGAGGAAATTGTGCTCTGCTCCTGCAATCCTCTGTATCGGGACAGTAATTTACTGTGGTTGGCAATAAGGCAGGTGATACTGCGTGCATTTTAATAGCTTAAGCTGTCACTAAAATAGGGGCTGGTTTTGACCGACCTTTTTCATGTTTCACAACCTGTGCATCTTTGGTCAGTGGTGGATGCATCTGTAGTTTATTAATAACTAAACCAGAGAAGTGTCTGATTGTACAGTTTTGAAGTGGTACATTATAGCCAAGTATGGCAATATGTACAGCTTATAGGACAAGAAAGCTTCTCAGGTGGGGAGAGGAGGCAATCTTCTGTTGTTATTCAAGGGTTCGAAAGTCTTCAACCACAGGTGGAGGATGGAAGAAGAGTCAGGAGCAGCACAAGCAGGAAGGGTTCTCAGATATTTAATCAAATCAGTTAATTCAATTAATGAATTTAATTAATTTGATCAGTTTTCTGTAGGAGAACAAGACTGTATCCATGTACATTGACAACCACATTGACCCACAAGACAACCAACATGAACCCACTGCTCCCCCCAGCCACTGAGCCACTGATGTGTGACAGTCTGTATTTCATAATTCAGAGCAGGAGCTCGAGCAGGCGGGTTTCAAGTCAAAGGCTGGAAATAATTGAGAGCATTTATGAGGAGATTTTTGTGGTTTATTTGTGAAGTTGCAAGAGCTTCATTTTCAGACCTCAGTGGATGTAGGTAGCTCTGTTGGTGACCACTGCAGCAAGCAAATAAATAGCTGCGCTGCTTAATGCTTTGGTTGGGATATGAGCAAAAATAAATGAATTTGAAAGCTTTCTTTGAGGAATAATCGGCCACATCGAGCCGTGGAGACAGGTCCTCCTGACGTGATGGGCCATGACAGGAAACTCGAACAGTTCACCTGACTGCCAGAGCTGCTCCTTGTGCTCCTGGTCCTGGACCTGGGTGTTTGCTTCCAGACCCTCTCTCTGCTCCTCAGTCTGCCCCAACTTTTCTGTATGTTCCCCTCTGCATCTCCTGACACTGTTCCTTTGATGGGGCTGTTCCTTGCCCCCTGCATCTGTGGGCAGTCTCCTCTGGCTGTGGTCAGTGCTGATGTGTGAAGAAGATGTTACAGTCCCTAAGGGATGATTATAAAATAAATCCCCAAGATTTGGCTTATCCCTCACCTCTGGTCCAGGGTACACCACAGATGTGGAGTTTAAGCATCCCTCGCTCGTTTCATGTGGAATATAATGTAGCTGTGATAGTCACATTATGTACTGCTTGTCCTTTCTCTGATCTCCCAGAAGTTCCTGACCTCAATTATATTCAGGGACAATTAGTTCCACGTCTTAATTACAGACTGTGGCTTAAAAAAAATTAAAATCTCGTAGCACTTTAAATCCATCTTCTTTTTATTGGCTGTTCTTACTGTACGGCTAAAAACTAATGGGAGTGCCAAGTCTCCCTGCTTGTGCTGCTCATTGTTTTGCATTCCCCATCAGACTGGCTCCGGTCTCCTCTCTCAAGTTAAACACTTGCTTTCTTTTTGGGAAACTGTTTCTGCTCCCTCTCATTAGCTCCATTTGGACCCAGACCACATTCTCTTGTGGGAGCATTCGGGACCGCCTGCCCATTCGTATCCTGCCACTGAGCTGTAATGGTCCTTTCCTCCTCCTTCAACCCATTGCTTTCATGCTTATCTTGCCCTTCTGACTGTTGCTATACATCTGGCTATACATCTGGTCACCTGCAGAGTTGGTTGCTTTGCAGGTCATCCCCTCTTCCAGGTCAGTGCATGCTCAAAGTAAACACCTTAAGTATGAGGAGTTGGGCAGGCAGGGCACTTCTGCCTCTGTATGTACTTGCCTTAAATATTGCTGCTGAAAGTAAGTGGAGAAAAACGTGAAAAGTGTAATTTTAAAATCGATAGTGTGCCCTAAGAGGTCACAGGTTCATTCACTCCCATTTACTGGTCTTGCAAGCCTAGTTCACCCAGCCCCAGGACAGCTGCTGGTCCTACTGCTTCTCCTTCATTAACAGGAGCGCTGCCGGCTCTCGGGATCCCCGCTGAGACCATCCCATGGGGCTGTCAAACCCCAGTGCGCTGCTGTGCCCCCCACGGCCCCAGCCCCTTTCCCGGGGGCTCAGCGCTGCCGCTGATGGATTCCTGCTGCTGCAGCACCCGTGGCCGCAACAGCGCTTGATTTATGGAGCTGCTGCGAGCACGCAGCCCCGGTGGTGTGAAAACAGGCTCAGTGCACCTCCACAGCCCACGGGTTGCAGCACCGAGAGCTCTGGCTGCCATCCTAGCTCAGCCTCTGATCTCTCGTGTGCTGAGGGCATTTCTTAATGCATTCCAGGTACAGATACAGTGCCTCTCAGAACAGGGGCAGTCCCCTACGCGTACATATGCCTAGAAGAACGGTAACTTGGTCTTCATTGACCACGGTGCAACTGGAATGTAGTGAGCTGTCATACTGAGTTGCTTGTCAAGCGAAGAAAACAGCTGTTTGGTTTTAATGTCTTCGAGAAGTAATTCTGTGTCCAGTGTATACAAAGTATTTTTGTTTGTGCTAACAGGGAATAATAAAATACTTGGACAGTTAGTAACTAGGGAAGGGTGTTCCGTGTTCGTTGTTGTTGTTGGGTGGTTTTTACTGGGTACAACAGCACATCTGACCTAGTTCAAGATGTCCCTGCTCATTGCAGGAGGGTTGGACTCGATGACCTTTGAAAGTCCCTTCCAACCCAAACTGTTCTATGATTCTATGATCTCCTGTGCTTTGGAGAACATTTGAGTGGAGCTGTGACTGATACCACACAGATGTAATTCTCAATAACAAATGAGCTGTGGCATCGTTTGAGATGAGAGAAGAGTTTTACCAGCGCTGATGGTGGATTATCTGTGTATTTAAATTCTGTTGCAAGTTAAATGGACGTGCAAACCTCTCAGGATATTCCTGATATGTTTCCACACTAGGTGTAGTAGTTTGGTGTTGCAAACGTATTAACCACAGGTTTACACCAAACATGCAAAAACAAATTAGAAATAGGGAAATACAAACACATTTTCTCATTAGGGGATATAAGTATGTGCTGACTGTAGTACAAATATAATTTTTATTCCATTTGTGTAACCTTTGGTATTTTAATGAAGTCCTGTTCCTGTGTACAGCGTATGGTTCACTGTCAGATAATTTAACACTAAGAAAATCTGCCTTGAATAAATTAGAATATATTTGCAAATTAATTGGTTAATTAGATTTTAGACATCTCTTGAGGACAGCAGAGAAACAGATGTGTGCAAAAGCCACACAGATAGTTTGGGGATGAGTGTTTCTTGTAGGGTTTTATCACTCAGTTGTGTGCCTTTCACGGGTGCCAGAGATTAAAAACCCTTCAGCTTTAAATGCAGAACATTAAACTCCAATTTCCGTGGTGCTGCTGATTTCTTTCTGGGGCATGGGCAGAGCCGTTTGGACCTGTTAGCCAAATGGCTGCACTCACAAGAGGCGAGGTGCCTCTTGAGCTGCTGGTTTTGTTAACAACTAACAGTATCCGTGAAGCCATCTAGAAATCCTCTGAGCCTCAGCAGTGGCGTATCAGCCGAGGTGCCAGCTGGCATTGCGGTGAAGTCAGGCAACTCGTAAGAAGAAGCAGATCTAAGATGGAGCCCAAGATTTAGAAGAATGGTCACCGAAGAAGGAAAACTGACAGGGCAGGTTTTTTTCTCAGCTACATCGGTGTAAATCCAGAGCAACTCCACTGAGATTCACACCAGAGTAACTGAGAGCAGAATCTGGCCAACATCATCTACCTGACCTCAGGAGAGGGCTCGGATGGGGAGTAGCTCACTTACCTTCCTCTTGCAAGCCTTTTACACCTCATTTTCAGGGAGGCATGAATTCAGGTTTGCTCGGTTTGGGGACATGGTACAATCGTGCAGTAACCACCAATTTACTTTTACCGATGGGTAAAAGTAATTAGAGATTCTGCTACCAAAACCTGCACTTGCGTGTTCATTATTAACTTAAACCCCTTCAGGAACAAGCTCTGATTAAGTCTGGTTTGGAAGTTGAGGGAATTCAAATTTCAAGGAGTAGAGTTGCTCCGGAAGCTGAGTGGGGAAGGATTTTCAGCTTAAAAGCAGTGCAACAGCTCCCTGCAATCCTGGCTGATCCTAAGAGCCACAGAGGTGGGCAGGTGACATTACTTGCATCTATTTTCCACCTCTGCCAACACAGTCCTGCAGGCTAAGCCCAAATCGGAAGACAGTGATCCCTCTTGGAAGACAGCTGGTGAACTTTGCTTTTGCAGTTTTATCTCCTGGAACCCATTTTGGGTATGTTCAGAACCGTTTGGCAAAAACCTCATCGTTAAAAGCAGTATTTGCAGTGTAGGGTAAGACAAACAAGAGCCCATTTGTGTGCGTCACCGATCATTTTACAAACAGTCCTCGGGCTGAGCACAGAATTCAGCCCGTATGGCTGTTCGGGGTCACAATACAGACGTCAGAGGCAGAAACATTCTTCCTGCTGGTGTAACCTCTGTTAGGCACCAAGACCCTGATGCTGCTATGAAGAGCCTTCAAATCCTGTTCTTGCCTTGACCTTGGTGTGTTTTTCTAAGCAGCAGACAGAGCAAAGTAAGAGCCTGGTTGCTGTTGATATGTGAAAACTACAGCCAGATTTTCCAACTCCGGAGCTGGAGGCTGAAACCCAGGCTGAGATTAGAGGGTGCTGCCCCGTGTCCCTAGGCAGAAGGCACCACAGCAGCCCTTGGGGCCGCCTTGGCACGGGCACATGTCCATGGCCCAGGACTGCTGCCAACCACCGCATGCCTTTGGGAACAGAGCACAGCTTCTGGTGGGGCTGCCGCAGGCTGGGACATGCAGGATCCTGGCAATGTGGTGACCTCCATGCTCTAATTCATGAGAGCAGCTGCGCTGGCCCCGGAGGGCAGCGTGGCTCGGCTGTGTGCGGGTAAGAGCCTCCATGGCTGGGTCATACCTGCAGGCTGTGGCCCTGTCCTCTGGGGACCCAGCACTGCCAGGTCCCAGCCAGCCCCCAGGGATGTCTCTGCCGGGTGTTTCGCCTTTCAATCCCAGTTAACCCCAGAGCCCAGCTCTCCCTTCGCAGGCAGGGAGCTCCTCTTCCCACGCAGCATCTGGCTGTCTCCTGAGCCTGCTCCCTTCTGACCTTGGCACTTCTTTCCTCTCCCGTGCAGCAGGGGTTACCGAGTTCTCTGCTGCTTGGAAGTCAAATTGGACGAGACAGGTACCAGCTTCTGGTGGAATCTGGTTTGTATTACTGGGGAGGCAGCACTGCACCTCCGCGCCAGGGATGCTGTGGAGCAGCATATCCTCCAGTCCAGCCAAAGCTGTCCTTCCTTCCACACGTAGCACATGCATATTAGTTACGTTCCAGCAAATGAGTAAGAGTGTAGGTGCATTAAGACCCGAGGCTAAGAGACTGCTGGTTTGCAACTGAGATGAATATAAGCAGCCACAGAGGATGTACATGGACATTTCCCTGCAGCATTCATCTAAATGCACAGTGATTCAGTAACTGTGCTGGTGTCCTTGGGCAAAATGAATTTGCACATTTTTCAGGACTCAGGGGGTTGAGGAGAGACCCAAAAATTACTGGCTACTATAAAATCCACAGAGTAACGGGTTAACATCATCTGCCATAGCTTCTCTATGGGGCTTTTATCAAATCTCTGATTCAAGCAGTGTTTGCTGAGGCTTCTGACATTTGTGGCAGCGCTGGGACAGACAGTAAGGTCATGTGTCACTTTAAAGGCTTAATTTTTTTCCAAATTCCTCACAAAACCAGAGCCAAAAGCTCTCTCATGAATTTCTTGGGGATCTGCTGAGGCAGCAATTACATTACCCTTCAAAACTCCATGGAAAAGGTCATTGCAGAACCTGTCAGTCTGAGAGGGGAGAAGGGGGTGAGGGATGCTGCGAGCGAGGAGAGGTCCAGGGCTGCTCTCGGTGCCAACTGAGCGGAGCTGGGAGACACCTGTAGAAACCACAGCCAGCTCGAGGTGCCAAGGTGTGGGCAAGGCACAGACCTCACGTCGCCTCGCCCGCTCGGGTTCTGGCAGTGATGTATTTACTCAGCAGAGCGAGAAACCCGAAGCAGAGCAAGGTATTAACCAAGCAAACTGTATTTGTGAGGTGTGACTGCAGCGCTCAGACCTTCCTCCCCTCTGAATGCAGACAAACCTGGGGGATGATAAAACAGGCAAGGAGCTGCCTTCAAATTTATTTCTCATGTTTTCTCCATTTCTGCCACCCTCCCATACCAGAATATTAATGTGTGATAAGAAACCGGTTTTAAACAAGCCTGCTCACTGCAAAAGATAATAAACACCGACGTTCCCAACTAAATTATAGAGGACTTGGTACGTTTCGTGGAAAAACTGGCTGCATTGCCAGAGAGAGATCATAAACCTCCAGAAGGTGGAGGGAGAAGAGGGCAAAATATTTCGCATGAGGGAAATGCGATTGTGGTAATGACTTTGCTAATCCCTAGGCTTCTAGTTTTATCCACTCATGTTTCCAGTATCTGCAGATAAAGTCAGGAGGGTTTCAGTAATCCATTAAAAAAAAAAAAAATCTTTTTAAAATTTCCGCCTGGGAATAATAATTTCTTGGTTTGTTGGTTGGTTTTATTTTTTTTCCTCCTCTACCCTGCTCATTTATGGATGCTTCTATTAAATTCACCAAATTGATAATCAAAGAGTGAACCTTTTCACTTGGTACTTTGATTGGGATGATCATCATTGAGGAAAAGTCTTATAAAGAGTTTTATAGGTATTAAACCAATTGAGGTCTATAGAAATAGAATGCTGATCTCTGTATGACAATAGATACTTTCAAAACTGTCGTGTTTATCAGATGAATATTTATTGAATAAGTTGAACATGTTGATCTGAAGGTTATTTGTTGAATACAGCTTGTTACTGGTTAGTCTTACAGAATGTATTGTCACTCTAATAAAGCAATCAAAGTAGTGCTGTAGGTTGCTTGTCAGAAGATACTGTCCCTTTTAGTGTCACCCTGCATTTCAGTACAATCTAATTGGATGAAGTTTGCATGATGGAATATTGGAGGTGAGGTTTTGTGCTCGGGATGATCAGAAAGCACCAGATACTCATAGCTTTTACAGAAAATGGAAGGCCAGATGGAACAGGAGATTACTGTCTCTGATCTGCGCACTGCAGCCCACTCTGTCACCCGCTTTACTCCTGTGCTGCATCCAGTAAACCAGGACGAGTTACAGCCTGTCCTCCAGCAAAGCACTTGCTTCCGACTAATATGGGAGGAGGAGCCACCTTCTCTCGTGGCAGTTTGGTTGTAAGTGGTTAAAATACCTTCGGTGCCAAGGCGTTAGTACAGATTCCTACTGATGTTTGTTTTACTTTTAACTTCCACCTCTTGATGCTTGTTGTGCCCTTTTTCAGCAGGTTGAAGAACTCTCGGTTCCTTTTCTTTTCCTCCCTGTAGAGCCACTTACGTGCTGTGATCAAGCAGCTTCTTTCTCTTCTCTCTGATAAGCTGAACAAGCTGAGGTCTGTAAGTCTCGGAAGGGTATTTACTACAGTCCCTTCAATAACTTTTCTGTTCCCTTTTGTCTGTCGTCAGTTATTCAACATCTTTCTAAAGGGTGGGGGTAATTACTAGGACTGCATGTTTTCTGGATCTACCTCACTGACTCCAGGTACACAGGGACAATTTCTTCTCTGCATGTACAACATGCTTGATGTGTCTCAGCATTCATTTGGTCTTTTCTAAGAGCCTTGAGCTGTTTGTCCACAGTGACCCTCTAAATTCTTTGCAGAATTGCTCCTTTCTAAGGTAAAAAGTCTTGTTTCAGATGCCAAAGCATTACAGAGGGTTTTGGTTTACTGCATTTTATAGTCTCTTAAACAGTATGTAAAGGATGTCTGCACTGCATGAGGATGCTCCAAAAAGCCTGCTCCAGGTCTGCACCTTTTTAGCCTCCGATGTCGGCAGAAATTGCTGACACGTCTGGCACGTGATTCGAGGCGCTGCTGTAGGAAACGCCTGTATCACAGCCCATCTGGAGACTGAGAGAGGGAGCTGGGCGAGAGCAGCTGCTCACAAGTTGGCAGCGAGAGCTCATGGTCTCATTTATACCCCTTGGGGATGTGGCACACAGAGCCCAGGCTCAGCTGGGAGCTGTGCAGCCTGTTCTGCCGCCAGTGCAGGGTGCTGCGGCTATGGCTTAGAAGAGGTGGGAAGCTGGAGTTCCCCTGATACAGAAGCCTCCTTATGGATGTCTTTGTACCTTACTCTGTGCTTATCACTGGGAGGTTCAAAATAAATGTTTAAAAACTAATATCAGAATTAGCACACCTGTGTAGAAAAGCAGTCCAGTTGCGTGCTGCACTGTGTCATTGCATGGCCTGTCTCTCAGTGAACATCCTCTCCATCTGTTGACTGTTAGCACTTGGCCAAAGAGTTGTTGTTCCTCCGGCTAATCTGATGGCTGCTGGCATCCCTTCGTAAACCCTTTTGTCTGGACAGTCCTGTTTTCCTTGGCAATCTGCAGAGCACCAGACCACGGGTCTCTCCGTGATCTGAGCACTTGCATGCCGATGCCTTTCCCTTTCCATTTGCCCTTATGCCTGAATTGCTGGAGGAGGCATAAAAAGGCAGTGCAGGGCAGGGAGGAGGTAGAGGGCAAAGGGCTTTTGTGCCGGGCTTCCCAGCAGGGCTGGAGGAGGTGCCTGGCTGTATCCCCCCAAGGGCTGGGGCTGGTAGAGCTGCTTCCATATGTAAGTGTAGTGTAAGCGTGCACCAGCTACTGACAGTGGAGCAGAATGCAAATGCACTGGAGAGTTCCCTGCCTTGTAACCCCACAGTTCACTCAAGATGTTTCGGTGTCTGGCAGATCACAGGAAAAGGTGCCACCGTACATCTGACCTGACCTGTGCTTCTCATTAGGGTTCTGGCTATGAAACCTGCAAGCTTGAGATTTCCTTGCTGAGGTATAAAATTTCTCATGGTTAAAGCATTATGTGGAGCAGAGTCTCCTCCCTCCAGAAGAGAGAGTCCTTTCAAGCCTGTACAGCCTAAAATAATTCTGAGACAACTGAATTTGTTGGTTTCTTTAAAGAAACATAATTATTTTAAAATGACAAACTGGTCCCTTTGTTGATAAATGTTTTATATCCTTGCTGCTATGCCTGAATAGTTTGTGTAAATAATGTATTAGCTCGCAAACAGACGTAGCGCGTTCAGGCAGACGCTGCCCAGCGGGGCAAGAACGCTACAAAAGTGAAATAGATGATTCTGTGTGGTGCTGAGCGCCGGGAACGGGCATCAATAGGCTGAGAAACGCCGTCTGCATCTGTTAGGATTGGTCCTGACATAGCTCCGGTGCCTGACACTGCAGTGATGCATTAGGGCTACAGATGCAAGCAGTCAGGCATTCACCATCAGCAGGTATGTGGTTTCCCTGAGACTCTCAGGAGCAAGATGAAAAGTGGCGCACGGAATTGAACTATGGGCTGCTTTAGATAGTGTTTGGCACTTACATTTGCAAACTGGTTTTCAAAATGCTCGCTTTGCGTGCTTGAGGAGAGCTCTCCTTCAAAACGAGGTTTTCAATTTGCTTTGCTTGGTTATGCCTCTAACTTTGTTCTCAAAATGGGCCTTGATTTTTGAAAAAGTAGTTTTGCAGAAATCATATGTGAGGTTCTTTGTGTGTCAGAGCAGGGTCAGGCAGGACAGGAAGGATATCACATGCATCAGTGGTTTCCAAATGAAAGTCCTTTGTAAATAGTGCAGAAGTGGGTGTAGATGTAAGTATGCATGGGTGCAAATGTGCTTGTGGGGTTTTTTGTACAGCAATTTGGCATGATCAGGCTGGGGCCTGAGTCCCATGTGCCACCATGAGCAATCATAGAACCGTAGAAAGGTTTGGGTTGGAAGGGACCTTCAAGATCATCCAGTTTCAACCCCTGCCATTGGCAGGGACACCTTCCACTAGAGCAGGTTGCTCCAAGCCCCTGTGTCCAACCTGGCCTTGAACACTGCCAGGGATGGGGCAACCACAGCTGCTCTGGGCACCCTGTGCCAGCGCCTCAGCACCCTCACAGTAAATAATTTCTTTGTTATATCCAGTCTATAGTGACCCTTTTTTAGTTTGAAACCATTACCCCTTGTCCTGCTGAAAGTGGGTGAGACTCTCTCCAGTCCTACTGAATGGAATGTAGTCACCCTGATCTGGTGTAACGTCAACTGAAGACCAATAGAGTTGCCTAAATAGCTGTATAAAAGGTAAAAAACACCTAAAAAAAAAAAAAGCCAGCTGCAATTCTAAACTCAAACTTAATGGCATGCTGCTCGTATTTTTCTCTGGCTCAGGAGGGGAGTCCTGCTCCAAAGGGGCTTGGTGATGCAGAGATGCAGAGGAGCTGTGCTCTTGTTCTAGCTCCCCTTTTTGCTGAGAAGAGCAAATAATTGAGAAGTTTGATTTTTCTGTAGTCAGCACAAGTAGCGAGCACAGCGAAGGAGCAGATCTGCAGAGTGACACATCCTGTTTTACCTGGGCGCTCTGAAACACAGTCCTAGTTCTCAAAGTGCACATGGGGTGGCCTGGTTTAGCTTTGAGTTAACAAAACTGAAACAAAATTATCAGTGCATTTTTCTGTTTCTTCCTGCCATCTCCTCCTTTTCCTTTCTTAGAAAATGAAAATTATGTTAATACTTAGGGATTACTGTATAGGTGAAACATTTGCAGTTTCCTGCCCTTCCACAGCTCCCACTCCTGCACGGCTTCTTTGCAGCAGTTACTCCTCATTGAGTCCTGAAGATCAGCACCCGCTGTCAGTCAGTGGAAACCCACCCTGGGCTGTAACAGTGCTGGAATGTCACCCGAAAGTTCAGTCTGCAAAAGCACACTATACAGAATTAGGGTTCTCCCCCTACTTTGTGTCCTACTCCTGTTTTGGGGGTAGCTTTGTCTCATAGAAAGGAGAAATAAAATATTTTGAGACCCTGAGATGAGGGCAAATATGAGAACTAATGAACAGCCAAAATATTGAAGTATCTAGATACGTCGTGGTGTTACCACTCCTTGGGAGTAAGCAGCAGCTGGCTTCTTCTGAGTAAAAATAAGTCACTTCTCTATTTCATTCAAAGTTGTGCCATGGATTTGCTGAACTTAATTTTTCCTCCAAGCATGGTCACATTTTGGGTCAGCATGCCTAGACAACATAGGGCTCTGCCAGCACTTCCTCTGTGAAGTCCCTCTGTTGTGTGTTTTTGGAAACAAATCCAGTCATTCATAGAAATGAACTCCTGCATAATTAGAGCCAGTATTGCACATCATCTTGGCTTTCCATTTTTAGATGTTGCGTCTGGAGGACTATAACTTTTAAAGATGCCAACAAGCCACTTAGGAACTCGATAGCCGTAATGGGAAAATCTGTGGAGCTGAATAGAAAATGATAAGCTTCATAAGGACTATTCTAAATCGTTCAGTAAAGAGCCGAGCCAGACATCCAAAACAAGAACAGCAATGATAACCCCTTCTAATTCCATCTTCAGGGGGTTGTACTGTCTCTACTATCCTGCTGAAGTCCTGGTCCTACAGGCAGCTTAATGGAGAGGACAGTGTTCTTTGGACTCTGGACTTTGCTGGGTCCAGTTATTGAACTGTGGCATAAACAGGTGCAGAGCACTGGTTTTACTCATATTTTACCATTAATGGCTTGTAATCAACCATTTCTCTTTCTAGGTTAGTTAAAACATTCAGTAGCCCCACATACTGAAGCATGAGACTCTAGCAAACTGATCCTCTTCAGCATGTTTTAACCTCAAGTTTTCAATAAAGAGCTATTTAAAAATAATAAAGAAAGATTTGGAGGATTCTCTGTTTTTTTGACAGGCAAGAGCGAATCACTGGCGTCAGAGCTGGCAGGTGCTGACAGGGGACAGATCTCACAATAAGTCTTTTATTTCTCTGCACTCTGAGGCTTTCAGGTATGTCCTGTAATCTCAAAATTAGAGTGCATGGCAGATGAGCTAAAATTTGTTTCTTTGTTCAGAAAATGCAGTATGGATTTTCCTTTGTTGGGATCTTTAATCTGAACTGACGCTTTAATAACTGAAGTTCCAGTACTGGCCTTGCTATTATTTTATTTATATTTTTTAAGTTAGAAAATAAATCACTAAGAAAACCAACTTTGCAGTGGGAAATTACCCCAAAGATGTTCGCAGGTCGACTGTCACAGCATGTGAGGTCGGATAATGGGACCAGATGAGGTTATTTAGGACAAGTGTTTGACACTGCTTCACTGCTAGAAGGCAGCTAAAATCTGAACAAAGTCACTCTGTGAAGGACAGAATATAATACCCTCAAGTTTAAGAATTAGAACCATAGAATGGCAGATTGGTTTGTGTTGGGAGGGACCTTCAAGATCATTCAGTTCCAACCCCTCTGCCACGGGCAGGGACACCTTCCACTAGAGCAGGTTGCTCCAAGCCCCTGTGTCCAACCTGGCCTTGAACACTGCCAGGGATGGGGCAGCCACAGCTTCTCTGGGCACCCTGTGCCAGCGCCTCAGCACCCTCACAGGGAAGAATTTCTTCCTAATGTCTAATTCAAATCTCCTCTCTGTCAATTTAAAGCCATTACTTCTTGTCTATCTCTACTTGCCCTTGTAAAAAGCCCCTCTCCAGCTTCCTTGTCGTCCCCCTTCAGGCACTGGAGGCTGCTCTGACGTCTCCCTGAAGCCCTCCCTACTCCAGGCTGAACAACCCCATCTCTCTCAGCCTGTCTTCACAGCAGAGGTGCTCCAGTCTCTGATCATGTTTGTGGCTTCCTCTGGATTCTCTCCAACAGGTCCACGTCCTTCTTATGTTTGCTGCCCCAGAGCTGAACGCAGTACTGCAAGGGCGGGCCTCACCAGAGTGGAGTAGAAGGGCAGAAGCAATCACCTCTCTCAACCTTCTGGCCACTCTCCTTTTGATGCAGCCCAGGATATTAGTTCTCTGTTGAAATGCCAAAGCACACTGTCAGGAGTTCGTTCTTTCAACTTACTCCTGCATTTTTCTATGCATAGTACTGGGGAACAAGCTGAGTAGATGAATCCTGAGTTCAGGCTGCGTGGTGGTTTCCTCATCAGTGAAATGGAGATGCTGCTTTGTTCTCCTGCCAGCAGGCCAAGGTTCTTTACATTAAAATATTCAAAAGGGAGTTTGTGATCTCCAGAAAATGGCAAGGCAGAGGTACCATAATGATGCAAAGTGTTGATGTAGTTTATTTTTAGAAGAATCTTTTTAGAAAGAGCCTGCCTGAACCAGTGATGATCTTAACAGGTTGGTCGTAAGGGTTCCGCAGCTTGATGGGCAGTAAGTGCCAGACAGGCACATTTCAGGCAAAGAAGATTCATATACGTTTATGTCCTTTCAGAGGGGGTGGCAGGAAAGGTGATTCTGACCCTTTGGCTGTGTGCATGTGTGTTCTGTGCGTGCATCCACACCTATGAGCATCAGCATCCTCAGTGCTTTCCCACCTGCCTACTGAATTCACAATGTGTGGTGCTGCATTTACCTTCTCAGAAGATACAAGCGAGTGGTGCTTTTGCTTCCTCATGGACTTTTCTTATTGAGGTGTGTTGTGAGTTCTCTTGCTGCCAGCACAGCGAGGTGCTGCTGTGAAACAGGTGCTTTTACAGGACTTCAAAGCCTAGGAGCCAGCGTTTGGTTTTGGAAGCAGCGCTGCATGATGCTGTTAGCACATTGCTGGTAATTGGGGCAGAACGCTGCCTAGAGAGGCACCTCGGCAGGGTTTGCCTCTTGACACGCTACATGCAAACCTTCTTTGGCACACTTGTTAAATGAGCAGTTATCTTCAAACACCAGATGATTTTGGTAAGACCACATTTGCTACTGGTGTAACCACCACGCTGGGAGCCAGTTGGATAATATTTGGCAGTCCAAATGTTGTGCGTGTTTTGCCTGCACCATCTAGATTTACAGGGTGTTCTGTGTAAACTTCTAGACAAAAACTGCTAGAGCATTTTTATTTGTCAGAATGCACATTGACTTCAATGGCTTTGTCTATCCAGGTGTTTCTGTGCATAATATCAAAGTGCACTGAATCCACCCATGATGTCATTGAAGATTTAAAGTTGGTTTAAATTTCAGTGATTACTGTCCATCTTAACCACAACAAAGTTCTTTTAGCAGCACGTTGAAGTGAAAGCTCTACTTCCCTGTTTTTCTTTGTTAATCCAGACTTCTGAGCTAAAAGACTGTGCTGCCATAGAAAGGAGGAAACAGTTGCACCTTGACATTTGTTGCTGAGTGACTGCAGAGTTTCATGTCCATTGTCAGGCCTAGAAGAATCATGCAGGATTCTCATTAATTTAGCAGCGTTTTCAGGTTGGGCTCCTGCTCACACCCATACTCGCTGTTCCCTGTGTGCCCCCATCACTGTTCATGCACGCTGCTGCTGTACTTACACGTAGCATCCCTTGGAGTCCTGCAGTTAGGGCAGCATGGCTGTGGCGGCTGCAGTAATGAAGCAGGCTGAAAGAAATACTGCAATGGCTGCCTTTCAGCACTTGGCAAGAAAATCCTTTTTATGTGAGTTTCAAGGTCGTCAGATATCATTATAGCCAAGTATTAAAAATTTCAAAGAAAGGAGGCAGTGTGTTTGATTTATAGAATAATTATCTAGCTTTCGCTCTAACTTGGCTTTGGCAATGGTTTTGCAAGCACTCGAAAATTAAATCCATTTTTTATGGCACTACAAGGTATTATCTCACAGCAAATGATAATTAAACACCTGTGAAATCAATTAGCCCTTTAAGCAGGGGGAAAAGAGAAAAAAAAAAAAGTTTTCCAATTATGTTTTTGCACCTCCAAACTTTCTAATTCCAGAACCGGTGCTCAGGGAGAGGGGGTTGAGCTGCCAGCCAGTAGCCTGTTAACTGGCATTAAGATCACCCCAAAGCATTGCACAGCCGTAAATCCAAAAGCCAAGCAGTTCATGGCGACGGCACCCTTCCAAGTAGGATGTGTTATCCTTTCGAGCTCAGTCCTGGGCAGCTCTCTATCCGACACACAGCTGAGCTGTCAGCTTTTCTACAAAGACACGTACTCACTTTGGTGCTCTCGATGCCAAGTTTTACTTGACAGTTTATTTAAAAGCCAACATACCTTAATGGAAACCAAGCAATGAGACACTCATTGCGACAGGGTGGGTTTCTTTTCAGGTTCTCCAGCCAGTAGTTCAGAGCCATCTGCATTAAGCATTCACACATGGAAAACTGGCCGATGGCTTAATAGCTGAAACAATATCCTGGAAAACTGGGAAACACTCTGCCATTTAGCCTTGCGTTGTAGGTGTTTAATATCTCTCTTTGTTGTAGAACTTGAACTGGTGCAGAGACTTCTGGAATATGCAGCATGTGTTCATGGGCTTGCAGATTCAAGGAGGGAGCCCTGGACATAGTTGGTTAAGTGCCATCACAATTTTTGGCTCAGGAAAGAAAAAAAGAGCTCTAGTCCCATCTGACATCTACAGCAGTGTGTGCTGATACTCCCTGCCAAAGATGAGCTCCAGCATCTTCCAAAAGATGGATTATATGTGGCACTGTTAAAATATGTACTGCTGGGTTGAACCCATTGTATTTGGTTTGGGTTCTGCTCCTGTATTTCCATCTGAATTTTGGTAGCCATAACATGCGGCTGGTTTTTGGTGAGTGCTGTATCACAAGAGGAGGGAGGCAGGTGAGGACTCTGAGGCATCCTTAGCATTCCCAAGGTCTGTCTAGCTGCTGGAGAAGCCACCAATCATCTGTATCTCAGGTTTGGGAATGGTGATGGTATCCTGCAGCAGTGTTCAGAGGATTAGATAAAAAAATGTGTACATTGCTTTGTGATTCCTGCGTGACAGGTGACATACAGATGGATATAGTATGATAATCATTACATCTGGGTAGCTGGACCTATCTGCTGGTCTAAATAGCCAATGTCTTTTTAGACCTCTCTTCAGTCAATGGTCATATGGCTTTAGAAATGAAAATAGTTTATATTGAAATTGATAGTGAAAATGTTTCCCAGGCAAGTTTATAATCTCTTAAGTGTAGTGACATGGGGAAATGCTTAAGCTGTACAAAGGAATGTATGGCATGGCTGATTAGCCGCTGCAGAGCCTCTGCAGCCTGCCTGGGCTCCTTGGGATAATGGTGAACCAGGAATCCCAAGCAGCCCTGTAATCCACATGCTGATAGACGAGGTCGGCACATCAGAGGGAAAAGAAGAAGGGGGGGGTGGGATCTAGGTGTTAGAAGGGTTAGAAGCCAGAAATGGCTGAGCAGCATTTCTCCATCAGATGATTGCCTACACAGCATTTCAGTGTTTATACCTGCATGATAGATGGGGCTGAACATGTTTTCTCAGCTATGGGTGGTAGCAGGGAGGGGATATTTCAATTAAAGTGTGAATAAATTAGAATTGATTACAAATAGAGCTATTTGTTTATGCTGCCTAAAAGGGTATTAGCTGCGAACAAGGTGTATTTAATCATAATGGAAGGAAGCCTGAAAGTTAATAAAAGACATTGCTGATTCTTACAGAGGGATGCCAGCTTTGGGTTAAATCTGTATCTATTTTAGTTCTAAAGCCCCAACTGTCATTTTAAAGGCATATGCATTTTGGATGTTAACATGGTTGAATGACGCAGCTGAGGCCCAGGCCAAGCCGACCCTAAAATTGGCAGTAAAACGTTACCTCCGTGCAAGCGTGCAGAGTGGAGGAACACAGGAAGATGAGCAGCAAGCATGTGCCCCCTCTCCCAGGCAGTCTTGTAACATGGAAGCCAGGAGCTTCTGGAAATAAATACCCTCTGAGCAGACCAGGGGACTCTTCTCAAAGCTTTCCTACAGTAAATGCTCAGGAAGATTAACTGTCAGCAGCAGAGGAAAGTGCCAGAAGGAGTGCGACACCGAGGCAGCACAAGCAAGGAAGAATTGCCTGCGTGATGCCCCGCGGTGCTGCTCTTCACTCCGATTCCTCAGCTGCAAGTGAAGCCTGAAAAACCTCTGTGGCTGGGTAAAACCAGAGCCTCTGGATAGGTGGGTAATGCAGAGCTGTCCCCACAAGCTGGCAGCTCCAGCTTTGCAGAAGCCAGAGCTATGCAAGCTGGAAGACCGTAACAAATCTCCCTGCCATCTTCAGATGTTACCGGCTAATGGAAATAAGTAGTTCTGAAAACAGATCTAACCCCTATTGCCAGGGGAGAAGAAGAAGAGGAGTTTCTGGAAGAACCTCTTCTAAACACTTGGCTATTTTCTCTCTAAGTTAAGGCCTCCGTCATTTTCCAGCAGGGTTATACTACTTCATTGCCTCCCTGAGGTCCTGTTGAGATTAGTCAGTGAAGATGGTGAGGAAATCAAGCCTGTCATTGATGTGATACTGGTATTTGCAGTAGATGCCAGATCGATACTCGATGTACAAGTGTCCAGCTCCAGCTGAGAGAGTGTTCCTGGGTGTCTGGGCCAGCTCTGATTTCTCTCCTGGACAAGCAAAGAAGGAATTTCAAGTCCAGCAAAGATTTAGCTCAAATACCTATCTTTAGTCATAGAGATTATCTCACTGACTTCACTGAAAGCATTTCAGGTCAGTTAAGGGAAGTGCAGAGATGCTTTCAGGTGAGACGTGTAGGCTTCCTAAATGGGAAAAAGTGCCAATTGTAAATAAGCAGTTTTCCGTCCTCAACAAAACACTGGCAGAGCTCAAACCTCCTGCTGCGTGTGAGGTTCCTACAGGGCTGAATGGGAAGGACTCTGAAACTGAGGGTTGCCCATGGTTCCTATAGGGCCGAATGGGAAGGAGTCTGAAACTGAGGGTTGCCCTGGCGCTTTCTGTCTTCCCCATGGCCTGTGGGCTGGAGCTTCATTCCCTAGATGATGTTTTTGTGGCCAATGACTCCTCCAAATGCTACCTGACAGTTGAGAAAAACATTGAATGGTCTCTGCTGCGAACTCGACTCTGAAGTGCTATTTGGTACACGTAAACGATTTCCTCCACAAGTGATGCTTCAAATTACAAAGCCATGCTTGCAGCTTTCCAGGGATGTTTGTGTGTTTGTGGCTGGCTACACATGTTGTGTGAAAGGTGTTTCTGAATTCATGTTTAAATATACTGGGCTATCTTCTGTCTTTCAGCTAAGGCGGGGTGCCCCCATTGCTTTGTGTGCTACCCATGAACTAACAGGAGTAAAGTTAGCACCTTGTGTTTAAGGATTACACATAGATGCGTGATCCTGGAGTGGTCGCTGGGGGATTAAACTGGAAGTCAGAGGTCGTGTGGGGTCACCTGAAGACATTTGGGTTGAGATTGCAGAGAAATTTGTTCATGAGAAGAATCTCTGGTGCAATTCATGTGCTGCAGCAGCTCTTGACGGATATCGCTTTACTCTGGATTTGCTCCTCCTGTATTTGTGGGCTCTTCCTAAAGTGAGTGGGAATTTTGTGCCCATACATCAAGGTTAGGGCAAGGCTTTCAGTGTAGGTATGATGCAGATAAATTGCTTGATGACCATGAACCATGCTATTCCAGAGCTCAGCAATAAATCACACATTAGGCTTTAAAATGCACAAACAGGAGCAAGACGCGCACTGATTTCCAGGTGGGAAATGGTCAACAAAATCCTTTTCTCCTTTTTTTTTTCCCCCCTTTGTAAATCTATCCTAATATCAATAAATTAGATAGGAAAGTAAAGGTGTCCAATGTAAGGTGTCACTGGCATATGGAGGACTTGCTTCCACTGGCCTTGTCCTCTGCTTTTCTTTGTGTTCTGGTTCTGCCATTGATGTTTTATGGATATTGTTGCATTCCAGGGTACTAACAGGAACTTACATTTATAGCTACTTAATGATGGGGGACTTCTGCCTGGCATACTCTAGCCCTACAGGGTATTCTATTTTTGGTATATATTAACATCTTCTGTCATACAATATACAGTGAAAGGGATGAGCCTCCGACCTCTCAGTGTGTAAAAAAGGAACGCTTAAAAATGGCAACTTCCTTTATTTTCTTGGTATTCCAATATCCTAGTATTTTCCCCTGTGAGCTGTGTCACTGCTGGCTGGGGAGCTGGGACACGGCTGCCAATCAATATCCCACACAGAGAAAAAGAAATTGCTGCCACTCAGATGAAATATGTCTATATGTATTTTAACCAAAGTTGAAATACGGTGTAAAAAACACCAAAAAGCCCTTTGAAGTCTGTTTTGTAGTTTTAATTAATGCAACGAGGGTTTTTATTTTACTCTCGGTGGAGATAATCTTAATCCATTCACAGTGACCTTTTCTTGTGCAAATTAGCTACACACGCTTGTTTAAGCAAATGGGCCTTTGCAAGATGTCTTTTCCTAAAGACCGGAGCTTATAATTGAAAATTGGCTTACTCCCATCTGTCTGGCCTGTGTGAGAATAGGAACGTAGATCCGGGCTTTGTTGTATATAAAATATAATCATATACATATGTATATACATACATATATACACACATACAATAAACATTGCTCTGCCTGCAGGCTACAGTTAAATTAGATTATTAGTGTTAGAAATTTCAGTGCCACAATTTGCTGTTAGAAGAACATCTGCCTGCAGAGTCCAGGACACTCTGGAGAAAGGAGGGTGTTTAATCCGGATCCTTTTGTGTCAGACGAGGCTGGTGCCATTCACAGCTCCATGGGTACAATTAGCTAATAACAGGCTGGAAAGTGTTAGGATTTGATGTGTGGTTTTGGTGAATGGTTTCGAAGTGATTGATGGAATTGGAAAAAAACTCAGGAGTGTCTATAAGCACTCGAGTTTTAACTCGGAGGAGCAGGGGCCATTGCAGCTATGTGGTTAATTGCCAAAATTGGGCAGTTTATCCCTCTCGCCACGCTTGACAATAACCACCAAGTGAGTCATTGTAACCTCCTGTCCCTTTTTGAGTGTCTGTTTGATAAGGGAAGATTTCTTTGGCATAGTTTAAATATTCTTTTGCTTTGTACAAACCTCTTGTGCAGAAATGAACACAGTTGTGCATGGCCTTGACTCAATCTGAGTAGAAATCAGTGTCACAGAAGTGCCACAACAGTGCTTTTGGGTATCAACATATTTCATATGATAAAGTTTGTTGTTAGAGCTCATGCATACCTCTTTATATAGAGATGGCTGATTATTGCAATGGCAAAAGGATTTCCTTCATCCCCAGTTTCATCATATTGTCCACCCTCAGTTGCTCCTGAGGGTGGACAATAAAGGAGTCAGGAAGGTGGCTGATGCACACGTGCATGGAGGGAGTTAACCTGGTGGTGAGCGGTCTTGGTTGGAGATGATGTTATCCAGATGGGTCTCAACAGCTGTTTGCATTTTCATGCCCAGTTACTCCAGGACTCATGCTAATTGAATTTTCTCTTTTCTCCCCTGTTTTTTTTAGGTATGATTACCGTGAAATGCTGCACAATGCCACTTTCTGTCTGGTTCCCCGTGGCCGCAGGCTTGGCTCTTTCAGGTTTCTGGAAGCCTTGCAGGTAAGAGCTGCAGTTTAAAGCATTGGCTACGCTGGCTGCAATTCAGCGTGCAATAGCAAGGAGGTGGGGAGCAGGGAAGTGTGTTTCATTTCCCTAGTGGACAGTAATCCACTTTGCAAAAGCCTCTAGTCATACTTCTGGAGCAATTGGCAGCTTCTTCCCAGGAGAGGCCGAGCACTGAGCTCATCTGAAGGTTGAATTGCGTTACCTCCAGGAAAAGGGTTTCCCTGGATGTGGTGAGGCTGAGAGGTTGGACCGGTTTAGAGCAGTATTTTATCAAGCTGTGAGACTTCCCATGGGAGACACTGGCCTCTACAAACCCTGGGGCAGTAAAAGTAGGGTTTTGTTTTCATTTAGCCCAGACAGACCTGCTTATGCATTGCCTGTCTTGAGATGGTGCTTGCTGAACATGCAGAAGGTGTCCTGGAAGTTGTAAAGCCCCAGATGGAAGCTTCACATGAAGGTGGATATAGGCTGGTCTCAGGGAGCTCACAGTGTGTCTTGGGACAGCACTTGAATCCCCTTCACCTTTTAAAACCATTTTGGTTAATGGTCTCCCCGTTTTGCTGTTGGCCAGCAGCAGAGGGCAATGCAAAGGGACTCCTGCATCACTGCGACAACACAGTGATGGAGCCTGGCACTGACCTACTCCAGCTGCAGCCGGCCTGACCCTTTCTTATTGGCAAGCATCAGCTCAGCCCTGGGGTCCTGGGTCTTCAGTCAGCCACACAGAGCATCTTGGGAGATGCTGCAGCTCCCCTCTAGGGCTGACATATGGATTTCCATGGGGACTGGAGTGGTGGGAAGGGAAGGCCGAGTGGGTTCTTGGTGTCAGTGAGATGGCAGAAGAGGACACCTTACAGAGTCCTGCCTGTGGGTGTCCTTTTACCATTTGGGAAGTGTCCCAACATTGGCAGTGAAGCTGTTACTGAATAGCATCCCATCACTTTTCTTCATCACCCACAAAATGTTCCAGCTACTACTAAAGAGTATTGTTTACCGCAGTGCAGACCAGGATTCAGGTACCTGAGTGTAGGTGTGTAATGTTATTTTAGAAGCCCAGTGGTACACTTCTGGCTCTCTGTTGCTTCTCCAGAAGGTCTCCAGTAGATTCTGTGTCATGTCTGCCAACCTTTGATGGGTTTCTTGGGTATCCTAGGGCATCCCAGATGTGCTGGACACTTAGGTTAACCACTGATCCTACACTTACTGCCACATTTGAGGTCCAAGTTCTGGACTGTCACTTACCTCTTTGCTCCTGCTCAGAAGATTAATAGCCTGCAAAGTGCTGTTCCCTTACCAGCCTTTTCAGAGGAAGAAGTGAGACTGGCTTATGGGGAATGACAAGTCACTTCAGATCCTCCTGAAGAGCATTGCTCAAATCTTCTCTCATTTGGGCCACGAGTCATGCAGCTTCTGTTAGATACATTATCTCTGGAGAAGAAAGCAGGGAGTGCACCTTGCTGTAAGAACTTGGAGGCTCCAGGTCGATGATGATAAAATGCAGGCACTGAGGATTTTCCTCACAGGCTGGCAACAGTATTCACTGATTATGATGAACTCCGAGTTTCTGCCTGGCTCCGAGGCATAATCCACATTAAGTGGAATGAAAGACATAATTATGAAAGACATAACCCATATTAGTGGATTGTTTTAAACATGAAAACACATTGCTAAGTGTTTTCTGGTTGGCTTTTTTCATGCACGAATGTCATTCCTTTACAGAAGATCATAGTTCTTTACACCCTATAAGCATTGTCACAACGCAGAGACTTGACCAGTCTAAAGTCCTGTGTCTAATACACGTGACCAAGGAAGGTACAGCAGTCTGAAGAGTTCCCCTTTATAGCATCTTTTGGGAGCTATAGGGAGATCTGAACACTACTCTGGACCTAATTCAGAGCACTTAAGCTTGACTGGATCCAAAAGAAACTGAACTAGAACAGGAACTTGATGCAGATCCTCTGATAACAGGTTCTTGCATCACATCAGGAGGTTTGTGGTTTGGATCTTACATTGTGATCCAGCTGACCAGAAAGTGGTGGCGATCATTTGTTCATGGAAATAGCGCCCTATTTACTGAATAGTCACAAATGTGCTGTCAGTGCAGAGGAACTTGTGCAAGTCAGAAAAGATTAAATAATTTGGACAGATCATACTGGTATGAAATAGATACTAAATGTGTATGCTTTTTGTTTGTTTTAAGACAGAATGCAATTCCTATTTTCGTAGACAGGTGATGGCAGACGAGTTGTGTTTGTGCAGTTGCCTCTGTTTGGAGAGTTGATATCAAACAGAATAGGGAATTTACTCCTCCTTTGTGGAAAAGTGCCCTGGAATTAGATATGATTTATATTTCCTGTAGGGTTGTCTTGCAACATATTATAAAATTAGGGGAGTTAGCTCCCTGCTGAAAGGTTCACAAAGCAGCAAGGGAGGCCGTCATGTTGTATGGAGTTCTCCAGTGTTACATCTGCATTATTTTAACAGTTCTGCCCTCATCTGGCAGTGTAAGCACCACATTTCAAATGCCGCTCTCCATGCAAATCTCACCTTTCAGTGCATATGAATAAGTACAAAAACCCATAAAGATTTGGGCTGCCCTCCTGTGGCTTCTAGCTTCTGGTATTCTTTGCCATGGTGCCTCTCCTTCTGAGGTTGTGCAGAAAGCAATGGTCACGGTGTTGGTGCAAGCCTCGAAGCTTGCCCTGGTCACCTAACGACTGCAATGCCTCTGTGTGCGTGCAGGCTGCCTGTGTCCCGGTTATGCTCAGCAACGGATGGGAGTTGCCGTTCTCGGAAGTGATTGATTGGAACCAAGCTGCCGTCATAGGCGATGAGAGATTGTTATTACAGGTAAGAGAAAGACCGCGGCCTTCAGCACATCAGTTGATTATTGCTGCTGCCATCTAAATGGACGGGGAAGATGAATCCAAAAGGTCAGGACTGTAAAAGAATTTTTATCATGAAGGGATTGTCTGTGTCACACCAACTATGAACTCATTTAATGTGACATCATTCATTTTTTGACCTGAAGGTCAGTGCAGCCACATTCCAGGCCAAGTTCTTAAATGCAGTAGACATTTATTTTTCCTAAGAGCATGAAATCTCTTCTGGTGTGGAGCACCTGGATGCTTCTTTAAGGCAGAGCTGTCCTGGGCTGGCTGCTGCAATGAGAGAGAAAACATTTGAAAGCAGGTTCTTTAGTCCTTCAGAAGTAGTTTGTCCTCAGGGGTCCCACCAGCGCTGTGTGTTTGGATGGCAGGCATTGAAGGGACTCCTCAGGAAAGCAGGTATTTTCTGAGGCAAGAGTTACCACCTATCGAGTTTTGGGGAAGCAGAATCTGTTCTTTTTCTGATGTCTGGACCATCTAACATTGCTTTCTGAAGCAGTGTTCATGTCGCTTACTGTCAGCCTCCTTGAGATCATGGAACAAAAGCAGGCTGAGACGTTAGAAATTCCCTGCTACCTTCAGCATCTACTTTGGCTTTAAATTCACTTTTTTTTTTTTCCTGTTTCCCTAGTGGGTTTTCTAGTCTAAATACATTCTGTAAACTATGTGGAGAAGTTGATATTAGGAGACATTCTTGAAAGTTTAGTAGCATTTGATAAAATACCATTGCCCAGCATGAAGCTGAGATCCATGAGATCTGGAATAGCCACTAAATAGCCACTATGAGGGGCTTTTTTATGATTGAATTCAACTCATATCCAAGGTGACAAGCTATTGACATCCATGGAGAGAAGCCTTCGAAGGTGCAGGTGTTCTGGGGTGTTCTGGCACCCCAAAAAAGAAGTACCTTTGAAAATCTGGTACGATGCCTATTTATTGTCTGAGGAAGTAAATATTTGTGATTAGCTGGCCTATCAAGCCTTGCAAAGTGCTGCCTATTCTCCTTAATGTGATCCAAGCTGCAGATATAAAAGGGCCGTTGGATTTTTGCATCTGTGGACAGCACATCTTTTCTGAGCAGAATTATTTCTCTCTTTAAATAATAATAATTTGCTGATCCTCATGCTTTCCGGTAACATGCCATTCGTTCCCTTCACAGCTGCTGCCATATTGAATAGCTACTGCACCGTTATTAACAGTGTTTTTAAAGAGCTGGCGGAGGGCCTGAATGTCTGCTCTGGGAAATGTTTTTGTTATGTTATAGTTTTTCATTTCCTGTTTGAGAGCCGCTCAGATGTTTTTATTTGCATATTCCCCTCATCACAGCACCGGGAGAGCTTAATCCAGCCTCTCTGTGTTTATTTGCGCAGGGTGGCTTTTCTCTTCCCCCTACTTATTACTGAAATGACCTTTTATTAAGGTTCTAATAATTCCAGTGTAATCCTGCCAGATTAGTATTAATACATCACTTTCCCCACCTGTCTTGCTTGACAAGTAGATTAATAACTAATAGGCAAATGCAGTCAAAATGGGAGCTCTGATTTTTCCTTCCAGCTGTTGCAACAGAGCAGGCACCGAGGCTTTTTTTCAACCTTGGCTGTGTGTCGGCAGGCACTCGCAAGCATGGTGTGGTCTGTAAAATCATAATGTCTCACAGTAACCTTCACAGTCAGGGCAGCCTTCCCTTTCAGAGGGCGTCACTGGGAATGAGTATTGATTTTATTTGGTGCTCACACGCATACGCACACAAGGTTGCACGTAATGCGATGAAACGTTTAAGTTTATAGAAAAAATGCCATATTTTGCCACTGTGAAGTGACTTTGATCTTGTGTTTGCTGCTGGTAATGATCCCGGGTGTGATTAATACACATCTGTGGACAAGCCAGTGCAGGTAATGTCCGTTATCCCTCTGCTTATTGGAACTTACTGTTTAAATTAATGAAAAGAGAGAACACTCACCCAAAAGATGAAATTTGATGCAGTTGTTTATATCATCATGTCATGAATAGTGACGTGATCAGTTAGAAAAATATGGTTTAATACATGTCTTTAGCTTCTATCTTTCATACTAGTTTTGCAGGGAATATTTTACCTAAAGACCTATATTTTACTTAAAGGGCCTATAGCAAAGGAACATAAAGTACCATCTTCGATATTCTGACCATTTTCTTCTGTTCCACCTTGCTGTAGTGCTAGCTCTCATAAGCTCAAATTCTGTATTTTAGTTAGCAGTGTATTTAAGATGAAGGTCTTGGAGACGAAGGGCTGAAAAAGTAGAGATTGTCCCACCCAACACTGCTCGCTGTGGAGCCATAGTCCTTTTAGACACAGTATCCAGACCTGGGTGCAAAGTATGAGTAAAGAATTTACTGATTCTTGTGGAAATTTTTTACATCTAAATTCTTACGATCTCAAATTTTCTTCAGGAAAATGTTTCATGTGAAAGCCAATAATGGTCACTGCCATCTCTCAGAATATTTTAGGAATAAGCAAAGTGTGTTCTGGTCAGGAAAGGGGGGGATGTGGTGGTGTGCAAGAAAGCTCCAGAATAAGCTGGGGTGTGCAAAAAGCAACACACAGCCCAGGTAGATGCTTTTACGACTAATGACTTGACTTACTTAGGTAAAAGATTTATGAGAAATGAGTGTGTGAGAACAAGGTGGCCTAATTTGAAATCACAAAAAAAAAAGTGGGTGCAAAAGCACAACTCTTCATTCTTAGATAAAATGAACACAAGTCAGCAGTGTATTCTAGATGCCTTTCTGGTGCTGGGAGTAGCCCCTGTAACTGAAGCAAATTGCTGTTAAATTTGCTTGATAATGTCAGTTTGAATTCTCAGAGAGGTGTACTGGAGGCCTTGGTCAATGTCCTAAGTTAAAGAATGACATGTATGTACATTAGTTTCCCTCCAGTGTGGAAGAGGGATGTGGGGATGGGGAAAGACGTAGAAGCGAAGCCCTCCTCTACTGAGCAGTGAGCAGTTACAATTTTAATGGCAAAGCATTTCAGCAGGACAATTTGGGGGGGTTATTTGTAAGGCAACTTATACCAGAATTAATGTGTTGATTTAATGAAAAGGGGGAAAAAGAAGCAGTGTTTTCCCTTGTGAATAACAGGTGCTGTGGGAGGCTTTATTCTTTCCACCCACAGTAATTAGTAAAATGCAGTTTGATCCACAGGCTCCCAAAAATTGGAATCTTACTTAAGATGTTGCTGTGTTTTCCTTAGGGCACTTAGTGTTGCCATGCTGTGGTAAATGCAATTCCAGATCCCTTTAATATACTTTGAGAGCAAGGATTATTGTTGGACTCTCAAGACCTGCAAGGACTCGTTTGTTAAAATACTAGTCCATGAAAACCTTTGTGCATGAGGGATGTATGAAAGAGCTCCTTACTGTGCCATGCCACAGCGCTGGGGAGAAGGAGCTTTTGTTAACCACAAATGAACCAAAAACTAAAAAAGAAAGCAGATTTAAAAAAAATCATATATTCAGTACCAAAGGTTATAAAGGGCTGTGTCCCTTTCATTTTACATCAAGGCTTTAACTGTTGCAGCACGTGTCTGTGTCCGACAGGAGTGCTGAAGCCGTGCAGCTTGCAAATAGAGGAGAGGGCTTGTCAGCAGCATATTAATTTGATGAGATTGCATTGTTTTCTGAAGCTTCTGACTATATTGCATCTTGTATTACAGATTCCTTCTACAATCAGGTCTATCCATCAGGATAAAATCCTAGCACTTAGACAGCAGACACAGTTCTTGTGGGAGGCTTATTTTTCTTCAGTTGAGAAGATTGTATTGACTACACTAGAGGTGAGTAAAATTGCTTGGGACCTTGCCAGGCAGCGAGGTTTCTGTACCTGTCCAGCTGCTCCTGTCCTCTGCTGGCATCAGACCTTGGTTTTCATGACATGCAATTGGTCACTGGGGAAAAAGGTCAGCATCTTGATAAGATTTCTCCCCTAAGGAAATACTTTCTTCATTATCTAAATCCACATTAGAAAGCTGCCACGGTGAAAAATGGGAGCTACCCAACACATGGAAAAGTTGTCATGTATGATCTTGCCTTTGCAAGGCTTTATGGCTTATGAATCACTACCCTTGTCATTGGCAGTGAGTGTGTTTCTTTAAGAAACCTTTCTGGAATTCATTTTGGGAAAAATATTACTGTAGAGCTCCTCCTTGACCATTCCTCAACATTTTGATGCCTTGTGATGGGGCTATTGTTCTGGCTCAAGGAAAAGGGGGGCTTGTAAATCACTGTCTTATCTTCACACACACTGTCTTCCCTTCACATAAGGGAAAGGCCTGATCACCCTTATAAAATATTAATAAATAATCATAATTAGACTGCTATTAAACAGGGAGGCAGATGATCTCAAATGTGGAGAGAATCCTCTCTGAATTCAGAGGCAGGAGAGATGAAAGGCTCTTTAGAAGTAGGGCCCAGGCGACAATTTCAAAAGCAGGTTTATCTTCTAATTGTTCCGCAGTTTTACACATAAATTTTTGACACACTTTTACCACTGCAAGTGCCTCACTTTGTAGGTGCAAATGCATTCGTCTTATGCTAATGCTTCTGCAATTGCATCCGTCTCTGTGCACAGTTGTAAAGCTCCACATTTCCCGCTGTGCCTGCTTACCCTGGAAAACTGCAAATGAGTGCTGCTGCCTGCAGTACAGGTTGCCTGTGGCTCATCTACCTCCAGCTGCTGCAAGACAGTCCCTTAGGATTTTGTGTGCCAGTAAAGAAAACCAGCCAGGGAACATTTTCAGAGCCCCTGGCATAGCTACCCTCGCCACGTGCTCCTCGCCCTCGGAAGAACATGTCTTCATCTGTGCTGCCTGTTGGGAGCTGCTCTGCATCCTCAACCTCCCCATAAGCACTGATGAGGTGGTGATAATTATCACAGCCCACGACAGGATCAGACTCACAAAGCTGGAAGACCGTGTGCCATTGCTCACAGCCTGATTTACCCTTAAAGAAGCATTCTGAGGGACAGACAGGGTGTCCCTTCCCGGCACGCACCCTCTTGTCATTAGGGGTTGCTACAAGAAGAGGAGCACATGGCTCTCCTCGCTGCCCCTCTCCTGCCTGTGCTGGAGCTGCTCTGGAGGGGACATAACCTGCAGCCCCCTTAGCCTGGGTGTCCATCACATCAAGCTCCAACACTCACGGATGTGTTTTTAGCACTGCTTTGGGACACATTGGCCCATGTGGCTGCAGGTGGCCAGGGGACAGCAGAACCCATAATAAAGCTGGAGCAGGTGGGCAACCAGCAAGCTGGAGCTTCCGCTCGGAGGGGAAGAGCTTAAAGGGAAACAAAAAGTGTTCCTGGAAGGTTTAATTTAATGAAACCAAGTAATGTCTGCCTGGTGTTGAAGCTTTTTCATTTGTTTGCAAGAGTGGTTTTGGTTTGAGGTGGGTTTTGTTTATTTTTTAATTCAGAACTCTCCTAGATTTTTGAGACAGCTGATAGGAATGCTGTTCTTCTGAACAGATACTTATTTCACATTTCAACTTGCCTAAGTAAAGGCCAGAGTTAACTTTCCTTAGGAAAGGAATAAAGCAGTTGAGAGTGATTTTTTTGTGTGTCCAGAATCTTCAAGCAGTATATCCTCTTCTTAAATTCTGATGTCTGAAAGTAAATTCTTAGCAGGATTATTTATTTTCTAGTGGATGTTACCTATCTTCTGTTGTAACAGTATTACATTAAGAGTGCTCTGATAATGCTATGCATCACCGGAATACCCACTTGCCTGCTAACTGCAGTACCTCTGCATGTATGACAATATCAGTGAAGTCTTCACCAACTCAGGTGTCTCCAAGGACATCACAGCTCTCCTCTGCACTTTATCCTGCACACCACTGAAAGTTTAAAGGTCCTCAATCTCACAGCATTGGATGCCCTAAGCCAAACAGCTCATAGCCCAGAATAAGAGGTTGCAATCATTTGGCCACCAGCCCCATAGCGCAGGCACAGAGGAGCTGCCCAGCGCCATGGACATGGTGTGGGCTGGGAAACGCCTGCTGCAGGCTGCTGGCTGGGAGCGCTGGCAGCGCAGCAGTGCGCTGCTGCAAGCACTACCTGGACGTGTGCTCCAGGGAATCTGCACGTTTTCAGCTTGGCCTGCTCTGGAAAGAAACCCAAAACATCCCTAAATCCCTTTGTGGCGTGCTCAGTCCTCCGCTGGCGAAGAGGAGGGGAGAGGGACAGCACAAAGTACAGACAAGGAATGTTTGATGCTTGGCCGGGGCATGTTGAGAAGCAGCAATGATTAAGGCAATATGTGAACTTTTTGAAGTGTGAGGATGAAGGAGACAAAAATATTGGACTATTAATGAATTCCAAAAAGAAAAGGGAGATCTTGCCAGATCCTAACCCCTTGCTTCTCTTATTAAACTTCCTGTCATGCCTCGTCATTGGAGAGGCCATGTAGCTGCTGTCTGTCTGTACAATATGTGCAGCGCGGTACACTCCACATTTTAATTGATCAGCCCTCCATGTTATCTGTTTTTATACTTTCCTGTTCTCATTCTGCCAAATTGTCTTTTCTTCTCTCTCACGACAGACAGCTAGGTTTCTTTGTAGACCAGGAGTGTGATAAATTAATCCTCCATTTGTTAACTGTGATGAATCGCCGCGGGCAGCTCCCCAGCCTGGTGCTGGTGAGGTTGGTGTGCCTGACATGCACCAGTGCGTGGGGTGGCACCAGGGCCCTGCTCCGGTTAGAGGTGAGCTCCCTCTGGGTGCATCGAATGCCAGCCATGCGTTTCCCCTGCAGCCAGCACAATGGAAAACTCCACTGTCTCTGAAAACCGCCTGACCATGTAAATTCACAGACTTCTCCTTACCTGATTATGCCCCAGTTCTGAGAATGTGGGAGGAAGGAGCTGTAATATTTAGACTTTGTGGTAAACATGCCACAATATGTACTTTCTAGGTTCTGTCTTTGTTTAGTGGCATAACTGGCAGATGGAGAAACAAGAGCCATCATCTTTTTTTTCCTCTCCTCACCAGCACACAGGAGATCTGACAAGTGATACACCTAATTTTCCAAACAGAAATATTCAGATACGCTCTTGTCAGTGATGGAAATACAGTCCTTAGTCTGTTATTCAAAGACCAAAAAAACCCGTTAAATTAACTTACTCAAGTGAGTGAATTAGTGCATATTAGCTATGGTAATTGGCTGTAGGCAAAATTCAGACAAGCATGCAAATGCCCAGCATTTGCCCCAGTTTAGCAGTGCGTATATTGCCACCAGCAATGAATTGTCTAGCACAATGTAACTGGTGTTTTAATGTGTTCTTGTCATGGCAATCAAAACTTTCAGGAAAACAACTGCTCGTGCTAATGCTTATTCATGTTTCTGTATTGACCAAACGTCCCTGAACTCATCTGCTTACAGAGATTTTAGCTTGTTTAGACTCTAGCAGCTGCTTTTGTTCAGCTCGTGTTGAGTCTTTTTGCTTACTTCTGTTTTTCCTGTGCCGTGGGTATATATCTTCTTTAGTTTCATGGATTTTAAGGCCAGAATGAATGATGAGGGATCAGATTTAGTCCAACTTCAGACCCATGGAGTTTCACCCAGATATATCTATATTAAGGCTAGAGGTACTAAGTTAGGAGAACCAGCGTGTTCTTGGCACTTGAGCCCTGTGCAATGCATAAACTGCCAGTTCCATGAAATCTTCTTAGGAGATGGCAAATGAGCTGCAGAAGGCGGCAAGGCAGTCCTGCTTAGCTAACTTAGGGGAAAACTCTTTCTTCACCACCCCATGGCCCTTTGCAGTGTCCCATCTCCTCACCTGCCAACCTCTTCTGCTCTGGGGGAAGGCAAATCTGTGAAAAAATGTGGCCTAACAGCGGCTTGCACTTAGAAAGCTGCATCTTATTTGGAGGCTGAATTTGTCCAGTTACAGCTTCCCACCACTTAACCTTGTTATGCCTTTGCAGCGAGTTTGAAAAAGCTCCCATCGCTGTAAGAACCACTGTGGTTCTTGCAGACAGGCATCTGTTGTGAAGTATCTGTAGTTTTATAAATACATATTAACTGTGCAGCCTTGTATCTTTTTTTGTGGGTTTTTTGGGGGGCTAGATGATAAAGTAAATGACCTAGCAATCTGTTCTGACCTTAAAAATCTAGGAATCTATGTTTGTGACCCTCTACAGAGACAGACAGGAGTTGCCAAAATACCTTTTTCTGTTTCATCCAACAAGGAACTGTTGTAGAACTGAGATGTGGAATCAGTGATGTATCTGAATGCTAATATCCCTTTATAATTAAGCAAAAATGAATAATTAGTGCAGCCTGATTTGCTGAAAGTCTTTGTGGTTTTGAATGCTCTCATTATCTCAAAATAATACCTAGCTCTGTAATGCCATCCTCAAATAATTATCTTCTGTGAGTCCTGGATAGTAAAGCTGACAATGAACTAATCAGGCTTACAACTGCTAAGATACTCTAATAGACAAAATATTTGACTTAAAATACAAAATGCGATGAAATGCAAGGTCCCCAGGTCCAGAGAGGCTAATGAGGTGCTCTGAAGCCTATTGCACAGAGCCTGAGCTGCTGAAGTGGTGTCCAAGTGTGCAGGTTCTGTGTCGTTTTAAGAGAGATTAAGCAGGAATGTTTAGTAATTTGTGTGCCTCAGCTTTTTGCAGAATGGGTGATGATTCCGGTCAGCTGGAGTCCCTGAAGCTTCTACCAATGACTGTTAAAGCCTATTTAAACATCATTACCTCTCTTGTTTTCCAGATTATTCAGGACAGAATATTTAAGCACATATCACGTAACAGCTTAATATGGAACAAGCATCCTGGAGGGTTATTTGTACTGCCACAGTATTCCTCATATCTGGGAGATTTTCCTTACTACTATGCTAATCTCGGTGAGTGAATCCTTGCTATAATCTACTGGTATTGGGAATTTCTAGTGGACATTTGGAATTTGATCTTTGAATAGCATGTGGCAAGTGACTTACATTCATTTCTAGTTAATGATGCCTTTTGTTTATCCTGTCTCAGTCTTCCTTGACTGCTGTAGACTGGAATGTCTCTGACTTACCAACATGCATCATGTGCCTCTTGCTTGCAAAGATTGCTTTAAAAAAATCTATGTCCCTTCATACTTCTCAGTTGCCAGTAATTAATGCCCAAGTTGCTGACCCATTCATGGCCCAAAGGGACATACTAGGAATAGCTTTTTGCTTTCTTTGTTTATTTGTGCTTGGCAAATTGGAAAAGTGGTAATTTACCCATGACACTTGTCGTTGGAGTGCATAGTTGGTATGGATTTATTCTCCGTATAATTTATTCTCCATATATATGTCTTCATATGGATCCCACTAGAATGAATGAACAGGGATCAGGTTTATGGCTTTTTCCTGAAGCACAGCTTAAACAATGAGTTCTGCAGGAGAATGTGCCTGCAGGCTGAAGTGATCCTGCTTCCCAGACTGCTGCTGCTTTTGGCTCAGCCTGTGCCATCCCACTTGTGTGGATCTGTACTGCTCACCTGCTAAAAATTCACAGTTAAAAAGGGAGAAGAAGGTTTCTGTGGGAATTTTGATGAAAAACGACTTTGACCCCACACAGATGAATTTAGATGAGATTGAGAGCAGTAATGAAGGGTAGACGCCAGCAGGATCTGTTATTTCAGGCAGAAAAGGAAATCATAGCGAGACAAAAATATCAGAATGGAAGGCAAGGCTGCAAGCACAATTATCAGCTCAGGAGGTAACTGAAGGTGCATGTGGATGGGGATCGACCCAGAAAGAGCAAAAATGTGACAGAGGCTGTAATGGAACTGGGGAAACTGAACAAGCTTCTGGAAGTTGTGGAGATATTCAGTAGAAAACATGGAGCATCCAGAGCCAGGCAGCAAAACAGGGCCCGTGTCAAGAAAGACATTTGGTTGGAGAAGCTAGATGTCAATATTATTATCCATGGGACAAACTGGATGAAAGAAAGAGATTGCAGGACATCTGTGGAAATAGTGAGTAAGAAAAGGCAGTAATTGTGTTGGAGTCAAGGATTTCAGAGGATGTGGGAGTTAAAGGGAAGTGTGATCTTTGAAGCATCTGGTGTTCCTAGTATCCGAGACGAAAGGATATGGCCTAAAAAAACATGGCAAGGTTTGCATTAAGTGCAGATTATTTTTCCGTCTCCAGAGTTCTTTAATCTGTACTGATGGGGACAGTTTTGTCTTTACTGTACACGTATCTCTTCACTCCAGGTCTGAAGCCTCTTTCCACATTCACTGCCGTTATCCACGCAGTTACTCCCCTGGTTTCCCAATCTCAGCCTGTGCTGAAACTCCTGGTTGCTGTAGCCAAGTCCCAGTACTGTGCACAGGTAAGCAGCGCTGTTTGACTGTCAGTCACACTGGAGACAAAACTACTATCCCAGGAGTGAAGAGCCTACTGACTTCAGATCTTCTCAGTCCTGTATCAATCCTCTGTTTTAATTTTGATGTTTCTTTTCTCTGATATTTCTACTGTCTGTGACCCACATGCACGGGAAACAAAAATTCTGAGTATGGTAGGAGTGGAATAGAGACAATCATTAAACCCTTTTGTTTCATAAGGCAGGTAAAATAATGTCTGCACTTTAAAGATCAGCATTGCGTGTGCTGCAAACTGCAAAAGGATGTCTGTGCCTCAAGAGCCCCTGTGTGATCTTCCTTCCTCTTGCTGTGGCTCTTAGTCTCAGCAGTGCCAGGATTTTGGCTTCTCTAGAAGAAACCCTGGGGAGTTCAGTGGGAGCACCCTCTTGCAGTGGAGTGTCACAAGTGGTTTAGCCTTTAATGAGAGCCAAAGTAAATCAGTTACATCCGTATGACCTGGCTGAGATGGAGACTTCCTGAGCTGCTGTCCAGCCCATATTTGCCTGAGAGGACATATATTGTAAATAGTTGGGATGGGTGAAATTACTGTAGGAAGTTTTATTTTTATACAGATTTGTATCTTTGTTGATGGTTTTGAAATTCCTAACTTGAATTTAACATTTCTGTCTGGAGATCTGAGACCTTAGGGTTTGGACTGCATTGCCACAAAGGTCTCTGATCATGGTCCAATATTGTCTTTCAGATTATTGTTTTATGGAATTGTGATAAACCCCTCCCAGCCAAACACCGCTGGCCTGCCACTTCTGTGCCTGTCATAGTCATTGAAGGAGAGAGCAAGGTAGGTGGAGAGGAGCATGGCAAAAGATTGCCTGTATTCTCCAGTGGGACCAAATTTAGTTTTCCAGCTGCTTTGGTGAAAGCTTTGTAGTTCCCACAGTTGTGACAGTTCCTTTCTGTTCCTTGGCCTTTTGTACCAGCTTGGGCACAGATTCGTGTTTCATGCATGAGGCCCATGCTCTCAGAAATCATCAGCATGGCAATTAATGCCATGAATTTGTGATTCACAGGTGGGACCCAGTTTTGAAATGTGGCCCCAAGAGTAGGTAGTGCTGACCCCGTTTTTGGAGATTTCTGTCTCTGTTGGTGCATCAAAGTAGTGATGCAGCTGGATTCGTTGAGTCTGAGCAATCACATGCTGGGCTTGGGGCTCAGCTGGGGATTCGAAAGCAGAGAAGAGAGGAGAATGAATGGTATTAAATAACCTTTGAAAAGTACATTCTCTTATGGCCTTGTAGGGTACTGCTGCCAGTGATGGGATCCTACCACCATAAAAAAGGGACACTTGTGTGGGAACAAAACCACCATGTCATCTCTTGCTGTGCCACGCGCTTGTTTATTTTTACTTCCACAAAGTTGAAATAGACAGCACCTAGATGAGAGAATGGGGTTGTTTAAAATCCACACTGAAGCAGATGATTCCTTTCCAAACGCAGGACTGAGAAGCAGGACTTACTGCTTCTGGACTCTGACTGAGATGGATTTTGGCTGGTCCCCTCTGCCGTCTCTGTCAGATGGCTCTTACATTTACAAAGGGAACTCGCAGTTGCTTTGGCAGTATAATCCTATTTTGAATTTATAGTCCTGTCTTTGGTCTTTTCCCCCAGCCACCTTAACAAGGAGAAGGCGAGAGCCCTGCGAGGTTGGCAGCTAATGGCTCTTGCCTTAGCTGGCCATGTAAAGAGTACCAGGGGAGTTGCTGCAGGGCCAAGAAAGGCTGCAGTGATTTCTGAGCCTTTTGGAATTTGTGGGGTTTTTTCTTTCTTTTTGGAAAACTTGCAGAGGTGAGATGGAGGAGAAAATCTCCGACCAGTTCTACCGTGTTTGTAGAAATTGGCCCCAAGCACTGTTTAGATTACAAATGAGTCTCCTGAGTACACAAAGGTGTGTTTATAGTGGACAGCCTCTTCCCTCTAATATCCCAACATATGCCAAATGGCTTCTTGAAAAACAGAAAAGCTGTTTGTTTGGACAAAGCTTGCAGAGCCAGAGCAGTGCAATTCAAAGGTTGCACAAAGGAACTGATTTTCATCTTCAGACTTAACTGCAGCATACTGGCAGGCACAGTTACTCCGTGCAGGTGGGCACAGAGGTCTGCCTTTACCTCACCTTCCCTGTCCCCCATGAAATCAAGATGTATTATCACACCCGTTTTACAAAAGGGAGCTTTAGCTACAAAAGCAAGTACATGGGTAGTCCCAACTCTTGTACTATTTGACAGTTTTACACTGCCTGTAAAAGAGCTGGGCTGAGAACCCAGGTCTCCTGCTGACTGCTTGCTGTGCTTTGCCTTAGTGTAAGCAAAGCAAAACCATCAACCCCAGCCAGATCACCCTTTCCTCACAGCCACTGCCTCCCCGGACCAAGGCCATTGTAGCGATGAAAGGATACTCTCCAGACACACACCATGAACATCCTGATTATGGAGGCAGAGCTTTCTTTGAATCGAGGCATACATTACAAAGACTTGCTTCCAACAGGTTGCAGGAGATGCAGAACTGAGCATGGCTGTTACGGGGGATATGTAAAACTTCTTCGCGTCCCCATTTCCATACGGTGATTCCCTCTTACTGGGCCTGATTTTTGAAGTGTTTTCTTGGATAATAAATTGGAAAAGAAGTCTATCAACTAGCCAGGCTATTTTTCCTAGCAAATGAGGGAAACAAATTGTCTTGTGTCCTTGTTACTATTCATCAGTTCTCAAAAGGTGCTAATTAGTCTGCTAAAGAAACCATATGGATTCTCATTTCTCGCTGTTACCTTTTTGATCCCCACTTGCCGGTCTATTTCCTATTACTTTGAGAACTGTCCTGACATAGTTTTTAAAAACTTACTCTGCTGATAAATTATGTATATATAGCTATTCATTTAAGAATGTGACTTTTTAAAATGCTTCAGTACCAATATAATTCTTGATGCAGGTGAAGCTCAGCTGATACGCATGTTCTTCAGCATATTCACATTTTCTGATGGAGAATGTTGTACCATTTGGCAGCAGCTCCCTGTGCATACAGCAGCACAGAGATGGAGCTGTACCACTTTACAGGGGAACCATCCCGGTAGCATAATGTCCTTCACACACAGCCTGGACTGCTTGGCTTCCCAGCTGCATCACCTTATCAACACCCCATAGGAGAGCAGAGGGACAGTCCTAGCTACCAGGGAAAAAGTCCTCCCTAATGAAACTGTAGGTACATCTGATCTTTAGTACAGACCACTGCAGTTTGTCACAAGAGGAAAGGAGCCTGTTCCAAAGAGGGGGATCTGATCAGGAATTACTCCTCAGGTAGAAGGTGTAGGCTGACTGATGGGGTGATGAAAATGATAGTACTTCACTCTTGAGCTGAAGTGTCCTTTCCATCAGACATATATGATGTGTATCAGACAAGAGGAGATAAGAGTGGGGAATAAAATAGAGAATTTCTCTTGGAAATGAGTCCTTCAAGTGTATTTTTTTCCTCCCCTTCTTGTCTTGGATACTCACAGGTTATGAGCAGTCGCTTCCTACCCTACGACAACATAGTGACAGATGCAGTGCTAAGCCTGGATGAGGACACCGTGCTTTCAACCACTGAGGTAAGGGTCCCTGTCATCCTGGGGGAGTCTGCTTGGCTCCTCAGCTCAGCCTGAGCACACCAGATAGGTTCTTCTCTTGGCTTTGTCAGTGAGCAACTGTTGTAAGATTTCCTGCTACGCTCCTCAGATTTAACATGTTGCACTTGTTTCAGCAGCCCTGCCACTGCCTGCCATCAGAGGAGCTTTTTGCCCTGGTTAATTGGCTCATCATTAGCATATGGCTCTTCCGTTCCTTATTATTTTAGTAACATAGCTGCAGGCGGGTGTAGGCAGCCAAGAGCAGTCAGCTTTAATACTCTGTTCTCACTTTCCTGATTGGGGTAGCTTTTTCCTCCCCATGTTATCAGTAGGGTGTAGGTGGGAAGGGAAGGGATGTCAGCAGCAAGGGAATGCTGTCACTCCAAAAGAGCGTCGCCACCCTAGTGCAGGATTTCACTCAGGAATGCTCTCTCACCATTGTCACCCCATAAAATTGGAGATCTTTGCTAGTTTAGATCTTGGAGTATTTGTGCCAAGAGCAAGATAGTGCTAAGAAACGAAACATACTGTAGAAAACCAATTTTTACAACTGGGATGAGTATTGATTTCTGGAACCTCTTCCTGAAAAACACAGGGGAAACTGATGGCAGTTTATATAAAGTGCAGTATTTTGGAAATACATTATTAATGGCCAGGGAATAGCTTGGATAACTTGATTTTCTTGGTTTTCCCTTTTTTTCCCCATGTTCATGGCCATTCCCTTCTCCCCAGTTCACCTTTATAAAAATGCTTTATTTTAGTGATAGGGATCTTTCACTAATACTACCACTACTTATATGTCAGTGAAGACATGCGTGACATGGGTCACCAGTCACTGCTGTATACCCTAAGATGTCACTGAACTTGTTCTAAATGGATAAAATTGCAACCACTGTTCTCCCCAGTACAGGTTTGTGGTGCTGTGGTTAGACTGTTCCGGAAGAAGCCAGGCTTAGCCCTCTTTTGCTGCACAGATTGAAGTAGTTGGCATTAAACCTATTTGATACCAAGATTACACCTTAGTAGTTTCTGCTAGATGAGGAGCAATACAGCTGCTGCCAAAGCACTTGTGTGCAAAGCCCTGCACAGCCAAAAAACCCCAAAACCAAAACCAGGCATTTATCCTAGCACTGGATTCCCAAGCAGGTTGTTGCTCACGCTGAAGGGTCCTGTCTGAGCTGCCCTGAGGGCCATGGTAAGACCTCTCAGGCACTTCATTGCACTGAGGTGGTATTTACAGCAATCCAGCCTGTGGATTTCATGAGGATTTGGGGCTTTGCTTTGTTTTGACTGGTATTTAGTCATCATCCAAACTTTGGAGTCATTCAGGCTTCTGGAACGCATATGAAGTAAATAGTGTTTCTCATTTGGCTTTGCTGTGCTTTACCCTAAACATTCTGAAATGCAAATATTTGTTGTTGTGTGAGACAACATACACATCTCTTTGTGGCTTCCTCCCTCCTGTAAGCAGCTTGTAGCCAATACTGCATGTTTGCATGGTGGGTATTGGCTCTATGAGCCCCAGTGGCCCTTGTGCTGTAACGAACCAGCCAGCCAGCTTTTGCTAGCACCCACCTTGCAGCTTCAGCATGCCTCTGCACGGGTGACAGGGTCAGCAGCTCTCTTTGGTGGCTCTCTGAGAGGAACTGGGGCCTTCTATTGCTTCACTTCTCTTGTACAGCTTAGGCAACGAAACAGTATTATTGAAACACTGACATGAAACGTTTGGTGTGAAACTTCCCTTGAAATTAGCTGCTCATGGGTGGTCATTGTGGCAATTTCAGAGCCCAGAAAAGGCAATTCAGAAATGTGGTCAAACATGATCACATTCCCGTTGAGAGGAGCAGTCACCAGTCTGTCTCGCTGTAGTGCAGTAAAGGTTTTCCATTCACAACAGAATGGCGCATGATGGCTCTTGTGAGAGAAGCTGTTTCACGTGAGCAGAGGGATGTTTGCCTGGGAAGTAATTAGAAATCAGCACAGGTCAGAAGTGATACAGAGACTGTCAGCCTGGTTGGCTGTTCCTGCTGATCAGCTGAGTGATAATGCTGCTGGAAATGATAGAGGATGACAACTGGGGGTTTCTTTAATAAAGGGAAATTTCTCTTAGGGTGGTTGCTTTAGAACATCTCCCTGGACCAATAGTTGAAAGCACAAGTGAGGGCACCGAATGCAGCTGCTTTGTTATTTATTTAAGTTTGAGGTTCTCAGACTTCTCTAAAGAAAACAGATGTCACATCTTATGGGAAAGGCCTTTACAGGGAAAAAAAAAACCTCAACTACTTTAGTTCTTTCATGTGGTATTGATTTGGATGAGATCAGAACTATCACAACGGTAACTGGTTTGCGCACATTGTCTTTCTAGTTGGCCTCAGATTCCTTGAAACAGCTTGAAAGAAAATAACCAGTCCCTAACTTTGTGTTCCAGTACATGTGTGACTCTTCTGTTTCATAAAAACACTTGTAAATGCGAGAAGTCTGACAGTAATCACACAAAATGTGACTGTTCTCAGAGCAGCTATTCTTTATCTAACCTCTACACACTTGACTTTGGCTGGGTTCTTGGAAGGTTTTTCAAGCATTTTTGAGCAGTTTTAGGTCACTCTGGTACTGGAGGGAAATCAGTGTGCAGTGCAGATACAAAACTCGTTTTCCTGGGTTGGTTGGACTGGGGCAGCTAGAATTGTCTTTAGCTCTTTTAAAAACCTCCATCTAGCTTGAGGTGCAAAATCTAAGCTGAAGCAGAGAGACTTCAACGTTCCAACTTCACAGTGATCAAAATATTCCCCTATTATTTTTACCAATCTCCTTTCAAATCTGATGCTGACAGGCCTTCTGCAAATGACCCAAATCATCCCTTTCCTGGTGTCGCCAGGATTTTTTGGGTGGGATCCTGGGATAGCAATGTCCTGTCACCTTTTCAGTTCTCAGATAAGCTGAGTTATTAAAGTAGTTGCAGCAAGACAATAAAATAAACAAAAAAAACCCCCACTGTTGGCAGCATCTGACATCTTCTTGTGGCCCATACAGTATCAAGCATTTTTCTTAAAGTATAGGCTTCTAAAGCCATTTAACTACATGGGAATCTGGCCTTCCTCTGTATTAGGCTGTATGTTTAACCATCTTGGTCATATAGACAGCCTTAAAAGTACGGCCTGCATGGTCCTTGAAGGCTAAAAATGGATGGAAAATTTAAAAGGACTCCTCATTGATTGCCTGTTCTAATCTCGCTGAGCCATCCTTACAATTTAAGGTGCTTGACTCCTGATTTTCCAAGCTTTGTGTTAACAGTACCGAAATGGTTGGTGAGCTGCACAACGATGTTCAGTTTTCCACATAGCTATTACCACTCTGTATTGCATCTATGTATAAATACATGCACCTACACCCATTCTTTCTGTAACTAGAAAAGGTTTGATATGTAAAGGGCAAGCTTGAAAATGTTAATGTAATGCTGCGATGCTCTAGACTCTCTTTAACAGGAACCATTAAAATGTGCATAATTACAGGGCAAAATGTCAAGCAGTCAGTTTAATTTACTGATGAATACGTAGAATTAATGTTTTGCAACAGTTCCAAGATTTTGAGTTACAAATTAGTGGCAAGGTAATATTTTGTTTTGTTGACATTTGTTGAAGCACTTTCAGTATTCATTTGGCCTCTGCCTTTGTCCGCAGGTGGATTTTGCCTTTACAGTTTGGCAGAGTTTTCCAGAGAGGATTGTAGGGTACCCTGCTCGCAGTCACTTCTGGGACAACACTAAGGAGAGGTGGGGGTATACCTCCAAATGGACTAATGACTATTCCATGGTATTGACAGGAGCTGCTATTTACCACAAGTAAGAACCCAGAGCATCTGCTGTCCTCCTTCTGTATGAAACAAAATAGTAAGGGGGGCGGGAAGGGAGGGTGAGGAACATTCTTCCGGGGAGGGGGGAAAAATGAAAAGATAATAAATGGGTCTACTTTTTATGGGGTAATAATTTAAGTTCTTGGTTTAGCTCTGGGGATCTGGTAATCATTATTGCGCTTGTTTGGTCTCTTTGAAGTCACTTGTATTTTGAAGCAGTCGGACTGCTCTTTTTAACATCAGGAATTACACACTTCAAAGAGTTCCCGAATTCATTAAGCTGCTCTGCTGAATGGCCTGTAGCATAGCAGAAAGGAGGTTACTTCCAGACCAGCTCTGGGTATGTGTTGGCTGACAGCTGCAGACTGCAAAGTCTTCTGGCTACTCTAGAAATGTAGTACAGTGGACACATCACAGATCAGCATATTGGAAAAAACCCCTGTTGTTAGGACTTCAGCAGACCAAAGACCGCTCTAGATGTCAGGAGAAAGTCAGCAAATTCTGAAGTATCTAGTCCACACACCTGCCAAGGTGAAGACGAGCCATAGGGCCATACAGGCCCAGAGGAGAATAATTTGAACAGTAAGAATCATAGAATGTTTTTTGTTGGAAGGGACCTCAAAGATCATCTAGTTCCAACCCTCTGCCATGGGCAGGGGCACCGTCCACTAGAGCAAGTTGCTCAAAGCCCCTGTGTCCAACCTGGCCCTGAACACTGCCAGGAATGGAGAATCCACAAGAGTGTAAGTACAGTAGTAGGCCAGTTTAATAGAGATCTCTCCAGCTGAACAACTTTGAAAGAAATGGTGGGTGATGAATTCACCCATGTTGTCTATCACATTATAGCAATGTGGTGCTTCTCCATTATCTTGATACTTAGGTCTGCATTAATTCTTTCAACCCCGTTACGAAAAAAGCCCATGTTTTGTTTCTCCATTAGCACTGTTTAATGTCTTGATGAGACACTGATTTGTTCTCACTTCTTGTTCGAGGCTGAAGGAAGGAAGTGGTATAGCCAGAGTTGAGTAAAAAACTTGAGTCTGAACTGAGAGAGACATTTCCTGGAGTTTGTAATCCCTGAAAGCCCGGTGACTTGTATTAATAATGCTGCTGTTGGTTTCCAGATATTATCACTACCTGTACACTCATTACCTGCCTGCCAGCCTAAAGAATATGGTGGACCAACTGGCCAATTGTGAGGACATTCTAATGAATTTTTTGGTGTCAGCTGTGACAAAATTGCCTCCAATCAAAGTAACACAGAAAAAACAGTATAAGGAGACCATGATGGGACAGGTATGTATCCACAGCATGTTTTAGCAGTTGGGAAGTATTGATAATGTAATGGCTTGACTTCTAGGTTAGGCTTAGAGAGTGATACCATTCTGTCAATTTTTTTGCAGTTTTTAGTTTAGCAGCTCTGTAAATAGACTTCAGATATGCTCATTGTAATGAAAGAAAAGGAGAAATGGCAAACATCTACTGTGGATGACCACTGTCCCTCATAGTTTTCTCACAGTGTTATTCACGGTGATCTCAGACTCGTGGAACTGATGATTGTGGTGACAGAATTTCAGTTAAACTCTAATTTTCTAATTAAATATTCTAGACCTAAGACCTTGGAATGGTGGAAGCAGAAGTAAATTCTAGAAAGGATTTCTATTTTATTATTATTAATTAATATAATGTACCAGGCCGTCCCTGTGCTATTGTAAAGCATACAGTGTGATTCAAGCACTGACATCAGATTGTCACAACAGAGGTAATTTGTGATATTCAAGGGTTTTTTTCTATAAGGAACATTTTGTCCTGTGGTCACACCATCACTCACTAGCAGTCATGAAATGCTTGATTTAAATCCTCTTCCAGCTACTGGATAAGCACTCTGTCATTGCAGAAATGCATATACCTTCTAGTAACAGGGATACAGGGTAACCTGGGGGCACTTTTCCTCCTGCCCTGTGTGGGAGAGGGATAGGAGGAACAGCAAGTCCTGCGAGACCTGCAAGTCCTAAACAGCTTATCATCTGTGGTGTCATGGTGTTTGTGATCCTCACTACAAACAGTACCATGATTACTAGGGGAGGCAGAAAAAAGAAGAGGCTCTCTATTTTCCCCTCACATCTTCTCCTATTAGCATTAGTTGGATCTTTGACTGAGGAGTGGCGATGCCAGTTTGTAGGCTCCCTATCTGTATGCCACTGTGCTTTCATGTGAGGTATAGGTAGCATTCAGCAATTCTGACTCATCTGGGTACCCAGGAGTCCTTCTGTGTACAAGAAGGTGCCATCCAGAAAGTACCTATTGCTTCCAGTTTGAGCTTCATCTCTCCACAGGGCCGTGCACTGGCTGTTTGGCAAAGTCTGAACATCCATTTTTCTTCTTATAGCACGGGTGACATGAGTCAGCCATGAACTATAACTCTCTCCTAAAGACAAGTTGTTCCTGCAGCTTTGGGAAATGTAATGGACCATGTTCATAATTCCTTGAAAGACAAATAAAAAATTAGCATAACCTCAGTGTTGTGACAGAGATTAATAGTGGTATGGAAATTCACTGTTAATGGCCAGAATGTCTGCTTTAATCCTCTAGCAACAAGCTTTTGCTTGCTCTTTAGTGGCTCGGTATAATAAGAGTCTGTAATCAATGCACGTTATAACCTACCATTTGAGCTAAACTGGACAGGACTTGGACAAAGATCAAGTTTGATATAGCATTCATTTGGCAAGTCCCTGACTTTATCAGTTTCTTCATGTTCTAATTAGCATACTTTGAGTTTATGAATTTGTATTTGTTTTTAAAGTATAGTGGAAACATAAGTGCTAAAGAGAGATGCATGAGAAGTGGCACGAAAAAAAACTGCTTAGGTTCTCAGCATTCATACTTTATTTTAAATAGTAGTTTTATTAGGTTTATAAATGTATTTTAGGTACAGATAAAGAATAGTAACTGCTTCAAAGCTGTTAAGGCCTTATTTTTCCAGAGGTGCTGGGTTTCAATGGGCTTTCATAGGAATTACAGCTGCTGAGCTTTGGAAAATCGGGCCACAGTGTATTGCATGTATGCATGCAAAGAACATGGTCTTTTCCTTGGGTCAGAGTTTAACATGATGTAATGGGAACTCTGGTTAATTTTCTCTGTCCATAAGACAGTACTGTCTTACGCACTGGCCTTGGCCAGTGGGATTCCTGGAAGCAGCCTGCTTTTCCCTGCAGGACATCTACGCACATGAGTAATGCCAAACACGGAAGGACTTCTGCTGAGCTCAGTTAGAAGCTGGTTTAATTATTTGTATATAAATTTCTTCAGGTCTGAACTGCAAAAGTTTAGTTTTAACCTGAGAAATCATTGCAAAGTGTTTTCATCCTACAGCTGAAGGCTGTGGGCAGCAGCTGGCCTGCGTTTGGCTGTGTTCTTCCAGTGGAAAGCTGTGGCCTTCTTGACTTTCCTGATGGCTTTTAAGGACTTCTTCTATCTCTGAAGTAGCCGGAGATTTTGGGGAAAAAGAAAAGGACGAGGGTTGGGGTGAGGTAGTGTGCAGGAGGGCTTTGGGAGGGTTGCTTGGGGGTGTCATGCTCCGTGTCAGCCTGACTCTTGGCTGAACTCAGGTGCGCTGCCTCCAGTGCTGCTTTGGAAGGCAGGGCTGGCCAGCTTGCCATTGCCAGCTCCTGCTGCGGGCAGCATGTCCTTCCCCTCATTTGAACCCTGCCACCGAGCAGATTTCACAGATCGCAGGATCATTAGTGTTGGAAGGGGCCTCTGGAGATCATCCAGTCCAACCCCCCTGCCAAGGCAGGGCCACTAAAGCAGGTTACACAGGAACGTGTCCAGGAGGGTTCTGAATGTCTGCAGAGAGGGAAACTCCACAACCCCCCTGGGCAGCCTGTTCCACTGCTCTGCCACCCTCCATGTGTAAAAGTTCTTCCTCACGTTGAGGTGAAACACATGAACACATGTTCTCGTGTTTTAGTTGACGGCCATTACTCCTCCTCCTGTCACTGTGCACCACTGAAAAGAGTCTGGCACCCATTGTTGAGAGATATATATAGATGTATTAATGAGATGCCCTCTCAGTCTTCTCTAGACTAACAGGCCCAGCTCCCGCAATCTCTCCTCATAAGAGAGGTGCTCCAGACCCCTGATCATCCTTGTGGCCACCACTGGACCCTCTCCAATAGTTCCTCGTCTTTCTTGCACTGAGAGCCCAGAACTGGACACAGTCCTCCAGGTGTGGCCTCACCAGGGTCAAGTACAGGGGCAGGATCACCTCCCTCGACCACACTCCTCCCGATGCACCCCAGATTTCAGCCACCTCAGAGCCCCAGCACTGCTCTGCAGCGTGGCAGAGCCTGGCCGCATGCCCACTCTTTCCCACCATGCATTCCCTGTTGTGTTGTGTCACGGCTGAGGTCTGACTCCTGCTCTCCTCTCCACACAGACATCCCGGGCCTCGCGCTGGGCCGACCCCGACCACTTTGCCCAGCGGCAGAGCTGCATGAACACTTTTGCCAGCTGGTTTGGCTATATGCCGCTGATCCACTCGCAGATGAGGCTCGACCCTGTCCTCTTTAAAGACCAGGTCTCCATCCTGAGGAAGAAGTACCGAGACATCGAACGACTCTGAGGAGCGCTGCTGAGGGGTCCGAGCCGCCCCGCGCGCCCACCAGCGCATGGAGCCAGACTGTGCCAGCGACAGCCAGCGCCCGGCCCCGGCGAGCGGCATGCCAGAATGCCGGAATGCTGGAATCCCGGGATGCCGGGGTGCGCTGCTCCGGACTGTGCCCAGCCACCCGGCAGGCTTCTGCCGCTCGAGACTAGGTCGTGTACAGTTTCATTATGGAACATTAAATAATTATTTTTGAAATGATTGCTATGCAGGTTTAAACTTTTTTAATGATCAAAAAAAAAAAAACCCTATTAAAAACAGAGTTCTTTCTTTAATCAACATTGTGTTGGGTGTGAGTATTTCAAAGCTGCCGTTTCTTTCTTTCATGCATTTGATTGTCAATGCAATTTTCGTTCATTTTCCCCTGCACAGTTAAACGCTTGAATCTCATGGGGAGAAAATGCAGCGGGTTCAGGAACAAGCTGAGCACAAGCAGGACAGAACCAAGAATTATTGTTCTCATTTACTGCTGACTTTTTAATTTCCTTTCCTGTTTTCCCCAAGCCAGTAGCAGAACTCCTTTGGAGAACCCCCAGCAAGACAGATGAGAGCATAGAACTTTCTGGCTGGGGACCTGGGGACCTCGTTTTTAAAGGCAGTCAGCCTTGCCATGTAGGGAGAGAAGAACACTACTTCCGAGGAGCAAGCTGCAGGAGCAAGCAGGTGACGTGGAACACAGGGAGGCTTCAGTCACAGCAGGTTGTGTATCCTGGTAGCAGAGGCACATGCCCAGCCCTGCCAGGGGCAGTCAGCAGGGCCAGCGTGGTGGCGGCACCCCTTGTGTGAGTCCCTGCTGCCCGGGGCAGGGGTGCTGCCTGGCCACAGCAGCTCAATCTCTAGAAATAGCTTTGTTCTGAGGGCAAAAGGGATTTTGGCAAAAAAAGGAAAGCATGTTAGTGCTTGCAGCGCAGGAATTTGGCCTGTAACAAATTGGTTTATTTGAAATCAAAACATGGGCTTCTCTTTTTTCTCTTTTTTGTTGGAAGTGCAGATAAATGGAGAAATTCCCTCCTGGAGGTCTGACGTGAAGTAAAGCGTATGGTCGGATACTGGGTGCTGGTGGCAGCGGGTGCTCCCAGGCATACTTGGGGTAGGGTAACTCGGGATAAAAACCTGCCCTGAAATACTGGCATTGCTTACACTCCTAAATGAGTTTAGCATTTCAAATGGAAACATTTTTAAAGTGAAATATTCCAGTTGTTTATTTCTCTCTGGTGCTTTGCTTATTTGTGTGCTGCTTTACATTGAAGAATGAAAACAAAAGCAGTGATTTGGGTCAGGAAGATGCCGTTCCAATTTGTTAAGAAAATAAGCACTTTAAAAACGTTTTGAACTCTCACATTTTGATGAGGGGCATTTGGGGCGCTCTGTAACAATTGCCACCCTCAAAAGCTCTGTTAAAGTCACAGTGAGAGCTTTGTGCTGATGCCCAGAAGACCAGCAAGCCTTTCTATACCTCATTCCTTTGTAAACAAGTAGTCTGGAAGCAGGGGAGAAGATTAGCCAGAGTGCTAGGATGGGTAGACCAGAATTGTCACTAGTTTTATTCAGGTTTAGGCATGGATTTATTATGCAGCTTTAAGGAACTCCCATAACCAAGGCCTGCCTCAGTTTCCTCATTTGTAAAAGTAATAGTTATTGATTGTAGAGGGAATACTGTGAAGCCTAAATAATTTCTCTTGCTGGTAAGATCGGAAGCCCTAAACAGAAAGTTGCTTTAAAAGTGCAAAGTACATATTGCTAAATGTCTGTGTGCAACCTGACATGTAAAGACTTGCAAAGAATGCTTTGGTTTGTGTATGTATTGCAATATTTGAACAGAGCACAGCAAGTTAGGGCAGAAACATCAGGTTCCTGGTATTTTGTGTTGGAATCATAGAATGATTTGGGTTGGAAGGGACCTTCAAGATCATCCAGTTCCAACCCCCCGCCACGGGCAGGGACACCTTCCACTAGACCAGGTTGCTCAAACTGGCTTTGGACACTTCCAGGGATGGGGTATCCACAGGTTCTCTGGGCAACCTGTGCCAGTGTCTCACCACTCTCACAGTAAAGAATTTCTTCCTAATGTCTAATCTAAATCTACCCTCTTCAGTTCAAAGCCGTTAGCCCTTGTCCTATTAATACATGCCTCTGTAAATCTGAACTAAATCTTTAAAGGAATCTGCCAAAACACGTGGGAGACTGGAGCTAGTGACTTACTCTGATGAAGGGAGGAAGTGCCACTTTTCCCACCACTGCCATTGCTCTTGCAGCCCCTGGCCAAGTAGTCTCACTTGACACCTTCTCCACCCTGGTGCTCACCAGATGCTTCTGTGAGCCCGTTCAATCTAAAATCATGGAAAACTGTGTGGTGACTTACTGGATTTTTTAAATGCCATTTTAGAGAGTTAAATCAGTGTGTGGAGAGATGTGTAAAGAGTAGGGAGGCAGGGCCAGGGAGGGAAGGGGAACAGGATATGCTTCTGTCTTTGTAAACTGCTAATCCAGCTCCCCACATCCCATAAAAACCTGAACCTTACTTCCCTGTGCTCTCAGGTCTCTGCTTGCTACTCTGCAGGGGATGGTGAAGTCCAGTGGTTTGATTTTCCAGACTGAATGGCTCAGCGACAGTTTTTCCTCTTGGAGATCAGGCAGTTCTTTGAGGGACTGCAATAATAGACCTTCTCAGCCTCGGGTTTAGAGAATGTGTCCAGCACTGGATGAGCTTGGCAGGGCTCACACTTTGCTTGTGTCCCCCTTTGCAGGAGCATCTGCAGCTCTGGGAAGCAGTTAATGGTTAGTAGCCAGCAAGAGGGGCCAGGGAGAGGGAGTGAGACAGAGGGGACCCTGCAAAAACAAGAATTACAGTTGTGTTTGGGTTTTAGTTAATGCCATTTTGGTGCACGTGGGTTGGGTTTTCAGTAAAGAAGGGAGTAGCTAACCAGTTTCGGAGTGCAGCAAGGTTTTCAGCTGTTTGACATTCTGTTACCGTCGCTTTTTGGGGTGGCTGAAGGAGACTGTGCTAAAGCTCGCTCTCAATGTGACTCGAGGCCCTTTCTGTTTACAGATCGCTAATTAAACAAGCAACAATGACAGGCTTAGCTCCAGAAGGGATGCGGATAGGTAGGAGCGTTTCTCTTTGCAGCACGTTACCCAGGCAGAGCCGTCTCTCTAGGGAAGAATGTGCCTCACAGCCAGTCTCGAGAACGGCTGTTGGTCTCCGTGTCCATGGCAGGGGGATCCAGGGAAGAGCTGGGCATGGATCCGGCTTAGAGACTGGCTGTGTAATGCTCAATGCAGACGTTATCAGCCAGCACTGCGAAGGACAGTAGGCATGCTTCCACACCTCCCGTCTGTATCCGTGTTGGATAGAGCTGTGGTGTTTCCTTAGTGAGTGAAATCACCCCTTTGTCATGTCCTACATGTGAGTTAATGGTTCTTCGTTCTTTTTTCTTCTTCCCCCCTTAATTCAGATGGTGCTGAAACAAGGTTCGCTCCTTGTTGCTCCTTTTGTAGTTCTTTTTAATTATTATTATTTTTCATTAACAGCAGGCTATGTTAGCCTTTACTTTACAGGTACTTGAATGCCTGATGACTTGACTGAGTGTTACGCATGTGGCCTTTTGTAAAGGTTACTGACCTTAATTTAATCAGGGGTGAGATGGATGGATGAATGTGAATAGATCCATGCCATTATAACAGAATAAAAGCAGGGATTAGAGTTTGGGAGAACTGATGAATTTTTAATTGAATTTATTAAAGAAAAAAAAAAAAAGAAAAAGAGAGACAAAAACCTTTCTCAGTTATAATTTGAATGAGATCTATTGCTGGAGGAGGGTTTCATGAGAAAAACATGACACTAAAATAGGGGCAAACTTCCAACATAGTGCCTGGCTCTCCTTGCAGTCCCTTGGGCCTGTGCAAGATTTGATTCAACCTCTTTCTGTTTTGTGCAAAACTCTTAATTGTTACCATAACTTTTTCTAGATGTGAATGTTTCAGCTTTGTAACAATTTCACAATGAACACACTGGTGTGCTAATGCGTGGCTATTGGGCACTTTCATCTTTTCCTTCGGAAAACATCACGGATTTGATCAACTTCAGATTCCAATTTCTTTTTTGGAGCTAACTTTGACAAAGAAATTAGTCTTTCACCAATGAGCACCTTTTAAAATAGCTCATTTACCAAAAGATGTCATTTGGAGAATGGAAGTCATCATCTGACACTGAAGCAATGAAAGAAACAACTGGAAGTAGACCAGGATTTTATTTAATCTTCCCATTCCCAGTGTAAAATGCTGTGTCCTCCTCTTCCTCACTCCCCACGTATTGGAACTAATGGGCTGCTCAGTGTTTGCCATAACATCTGTATTGATTGACAACAATTTTATCAATTCCTCCAGTTAAACATCCTCCTACCGCAAGGGGTGGAATGATGCTCTGCTCTATGGCTTTTCCAGGGTGGCTCTGCTGTCTACTGCAGAACCCACAGCCTGATGGAGCCATTCCCCTGGGCTCTAGTGGGATTTCATGGGATGGGCCTGTGCTCTTCCAAGAAGGGACCTGTCCCACGCAGGGTCTCAGCCAGTGTCTGCCCGAAATAAAACACATCTTCCAAAATGCTGTACATCTCACCCTTGTTTAAAACTAAGTCGAGCTGGCCTTTATACCACTATTTTAACCATCTTCACACATGGTTTTTAAGTTGGAGTTAAATTAGGAGGGGTTAAATTGGGGAGAGGGGGTGTTATGGGACTCATCAGATGCTTTGGGATGCTCCCTCCCACTCTTTCATGATGTTTTTAGTGACTATTTCACAGTGGGTTAGTGATGATCCAATGGGCCTTGCGACCTTGTACATAATTCTGTATATTTATTTTGAGAGAAAATATGTATAGTGTTTGGATGATGAGAACGGAAACCTGAAATGGGAATTCTTAGATGGGCAAATGTAAAGCAAAAAAAAAAAGGCAAACAAAAATACAATCTTATTTTGTATAAAATGTACATTTTTGAGAAAAATTTTCTAATGCATTACCAATGTTTTCATAGTGCTGCCACATCTTTTTTAAAGTGTTTCTCCCTCTTTGTTTGACTATTGACAACATGGTGCAATTAAACCTAAAGCAAGTGTGTGAGTGAGAGAAAAAGAGAGAATGAGAAATTAAAAAGCCATATACTTTGGTTTACTTCATTAACCTGTATAACACCATAGGTTTGCCATCTTAAGATAGGTTGTTTTTATAGATAGTGTCACCAAAGACTTTTTTTCTCCAGATTTATTTTGCAAAGTTGTTAATAAAGGACGTACATTTCTGTTGCAGTGTGGTTTTGTTTTTAAGGTAGAATAACAAACAAATCTTGCTTGTGCTCTTGAGAATGCAAATTTGGGAGCGTGATTGCCATGTGTCTCAAGTTCAGGGTAGTTAAATGAATGGCTCTTTACCTGCTTTCTCCTCAGCTTGAACTGAGCAATGGCAGTGTGTATACCCTGGGTCTCTGTTACATGGGTAATACACGTGGTATAGCATTTGTACACAGTGGTAACTTGTCCAGCAACACTGACAGGCGTTTACTATCTTACCTGAGGGCAGAACATTCAGTCTGTGCCACCTGCGTGTGGCAGGGCAGTATCCTGCCTTGTGACACAGTCACTGGTAGGTAGCAGTGCATTTTAGAAGGAGTCACTGTAAATGTGTATGTGCAGAAATGATTGCTCCACCAGCCCAGGGGTCTTTGAAAGTTGATACCTACAGACAGAGAATATATTCATTTATTGACCTGTATTTACTGTTAGGGGATTATTGGAAGCCTGTCAGAGTCAGAGGGATTGTGTTCATCCACCCTAATTCCACCTGCACCTCTCTGTGTAGTCAGTGGGCAGAAGAAAGTATTGCTTAGGATTATCCTCCTCACCTATTTCAGATGTTGGCTTTAGCTGAGATAAGTTGCACCTCACGTGTGCTGGCCTCTCTCTGCTGACAGTACAAGCACACCGATTGCAGGTCCTGCAGCATACAACATCTGATCAGAGGAATCCCACACTGGGAAAGTTCCTGGTAATGCCAATGGGCTCAGGATAATGGCCTGTAAATCTGAGGGGTAAGTCATCTGTTTGTTCCCATCAGAGATGTCCAGGCTGGCCTCATCCCTTCTGAGGTTCAGACTGCCAGAGCATGGAGAGGTCCTTATGTTGTGATCCCGTCTGATCTGCCAGTCACAGAAGACTGATCTATCTTGGGAAGAGGCTGAAAGCTGTGGGTGAGTCTGCTCTGTTCCTGGTTCTCTGGGTCACCAGGGCTTCCTCCAAAGCAGAGCATCCCAAGAGCCATCGGTGTTTGATACTGGCTTCTTGTTTTCTTTTGCTAGAAAACAAGCAAAAAACGTTACCCTGAAAAGGATCCGAGAACAGTGTTCCTACTCCTTCAACACTTGAATTCTTGTTTTGCCGCTGTGTTAATTATACAAAACAACTTGAGGTGTAATTCCTTTGATTAAATGCAGATAGATAGTGATGTCTGCAGGAGCTACCCAAAGGCTGCTATCTACATCAGCAATTAGCACGGATTACCTGGTGTAGGGCTGGAGTCTGAAACCTGTCTTTCATGCTATGCGCATCTCGGAGGGGGCGATTTAGACATCAAGGTGGAGTGCATCAGATCTACCTCTGCACCTTCCAGCATAGTTTCATCTGAAAAGGATCTGGTTTGTATGCTCCAGCACTGCCCTGGACACTGCTGTGAACCAAATGAGGTAAGTGGGGAAATTGGGATAGTCACCTCCGAAGTGCACTGCTGAGCTGAACCCAACCACTGCTCTTGCTGTGCACTTCTCCCGGCCTGCATAGTCAGCAGAGATCAAATCCAAACTAAATCAGATGAACGGGGTCCTCAGAGACTTGGTGTTGCTTCATCTCTCTTGTAGGGAAAAGCGGTCTGTAAAGGAAGAACAAGCTCTATTGGAGATCACAGAATAGAATCAGAATCATAGAATTCTAATGGTTTGGGTTGTACGAGACCTAAAGATCATTTAATTCCAACCCCCTGCCATGGGCAGAGACACCTTCCACAGGAGCAGGTTGCTCTAAGCCCCGTCCAACCTGGCCTTGAGCACTGCCAGGGATGAGGCAGCCACTGCTTCTCTGCCTTGTACTCGTTAGGTGGGGAGAAATCCACATTGAAGTGTCAGTTTTGCTTGCTAACCTGCCACACTGGGAATAGAAACTGATTCTTAGCTGGAATAAACCACTGCCAAGTCTGTGAAGTCCAGGGGACCTTGCTTACTTGCCTGCATGAACTGAGGATCTGGCCCTAAATATTTAATGCATAATCAGTTCAACTTTAAATACACTTTCCAGGGCTTTTTTTGAACAATCTCACTGAAACTCATTGTGTTATCACTTGAATGGAGATAGATAAGAGAACTGGCACTGATCAACACCTTATTTTATTTTCTTTTTTAAATCATTAGAGAGAAAAGAAGTAAGTCTCTGCTTTCCCTTTCTAAAGCCATTAGCTAATGGTATTCACAATGTTATCACACAGAAACAGATTTTGCTCAAGATTTTGAGGAGTGTGACGGTGACATTCTAGTAGCTGCATGATGTGCTTTATTCCACACTTATGTTTCTCTGCGTGGCACGCAGGGCTGTATGTGGATTTTATGACCTGCCTGCCCCAGGTTCTGCTTGTGCTGGGTAGCTCGTTTTGCACATTAGCTGTATTTCTATTGCGCATTAAGGATGGATGGGTGCTCCATGCTGCAGTGGCTCCTCTGTGCAGCTTGGGCTCCTCCCCATTTTCTTCCTGTAATTAACTGTTTGTTGTTTTGCTGGTGAATTGAATTAAGAAACAGCTATTCTTTCCAGAAAACATAAGATAAAGCCATTCTTGAGATTTCACAGGAAGAACAATGTCATGTTAGCAACTGCTGAGGTAGTGACTGCAAAAAACTGACACAACACTCTCTTGAAGCTGCAGCAGAAATGAGAATGTTGAGTCTGTAAAATCTTATTCGTCAGATTTCTCCCTTCTCCTCCATGAAGAAGCAGCTCCCATTCACCATCACAAAACGCCACAAGGCAGACAGTTGCTGGCAACTGAGAGATGCATTTTGGGTCTTCTTTGTTTCTAAAAGTGACCCACATTCAGCTCCTGCTTCTATTAAGCATCCTGAGGTCTGTAGCTGCTCCAAAGGGGTTTTCATTTGGTAGCCCTCTAGAAGACTGAAAAGGTCCTAAAGTTTTTGAAAGAGTTCAGGGCCTTTTATGGCATCTTGACTCGGAGATGGAGAAACAGAGGCATCTGCAGCAACTCTCCTCTTTCAAAAACACAAGTTCGAAAGGACTAGTCACATATTAGAAGTTGTAGGTTTTTAGCTGTCCCATGAATTGCTGTGTGGGTACAAGGGTTCTTCTGAAAATCTGCCCCATTTTACTGTCTCACCACCTCAACCTGCTGCGGAGCTGTACGATTAGGTAGATAATGTACCGGTGGCCTGTATTGCCGTATACGCACTATTGCTACCCCTGGTGGAGCATCAGGGACCTGGGAAGACAATATGAAAATGGACAAGTTAAAAGTGTCTGAAACTGGGTTCAAAATCCAAGAATTTAAAAAACAATAATGAAGGACAATACAGCGAGAGGAAATGGCTTCAACTGGTGTAAATCCCTCTTGTTTCTGTGGAAGACAATGGATTGGTTTGAGCCTGAAAAAGAGTGGAATTAGACTTTGAAAGCATGAAGTTAAAACACGTTTTTATTCAGTGATGCCTTGATCCTGCTGGGTAGCAAAGCACATTTACAATGTGAGCAGCACCTTGTAAGAGGCTGCCAAGAAAACACACAATTCTCTGCTTTCCCCGAAACAGGCAGTTAGAGCACTATGTTAATGCCAACCAGTGACTACATTAAGATTATTTTTAATATGCAGCAAATCCTCAAGAGAAGCTGAAATAAAACATTTGTCACTTTATAATTTTTAAGGAAAATATATATCAGTTCATTGCAATTCCATTTCCCTTGCAGCAGTAATAGAATTGTTGCTATTAGGACTAAAACCAAGTCTAGCTCAGGAGGATCTGAAAACTGGGAATTGCTTGTGATACCAAGCAATAATGTTATTTTCAAAATCCACAGATGATTTAAGTGCAATCCCCTTAAGTATTGAAATCTGTCTAGTTCATTCCAAAGGCAAATAAATCCAAGGTATATTTTTCTCTCCCTCTCTTATGGCGGGGCCAAACTCTGCTCTCAGCAACACTGGAGTAAATCCAAAGTTATGGCAGCCTTCCTCATGCTTCCCTTTGAGCCCCACAGGAGACCAGTGAGCTTCCTTAGCTGTGGAGCACTGCAGTGAGCACGGCTTGAGGTCACCTTGAAACTGAACCTGGGTTTGTAAGGCATGGCCACCCCAGCCTATTGAGTCCCAGTTCATTACAATCATGGATATACAGTGTCTGTAGCTCCAGCTGTTCTGGAGGTTACCTGTGTCCTCACCAACAATTCAGGAGATGTCTGGGTCTTCAGCATCTTCCCTGACTATGGTGACAAGGAGAAAAAAAATGGCAAATCAATGCCAGGACAAGGAGAAGAACCCAGCTTTCCCAATACTGTGTTGCCTTTCTTACATCTCCACTGCTCTGGCATTGGATATTCCCCAGGGAGTCATGTAAAGGAAGAAATCTGAGCCTCCACGGGGCCCTTGGAGTTGAACTTTCGGAGGACAGCCTGCCTGATCTGTGTGTATGGACTGATGCCATGCGAATGAGTGAAGCTCCACTGTACTCTGCAGCTGGCAAACTTGACCAGCTTATTTAGTTTTCCAAGATTGTACCAAGTTTTCTTGGGTTTTTGGTCTGAAAAAGAAAGCAGCTGTGCTGTTTCATTCAAACCAAACCAAGTAAACTGTCAGGATTTACGCAGGGCTGGAACCCTGACTGCTGATCCTAACAAGGCAAACTCAGTGGGAACATGAAGTCGGTGCCAGGGTGACCTTTAAGAGATTCTGCCGAATGCAGTGTGCTGTGCAGGACAGAAACGTTGAAAACCTGAGGTGCCCAGACAGTTTGCTTTGTTTTCCAGCAATGGCCTCTAGTGCTTTTAGAATCATAGAACCATAGAATAGTTAGGGTCAGAAAGGACCTTAAGATTATCCAGTTCCAACCCCCCTGCCATGGGCAGGGACACCTAGCACTAAACCATGTCAACCAAAACTCTGTCCAGCCTGGCCTTGAACACTGCCAGGGATGTGTCAAATGTGATCAGCCACATGACGCAGTATGATGAAGTGAATGCATTGAGTCACTAAAGAGCATCAAGCGCCATTTACTGCATTGGCTGAATTCTGTCCCTAGTCAAACTTATAATAAGTGTCTCTATCCCTTCTTGCTGTTTCCCTTTTCCTTTTACTGCCAAATGGGCAATAGCATCCATCTTCTTACCTGACAGAGTAACTCAGTCTAGCTGATAATCCAAGCCTAGCATCGTCAGTCCTGCCTTGAGCAATGCAGTAGATCAGAGTGCTGTAGATACTCCAAGCTGGCAACCCGCATGGGCTCAGTGTGGGTTAGGAGAGCCCGCAAAGCCAAAGGCTTTTCTCACTGCCAAAGCATGGCAGCTCTGGTGCTGGAGAAATCCAAACCTGCCCACACTGATGGTTTTTATACATGTTTTTTCTTGTAAGCTACACTTTGTGCAGGAAGTTTTCCATTAGCAGAGCAGGAGCTGTGTGCTGTGCAAGAGGCAAGTGTATCAGCACAGTTGGGTTGGAGTCTGGAGAATGGATGTCTCCATCAGAAGAGTTTCCTCCACAGGAATTTGTTTATGTCAACTGCACTATGTCCGCATTTCCCCTTGTACCGCTGTGTAAGTGCCAGAGCAGGTTGAAGGTGAGTATGCAGATTAATTCTCCATGTAGAAAAAGCTTTTTCTTTCTTCCTTTTTTTTAGCTCTTGAGTGCTTACATGACCTCCTTCTTTACTAAAGAGTGCTGAGACTTTATTTTACTTACTTTACATTTCCAAGCCACTGGTTTAAGTGTACTCTGTCTTGCACTCTCCTGCGATTACCCCTTTTTATCTGGTTACAAATTTATACTACTTTGAATTTAAATCACATCATATTAGGGGGTTTTGCAAACCTTGTGTGAACAATGAACCTTCCACATGTAACTCCAGGCTAAAAGAACCTCTTTGACTCTGTGGTAGAAAGTTAGTACATAAATACTTAGAAGTAGGCAACACATCAGCTTTTTTACACCCCACAGCATAATTAATTTCAATGCTCAAACATGGGTTGGGGAGTGAGGAAGACATTGCAGGATAAGATCATTGCAGCACTGCTGCTCCTGGGAGCCTCAATTCTCTCCTCTGTGCTAAAAAGCAGCTGACTTTGAAGGGTTTCACATAAAATACTTGCTATAGTGTAATTTTACACGGAGAGTGCATCATTGTCTTTAAGAGATTTAATTCCATTTCTGTTCAAGATCTACAGTTCCCACCCTTGCCATCTGAAGCGTTCTGGTGAAATAAGGTCTGATGTGGACCCAGGAATATTGCAAGTGCCAGTTCTACTGGTAAACTCCAGCTGCTTTGTGCCAGTTTACTAACACAAAGCAGCTGTAAACCCATTTTAACAGGATTTATGTTTACTCTGCTGCATCAGAGTGGCCCTCAGCAGCTGGAGCATAGCAGAAAATGGCATCCTCAGTGGTTAATATATACGTCCTCTATCTGGGGTATAGATCTTGCCCTTGCGAGGAGATGTATAGCACAAGTCTTTCATCTGTAGATGTGATCATATATTCAGTGAAGGCAGCTGAAAACATCCCGTTAGGAGCAGCAGTATGCTGTTGCTTTCTGTTGGCGGGATTGCAGGGGTGGGATTTGACTGCTCCACACTAGATGTCTAGTGTATCTAAAAAAGGGAAAGAAAGGGACAACCTGATTATGCTGAAGCTACTAATGAAAACATAAACCTGCCATTGGACCAACTGACAAGTGAGGAACACCCCAGAGCTGTCTGGGGAGGGAGTCTGGGACATAAGAAGAGCCTGATCTGGACCATTCCCTTGGTATTGGATTATGACGAGGCTTTGGCACACTTGCAGGGCTGTTGTGCATTTTGAGAAGCCAGATCTGCTTCCCAGCGACTTCAGAGAGGCTTTCTCTGCTGCCATTTCCACAGAGGAGGAGGAAAGGGGAGCGACAAAGGCTCCTTCCCTTCCAGGAAAGCTGCCAGTAGGTCGGATGCTTCAGAAGGTGAGAGCAAAAGGAAAGGAAACTGCAAAGCTTTGGCTTCCCACAGCCATCCTCCCTGCTCTGCTGCAGAGCCTGTTTCTTTGCTTCTTCCTCTTCACTCTTTTGTTGTTTTGTTTTTTCCTTGTTTCTTTTGAAGAGGTTCACTTTTGATGACTAATTGGCAATTAATTTGGCTAAGGAGCAAGTGAACAAAAAGATGTGATAGAACTTATGGAAGAATACACTGTGCTGGGTCCCTGCAGATCTGAACTGAAAAGCAAAGTCTGGGAACTATCACTTTATGAGCAGAGTAGGCTGCGAATAAGCTTTGGAAGAGGAAGCGAAGAGAAATGGGAGAAGAGATCTGCATCATTTCTTCTTGCAAATTGTAAAGAAGGTGAAGAAAGGCCCTGAGGAGTCATTAAAAAGATATGAGAGCAACCAGGAGAAGTGGCAAAGGTTCCCAGCGTGAGAAGGCAGGGAAAGACAAACTGGGCCAGATTTTTTGTAAGAAGCAAAAGCAACAAAATTCTACTTGTGTGGACGTTCTGTCCTGGGGGATGTCAGGGACTACAGGGAAACAAACCCATGACCTGCTGGTGGAGGGACGAGGGAGGTGAAAATGAAGTGAGCAGAGGGAGAAGGTCACATGTAATTCGCCTGGTTTCTTTTGCAAGAAATCCCTGGAGATAAAAGTTATATGGGATAAGCTGAGGATTTGAAGAGTGGGAGAAAAATGTCTGGCTGGGAGTCTGCACTGGGTTGTATCAGAAACTGGTTGTTCAGCAAAGACAGCAGAAATGTTGAGAGCTGTCTCTGAGGTATAGAAATTTGACTGACTCATGCGATTTCCAAATCAATGTTCTGTAGTGTGTTGATGAAGGCATCAAGTCCCACTGCTGGAGTAAGGCATGCTAGACCCAGACCAGTGACTTTGGTGTTTGGTGCAAAGAAAGGGAACCAGGGATACAGAGGAGAGGAGGAGAGACCGTGCTGACACCCATGGGCTGGAAATGGGGAAAGGTTGGGAAATGTCTCCAACTATAAAGCTAAAACAGCACAGGGTCTGTTCTCCAGCCCTGAGGCTGAGTCTCAAGCCTGGCTTGCATGCACTCACATCCTTACCTTTCTTTCCACCCTCAAACCAAAATGAATGTGGTCATGCTAGCAAGGACAGTCCCCAGCCTGTGCCATCCCCACGATGGTGCCTGGGGGAGCTGGCACAAACCAAAACGCTGCCAGGAAGTGTGTTGATGGGGAGCAGCACGGGCAGCTGGGTGCTCTGGCCCTGCTTTGTTTACTGGCAGAAATACTGACAAGCTGTTAATGGATTCCCCAGAGAAGGGGAATCTACAATACAAAGCCAAAGCTTGGTGATGCCAGGGATGCTCGAACAGCCAGAACCATCAGAGCAGAATACCTGTTGTACAGGCAGTTTAGTGCAGTTTTTAATTTGGTAGAGCCTTCTTTTGCTTTGTGTGTGTGCTGCTGTTGGCAAAGGTTAATACGCGTCTCCATGCCCACAGGATGAGATACTGTGGCTGTCTGTGGTACCTTGGCTGCTGGGTGCTTGCATCCTTGCCTTTCCTTCTCCTCCTGCCTCCCTTCAGCTGCCTGCATCATCTCAATTCGTGGGCTGAGGAGTGCTCCACGAGGTTAGGCTGCTCTCACTGCTCGTGCCTTGGTCCAGACTGGATCACATCCATGCTCTCCTGACAAGGGAATAGCTCCCTGCCATCCTCACTGCCACTTACCGGGCCATTCAGAGGCATGATTTTTCCCCAGGGCTCAGCTCCCGGTTAAGCACCTGCAGATAAGGGCCAAATTTCCTGAAGTGCTCATCAGGCAGCTGCCTCCCCTGGGACACTTAATCAGAGAGTTCCCAGGAAAAAGAAAATGGAAAAGCCATGCAGAACTGTTCAGAAAGATCCAGCCATTGGTAAGCCCTTGGAGCAAGAACTGCTGTTTGTTTTATGCCTTTGACTGGTACCGTGGGACTCAGTGTTGGGCCAGTGTCCTGATGATCTATATGAAATTAACTCTTCAGTCCCCACCTTGGAGGAATTGATAGCAATTTGCTTTGTGTTCTCTTTGGAAGCTGAAAACGCTGATGGAAGATGAAGGCTTCAGATTCCTGCTGTGTCCTGCTGCATAAAGAGGCTGCTCATTGACACCATCAGGTAGAAATGAAATTCCCCGTTTGCTCTGTGTTAGCAGAGGGATGCTGGAGGAAGAAGGGTTGATTTTTAAACATATCTGAAGAAGTCAGAGTCCACCTCGGACAGACCCGTTCATGTTTTAAAAGCAGGTTAAAATTTTCTGCTGGGCAGTTTGCTTCAGGATGAGAAAAGCCACAGTTCTAAGAGCCGGGCTGCTGAGAGCAGATGCTCTGGTTCAGCTGGCTGATGGCCAGACAGGAAAACCTCTGGAAGTGAAGGGCAGCCTCTCCACAGCCTCGCTGTGTGCTCTGGGCACCTGCAGGCAAGGGCCCATGACTCCTCAGCACCCCACTGCTTTACAACCCCTTCCCACTAATGATTATGACACCAGTTCTAAAGCCTGGCTTGCAGGCCGAGGGCTTGTTTCTTTCCTTCTTTTGCTTTATATGGCTGCTGGAAGCAGTATTCCCTTGGTCAGAGCAGGGTGGTGGGCAGGAGCCTGAGTCTGGAAGCTGTCAGCCCTGGTGCCCGGCTCTCAGCCACAAAACAACAAGGCTTTCTGTCTGGGAAAGTAACATTCAATGACCAAAGCAATGACTAAATGGCCTAAAGCAGTTGTGTTCCATCTTTCAACTGAGAGATCACATAGCCTAATACAGAGACACCTGAGCTGCTATCATTGCTATAGCATGATTAGACAAGTCTACATTACACAAGCAAAAATATTGTTCCCCTTGATCACACGATGGAAAAGGTTGTTGCAGCCTTCAGAGATGTAGGCAGTGAGTTGGCTTTGGTCAAAATGGACCATCCAGGAAGACTGTACCTGGTTTGTAGCAGTGGATTTACACTGGACTCTCAGGGCTTTTCTCCTGCTGGACACAGCTTGAGAGGACATGGGGAAGGGGCACAGTGCAGCAGGCCCATGTTCCTTTGGTCTGTTACTGGGATGTTGCAAGAATCTTGCCAAATGACTTCTTAATTTCTGGGCATCCATTTCTCCACCGGTAAAACAGGAATGATGCCATCATTTCCTCTGCAAAGTGCTCCAAGATGGAGGTTAGAAAGCACGAATGAAGAGCTGGCTATAATTGCATCCAAATTTAGAAAGAAAAAGGGCTCTTTTTCCCTTGGACCTAATGTAATAAATAAATAAATGGAGCAGACCTAGCTTTATTGACAATTCCATCTGATTAGATGGAACTTAATTTCCAACATTTTTTCTGCTGGTGGCCATATTACAAGGCTGCCCCACAGAACCAGCTTGACCTTTGGGTCCCTCATAATTTTCCTGCCTATGAAGTTACTCTCTTACAGAATTAGTTTCCTCAGCATGCCTTTGTGGGGCTGGTGCTTTAAATCAGGCAGACCCAAGCAGCTGTAGCCCTGACAGGGTCATTTTACAGCTGGCTGCTGTTTGTCACCTCTCCCTCTTTCCCAGCTGGTAAGTACTGTTTTACCTTTCTTATTGCTGTGGAGATGACATTATCTTACACTGGAGAATTTCCCTGCCATACAGTTGCTGTGGATAATGTTTGTATACAGATGATGTTTATGAAAGCCAGGGGGCAATTTACTTACTGCAGTGGGCACCGTTGCAACATGTAAAATCATCCTACACAAATACCATTGACTAAACAGCTCCCTTCCTTCTCATAATTCATTACGGGAACAGGTTACCCAGGGATGGGAGGGAATCTCCATCACTTGGAGCCTGTAAATCAGGCTTGGCTGTCTTCCCAAGGAGCGTGCTGTCGCTGAACTGCATGGTGTTGGGCTGGATGGGGGCATTGCCAGGGAAAACTGACGGGCTCCTGTATACAGGCAGGCAGATGAGATAACCATCACAATCCCACTGGCCTTAAGCCTGCAGATCTACTGCTGTAGCTCTGGTTGTGCCAACACAGAAATCAGAAGACTGATGGAAAAAACATGTCCCTCTGCCTTCCTGAAATCTGCCCAAAGGCCAGGCCTGTGATACACATTGAGCACACCCGTCTGCTCCAGAAATGGTAGATCCAGCTTGCATAAAAAATTTAATTACTTTCCCTGCCTGGGCCCCTTGGCTTGTTGCTGTCTGTAGAAACTTGAGTAAAGACTGCCTGGATCCTGACAGTCAATGGAAAAGGGCTCTCTCCAGCCAAGAAGGAAAGGGAATGCTGAGCCAAAGCCCTTGCTCTGGATGCATTCTTCTCCCAAATTCAGCTGCTGATGATGCCTTACCACTTACTCTATGAAGCCTCTGCTTTGATATAGTTTCCTGAGCTCCTTTGCCATGTTCTTCATGGGGCTTGTCTATCCCAGCAACAGTTCTGACCACATGGGATCACCTCCCATTTGCTTGTTGGATGGGGATCACGCTCAGGAAGGCAGCACTAGCACCAGGGTGAGTACGTGGACATTTCCATGCAGCCTGGTGCTGCATGCAGGATGGCAGGAGGCTTCTTCGACTCCAGTGCTTGCAGTGTGGCTCTGAAGATCAAGGCTAAAAATGAACAGTACCACTCATCTTTTAAACATACAAATATACTGAAATTATTATGAGGGGTATCCCCTTTTAGTTCATTTTGCACTTTAACAGGGACCATAAAGTCCCCGCTTGTGATAAGTTGGGACTTTATTATTGATCAATTATTGATCTGTGCAAACAGTAGGTTTATACTGTTTTATTAATGTTCTGCAAAGAACAAGAATAAAGTTATTATTTATGGTCAGGAACACTTGTTTTATGCTCTCCATGACATCAGTAGCCAGCTGCTCTCCTTTGATGCTGCCCTGTCTGTAAACCCGTCATGTCAGGAGAATGCCTGGTTGGCACCTACCACAGCGAATCTCTGACCTCCTGGCTCCCAGCGGTGGATACCCTCCTTATCTCAGGTGGAACGTTTCTTTACCTCTAGACTGTGATAAAGAGGGTGTAAGGACTGAGATAGATAGATAAACAGATTTCTCTGAATCTGAGTTCATCTTGTGCTGACAGCAATTCCAAGTTGCTATTGCATGAGGCGCAGGTGGTCAGCCTGCTTCAGCCCTGGTGCCTGGGAATGGCAGAAGCTGATGCCTTGTCCCATTACTCCTGCAGCCTTCCCCACTGGTGAGTGTAAGGGACACTCCTTCTCACCCTGGTGCTCACTCCTGTAAGATAGAATAGTAGAATCATAGAATCGTAAGGGTTGGAAAGGACCTTAAGATCATCTAGTTCCAAGCCCCCTGCCATGGGCAGGGACACAAGCATGGACAAGATGGACCATCAGCAGTTCCAGTCTCCACAGAGATGAACAGAGAACCACCCTGTGTGCTGCAGCTCACTCCAGGCTTTCTGAGAGGACCTGTATTCACTGGTTGCAATAATACAGGTCAGTAGCAGCAAAACAGTGTCCTCCGCTGTAGCAGAAAAGTTCTGTGCCTGTGGCTGCTAAAGACTGCAAGCATCAGCCCCTTGGTCCCCAGGAAGCTCCTGGGATGTGAGAACCAATATTACCCCTATTTTACATCCAGGAGTGAGGAATTTGTCTGTGCCTGTGCATGGACTGGGAACTGAAGCCACATGTCTGTAAGACTGGCTCCATCATATTTCTGAGTCTGTAAGTATTTTCCTGTATTGGTGCCATGTAGACCATTAATAGCTGTGTCGTTGCCTTCCTGTGTACCTAATATAAAGCAGCATATTCCATTTTCACTTGATACTACATAATGATCATGTCGTTGGAGTTTGCTATTCATGTTAAGGGTTGTTTACGTTCTGCATGAGATGAAGGTCATAGGGAGAGGAGTTTTATATCAGACCAATTAATACATCTAGAAGAAAGCAGACAAGTTCTCAGGCATTTGAACTGTCTGTCTGGTCTGAAACAAGCAACAACCTTCCCGCTAAGCTCAGGCTGAGAAAGATTGCTCAGCAGCCATGCTGTGACATCCCTTTTCATCAGCGTTACTCTCCCTCAAGCAGCCCTGCTGATCTCTGGCCCTCATCATGCTGCTGCCCATGGCTGGCGTGGCTACTCGTGTGGCCACAAAGGCAGACCAGGATGCTGGTGCAGCTGAAGATCACCCTTTTCCATGGGTGGTGTTGGCCACATTTCCCACTGAGCTGCCACATCGTCATGGGCACACTGGTACCCACCAAAGGCAGGCACATGGGAGGGAATAAGTGGTGACAGGACACAAGGGCTGGCACTGCAGGGAACTCATCCAGTGCAAGCAGCGCTGACGCTCTGTGGGAAAGCATGACTGGATGTCAGTTGTATCAGCTGGGAGGTAACAAGGGGAGACCTGTCCTGGGCTGCTCTCAGGCTTCTTGTCAGTCTGCAATCAATAGCAGCTTTGAAGGTGAACAATGAATTAACTGCAAAGTCAGCATCACAGAGGCTATTTCAAGCAAGCAGCTCCCAAGTATTTCCACCCTCACTGTAAGTCCCACTTGTGCTGCACAGGGATCTGGCCAGCAGTATGGATGCAGGGTGCCGAATCACCAGGCACTGCTGAACGCAGCCCAGGAATGCTCACCCGTAAAATGGGATTTGTGGCTGTAACAATTGTGTGAGAGCAACAGTCCTTTCAGCCTTAACAGTATCAAATCTGCACTCACTGTCTTCGAGAATCCATCTGGCTTGGAGACTATTTTGTCAGGCCCAACAGATGTTGAGGATCACAAGCAGCAATATTGGGAAGTTCGGATCAGGGGACTCCTCAACAAATGTCTCCTGTTGCAGGATTTCTTTTGCCTAAGGACGGGCCTAGGGCCCTCATTTTCCTGTGGTATTTTGAAGAACAAGGCTGCAGGATACCACAGACAGGGATTTTATTTGTTTGCTTGTTTTTAAGCTATGAAAGGAAGCGGAACCATTCCGACCCTGCCAGGAGCTGAACACATGTTGCTGAGATAATTTTGCAATATTCATTGGATGCTTGGAAGTTCTAAATCACTTCTTGCTTGCATATAAACCTTCTCACCCTGCTCTAAGATTGTCAACCATTTCCACCTAACTTGGTGTGGTCCAAAGATTAATGGAGTCTGACAACATTTTGTAAAACAGAAATTTATTGAGGCAGTAGGATAGATGAGCAACAATGTGCCTATACCTCAACTCAACCAGTAGCAAACACAGGCTCATCAGTGTTGCCATCGTTCCTGTGTACTACCAAGGACACTTGGTGTCCTGTCATCTGACAGCAACAGCAAACCATGCAAATACTTTCTGAACGTGGTAAGAGTTGTGCCATCCCTTCTCTCAGCACTGGTAGTGAGACTTGAGAGAAGATACCTTGCATGAATAATGTGGGCATTATCCTGCCTACACTACTGATGTCAAGCAGGGTCAGCGTGTTGGCAGTCTGTCTATACTGCCAATACTGGTCAAAGGCAGAGTATCAGCCGTCTGCCTACACTGCCAATATCAATGAGCAGGGTGTCAGGAGGTAGGGTGTCACTTGGCTGTTGTCCTGTGGCTACAAAGACGTTGCAAAGTGGCCTATTACTATATTATAAGCAGATGTGTATGTCTGAGTCCTTTGTTCTCAGCTCATGTGGAAGAATCTTCAGCACCAATAATATCAACAGAAGTAGCTCATCTCTACTTCGAAGCCACCCCCTCCCCTTTCATCCCTTGTGTAAATAGAGGAAGGTCAAATGCTCTTTCCTCTTGGTGACCTAGCTGTCACATACATTTACCCAGTGCTTTACACTGCATCGTTTCAAAGCCCTTCATGTCACCACAGTAAGCAGGTTTTTTCCTCCACTGTGCAGATGAGAAGAACAGGGATGACAGGGACAGCCCGGGGCAGTAGTGGGGCCAGATAGCTGAACATGGCTCCTTTCTGAGCTTGCGGGGAGACAAAAGCACCATCGAGTGCAAGTGGTCCAGTTGGCCTCTGTGACATCCACAGTGCAAAGTGCCATGGACGGACCTGGGACTCCATTGTGATGAAAACGCCATCCAACCCTTTCTCCTCTGAAATGCCATCCAACTCTTTCCCCTGTGGTTCTCAAGATTTGGGGAAGGTGGTGGAATATACCTTCAGGCAGCAAGTCAAGTACGGTTTGTAAACCACACTGTGTTTGTTGACATCTCCCATGTCATGCCGTGTGGCATAAAAGTCTTCCTCACTGTTGGAAGTGCCTGCCCAATAAATAACAGAGGTACTTAGTTAGGGCGTCATTTTACTTCAGCTACTACTCTGTCATGAGCAATATTCTCTTAATATTTACAGTGTTTTTCTGGTGCTAGCATTCATATCCCCTCAGAAGAAGAGCTGTCTTTACCAATGTACTGTGCTAACATTCCTATACCGAATCCTTCAAAAATATTGACTTTTCAGAATAAAGTGGAAGAGGTCCAGAATTGCACAAATCAATGATCTAAGCATATTTACTGAAATCCTCTTGGGCAAGGGCTGACACATCTTAAGATTCACTTAAAAAATCTCTGCCAGTACAAAGCACGTTATGATCATATTGAATAAAAATGAGTCTATCCCAGAAAACAGTACAATTCTGCTAAGTACTTTCAGATCCTATGGGACAAAGGTGTTCCACAAATACGAGATGATGTTTATTACGACTGAACTAGATTAAGATCGCGTAGTGTGAATAGCTCACTAAATAGTTATATGTGTTAAAAGGAGACACAGAAACAGCAATCACAATTTATGCTCTACAATATCAACCAGTAGGAGGAAATACTCGTGCTGGCTTGATATTACACTGAGAATAAACAGGCATGGTGCATACGACAAACCGTGATCAAGAACGTTGCTTTGAAAGTACAGGACTACAACTTTCAGATGCATTGAGTCCTTCCACCATTTCAGAGAACCCTTTGCTCATGGGTCAGAGGTGCTGTAGCACACACAAAGTGAACTAACTGTCAGTATTCTGAAAGGACTCAAGCAGTGTTTGTCCTACTGGTAGGACCATGGACCCCTTAGATGTGGGGGTTTGAAGGTGTAGGGGAGATGCTGGATACATCCTGAGGAACTGATGAGGGTGAGGAAGAAAGAGAGAAGTGTGGACAAGAGCAGGGAGAATCAGTACTGTTCAGTACCTTGTCCATGGCTGGAGGAAGATCCTCCAAGGAAGAAGATGCTGCTGGCAGAGGGACACAGCCCTGCTCTGTTCTGAGGCACTGTCCTTATAGCTGGGTGGATCGCAGAAGCCCCACTAGTTAGTGCCTGTGGAGTCTTTAGAGAGCAGTCTGAGCAAAACCTAGTGCAGAGGCCAGAAAACATTTTGCTTCTCCTCTCTGTTCTCTTTCATGCAGGATGATTCTGGATCAGCTTCTGGCTCGCAAATGCATGGAGTGAGAGGCCCAGGTCCACACCACCCCCTGCCCTAAGCACAAAGGTGTGCCCAGGTTGATGGGAAGGCTGTTGGGGCAGCAGGTGTGGTTTGAACAGCCATTTTCTGTCTTCTCTGCCCTATGTACGATTAACTTTATGAGCGTCCAGGCAGACCATATGGGTTGATTAACATGCAAAGGTTTTTACTCTTTAAAAACAATACAATTCTCTCCTCACTCAAGGAAGGAAATTTTGCTGACTCTATTGGTGTCCCTCCTGGCTTTTGCATGTCTCTCTGAGCTGAGACCCAGTCTTTACTTCCTTTTCATCCTTTAAAAACTTCACACTGCAATTTACTGTATTCCTGACTCGAAAGCAATATCCACTCTGCAAATTATTGGCAGGAAGAGATCATTTTGTGTCCAAGGTCAGCACAAATTTACACTGAATTCATTATACTGCAATTGGCTTGGAAAGGCTTTTGAATGCTAAGATTGTTTATACAGTTTTTCTTTCTTTATCTTACGCATAGTTGGTCTTGCACCTAGAAAGAGATTTTGATGTTTTAATGGAAATCTCTAGTAATTTTGCACACAGAATTAGAAAGAAATAGGAGTGCTGAAAAGGGCTCTCTGTGCTTTGCTATTGCTCTCTGAATCTGCAAACAAACCATGAGCAGCTGGCTCCATGTGCAACCACAGCTTCTGCATATGTGCAGTAAGGTAGGTATAAGTGACAACCAGTCATTTACCAGCCCCACTACAGCAACGGCTGCCAGTCACATGCCCTGGTGACTGTGATTCAGTGTCATGGCAAATAATGTGAATGATGCTGGTTGACGTGTTGTGTCATCCAAGGAATCTGGAAAATGAACAACATGATAAAATTCCTTCTTTATTTATTAGCCTCTCTTTTAAGGAGATCTTCCTGATAGACACATCTCCTGAGCAGTTTGTTTGTTTGTTTGTTTTTTCATTGCTTTCTTCCTTTCTAAGAATTTCCATGTTCTCACAATGGAAAATCTCAATAGCATCCCACAAAATTAAAACAAACCTAACAACATTGAGTTTGAATGTATGTAGCTATTTCTGCCAGAAAGCTCTTCCACTGGAAATCTTTTTACCAACTCTATATAAAACTTAGCTGAGCAAAAAGTTTCTTCAGACTGAGGAATTACATATCAGACTATGTAAGAGAAATTACTTCCTGATCACACTTTTACACAATCGTTTCATAGAGTTTGACTGCCCTGTAGCAGTCTATCTTTAGCAGGATCATTATGAGCTATTGGATATTGAATTAACAAAATGCCAGCTGGTTTCCGAGGGCAGGAGGGTGTAAATCAATAGTCACTGGAAATTAAGAGTGTTGTCCAATAGCTAGATGACGAAAATCAGAGCTCACATGTTTGTACGCTTCACTCAACCCGAGATACTGATTCCTATTGTGACCTTGGGCAATCTTTCGACCTCCTTGTGTTTGGTACACTTTTACTGCCTAATTCAGAAGCAGAAAGGCTTTTCCAAACCCGCTTATATGCATAAAAATCTTGTATATTTGGGGAAACTAATTTCCAGAAATGTTTCTTACTTCTACAGTGGTCCTGAGCAATAAATTCTTCAGAGTGCTATTCAGTTTCTGAAATGGGTGGGGGAGTGTAGAAGAAGGAAGGTATCAAGGTAAGTGATAATATGAGAGAGGAGGAGCATATAATACCAGGAATGGCAACCGTAACCTTCCATACTAAATGTGCATTCCTCTCCTCGGAGGAAGTCTTCTTGACTGGGTGCAGCCGTGTACCATTGCATTAGCTCCATCTGGTCTTGAATCTGCTGAGTAAGTCAGCCATTTATTCTTTACATGAATACCTGAGTGATAAAACACATTAATACAGGCCCAGACGTGACCAAAAGGGACTTGACTTGCCTGTCCTGCCTGCACAGGATACTCAGAACAGCAGATTAATTTCTAGATGTTTTGGAGAAGTAACATCCCCTCATCCCCTTCTGATGTCCTCTTGCCATCATGTTTCCTGCAGCAAGTCATAACTGAACAACAACTGGAGCAGTGTAAATGTAGAACAGGACATTTTCCACTGAAAAACAATACGGCAAAGAGGGGAAAAGAAACTGAAATGGCATACTGTTTGTCCTGACTACAATACGCAGACATTATGGAAAAATACCACCAGGAAACCTTAGGATGGTTCTAAGACGTGGGTTTACACTTAAATTTTGTATTTCTGAAAAGACTCCTGGACAATGTTGTATTACAGGCTCCAGACTCCTTGCTCAATTAGCTAACAAGGCTAATAATTTATTCATATATTTCTTAACTTCTTTTTGATCAAGAAGTGTACTACATCTAATATGAGGCAGCGGTTTAGGGAAGGCTTGGGACCAGATTGATTCACTGCTCTAAATGTGGAAGATGGCAAGTCAGCCATGACAATAGTTAATGACATATAGTTAAGTTAGGTAATGGAGTCTTCATCCAAAAACATGCCAGGTGCTCTTGTGCTGTGCTGCAAAGCTGGCAACACATGCCTTCTTTCTCACACTGTAAAGTGAAGAGCACTTTTCAGTGGCTCAGAGCACACTGCTCTGCCCAGATGAATGGATCTTCTTGCAGGATTGCTTTGTTGTGGGAGGTGAATGAGAATTTGAAGAGGGCTGCTGGGTCTTCCTTTCATTGGCATAGCCATGGGTTTTTCAGTTACTTGGCTGAGGCAGAAAGGTATTCCTTCAATCTCCCAATATTTTAGAGAAACACATCTAAGAAAGGTCTTTCAGATGAAAAAGTAAGACCTTCAAAGAGGAGTCAATGAGCAAGTTTGTCCCAAAAATTGCATTTAATGGGAGATCATAGACAGTGATGTGAAAGAAAAGAGGAAAAAAAGCCAAAATCCTTGTATTTAAGTGGTACCAGTAGCAGTGAGAATAGTGCCTTCAGACAGCAGATTGTGGAGTTCTGCACAAGGAAGCTTCTTGACTTTAATACAGTGCAGCAGACAAGAAAAAGCCGTTCGACATCAGCAACACAAGCAAAGGACTTTTAGCAGCTGAACAAGTCAAACTGACTTGCAGATGTTTAAAGACCATGACTGTTCAAGTACTTCTCTATCCAGTATCTCCTGACTGTGGTGCCTACTCAGCATAGCTGCATATGGAAAAAAAAAGGTTTAGAAATATTTTATGTTTATTACAGTCCAGATTCACTCCTGTCCCCAAAGTACCATCAGGACCACCAGTGAACAAAAAGAACTTACTACCTTGGGAATAATACAGATTTTATAGTTGGATGATGGTTTCAGGTTAATTAATCTAGTCAACTGTATTACTTTGAGAAGTGCTAAAAGGAGGGAGCACTGAGATGGAAGCTATGGCAGAACTGAAAGCAGGGAATAGGATTTAAGCATGGAAGCAGAGGGCCCTGTAGGGAGGACATGGTTGCCAGTTCAGTTTTCTGAGATTTCTCGATTTCTACCATGTAATGCCTTACCACTTTTTTGTACAAATGGGAATTTGACTGTAGGAAAAAGATCATGTGTGTCTTACCTCAACTCTTGTCCCAGACAGTGACTGCATGGCTGTGACCAAGGTGACACTTTGATTAAACAGCACCTCCTCAGATTATTTTATGCCATTTTTAATTTTCAAAATTAGATTTTAGAGTTAATTTTTTTTTTTTTTCCTCCTAAACGAGAAGGAAAAAAAAACCCCAAACCTCAAACCATCTTGTTGCAGTTTCTACCCTCTCCCTTTTCTCCCTCTTGACAGGAAGGCAGATGTAAGTAAACAACATTGAGTGTTTACTTAAAAGTACCACTTCTGACTGTTTTTTTTCTTGTTCACCTCTTTAAAAGAGAGAAGGTCATCTCTGTGTTACACAGAGTCAAATTTAGACTGAAGCTTCTTTCTTCAAAAAATAATGCTTAGTGTCTTTCCCAACTCCATCACTCCCCCCTCCCCCCTTTATTTCACTCTTTCAGAAGAGAGAATCTACTAAATAAAATCTGTGGGGTATTTTTGCAGCCAGTTCTCCATTAAAATAGTTTTTTCACTCAGTAAAGAGATTTTAGTATTTTTTTTTCAGTATTTTTTTCAGTTATTAAAAGTTACAAAATAAATCCAAATTCAATATCTGATTTCTTCAGAAAGGAAAGCCACCCTGCAGGATGACCAGGATAGGCTGGAAGAGTGGGATAACAAGAACCTTATAAAGTTGAACAAGGACAAGTGTAAGGTCTTACAGCTGGAAAAGCACAATCCAAGAGTGCAGCACAGGCTGGGATGTACCCAGCTCAGAGCAGCTCTGTGGAAAGGGACCTGGCGTCCTACTGGACAACAAGCTCAATATGAGTGAACAACATGCAGCTGCGGCAAAGAAAGCCAACAGGATGCTGGGGTTGCATCGGCAAGGGCATCACCAGCAGAGATAAAGATGTCCTTGTCCCACTCAGAGCTTGTCAGGCCACACCTGGAATACTGTGTCTGGTTTTGGTCCCTCCTACACAAAAATGATGTGTCCAGAGAAGGGCCACAAATATGACCCAACAACTAGGAAGCCTGTTGTATGAGGAAAGGCTGAGAGACCTCAGTTTGTTCAGTCTAGAGAAAAGAAGACTCAGGGGACACCTTATCCCATGTTCCAGTACTTAAAGGGTGGCTACAGAGAAGATGGAGATTCCCTTCTTACAAGGGTTCACACAGAAAAGACATGGAAAAGGTGGGTATAAGTTACTCCTGGGGAGATACCGATTGGACACAGGAGGAAACTTTTCCAAAATGAGAACAGTCAGCCATTGGAATAATCTCCTCAGGGAAATGGTGGATTCCTCAGTGTTGGACACTTGTAAGATTCGGCTGGACAGGGTGCTGGGACATCTTGTCTAGACCATGCTTTTGCCAAGAAAGGTTGGATGAGATGATGCTTGAGGTCTCTTCCAGCCTGGTATTCTATGGTTCTATGGTTCTGTGATTTATTTTATTTTTCAAGAGTCTGCCCATGCTGATCTTTTCTCTAATTTAATTCCATGCAACCTTTCTAGCTTGAAATTCACTACTTGAAATAAAATTTAAATAATGTTGCTGGCATATTTAGATTTCTTCTGCATGTAAGAATAAAATATATATCCGTGATACTAATGCCAAGCTTATATAGTGGATCCGAGTGTGTGCTTTGAGAGATTGGCAGTGGGTACTTGACCTCAAAAGGAAGATGTGTAGGCAAAGGGTGAGTATGGTGCCTCGGACTGAAGTTAAGCTCTCAGCATATTACAGTGCAAGTTCTCCTTCAGCTTTCCCTCTTGCACTGACTTTTGTACCCTTTCTTGGGGTTACAACCCAAAAGCTGAGCAGTGCCAATTCAACCTACTTATTCTTTCTCTCTCAGTTCTGTTTCTGCTACATCTTTTGTTAAATAAAGTGACCCAAGTTAATGCCATTTTCAGGACACAATTTCTTTTTTTCCTTATTCACCTTTTTACTCTTTGTAGCTCACCTCTAATTGGCATTTTTCAGAGCACATTAATGGTGTTTCTCATAGTAGAACATTTCATTGACTTTTCTGCACTCTTGGTAGGTCACTGCAAAGCTGAGTTTAATTCCACAGCCTACTAATGCCAGACTCTATGACTTTGTGGATGATCTTGAACTCCTCTCTTCTTATCTTCTCCATCTGTATGATGGGCATAGTGATTCCATTTCACCTTTAACAGTTTGAATGTGAACCCCTCCAGTAGGATTCAGCATCATTACTTTGCCTTTGGCTTCATTCATCTGAGGTTTAACTACTTTTACCTAAATTTCTTAATGCCTCCTTAACTCAGGCTTTCCATTAGTTTATCTCAGTAGTATCCTTGCATTCTTTTCCTCCTTTTGAATCTGCAAATCTACCCTATTACTATCACTGTAAAACTGCATACATATGACATGGCCTTGACAGGTCAGATGTTCAGCTACCTTGCTCTGAGCCTATCAGCATTGTTTTGCACATTTGTTTCAGTTAATACCCTGTGTTTTTCCCATTCTGCACAAACATACAGAAAACATAAATAAATAGTTTGTAACCTACAAAATATGTAGCCAAAGGGGAAAAACCAGGCAAAACAGGGACATGAAAAATGAGCACAGAAAGTTGAAACAGCTGACTCTGAACCCTGGCTGCCTCACTTGAGGTCCACCCCTGCAGCCACTGAATCAGTGACTGTGATTCCCCTGAGGCTAACCTCTGATAATCCATTATATATAGATTTTTTGCTATGTATGGGAATGTCTACCCACAAACAAACCTAGCCATGTACTCACATTGCTTCCTATTCAGCATTCAGAACATGCCTTTATTTTTCTTTGCTTTCTTGCTCTTCTGCTCCTCTGTCTGGTCTTCTCTAGGCAGAAGCTCTGCACCAGTTGTGAAGGACTGTAGCCCTCATCCAGTCTTCATTTCAACCCTTTGCTCGTTACTCAGTTTGTGAAATTTGAGAGAGAATCAACTTTTTCTCACCTTCTTATTATTTAATTCTGCAATTAGGTTGCCTTGGTTTGCAAGGCACTTTGGGCTGTGGATTTCAGGAGATGTGGCATACAAAATAAGTGCCTATTGACTTGGCAAGGCTGAAGATGTCTCATTGATTCCAGTGTTCCCTGTATTATTCTCTGTTCCATGCTCAATATCCCCCAGCTTTTTATTCTTTTATTATTATTATTATTATTTTGATGGCTGCTGCACATTGAATACATATCTGTATTGAGCTGTCCACAACAATGCCTTGGTCTTTGTCCTTATAGGTTACAACTGATTCAGAGCCCATACATGTTCGCAAGTAGTTTTAAACTGTTCCCTGCAAGCCACATGTCTAGGTTGAGTTTCATCTAGTTTGCTACTGTTCAATTGCCTAGTTTGGTTTAGTCCATTTTGAGCTCCTTACAATCTCCTGTCTTGGCTAGGCTGGCTTATTTTTGTTTCATCAGCATGTTTTATCCCTTCCCTTTTATTACACTTTTGTGATGAGTTGCAGTGTGAGATATGGCTGTTTCTTTGAAAGTGAAATGAGACAGCTATCTATTGAGAATATAGGTTATAATCTTTGGACAATGCTACTTGCTGATCTCCTGGGAACGGGTTATTGACTTCTTTTTATGGCATTTTAAATCGTAATTGTTTACAAGCATAAGAACACATGTTTTTTCGTGATCTGCATTTATCTAAAGATCTAACAGCCCCTTATTATTGTGAATATAGTCTGACAAAGTCCCTGCATTGCTGGAATAAAGGTTTTCTCCCCCATTTTACAGTTAGAAATTAAAATCACTTAGGAAAAAAATATTACAGAAGATAACAGGAAAAAGGTCTACTCAGCCCAGTCCCTCACAGGAATAGGATAGAAAAGCAGTAATACTTTTGAGATACTTTTCCAGACTTTAGTAACTTGTGTTTCTCAGGGATTTCTACAGGCAGAGTCAGTATGTTTGCATTTACCAGTGCTCTGTAGCAAACAGGCATTTAACCCAGGGTAAAGAAAACTGGCAAAAATGGTGGAAGTTTTCTGAGCGGTTCCTGCTCTGGTGGCTGCTCCTGCTCATGAGGTTCTCTGTGTGGTTTCTCCAGAGACAAGAAAATTGTTCTTATGCAAGTCCAGACCTGGACCACAGGTCTCTGCTGCAGAGAACATGCCTGTGGACACACCTGTGTATCTCCAACACAGTCATCATCGTGCCCTTGGCGCCAGGGAAGCTACCCCTGCTTTGGTAGGCAGTCCCATGGCTGGATTGCTGGTTGTCCATGTTTTTACATCAGACAGGCAGGAAGCAGCATGGCTTTAACCACTGGGGAGAACTTTCCCTGAGACTGCTCTAAATCTGCATAGCAAGCCAAGACAGTGCTGGTGGAAGCAACTTCTCTGCCTTGACGTGTGGACTCTACCCTTGCTTATAAACACTCCTTTTTTTCTCTCTTGCTCAGATACAAGAATATTGTTGGAGACACTGACAAAAGCCTTGCTAATGTTGACATAAGTGATATCCACTGATCTCCACTGAAATCAAAATCACTTGGGAACCCACTGATTTCCCACAAATCCAGTTATTTTGTCACAGAAAGTGATAGGTTTGATCAGGAATGATTTAACTTCAGTAAATCTGAACTAACTCAGATTAAGGGGTTCCTTGAGGTACTCTTCCCAATGAGTGGGAAGGGACTTGTTCAGCTCCAGAGTCTCAGAAACATTTCCAGAATCTAATTGCTTTATCACTTTTTTATTCTTTGAACTTGAGTTCTTTTTTGTGTTTCATTTTCTCACTCAGGAAAGTGCCTTTCTCTCTTTGGCAATAGTTCATCCTCCTCCCTCATGAACAGTGAATCTAAAGGTTCATTTCATTTTTCTGTAATGCTTACCTCTTCTGGCATCTGGTCTCTGCTCTTCTGTCTCTGGGAGACCCAAATGAATCCTTTGGTGACCTCTTCTTCTCTATATATTTGAAAAGAAGTTCTATCATTTACCCCAAGTTCTTGTGCAGTCTTCACTTCACCCTTTCCTTAGCTTTTCCTGTTTGTTTGGTGCAGGATTTTTTTGTTACAGCCATCACCCCACGCTGCAGATTTCTCTGCATACCTGCTGTGTTTTATGACTTATCTTCTTATCTTTGATTACTTTTTGTTAAATCTGAATTGCTGCACTCCATCTACCAGGAGCACAGGAACATTTGGCTTTTTTATTATTTTTGGTATCACTCTCTTCCCCCCCCCTTTTTCTAAGTTATTTTCTAATATTGCTGTTCTCTAAAATGCTGACTGCTGGAAGTCTGATACCTGTATTAGGAAAGCTGCAAATACACAAGACTCCATTTTGGTTTTAGTCCTCCTCTGTCCTGCGAGGGAATATAGGAACAATGGAGCAACTCAGGAGTCCTTCTGCCATGTGGGCTGCATTGGTAACTCCCTGGCTGTGCAGCACTGCTATCTGTTTTACATGCATATGATATCTCAGTTACCAAAAGACATGGGTGTGGTGTAACCTGTTCAAAGTCTTTTTTGCACAAAAGCCCTTTGAAGAGGATAGCATCATTTCATCTGTTTCACAAGCAAGGGTCTAGGCTAAATAACATACCCAGGCCATGGGAGACACAGAGTCATAGAACTGTACTGACTGGCTCCTTCGGGGGTTGTACAGTGCCCCTGAATCCACCGGTTTCTTCCCATAACAGAATCTTAGCTAATATACAGTGAAGTTCCCAAATGGACTTGCCAAAATTGAGCAATGGGCAACAAAGTCCAGGTGTCACCCCTGGCTTAGAGATGTCCAGAAGTGCTGGTATGCATTTTTGAAGGGGTGGGAGTAGTCTTGTTTTATAGAGTTTTACATGGGCTTTACAAGCATAAAGTTACAATGTCCTTCCTAGAGAAGAATCACAGAAAAATTTGCTCTTGGGTTTGTTTGTTGTTTGGTATTGTCTAAAGAGATCTCTGCTTCTCACTTCCTTCGTACTTACACTTAGGTTATTTAGGGTGTCAGCTCTGTGTGATGTTTATTTCAGTCAGGACTTTCATCCTTAGAAGACCTGGTTACAGGGTAGAAGGCTGCTCCTTTGCTTCAGCACAGGTTTTTTCCCTATCTGAGTATTTCAAAACATTTGATAAATCCCCCTGTAATTAATTACTAGAATATTTTACTGAATATTTGTGGATTTGCTGATCTTTCTTTAAAAAGGTAAGGATAATCTGGCAAAGAGTGCTAAATAAAAAAGTAACTAGTCATAAATTAGAGACACAGCTGTAACCTACTCCCTCTCTTAGCCTAATCAGAAACCCATCCTGCTCTTGGGTATCTAGTTTCCTTCTTGTTCTTTTTCGAGAGCTTTTTTTTCTTGAGAAAATCTCACTAGGGAGTTATTAAAAGATAAAGCTCAACAGCTTTAAGTATTCCCAACAGTTACTCTATAGTGCATCTTTATACTTTTTGCAAATTGGTGCATGTAATATGTAGAATGTGTACATACAACATTTACACAGATCCAGTTTTCTAAAAGCAGGCTGATGACATTAGCCACAGCTCCATACCACTGTAGACAATTACTTGATATGATTCCTGGCCATGTCAAGTGTCAGTAGCTCCTTCTTCACTGCTTTGGAAGAGCTCATTGCTTGAAAGAAGCGCAGTTGTTGCCCTTACCCACATGGCCCATCCCGACTCGGGAAGAATATCAAGGAACTGCTGGGGGCCCCCCTTAAAACCTCACAGAAAAATAGGAGATGGCGCCTTGCCAGACCAGCAACCCCCTGAGGTAGCCATCTAACTTGTGTTTAGGGATTGCTCATACATGCCTTTCTCATTTCATAAAGGAAGGCATTAATAATTCCTGGCAGGGGACAAGTATTTCCCCCTCTGGCTCTTTACCACCCATGAAGATCATAGAATAAAGCCTCCAGTGAAGGACATTGTCTGACACTCAAACACTGGAGATTTTTGTCTGGGGCTCTACAGCAGTCAATGGGCAGCTGTAAGAAGATGCCCAAGCCTGGCACTTCTCATGCCTGCCCATGCTGTGACTCTGGCTGCCTCACTGTGCATCACTTGTAGTGTAATCTGGGTGGCCGTACGAGGTGGCACAACACCCTGGTAGGTGTCAGTGTCCACCCAGGGGCTGAAGAATGGCACGTGGTGGTGATCCCTGCCAGCAGAGCAGCTGGCACATGGGCCACACTAGGTGGGCAGCCTCTCCAGCAGCATGAAGTGCTAGGCAGGACGGATGTCCCCTTCCTCACCCTGGCTGCAGGCATTTTTGCTTCCAAACTCTTGCTGGTGCAGGGCTTTTGAGGGTAACCCATGTCCTGCCTCTAACCAGGTGTACTGGTTTGTGCTGGGATGGAGTCTCTACTTTTGCACTGAGCAGTGCAAAGAGGTGTAAGTGGATTTCATGGAGTGATCATGTCCCCCCAGCCGACACTGGACAGAAACATCCCTTGCACATACCTAGCATGCATGTTACAAGATAGATATAGAACAAAACTCAGAACTTGCCTTTATCCTACCACTCTAAACGCTGCCTTAGTGGCCCTTTTTGGCTAAAAGCTTGGAATGACAAGCTGTACTCCATTGCTGCGTTGCATCTGACATAGCTGTTTTTCCATACTGTACTTCTTCACCTTATAATCCGTATCTTTTTACATGAAAGATCATTGTGATTATCAACTCAGTAAACACTGTTTTAATTTCTGAAGCAGAAAAAAAAAGATGAATAGTGAGCTTGAAATGATTCAGTTAAGTTTCCAATGTGAAGCAGAAATTCCAAGTGCTCATGGTGTTGAGGCTGCTTGTTGGGAAAGGAAAATAAAACATGTTCTGTTGTTCATGGACTCAAAATAAAGATGTTGCTCACCAACACAATAGTAAACTCATCAGACAAGTCTTTCAAATTGTTTGGTGACCTTTCTAGCCTGTCAAATGTTAGTGAAGACATTTTAAAACAAAACAAAATCAAATGTTACGAGAATTTGTATGAAAACTAAAATGACATTTTTTCATCATCAGGATGAATTTATTGGCATGAGAAAAGAAGAAGCAAAATTAATTTATTCCATTCAATATCATGCATGCATTTAGGCTGACATGACAGGGAAAGATAGATTCCACCAGTCACACTGTTTGTGTCTTGCAGGAGATGGTTTTTATATATATATATATATATATACCACTTCTTTTCCCTTGGTCTATGCTCCATCCATGAAATTATATGTGTCATTTTGGTTTACATAAAAATATTTTATTGTTGCAGAAATACAGACCCACTATGTAGCCTGTGGTTCTCTCTATGAAATTTTAGATCATTAGTTTCAATGTTTTAGAGCTTCAGGCACTGCTTTGCAGTGATAGTCTAGCGAGCTATGTTACCCATTGCAGTTAAAACATGTAAGACTGCTTTAAAAATGTAGTATTTGTGAGTAATAAAGCAGTCATTCAAATCTGTCAGGAAAATTTGCCAACAAAGCTACAATATCTTCTCATCTGCTCTCTGCTTCCATTATTGATCGTAATGGGGAAAATGTATTCAATGGAAATTACTCACACTCGGTGACCGCAATTTTGTAAGGGAAGGTCACAGAATAAATGAAAATAAGTTTCATATGATACTGCTTTGTAATTTGGGACAGATACTTAACTAATATAAAACTGCAAGTTTTGCTGAGATCAAAAGAGGTAAACAAATTCACTCTGGCTGAGCAGATCTGGAGTACAAGACAATCACAGATGTGACTCTTTTAAGTCAATTGATCTGAAATTTGTTGTTGATCAGATTTACTCATCTATCTTTAAAACCAATATTATTTTTCAAGATCAAACAGGTTTCATGGAAGATATCCCATCCTTACTGATGTCAGTGGAGAAAAAGACACGCTGTGTTCTTCACTGAAGCGTATGAAGAATTGGTGCCTTCATATGCTGCTAGCAAAAATGAAGGGGATGAAGGAAGAAAAACAGTCAGTGGCTACACCATGGTATTTAAGTCAGAAAAGAACTGCTGCACTATTTATGCTTGCATAACATGTAGGTGTCTTGATTTGGTGCCCACAGGAGTTTTGATTGATAGTCTCAAAAGCCAAGGGCTTACACTTCCATAGTATATCATGAAATTACAGGGAAGAGCAAAAGAACTACATCTGCTGAGAATGTGGTGTTTTTAAAAAAAGACTAGATAAGTGGCCAAAGAGATATAATGAAATGCTACATGTTTGGATACTTGAATGAAAGGCAGTGGAGAGATAATCAATAAAGTCTGTCTGCATTTAGCACCAGTGCATGAAGCCATTGAACGGTCTTGCGTAGTATGCAAGTTATGTGAGTGCTCATACAAACACTTACACAGCTCACTGTGATGGAATGAATTGTAATCTTTCGAAAGAGTTTATGTGCTTTGAAATATACTATTTTTTTGCTAGTATATACTACATTGCTGTTCGGAGCCCCAATTTCTAGAATAACACAATCATTTTCCTAATATTACCTTGAAGATGGACTTGGCCATAAATCTATGCATAGGATGTGCAAGGATGTCATGTAAACCTTGCAGCCTGGGAAGTTGTGGTTATTCTGCTGAGGGGAACTGCAGCTGCTGATGTCTGTGAGTCAAATAAACCTCTGCCTTATTATTGCATTGCTATTTAAAAACATGGAACAAACATCTCTCTTCAAATAATAACAGAAAAGTTGATTGTTCCATGCCTTGGGAGCACGAGTTTCTGAGGTCAATAGGGACAACAAAAAAAAATTGAAATAAAATGAAAATGGAGCATTGTGGATCTCAGAAAAATAAGGCAGCTTCAATTTCCTTCCAGTGCGGCCTGGGGATCTGGAAAATATTCTTGATCTACCAGACATTTGCAGAGTTAGTGCTCTTTAAAAAAAAGAAATGTTTTCATATGATTCCTAATTATATTCTTTTATAATGAATGGAGACAATTTCAGATGATTTGTGGCAGGAGATAGGCAGAAATGATGAAAAATCAAATGGGAACAATGTACGCTGATGACTTTCCTGGAGTCTCTGTAGGGTGATTATTATTGCCTTTTACCAGACATAGTGAGGAAAGTGTATCAGTGAATTGGTAAAAGGTTGTTCTACATTTCTTTCTCATTTCCCTAAGAATACAAAGATTAATCTTTATTTAACTCCCTTCTCTCTAAAGCAGATCCATTAGCAAGTCAAGAATCAAGCTATCGTGATAGACATCCTCAGTGCTGTCACACACTGATGCTCTCCTTCCCCTCCATCCACAGTCTGTAGAGAGCTGATGGCATCTACCGTTGGCTCTTCTGCACATAAAGCCTTGTGGAGCCCAGGGCTAGTCCACACTGTCATTCCTATGTGGAGTCAATTTTCTATCTTTCCTTCCAGCATCTCACAGGACAAATCTCACTAATACTGAGGTATTAATGCTTAACCTGGCTTTGTGGTGAAGCACATCAGGCCGTCAGATAGATGTGACGGGAGGGACCAGCTACTCTAGCCTCCTGCTCAAAGAAGGGCGCACTTACTCCAGGTTGCTCAGAGCCTTGTCCAGGCTCGTTTTGAATACCTCCAAAGACAGAGGTGGCACTTGCCTCTCTGGGCCTCTGCTCCCTCTGTGAATTTTTCTCTACTTGTGCTGGGCTGGAGTTTCCTTTGCTGTGTGACCTGGACCATTGCTTCATCCTTTTGCTGTGACCCTGAGCAGAAGGACTCTGGGAACAGTCCTGGGACTGCAGCCCGACAGGGCTGGCCATGAGCACAGGACGCAGTACAGTGGGTCAGCTCTGACAGTACATCTGAAAGTGCCCCATCCTTCTCCCTTTGCAGGAGGTGCTAGAAGACCTCCATCAGTGAGAGCTACTGCTTTAGGAATCCTTTTCATGCTACTCATTACAAATTGGCTCAGCAGTGAAGTAAGATTTCAAAGTAAGCATAAGAAAAATTATTACTTTTTTTAGTAAGGATCAAAACTGTAGTAATTTTCACTTACACCACCTTTAGAGAAGCAGTATTCACACACAGCTCTTTCACCTTCTCACTGTCAATGGTGCCCTGCAGCATTAAGGTCCACAGCTTAGGTCCACTTGTCAGGAAGGAATTTTCTCTTGTATTTGAGTTGGTTCAATGTTTAATTTCATTGCTATTCCCTTCCTACCATCTCCATTTCTGCCTCCAGCTTGTGCCTTGAGACAGGAAGAGCGCAAATGTCCCTTCTGCCTTCTCTAAGGTCTTCACAGCCAGAAGGGATCTGGTCCTAGTGGTCCCTCCTCCAGCTGACATCAACCATGGGGCTCAGCAGTAGCTCTACAAACATTTTTGATAGCATTACTGCATAAATAGGATCTCCTAAGAGGGTAGAGCCAACATCTCTAGGTCAGAAACCACTTTAGCTATCCTAAGCTAACTGGTTCCTATTCATGAAATGGGACTTTCAGGTAAATAACTCCAGTCATTGCAATTTCTTCTCCTAGGAGAATGTTTCCAAGACTTTTATTGTGTCTATTGACCCGCCTTGCTTTCCTGTAGCCCTGCGGCTCTGCAATATTCTCTCTGAAATAAAGGGACACGTTAATTCACACAGTGTTTATTTGACAGCCTTTGTGTAGTTAGGGTAAGGGAAGACAATGCCGGGGAGGCACGTTTTCCCCATTCCACTTGCTGTGATGCCAGTATGTTTTGTCTCTTCTGCCTGAGTTGACGGGGTCATGTAGTCGGCATGGACTGAAAATGTCCTGTGGTTGTAACGGTCAGCATTTTAGGTACTGACTGTTTGCTGAGCCTGACTCCTGAACAACTTAAACAATCAAGCCAGGGTGAATATTTTGTCAATGCGACATTTTTAGAATAATAAATAGACCAGTCATTTATTTAAAAGACCTTCTCATTTCATAAATATTTCCATAAAAGCTTGAGGAAGCTTAATTATATGGCAATTCTTCACCCCATTGTGGAGAAGCAGAATTATAACTAGCTCTGCTTTCCCTGCTCAGAAGCTCTGTGATTTCTGATCATACCTCTAATTGCTCAGAAGCAAAACCTGCTTTCCTTTAAATGATTGTTAAACGATTCAGGAATCATATTTAACTGGAGCAATTGTTCCACTGATCTTCACAAAAACCTATGATGGGAAAAGCATCGCTCATTTTATAAATGTCAATTCTGAAATCTCTTGAATTTCTTCCTTTCACCAAATGTGCATCTTCTATGCTGTAGCACTGGGTCGTTTTTTATTTTTCTCCAAAGAAAACCATGTTAATTACAGGTTGATTAGCTAAATAGTGAGTGAGAGATACAGTTGCCTGCCTAGCCTAGGAGAGCCGTTAGCAAAGGTTTTAGCAACTGAAGCTCACAGGAATATACAGCTTAAACTTTTCAGAATGAGACTGGGCATCCAATCAATATTTAAGCCTATTTCATGACCTTTTCTCCCTGTGATTTTTATTTGTCGCTCAGCTATCCAAGAGCCTGTGAAATGACCCTTTCTATTTTAGTATGTCCTTTTTTGCAAAGATTGATAGGAGAACTCTTCTTAACACTGAAAATCATTAGAACTATTTCACCTCACAATTCTTTGTTAGATTATGAACAGAATATAGATGGATACAGGAATCCGGAGTCTGAATACTTCATACTGACAATAGGCCAGACTCCACTCTCAGCTACACTAGTGTAAATCAGGAGAATTAAAAAAAACCAAAAAACCAAAAAAACCCCCAGTGTAGTTACTTTAGTTTTTGGCTGATGTAACTCTTCAGAAGATTATTTTCAGGAAGAAAGTCCTTAGAAAGCAAAAAATGGTACATATATAAATTGCTATTCTTTGTATTCATCAGTTTACATTTTTGTTTTACATTGAATAATCCTCTGCTGGCGGAGTTCAGGGATTCAGATAGACAGTTGGTAGCTCAATAAAGGGAAAATATAAAATGCAGTGAAGACACCCTCTAATTTCCTTTAATCTCATGCTGAGTTACTACCAGCATGACCCTGAAAGACGTATTACTTCCTGAATACGTAGCCTTGATGCACAATAAATTTTAATTTCATGACAGGTTTATCCCTTTGTTGAGGAATTGCTTGAGAGCGATTTCATTGTATATAGTGAAGGTGTAATTGGGCTACAGCAGGCATATTTCTTTAATAGGTTAGGCAATAATTTCATGTCACCTTTTAGTACACAGGGCTTTCATTCTGTTAAACTGATTGATTACTTTATCAGGATTCATTTGCTGGCATTTGTATGAAGCAGTGTCTTGCCGAGGGAAGAAGTATACAACTTTACTCCTTTGCCAAGAGGGCAGGATCTGTATGAGAGGAGATGACATCAAAGCAGCCAAGGAGTGCAGACCAAGAAGCTGTCCAGTCTCTCTGTCTGTCCAAGGCAGATCTGACTAAACCTGCCATTTGCCTTCCCTGTCAGGTGTTGTGTAAATTGTTCTTAAGGTCCTGCTCATCCTTTGCAGCCTGAATCTGCAGCCATGCAAACCTCTCTCTCATGCCTCTTTCCACTGACACTGGGGAAACCAATGCTGATGCAAGCAAAAGCCAAGATGTACTTTTGAAAATTGCACACCGTCGTGACTGAGCAGTGCCTCACCATCCATGACAAGGAAATTGTCCCCAAGTTCTGAAAAATATTTATCACTGGTTTTCAAAAGCACCTGCTGTTGTTCTGACATCTAAATTGGATTGCGCTGAGGAAAAGCTGACCTTCTCCTTTCTCCAATAAGGTTTTCTATTGGAATTCGATAAATAAAATCAGTCAAAACCCACTTAAATATCCTCTTAGAATATTTCCCTAGATGGAAGCCTGAGTGAGGAATATTAGGCTAAATTCTCTCTTGACATAAATCCATTGAATCTAAATTAATCTACCTCTTGGAGCAATCTGATCGTGTCATCAGGCAAAGTATCCTTTGGGCATGGCACCCAGGACCTAAACTAAGTTACATCAGCAGAGAATTTGTTTTGCTCTCACCGCAGTCAGAGCAGCGGCTCTGATTTCAGTACCACACTAATAAATCTTCCTCGCAATGTTGCATGGTGAGGATTCAGCAATAAAAACTCGCTTGGGTTTCCTTACAATTCTAATTTACAAATTAATCCAGACAGAAAACTTGAAGATTTTCTTTCAGAAGCAAGAAGGATGTTTCTGTGAAGTTTTGAAGAAAAACTATTAAGCTATGTTCGAATCTCACTACTTTAAATGTTTAGGCTGACTTGCTGGTTTGATATTTATTGTAATGGCTTTTGTGTCTTGCTGAAAAACCTGTTGCACTGTTGCCCTCAGTACAGAATTTCCAGAGAACTACAACTTTTTGGAAAGTAGAGTGCTAGTTATGTGTGAAGAAGCAGTCATCAAATGAAAACACTGAAGTAATGATATCTGCTTGGATAGCTCTGCTTAACGTTGTTATGAGGAGCCCAAAGCACAGCCTTCAGTAGTGAGGGTTTCCAGCCATCAACAAACTTGAATTCCCCTGGATGCAGCAAGACAGACCCTTGCTTCTGTATTGTCTTCCTCGTCTCTGTTTGTCTGTGAAAGGCCTTCTTACCAAGGTACAGTCACCCTGAGCAGCCTGCACAAAGTTGATCCTGATCTGCACTTGGCCATTGCTTGCCAGCAGGCTTCACTGCTAATCTACCATGAAGGATGCTTCATTTGCTGCCAGGTGGGTTGCACAGAGGGACTGTGTTGTCCCACTTTTCTTGCCTCTGTCCAGAAAATTGCAATCACGCTTTAGAATGGGCGCGTGGAAAAAGGCAGCCTCACATCCCATGCACACATTCTGCCTCATTTAGCACCTACATGCAAAAAGGAAAAAAAAAAGTTAATAGAGCTGCCAAACCAATTACATTAGATTAAATTAGATTAGTGAGCCAAAAAATTAAGACATCATGGCAGACCAGTCTAGGAATGCTGTGGCAAAAGGGAGTATGGGGTACAGGGCTCTAGAAGAAATGGATTTACTCAGTGAGCTACCACTGAAATAAAAATATTTTAAAAATGTCAGATGAAACTAAAATATTTTAGACATATGGTGCATTAACCAAATGTTTAAACATTTGCCTTTAGCTGCATAAATGTAAAACTGATGGAATGTGTTTAGCAAGCGATACAGATTATCTTGAAGTGCATTAAACTGCACATGTTCATTGTAATGCAGGCCAGTTACAAACGCAATACAGATCACATCTCTCTAACCTCATCTATTGATGAGATCTACTCTTTTCTATTATTTTGAAAATCGTTGGTCATCTCTATCTTGGGGTATTATTTCTGCTGACTGAGAAGGTGAACACTGAACATTAGTAATCAACACTCCCCCAACACCCAAACCAAGAAATGCTTTGGTTTCTCTAATTTGGGTACTGGGCTGGGCGTCAGAAAGAGCTTTTACTACACGTACTATAAATGATCTTGGGAAATTGCTGCAGTTCTCTAGGTTTCGGTAGTTTGCCAGATTGCAGAGATAGCCATCTGATATATCAGAAGAAGCCTCCTCTGGGATTTATATGGAGCTTGGACAATTCAAACAATAACTGCAGAAAGTATACACTCAGCGGGTGTTCTCAGACAGATTGCCATCCCTCCCACAAAGTATGAAACTTCTGGGGGTTTCATAAATACCCACACATTGTCTGAATGGGAAACAATGCAACAGAAAACAAAGCTCCCTGTCATTATGAGTAAATCTGTGAAGAAAAGAGTCAACTTCTTCTGTTGTATGACAATTATAGTCTTTCTAAAAATTATATTATTTAAAAAGTGCCAAACCAAGCAATTTTCTGGACTTTGAAAGTCCTTACTTTAATTGGCCATGAAAGCTTCTCCGTGAAGCAACTGAGAGCTCTACAAATTGCATGGATTGAGATGATGTTTTGGGCTGGTTAGGGTTTCTACATCCTATTATTGAAACCTTCCACAGGCACACAGGTCTATTAGGTGGGAAATGACAGGGGCTGATAAGTCAAAGGGGAAAAAATATAATTGCTGTGATACCAGTTGGAAGCTAGTGCACTGACTGCAAAGAGGGAAGGAGAAGGTCTGGGTTAACCTGTGGCTAAATAGTGTCTGCGGTATATTGAAACCTTCTGCAGGTGCTGCAGAAATGTTTGAGGAAGGCCACTGAGCAGAGCATGGTAATAGCTGATGGTCAGAAATGCTTTAAGTCTTGTTTTGAAACCAGGCAACATCAGAAAACTGGTGATACCGTGTGGCAGTGATGGATTAACCCTTTTGCTTGCCCCATGACAAGACTGAATACGATGAATTGACAATACAAAGACAGAATGCTTCCTCAACCTATTTGCCCAGGGACAAGAAGTAGAAAGCTCAACATTCTGGCATAGCTGTGCTGGGGGTGCAAGCTCTGAGCAGGGCTGGTGAGCATAGAAGACCCAGACAGGTGGCAGGAGCTGCTGTGGGGCTTTGGGACTCTTTGTTGCCGTTCAAGCACACCTCTCCTCTTCCTCCTCCTTGCTTCTCTTCTCTAGTGTTTCAGTATAATTGGTGATTTTCTCTGTTGTCAAGGGCACAAGAGGGAAGTTTCTGATTTTGTTGCTAGTTATCCCTTTATCTTCTGGGCTTGATGGGAAAGATCCGAACAGGAGCTTTTCCTTCCCATTTATCTCACTCCATAACTTTGAGCACCATATGAGGACCTACTTGCTCCATAGAGCATATGCAGGTACACTGTTTTGGCACAGGTATGAGCTTCATGAAAGATAGCTTGATTCAACGTGATTTCCAGACCAGAGGAGAACGCAGCATGCTCAAGACAAGTTAAAAACTGTTGGCAGTTGTTCTGCTAGTCGTTGCTTTCCAGCTGCACTGCCCGAAGCACGTCGGAGCTGGGGAGCCAGCGGGCTTGCTGGCTAGCAGAAATGTCTGCTCTGTGTGCTAACAGCAGCCCAGCATGGCCAACACGGCCAGCCCCGCTTCTTGTGCAGGCTGTGTGTCTGCAGGAGTGGGATGAGGCCTCTCCAGAGGCGCTTGGAGGGACAGCTTCCTCCAGATGACCACAGTGGGAATGGGAGGGCTGGAGAGGGAGATGGAGGCCAAAACCAGCCAGCTCCCAGCTGCTCAGCACACTGCTCTTTCCAAGTGACAGAAACATGCCCAAAGTGATTACTCACCGGCCTGAAGCAGAACAGGGCCATATGTAACAGGACAATTTGGCCTCTAGTTGGTTCAGCAGGTTTCCATATCACACTAAAAAGTGTTCAGCAGTATCAAACTTGACATTTTTCTACATTTGTGTCTGGTTCAGTCAAGGTCAACCCAAAAAGTAAGAGCAAAAGGAAGCTGGCAGTACCAGTTTGGGTTACCTTCAAGGGAGCTGGAAAGGAAGGGATAGGCATACAGGCAGAGAAGGGAAACAGGGATCTCCAGAGTCAGTTTATTGTATTAAACTGTCGTCTTCTTCTCTAAGACAAGCACCTCCAGGAGCTGAGCCTGGGCTGCACCTCTTCAGGCAAAATGACTCTGAACCTATAGGACATGGCTGGTGGCACTTTGGGTGCCAGCTGAGGAGGGTCACTGGCTAAGTAGCTGCAATACTAAAAGACAGCTCATACTCTCGTGAGCTTTTTCTTCTGTCTTTTAACCCATATTTTTTCTTCTCATGTTATTTTTCAGGCATTTGGACCAAAGCAGACAGGGACCATACCCAAACAATGTGCAAGAGTTTAGACTGTGCCAGGAGAGGAGTCTAGCAGCCCTGATATGGACTTACCATGATATGGACTTGCCAGTTTGGTTTTCTTCCATCTCTGATCACCAATTTGTATCTTGAGATCTCAAAGCAGGTGCAAAGGTGGATAAATGCTATTTGCTCATGAGGGCATGGAACAAGGCTGGTGGCACAGGAGGACAATAACCTGCTGAGTTTATGTGGCAATTGAACCTACTGTACAGATAAGCATTTATTTAGCTCTTGAGAGTAAATCTCTCCAGTGAAATTTAGACTCTCTCAGACACACAAATACTGAGCCTAAGGCATATTACCATCTTAATACTGAGCTTCTGCAAAAAGTATTTCTGTGTGAATTGACCTTGTTACTCCAGATGATTATAGTGCCTTTCCCAAACAGCAAACCTATGCTAGAGAAACCCATATGATTTAGAAAGATACAACTAGAAGCCAGTTCTGTGAAAGAAATGAGTTTTATGTGATGATAATAAATTTGGGTGTGACAGACATACTGAAGGAAAACTGCTTTAAAATAATACATGTGTGCCTCAGAAGTTGTGGCTAACTGCCCATCCTTTCCTGCTCGCACTAACTTACCCAGATGTGTGTGTGCCTCCTCGCTTGGAAAATACTTTCTAACTTCCCTGCCTTTACGTCTGACTGGCCTAAGTCCAAAGTCTCGGTAGGATCACATTTCTGTCTGCATGCCTTAGTGTTCACAGCTAAACTAATCATGGCAACTAGAGTCAGTTAAGTACCTTAGTGTCTGCGTGGATGGAAGAACACTGCTTGAGATTAATTCCTCTGCTTTATCACTAAAATCCATGTAAGAAGGCTGGGTCAAATCATCCTCACCTCTTAGGATGAGGCTATGGCAACGGACATTATCATGTCTTATACAGAGCATGGGGAGGGGCTGATTTTTATGCTTTTTTTTTTTTTTGCCAAACTGTGTGCACAGCAGCTGGGATGTGATATTGGGCAATGAGGCAGATGGCACTTACTGGATGCAAGTCACTAATGCCCAACAAATATGTTTTTCCATGAAATATGGTAAGAGAAGCATCTTCTTTTTTATGAACGTGGACCTTGCTTTAATGATGTTCTGGCTGCCTCACAACTGTACATCTCAGGATGTTCCTTAGCGTTACCCTTGAGATGTTCAGAAGTTGAAGCAAGTTCGTGATGCAAAACACCACTTGCTATGGCAATTGTTACACTTGCAGCATGGACAGAAGTTGCATTGCTTGCCCATGAGCTTGTAGATTGAAATCAAAATCTTGGATGACAGTAGAGAGTGATGACTTCTCTTCTTGAAACACAGTTGTCATCTTTTGGTAATACCTAACTAAAAATAGGGGCTCTTCTGTTTTACCCATTGACTGCCATAAGCAGCTCCCAGCACAACAGTTAATTTATAAATATAATTTGATTTCTCATGCCAAGCCTGAGAAAATCTGTGACCCACACTAGACACTGTGGCTGTTGCAGATGGATGCCATTCTTACTAATTGCTGTTCAGATTTTAAAGTGTACAGTGGCACAGTGGCAGCTTCAAATACGTTCACCTACCCCTTGCTATAACTCCTTGTCTTTGCTTAATCTCACTCCTTCTTTAAAAATATAAAACATTTTTGGAGGGTAATATGTAAGGAAGCATGTGTTTTGCTGCCATCTTTAATGTGAGGCTGGTGTGTGATGGTAAAGCAGCTAAGTTAGGCCAAAGTATGGAAATAGAAATAAACAAGAAAAATGTACTCATATCAGAGAGAGATGTGGACTAGCAGTGATCACTTTGAAAATATTGGTCTTACCTCCATGAAGGCGAAGGTGTCTCTGTTTCCACAACTGAAAAGTCAAGATGAAAGGGCCTGCCTATATTTACATGGGTGCTGCTACTTACTTATTTTGATAAAAACAACACCACAACAAGCAAAACTAGCATAGAAATGTTACTGCTAGAGCAAAAAAAGTCCAATTAACAAAGGACACTTGGAATACCTGTAAAACAGACAGCTCTTCATAAGGGAAACTTTTTTCTAACAGAAAAGCCTACTCTTGAGAAGGTGTGTTTTAGACACTGAATATGTAATAAAAATAATTTATTGAGATGGATCACAGCATCTTATTTGTATCATAGCACATCACTATATTGCATGCTTGGGCCTGGTCTTTGGAGCTTTTGACACATCAGTCTTGATGTGCATAAATTTATTGCTTCTTTTGTTATGTTGATGGTCATGAATTCCTAAGTCCTTTGAACTAGCTTTTTGAAAAGACAGTGGAAAGAAGTGCTCTCAGTAAACATCTGTTAAGGCGTGAGACACAAGAAAGGAAACTTTGCTGTCACCAGAGCCGCCTTTGTTCAGAGTAATCTAACTAGTCATCTCCTGTACTTGGAGCTATCTTGTCAGGAAGGTATTGTTTCTCTTTCACTGAGCAAAATCAGACTGACTTTTGTGTTACTAATTCCCCGAAGAAACCAGAACCTTACATTTCTGAATCCTTTCTCCAAGTATTAACGTTTTGGGGGTCTTATTTCACATTCTATGCTGGATTTGGGATTTCCATTTCTTATTTGGCTGCACAGTGTACAGCCCCTATGTGCCCTTTCCCATCTCACTCCACATGATGTGGACACCATTAGGATTTCCTCTCCATGCACAGCATATTCAACAAAAGTTTTTCCTCCTCAGCAGCCTCTCCCCCAGCTCCCCAACCAGTATTTGCCTGGAGGAAAGCCACCAGTGTTTGAAATCACTGAGAGAAGAACAGCACTATCAAAAAACACTGCCAAATAATACAGGAGGGAGCTGAAAAGATGCTCTGAGGGAGATGAAAGAGATGCTCTGAGATAATATTTCAAGTCAGCCCAAGCTTCCTGCTACGTTTTCTTTTGGATCAGACTGCAAAGCAGGTGAGGTTCAATCAGATTTCAGGATGCAAAATCATGTTTTTTCTCTACTCACTTTAATATCCCATAGTCTTGAGGTGGCCATTCTTGACCTGGTCGAGAAATGTCTGAAGTCAGTAGCTCTGCAGATTGCTTTAGAAGTGAGGCAGATTGCTCCTTTGCTACTCTTTTCCAATAAAACCATTAATGCTCTTCATAAGCAAGCTGTGGCAGTGCATGAACCATTAACCTTAATCCGTTTGACATTCTCCTTTCCATGTTTTAATTATATTTACAGCTTTCCAGGAGATTCTCAGCCTTTCTCTTTTTATCATGGGTTTTTCTCAGTAGACTCAAGCTTCACTTCAGTTTCCTTTGCACGCACTTAGTAACATGTTCAGTGTACCTTTCTTGTGGCCATAAGATTTGCCTTGTAAGAAGTGATTTGAAAAATAGGGACGTAAGTATATTTTTATATTTGTATTTCCAGGGCACTTATCTACTAGTGATTTTCTGAGCCCTTTACATAAGACCACAATAAATCAGGTAAAAATAGAAAAATATCTAATCGATGCTGAAGGCTGTCCAGCAGAAAAGGCTCTTGCGCTCTTTGCAGCTTGACATTGATTCTCCCTTGTTTTCTGGGACATGCTCCTTGCAATGCGGCTGCATCTCACGGTTGCTGTAGCCCGAAGTAGAGCTGTGTATAATGTTAGTTTTTCACATAGGCACTGGGATAAAAGACATCTGGTTTACAGTGTAGGAAAGTAGCTCATAGCTTTGAAAAGAAAACATCATCATCCCTGTGAAGATGAAGGGCCTTGTCAGCAGGCTGTGATTCACAGCTACGAGAACAGCTCTCGTCTGTCATTGCAAAGGACAAAGGTCCCATCCATGATGACCAGCAGGACAGGCCTCTGCTGTCATTCTGGTCCTCAAGGGCCAAAACCCAAAGCAGCTCAATCTAACTCAGTCATTCCATTCCTGTAAAACACTGAGTGCAGCTCGTTGTGCCACTGCAGATGCCCTCCGTACCTCTGACTCTGTGGCTGGCCCTCCTAAAGTGATGGGTCCCCTGGAAACTTGGAACCTCATGTGGCAGCCTCACGTGGCTGTACCGGGTACCCAAAAGCACCTCAAAAGATAGTAGATGTCAATTTGCAGCTAAATGAATTTAGTTTTGTCTGCCTTATACCACTGAAGAAAATTGTTTCACCCCTGCTAACAGAGATAGTCCTTAAACCAGACCAAAGCTCACACGGGTTCAGTTTCCCTGCAAATCTCTCTTAAATTACATTTTGAAGGGCTCTGTTTTTTTCCTTCCAGGCTGCTAATGCTACTAGTGGCATGATAGAAGTCATATCAAGTCATGAGCAGGTTTCTCTGAGAACCTGAAAATTGTAACCCACAGCTTTCTTCCATTAGTTCAGAGGGACACGGCTTACAGGGCTTTGTCAGCAGAACCACAAATAGTCATATTAAAAGAAAGAGATTCACTGTCACTGTGTTACTGTGCACCACTATGCTTCCAGGTAGCATTTCTTCACCCTGCCCTCAACCTGAGAGCCATTAAAGCATTCTGCTGAAGTGAATCTGCTATTTATCATTCATAAAAATAAGGACAGACCATGTCTGTATTCTTACAACACATTTTTTTCCTGCCCTCTCTGTAAATAGGGTATCTACTGTCCCTCATTACTGCAAAGTCAAGGAACCTCTGCCTTTCACATCATGTCATTGACGCAGGGAAGTAGAGCCACTGCCATTCAGTGAGGAAGGATTTAAGTCCAGTGCAAAGAAATGAATGAAGAGACATTCAAACTCATTCCCAGACAAATTCCCAACTTTTTTTCTTATTCCGATGGTGATCTTTTATTGCTGATTAATGAATGAAAGGTGCTGAAATGATCAATAGCTGGCTAAAATGGCAAGCAGATCAAAGAGTATGTAGTTTGGTAGCCTTGTGTGTGTAGTGAAAAGTGAAGATGGTTGTATAATGAAGACTGTAAGAGCAAGGCAAACATAGATGAAACTGGGAGCAGCTTTCAACCATTTTCAGCTCAGAGGTTTTCTGTACAAGGAATGATTGTTACTTCCTCTCCCATTGGCCTGTTGGGTGTCCAGTGGAACTATGCAAAAAAATTAATAAACAAAACCCTTCAGCAAAGAAGAACCCCTTACCAACCAGATCCCCTTTGCCCACCTGTTTGTCAGCTCCTTCAAAGGCCTGTCATAGAATTCTAAGTCAAGGCTTACCTGTAAAAAAGTTGTGCTGGCTTCCCAAAATACATCACATGTATTCAGGCATCCCCTATTTCTATATTTTACCAAATTTTCTACTAATTTGTCTGGATGTCAATAGATCCATTGATCTCCTCTACAGAAAGGGAGAAGATTGTAGCTTTCCAGTTCTAAAGTAGTTTCAAGGGAGAAGTTAAAGTGCCACAGCTGACCATTCAGCAAATTGGCTGAATAGCTGAGTATTCAGATCTTTTATCTGCATAGGTTCCTCTTGACAGTATATGAATGCCTTGCACTGATGCATTAAGTAATGTGATTAATATCTATCATGTGATGTTTCATTTTCTCCCCTCCTCTGGAGAGAAATGTGCACCCTGCAATGTATTCTTTTGGTACAGCTTTATCTCGTTTGGTTTTGTTTGGCCTTGTTTTCTTTGAAAAATGCTCATGTTGCTTTGTGTTTATTTTAGAGGATGCAAAGTTAGAGAAACAGGGACCTTAAGTCTTGAGGGAGCTCATTCCACAGCCACAGGCTGACCAGTTCTGTCTCCTCCACAGATAAGCTTTGCCCTAGTTTTAGGGACGTCCAGTTCCAGCAGAAGAGCAAAGTTACTGAGCACAGATTTTATTGAGGGCTTTAAGCAGTCTTTAAGATATTTTGGGCTACAGATGTGTGAATGATCCATCACATTGTAAACTCCATTTGGTAGTCTTTGGAAAACCAACACCAGATCTGGAGGAAAATCTGATTCCTCGTGGTCAGCTCTGTTATTTGAAGCACTGTGTGAACCTCTGGAGTACACCCTGAATGCTTTAAACCAGGTATATCACACTAGTGATGTAGGAGTGACTGAAGTGGGTCACTGCTTGGCATGCAACACATCCCTGCCAACTGCAGAAGTCATGTGCAAGTCCTCATGCAACAGGTTAACACTGACAAACAGGTAATGAGTGCTCCATCAGCAAAGACCAAGGGGCTGGTTTTGGGCTCCAAGCTTCCCTGCCCAGTGACACACTAGAGTTTCTTTTCACATGGACTCCACATGGGGTTTCAGGCTCACAGAACATGGATTGGCTGAGAAATTAATGCTGGAGATAAGATCAGCAGAGGCAGCTTTCTCATCAATATTAATCTGTATTCTGGTGCGTCGTGGGGTGCCTAAACAATTGCATTCCCAGAGTTAAGGAGCCAACTTCATGTTCCTCCTGGTGCTTTCTGTGATGCTCTGAGCAGCAAGCAAAAGGGTTGTTTCAGAATAGTTTGAAGTCTCTTCATATTTAAAAGTTTGAGACTGATGCTTTCTATCCCTGCTAGCTCAGGTGCCTCTGCTGTGGTGGTTTTAAATGCTGTCAGGCTGAAGCTGACCAGCAGAGAACAAAAAGCAACAAAGGTCTCACTAGGAATTTGATATGAAGGGAAGGCATCTAAGCTTGCTGGTGCACTCACAGATTTTTTCAGGCATGCATCCAGTATTAGACTCCGAATCTTCATTTCCTTTAGGCTATGTTTTCATGTGGTTCAGTTTATTCATAGGTATCTGAAGAATTTAGAAGTCTCATAAAATCCAGAAACTTCCTAATGATCCCAGACAGCTCCATAAAGCGAGCTGATACAGGGAAAGTAATAGCAACTACAAGCAGATTACTTCCTAGAGCTTTAAGTCCTCCCTTCAGAGCACACATAGCCAGGCAGTATTAGCTTGGCCATCCGCTGCATAGGATGCACCAGGTAGCAGCATACACCAGGCCCTTTTGCAAACTGCAGAGCTGACTCCAAGGTATTGCTCTTTACTCCTACACAAGCCAGTTACATGGGGGCTGTGCAGTTTAATGCGAGGTGTAAGAGAGAAACCAGATTTTAGTTCCTTCAGATCACCGGGACAGTGCAGCCACTATTGTGCTACTGACAACAGTCCCCCCGGCTCTTTGGCCCAGTTACAGCTCAGGTAGCTGCAATCTACCTACTTACAAGTCTCCCTGGAGTTCCTGTTGACAGCATTATTCTTTTTCAACTTCTTGTCCTAATTCAGTCAGGTCGTGTTGCTGTGCACCGTTATATGCAATCTGTATCAGAGGTGGCTCCATGTCAGGTTTGGGTGAAGTGATCTCTCATTAAGGGAGCCTAATCTTCCAGGCTTCACTCCTGTGAATAACCCAGAAACGCGTAATTAGGCTTCCAAAGGTCCAGTGCTACTACCAGCTGATGCACTCAGAAGAATAACATTGCTCGAGTGGCCTAGGGTTTTATATGCACTTCTACACTACATCCTTGGTGCAAATGTGAAGTCTTAGTTTAAATTTGCTGTTTCAAACCAATTTGAGGATAAACATAACATTTGGGGATAAAAGTGAGAAACTGAAGGGATTTATCTTGCCCTTGCTCTGAAACCATTAAAAGCCTGAGGCTTTGGATACTTGTATCCTGAACAGTGATATCCATGGTCTTTCAGTTCAGTTTGAGTTCAGTGGAAGCCAGAATTAAAAATGCAGCCACTGGGCTTGAGTATAAACGGATTAAAACCAGCGGAGCGACGACTCCACTGTTGTTGGGAGTTTCGCACAGATCCACAAGATGTGAGGATGCTGATCAGAAACTTTGAGAAATTATTTTTAAATAAATGCAGGATACTGATGTCTGTTTTACCAGTAGATACTCATTTTTCTCCTTTCTATGGACCCTGGGCTAAACAACCCATCAGTGAGAAGTGGATGCCTCCAGATAGCATCTTCTCACATCTGAAGACAGGATATTGATAAAGAAGATGAATTATTCCTAGGTCTACCTTTTGCTTTGCTCTGACTATGGATGAAGCTTTTATTTATCATTTGGCAGGATGGAGTGCAGCCACCCTGCCCAAGTAAATAATGGGAAAGGCATCTACATTTTCTGCATGTGATGTAAAATAGAACCTTGATTTTTCTTTCTTGAGCAACAAAACATATCAGCTGTGAGTTTTGCCGATCAGGAAATACACACAATATGTATGTGCATATTTAAAAACCACATGACTTTAAGGTAAGGTATACATGGTGGGTTACACATGCTTTTGTTTTCAGATGCCGTCAATATCTATACTGGCAGGAGATTTTTAGGTTTTGATATACTACTCTGATGATTGCCTGTGTAGGGTGAAATGCATCCTTAAACACTGTGCTGTCAAAGTAATATCCACAAATCTTTCAGCGCCCATTGCTGGCAGATAGTAAATATTTTATATCTTATTGAAAAATAATATTTCTTCTTAAGTATTGCTCATGTGTTCCCTTTGGGCAACTCTCAGAAGGGCCTTTTGGGATTCATAAAAACTAATAGTTCCCTTTATGCTTTTAAAGCTTTTGTCACATGGGCTCCCCAAAGCACTTCCATGGCAGCAATGCTAGCAGCAATCCTAGTCACTTAGTTCGAAAGATGAATATACATTAAGGGAAACAAAGGGAGAGGAAAACTTCTTTCCTCTGTTCCAATCTGAAGTTGTCACCTATACAGTTCAGGACTGCTGCTAGCATGGATGGCCTCTCTGCAGAGTGCCATGAAGGAACAGCCCTGCAGTGGGAAGATGTTTCAAAGCAACATACAAAGAAAATGAACTGTATGTCTGAGGAAGGCTACTAGGCTCAGTAGAAAGACTATGAAAGGAAGGTGTTATATTTCTTTTTTCTTTTTTTAATCCATGCTGTTGTTGTTTGCCACATCCTGATCCATCTTCTTATTGCTGTGTTTGTGGCTGGATTGAACTTATTGTGTTTGCTGATTTTCACTTTAGAAGACAGACATCCCTTATATCATACCAGACAAGATTGACACTGAGCAGGATTTCTGCAGTGACATTCAGGTTGGCCCACAGGCACCTCTGCCTAGCCTGTTTTTGTGATGCAGGTTAGCACGGCATTGCTCAGTTTGGTATTGCTTGCTGTAATAATCAGTGCCTGTCTTGTTAATCCCAAATTATACAGTAAAATGAATTCTTCCACTTCTCATGACCTGTGTGCTTATCAAGGCTGTTAAAATCTGCAGACAGGTTGCCCTCTCATTATCCACATCGTCAGTAGGTCCCAACAACTAAACTGGAGATAGATACCTTCTGGAGAGCAAAGTTTTGGACTTGTCCATGAGCAGCCTGGCCAAACACTATGTGGCGGTAGGGTGGCTCAAAGGCATGTCACTCTATAGGGATGTCTGTCTTAACAAGTACCAGGGCTCTGCTCAAGTCCATGCCTGAGACGACACCAGCTGGGAGGTGGGTGTCAGCCAGGCACTGGGTATGGACTTGTATGTCCCCCACTCTGCAGGCAGCACATAAGCTGTGGGGATGCACTGTCAAGGCAGGAACTAAATATTACTGTAGAAAGTGAATAGGGTTCTGCAGGTGGAGATCTCACTGCCCGCAGATAACTTTCCCCACCACCATCTGTTGCTGAAATGCTTTTCTTCCAACGATGGAGCAGGATGACATTGCCGGGGTTGTCCCTGCTCTTCGTGGTCTGGGGAAGAGACAGCGAGCCAAGCCATCCATGTACTATAGCCCACATATGCTATAGCCCTCCTAAAGCTAAAAAGTGGCACCAGTGCTGTGTGCTTTTAGCTGCTACTGTTGATGATGCTGGCCTAAGTTTTATTTGCCATGCTTATGGTTTTGAGAAACAGCAGTGTGTCATCATGTCCCTGGTAGCTGGAGATTGTAAAGGGGAGGACAGAAATAGTAGTAGTAATAATAATAATAATGATGATAATAATAGTAGTAGTAGTAATAATGTGGCTTCCAGAACACTGTTTGTGAAAGCAGTCTATCTTGAGCTATTCCTCCAAACAACATTTCCAGCATGTATTCTTCCCTTTCAAACCTCTAATGGAGTGTTGAGCCAGCAAGACAGCTGGGAAGTTCAAGTTTCTGCCTGCACAATGGCATCAGTGTCTGTGCTGTCAGAATTAACTCTGCATTTTTTCCTGCTCCTGCTGGAAAAAAGATCTTTCTAACCTTTGAAAAATATACTGTGTGCTCAGAGAACTTCTGTTCCTTTCTGGTTTAGTTCAAACAAAACTGATTAAAAAATTCTATTTAACATCCTTCAGGTAGCCAGTGATATTCGAATATTGGTATCACGATAGCCCATTTTAAACAGACAATCTCAGGGTGTGTGGAAGGATAAGCACAGTGGATCACTGCTTGGCTAATGAGGGGATGGGCACTGCATAAAAATCTGGAAAGAAGCATCAGCCCAGCTCTACAGACATTTCCAGACTAGGTTGACACAATACCTGCTGATATTGGTAATTGCCAGGTAAATCCTGCTCTGAATTGAACTTAATGAAGGAATTCACCATGTCTGTGGCGTTTTGCAGCTGAAAGGGAAGATAGGATCCAGCCCATTTTATTACACATCTAATTGCTGTTGAATGGTGGATTTTGTGATTCATTTATCAGCCAATGTACAAACTGCATCAAAATATCAGACACATGAATTGGCACTTTCTGACCCGAGCTGCTAGACAAAGAAGGTTTGTACAGATTCGTAATATCCATTTTGACCTCTCTGCCTTTGATGGCAATAGCACATGTTCAGCATGAGCCCAGATTTCAAAATATAAGTGACCCCCTTGAGGATTTGTTGTAAAAAAACTCAGGCTTCTCAGTGATGGAAAGCAATGTTTTTCTCTTTAAGGGAAGCGGGGAGGCAGGTAAGGAGGAGTGAGCACTCTGCTCCTTGGATATGGAAGGCACATGTAAATGCAAGATGTCATTTATCATTATTTGATATATAGCAAAATACAGTAATTTTATTTAGCAGCAGGTTTTAAGAAGATTAAACATGCTAGGAAAATTGTTTTAAAATAACAATGTAACAGGATACTGTAAATTATTTTGCAGTAGGCTGTCATGCCATGCCACCATAATTCTTCAATATTTAATTAAAACCCACAACAACTTAATATTCAGGTCCTGTCAAGAAAATTAATTAGATACAGAGACCAGCTGCTGGGGAAGTTTGGATGTCAGCTTCAAATGGTAAGGATGTGAGTGGTTCACACTGGCTTATGGGTATACGTTTAAAACACTTATAGAATCACAGAATCACAGAATGGTTTGGGCTGGAAGGGACCTTAAATCTCATGTAGTTCCAAGTCCCTGCCATGGGCAGGGACACCTTCCACTAGACCAGGTTGGTCCAAGCCCCATCCAACCTGGCCTTGAACACTGCCAGGGATGGGGCAGCCACAGCTTCTATGGGCACCCTGTGCCAGCGCCTCAGCACCGTAAAACGGACTTACAGAAAAGGCTGGTTTTGGCTATAATGAAGTTTTGGCATTTTAGCAAAAAAAATCATCTTTCATGACAAGATACACTAATCCTATTTAATTAGAGACATTTTTATTTTTTTAAGCAGTTCTCAGTTTAATGCTCCGTGACAACACATTCTCTCCTGGGAAAGGTGATACCCACGAGAGTCCACGGTCTTAGGCCCCTCTGCTTCTGCATACTCAATACACCTGGAGTTTCTCCCCTTATCTCTGAGATTAAGCTCATAGATAAGGGGAGAATGGATGGATGTTTCAAGTCACTAGTCCCATTTTTAGCATTGTAGTCGTTGCACTGGGCTGAGCCACCACTAGGTCAGGCTACATGATTACGAGGGGGTGATTTTGGGAACTGTAGTACCCGTTGGAGTGGGGCCAGCCACTCCGGCCAGGTTTCTTGCTAAATAATGAAAGCCCTGACATCAAATGCATTGCAATGAATCACACACCTATTCAGGGTGATAGTTTATAGCTCTGCAGTCTCAGAGCTGTGTAGGTTTTTTTAAAACTAAGTTTTAAATCACAAGTGCTTTGTACAGCTCATTTATAAACTTACAAGTATTGGGTACTGCAAGGCATCTGTATTTCAGTGTTTATCAGGGCACAGAACACTGTTTGCAAATTGCTCAGGAATAAAAAAAGAAAAAGTTTCAAATGATGGAAACTGGCATAATAGGGATTTATAAATATTGTGTTAGCAGAGCAAGCAGGCTATGTAATTCTCCTACCTTTGCAGAATTATAAAATACCCACAATAAAAGATACTCTCTTTTCTAGTAAATTGCTATGATTTTTTTTCCATCATTGATTTATACTGAAGTGCTGAACTCCAGCACTTTTGTTGCTAGCTAGCAATTAAGATGAAAGCACTGTCCTTTCTGAGAATGGCATTCATTCAGGTGATATGGAGACCTGACACAGTTTTGCTCTTTTATTCAGCAATTCTTTGCAAGAACAATAGACGGGAACTGTACTTGATTTCATTGCCTTAAAAAAAGAAAGAGGGGGAAAAAAAAAAGAAAGGAAAAAGGATGGAAATATTTAGCTTACAAAGAGATGAGAAATGGGTTTTGCAGGGAGCCAATGTCATGCTGTATGGAAGCTAATATAGCAAATTCAGAGTGAATGTAAATTCTGTATGTTAGGCAAATTAGAGATGGTTGAATTACTCATGAATAAGAGACCAACATTGTGCTGCTTCTGTCTGGGTTCTCCAGCTGATGCTGATTTCTGGTTATGCTCTCATTGCTGTTTAAGTAGATTCTTCTAAGGCTTAATCCTGTGAGAACCTGAACTGCTTGCAGACACGGAGGACATCAAGATGTCTCATGACTCAGAGTGAGGAAATGCCTCTCTAGAGTGCAGAGATGCGCTGCACCGCAGCAGGAGTCTCAGCACTGGGGCTTGCTCCCATCTCCTCTGAGACAGTTAAGGACCTCAGCCTGGGCTCTTGGTGGTCTGGATGTAGCCCTGGGGAGCTCAGTGTGCCCTATTGAGCCTCATGCTCAAGTTTCACCATGCTGTCCTTGTGGCTCTCATGCAGTGACTGGGAACACATACTGTGCAATGGAAGAGTTCAAAGGGAGCAGAAACCACGTCTTGCCTGGCTGAGAGCTCTTCATCAGCCTTATCTTGAGAGGGATGCTGAGTGAGCTGCTATGCCGAGTGAGTGACACATCTGGTGTTAATCCCGCTTATACCACACTTTCTGTCTTGACAGTGCTTTTTGCAGCCCAGTGACACAACTGCTATGAGAAGGGAGAGCAGCTGTCGTTGTCCCCACAATGCAGAATGAGCATCCACAGGGCTGGGCAACGAGTCTCCTCCGAGTTTTTATTGCATACTAAATTCACTGAAGGAAGAACAGCATCCTTCTAGGTTTTGGTTCAACATCAGATGGTAAATACCTCATTTCTGTAAAGCTTGTTCTGCCATAGAGAACAATGTTCCTTTGTGTTAGATTAGTGTACATCTTCCACGTGCAACTTCTGCTAATTAATGAATTATTTAGCAGTGCCATGCTCACGGACTCGTGCCAACATGGTAATGGAATTCTGTACCAGCTATGGGTATAGCCAGATGTTCACAATTTTTCTCCCTCTGTCTGCATGGATTTTATGCAAATTGCAGGAAAAACACCTTCTCCATTAATAAATCCCATAACTGCATGCTTGTACATTTCAACCCACAAGGGACAAGCTGCTGGATGTGATCCTTAGTTTTTGTGAGTTGAAGATGCTTGGTGGTGGGAAGGGAAGGGCCACTCACCCGCCCCTGCTGGTACAAACCATGTGTAACTGCAGTTGGTGGATTTACACTAAAATGTTGTCAGGGAGAGCAAGGCTCAGCAAACTCAGGAAGAATTAGATAACTGACAGAGCTAAAGGGCAATCAGAAGGTGATGACAGAGGCACAGGAGGAAATCCTGAGCTCTTGTGCATGACAGTTTTACACAAATATTTTTCCTTTTAATTCTTTTTTCTTTCCTAAGGATTGCTTTTCCAGCACTGTTGCGGTTTTATGGAGTAGCTACAGAGAGAAGAGCTGGCCTCACCCCCTCGCCATTTCCACTATTTGGTCCCCTTCTCAGAGGATTTACTTGTGATTTACACTCGCAGAAGTGAGAAGAGATTCAAGCTGTGCTCATGCAATCATACAGAATGGGGTAGAGAGGCCATCAGGGCTGAAGAGGGTGGGTTTTGGGGCTGGGGCTGTGTCTGCACAGCTGTGTTCCCCACTTGGCCCTTCAAGTGAGTGACACAAAGCGGATGCGGTCTCTCTGGAGTCAGAGCAATTACAGTCTAGGGCTGCTTTTCAACTGATAACGACACCCCTGCTTTGCAAAGTGTTTAAGTATGAGCATTACTCCCACCAACTTCATTGCACCACTTAAGCTTAAGCACATGCTTAAATGTTTTTCTGAAACAGATCCTTGGTTTGATAGCACGAGGTCAGAGTTAATAAGCATCAGGCCCACTACATGACAGTGTGAGAATTACCCATTTATAGAGATCTAGAAATGTCATTTATAATTCAAGTCTTTCAAGGGAAGGATAATTGTCCAATTCTGCACTGCTGCATGGGAGAAAACAAAAGTGGGTTTTGTGTCTGTGTGCACTGTGCTTTTGGAGTTTATGTCATTTTGCTTTATAACTTGCTTCAGATTGTGGGGTGATTGAAATCTACCTGATGCTGTAAAATGCTTACTATAATGCAAAATCTGGCACCCTGATGTAGCTATGGGCTTTTGTGAGAGTGTGGTGCTTGCTCCAGGCTCCATCTGTGGTCCTGCTCACCCTGAGTGCCTATTAATTACATGCTAACTTCATGTCCTGGCATAGGGACTGATGATGGATGATCTCTGGCTAGAGTGATCTGTGCTTTCTGGTCATTTGAGTCACCTTGCCAATGAGGCCATATTTCTGTTTACTCGGTTAATGAGGATCAGCGTTACAAAACACATGACAGGGATTCAGTCTCCATTACCAGTTAATGGAGATAATTGAGTGGAAGGAAAACTAGTTTCTGATGTCACAAAATGTCTCTTGTGATAAAGCATTTGGAATATAATGGCGAACATTTCATTTAGCACTTGCGGAGATTTGTGTACCAGTTAATACATATTGTTTGTAAAATTATAATGACATAATAATTGCTTGCAGATACATTCTTATTATGTTGGGTGAAGCCTTCCTTTCCATTTTTCTTGTCTATCCAGTCTTACTAATTCTCTTAACATGCGATCTGACATCTGGTGCCAGGATTTGAATACCCATTTTTCTGTCTCCATATCTAGACTCCTGAAAAGATAGCCAAATCTTTTTCTTGTTTTGTTTTGTGTGTTTTGTGTTTTTCCCCCCAGAAACCTAAACACTGAGACCAGTGGGAGTTGAAGACTGAATAGTATTTCAAATTAGCTATGCTATAGCACGTACGTACGTAGCAGATCAGTAGGTAAGTGCCAGGACACTCAGAAAACGTAGCATAATTTCTGGCCTTGATAGGACCACTAAAACTTCCTGCTGTGCATTGTACAGACTCTCTTTGGCACCTATCATCACCCATCTTTAATCATAGAATCATAGCATCAATTAGGTTGGAAAAGATCTTTAAGAACATCAAGTCCAACCGTTACCCCAAGACTGCCAAGACCACCACTAAACCATGTCACTGAGGGCCTCAGACTCATGGTTTTTGAACACTTCCAGGGATGGTGACTCCACCATTTCTCTGGGCAGCCTGTTCCAATGCCTGATCACTCTTTTGGTGAAGAAATTTTTCCTAATGTCCTAATTTTTTCTAATATCCTTTAGTCCTATTAAAAATCTAGGTTCTGGTTTGGGAAAACAACTAGCAAACCAACACTTTACCTGGCTGTTTGACCATCCATCTTCTGATTTAACAAGACTTCATCAATGTGGATTTTTATCTGGAAAAATAAACTCAAACGAGACAGCATTTTACCTTTTTTTTTTTTTGTCCCCATTAAGTCCTCATATCAGTTTCAACGAAAAAGATGTGTTCAGCCCACAGGTGTATTTGCTTTTCTAGCATGGAGAATCTTGAGAATAAGAGGAAAATACCTTGAGGGAAAGAAACAGTACTTTTCTTTTCATATATAGAAATAATGTATAAAAATCTTTTTGCCTCCTACTTGAGTAGACTAAAATCCTAGAAGCTTCTTATATATGCTGGCTGACTAAAAATAAAGACTATATATCGCATTATCATTCATACAAAACTGCCTGCACAGCCTGTGTAGTCCCCAAGCTGCTGGAGGCAAGGAGGATATTTCATGGCAGTACCAGTATATGTGGCTGTGCTCTTCCCTTGCTTTTGCTCAGAAATAGGATATTGGACAACATGTCCCTTAGGCTGATGTGTTATGACAACATTAGCTTCTTTAGCTCGAAAGCACAAGTTACTAGTCAAAATACTGGCAATTACTTCAGTACTGGTAGTGGGTTTTTTAAGTATTAATAAAAATAAGAAAGAAAGATGAGAGTAGAAAATAAAGCAGTTAAACTTAAGACTTCACATGCTGAATGGGATGTACTTTGTTTCATTTTGTTCAGTAGCACCTGCGTGCACGTGTTGCCAAAAGCACATCTGTGAGTGTCCAGACTGCTAGTATACCTTAATTAAGCTAAAGAGAGACTAAGGGGGCCTGTGCGTGGAAAGAAAGTGATTTATTCTACCAGGTAGAAAAGTAATAAGGAAGTAACTTCCTGGTGAGGAAGGATCCGGGGTATGGGCTTAGGCACCTTTGGGGAGTCACCCTTTGTATAGCCCAACCAAGAAGACTATGTGAGCTGGACCTCCTGATATTACATATGATTTCTTGGTATACTGCAGGAAGAGGCAGGGAGTTCTTGAGCTGATGCTGGCTGGGGTTTGCCTCAGAGGGCAATTGCTCTCACTGACATACAGAAAAAGCTGACTTCTCTGAGACCACTCGCATGGAAAGGGGGCCAGGGACACAACAATTTACAGAAGAAGAGGAAGGCACATATCATGCTCTGCTCTTTGTGCGGGTGCAGTGCCCTGCTTCAGGCAGGGTGGCACTGTCACGAACCAGAGCAACACATGCATGAGTCCAGCACATCAGCAGTAGGTCTCAGACCACAGACATCAGTCACTGTGAAATAACCTATGAAGCATCCAGAGGGAAATGTCTGTTACAAGGGCGGTCGGGGCTGCTGCAGCATTCTGAAGCATCCACCACAGCTGTCTGTAAGCTATCCAGCCTTTGCTGGTGCTACCTGCTTATGGGGAACTTGCAGAGGTGTAAGAGATGAAACGGAGGACACCGCAAAGACTAACCATATAAAACCTCAGTTCTAACATTACCATGTTTTTTAAAGTGTTGGATCTCCATTCATTTAAGCGGACCTCACTGAATCACTTTAGTAACTCAATGCACCATCAGTTCCCATGGTATCTTTTTAGTCTGAATGAAGGTGGCTAACACCTTCGAACTGGATGGACATATAACCAGTTTTCTATGCCTATGATCTACAAAGGCTTCCTTCTTCACTTGATATAGGAAAATTGTTCTGTAACACCAGCCCATGCAGTCACAGCCAGGCCTGCCATACCTTGGGGAACATGAACCTAAATATACATTCTAAAATAGATGAGAGTGGCTCAGGGGAAATCTCTGTCTCAGACAAATTTCCAGACAGGGCAAGTGCCTTCATTTTGCTTCATTCCAACCAGGAAGTTTTGTCAGACCTGGAGCCTGTTCATGGTCCAGGGATGAGTGAGGTGGTCAGGGTGTAAGGGTGGGAAGTGAAAAGAGAAAACTGGGATAAAAACAAAGAAGTAAGAAGGAAGCTATTGCTTGCGTGATCCAACCCTTGCTGGGGCTCATTATTATTACTTTCGACAGCAAATGTTGATGTAAGTGCTGCAGAGTGCCAGTAATTAGTAGGCATGCCTCTCCAACTGCTGCAGCATGTGGTCAATGAGTTCCTGCCTCCAAGAGATGTTCTGTACTGTAAGAAAAAAGATTTATTAAACTGATAAACACAAAGAGAGACTGAAATACAGCCTATACGCCACATTAGGAGTGAGATTTCTCCTACACCTACACATTGGGAGAAACGATTTCAGGCTGGAGAGCTGGTGGAACGTGAGGCTCAGCATCTAGGGTGCAAGTCAGAATATAATTCTTTCTGGTTTCTTCCTCTCAGACTCCCACCAATCTGTTCAGCAGTATCCAGGAAAAAGAAAACAAACCCACGTAACATGGAATGCTGTTGGGTGGCTTAGTGACATTCAATTATGCATGTCCAGCAGCATTGTCGTAATGGCTGACGCCCTCCACAGTTTCCATGTCTGTGTTGTACAGAATTCCCTGCATTATATTTTTAGTCAAACTCTTTCTGCCACTTGTAGGCTCTACACATTTTACAAGCCCAGTAAATAGGACATGTAAAGTCATGAAACAGGATAGAGCACTGTGCTTCTTGCTAATGGGATAGCCTTTAAACAGGAGTTGACACTGAGCCAAGCTAAGTGGGCACAGCAAAGGGGCTGCAACCACATCACTTGGAGGCTTGCATGGTATGCCACTTGGTGTGGTGCATAGGGCAAGGGGCCTAAATTCCCCTTTATTCCTGGGTAGATCCCAATCCTCCTTCAATGCTGAACGTGGCTTTTCACTGCAGACCTACCCTATGACACATTTTGTTCCAACATAGGGTAGAGATCAACTCCAAATTTCCAGCCCCTGAACTGCTGAATGAAGTCCTTTAGAACCTTATGAGGATAGAGAACATCTTGGGTTGCAGAGTCTAAAAGTTCTTCTGGTCACATACCACTGTGTCAAACACCCTTCTGGCAATCTTTTACTAAGCTACATCTTAACATAAGTTTGTTATTTACATCTGCTTGTGTTAAAATTTGTTCCTCTGCTCACTAGGTAGTTTCAAGTTTTGGTGTCATTTTAGAAGAATATTTTACAACCTTGAGCTCTTACACTAGCAATAATCTCTACATTTAACCAGTACTTCTGCCTTGCTCACACTTGCCTTTGATATTTTTATAGAGAACGACGATACTTCCTCTCAGCCTCTATTTTGCTAAGCTAAACAAGTCAATCTTTTGTAGTTCCCCTCAAAAAATAAATGCTATAGTCCTGAACACCCTACAAGGCCTGCTCTCCCCCATTCCAGAATGAATTCTTCGTTACCACATGGCAGTAGAACTAGTGTGGGAATCCAGGTATAGTCTTACCAAAGTCTTACTCAGCTTATGGCACTAATTGTGCCTTGTGCACGTGAAAGCTACCTCGCTGTGCACTCTTTGGCATGAGTGATACAGGACATGCAACCATATGAGTATGACTGTCCTGCAGCTTTCAATTCTATCAACAGTTACACATGGGCCTCTTGTTCAGCTCCTGAGAGGGACACCTCTTTTTTTCTTCTATAGAAAGAACCAGATTTGAAATTATGAACACACTGAAAAATATTTTAATACATTCTGCTACTTTGCTTCATGCTGGAAATGAGCAGCTTGGAGATCAGAGAGGTATTTATATATTATTCTTATCTTGGCTTCCATGCTTCTGTAAGCATGCCCTGCACGTGTGTGAGTGTATGTATATGTGTTACTAATATATTTTCAACCATTTTCGACAATCTCAGAGGTACTGTACCCCTACAGATTTAGTGAAAATTGCCAGCCAAGTAAAGAGCTGTGCTGTCATCTCCACTGGAGGAAAGGTTGCAGCACGGGCTTTATCTAACTCTTTCTTAGATGCTAGGAAACCCTGTCAGGTTCCCAGATGTGAGACATCGTCTTTTGGAGCTCACACGTTATTATATGCTGTATGGTCAAGCCAGGACACAAATCCATAGGAAACCAGCCTGCATTAGTTCTGCTGCTCTAAGTTATCTATCTGCTATATTTATGTATTTTCTTTTGATTACAGCACTGGATATCTCTGCAAATGCATATCCACCCTCTTTCTCCTGCTTTGTAAGATGTCTGGAAATTGTGTATCTGCAGACGCATATTTGGATAAATCTTATGAATGAAGTTCCGTCTTTCACTCACATACACACACAGACATCTCTTTGCATCTCTGCATCTCTGTGTATTCCAGCTGTTTGAATGCTCCACATTTACATACTTTTCTCAATCTATAGATTTTATCAACAGCCTTACAGACAACTACTTTGCACCCTTCCACATCTTCTCTGTCTTCACCACCAGGTGCTGGACTTACAGATGGATATGCAGAGCATATCCTATGCATATATGTTCTGCATCCATACAGAATGCAGAAACAATGACATAAATAGGAGATAATACACTCTTTGGGAAGGGGTGATGTTGTGTTGGGAGCATACAGCTGTGGCATTTAACGGTTTATAGCTACCACAGAGGTTTTGACTAGAATAAAGATTTGGCAACATTCAAGTGATAGATCAATAAATATGCTATTAGTAATACATACCTGCTAACAAAACATTGGTCCAAGTTACTTAGTCCAATAGTTCACTAACTGCAGTACTGCATGTGGTGCTGGGAAACTGTTCCAAGAGCTTTTAAAGAGAAAATAACAGTCCTTCTTGGGTGCTCTGTGTTTTCACAATAAACAACCATAAATAAGATGCTACTAGTAGACTCCATTTTCTCTGATTACACAGCTACCTGCCTTTCTATCAGTCACACAGTAAATCTCTCTCTATGAAGTATCTTACATTGTGCAAAATCAATATGCTGTCAGAGCACTTTGCTACCTTACTGGCGACACCAGCATGGCATCTTCTCTCCCGAGTTTGACTTTGGCAAGGGGAAAAAAACTATTCACCTTCTCTTAGGGCTGGATTTAGTAGAGGTCTGAGAGGTCGGATGCCCATGGAGACTTTGGCACCTTTTTGGCTCCAGTTCATTTCATTTAGTGTTGAAGATCCCTCCACCTGGCCCCTTTGGTTTACAGCCCCTGGGGGCCTCCGACATCCCATGCCTCAGCAAACTTGGCCAGAGCGCAGCTGTGGCAGCAGGGAGCTCCTGCCACTTCCCAGCTCAGCACTATCAGTGTTAAAACATTTACTGCATGTGCAGTTCTCAACAGCTCTTAACTCTGGCAAATCAAAACCAATTTTAACTAGAACACTCCAAGATACTTCTCTACAACTAGGGCTATCTATGTGTCTGACAAATTCAGACTTGCTTCCCCCAGCCACTTTGGCATTAAAGATGTTTTTTGGGAAAAAAAAAAAGGGAGTTGCAAAAATTTTGTTCTTTATAGATGTTGAAAAAAAAATCATTCTCTTCATATTAAAAAAAACAACAGTGATGGCTTCATGCCAACAAATCAAATGAGATTTCAATTGCAGGAGAAAATAAAAACATTTCTACTTGATCAATAGACATTCAAAGTGTTATCAGGAATTAGCCAGAGCGAGCTGGAATGGAAATACCTGGCTGATCTCAACTGCTATATCTAATGCCCTGTCTCAGGGCAGACCGTACCTCTCAGGGGGTGTGGATCAATCTAGGTTTTGGGGCACAGAAGCATAAATCCCTGTGTCTGTCATGTCACTTGCACATGTGATGCCAGGCATGTAACCAAACCCTCCTCCTCCCTACGGGCACCCGGGCACTCACCTAACTCATGGCTGGGGCATCTGATGAGCACGTTGAGGGCTCCAGTCAGCCTAAAACCTGTAAAATTCAACTTTTGTTTTGCTCCCCAGTTCATTTAGCTTCATTGCTGCATTTTCAGGATCAATGTGCGTATGACCAAGCTGTGAAAACAGCAACTGAACGAAATGATACCCTAAGGTCTGATCAGCAGCAGACTGGGATTTACTCCTTCCAGGCTATCATCCTCAATTTTAAATTGGAGCAGGGAGCACAGCATGGTCGTTTTATTGATTGGATTAGAGAAAAATTGAGCTGGCTGATCTGTATGATGACATTATTGAGTTGTGTTTGCAGCTATGACAGAAACAAAAGAGTCTTTTATTGGATTATTTGGGCATGGGGAGGAAAGGGGAAAGAAAAGGTAATATAGAGGTGAGCAGGCATTAGGCTTGATGCTTTTGTGCTTAGTCTCTCTTCTTCTCTGATACCCTGTCTACACAGCTCATTGCTATGTTGGTTACTGCTGCCTTTCCAAACACAACTAACTCTGTAACCAAAGAGACGGGAATTAGTTGCAGTTCCTCATTAGTGGATGCTCCCATTAGACGTGTTCATCACCCAGATGACAATACTTGTGACCTTAAAAAACCAATAAACCCCATTTGGAGGTTAATATCCTGTTTAAGGAACATTTTTATGCAAGCCAGGTGTTTAAAAACTGTGGTGTTGCATGACACCTACTGACAAGCAGGGCACATCACAGTTCACATTATGTGGGCAACTGAGTCACGATTCATTTTTACTGGTGATTTATTTTTACATTTGTTAAAAGTATATGATTGAGAAGGAAGAAACTGACATTTTGGTACCATGTGAATATGTGACAGTTAGTGACTGGCATATATATGTGTGTATATATATGTACTCCACCTTACATTTTATATACCTCTTTTACATGCTTACTTTATAGACTGGTTTTAAACCACCATGTCCAGCAGCTTCATTGATTCATTGTATTTATGGCTGAGGAAGAACGTTAGTAGCAAATGTAGTCAGCACAAGAGAGCAACCCACAGGTTATGCTTTTGAAATGATGATATATTTTATTTATATGGTGCCTGTCAGTCACAGAAGCCTCCTGTGAAATATTACTGAAATGAAACACAGCTAAAACTCCATATTAAAATGACACAGTCTGATTCTCCACTGCTGTGCATGCTGTGTCCTTAGACTGCTGAAATCAAACCATGTGTAGAATTCTATATAGGTATGAACTAGCTCTACAGAATAAGAACAGGAACATTTCACATTTGTTTTGCTCTGGTATGTTTTGCCCTACTAAATGATCAAGAAGAATTCAGAGCTGTGACTGTGCTGGGTTTAATATTGGGGTTTTATTCCCAGATCAAAACGTTCATTATCTTGTCAGTTATCCCGTAGCACAGGTAAGAGGATTGAGGGACAGACGAGCAGGTTGTTGCAACAACACCAAAGGCCATCACCCTCCTCCCATTGCCACAGCCTGCATCACAACTACATTCAGCCGTTGTTTTAAGACAAAGAGTTCCTGAATCGCAGCTCAACCCAATTCAGCACCGATGTCTCGACAGAAGATGCAGAAGGAAATGGATATTGTGAGGATCATCAGCACAATTCAAACCTTAAATGAAACCAACAAGCAAGCAAACAAGCTGTAATTTTATCAGGTGGAAACAGAAATCAGTGGAGCTATTAAGCCTGCAGCAGCTGAGACTCTGCTCCTTAAATAAGTTGCACAAAGCCACTGCTACAACTGGAGTGGTTTTCAGCTCAGAAGGCAGCGAGTGGGCCTCATGCCCAAGGAAAAGATATCGACACTGTGCATTTTTGGAAACGTAATTTCCATTCTGTGAAATTGCCCATGTGCTAGACTTATATGGATTTCAATGGGGAAAGCTCACCATCAAGCCACATGGCACCCAGCCCATACAGAGCTTTGAAGAAGATACTAGAGATAATGTCAAAATCACCATGAAAATGGGACCAATGGCTAACACTACAGCCAAAATTGGTCCTGGAATACCCTTACAGTGCTGTCAAAATAAGGCTGGAGCTGAAGGAGTCTCAACAAGCTTCATTCTCAGCTTCATTTTTCTTCTGAGAATGAAATATGATTGGAAAATGTGTCTTTGTGGATAATCAAATGTTGAGAGGAAAAAAGACCCCCCAAAATGGCTTCATTTAGATTTAGAAGTTGATACCTCAGGCTACAAAAGTCCATACAAACCACACAGCCCCCTCTTTAGAAAGGCACAATATCCCCATATGCAGAGATGGCATATTCATCAAAACTCCCAAACAGCTCTGTTTTCCCCAGTGCTGAACACATCTGTCCATATGCTTACACATGTGGCTGACTTTCACAGACAATAAGCACATTATATATATTGCCTTCATCAGCCTCACTGAAAAACAGTCCCTAGCTGTTGCCCAGAGTGACTCTGAATCAGAAGCTCTTGGAAATAAGTGCACCAGCTTCCTGCTGGGGGACAAGACCTTGTATCTCTCTGTGACAACAGGGCTTTATGCTTGGAGTAGAAGACAGCCCCAGGTTGCCCAGACCAGTAACCACATTGTGGCAACTGGGAGTGCTCCCACTGCTCCAGAGGGTTCTGAATCTGGCCTTTTAAAGACACTGTTGGTGTGACCAGCTCCTTATTGTAAAGGATGCCAGTGATGGAGCCAGCGAGGAGCAGTAGGATAAAATTTAACAAGAAAAGTGTGGACTGAACACTGGTAAAACTTTCCCATAGGTGAGGTCTAACTGACCACAGCATGATCCTATCGGGCGTTTCTTGTTTGGTCCTCTGGAAGACATCTGAAAAGAACACCAAGAGACTATTACAAGGAAGATTTCTGCATTGGAGAGGATTCCTGCCCTGCTTTGCTTCATCCTTGCCCTTTTAAGATCAGTTTGCTCAGGAGATGTTCACCTATGTAATTTCAGTAAAAAAAAAAGGTTTTCAATCCTCAGAGAAGAGTTACCAGCTTAAATATTTTTGTATTAATTTAATGGTTATTTTTTTATACTGATTCTTGAAAGCTATTTGAAATGCCCATGGGGAATATGGCAGTGTTATGTTTACACCAGAGACACAGTGAACACAAGTCCCAATCTAATTTACTTTGTACAACTCCATAGTCTTCAAGCAGGTTATAAACGAAGCCAAGGAGAGCAGAAGTTAACCCCGCAGACGTTTGTCTTGTTGGACTATATTAGTTTACTCGCTGGTGCTCAGCTGGCACATGGTTTGGATTAGGAGGAGTGTTCCCCTGGTTGGGAACAGCCGGGGCAGGGGCATTGTTGTGCGTCGGAGCAGCATTAGCTAGAGACGCTTGTGTTAGGACAGAGTCTAGACTGTTAATAAGTGGCGGTGGCTATTCCAAGGTTGTTGAAAATACATGTAAGGAGTTTGTGTGTGATAGTTAATTTAACTAACATGTTAATTTACTGGCTCGCCGGCTTTTTTGTGTTTGGAAAAGATGACTCGTCTGCTACTTGATTCTGCCAGTGTTTGTTCTGCTGGTGGGCTCACTCTTTACAGAGTAATGAGAGTAATCCCACTCGTCTCAGGCCTATTAATGAGCAGACTTTCATGGGATCAGGTCACAGGCTAGCTGTAAACGAAAATACCCAGCTCCTCGCCCTCAGCACTGGTGGAATTTCAGGGATGCACCTGTGATTGCAGCCTGTTAAAGGGTTTCAAAGGCATCACATTAGCTCCGACCAGTTTTTCTAGGGATAACATTTTAAGGGGCATGAAACGCAAATGAGGAATTTTGCTGTCTCTTAGCTGAGCACAAAACAGTGATGTTCCTGCAGGAGTTTCTGCCTCACTGTCCATGATGTTTAGGTTTCACATAAACTGCCCAGAGGCAGATAACTGTCTAAGATGGACAGTGCCTGGCCAGCAAAGCCCGAGGTTGAAAGAAATAGTGAGAAAGCATCTGCATGTACAAAAAAGTCAGGGTTCCTGGGTCCAGGAAGAGGGGGCACAAGTAACACACCGTGCTGCAGCCTAGTAGGTAGGGCACCTAGCGAGGGTGGATGAAAGATCTCTTCTTTCACCGCTGCTGGTCCCTGCCAAGGGCTGTCTAGACAGCCCATGAGTCTCTCTGTGCTGGTCACCTATGGAGTGCCAGGAAGCCTCCTAGGGAAGCTGAAATTCAGTTGTGTGTGCTTTTAAATCATCCAAATGGTTCCTGGAAACTTTTCTGGCTTGTGCCACCTCTTGGTCTGCCAAAGAGCATCTATCCACAATCTGGGAGGAGGAATGGTCCAGAGCCTCTCCAAGGAGGCAGTCTGCGTGTGGCTTCCTACCTCTGCAAGCTTTGATGCTGGCTGGCCTTTGTGAGAGTATGCTTCTGGATATGCTTAATTTACCAGGACGGCTGTAATCTCTGTTTACCCACTCTTATTTTGGGTTCTGCACCAGGAAGGTCTAAAAGCTATGTGTTGCAGTGTCTCACTTGTAGCTGCATAAGTCTTGCTCTTAATTGTCAACTACATAAATATCTCTGAAAGCTCAGAGCCCTTGAGGATCCATCTGGGCCTTGGATTTTAGAATAGACAGATATTAAGCACCTGAAGACCAAAACAGATTTTTAGCACTTGCAGATATAAATGCATCTTCATAACATTTGTTGGAAAAGAGATGATGAAGATTTAGCAAACACCAATGCTGTGAACCTTGGTACTTTCTAAACTCGCACTTGGCATCATGCATCTCCCTGGGTATCCTTGAAAACCTGTCTTTGATTTCCAGCAGGGTCAGATTTGGAACAAGTTTGGTGTCTGAAAGGATATCTAAGTCCACCCTGAGGACATTCCCACGACACCCTGGCTCAGGCTCCGGGCAACATCCAGTCTCCACCACTCAGACCATTTGTGAGGCATGGTGTGGCCCAGCCAACATCCCCGGGAAGGGCTGTCAAAGCCCAAGGAGTCAGCCATGCTCCCTGTAGCTGGAGCACCAGTGGCCTGAGCACCACTGAGAAGACCCAGAGCACCAAAACAAGCAAGAAGTGAGAACAACTTTCCAAGCTATGCTGAGTGCAGCAGAGCCATGCTGCTCCTATTTCTGTCTCTGACAGTCTTTTTTGCTTCCTTGCAGGAGCAGGTTTGGAAACAGGCTCCTCAGCTGGCAGGGTGCTGGTGTCCATCCCCCAGTCCCCTCAGGCAGTCCCAGCTCTCCCTTTGCCTTACCTGCTCTATCTCCCACCCTCCAGCTTTTTAATCACAGGCACTCTGCTTGCCCCAGGCAAGCCATCTTTGACTGTGTGCCCCTTGTGCACATACAGGTATGTGTTTTCCTTGCTTTCCTTACACCAGGATACTACAGCGCACAATATAATGGGATAATGTGCTAAAATGAGATGCCAGTGCTGTCTCTTCAGAGGGCTAGGCTGCCAAACATTACACCCACTGGATGTTAAATGAAGGCGATGACTAAGTGTTCACACAGCGCTTGCTTTCACTGAAGAGTTTGGCAGACTGACGTAAATTGAAAGTCTGCTGCGGGCAGATTTCCTCCTACTATTTCTGATTTCATGCAAATAAGGATTGCAGGACGCTTGGCAATTTCTACCTGTGACTGACATATTTAGTGTTGACAGTCCCACACTGTTTTCACATTGAAAAGTGTGGATTTAATAATACATGTGGGGCAGTTGCCGACTGCAGTGTCTCATCCCAGACCCATCTCCACTTCCCGTCCCTCCACTGCTCCCAGCAGGCTGCATCCAGCCCCCCGGCATGGCTTGCTTTGACACACGCATGTCTATAAAGTGTTGCAGTCTGCTGCCAAGCTGCCAAAGGAAACACAAAGGTGCAATATTTTCTGCTAACAAGCCTTTGTCCTGTGTGCTTCACTCCCCAGTTCTGCTAGATAAAAGCTTCTTGTTAGAGGATTAAGGGGTAGTTTAGTCAAACAAGTGTTCCCTGTCTTCCGACTGATCCAGGCAAGGAAGCATCTACTGCTCAAAAGCATTTAAGCTAAGCTAAAGGAGTCTGGGATGGGAGCTCTGCAGGTGCAGGGAGAGGAGCAGAGACATCAGCTTTGTAGGTGATGGGGAGGCAGTAGGAAGCAGCTGCATGCGGGCAGCAGCCAGCACCACAAAAGCAGAATCCGGAATGTGTGTCTGAAGAGTCTGAAGCACCAGGTGCACGTGCGGTTTCATCCCATTAGCTCTGGGTTGCTCATGGGTGCCACAGAACGTGCTGGGCAGGTACCGCAGCAACATCCTGGATATGAAGAGCCCCACCACCTGCAAGCAGCATTGCCACCTCTCGAGGCCAGGAGGCTGTGCCACAAGTGCCATTGGCAAAGCTCACTCTTGGTAAGCAGCCTGTGAGGTTCTTTCTGCTTTTCCCTGCCAGACCAGAACTCTTCCTCTGTGTATTTTAGCACACTGTCCAGCCACTGCGAAATGAGGTGGTTTCATATCCTCTTTTCCTCCACAGCGACCAGCCATGAAACCAGAATCTCAAGAAGGAAAAGAGACTAGGCAGTCAGGCTGCTGGTCAGAATAAGCACCAGGGGATGTTTCAACTCCCTCATTCAGACCAGGACCTTGAACCCTCACAACTGCCTGGTCAGAGGCGTGTGCCCTCCCCTTGCAGGTATTCTGCAGTAGATGCCTGTCTTTCCCCATCACGTTTTAAACAAGGTTTAGGCTGTGCCTACCTCCCTACAGGCATTTGTAACAGGGAACACACAACCTGGCCAGTGGCACAGTGTGGATTACAGCCCGATAGCTTAGTGCTTGTCCTGGAGGTAACTGGCAATCTATACATCTAGAATACAGCCTCCATCTCCACAAGGATCTCTATGGAGGACTTCATATGTAATCAGTTTCGGTGTTTTTCCTCTCAGAGTGTTTGAACTGATGTAAGACTCTTTTCCACGGTGGTGTTTTGGTATGGTGTAGCCTATGGCTTGAGGAGAAGGTAAGCTTCAAGGCTTTCTGGGATAGTGTTAACTAATGGAGGGTGGACAGAGCCAAACTTGGTGGAATCTTATCCATACTGCCTGTGGAAAAATGTCTCTGAGTGAACTATCCTTCGATAGTTATTTAGTATTACACATACATCTGTGGGAAGCTAACTGGAAAGGGACCTTCCTAGCAGAAGGAGGCATCCTGGGTATCTAACATCTTACTCCATACTTCACATGGACTCTTGAGATACCTCATCCCTCCAGGAATGGGGAAGCAGGTGCCAAACCAGGGTGAAGGTGCCACTTTTCATTGATGTGCTTCAGAAATAGCTCCAGCATTAACCTTGTGGCTAGCACAATGTCTCATGATGCTGTATTCACATTGACGTGCTCACAAGAATACCTTTTCCATGACCTTTCCAGTTCCACTGGGAGAGGACAAGTAGAACATAAGTGGGAAAACTCATGAGTTCAGATAAAGATAGTTTAACAGGTGAAGACAAGAGGAAAAAACCCAAGTGAGACAAAGGAGATCACTCACCTTCTCCCACAGGCAGAGCAGCTGAGCAATAGCCAGCTTAGAAGCCAAAACTCCACTGTCTTCTTCCTCTTTCCCAGTTTTTATTCCGGAGCACGGCATTTGTTATATGGTATAGAATATCCCTTTGGCTAGCTCAGGTCAGCTGTGGCTCCCAGCTCCACTGGAAAGCTGGGATCTGAGCACTGCAGTTCAGCTAACGGATGTAGGATTTCAGTCATCAACACTCTGTGTGCAAAAGAGAAGCGCAAACAATTAACGGTCAAAATACCTATGCCTGGGGCTGGCTAAAATGTCCTTTTTTATGGTTTCATATTTCATGGAATAGTTCCTTCTCATATGTTTGAGCTGTTTAACCCAAAGCAGTGACTACAATACTGGGCCAAAGACCTCAGTAGGTGTTTGTGTTTACAGTCCAGCTGCTATTTACATTCTTCCCTTCGGCAGCTGACATCAAAGTGGGAAAAAGAAGTGGGTGGCCTGTCCCAAGGCTGGTACTAATTACTGCAATTAGGAAGCTTCATAAGAACACACCCAACATTCAAACATTGTTTTGTAGCTTTACTGAGGAATTGCGAGTATTAATTTAACTAAAAATGCTTGAACTGTCTTTAATCGCAAACATCAGTTTGTTCAGGACTTTGTGGATTTCCAGGAGCTCAAGAACAAAAAAGCTGGATCCACCATGTTCATTGTTTCTTCAGATCCACCAATTTTAAGTTTCTTTAAGAAAACAACATCATTTGAGCCTGTTGCATGCACCACACCAGTGAGAAAACACAGCTGCATCCTGCCACCACGCCCCTGCCTGTTTGTGCAGACCAACTCTCCCTTTATTGAGATTCAAAGCATGGACAGGAATCAGCCCACCTCACCTCAGCTGTGCCCACTAGTTCATAAACTTCATTGTTCAGTACCTCTTCAGGTACCTGCTGCTTATTTTCCATGCTCCTTGCATCCGTATATAGACATTTCAGTACATTAATATTCTTCATCTTCTCTTGCTGAGCTGCTCCAGCTTCAGTCTTATTTGTGGGCTGGCAGTACATGTTGGATTATTTGAGTTAGGTGAAAATTTCTCCTCTTTCCTTCACACTGAGTTTTATAGCTCTCCAATAAACTTGCCTGGTTTTGAAACGGGGAGTTTGGTACCCTGTTTTGGCAGAGTAACATTAACCACAAATTGCTTGCATCTAAAAATAATACATGATAATTTTGTTCTCTCTTATATACTGGCACACTGCATTCTCTAAAGGGAGATGAATGAATATGTGAAAATGGTTTTGGAACAGTTGCTTGTCTATAATAGGTCAATATGAAATCAAGATAGAATTTATACTTTACCTCTCTATAAAGGTTTATTGAGCTACATTTCAAACATCATTCAGAATGAACCTTCTGGAGGCTCAAGAAATAAGGAATTGGTCCTTCTAGAGCTTTCTATCCATAGGGAGATAACAGATCTGAATATTCATCACCTGGACAGCAAGCACAGATTGAGACTCTGGCAGAGTTTCTTTCTGAAATCAGGGAATCGTGACCATCTTTCAAGTTTCTTTCTATTTCTTGAGAAACTTCTGGTCACAGCAACACTTAGCAATTTCCTACAAGGAGTTCTACATGTTAATTAAATCTCCTGAGACTCATCTCTCCCAGTCTGAGACAAGAGCCAGACGTTTGCCAAATTACCTCATTTCACCATGTGCAACTTCTCTAAGGCTCACTCTTGTCAGCCATGCAACAAAAATTGTGGTCGTGCCCTAATCATTTCTCCTCAAGACTACCAGAGCCTCCTCTTCATTTTCATCTTTTTCCTTTTCAACCTATTTCAAATGCCTCAGTAAATCATCTGCCTCAACAGCGGCACCTCTGAATTCTTCCATCATTTTCCTTTGGCCTCCTGCATTAAATTTCAGCTACTTGTGCTTCCCTTCAAGGCTCCCCAGAACACTGCTCTGACCTATAGCATCGACTGCAATATTTCCTGCTCCCATTTCCACTCAGCCAGTACATCACAGCTCGGTGATGTCTTTATCCACCTCTCCATATTCCAGACCAGCCTCAACAACTGACTGCTTCTTTTATGCAATTTAGGAAGTAATGCACCTCTGTTTTCATACATCCTTTCTCAAGGCACACCTTCCTCTGCCGATCTGTGCTTCTACAGCTCTCCCTGCTCCAATATGACATTGCCATTCAGACAAGGCCAAACACTGCCAAAACTATATTACATTCTGACCGCTGATAAGCTCCAGGCTTGTATTTGCAATTGATTGGTTAAAAGTCCCTGGAGGCAGCAGCATTCTTCACGCCTTGCACTGTGCCAACCTACTTCTAGACATCAGTAACTAATAAAACTAAGAGGACTGCAACTAAGTTTTCTTATCCTTCTTATTTTGCAGATGGAGTGCTGCTACATTTTTCGAATTAGATATCCTTCCCAGGTCCAAAAAAAGTCAGAGTGAAGATCAGGGTTTCCTGAGAACTCCTCTGTCCTTAACTGGCTGGATATCCTTAACTATCCTTAACTGGCTGAGGTTAAGCTCAGGACATAGTTGTTCTCCTGCCATGAAGTGTCTTCTCATATTTGGTCTTAGCTGTCTTCTTCCTTATGTAGAGAAGTCCTAGAAGGCAAGAGGTACTGCAGCCTCACCCTTCCATAGAGTGGTGGAGGATCTCACCTGGCTGTTGGAGTCCCATCAGGCAAGAGGCATTATGGACCTAGTGGCTTAGCCAAGAATGCTTATTGCCATCAGAAATGGGTGCTTTTTACAGCCAAAGAAAATGTGAATAATGGGATCTTAGGTTTGTGATTTTAAGATTGCAGCTGGTGCTGTACAGGTGTGTCTGTAGTGAGAAGAAGAGTTATAGGGCTCTGTTTCTTATGCACCATTTACAAGCGTGTGAAGAGAGCATAAGGAAGAGGATGTGTTGTATATTTTCTCTAATGGAGTATTATCAGGCAATTTTGCAAAGATCTGGTGAGAGGGTATTAAGACCATGTCTCATGCTCAAGCCCACATCTGCAAATTCACTGTCATTGCACAAGCAGCATTAGAGGATCAAATGCAGTGCTAATGGATGTTCCAGAGGCTGCAGGAAAAGCCGCTGCTGCTGCTAGAGCTGTAACATTGGTTTAAAGACCAACACATTTGAGCCATTCTTTAACCAGGGAAGAAGTTCACTGTAGCTGGCATAGCCTACTGGTGAAAATCGCCAGTGCACCTTGCTGCAGTGGGCTTCCTACACAATATCACCTCTGTCTTTATCCTTTGATGATGTAGCTAAACAGAGTTCTTGCTTGGTTCTCTTTGTGTAACTGTGGTGGCCTGACCCTGGCTGGATGCCAGGTGCCCACCAAAGCTTCTCTGTCACTGCCCTTCTCAGCTGGGCAGAGGAGAGAAAATATGACAAAAGGCTCGTGGATTGAGATAAGGACAGGGAGAGATCACTCACCAGTTACTGTCATGGGCAAAACAGACTTGACTTGGGGAAATTCATTTAATTTAATACCAATCAAATCAGAGCAGGGTAATAAGAAATAAAATCAGATCTTAGAACATCTTCCCCCATCCCTCCCTTCTTCCTGTGCTCAACTGCAGTCCTAATTTTCTATACATCCTCCCCACCAGGAGCGCAGGGGGACAGGGAATGGGAGTTGTGTCAGTTCATCACACGTTGTCTCTGTTGCTCCTTCCTCCTCAGCAGAGGACTCCTCACACTCTTCCGCTGCTCCAGCGTGGGTCCCTTCCATGGGGTGCATCCTTCAGGAACAGGCTGCTCCAATGTGGATGCCTTCCTTGGGGTGCAATCCTTCAGGAACAGGTTGCTCTGGTGTGGGTCCCTTCCATGGGGTGCATTCTTCAGGACCAGACTGCTCCAGCGTGGGTCCTTTCCATGGGGTGCATCCTTCAGGAACAGGCTGCTCCAGTGTGGGTCCCCTGTGGGGTCACTAGTCCTGCCAGCAAATCTGCTCCAGCTGATGGTCTTAGCCTTAGCCACTGGTGGGTCCATCTTGGAGCTGTCTGGCGTTGGCTCTATTGGACATGGGGGAAGCTTCTGGCAGCTTCTCACAGAAGCCACTCCTGTAGCGCCCCTGCTACCAAAACATTGCCATGCAAACCGAATTCAGTAATATTTTTTTCTCTTCCCTTTTCTGGATGCAACTATTTGATTTACACTCAGGAGCAGAACCTTCCAACAAATATAAATCATGCACATACTCCATGTCATCTCCCAGTTTTCTGAAATACATGTTTGCTTTCTCTCTCTGCAGTGAGGCTTCTATGTATGCAGAAAAAGACTTGCATATGAGAATGCACCTTCCAGATATAAAGTCAGCTCCTTTCAGGCCCGACTCATGCTGCTTCATCCCTCCTTGTCTCAAGCTGAGCCTGATGTGCTACCAGAGGTCTAAGACCTGAATTTGGGTCTTTCAAGGAACTGCTTTAATGACCTAAGGGATGAGTGTTGCATCTCCTTGTGCAGTCTCTTACACCTCATTTACAAACTGCCTACTTGCTCCAGCTCCCGAGTGAGAGGTGACAAAAGGGTCAGTACAGGAGTTTTGCCAACACTGAGATGTTATCTAGAGATCACAGCATCTCCATTACATCAAGGCTTAGCAAGCCTGAGATTTCCTGTAAGCAAAACCTAGGCTTCATAATATAGACATACTAATATAGACATCTCCAGGCTGAGATAGGATTTGAACACAAGATTTGCAACAAGTATTAGTGTCACCCTAGTTGGACATGGCACTCAAAGTGGCAGTACAGCTCTTGGAGTACTCAGGTTCCAAGTGCCCAACACTTTCACCACTGTAACAACAAAGTAATTGCACAGGTACCTGGCCAGAATTACCCAGGTTTCAGTATTCGCTGTGTTATGTACTGATGAAACACAACATCACAGTTTTACTATATTTAACAAATTGGTCCCTTTATAGTTTTTCCAGTGAGATGTAGGTTAACGAAGCAACTTTCGGTCATAGACCCAAGAGGCAGAAATTCTCTGTTGCAATTAAAAAAGACTCTTGCTTGAAGGATTCATGTTTATAGAATAAAATGAAGATCAGAACATGCTCTCTATTCAAGGAACTCTTCCTATCACAGCTAGCCTTTATAAATCACAGAGATGCTCCCTAAGCTGTGCCCTTCTAGAGATTCTGAGGAAATTTATGGGCCTTAAAAGTTAATATTCTTAGACACTGTTAGACCAGAAGAGAGGTCTTAATCTTTCGATTAAAGGCTTAAAATGTTCTGGTAACAAACTCTCCCACATTAAAATACAAGGCAACTAACTGGGGCATTTCTGATGCTTTCAGAGGCCTTGATGAAGGTAGAGATCATCTCCAAAATGTACAAGATCCACAAAGGCCACTTTTTGCACTGTATCTCTGAAGCAATTTTTATAGCAATTACTTGGAAATTGAGTTCTACTGCATTTGCCATTGGCTTCAGTGGAACCAGGCTTTCACCCATTCCATGTTGGCTTTAGGGTTTCTTTTCTGTTTTCCTGCTTCTGGCATGACCCACTCCGGAGAGTAGCTGCAACCCGTCATCTGGTAGTAAATACTGAGTGTATGTTGTGGTGAGGAACAGCCTGCTGAGTCTTGCAGCCTTAAACCTTTGCTATGGTGCAAGGTTTACAAGATGATTTAAAACCTGCATGTGTAGGAAATAAGGAAGATGGGCTGACTCCGCACAGAAAATGGGTTTGGGACAGACTGAGATTGATGGCTTTGTGACAACGACAGTAAAGTTAATAGCTGATACAGGCAGAAAACAGACTCCATTTGAAATTTAAAATGGAAGTGTGTGTCACTGACAGCATCACACTGACCATTACTAGACCTAATTTCTCTCTGGTAATGACTACGAGAAGCTGAATAGATAATGATGTGCACTGCAGAGCATTTGGGAAACGGGATTAACTGCTTTGCTTTTTGCTTTTTCCTCCCTTGTTTTAAAAACAACTATGTAATGATTAGTAGAGGTGCTATCCTTGAACACTCCTGAAGGGTAATGATTAGTCACTCCTCTGGGAACATCTCTGTCGCCTCTATTTCCTCTCCTCTCAGGAGACAGAAGGGGTGTAAATCCTGCTTGCAACAGACTGGGAAGGCTGACACTGTTAAAATATAAGACCTCGACAAAAACCCTGGAGATGATGTATCACCAGTCTCCTGGGCAGTTGTGCTGCACGTTCACATTTGCACACTGCAGATAATTCCTGCCTTTTGACAGCCTGAACCCAAACTTCAAATGCAAATGGTCTTGGAGCTGGAAATGGAAATCTACATGCACTGAGTGGAGACAGTTTTTCACATATGCAAGTAAAAACCTGACAAAATAAAAATGTGAAACAAAGGGAAAACGAACCCTTTACTCCTGGAGGAAGCAATTCTTTGCTCTCTGTTTCTGTCATTAGTCCCTCCTGTTTACTCTGCTCTTCAGGGAGAGATACCCATCGGTTTTGCACATCTTCACCCATACAAGTAGAGATCTTTGTTGGCATACGAGTATAGTGTCGATCTGCAGAGACTTGACTTTGCTGTGTGTTAGTGAAAGGCCTTTAAAAAAGTACAAAAAACGTAATACAAAACATTTATATGCATGGCACGTGGAAGCAATCGACTTCAGGAATAAATACTTGTGCCTCAAACCTGAACGCAGCCAGTGCACGTGTGAGGGTGAATGTTGCTGGTCTTCGGCTACCCATCTGGGCTCTGCCCTTGTAACAAGCTTCTTTTGGTAGGTGCCATGCTAAGTGAAGCTAACGGCAGTAGTACATCCCCTAACCTGCTCGATAACTGTACTTTAGAATGTCAGCGAGCTGAAATTTCCACCAGTTTTTGTCACTCCTGTCTGTGACACGAGTTTGCACAACTGAAGGATTTACTATTTCTCTGCTTGCATTTTTGTTCAGCAGAAAAACTAGCTGAATCGTTCGAGTCAAGCTCAAAAGCTCAGATCTGAAAGCCATACAGCATGAATTAATCCCAACTCCATTCTGACTTTGTAAAGCTAATTTAAACTACAGTGGTCTCTGCAACTTCACAGGCCCGTAAAATAAATAGATCTAATTGTATTTAGCTTAACTACCCTGAATCTGCTTATTGCTTTCAAATTGCTGGAGTGGGGCTCATAGTTTTATAAAATCTAAGCTACCAAATGATTATGATGAGAAATCGGGACTGTGGCAATAGTAATTAAACACACGTGAAAACCCATTTTCTTCTCTGTGAGAAAGTGCAACGCCTACGTTCTATTTCCATCCCTTACTTCTGTCTTCTGTGATTGCTGAAGGGCAGTTTAGATGTGGTTGCTCAGACTACTCAAGACCTTTAAAAGAAGTTCTCATTTCCTAGAAAGTAATTAAAAACTCCCACACCGAACAAAAATACATGTAACATATGCAAATGCCGTAAAAGTAGTGCATGGTTTACATAACAATTTCTAACGCTACTTTACGTCCGAGGCAAAACACCATTACGGGTTTTACATACTTAGATCACCTCTCCATGCCTGTGCTGGAACAAACATGCGCTCTCAGTGCATGAGCTCACACCACAAGGCATGTGAGCACTACAGTAGGGTTTAGTGTCAGCTGGGGAAGGGTGGATACATAGCACTGTGTTTCCCATTAGTAGCAGGCTTCCTAAGTTCTACATAGCCAACAGGCATTAGCTACTACTTCAGCTTTGCAGCAAGGTCACAGAGCAGATCTTCACTGGGAAAGGAGCCCAAACTAAGGATTAGGAGGCTGGAGATGTGGGGTGGGATGACAGGGAAGGAGAAATAAGGTGCTGCTGCATTTCCTTTTTTGCTCCAATTCCTCTAACAGAAATTCCACAAAGGCATGTTAACATGAAGAAGAATTTCAGCAGCAAATCATCACAAAGAAGCCATGAAAGTCTGTTTAATACTTGCAGGTGGCATCTAGTCCAGGTGTTCTCAGGAGTTCATCATCTGACAGATACCCAATAAACAGATGCTTTACAACTATAAAGGCTAAAGGTGTAAAAACCAGCTGGGTCAGTTCAGTCCACCTCTTGCTTTGCCAATGCAAGATAGGAAATTTTTCTTTTTGCCTTTTCCCAATGCATTTGTCTACTCTTTTTGTGTTGTTTAAAGATTTCCAAGTAACCCAAAAGACATCTTCTAATCTCCTAGGGTAATTTTCTATCTTGGCATTAAGAGGTTCCCCTACCCACTCTTCTTCATTGCTGTTTGGCGAAGTATGTTCTTGCTTACCTTCTTTCACTGTTCTGTACCGCAGCCACTCCAAATTACTCCAATGATCTCTCCTTTGCATCTACTCAAGATTTTCTACATTTAAGCCTTGTCTTTGCTTTCAAAAGTCATTCTAATGATGATCCATATGGTAGCACATCAGTATTCTTGTCTTTCACTGTTACCAACATGCTGACCCCAAAACTAATGCAGTATTTCATGTAGAATTACCAGTCTCAGAGCAAGAGCTCCCACACTTACACTCCCTACTGCGCAATATTTGCTCATGCACCCCAAAACTGCAGTGGCTTTTTTTTCTCTCACTGCATCCCAATTACTTCTTTAACACAGGTTTAAATTGTGTTTTCCCAAATCCTCTTTCTTTGCCTCTATTTTATAGCCAGTTCATGTGCACCTAAGTTTTGATTACTGCCGTTACATTTCTTTGTATTTTCCCCTTATTGTTTGAAAGTCTTCTCACTTCAACAATGTATTTCAGTAATGGACTGTCTTCATGACCCTCTTTCTCCCTCTCCAGGACTGTAAATACTTCCAAAACCTCTGCATGGCTATAAAGACAACCGCATCACTATCCACTGCTACTCAGACAACTTTGAAATCACGTATCTTTCTTCCCATTTAGGCAAATCAGGAAGCATTTTTCAAGTAAGATTTCATGAGAAAGCACATGCAGAAAGGATTTTATCACAGGTGTGTATGTAATTCATTCTTTTCAGCCACTCATTTTCAACTCTATTTCAGAACAGTGCTATATAACTTTGCAGTTAGGGCAGTCAGCTGAGAAGTGAGAGCATGAGGGGCCAAAGAGGGCCTCACACATCTGGCCTCTTACAGGATTTGGGCAGAAAAATCAGAGTTTATACAACCTCAGCAGTGATTATGAGATATCATCAGCTGCTGGGAACAGGGGCAGAAGCAGAACTCTAAACAATTAAGTAGCTTTCAAACAAACATGAAGGCATACAACAAGCTAAGATGCTCCTAGAACGAAGTGGACACAAAAATGTGCCTCAAATATGCCTATGATCTTTACTTGGCCTACTCCAGCAAGAAATGCTGTTAAACATGGATTTGACTTCTGACAACATTCACATCAACACTAACACTGTTCATGGCTTTTAGCAGTGTTATTTGTTGTGTAGTGCTGCAACAGATGCCAGAATGCATCCCTTATACAATGTAAGAAAAATCCTTTAAATTTACACAGAAGTTACATATAACAAGACAAAAAAAATCACTATATTGCACTTACTTACCTCTTACATTCCAGTTATCTAATACATTTTCTTCAATGGACAAGGGGTAATGGGTTCAAACTTAAACAGGGGAAGTTTAGATTAGATATAAGGAAGAAGTTCTTTACAGTGAGGGTGGTGAAGCACTGGAATGGGTTGCCCAGGGAGGTTGTGGATGCTCCATCCCTGGCGGTGTTCAAGGCCAGGTTGGACAGAGCCTTGAACCACGTGGTTTAGGGCAAGGTGTCCCTGCCCATGGCAGGGGGGTTGGAACTAGATGATCTTAAGGTCCTTTCCAACCCTTACGATTCTATGATTCTATGATTCTATAAATAAAACCTGCCATTGGTACATGCTTTTTGTCACTTTCATTAATATCCTGTGATACGTATCAGCCAGCTTGTTATTTTTATGTACAGAGTAACCTTCCAACTCAGCAAAAAACCCCTCTGTTAAAGCCCTGATGCTCTACCGTATCAGTCTTCATTACTATTCAATAAGAAGAGTGAGCAAACTACTCGCTTTTTTTCCCCAAATATTTTTTCTGCATTGATATATTTGTAAATTCCTTTTTATTTCCCCATTTTCTTTGTTAGCACAAAGTATTTGAACTAATCCATCCTCTGTAATCCTCAGTGACTGATAGTGTCCTTGGGTGTCATTGTATCTTTTTTGACATGTTTTCTTAACTTCAGATCTCCAAATCTGTATCTGGAGCTCATTGTTTTCCACAGCAGTTGTCAGTCATCCTTCAGCTGTAGTCTTTTTGGCTTGTGCAGCCATCTTGCACAAGGATGAAATCTTGTTTCCTATGAGACCGGAATCCTTGTCCTACTCCACCTAAATCCATTCTTTACAGTGATTAATATAAGTAGCACCTGTGCACAAGTTCTAATTTCTCCATCAGTAAGAAATACTATAATCAGAGCAGTTTTTTTATACAGGATAACAATAATGGTCATGGTTTATTAAGAGCAATTTGGATGTGGCCTTGCTGCCTCCATGAAAGACAAGCGGAAAGGTAAACTTGCATCTTTCCTGAATGAAGCATAAATCTGCTCTGCACTCTTGCCTTTTTACCTAAGAAAACCTCTGGATCTTTGCATACTGCCTACAAGGCATCTTCTGCGTTGTGACACTGAACTGAACACTGAATATCTGTTGTATTGTCTACAAAAGTGTTGGATTAATGGTTTCACTTTGAGAGCATGAGTTAAGTTGGGGTGCTCTCACAAACATGCTACAAAGTACACAGCATCCTAGCTCCACAGCCCCAAGTCCTCTCTGGGCAAAACAGGGCCCTAAGAACCCCAAACTCCTCAAATATTTTTATCTTCCAAAAATGGAACCATCCGAGGTTCTGGTGCCTGCTCCTGGGACTGTCTGTATGTTTATCCAGCTTCTGCCTGATCAGAAATACAGAAATAGTCTACGATGTATAAACAAAACACCGAAACATCTGTGTTGGTATTGCTTCTCTGGTATTTGTAAACACTTCATTTGGTGCCATTTCATTAACCAGCAGTTAAAGTTCAGTTAGCATTGACTAAAATATTAAATTTCAGCACATGTTGATGCCCAGTAATTCCTTTGAAAGTGTTCCACAGCTGAGGAATTGCCACTTTTCTTAAAACTGTCATCTTCTTGGTGAACTCCTTGGCCATACTTACTCATGGATCTGATAGCGTATGAATTATGTTCACTATCCTTACTTTCATCTGTGTAAGTCAAAGTGTACAGTTTTGGTCCAACACCTTGCAAAGTTCCTGTTTTGACAGTATTTACTGTGATAATTTACAATTCTGTCAATTCTGCACTTTCAATTTAGCTACTGTGCTACCTATACTGGTAGTGCTTTGAAGTGTTTTCTCCTCTCTCCCAGATGAAAAATTGTAGTATAAATCTTGGCTACTGCTAGCAGCTGCACAGAGAAAGCTGAATATTGTACTGGCCAAACATCTACTTGCAATATTTACACTCTTATTCATATCTTAGGTTACTTCTGTACTGTTTATATGCAATAAAAAAGTCAACAAACTTTAAAGATGTTTAGTAAGAATACATAGATAATGTACAGGCAGCAGAGCAAAAGCTACACTAATCTCAATTTTCCAGAATTGTTCCAAAAATACAACAAAATACTAAGTACTGTGAATTTTACACTCACAATTAAGATGTTGATGTCATTTCAAAATCTTTCTTCTAGGATCTTTCAAATACTTCTAGGTTGGATGAATGCTTATACACACACTAAACAGAAAGCTGCCACTAGAGCTTGCAAATACAAAAATGCACTCACATTTTAAAGAAACGAAATAAAATCTCTGCTAGCAGTCTTCTCCTTTCAAAAGCTTTGTGTATATATAATAGTTCTGTCTCTCATCGCTGCAGAAATCAAACATTATTTCTGACCAAAAAGTCTGCCACAGTGGTCAATGCAGATGGGAAATGAACAGCTCTGCTGCTAGCTCTGCCACTGAGTAAGCTGTCCACTCCTCCTTTTGTAAAAGAAGAGAAGAAAAGAAAGAGTCCTTATTTGTAATGTGTTGTGACATCTATTCACATCTAGGTATGGTCATAGTAACACATCATGTTCAACAATGGGTGAACTAATCAAAAGGAACATTTTCTAACTGTTGTTTATTTGCAATTGTAAGACTGGGCATCCATTCATCTGTTCAGATTTAAAGCCTTGAAAAGGAGAAATAATTCTCCTTGAAAAGAGAAAAGGCACCCAATTTTACGGAAAAGTCATATATTGTTAAGCAGGTGTGATCAGACCTACTACATGTCTTTATTTCACCTCAAGGTAAAATTTTACCTCAAGGAGTAGACAAATGGGTTGAAATTATTAAAAAACAAAATAAAAAAGACTGATAGAACTACAAAAGTAGTATAAAATTTAAAACCCTATATACCTCAAATCAATTAGCATTCAGTATCGAAACCCCGTATCTTTTAAAAGGATACTATTTAACTGGACTCTCCAGAAGGTTCTGAGCAGATCTTTCACACAAAACTGTTAAGGAATCTAATGGAGCATGGAATGAGAGTTAAAAGTAATACACAAGAAGCAAATCATAAGGACGTCCAGTTTTCAACTGGACAAATATTAACAGTAGAGTGCCCTACAGATTTGTACTGAAACAGCATTATTTTACATATTCTTTTATCTGATAAAAGAGACACATAGGCCACTAGCAGCATCTGTGGCCAAACAAAAAATTATTAGGACCTATTTTAGGGCTAACGAAAACTGTGAGGAATACCAGAGGCAGAACAAAGAGAGATGAAGGTTGATGATTAACTCAAAATTATGTACTGGTCATATACTCTGAAGTTTTCTAGGACTGGCAGTCACAGAGAAAAGATTAATGAGACGTTTATTCAGTGCATTCTGGTAAACAAAACCAAAGTATTCCAACCATATATAACACTATAGGAATACTACACCATACAAAAGCTGGAGCAGTACTCAAGAAGTTGTAACGCATAGTTACAGAAGAAGTTTAACGTTGAGGCTATATGTATGTAGTCTTGACTTAAAAAAGACTTAATTATATCCATAATATAGGGGTAATTTTAAGCAGCTTTTGATTTTTGCTCCAATTTATCTACTATATATCCAGTGATAGGATATGGAATACGATGAGCTTATGTGGCATAGCAGCCTGTATATGCTCCCACAATGGGGAAACATATTGCATTGTAATATCTGATTGCCTATTGTGGTCCTGTAGCTTACTAGAGCTTTTCTGTATTGCAACTTTTCCTCCCTGTAGAGGTGGTTTGCACTGCAGAAGCGCATGAAAACACATTTCTAAAGCAGTGCCAATTGTATTATATATATTAAAAAAAAAATTCAGAAACATTTATAAAAAACCTCATTTGCATAGCAATCCAAATTATTACTGTAACCTTACTTAGGCTGTATTCTATTCAGCCTCACTGAATCACTCAGGTAACACCTGGAGGATGAATCTTTTATGAAAACAAAGCCAACACCATTTAAGTTATTACAAAACCGCAATGTTTTAATCTTGAAGACTTTTCAAACATTACTGCAAAATGGTTGTGGAAAAAACGTGTTACTTCTTCAGAAGAAATTAAGTATATCCAAACAAATTGGTATCTTTTCCAGTTGTAAAGTTTGATTCTCCGTGTTCAGTTCCGCATTGCCAACATGGCATTTATGTCCCAAATAAGATTCCGTAACTGATCCATGATCTGTTTCAGCTGCTGATTCTTCTGTTTCAGTTTCTGTGGGAAGAGTTTATGGTTAGGTTTTTTGTGATCAGTTCAAACAGCACATTCAGAAATTCAACCAAAATTACAGTGTTATGAAACGCTACATGGATCTTTTTCTCAGTTGTCAGTGAGCAGTGTTAGTGGGATAGTACATCCTCTTTAAAGCACACTCTAAAAATACAGGAAAGCCTCAAAAGTTAAGGACCATTGTTAGAGGGGAAATGCTATTTCTTTTCACAACACTTTTTTTAATCAGAACACTTGCCCCCTTGAAAAACTGGAGGCTTGAGTGAATTGGTCCTCTCTTTCCAAAGTCCAAAAATGGTACTTCAAGTAGTAAGAAAAAAATTCAGGAAATGGGTAAATTTATGTGAATATATTTTGTATAACTTGGGTCATAGAAACATGAGGGAGTAATGGTAGAAGCTTGAACTAAGCACAAGGTACAGGTGAAGCCAAGCAAGCTTTTTCAGCCCTTCTGCCTATGCAGGAAAGGGGTCCTGTCCTGAAACAGATATTCCCAAGCAGGCTGAATTCTTATGTACTGGTTTTGAAACTGCCGAAGCATGTGAAGGAACAGAAGAACAGCAAACTCGCTTTTATTTGGGCGCATAACCAGAACTTGAAAATTATGTCTTTACAGAAGAAAGATCAGTGCATTAAGACATCACACAATCTCCCTAACCTTTCATGTTTCACAATACTACACGTATTGTCTGATTTATTCATTTTCCTGCTCAAATCAAAGCTGTAAAGAACTAAGTAACTGTGTATTGTTAACAAAAACCTATTCCTCTCATTTAATTCCAATTTGATAAGATGTCAGCCTTCTCACATTAGAGATGAAACTATTTATTCATTAGGGAAGTCCAGAGTTCCAAGGAAAGTGAAAGCACAGGAAAGATCTGCTACCATCAAAAGAGGACAAACTATTCCAAATGTTTCAGGTTTGTCATAACTTTGTTATTTGTACTACACAAATGGAAATACATTAGAAGGGTGACCCAGAAGGGTGATCAGTAATACAACCAAAGTGGAACAGTGATAAAGGAACCAACAAAAGAAGCAATATCCTGAAAATCAGTCTCCTGAATTTTGATGTGAACAACAGACTGATATGTTTAAGTTGCCCAGCTGGTTAGCTGGGAAAGAAGTCCAGAGACAAAAAGGAAGTCTATTCACTTCAGACCTGTAAAAATGGCCTGAAGTAACATGGTCATTAGGCTTAGATTACACAGGGAACATAGGACTTTGAGTAAGGGAAATATTCCTGAACGGACTTTGGTGAACACATTTCCTGGAAACAGAGACAACACTCAATTCCAGACTCCTGAGAAGGATGTAAAAACAGATGTAGGACAATTCATGTGCACTAACTTTGAATTTTTAAACAAGCATTTGGCAGACTAAAAAATATTTTAAAGAGAACTATGTGCATTTATCTTATATTTCTTTCTTTTTCATTTGCTAATACAAGACTTCACAATATACAGCAGAGATCCAGCTCCTAAAGACGAGAGAAAACTGAGAAGCACATAGTTACCACAGCATCCAAATGACAGAACTGCAAGTGTCTCCCTACAAAAGCTTGTAATGTAAGATTTTGATGCTTGAGAAAGCACAAGAGGGATGAGATAAACAAGCATGTTCACACCTATGGCATTTTAAAACATATCTCTGTTTGCCACCCTCAACATTCATTCCTAGAAAAATCAATGAATGTTACACAAAACTACCCATTTAACACAAAATGTCATTTACTGATACTGAGGGCATGCAAGTCCACAGTTTTTCAAAGCCTTCATTAATAGAAAGGAAGGCTGATGGTCAGTGATGGTTACTCAGGTCACAGATAGAAAGAACCATTAACCTCTGATATGCAGATTGTGTTCTCTCTCCATCCATGTCTAACTGTACTGTTAAATACTGTTACGTAGGTATGCTCACATGAACTTTATGTAAGTTACCCAAAAGACTCATTCCGTAAGACTGTTTTCACTTCTTGGGCAACTGCTATAAAACTGTAAATTGCCTGATCTTTACTTGATGCTAGACAAGGGAACCTTCAAATTGGCTTTTCATTTGTTTTCAAAGCACCTGTAAAGACAAGAAGTAACACGATTGTTACTTTATCTGAAGATAATTTTAGATCCTTGTCTTCAGTGAAGAACTATTTTCTTAGTTCTTCTACAGAATAAAAACAACATCTAAGATGAAGTACCATTTCTGGATTGCTAGGCTGAAAAAGAATAGAGAGAGGGGGAAAAAAAAGCCACTTCAGAGAGCATGGTCTCCTATTTGAAATGCATGTAGTGATCTTTGTTACCAATCTTTTGACAGGCAGTGGTGCACACCACAAAGTACTACATAATTACTATGTTCTGCACCACTGGCAGTGCTGGCATTGCTTAAGACTTTGCTGAGCCCGTAAGAGCTTCTCAGCTCAGGTCTAACCTTGGAAAGATAGGCGAAATGGCCTTCTTGAAAACAGGCAAGTTCTGTAAGCAGGCTTCTGCAGTAATGACAAATTTCATGTGAACAGATTGCTTGCAAGTTGTCCTCCCACTCTTTCCTCCTTCTACTGAAAAGACTTAGCTGAACTCTGGACTGCTTCTCAGGATTAACAGTTGTATCAAACAAGAAAAGGTACTTCATCCTACATACAGGCTACAGCTCTGACTTTCTCTCTTTTAAGATAGTGGCGTGGTTTAAACCCAGCTGGTAATTCAGCACCACGCAGCCGTTTGCTCACCCTCACCTTCCTCCTCCCTGGGTGGGATAGGGAGACAATCGAAAGAATGTAAACCCCATGGGTTGAGATACGAACAGTTAATAACGGAAGTAAAAATATAGTGATGATAGAAAGAATACAACAATACAATAATATAATAATAAGAAACAACAAAAGAAAAGAAACGAGAATTCAGGAAAGGCACAAGTGATACACAATACAACTGCTCACCACCCGCTCGACCGATACCAGTCCAAACTAAGCAGCAATCGGTCCCTCCCAGCAACTCCCCGTTTCTATACTGGGCATAACGTGCTGTATTGTATTCCATATAATCCCCCTTTGGCTAGTTTTGGTCAGGTGTCCGTCTCTGCTCCCTCCTGGCTTCTTGTGCCCCTCCTCACTGGCAGAGCATGAGAGACTGAAAAAGTCCTTGATCAGGGTAAGTGTCAATTAGCAACAACTAAAACATCGGTGTGTATCAGCACTGTTCTCAGACTGAAGCCAAACCACAGCACTTACCAGCTACTAGGTAAGAAAAATAACTGTTATAGCTGAAACGAAGACAGACAGCACAAGGAAAATCATCTTACATGAGGCAGCTTATAGTCAATTTAAGAGATCTAAATTCACCTCACCAGGCATGTTTCTGTTGGTCTTTCTCTGTCAGAAAAATGATCTGACTGAAAACCAATCCTAATGGGGTCTTCTTTGTGATGTAATTTTCAATGTGAATAACTATCCATTTTGACTGATGCTTCAAGTACTGGTGCCAGCATGATGGAGTTAGCAAGGACTGCACCTTCCAGTAATCAATAAGACCTTAGTAGGTGTAGCAGGACATTTATGAAACATATACAGAAGCTAAAACGCCACATAAATGAAACAAAGTGGGAAAACATAACATACATCCAGAAAATAGCTGTAACATGCCATAAAGGACTTTGACATGTTTCATACAGTCTTGGGTTTCAGTAGGATGCAAGAATTTCAACTTTGACTGAAATAAATTTTTTACTTAAACTCATTGTTGGTTCACTTCATTTCCATTTATCAGAGCTGTCTAGACCAACCTAACACTTTCTATCAGGGATGTATCAGAACTTCCTTTGCACACGGTTGCCATCTCTCTTCTCATCTTAACTCATCTATCATTTAAAAACTAAACATCACTATGAGTCATTATTCTTCACTCAATCCATTATCAAAGCTCTCTTCAGGCAAAGATAAGAGCATCAAACACTAGCTATATTCCAATGATGCTTGTAAAAATCAAAAGGACTTGCTATGTGTACAGGCACTTTGCTTAAAGAAATGAAAAATAAATAGTTTTTGCCTGCTCTATTCCAGACCTGCAACAGCACAAGCCAGAAGTACACCTATGCATAGTAAAGCATTAAATATTAATAATAGTAGTGCCTTTACCTGCAGAATTAACCCAATTATGTTTATTTTGTTGATTCTGACTCTACTACAGAGAACTTGCACCATGTTCTTTTTCATGAGCACGTTACTCCTTCTGGCCACTAAACTGCTGTAGGAAGTGACTGCTGAAAGCCTTACACAAACAATGGCCTCTGCCGTGTAAGTCAAACCCTCTACAGAAACACAGTGTTTGCGATAAGTGAGAAAAATAAAGCTTGTCCTGGCAATTCCTACTGTTGGTTTTTTAAGTGAGTCCTTCATAAAGAAATCTCTGAAGTAAGAAGGTGGAAAAACCTCTTCCCCCCTGAGCCTTCGGTTTTATAGTCAAAACACTCACAATGCAATACGCATACAGCAGGAAAAAGAAAGATAGAAAAAAATGCCTCAACACTTCGCAAAAACTCTCTTAAAGCTGCCAGGTGATGTTTGAACTTACGGCTAAACTGATACCAAGGCCCACTTGCCATCATAATAAATTCATATGTTCATCTATTTGTAATATTTTTTCAAATGGATAAAAAGCTTTCATGACTAATACACTAACTGTTGTGCAATTAAACATTAACTCACTCATTGTTCAATAACTACAGCTTTTCCTGATGTCATTCACACGCATAACTATTCTACCTGCTACCCTTACTGGAAATGAGCGACTGGATTTTCTGCCTCCCGCTGCATCTTATAGCTGAAAGGAAACTGCTCCTTCTGCACATATAACTCTTCCTAAAATAAGCAGAGGCACCAGTGACAGCCTCTGCTCCACTGCACGCTCAATACTTTTCACATATTGAACCAGACAGCAATTGCACGTATCCCCTGCTCTGTTGTTCAAAGAGGAGTGTGTTCATTAAAAAGGACGGATGTTTGCTTCATACCAATTATTTTTCATTCAACAACGAAGTCTGAGGTGTTATTTACTGAGTACCCTCTAAGCTATGTAGCTTGTAATGGAATTACCCATTCCCAAGGTGGCTCTTCCACCACACTCCTCGGTGGTACCATCCCTATTCTGAACATGAAAATCACACAGATGCACGATCCTCAGCTACAGATGGCAAAACTAAGTCACAGGAACAATATCGATTAAAATGTGAGTGCCTACCAACTTTTTGTCCAGGAGGCATCTGAAGGTTCAAGTGCATCACTGAACTCGGTATTTTAACGAGCTTCCCACATATTCAAAGGACAGCTATCAACAACCATAAAGGGCAGAATGAACAACTACCACAACATTTTGTGTCAGTGATAAAGATAAAAAGCAGTTTTTCAAGAGCAGGCCTCAATTACTTACTACTCACATTAAATGCCTTCCTTCTCATTCCCAAATTTCCTCGCTTATTTATATACACTCAAGCAACTTAAATAACACATAAACCAGGACTCTATAATCTTATTTATCACAATACTGATTCAATCTAAACAGTACCTACTCTGCAACAAAAAGGAGAATAACCTCAAGGACTTTTCCAGAAAAGAAGGGGGGAGGAGGGGAAGAAGTGATAATGTAATAACTGTTGTACCATATGCATTTATATGAGGACAAAAAGGACAATGGGACAATAGGGATTGTATGGGCAGCTTTAAGTTTGGCATTTCCTAACTTTTCTCGAATTTTGTAACCATGATATTGTTTTGATATAGAAAGCCTCATAAAAAGCTTTGAATGCAATATTTTATATGAAACGGAAAAGGAAATATTTCATTAATGGAATGAAATGCATCTGAGAGAGCTGGCTGATGACATTACAAGACCACTCTACATAATTTTCTATTGAGATGGGGAGAGTTCCTGATGAAAAAGGAAACATCTCAATTCATCTTCAAGAAAGGTGAGGAGGGAGATCCAGAAAACTATGGAAACTACAGGCTGGTCAGTCTAACCTCTGAGCCCAGAAAGACTATGCAGCAAAACCTTCCAAAAGTCACGTCCAGACACATGAATGATAAGTTGACCAGGAACAGTCAATCTTGGATTTACCAAATGTATTGTGCCTGACCAACACAATAGCCTTCTATTGAGAAATGACTGGCTGAGGGGCCAAGGGGAGAGCAGGGGACTTTGTTTACTTTCATGTTAGGCTTTTGACACAGTCTCTCATAGGAGTATCCTTGTAGCCAAACTGGAGAGATGTGGTTTGGAAGGTGGACTACAGGGTTAATGGAGAACTGGCTAGGCTATTGGATTCTAAATGTTGTGATCATTAGTATTAAGACAAAGTAGCAGCTGGTCACTCCTGGTGTATCTCAGGATTGATACTAAGGTAAAAGACCTGAGGTCTTTTTTGAAACTTTCTGACAAGTGAAACATGAGTCAGCAGTAGATCTTTTCACAACAATGAAGATTAACCGCATGCTGTGCTGTATGAGGAAGAATGTAGCAATCAGCTCAAGTGAAATTGTTATTTCCTCTATTTGGCTCTGGAGAACAATTGTCCAATTTAGGGCTCAATACAAAACAGTAACATACTGGAGATCACTTAGTGGAAGGCCACCAAGATGATTAAAGCTATTTTGTTCAGTTTCAAGCAGAGAAGGCTAAGGCAGGATCACAATGCTGGCTTCAGCTACCTAATGAAGATTACAGAAGACAAAGCTAGACTCTTCTTCAACGTACACAGCAAAGGGATGAGGAGCAGTGGATTCTACCATTGCAGAGAGACAGTTTGGGTATCCAAAACAGGATGGAACTACCCCTAGTGCAGATTAACCTGCTGAGAAGGTGTCCAAATAAACAATTCTTCACCTCTTGTTACAGTGTTCCTTGTTGCACATTCATATTTTGGGTGCAAAAGCACTCTACAACTACAAAACAAATAAAAATACATGCAAATAGCATGCAAGGTAGTTTAAAAGGGATGTGGGTTTTCAGCATGGCCAAAAGTAGTATTCAGGTACAATTCTCCAAAGAGAAAGGCTAATTGCAAATTCCTGTCATTTTAAGGATTACTTCCCTAAAGAACATCAGCTGCAGTGCACAATAGTTCTGTTATCAAGAAAGCCCAGAGCTACGCTTGTAACAGCTTAACTTAAAAGCCTGTCATGTAGAATGTCTGTTCCTCTCTTAGCAAAATCACTGTTAACCAGTTAGCAAAGATTAAATAAGAATCAAACATGACTCTTTTCTAAAGGGTCACCTGTAAAGTCCTAAAGCTATTTCATATCATTTCATTTTCACCCAAATGTATCAAGACTACTAATTACATGATGGTTTTCCCAAATGCTTCATTTGAAAGCGGACCTACAGCACCTAAAAAACCAATGCTGTACTTGCTCCATTTCTTAAAAAAAGGGGGTAAACTGCTGATACGGCAGAAACACAAATTAAAGTGCTCTCAGTTGTGATTTGATATTTTCTGTTGTAAGTCCTGTTAAATGCACTACAAGACCACAGACTCAAGGTGAGCCTGACATCTCAAAAAACATTACAGGTGATGCTATACTAAGAATGTAAAAAACATGTAGAGAGAACATTAAAGACTCAAAAAAATATGCAAACAAGTGAGGAATTTTTGGTAACAGCTTCCAATTGTTGCAAACAGTAATTATGTTCCGTGAAAACTGGATCGGGACTTGTATTACTAGATGAATGCAAATGCTAAACTGATTCTGGAAGAGTAAATTTTTATTCCAGAAAAGAGTCAACTTCCTCAACAACTTACAACCCCAGAAAAGCAAATACAGATAAAAAGGAATAAGTAACATTTTTTGGAAGAACTATTTAGTACAAAGTAGAGGTAATTGGTGCTTCATAAATGGTTTGTTTGGTTGTTTTATAATAATAGTGCATTCTTAGTGTAGGCAAAAAAATTCCTTTTCTTTTTAAGCTTAATAGATTGTATTTAAACCTACAGTTGCTAATTATAACTGAATTGCTAGGACAGAAATTCATTACCTTGTAAACTAATCTATATTTTAAATTAATGAACAAGTATTTCTTAGGCAAGGTGAGCACATTAAACTTTCTGACCTAAAAGACAAGTCTAATATATCAGAAGAAAGAAATAAATAAGACCAAAAGATGCCACTATTATTCAGCAAACTGACATCAAAAGGTACTGCAGTATTTAGGAACTCTGCTACATCAACAGGTTCTCCTGCCCCATGAGTGAGAAGATGAATACAGCAACTACGTGGTGCTCCTCCACTGGGGATGCTCCCTTCCCAAACAACTGTAGTAGCAAAGCAGAGCTGCCATGTTTGAAGTTGGTGATTTCTGGAAGGAGGGATGGTTTTGTGTGAGTACACATGATCCACAAAGTTTATATGATCTACTAGTTTTGGCCGTGCAGGGCAGTTCGTGTCCTTCACATACATCCAGAGCCACTAAAGAGATGAGACCGGCTGTGATACCACAGCAAGGAGGGCAAAATTAAGAGACACATGAAAGGTCTAAGAATTCAAATGTGTCAATAGTGTCAAAGTATTGGGTTATTGAAATAATGCTTCTTTTGGTACTGCATATCACAGCAAAAAGCACTAGGTGAGAGCAGGATGACCAGCTGAAGGAAGAAAAGACAGTGGGTCAAGAAAGGAAAAAGCTTCTCCATCTGTCACGTTGATTTCCCTGTCACAGCATTTTCATCAACACTTTGTATTACTGAAATTTTGCTAAAACAGATTAAGCAAAATTGAGTCAAAGGTGGACACTCCACACTACAGAGGACTGAAAAGCTGTCAGGAGTGCCAGCTGGGAACCAGAGAGCTATTGGAGCCCAGCAGCCAGGGTCAGAAATTAGACCAATTAATGTGATACCTGATACCAAGTAATTTTTCTTGGCAAAACCAAGAATTTCGTTATTTCTAGTCATATCCTATTCTGTCTGTATTGCAATTTGAACTCTGAAAGTGGTGGTGGATGTGCTCAGACAGTTGAAGGGAGGCAAAAATAAAAAAGCCAACGCACTATGGAAAATCTGGAAATCGGGTCAAGGCATTTAAGTGTACATACAAGATTTGAGACCAGATTTAAGTGAAAGGTTTAACACATTCTTATTACCAATTTCTTACCAATGGTCCAGTAACACCATCAACCTTTTAAGGTTCAGAACTCATCATTAACATTTATGAAATTCTTTTCACAAGATCACACCAAGGAGGTTTAAAAAATTTCGTAGCATGCAAATACAACAACAAGGGCAAAACCGTGTCACAGAACTATTAAAAACACAGCAAATATGGACAGTTAAACTTATTAACACTTAAAGATTGCAAATAAATGTGCATAAATTCACAGTACATTACATATACAATATATACAAACCTGCTACATCAGCACTGAATAGAAAGAATACAACAAGAAAGCTGACAACTGCTTTTCTCTAAATTCTTGTAGTCCTCATTTTCTCCTATACAATATGCATACGTTTTCTAAATAAATGGGTTATGAAAAACTCAGTACATATCTGATTGTTGAAGGCAAATTAAAGTAGCAAAAATAGTTTAAAAGCTGAAAATCCACCAATTATTCTCTCCATAAAGAAGCAGTTTACTCATTTATTTCCTTTGTTCAGTTATTTTTGTAGATTATGCATTTTACTGAGCATTTACTGATTTACAACAAAAGAAATATTTATTTAATCCTATCTTTGTACTTTACAGATTGAAGAAACATGTTAAAAATTGTGGTCTGGTAAAACTACATATTTTTAATCTCAATATTATATTAGCATTTCCTACAGCATATTTATTTTTAGATTTGAGTCCATCTTTGCACTCCATTGCATACTGTCACTCACACTGAAAATTTAGCAGCATCTTTATCAAACATAGTACATTTTTTCTCTGAATGTGTCAAGATTCAATAAATTCTGCACTTAACAAAAGGAACGGTCTTCTTCCAACTGTCAAAATACAGAAGGTTGCCCTGAAACTCCTTTACCAACTCACATCATTGGAATAATATTTACATATCTGATGTTCAATACCTGTTTTTTTAACACCTAAGATAAGTTTTGAAAAGTACAACAGGCACCTTACTTCAGTGTGAAGTGCCGATATCTAGTGGGTTACGCATATACATAATACACTGTATTCCAAAGAATAAATGTCAACATCCTTGCTGGCAACATGGACAGTGGGATCGAGTCACCCTCAGCAAGTTTGCTCATGACACCAAGCTGTGTGGTGCAGTCAATGCACTGGAGGGAAGGGATGCCATTTAGAGGGCCCCTGACAGGCTTGAGAGGTGGGCCAGTGCCAACCTCATTAAGTTCAAAAAGGCCAAGTCCTGCACCTGGGTCGGGGCAATCCCAAGCACGAATAGAGGCCAGACAGAGAATGGATTGAGAGCAGACCTGAGAAGAAGGACTTGGGGATGTTGCATTGGTTGATGAGAAACTGAACATGAGCCAGCAGTGTGTGCTCACAGCCCAGAAAGCCAACTGTATGCTGGGCTGCATCTAAAGGAGAGCGGCCAGCAGGTGGAGGGAGGAGATCCTGCCCTTCTACTCAGCACTGGTGAGACTGCCCCTGCAGTCCTGTGCCCAGCTCTGGGGCCCCAAACATAAGAAGGACATGGACCTGTTGGAGCAAGTCCAGAGGAGTCCACAAAAGTGATCAGAGGCTGAAGCACCTCTGCTACAGAGACAGGCTGAGAGAGTTGGGGTTGTTCAGCCTGGAGAAGAGAAGGCTCCAGAAGACCTTAGAATAGCTTCCGGTGCCTAAAGGGGGCTGACAAGAAATCTGGAAAAAAAAAAAAAAAAAAAAAAAAAAAAAAAAAAAAAAAAGGGGCTTTTTAACAAGGGCAAGTAGTGACAGGACAAGGGAGAATGGCTTTAAGCTGAAAGACCTTAAAGAAGAGATTAGAAAGAAGTTCTTTACTATGAGGGTGGTGAGACACTGGCACAAGCTGCCCAGAGAAGCTGTGGCTGCCCCATCCCCAGAAGTGTTCAAGGCCAGGTTGGACACAGGGGCTTAGAGCAACCTGGTCTAGTGGAAGGTGTCCCTGCCCATGGCAGAGCGTTGGAACTGGATGATCTTGAAGGTCCCTTCCAACCCAAACCTTTCTATGATTCTATGAAAGAGAGACACAAGTTAAAATTGTCAGGAATCCTAAACTTTACAGCCAGAGGTACAAGTTAAAAAAAAAAAAAAGAAAAAAAATAAACTGCTTACTAAAACATAATTCTGAAATAGTTCTGCAGGAAGTATTTAATAGCAAGTTTGATAGTAGTTATCACACATACTGCATTTAGTACAGCAATCAAGAAATTTAAGCTTTGTAATGACAAAGTGCCATTTTCAGTTTTATGCAAATTAATTTCAACTTTCTTACCTTATTTACTTCCATGATTTCCCTTCTCTCTTCAGTAGCAAAACGAAGCTGACTTGCAGCACCACGATCATCATGCTTGGAGCCATCTTCTTCAACATATGGAATAAGTTGCTGTGAAGACAAGAAACATCAGCTTTAGGAAAAAAAAAAAAGTAAGAAAAAGGAAAAACGAATTAAAAAAGAAACCAAACCAGGAGATACACAAGGTACTACCATTCTCTCCAAAGGTTCAAACTTCCCAAGAAGCAGCAGAGTCAAGCTTACTTCACCACCTCAAACTCAAAGGCCTTGCAATAACCTCAGTATAGGAAAACTTATGTGCTTCAAAAAGATACAATCCCACATATTTAACAGTTGGACTTGATGATTTTAGAGGTCTTTTCCAACCTGGTTGATTCTGTGATTCTGTGATATTACCAATTTCATAAGTGCAGGCAGAACCCAGCCTTTACATTAAGATGTTTATCATAGATAATACCTGTATTTTTAAACTCTGCAGATTGTGATTTTCAAATTTACTATTGCAAACTATATCACAAACATGAAGTTATCATTATTGTAAAGTATTTCAGTGAAATACTAAACATAATTATGACTGGCTTTACACAGCTATTTGGCTAGTACCTGTCGTGGTTTAAGCCCAGCTGGTAACTCAGAACCACGCAGCTGCTCTCTCACTCTCCCCCTTCTTCCTCCCCCTGCTCTCAGAGGGATGGGAGGAGAATCTAAGGAATGTAATTCCCACGGGTTGAGATGAGAACAGTCCATAACTAAGGTATAATACAAAACCACTACTGCTACCACCAATAATAATAATGATAAGGGAAATAACAAGGGAGAGGATACAATTGCTCACCACCCACCAACCGATACCCAGCAGCGATCTGGGCCTTCCGGGTACCGCCACTCCCCCAGTTTATATACTGGGCATGACATGCCGTGGTATGGAATACCCCTTTGGCCAGTTTGGGTCAGGTGTCCTGTCTCTGCTTCCCCCTGGCTTCCCCTCCTCTCTGGCAAAGCATGAGACTGAGAAAGTCCTTGATCGGAGTAAACATTCCTTAGCAACAACTAAAAACGTCGGTGTTATCAGCGTTGTTCCCAGGCTGAAAGTCAAAAAGACAGCACTGCACCAGCCACTAAGAAGGAGAAAAATGACTGCTACTGCTGAACCTAGGACAATACCCTAATTATGACTTGCTCTTTTAGTGGGCCTCTGTTTGGCTATTTTTTAAGACCAGGCCACAGTCAGCTTAATAGGAGTTTTTCCATAAGACAATAAGTAGTCTAGAATGGACTGACAGAATGGACTCCTTCACTTCTTTATACAGTGAGAGACGCATTATAGAAAATATAATGCTTAAATGATTAAAACTCTATGGACAATCAGAAGTCTGCTAACGGAGTCGCCTCAGAATTCAGAGCTCATTAATTAAAGAACTTCACAGTTCTGGTTAATATAGAGCAGTAGTAACTCAAATCAAAATAGGCTTTAAGAGTATTGCTAGGAATTAGAAGCAACTTAACTTATGAGGAGGAAAAATGAAGTTGTGATTTTACTAGGAATAGCATTTTTATTAGGAAAAACTTTGGTGTCCTACTTCATGGAAGTCTTATGCTGTTAAGTTTTCCATCACCACTGCACATTTAGATTTGGTTCATAGTGGCTCAGCAGGTTAAGAGTAGCTGAGTGAGGAAACTATGGAGGTACAGACTGATGGTAAAAGCAAGGAGAATAATGGTTATTACGCAGAGAGCCAGGCTGGCAGGTGAGAGACTTTTTCCTGCTATAAGAATGCACTTAGAAAGAAATCCCACAAATTTGCCCTGACCCTTTTTTTCCTAGGGGAAATTAATTGGTGAATGTACCAAAAAGCCTCAGGAAAAAGACTAAAATTTTAAATGAAGATTGATTTCAGAATTGGAACCCTTCCAACTGGTAAGAATTGTTAACGTTAACAGTCAAGTTTCACAATGTTTCAACCAACTCCAAATAAGAAGAATTCAGTCCACTGAATAATTCCAGTGTCATTCAAAACTTGTTATAGGTCTCCTGCAACTCAAGAGAATGGACGATACACTAAGCAGAGAGTGGTTATTCTGATCTTTAATTTATATATGAATAAAGATACTTACTTCTATGGGAACAGGATCAAGCCCAGCACAGTTTTCATTGCATTTGTCATAGACTAATCTCAGTTTTCTGAAGAGTATCGACAGCTGACGGAGATGTTCCTGCAGCTTTCCCAGTCTGTCTTGATACGTTCCAGTATGATACGTAACACCATTCGGTAACTTGGAGAATCAAACCCCCCCAAATGTTAAAAATAGTACATTAAAGTTTCTGTCATGTGAAACAATAAGCTAAAATAATTCAGAAGGGTTTTGTACATTTTAAAGTAAGACAATCACACTATCCCCAGAGAAATTGCTGAAATTTCTATTTAATTTATCAGCAAAACTCTGTATTTTATCTGCTTCTCTGCTTGTGCAAAATCATTGCTGTCAAAACAGCTTCATGTACTCTACACTTTGGTCATTGTCAATCTCTCTAACTCTTTTCAGCACGTGTCTTCAAAAAGCTGAAGCATGACACTGTTGTTATTACGCTTTGAGACTTTGTGTTTCAGCCCCAGGTCACAATTCAGAGACACAAAGTGAATTCAATAGTTAGCAAACTCTAAGTACATATACCTGTACCTAAGACAACTATAGGAGGAAAACTGCCAGAGTCGTGAAAATAGAGAGGGAATGGGAATGATTATTTCTCTTCTGCTCTTAACAGAGAAACACAATAGAAGTTTGTAATGTTTTCTCAGTAATTAGCCACAAACAAGTATTATGTCTGCGTTAATAAGAAAAAAAATTGTCCAAAAGCTTCTAGGTGGAAAATATTACAAGAAAAGATCAATGAAAAATCCTCTAAAATTACTCTTCAGATTTTAACAAAAACAGCGAAACATAACTAGCACGTAAACAGACTTTACTATTCATAAAAGAAACCCAAATACTCAGTGTATTTAGAGTGTATTTTAATTGTGGGGGCAGTAACAATTCAGCATTTCTGAACTTTCTCCATCGTTACTTAATGTACAGAAGTGTGCGAATATATTAAGAGTAGTATCACTTCTCCAATCAACTTTTCAAAGCAGTCTGATTGAGTTACATATTTAAATGTCCTAAGCTGTCTCCTGTGCCTGGTAAACACATGGGAATTTGAGGCCCACAAAAGGAAAGTTATTTCTCACCTGCATGTTCCTCAATAACTGAAAGATTTCCATGGTCCGAAAGACAATGTCCTGCACGGTCTCTTGGCCAATTCGGCAGAGGGAAGCTGTATTTACCTCCCGAGCTGCCTGAGCCTGTGTCCCTGAGAAGGCGCCTGGAGGCATGCCGGCCCCGGCGAGGGGAGGGGTTGACATCTCCCACGGAGCCCAAGCTGCGCCGAGAAGGTAAGACAATGATTAAGTAACTGAAGTTTTGAGTCTATCAATAACAAACTGCTGTATGGCGGCTATGCCATTCCTTCTCCACATGCGTGGTCCTACCCAAGAATAAACTGTTTCAACTGGTAAACGCTGGCTCAGTGCAGTGCCCTTTGGCTGGGACACCGCTCCCTTAACCAGTGCCGTTTCTGCTGGGCAGCGGGGCTGGGGCTGCCCCTCACACACCTCCCCTCCAAGGAGGGACAAGGGGACATCCCTCGCAAAGGGACACCAAAAGGCTCTTTCTGCCCGGCTCCGGAACCGGCACCTGCCCAACCGCTCCTCCCACCGCTCACCCACACCGGAGCCCGGGAGGCCCCCGCAGGCGGTGCGCCGAGACCCCGGCCTCCCTCCGGGGCCGCAGGCCCCTCCCGGACAATCAGTCCCGCGAGTCCCTGCCCGGCCCGCGGACCCGCGCGGAGTTACCGGGACGGGCCGCGACATGTGCTCCGCTCCTCCCGCCCGCAGCGCGCCGCAGGGCGGCCCCCGGCAGGCGGGGAGCGAGCAAGGGCCTGCCCGGGCCCCGCAGCCCTCCCCGCGGACACCCGGTTGGCAGCGGGAGCGCCCCGCACCGCGCATGGGAGGCGGCCCGGCCGTGCCGCGCACCCCGAACCCCGCTCAGGCTGGGCCGCTACTCACGGGGCCGGACGCCGCGTTGCCCTGGAAACACTCAGCGGCGCGGGCGACCCGGGAGGGAAGTGACGCACCGGCAGCCGCCGGGGCGGGCGAGAGGGCGGGTTGTGGTACGCGGCGGAGGGGAGTGGCGGCACCCATAAGCGGTGTCCGTCCTGCCGGGGAGCCCTCGCGGGGTGGGTGCCGTCCCTCCGTCAGCCGCTCGTGGTGTCCCCGTTAAAGGCCTTATTTTCGGGATCCGGGGAGTTTTTTCTCGGTTGCTTAGTGAAATGAAGGTTTCTGGGCAGGTCAGCATGTAGAGGTGTCAGTCCGGAGACCTGAGGTTGAAAAGTTAGGTCAAAATCTTAGCACGTTCACACAAGTCACACCAGCTGTAGTGAAGGTGGGGACTTGGGCTTCGTGGTTTTGGCAGGTGATGGAGGTAAGTGCTGAGCAGCAGTTTTGCGGGGTAGGTGTGTGAATGTGGGTATACACGTGTAAGCTGTCTGTATTTTATAGCTTTATAGGTGTACTGCTGCTTGTACCTGTCTAGAGTCGGGAGAAGGCCACAGAGATGGTCGGAGACTGGAGCACCTCTGCTGTGGAGATAGGCTGAGAGAGATGGGCTTGTTCCACCTGGAGAAGAGAAGGCTCCAGGGATACCTTACAGCAGCCTTTCTGTAGCTGAAGGGAGCCTAAGAGAAATCTAGAGAGAGACTTTTTACAAGAGCATGTAATAATAAGACAAGGGACAATGGATTTAAACCGAAAGAGGGGAGATTTAGGGGAGATCTTAGGAAGAAGTTCTTCCCTGTGAGGGTGCTGAGGCACTGGCACAGGGTGCCCAGAGAAGCTGTGGCTGCCCCATCCCTGGCAGTGCTCAAGGCCAGGTTGGACACAGGGGCTTGGAGGAACCTGCTCCAGTGGAAGGTGTCCCTGCCCGTGGCAGGGGGTTGGAATTGGATGATCTTGAAGGTCCCTTCCAACACAAACCGTTCTATGATTTTTGGTAGTATAGAAAAGGCTTAACGCTTTGACCTTCCTTTATCACAGTATTTGCATGAATATAAAACACTTCTATATTGTCCACCCCGAGTGCTTGTACTGCACTAATATAGTTGTCCTGGTGCAGTTTTGAAGTACAGACATGGCCTTCTGTGTCTGTGAAGAAGAAACACCCTCAAAAGGAACCAGGCAGGGTCTGTGAGGGCTGATAGATGAATTGTCTATGCAGTAGTTAGTGGTTTCTGTCTGTATAATGAAAAATTTTTCATATGCAAAAGTAAGTACCAAAGTTTCTCTTTTTTTCCTGTTGATGTCATACTTAGGACTCTGTATTTGAGTGATTTTGACAATAAGTACCTGAAAATGCAGACGAGGCCATTTATACACCTGCAGCTTCTTATGAATTCTTAGGAAATAACAACCTTAAAGTAGTTGTGCCGTATTAAAACTGATGTTATGAATGAGCTTTTGTATGAAATGCATTGCATTTGTAATGCTGTAAAAATAAATCAGTCATTTGACACGTTATACAGCCTTTGTTAAGGAAAGGAGAAAGCAGTCAAGGAACATTCAGGGACAGAACCATATAAACTTGCTGTCAGAGGCATTTTGCTGCAGAAAACATTTTTTACCTCAGAAACAGATTAATGAGGGGAAACATCAGCCCCCCTTTCCTTAAATTGAAGTTTTTTGCTGCCTGGCTAAATTCTCTAGCATACTGCTTTAGCCAAGGCACAATGTAAGTAATTTCATTGTAACAAAGACTTTAGCAGAAAAGTTACAAAAGTGGTTTCTTAAACAGATAGAAAAAATCGTTCATAAATTGAGAGGGGGATATTTTCGGGCAGCAAAAGAACATCCCACAATCTCTGGCTAGACAACACTTGGGAAGAGCAGCCCCTGGAGAATTTCTGGGGGTTGGTTTGAAGGCTTGCAGCTCAGTTCACTGTACATTAAGGAAATGATGCAAGAAACTGTTCAAGAGTCGAGCACAAAGGATAATGTTTTCCCCTTCTGATTGTATGCCCAAGAGCTCTGTTCACGCTGCTTAACTTGCTGCCCCACATCTGATGGCATGAGTGTAATGAGTGATTCAGACCACCTACTGTTCAGGGCTGCCAGACACAGACTCCATATACAGTCATATCCTGAAGTATATGACTGCCACTTACAGCAGGCAGTTGAAATACAGAGCCAAGTCTGCATGCAAAGGGTGCTGAAGAGTGTTGCTAGGAGGCCTAATGTTCTTCATTGCCAATCTGTGGAACCATCTCAATCTGATTTTTTGCTCTTAGACAAAGGAATCCCCTCCTTTTAGAAAAGGAATGTTTTCTTGGTTGAAAGAGGAAAAGATTAATATGTATTTTGCTTTTTAAAAGCAATCTGTTAAGCAGCCATTGTCTGACTTCAGTTTGGGCCAAGTACTTTCATCTGGAAGGTGTCCAAGTCAGAGTTCATCTTTCACTTCTATGATGCCAATTTCTGTGGCATCAGTTTAACCAGTATCTTAGGATGCTGCAGCCTTTGTTGCTGGGTTGTACAGAAGCTACCAAAAATCTAACGAAGAGCATATGTCTACATGTAATACTCCAGTAAACTTTAACCCAAAGACTCTTAAAGAGTAACTATGTCAGTGATTGGCATTTTTACAATAATAATGGCTTACAATTTTTTTTATATTGTAAGAGGTTGTCACTCATATACCCTGAGAAACTCCAGAGACCATATGGCTGTGCTCTGTCAGGAAAGCAAAACTCCTCAGAAGGGAGGCAAGAGGATAATTGTTTTTGTTTAAACAATTTTCTGTAAGTTGGTTGATATGCTCGCATGGCAATATGAATCATTCTGCTTAAAAATAAACAGAACTGGTGGAACTCCTGGAGCATCCTCTGTTTTTCTTGAATAAAGAAGAACATACTCCCTCCCAAGTCTCCTCAGGCTGTTCCTTAACAGCAGTGCTTTGATACTGCCTCGAGGGTGACAGATGGGCTTGGGGGAAATGTGTTGACCAGAAAAGGACTTTCATTCTCAGTCCTGTCCCATTCGGTGTTTATGTGTGGATTCAGGGAGAAATAATGGGGCTCTGTGGAACCTTTGCCAACAATAAACAGACATTTTGCTGTTACCAAGCTGTGATAGATAACAGCACAGCGCATAACTTTTTTAGTATGTGGCCAACACAGACAGTTAAGCTGGGTGGAGTTTAATTCCTTGGAGACTACGTTTATGGGCCAGAGGAAGCAGTTAATGACTGTGATTAGGTGAGGCGGGTTGTGGGCTTGGATTTTTGTGTGTGGTGTGGGGTTTTTTGTGACAGTGTTTTCTCCATCCATGCAAGTATTTTCATGAACTATAAAGGCAGCCATTTAGAGGCAAATAGTGATAGTGCAAGATAAAATGGGATAAATTAGATACAATCGGAGCCCAAAGCATCAGAGCAAAGGGCAGTACTCCATGAATTTGCTCAGTAGAGTATGGATACAGCTGTTTTCTGGACTAAAGAGGAGCTGGGGCTGAACAATTATAACTTCTCTGCCATGACGTGATTGTGCTGCACAGCCCTTTAGTGCTGCAGGTGGTAGAAGGATAGCAAGAGAGCAAGATGGAGGGAGTTCAGCCTCCCAGCTTGCTGCTGCTGCTTCTGTATATCCATAAGCAAATTTGTCTACAACTGGTCTGTGCTTGCTATGTGTTACTGGCACCTTCTGCTGAGGCCCAGAGAAGCAGGATAAGTGTCATACCTGCTGGGTTTTGTACAGGTAGTAACCAACTTCAGTGGTTTACCATAGCCGAGCCTCTGAATGTTCACAGAGCAATCAAAAAAATGATCTCTAAACCTCTAATTTCACAATGGCCTTTTGTGGTGGGGCGGCTGCCGGGTGCCCACCAAGCCACTCCCTCACTCCTCCTCAGCAGGACATGGGGGAGAAAATTAAATGAAAAACTGATGGATTGAGGTAAAGGCAGTTTAACAGAAGAAAGGCAAGGCTGCATGTGGAAGCACAGTCCTGCCATAGACTGATCCAAACAGCAATGCAACAGGTATCCTCCTACAATATAGATACTGCCAGGATTTGTGTTGCCTCCATAACTTAGAGTCACATCCCCATAATGTAAAACCAAGCATTAACAGATGACAGGGGAGTCAGGCAGAGTGTGGTAGTTCAATGTACATTTGGAGAGCTTAAAGCATGATGCACCATTCTCATTTTGCAGTGGGTCCTACACACCCATTTCTTGATCTTTACAGGTATGTTATATCATCAATTCTCTATTTCTTTAAAGTTTGCTCCTTGACCTTCAGCTCAGAAATGTTGCCTTTTGCCCATCTCATGTTCCTTTAAACACCAAAGCACTAGTTTGGCATTTGCTACTTTGTGGCATGCAGATTGTTAAAACACCCTTCCCCACATTTTACATGATGGGCTGTTATGCCCAGCAGTGGTACTCTCACTGTAACTGGGAGAGAAGAACAAGGAAGAAATAAGAAGATGTCCTCAGACTTCAGGGTATCCTAATGCAGAAGTCTCATCTTTAGAATCTACTTCTGCAATCATTCAGTTGCTTGTCTCCAAAGAGATGTCTGAGAGTCCCAACATCATCTCAACTTTAGATCCAAGCCCACAAGCAGACTTGTCATGTCTCCTTTTGGTCACTCGCTACCCAGCACCTCTCCTGCAGTCTTCTGCTGAATTGGTGCTCCAAATACTGACATGGAAAATTATTCAAACAAACACAACAGTACCAAGTTTTCCTTCTGGCCTCAAAATTGCTGTGGGTAGTCTGTGACTTCTTGTACTGGACATTCAGACGTTTCCCCTGGTCCTATTTTTTCCTGAGCAAATGGCATCTTGTGGGACTAGCTGTTTGGAAAAGGACACATTCCAAATTGCAGCTTATATAAACTGTATGTCTTCATCAGCCAGATGTGCATTAATGATGCCTGGGGATAAATTTTCAGCATGCTTGTCTGATGACTTCTCCTGGGGCTTGCACAAAAATGGCTTGGAAATGGAACATTTGCAAAGAAGCGGATGTTGGCAAAAGAAAGCATTACAATGAGATGTAAAATATGTGCACTGTAATTTGTACAGGCAACTAGCTTCTGGAAAACTTGACCTCTGGCCAGTAGAGGACAGAAACATATCCAACGAGACCACTGAAGCAGCAACTGGTACCCAGTGGGACAGAGGTGGAGGGACTAATTATATTTTTGCAGCTGTTACACCAATGCTAGGACTGTGTTGGTGACAAATGACTTTGTGGTGGACAGCACAGTAGTTAATACTGGAGAAAAGCTAGTCTGCCCTGGGGTTTGACTGCTTATGTGCAATTAGCATTATAAGCAGGAGTGCAAGGGTGAGTTTTCTCTTCAGGGGTCATTACTGGTATGCAGTTTCCCCCTGTCACTCCAGTTGGAGGCACAGTTCTCATTAAAATGCTGACAGATGATATTCCTGTGACTCACTCCGTGGTAGGGGAGAGAGAGAGAGATCCTGTGCTCTTTTCTTTCCCAGAACATGTCCTAGTTGTGTGAGGGGATCCATGCCGTGCTCTGTAGTATGTGGCTTTTTGTCCTAGACCCTGAAGGGCGCAGCAGCCTGGGATTTCTCTCTTCACCTGCCTCTATTAATGTTTTATTTCTGACCATAAAATCTCTAGTAGCAGGTGAAAACTTCTTTGACTTTACAGGAACAAGCCCACCCTACTGGCATCTGCAGGTACTTGCCACCCATCGGCTGACTGCAAAGAATATCTGTATTCTTGAAGTATTGTAAGACTCCTCATTGTTTCTTGTATCTCTGGCGAGAAATGTTTGCTTTCACCTTAACTCCATTCTTACGAGCAAAATTAATTGTGATTTATTCAGTGTTGATCAATTTAGATTCTCTAGTCTCCTTTCTTATTTACAGGTTCCACAACCCTTCTTGCATATGAATCAGATATTGCATGCAAATATGGATGGCATTTGAAACAGGTATTAACAAGGTGGTAAGATCAGCCCTGCTGGTGCTACAGATCAGGTCCTGGGAGTTTTTTGCATTCTGGTCAGTAGCTTTCCTATGCATGTAACCATTCATTGACTCATTCTGTTTCCTTCACTCCCTCATTTGGACATTCGTTCACATAATCTATTCATCCCAAGGTGCATTTTGCTCATCTTGTTTTTGTCTTGGTAGTTTTAGAATGATTTAAACAAAACCAGACATACATTATTTAGTAGTGTCAGGTACATTATAATAGCAGCACAAGACTCCAGGCAAGAGTATAACCTCACTCTGCTGTTTGAATGCAGAGAAAAACAGTCCTCGCCCTGGACAGTTTACAATTCAGAGATTGTATATATAACAGCAAAGAGGAAGATAGATTAAAAAGGGACCAAATAGTTTCTGGATAAGGAGATTGGAGTGTCCTAATTTACCATGAAAGTCATCAGCAGTATAGATGTTGATGCATATAAGGGCATGAAAGAGATATAGTGTAGATCCTGTCCACAAAAGCCATCATCTCTTGACGCAAGTCAAATGCCACTTGTGTCTTCCCAGTGATATAAGACTATGTGAACTAGGGAATGGAATAATAGATAAGGGAAAAAGCATAGCTGGAGGCAGATGTTTGAACACAAATCATCCCTCTAGGCTGATGCATGATTGTGGGGTTCCTGGACTGACTCATCGACATTATTTATGCAAAACTTCTGGCCACATTCCCTCTGTGCAATATTACAAGCAATACATTACAGAATGGAGGATGTCCTGTATTTCCCCAGAGTTTTCTATCCTGTTCCTGTATAACCTTATAGATGTATATCACAATTACTAGAAGCAGTATATTTCTCATTATAAGCTGGAATCTATATACAACATCTGGCTGTTTTTACTGACCACATTCCCAGCTAGTGCAGACTTCGATGATTGCAAAACTCATCATCTTGCCTGATCTTTACTAATTGCACATTAAATTTTAGGCTTTTTTTTTTTCTTAAACATTGTGTATCCTAATTTTGTTATGGAGTGTTGGAAAGTGTTTCGTAACTTGTAGGGTATGCTCTATGTGAAACAGATGTTCAGTAGGCTCTGGATGGCTGCAACTGTACTAATAAATTAAATGTTCATCAGACAGTTCTCTGGGTGCAAGGCCAGCCCATATGCATACTATTGGACTCTTAAACTTTGAAAAAGGCTCCCAACACACATTCTGCCTACTGGAAATGATTGCTGCCTCGTGTTAACTCCCAGACTGTTGGTGGTAGAGTGCTAGCTGACTAGGGTAGTCTGCTCTCCTTTTTGCAGTGCAGTCCTACCAGTGAGTACATCCATAATCATAGAATCATAAAATACTTTGGGTTGGAAGGGACCTTAAAGCTCATCTAGTTGCAACCCTCCTGCCACAGGCAGGGACACCTTCCACTAGAGCAGGTTGCTCCAAGCCCCTGTGTCCAACCTGGCCTTGAACACTGCCAGGGATGGGGCAGCCACAGCTTCTCTGGGCAACATGTTCCAGTGTCTCACCGCCCTCACAATAAAAACTTCTTCCTAATATCTAATCTAAATCTACCCTCTTTCAGTTTAAAGCCATTCCCCCTTGCCCTCATAAAATGCCCCTCGCCAGCTTCCTTGTAGGCCCCCTTTAGGCACTGGAAGCTGCTCTAAGGTCTCCCTGGAGCCTTCTCTTCTCCAGGCTGAACAACCCCATCTCTCTCAGCCTGTCTCTGTAGCAGAGGTGCTCCAGCCTCTGATCATCTTTGTGGCCTCCTCTGGACTTGCTCCAAAAGGCCCATGTCCTTCTTATGTTTGGGGCCCCAGAGCTGGGCACAGGACTGCAGGGGCAGTCTCACCAGAGTTCAGTAGAGGGGCAGGATCTCCTCCCTCCACCTGCTGGCCACTCTCCTTTAGATGCAGCCCAGCATACAGTTGGCTTTCTGGGCTGTGAGCACACACTGCTGGCTCATGTTCAGTTTCTCATCAACCAGTGAAACACCCCCAAGTCCTTCTCCTCAGGGTTGCTCTCAATCCAGACTCTCTCCAGCCTGTATTCGTGCTTGGGATTGCCCCGACCCAGGTGCAGGACTTGGCCTTTTTGAACTTCATGAGGTTTGTGCTGGACCATATCTGTCTTGGGTTCAGCTATAGCAGTCTTTTTTCTCCTGCTTAGTAGTTGGTGCAGTGCTGTGTTTTTGACTTTCAGCCTGGGAACAACGCTGATAACACCAATGTTTTTAGTTGTTGCTAAGGAATGTTTACTCCGACCAAGGACTTTTCAGTCTCATGCTCTGCCGTTGAGGAGGGGCACGGGAAGTCGGGAGGAAGCAGAGACAGGACACCTGACCCAAACTGGCCAAAGGGGTATTCCATACCACAGCACATCATGCCCAGTATATAAACTGGGGGGAGTTACCCGGAAGGCCCAGATCACTGCTCGGGTCGGGCTGGGTATTGGTCGGCAGGTGGTGAGCAATTGTATCCTCTCTCCTTGTTATTTCCCTTATCATTATTGTTATTGGTGGTAGCAGTAGTGGTTTTATATTATACCTTAGTTACTGGCCTGTTCTTATCTCAACCCGTGGGAATTACATTCTTTAGATTCTCCTCCCCATCCCTCCGGGAGTGGGGGAAGGATGAAAGGGGGGAGTGAGCGAGCGGCTGCGTGGTTCTGAGTTACCAGCTGGGCTCAAACCACAACAATATCCCAAGCCTGTCAAGGTCCCTCTTGATGGCATCCCTTCTCTTCACACAGCATGATGTCGTTGGCAAACCTGCTGAGGGTGCAATCAATCCTACTGTCCATATTGCCAACAAAGATGTTAAACAGCTGTTAAACGGTCCCAGTACCCACACCCGAGTAGCACCACTTGTCACTGGTCTCCACTTGGACATTGAGCCGTTGACCGCAACTCTTTGAGTGCAAGTGTCCAGCCAATTCCTTATCCATCAAGTGTTCCATCTGTCAAATCCATGCCTCTCCAGGTGAGAGACAAGATGTCATTTGGAACAGTGCCAAATGCCTTGCACATGTCCAGTAACTCAAAGCCAATAGCTGCATTTTTTAATTTGTTCTTACGATTGGGATCTTTGAAATACAAAACAAAATGGAAGAAAAGAGGGCTACTAGAGAAGAAGCCTCATAGTCTTGTAATCCATGATATTTACAAAAGGATGATAGAATTTGGTGGAGTTGTTTATTTACTTAATTATTACAGGGGCTTTTTTAATATGAAATGTGGCATGAGCAAGTGCTGTCTCCAGGAGCCGTGTGAAGTGAGTGAGAAGTCTGGTGTTATTTCAGTTTCACAAGTTTGTCAGTATCTGGAACAAAGTTTTTCCTGGAATGAAAATGATAATTAGTGATCTGAGATGTAAGCGTGTTCTGAGGTTACAACTCAAAAAGCAGAGTGAGCATACTGTCAGATGCAGTGTGACAGCATGAGGGTTTCCAAACATGGTGATGCTTAGAGAATTCAGAGAATCCCTCATACTTCTAGTCATCTGTGAGTAGACACTCAACCACAGTCAGTAGCAATGCTTTTACTGAAAATAATGACAAAAAAGAGTGTCAGCCACACAGAGCTTAAATACCAGTCTCTGCTGTCATTTCAGGCTGCTGCAGATAGTGATGTTCCTTTGTAAGGGGCTGCTGTAAACTTGCTGGTGGTGGTGCTTTAACAGGGACAGCAGAGGAGCTGTCTCAACCCTAAGAAAACTCTCATGGCTGCTTCTGTCTTTACAGATATGTGAAGAGCAAGAATGCAGGCACACAGATTGTAAGGGTAGAGAGGATGCTTTAAAATTATGTAGTATTGTGTAGCAAAGGATTCTGAGATAATCCAACTGTTTTCATACAACCATAGAATGATAGAATGGCTTGGGTTGGAAAGGACCTTAAGATGATCTAGTTCCAACCCCCCTACTGTGGGCAGGGACACCTCCCACTAGACCAGCTTGCTGAAGGCCCTGTCCAACCTGGCAGTGCACCAATGCGATGAATTCTCAAAAGTTAAAAAAGAAAAGCACAAGTCCCCATTCATGTAAAGCCTTACTACCTCCAAGAGGGTCTTCAGCTGCTCTGCAGAATGAGCTGAAATCTTGCCGTATTAGTGGATGGCACTGGCGGTGCTGAAAAATCACCTTAGCTTCATCACTGAATACTGTGACTGTTGCAGCAGGGTGTTAATTACTCTAGTGTACCTCCATCCTGGATCTCAAAGCAGCTATTGTGGGGCCCTTCACCTGCAATTGCCTGCTTCCTATAACAGAGGAAGGTTTGATCTGGATTTTAAGACCCCATTAAAAAAATATATATGTATAAAAAGGCCAGTCTTAAAACCCCCGAACCTTATGCTAAAAGTCAATGAGATGTTTCCACCATGTATTTTCATCAGAGAGAACTGTATGTGATACCAACAGAATTGGCTAAAAAATATACTCTCCTCATTCCCACCTTCTTCCACTTCATCTCCAGTGACTCCCCAAAGGTGATGAGAATTAGGGTTTGTCTGGTTTTTTTCATTGGTTTTTACATCTGAAATGTGCATGGGAGGGAGGTTTCTTTTTAAAGTGCTCATCTTTTGATACATGACATGAGGAGTAGCTACAGATGTATTCATTTAACTGAATAGAAGCTTTTCATTATATGAAAGCTTTTGATGGAAAATTTCTGGCCAGCACTGTGTGAATGACATACCGCATTGCTTTGTGATAATAAGAGAAAAAACCTGAAGTGAAACAGACCAGGAAGTGGCCGTGTGAACAGGAGAAGCTGACTAATTAGTTTAATTGCTCAAGCTAAAAACCGACAACAAAGCATTATAAACAGACCCCTTCAACCTTACAGTTTATTGTTCAGCTAGACATTTGAAAACTCTTTGCAATTGAATGGTATAAGGGCATTGCTGGCACACGTGACAAAGTATTGTAGCTTTAGGGATAAGAAGTGGGACTTTTAAAAAAAAGTTATTTTAGCCAATACTAACCCTTTAAAAGACCCTTTTTGAAAAAACATTAGCAAATACCATCCATGTGGTTATCAACAAAAGAAAGACTCAGATATGAAAATGTGTGTGCTCTCTTGGTATGGTGCGAATAACAATAATAAGCTATAATTCACTGTAAAACAGAAAAGATGAAAGAAGTGTACACCTAGAAGAGTAGAAGATATTCTGCAAGGAGCACTTCTTTATTGTAGACTTCTTTTTCTATTTTTAATTTCCAGAGGTATTATCCTTAGCTCTCATTGCTTAAGTTGAGGACCTTCAGGCCCGTATGTCTTTATTTCTCACATACAGGTACTGTATAGAAAAAAGGCATATATAAATAATACAGAAAAGGATTATATTTTTTTAATTCAGAAAAAACTGTGAAATCCTTTTTGCAGCTTTTACAGAATTAAAGTCTGGGTTTAGAAAGAGTGTTTTTAGATAAAATCTGTGCCCTGTTGCTATTTCTGCAGCTGAGATTAAAGAATTCTTAGTTTCATTTAGGAAGATTATAATTTAACAGCACACGTTCCACACACTGTAGGAATGTGCTTCCTTGGATCAGTAATTACAAACCTTTCAAATATTCCGTTTTTTCCCTGCAGCCTGAGCACATCTTCCCACCAGAGATGCAACACTGCCATCTTATCTTTCTTCTCAATCAGTATTTAATCATAGAAATGTATTTAGGGATGCTGCTTCCGTTAGTGCCAGAAATGACAGAGCAAACATACAGTATTAAGAGGGCGTGGGAAGAGGTCCTTCAGCAGCTGATATCTGCTGAGTAATAGCTGCAGGCATGAGGAGAATTAGAAGCTTATCCTCAAGCATGAAAAGAAGAAAACTACAGTGCAAAGGTCAAGTCAGCGTTTCATCATTTGTCATTTCAGTTGAACTTGGTTTTCAAATCCACATCCTCTGATAGCATGAAATGTGAAATTTTCTGAGTGACTTTTCTTTTGTCTATATGGCAATATATGACAGCAGTGACAGCATCTAGTGATTCATGTCACCAGGGAAGTGGATAACAGGAGGAAAAGAACCATCTATTGGGGTTGATGGAAATTGTCATGGTTCCACTGACGTCAAAGAGCCAGCTATCGAGTGGCAGGGCAGATTTACATGAGTTGAGCATCTGTGCCATCCGGTATTTTATTAGCTGATAATCCTGACTGAAAACTAATGAGGGCAAAACTTAAAATAAATTGATTCACACAAATTCAAAATGTGAACTTCAGAATTTAAGTCTTGATTTGGGATATGTCAGAATGTGGGATTGATGAACTTGGTCAAGCTCACAGTAAATAAAGGGCCATTTCTAAGATGCATATCTTTCCTGGGATAACTATTTGAAACCCACACTGAGAGCACATTCTGCTGCATTATCTAGCTAATGCAAGTTTAGTGGGAAGATTGTGGCTTCTTTACAGGACACATAACCACTGGTGGGAGCCTAATAAATTACGATAGAGAAATGTCTTTCTTTAATTTTGATTTCTTCTATCTTTTAAAATATTTTTTATTTATGGTTAAAATTATTCAGAAATAATTAACCCCAAATTTCAGCCTTCTATGACCAATAGAGTTTAAAAGCTGTAATATAGCAGCTAAATTAATTAACACCAGCCCAAGTGATATATTTCAGATGTTAATCACATCAAATCTGTGAGCTAAATGGGAAAAAAATGACGTTAGGGAGAGGACTACAGCTACTGAAGTAAAGGAAGAGGCTGCACTGAATCGTTAATGGCCTAAAGATCAGGTCTGAAACAACAGTGCTTCTCAGACTCATAATCCCAGAGGGGCCAACAATCTTTCATCCTTCTAGAGGAAATATAGTGGGAGTTGGTAGTTTGCTGTGCCTTGGTCTTTAGCACTAGAATTTAAGCATCAAGATCTTGTGTTTCATATGAACAGGACAGGTCTTATGGGAAGAGCATGGTTTAGTTCATCCAATTTGCAGGTTTTTATCTACATATCCTTCACCCCACTTTAGATTTTTCAGTCATGCAGTAAATTTACAACAGGAAGGACATGGGAACTCTAAGCACAAAGCAGGAATCCGGGCTAAGGGCAGTGCTGGCAGCTATTGTACCGAAAATACTGAAATATTGCTGCATACAAACAGAGGTTAATTAATTTGTTAAACTGCTTTAGAGAACATGGTGGTGCTTTTGTACCGTGCATATACAATATTGTTTGTATTGACTAATAGGTGATGCTGCTGCATCACTCCAGCTGCGCATCTGCAGCATGTTTTTATTTTTTGGAGGAACTCCAAACTCTCTCTCTGTCAACAGGCAAATGTTTTTGCAGTCCTTTAATATGGACATAAATGATGGATGCAAACACATTTGCAGTCCCCAGTACCCAGGACTGCACCTGCATCTCCCAGCTTGGCACCTTTCCGCATTGTTTAGGGCCACATTAAGGTCAGTGGAAAGCAGTAGCAGTCTTACTTTTACACACGGTCTGAGGGAACCAAGTCAGGTTCTTACTGGGATGCTTTTTGCAGATCCTTCTCCTGACCTCAGCTTGCTGTCACGTCCAAGAGGGACAGTTATTAGTGTCTTCTCTTCACTTTGTTTGTATCCAGTCTCTCTATGTAATCTACTTGAAAAGGTCCAGTGACCATTCCCATGCTAACGATTCGTAAGTCTACCTTTAATGAATCCATCCTCTCAGCTGGTTTTATTGGCTCTGATACAGGGAAGTACTTAAGCATGTGCTTAGCTTTGAGTTTATTGACATTCCAAACTTAGGCCAACATCACACTTTGGAAAGCTGTCAAAATAATAACTAATTTTATTATTGAAATTGCTGTGCTTTGTGCTGTAAGGTTGACACAAAAATCGGATTAGTATTGACCCTTCTAAATAAGGGATGTTAGAAAGCCATTCAGCACGTGAGTGATTTCTGAAAAACTAAAGAAACAGACAACACAAATAAATTTTAAATAAGCTGAATTTCACATCTTAATAATGTATCCAATACACAAATCTGCTTTTAGGAGAGGGCATTCATAAAAAGATATGAACTATATAAGCTGATATTACATATTCTGTATTGCATGTTAAGTGTGTGTATGTATATGTATCTGTATGTAACTGTGTATTCATATGAAATGTATACATGTCCCCAGTAATTTTTGTGTTGGAAACCATCATATTAAAAATGTAGATGAAGAAAATAATTCTTTCTGACCCTCGTGTATTTTAACTGCTTAACTAAAATTCTGAGAATTGTCTGAACAAGACTGTTTGCCCATCTGTCTTCACACTGGGGGAACGATAGCAGCTCGTGTCTTGTCTTGTCTGGTGGTTATTTAGAAAATGTCAGCAGTATAATTGGTCTATAGGAATTGCGCTACTGCTGGTAATGTTCTCTGCACTGGTATGTGTACCATGAGAAGATGTCAATGTATTCTGGTGTGTTTATAATGAGGAGAACATTTTCAGAATGAACTTAACTGAAGTGTTCCTTAGCCAAAGGAGAAGGGAAGAGTAGAAAATAACTTCAGATGAAATGTTCCTTAGGCAGAGATAGAATTCTTATTTGACCATGTAAGGCAAGACCTAAATTTGAACACAGCCTTCCTATGAGTGTGAGAGCCAGGAACAGATTGGCTTTCTGGCGAAAAGGGAGTGAATTGCTTCAGCAGCCTCTCCTCATTATGTTGTTCCTGATGCCGTAAACTTTGTTATAGTGATAATTGCTGCTTCTGCATTCATAAGTCTTCTCAACATTAGATCAAGAATAGAGATCAGCTTAGGCCAAACTACCTGGGACTCCTGATCCTTGTGATATTAACAAGGAGCAAGATCTGAACTGGAGCAACCTTCTTCCTTATCATCTGATTTAAAGGGTGAACCAAAATCTAGTGGGGAACTCTAAGCTATGGTGCGTAAAAATCCAAATGATTTCAAATCTATTCTTAGGAACTAACACTTGACTAACTTAATAATGTGTTAAATGGGTATTTATGAATTTCAGATAGTCACAACCAGATACTGGGTGTGGATTTGAATTTCATATTTAACCTTAATATTCGTAATCATTGGAATAAAAAAAGCTCAATTCCAGATGCCTCTGAACATTCAGAGTTTTATGGCTTTCTTCTGGGCAAAATCTTAGTATGTCAAGATGAGGAAATACTAGGTTGGAAGGCAAAGTGATCAGAGTGAGAGCTGTACGTGGCAGGTCAAACAGTTGCATGTATTTGCTGGATCTATACTGAGATACTGAGAACTTCAGCAAACCTGAAATATCTGTGGAATATAAATTGAATGTAGGCTAAATTGGAAGGATATCGAAAATCACTCTCAAGTAATCTTCCTATTGGCTAACAGAGGAAGGCTGGCTGGATGTGGTCAACTGCTGGCAGAGCTCTCCACCTGCCCTGGCGAGTGTCTGTGTCCTCCCCAGTTTGGCTGGATGTTTAACAGGAGTTAGAGGGCTGCTGCAGCCTTTCCTGCAGTGGAGGCACACATGGTCCCTCTTTTGTTTAACTGGGTACTCTTCAAACATGGAGTATGAGTTAAAACATTTTATATCCTGAACAGAGATGGCTGGTAACAGGTAGAAGAAGAAGGGCATGGTTGTTATTACCATGTTAGAGAGCTGGGTTGGAGAATAGATAGTAATAAGATTTCCTTGTAAGTGTTGGTCGTCTGAAAGCTGTGGTGTGGAGACTAACCCTGTTGTCCAGACTTTCCCATTAGTCAAAGGAGAGTGAAAGGCACTGCTGAGAATGATGTCCTCAGGACCGCTGGTGATGCTTCTCTCTTGACTGCAGAGAACAGCTTAGACTGGACAGCTGAGTCAGGGAAGACAAGCCCCATCACAGCGAGAGTGGCCAACCTCCTGGAGAAGTCTGTGGCATAGTTAAAAATTGGAAGCAGATGGCCAGAATCTGGTGTCTTGAGTGCAGCGCTGTTCTTTACTTTTAAAGATGAATGTTTGGTGACAAAGAAGGATGGAAGAAAGGAAACTTCCTGCTGAGGCAAAACTGAGGGTCATCTGTGTAGATTTGGAGCTTATTCCTGAGAAATCATATCCATTTCAGAGATTTGAAGTTAATTTGAAGGCTGTATGGAAAGTAAAGAAGTGAAAATGTGGCTGTGAGGCAGACAAAGTATGATTAGTTAGCCGACAAGCAGGTTCTAATTGCAGTAGAGAGCTAATGTGACAAAACAGACCATCCTTCTCATCTGTCAAAGAAGGCCTACTGTGCTGTGTGACAATGACAGATAAGGGGGTGTTGTTTAAAATTATATAAATTGAGAAGCAGTCACTTTGTGGATCTGACTGATGAAGCCACCCAGAAAGTAAGACCTCCTCCAAAGGGGATTAGTGAGTTAAACACAAGACTTGGTGTCCTTCAAAGGATCGCAAAGGTGAAAGGCCGTGATACCAAAGGAAAAATGGTTACTCTCCCACTTAGTCTCTGTTCTCAGGGTGAATTGCAGGCGAGGAAAAGGATAGGGAAGATTTAAAAAAAACATATCAGTAAAAGAGTAAAAAAAAAAAAGAAAATTGTAAAACCATTTTAAGTTCATTTGTGATAAAATAGAACCTATTTACAGAAATGTCTACAGCAACCTTCTTTCATCTGAAAAACGTTATACTCCTGCATCAGCTGAAGTTAACTGGATTCATATCTGAGAAAGATTTGATTTTTATACAGGAGCAGCTTCTTTGATATAATTTTATTTGTTTCCTGGCACTGTCTGCCCTGCCATGTGCTTATATTTCATTTTATTTTCTGTAGAACAGGTTTTTTCACTACTTGTGCTGTAGATGTTTCCCGTTACAAAACAGCTGATAGTCCTTATATGCAGTATGGATATGTGCATACTTTAATTCAGTCCACTGAGGGTCCTTAAATGCAATATTCCCTTTACAGTGTATCATCGGCAGGCCTTTTAAACTGCTGCTCATCACTGGAAACTCAAAGGATTTCACTTTGAGCTGCCCACTGTGTGCTTCACAGCCATTGTAGGTCCTCCACTTTTCTTGCACCATAAGAAGAGGAGAATGTGTATGTAACTGAACATTACTCTGACGTGAAAGCTGGTGTTTTCAGACAGGTGATCAGGGAGACAGTGGAATTTATGCTACGGAGTCCATGTACATACAAAGAGAAAGCAATATGCCAATAAAGCTGCCTCAATACAACTATCTATCAGAGATGAGACTCAGAGACTGATGACCTGAATTACCTCACTCAGTATGGGGATATGATGATTTTGGTTTTATCACTGTCATCACCTGTACGTTGTCCAGCCTTTGTTTCACTTCCCCCATCTCATCCCATAAAATGCTTATTCTGTCTCAAGGATTTTTTAGGGGGACTAATGATATATGGTCTGAGTCATTTATTATACACCCAGTCTCAAGCCTCTTTCAGGAGAGATGCCAACTGCTCCTCTCTAAATGTACCAGCTTTTTGTATGCCAGTGGTCAGAAATCCTCAAATCCAGTAACTGTAAAAGCTGAGCCATCTCTGAGAGTTATTTAACAGATGTACCTGGCAACAGCCCACACCCCCCTTGCATCTCCTGCCCCTTCCCGCTCCTGGTGGTGCGCTTTCAGTCCTGGTCAGGTAAGGGATTCAGCTTCCATTCCCATGTTCCTCTATTGACAGATTATTTCAGATGAAAGAGACAAAGCAAAGGCAGCAGGAATTCAGACAAGCAGCTTGGAACAACAAGAGATGCATATTGCCAAATGCCCAATCTATCACCATCAGCATCACTGAACCCAACATCTTTCTGCACTTTTGAATCACCATGGGCTTTATACAACCCTCGCCCCCCACCCAGTTTCTAAATCTCTTTGTTGGCCTGTATCATTTTTCATTCTAGTAGATATTATTTTCCTGGGTTTTTCTTTGCTTCTATACATATTTTTATGCAAGTCAGAAAAGATGTTTTTTCACCTGCAGCTAAGCTGCCAACTGAAACTGGCTGGCGTATGCACATTAGGCCAGGAATCTGCAAGCTTCACTGGCTGCTAATAAAGTGGCAGATTGATGTTAAGATTGTCTGACTTTTAAGTCCCTATATATAGAGTCAGCCTTGTTAGCCTTATTACTTATTTATATTGTACTAAAGGTATACATGGCACTTTACTAACAAATGAGCAGATGAAGTCCCTACCCTGAGCCACTTAGTCTAGTTTAGATTGCTGTGATGTATAAAAGATTAGTGGGCACATGTGGGAGTAGGGGCAAATAACACTGAAGAAGAACTGAGTCATGTAAGGCTCTGTGAAAGCAGCAAAGATTTAATGCTCATGGCTTTAAAGACATCCTTCATGGTGGCTGTGGGTAAAGCCTTTGGATTGCGGCTCCAGAAAGCTGGATTTAACAGCTGAGTCTTCAACAGATGTCCTGTTCAAGCCTTAACAGCATGTAGTGTGAACTGCTGTTCTGCTTCAAAATAAGGTCTTTACTATGTGCTTAGTTTTAACTTTTAGCATCTTGACTTTAGTGCTAACCTATATCAGCTGAGAATCTGTCCCTAAAAATAGGGAACCACAAACTACCTACCTGAGCTGAGTTCTGAAGAGACATCTGCACACATTTGTGCTATTTTGTCTGATGTGGCTGGGGTTTATTTGTAATTTATCTGGCAGTAGATGGTGGGATATGTCTCATATACCATTTCCAGGAGAGTAAATCAATGTTAACACACTTTTTTTCAGCCTTAATGTGCCTTTTCTTCCGCTATTGTACAAGACACACAATTTAAATCCTGTATTTTTTTTTCCTCTTGACTTGTTGACAAGCAATGATCCAGCTCTAACACTGATCTCTAAGGTATGCAGGCAGATTTGTTTATGACAACCTGTTATTCTTATCCCATTGTTCCACTTTCTACCTTATCTGTTGATGCTTCTTTCTTCACATTAGACATTTGTTGCTGGTGGGCTGTGTTATCAAGTGCTCTAGGACATCTTAGCTAAGGGATGCAGCTCTCTTGAGTAGCATGTCAGAGAGATCTTCAAAGAAGTCTTAACAAAGAATGCATTTGAAGGCAAGAGAAGTCTGGCTATTTTAACTATTCTTCCTTTTGATCTCTGAAAGTAGATTGTGAATGTGACTGCTCTGTATTTTCCTGTTGGGTCCCTTGACTCTTTTTCTTAAAGGTTATGTTAGTTACTTTTTAGTCCAAAGGGACTCTCTCCTGTACTAAATGCATTTCTGAAAATGTCAGCTGAAACTCCTCCACCTTCTATTCTTGTTTATTTTTAATATTCTTAGTTTCACATCGCCTGAATCTCAGAGCACCATCAATTTTCAGATCTTTCAAACTTTTCAGAGAAGCTTGGTGCTATTGAATGTCTTGTTTGTCCTTATCACTTTGCTGTCCCCAAAGTGATTCACCTTTTGCATTTCACAACACAGCTTATCACTTTATTAGTGCTGTTATTCTCTACCTCTCTGCAACCTGCCCTGCTTTTGTGCAAGAAATAGGTTCCAAAATCTGTTTGCCAAGCTTTAATTCTCTTACTGATTCTTTGCTTTAATTTTCACTGTTTTTATTAAAAAGCAACAGCAACCCATCACTTTAACTCTTTCTCAAGGTAAGCTGAAATAGAACTTTCTGTTTAAGACTTGTAAGCAAAATCAGTTTCCTTGCAGTTTTACTGGGTTTTGTTTATAAATTGCCTGCTGTTTTTGAATTAGCATAGGTACAGCTGTATGGGAACTGAATTTATGTGGATTTTAACTTTTCTTTTAAAATCAGAATAAAATTGGCAAATTAAGAAAAATTTCTTTGAATAAAACTATTTCTTTGGGGTCAGCTGACACATTTCTTTTCACTAAAATCAGAAATTTAATGCCAGTTTTGACAATCTCATTTCTCCAGAATTTGAAGGTAAAAGTCATTTAAAGATCAACATGATTAGAAAAGTAAAACTAATGCATTTATTATTCCAAATGGGAAAAGTTCAATTTTTACATTGTATCCAGACTTCTCTTTTTTTGTTAATTGCACCATCTGGTCTAATGAAATATGTTACATCTCTTTGCAAACTGATTCAGTGCTGGATATGGGTAACTTTTTTACATATTTAAAAATCCTATCTGGTATGCGGCTTATAAAATTGTTGTAGTTTTATCTGTGTGATGATCAGAATGACTAGAGCTAAGAAAGGTGAGAAAGAGAGATGGAATACTTAAAAGATCTGGGAGTGTTAGTGAGGGAGGCTGTACCAGAATGTGGGAACTTTGGAATTAAGACTAAAATGGCTGTAGGCACACATGCAAATGTGTTTGCTTCTCTGAAATCTAAATATTAATGTGGATTTCTTGTCAAATTCTTTTATTAACCATTTTCAAGATGGCTGGTTATAGCATCTGATGGGAAGATCTTGTGATGGCTGTAATCTGCCACTTTGCTGTAGTCAAGTGCTTCCCTGGGACTGCTCAATTCCATTTCTTCCCACTTTAGACATCAGAGACAACATACCAGCAATCCGCATGGGTGATGTGGTTGATCCATCCAGAGGAGAACTGAGAGAGATAGGAGGAATTTTAGTGAAAGATTTATTATTAATAATAAAAGTAAATGATATTATTGTTGTTGTTGTCATTGTCATTGTTGTCATTGTTGTCATTGTTCTAGTCATTGTTGTAGTTACAGCTTTCCAGTCAACCTGGAGCTGATTCCTAGACCAGTAAGCTATAATAGTGATCAGTTTATGTAGGTGAAATTAGAGACACACACAAGAAAATCAATGTGTCAAACTGAAACATAGTATTAGAATTGGCACCTTCAATAGGAAACAGTTTTACCTTGCACTTCCTTGTGTACATATGTTTGTAGGGAAAGAAATTATGAAGAGGAACAGAGATTTTTCCACTTTGCCATAGAGTTTGACATGTTCCCAAGATTACAGCAGAGCTGAAAGGTGGATGGATGCAGGTGTGATTTCTAGTACTCACTGTAGCTCTGTGAAGTGTAACCAGAGCACTTAGAGCCTGGAACGCTTGTTTTAATCCAGGTGGCTTTGGGTTTACAACTTCTAAATCAGAGTCTCTACCTGTGTCATGCTGTGGATTAGTTAATATCTTGAAGGCATTTTGAAGTACCAGCATTCACAATGCCTTAAATTAGGCATAATTTTTCTATTTGCAGCTTTATATTATATCATCTTGTCTTGTTCCTAGTAAGTCAGTTTTAAAGCTCAGACAGTCACAAACAGAAACACTCATCAGCAGGTTTATTCCTGGGGGCGTGCAGCAGCAATTGCATGTTCCTCAGAGCAGCTGACACAGAGAAGGGACATCACAGGAACTGGGAGCTTCTGCGTGAGGAAGACCCACACACTAGAAGGTCATTGGGCTAAAAGAGAGATGACTGTCCACTATAAGTAGATTTAGGATCTTATTTGACAAAAGTCACCAACAGTGTGAAAAAGACCCTAGTAAGGGTCTCACTTTGAAAGGTTCCACCAAGTTTCAAGAGGATGTACACCCTCCTCCCTTTTAAATAATGCCAAAAATAAGGTCCTTACTCTTCTCTCAGTTAATCCTGAGTATCTATCCTATCCAGAAACATCATGTTCATCTAGTAAAATGAATATACTTTTACTTCAGAAAATGATCTTACTAGTTCCGTGGTTGTTATTATATGAAATATGTTCACATATGTGGTATGTAGGACTGTTAGAATACATTGTTCATGAAAATTATTCTCTTCTTTTCTAGTTCGAGTTTTACCCTTATGGTCCACAGTGTGGGAAACTGTTACACATGTATACAATGAGGTCTGTTTCCAAGCTTGAAGGGCTTGAAGAAACAAACCAAGCCAACTAGGCAAACACATGTTTTCAAGTATTAAAAAGAAATGTCTCCAAAGGAAAAATAGAAATTCTTTACAAGAGGAAGGAGATGATTCTTTATCCTTACTCTCTCTTTTGAATGTCAAATTTGAGGGTGTGAATGGAATGCAGTCCAAGGGGGTGATCACTGTTAATGTCAATATACCTGAGTAGGTTTTCAATTAGCTTGTTTGGCTCTGAAGAGCCACATTTACAAAGGGTTTATCAATAATTTTATCTGACTTTATGCAGTCTGTATCACTGGGCAAGATGCTGTTTGAGTGCCTGAGTACAGTCTTTATCTCACCTCACCATAGAAAACAGCACTAGAAAGAACCCTGACAAGTCCTGTAGTCCTTCCTCGGCTGCTTTTCATCATAATCAGTCTCATTTGTTCCTGAAAACTGGTGTGACAAGGTCTCCAGAGCCACCCTGTGCAATCGTATCCAGTGCTTTACTCTTCTCGTTACAGCATTGTATTTATCATCTAAACTAAATATCCCTTAGGTTTGTCCTATTCACGATGAAGGCAAAGGGCAGCATATCCCTGCTGTTCTTTGTAAGAATTTCTTACATACCTGAAAAATGTTAGTGTGTCTTTTTTCTCTCTTCTCTAGAGAAGATGAACTTTTAACAGCAACACAAAGAGAAATAATAACAGTAATAATAACTATCAAGTCCGATTCACTGATAACGTCTTTCCGAGTTACCTGCTTTCTGTGTCTTGTGCCCTCTGCCATGAGGTAAATACAGAGTAGTGATGTGAATTAAAGCACAGGCTGCTCCGGCATCGCCTTTGCCGAACACCGGTGGTGTTTGCAGCGTGCTCACAGCCCCCAGCCTCTGAGATGTCCCCAAACCCCCAGCCCTGGGCGCTCCGGGCAGAAGACGGGCCGGGAGTGCCACCTGGTGCCCAGCCTGCAGGCGGGAGCCGCGGGGATGGACCGCTGCAGACCGCCACGGCAGCCTGATGGATGTTAAATCACTGCAGCAGCGTACGGGAGAAATCTCATTGCTGTCAAGAAGTCCAAACCCGCTGAGCTCAATTTATTCTTCTCCAGTGGCAGCAGCTACCTCTTCTGCATGACCCGAGTTATGAAAGGCTTTGCCAGAGCTAAACATTTTCCCAAATACTTTGGAATCAGTTTAAGACGCCGACACGCATGCGTTAAAGCAAGAGAATCTCCAGGTATAATCTCTGCCTCCCACTCTCTGATGTCGAGATCATATTTTAAACAAAGTTGACACCAGTTAAGCAAGCAAACAGCCGAGGAAAATAAGAGTTATTCTGAACTTTGTAATCTGTCTCAAGTAGAGCAGAAAACTTCTGAGAGGTTTCATGTGGCCTGAAAAATTACAGAGCATCCATGTTTTCCAGCCTCACCTGGTGGGTAAACCAGGCTGAACACCAGTATTCGGCTTCCAGTTACAGTTTCTAAAAGAGAATAAATTACTGTTTGTATTGACAACACTCCAACAAGGGAATAATAAACACAACTAGAACTGGCCAATAATTTCTATCAGAAAATGCTGATTTGAGGAAATAAAAATGCTAATTAAATGTATTGGTTGCTCAAGTTTTTAATGAGAAAATATTGAAACATCATGTTCTGGCAGAGGCACAATATATCAAACTCATCAAAATGCTTATTTTAAATATGGCTACACATTAGAAAAGGTAAATAAAAAGGAGAAAAGATTACTTCAGCAGTATTGAAGTCGAAAAGTTGAATATTGACTGAAAATCTTCTTAGTAGTTTTCTTTCTGTATTTCTAAAACTTGCATGGCTCTACTTGCATTTCCTCACAGTGAGACCAAGAAATGTATTCCAAGTTTCTTAATATTTTTATCTATCTATGGAAAATCCAGATTCTGAATGGTCTAACTGGGAAAGAAAATGGTAATTACTGACGTTAACATGGAGAACTGGGAATAGAATTGCATAAAGGAGAAAGACCACAAGAAATTAAAATGCTGGGTCAGAGAGATAAATAATTGAACTAGCAAAGGAGGGAAGAAGAAACAAGATAGTTTTTAAAAAGCCGTGGACATTACTACTCTATTACGTAGTAACTCAAATCTGTTCATGGATTACAGTATATGAATTTTATATTAGATTTACCCAAATATGCCTCTTTTTTCTTTTTTCTTTTTTTTTAACAGACTCATCCTGCACAGCAGCAATCAATTACATTTTTGCTATGTATATGTATATTTATATGTATATATAGATGTGTATATGTATGTATATATGTGTATATATACATGTACATATCTATATCTATCTGTATCTGTATCTGTATCTGTATCTATATCTATCTATACCTATATCTATATCATGTATTTTTGTTAGATGTATAGAGCAACAGGCTGGGAGCAGAGTGGGCCTTAAAGGTTTCATACCCAGCTATTCTTGTATATCACATATCCCCTGGAAGCTGCATGGTACCCCTGACCTTGGCACTGGCTGACTGTCTAGAGCATCCCTGGCGCAGTGAGGTTGACATACAAAAATCTAGGGAACAACTGGCTTTAAGTAATGAACAAGAAAACACCAAATTAGCTGCAACAGGAAAATTACCTGGGACATCAGCTTAAACTTGATGCGCCAGATCGTTGTGGCTGCGGTGCTTGCCATTGACTTTAGCAGCTATGAAGAATGAGCAACAGATGGACATGGCTTTGTGGAAGAAACTGATGTTGCTCATTCTGCTGTCAGCAATTAAAGAAGATTCATTAGTTGATACCACCACAGAAAGTGATTCTTTTTATGAAGTATACAGAGATGCACCTGTGTGAAGGGGCTTCCATGAAGATAAATGGAACTAGTGGATGTTTGATTGGTTTTGGGTATGACAGATGTTGTCATGTATTGAAATTGGCTGAAGATAAAGTTATGAAGTAATTCCATGAGTTTAAGACATGGCACGTTTGACAAAGGATGATCCATTTCTGTCATCTGGAACAACACCAATTATTCAGATTGTCTGATTTGAGGCAGGTGCAGTAGGTAGGAAGCTGGTCTCTCTGCAGCCTCTTATCCCCCAGTTTGTACGTTTACCCAGGATTACACCATCCCACGTGGAGAATCTGGCATTTGCTCTTGTTAAATTTCATGTAGTTGGCAATTGCCCAGCTCTCCAATCTATCCAGATCTCTCTATGCTCGAGGGAGTCCACAGCTCCTCCTAGTTCAGTATCATTGGCAAACTTCCTTAAACGTACATTCAATGCCTGTGTCCAGATCATTTATGAAAATATTAAAGAGCACTGGCCCTAAAACTGAGCCCTGGGGAACCCATCTGGTGACTGGCCACCAGCCTGATATAACCCCATTTACTATAACCCTTTGAACCTGATCCATCAGCTAATTGCTCACCCACCATATTATGGACATGTCTAGCTGTGTGATGAACAGTTTATCCAGAAGGACACTGTGAGAGACAGTATCAAAAGTTTTGCTAAAAACCAAAAACATCACATCTTGTCTTTCCTTGGTCAACTAGATGGGTGACCTTCTCATAAAAGGAAATTAAATCAGTTAAGCAGGACTTTCCCCTTGTGAACCCATGCTGGCTATGAACTTGTTTTTCAATAACCTCCCGAATAACCTTCTCCGTAATTTTACCAGGCACAGAAGTGAGACTGACAGGCCTGTAATTACCAGGGTCTTCCTTCTTACCCTTCTTGAAAACTGGGACAACATTTGCCATCTTCCAGTGGACTGGGACGTCTCCAGACTCCCATGACTGTTGAAAAATAATGTAGAGAGGTCCCGTGATGACATCAGCCAGCCAACCTTGGGGTGAATCCAATTGGGCCTCTTAGATTTATGCACTTTCAAATGGAGCAGCAAGTCTTGAACAAGTTCAGAGTTGGCTGGGAGTTTGTCATCCGCAAGTCACAGTCTTCCAACACAAGGCTCTGGGGGTCCCAGGGCCCACCACTGGTTTTGAAAACAGAAGCAAAGGCATTAATATCATGTGGGAAGTCTTTAACACTCAATTCATTGTGAGTTATTTGCTTAAATATGCTTTGTCCTACTTACATCTATCTGAAACATACGAGTTACTCAAGAGAGCTACTTATTCAGCTTCCCTCTGTAGTGAGAGAAATACTTGAAGAGGCAAATCAGAGCATCTGCAGTGGGTTTCTGCTGAATCCCTCAGGAGAAGCCCATCTCTATTAGCTACATGAGAGCAGTGGAAACTAGTCCTCCAGTTGCCAATGGCATCTACAGTTAGGCAGTGAAAACTCTTACCTGTGCTTTTATGGCGTTATTTCTGTGACAGAAGCCATTAAACAATTTTTAAATCTTACCTGCAAATGGCTGGGCCATCTCAGGTAGGAAATCTCAGGGATATCCATTCAGCTGCCCTCCAAATGACAACTACTTCAAGCTCCCTTCAACAAGCACCCCTATGTGAACTCATCTCTGGAAATCCGCTGACACTAATGATGCCATCTCAGACCCACTTCTTTCTCCAGCCTCCAAGATGTTCCACTTCCCCAGGTTAACCACCTCCTAAAATGTTGATCCTACAGCATATCTCCAAAGTTAATCCCTCCTTTCCATTGTAAACCCTATCCTAGCTGTTGATCCTTAGTCATCTCTTAAAGTATTTTCTGTGGTATGTCATTACCAAAACCTTGTCTCATGCAAAACTGCCTTGCCAAAGGACCACAGTACAAAGGACACTACCTGCTTAATTATCAACTGGCTTCTCTTCTCCAGTAGCCTCAATCTCTGCTGCTCCATTTTAATGCCTGTAGCAAAACCAGAGACGGGTTAGAAAAAACCAAACAGTCTCATCACAGGGCAGGGGCTGTTTACACAACATCACTCCAAGTGCACCTATTCCTACAGGATATAGGAATGAAGCACCCTCAGCCCTGTGTGTCTTCCTTCCTCAGTTCTTACTGCACCATGCCATTGTCAGCAATGTCACTAGTTACTCTAGTTCTGAAGATGAACATTTAAAGCACTTGTACAAATAATCGCAGCAAGCAGGTTTCTTTCACCTTCCTCCTCCTTTTGCCTTCTTCTTGCCCTTGGTATCTCATTTGGTGTTTGGCTTTATGCTTTTGGCAGCTGGCAACCCCTGAGTCCCAGTGGCTGGGAGGATGAAACCTGCAGGACTGGTAGGAAGATGTTGTGCTTTTAATTGATCCCTGAAGCAACATGCAGGAATCCAGGGGAGGATATTCTGGTGATTACACAGCTTAAATATTTGAGAATCAGGGTAAGTTTTGGAGGATTGCTTGGTTTTATTTTAAATGACAAGCAGGCAGGTCTGCAAAGCGAAGTTTGGCCTTGAGGGGTGTCTCTGAGCTGTTAACCCCTATTCCATGTGTTTGAATCTCCATGGGTTTCTTTATTGAGTTTGCACCTGCTTGCAAGTGCTTTTCTGCCATCAGTGTTACATCTGAAATCTGAGCATTTGAAATCTGGGGCTTTTCTTTTTCCTCAGCAACAAAGCTTATGGGATTCAGTCATTTGTGACTTGGTTCCCATTTGTTGGACATGTAAGCAGGGTTGCAGATGCATCACACCTCGTTTTGTCCCATACTGCAGGGATAATAGCAGCCATCAGCTGGAAAGTCTCTTCCTTTCTTAGGTATGTCCTTGGGTACACATGCAGAGCTGGTTCCTGAATAAATGTGCTTGCCCAGGTTTTTAATTTTGTGCTTCTTTTTTATGGGTCTTTTTTTCTCTTGCACTCCCAGTTTTACTACATTAACTTTGAAAATGTTTTTCCTGATGTGAGAACAGTCAAGCTGTGTGTTTCTAATGACCTTAATATTAAAGAAAAGATGCCACTGAGGCTATGACATAAAGATGTCAAATAGGTATTAAATGTAGTCATACTAAGCAACATTTTATTGTCTGCATTATTCAGCTGGAATAGAAAGTTACTTGCTGCTTTGTAACCAATCAAAATACTTTGAATAAGCTCTCAGGTCTTTTAAAAGCCCTAACAGATTACATGGGAGTCCAAGAATAAAAAAAAGCAACAAAATGTGATTGAGGTAATGCTTGGGCCATGTCTGCCACAGTAAGAGTGAGAATTAACACTCCTGGACACATTAAAGATTAAATAATAGTTATTCTGAAGTGACAGGTTACATGTATCCCACACACAGCGTCTCATGTTGTTTAAAACAAGTTATTCTTTAAAAAAGTAAAAAATAATTTATAAGTTATTTAATAGTTTTCAGTTCATCTTCCCTGTATTCCACACACCTTCCTTCTCTCTTTAGAGTCTGAAAGCACAGTTTGCAGAATGTCGTCAAGACCAAGCCAAGGCAGCAGCAAAACTATGCTGACAACAGTCTGAGAAGTTGGTGTCCCTGAAATATTAGTAATGAATAAATTTGGGGTCTGAATGCCTTTATCCCATTTAATCCAGAAATTAACATTTTCTTTTGACTAAGTAAATAATAATATTATTTTAAAATTATGATATTATTGCAATTTATAATTTAATATTAACATTGATTTATGTTAATTTCTATTTTCGTGTAATATCCCAAATAAAAGATATTTTAGAAAATATATATTTATTAGATGCAGATAGAGATTTCTATGTAAAACTGTATTGCATGTAAAACTATGTAAAAATACAATAATTGCAAGTACATATGTATATATTTTTTCATTTTATAACAACCCTCCTGAGCAAAGAAAGAAATAGAGGGTGTTTTAACAGCAACATGACATCTCCCTCGAAAGTACCTCCTTGGAAAGCCCTTTGACTGAAAAGTAAGCCCTATGGCAGAGGAGCCTTTGCCAAGTGAAGCATTCATTACCGCTTCACCTCACCTCCTGCTCTTGCTTGTGTTTACAGATGCAGCACTGCGAGCTGGGGCATCCAGAAGATTTCGGTTACTATGGTGATGGATTTGAGGCAGGCAGAGCCATCGCTGTCACTCAGAGCTCATGGTTTCCCATTGTGGAGTGAGAAGGATGAGCCGGTGGTGGGATGCCAGTCTGCCATCACGGGGTGGAAGTTACCCCAGCCGCTCCCCAAGGCAGCATGCAGGGATGCAGAGCTGTGCTCCTCACCCAGTGACACCCCTGGCTGATCATGGGGGTCCAGGCAGCATCACGGGGGTCCTGTGGCCTTCTTGTCATGGTACTTCACATGGCAGCTGAAGGCTTTAGCTCCATGCAATGCCAGTCCATTTGCCAACCATCGAAGGCTCTGGACTCGTTGTCCACTGCAATAGTTCCTGAAGAGTTAAACTCCACAACAGCAGTATAGAAATAGTAATTCCAATTAAGGTAATCGCCAGGGAGCAATTGAAGGAGAAATAAAAACGTGGTGTTCTCATTTCCATAAGCAAATGAAAATAATTTAGATGACTTGTATCTAGATGAAGGAGAACGCCTATGTAAAAACTAATTACCCTCCATGCTAATTACAACAAAGAGGATAAAGGACAAACCTTTTGAAAAATATCCAAGGATATTAAATGGAGTTTTATTAATAGATGAAATAGGCTGAAAATGAGGCTTGTGATATATCGTGTTTGGGCCTAGATTCAATAAAAACTCTCTCTGGCTTCCGCTTCACAGCAGCCCCATAAAATCAATTTATTATATGAAGCCAGATGGGTCTTTTATTGAACCTGGAACTTATTCATTAAATAAAAGTAATTATCATCAGACTTAAAGAAACAATACCTACTGCTTCATGAATCAGTCACTATCCCATACATTTAAGTGACAATGAGAAAGAAAAATATATTTTAAAATCAATAGACATACAGTTCATCAAATGTAAGAGCATGGCCTGTAATATATTTCCTGGTGTAATTTGTTCTTAAGCACAGGGTTCATTTAAATTGTAATATCTGCTTTGGCTGTTGAATTTGAACCAATGGCATTGGCCACATGGAGTATGATGCTCTTGACCTTTTCCCTCGACCTCCAATTATTTCAAACACGGGAGGAAGAACTGGGTCTGAGATAAGTCATGTGAAAAACAAGCAATGGTGCCAAAACCATCTCACCTTTCTTTATGCTGCTCTGTTTGGCATGAGCTTTGTTCTAACTCCTGTGCTGGCAGTGCTTTACTCCTGAGACCAACTTCCCTTGAATTTTCAAATCCTCTCTATCCCTCTAACGTTGTTACAGGCAGGGCCTGGCAGGAAATAAAAAGGGATTGTATTGGGTTTGTGTGACAAGGTTTTGGTAGTGTGGCACTACAGGGGTGGCTTCTGTGAGAAGCGGCTAGAAGCTTCGCCGATATCTGACAGAGCCAATGCCATCCAGCTCCAAGACAGACCCACCACTGGCCAAGGCTGAGCCCATCAGTGATGGTGGTAGTGCCTCTGGGATAACATGGTTAAGAAGGGGAAAAAATAACCCTTGCACAACATCAGCTGGAGAGAGGAGTGAGAATATGTGAGAACAACAGCCCTGCAGACACTCACATCAGTGCAGAAGGAGGGGCAGGAGTGCTCCAGGTGCTGGAGCAGAGATTCCCCTGCAGCACATGGTGCAGCCCATAGTGAGGCACGCTGTGCCCCTGCAGCCCATGGAGGTCCATGGAGAGCAGATCTCCACCTGCAGCCTGGGAGAACCCCACGCTGGAGCAGTTCATAAAGAACTGCAGCCATGGGAAGGACTCACGTAGGAGAAGTCCATGGAGGACTGTCTCCTGTGGGGGGAACCCCACACTGGAGCAGGGGAAGAGTGTGAGGAGTCCTCCCCTGAGGATGAAGGAGCAGCAGAGACAACATGTGATGAACTGACCACAACCCCCATTCCCCATCCCCCATCCCCCTGCACTGCTTGGGAGAAGGATGTAGAGAAACGAGTGAAGTTGAGCCCGGGAATAGGGGAGGGGGGCTGGAAAAGGTGCTATAAGATTTCAGTTTATTTCTCATTACCCTGCTCTGATTTGATTGGTAATAAATTAAACTAATTTCCCCAAGTCAAGTCTGTATTGCCCATGACAGTAACTGGTGAGTGATTTCTCCCTGTCCTTATCTTGACCTACAAGCCTTTTGTGATATTTTCTCTCCCCTGCCCAGCTGAGGAGGGCAGTGACAAGAGCAGCTTTGGTGAGGAACTGACATCTAGCCACGGTCAGGCCACCACAGAGATGAAAAAGTGGGCATCTAATTTATCTTGGGGACCTCAGACAGGACATCTCTATATGCCAAGGCTTGATAGCAGAAGGGTTGTAGGATGGACATTCAAATATCTCCCACTACCTAACCTAAGCTAGTATTTTGATAGTGAATGAGAAATGGCTTTTGCTTCGTACAACTAAAAATGGCGCGGTATGGAGGACATTGGAGGAAGGCAAAGGGAAGAACAACCTATCTCAAGGAACCAACTAGGATGTTTTAACAGGACTGGGAATGCAATTTAAACTAGACTGAAGTCATACCAGGAAGAAACTTCCAGCAGGGTATCGTTGGTGCTTTTTGCATCGATGTCATGCTCAGATTTTTATATATGTCACCAAATGAAGGCAATAGACTTAGATTTCAGTATTTTTTAATATTTGGTATTTTTAATATTATGATATTGAATTATGTCATTGTCACTAATCAATCACTTCCATGACAGTAGTCAATTCAAATCAATACTAGCAACAACAGCATAATTCAAAATATTAATACTTAAAAACCAGAATATAGGTCTTGAAATCAAATTCATTGTCTTCAGCTGCTGTTTCTAGTACAGTGCCTTTCTCCTGCTTCCCTGGAGAAGTTTGTACTTGGTTATATCTGCTCAGTCACATCTTGCTGTGTATTTTATAACACAGAGAGAATAAAAACTTCCTCAGTTGAATCACAACACACTCGAGTGCAGCCTTTAGTTTAAATTCTGATCTGGAAAATATGCTCCCCTGTTCAGTTTAGTTTCTTTAGGTATTTTTCCCTCCGTCTTTCATGATGATAATAGTGATGATTTGTATTGCTGCTCTCCCACTGTGTAAGCCACTCGGTGAGCACTGAGCAAAAAGGTTCCTCTGCAGGATGTTTCTATTGCTTGTTTATGGCCTTTATTCCTGGGACACCAGTAGTGGGATTACTGCTTGGCAGAAGAGCTGAAGGGCTTATCTGATCGAGATGTAAGTTGAATTTTCCTAAAACTTTAAAGCGCTTGGTGGGTTGCTTCCCTGTGCACAGGGAAGTAACCCTGTACCACAGCGAATCCTTTAAAGGCTGATGAAGTAAATGAGATTAACCACTCATCAGAGGAGTCCCTGGTGTCTTCAAAAGAGGCAAATCTCAGGGACTCTGTTCCTTGTGGCTGCTGGAAAGGATGTGCTTTGTGCTGGTAAACCTGTCCTCACCTCCGCTCTCACACAAAAACTGGCAAGGTCTTTCTCGGGCACTTGTTCTTTTTCCCCAACATGAGCTGCTTGGGGCTGATGTACAATGATAGCAGAGCCAAAGGAGTGCCCTTGTAGTTTGGGCTCTGCCAACCCCCATGCTCCTCTTCTCTCTCCCGTGTTTTCCTCTGAGATCTTTCCAGCATAGGGCACTCCTTGTGCTTGATGACTGTATCTGTTTTCTTGGGCAGCGGAAATGGATAAAAGGTCAGAGTTCTTCAGGCCACTAAAGGCTTCATCTAGATCAACAATTCCTGGATTATTTGGGATATAACATTGGCTTCAGAGTTGAAGACAACCTTCAGTATTAAGGCATATAAATACTTTATAGTTATAGAAAAATTATTGAAAGGGCCATACACAGAACTGGGAGGAACGCAGAGCAGGCCGGCAGGAACCAGTAACACAGGGATGTTCCCGAAATCTGCCCCTTTGGAGCCATGTGAGGAGGTCCCAGAGTTCACTCCCAACAGCAAATGTGGTCTTCTCTTCTTTCAAAATGCAGAACAGAGCTCACTTTTGAGTGCAGGTGCTGAGGGGTTTTGTTCTTCAGTGCTCAGAGCATGTCCCTGGGAAGATGTACAGTGGGCTGACATGTCTTCCCAAGCCACCTCCTCACACCATACAGTTTACATTAAACCAACACTACACAAAAAATTCAAACCATCTCCTCTGCTCATTTCTTTGTAAGGAAACAAATCTGCATCCATATGTTGTTTGCAGGCTGATCCTGTTGTTGTGTGTTAGGTATTTGCCAAACACAGCTGTTGGCTGTGGTTGCTGAGGGCACTTGGACCCTGCTCCACACCAGCTTCGAGGTTCAAGCAGGGCTTCAGGGGGAGCAGGAGGTTTGCAGACACAGAGTTGCAGGTAGATCCAGTCCTTCCTGGTGAACTTGCAGGCTTTAAGTGAGTGGCAGTTGTTGAACATGAGTTTTGGGGCTGTATTTTAGGCTGAGGCGGCTGACATTTGAGTGAGCATATTGCATTGCGTTTGATGGGTGGATGAATTTGATAGATGCACAAGAGCAACTCTGAGAATATTGGCTCATGGTCCACTTACCTTCAGACCATGCAGCTATCTCATGCATAGCCTGAACATGAGCTCTCTGACTACGCCTGACAACATCCTGCCAGATGTGCTTGGCACACGAACACCGTACAGGACAGCCCTTAGTTGTCCCTGGAGCTCAGCTTTCCTATTTGACATTAAAGCAGTGGAGAGGCAATCGTGAGGCAGCCTTCACAGTGCAGTGCAAACTTACCTCCTAAATCCTGATTTGCATCCTCCCTTAGGGCTTTCATCCTGCTCTGCTCACCTCTCCCTGGCTGTTTTCTCCTGCATACTCTGTCTCCTGATGGAGCAGTCAGTAGTTCCTCACCCAGAGAGGAAGAAGAGACTTTGGCTTTTAAATCCAAAGGCTGAGCATAGCAGGGGTGCTTAAAGCATACAGGGCAGCACGTAGCTGAGCTAATGGGACTGTCTTCCCTCTTGTGAAATAGTTGAGACTCACATCAAGAGCTGGGGATGCTGGAAGATGTACTAAGTACATCTTGGGGGTCAGAGTTAACTGTGTGGGGTGGGTTGCTGTGTGACAGGGTGAGTGGAGGGATTCGTTATGTAAATCCCCTTACTTTTATGTGCTTAAGGATGCTTAACTGCAGCATTCCAGTGATGCAGTTTGTAAAAGCTTTGTATTAATCACAGGATCAACCTTCGTTATAAGTCAAATTATTTTGTGGGTGATAAACATAAAGATTGTTCTTTTGCAGTCTCAGAGAATGTTTAAAATACCAGCATATCACACTGGTGGTTTTAGAATTATTTATTTGAGATATTGATTCAGGTCTCCTGTATTATCCCCCCTGCTCCAAAAACGTTTTATTTCAGAGAGTTTATTATGAAATATAGTTGTGTGATAAAATCTGCAGTCCACCAAAGCTGTAATCCACAAGAAACCTTTTTTCTATTTCCAGCCTATTCTTAATTCTAGTTTAATCATATATGATATCAGTCTTAGCCTGGTTATCCTTTAATCAGAGGTTTAATACCTGATTAGGAATGTTTGGGTTATGGAAAGGAAAAAAAATACTGGCAGAGAAGATTTTCAGAAGGGCCGGAAAGCCTCTAGATGGCAGAAGTGCACTACAGAAAACTCCAAACCTTAATTAAGCAACAAGCTGCAGAGGGGTTGTGTGCCAGCAGTGGGGAAAAGGTGCACTGATTATTGACTGGTCCACTGACCTCTTCCTCGTCCTTCAACTTTAATTGCTGCTGCAGATGATCTGTGCTTTACAGCCACACAGACGTGATGCCAAACTGGGTCTGAACAAGTTTGCCCATGGACATAGTTTTTGCCTTTCTGCAAAATGAAACTGCAGCTGTGTTTTTTAAAGGTGAAGTGAAGGGCTTCTAGCAACTGGCAGCATCTGGAGTTTGGGATGTCTTCTGTTAGCAGTTAATGCCAGCCATGGAACTTCACAAGGAGCTGCATCCCCTGGGAGGCTTTGTGGCTGTCCCTTGGGAGGTGATCAGCAGTCTGCAGTCCTTTCAAAAATAAAATCCTCATCATCTATGTAGGTGGGCAGTACACATTTTAAGGTCTTTTTGACCTTAGAAATAGTGCAGGAAAATTTCAAGTGTCCTTATCTGTCTGATGGAGCTCTCAGCATCTCCTGTTTTAATCAGTTACACAAAAGAATCACAAAAGAATTCACAAAAAGTGAATTTTGACACTGAAACACAGAGAAGAAAATCCTGTAAATCTGGGCTTTAAGCAGTATTAATGGCTGACACATCACTAACTTCTGTGCCTGTGAATACTGTTACAGTTTGGTCAGGATTCCTCTGCAAAGGGATCTCTTCTCGACTGCTTAGGCTTGTGTGGTGCCAGAGTAACTGAATCTAGAGAAATGTCCAGTTTCTAGCTCTGCAGTCTTATACCTCAGTCTGGACAGGAAATGTTTTGAGATTTCAGAGTTTTGTGTTTCAAAGGAAGGCCTTTTGATGTTGGTTTTGGTTGCTGATTAAAAGCAATTACATGGTACTCAAAATACTTGGATGGGTCTTCAGTGTACCATATGGCAGGCTTGTCCTAACCTCTAGGCAGCTGCAGGGATAAAACACAGTCTTTCTTGAGATTTCATTTAGTATTAAATACATAAACCAAGGGCTCGAACCTTTTTCTCCCATACCTAGTACCTAGCGGGAGCCTGTGCAACATATGTCCAACAAGCCAGATTGAGATCCAGCCCGCAGCTGTATGGGGATGTGAGACATCCATGAATGTGAAAGATTCTGGTGTTAGTCCCTGGTCCAAAGCAGGAGCCAATGTCTGGCCCCTTTTGATTTGACACTAACACATACTCCTGCCTCAGGCCCTGAAACAAGTGCCCTAGACAGCAGGAGCCTGACAGTCATCACGTCACTGTGATAGCCATGAGTCATCTGAGTTTCAGTTTATCTGCAACAAGCTAGTAAGAAAACCAGCATAGGAATATCTTTGTTGTTTTCCGACCATTTGCTTTTGACAAAGCTTACAAATGCTAGGCTTTTTATGACAGGTTTTGCCCACCAGTTCCTCCTTCTTTTCATGGACCGTAGGCATGGGCGAGAAACCAGGCAACAGTCAGTAATACTGATTGTAGACCACAGCCTTGGTGGTGTCTCAATGGAAATCTTGTAGTGAACTATCAAGCACTGTTCAGCTGTGTAAAAAGCAGCATAAGTTGTCCCAGGAAATTCTGGGGTTGTATTTTTCGTTGTAGCAAAGAGTGAGTCAGTAATTTCAAAGAGACATGCCAGCTCCAGTGCCGGTGGTTCTTGGGCAGACCCATGCAGGGCTGAAGCCAATGGGACCTCTTGGACACCATCTTCATAACCATGCTGGTAAGCCATGGGTTTGTTTGTATTTTTCCAGGAATGCTGACTGTTTACTTGGCCTTCTGTTTTCAAGGTGCCATTTGTACTTCAAGCAGCAGATTTCATATTTTAAGCAGAGGACCTCAGTACTTGACTTGGAGACTTTCAAAAGTACTGTAACAAGATGTGTGACTACAGTAAAGGCAGATATACCCAGTATAGCTGGCTAGGTAGCAGAGAAGATGCGGCAACACAATATTCAGGGTAGTCCAGCAACTCAGGTAGCTACTTAAGCTCCCCCATGTGCCTGTCTAGCACACACAGCAGTCTGGGAGACCACAGCTTCACTGCTGTTACTAACATTACTGTCTAGATAGAAGCTACTGTCCCCGTTTCTGCCTGCTTCTGCAGCGTTTGCAACATTTGTCCCTGTTCTCAAGATACCAATGCTAATGACAGGAGACGATTGGTTATCATTACATCTCGTATTTTTTCATCCACACTAAGCACTAAATCAATGCATCATGATGAGGTTTGAGGGCTGCTAGCCAATTCTTCAAGAGAGAAATAGAATCAAGGTCTTTTCTGTATTTTATAAAAAAAAAAAATATAAAAAAGAAAAAAGATCCTCACATATTTTTAAACTGATCCAAACTTTAGGCCTCATTTGGCTAGAACTTGGGTAATCACTATCTACCCAGTTTCATATAGACTTGTATTCAGGGTTGTGTATCTGTGATATTTTCTCCAGCTTGGCATTGCAGAAACAACTGCATTTCAGGGCAAAGTGAGTTTTTTTTCAAGCATGATGTATGGGGTACAAATATTTTAGTTCCTTCAGCAGATTCTCCGTGTTTTACTAAGACTCTCGTAAAACTAAAGGTAGAGCCAGGAGTTTGTACTTTGTGTTGTACTTCTGCTAGGGAAAGGTTTGCATTTCAGACAGCTTGGCCAGCGTTTAATAAAATGCCTAGTGCTCTGTGGTGATAAAAATGAAATCCTCAATCCCATTCACATTTAGAGGACACTTGAATCGCTGTTACTTGAGGCTTAAATTAATCTGAAAGTTTGTGAAAGGAAATACATAGTGTTTTTGGCAGCATTTGATAGTTTTAGAGTGCTCTTCCCTCAGAGAAGCTGTCAAAGCATGTAACAACCTCAGTGAGCAAAACCCTTGGGGAGATGGAGGGAGCGTTAGCTCCCATTCACAGGCTGTGAAAGTGAGCCACGGAGCTCATGGTGAGAATAAAGCTGGGAATGGAAACACAGGCAGGGTATCTCGTTTAATCTGCTCCTCTGCTCTGAGGGCACCCCTTCCACCTGATGCCTTTCAAAGGTTGTTGGCATCTATGGGTTCTGGTTGAGTATTTGCCTCTGTGACTCCTGAAGCTCCTGTTAGGATTACAGTTTTCTAATTTCACACTTAAATATGTTCATTGTCTTGTTCTAACACTGTCTTTGTTTGCTAATTTAAGCAGCTCTTCCCTGGTTGAGCCTCCCAAGGTGTTCTCCCAAGGTGCCTCTGTACTCAGGCAAACCTCGCATCTCTAAATTCATTTTCTGGATTTGAACAAAGCTCTGTTGTTGTAATTTCCACAGAGCCATCCTTCCTTCTGAATCAGCACATGCCAGCATGTTAGGGGTTGGAGGGAGGGAGTCTGAGGCTGGAGATAGCCACGAAAGTCTTTGGAAGCTGCAGTCAGGTTCTGCATTTTCTGATGGGTGTCCTGTGCCCCATGCGGAGCCACACAGAATAGCAGGTTTGCTGGTTTAATAGCCTCTATAGAAATCTACCCCGAGAAAAAAGTCAGTCTGAATAAAGCTGTATTGTACTTCCAGAATTTCAGAGTCCAGAGACCAGTCTGAGTTCCCTATTTTCTCACTGAGACCCTGCTGAGGAATTGGCTCTGGGTATCAGCAGATTGTTTCTGTGAACAAGACCTGCAGTGTTGCTGTCCATCATAGCAGCAGAAGGATGACAGCTTTCCTGTAGTTAGAGCAATGCTATGGCACTGAGCCCTAGAAGAACGCAGAATATAGATAGAGGCATCTATATCATGCCTCTATCAGCCCCCAAATTCAGCCCCCCAGATGGATGTATTTACACATGGAGGGATTAATATTTTCTACTCTCTTAAAATTAGACCCTTTATTAATTCACAGGTAAGCAAACGTATCTCAGGAGCAATATCACTCCATTGGTATGTTAGTAGAGAGCTAGTTAGATAGACAGAAAGATAGATATATTAGACTATAAGAGCTACATTACCTTCTTTAAGTTTGCAAACCTAAGTATTTCACTTACGTTATGATAAAGTTATCTTAGCTTTGGTCTCTTTGTGCATGTAACTTACTATATACTATTTCCCATAAAATTATGTAGCATATACATATGACACCGTTCTGAAGCCTATTGCCATGTACTGGTTTTCTGTAGGCCCTAATCTTTATCTCCATGCAGACGAAAGGATGCTTACTTAATAGTAATGTACAATTGTACAAAATGTACAATACTTTGCCTTTCCTTCATTATCCAGTAAGTGATTTTATTCACTACAGAATATTATAATAATACAGAATATTATAATAATATTTTTGTAAAATTTTCTTTTTTCCCCTCAGCTCTATAGTGAATATTTTATAAAAGTTCATTAGTTTTTGCCACACATCTGTGAGGTCAGGAGAAACTCTATTTCTCATTTTGAAATGGGGACTCAAGTCAGAGAATTTAGCATCAAATGTGTCAATTATTCTCCATGACAACTTGAGAAACAGAACAATGTTTTTTCTTCATGGTGTACAACAGCATGTTTTACTGAGTAGGGCTAGTCACATGCCAACAGCTCTGTTGCAGAGAGCCTTTTGCCATTTTTAATTCATTTCTGGTCTACGAGTTGAAAATTCTTTAAGTTTTACTGCAAAACTGGAGCAGTAAGAATATTTCTTGGTTAGACCACGAGCCTGGTATGTTGGTCTCTATGTACATACACATTAATGTTTCAGTTTTGGTCAGAAGTAAGTTGAAGTGACTTTTTATCATTCTCATTGAATGAATTCCTTTTGGGTCAAAGTCAGCTAAAGGAAGTTTTTTGGAGGACACCTGATGCTTTCCAACCTGCTGATAGACATTCAGTCCAGCAAACCAGGCTAGTGCTAACCCTGGAAACACCCATAATTTGGGCTTTGGCCCCTCAGCACTTGCTGCTCTGCTCTACGGATTCATCCCCATCCTGCTGCATCCCTTGCCAGTGTAAACATAGCCTCAGGCTGATGTCCTTGCTCAACTCTCTTATTCAAAGCAAAGCTTTTCATGCACATATGATTACCTCAGATCTGCCAGAGTGGGGGTCTGACCCTCCTGCTAGTGTTCTGTGCTTGTGCCCTTACCAACAGGTTCTATTTTTCCTCAAAATAAAGATTATTAAAGCCACCTGTGCAATATTTTGACTTGGATAAAGTGTCATCGTGCCAAAACATTTTGAGCATCTCTAATTACGTGCTCTGGTTGGAGTTATCGCTGGTTTCAGCTGACACAGCACGTACACAAACCAGTGCCCCTGTGCTGCAAACTCAGCCAGCCAGAAAATGAAGAACATACCATTTGTGGCTATGAAAGGCCTGCTCTCTGCGGTTTGCTTAGCGGGTGACTGGAGAGCACTGTGGCTGGGTTAGCTGCTGATCTAGTTTCTCAGGGCAGCAGTCTGCTGATGTAGCAATGAGTCCATCCTCTTGTATTCGGTGCACTTGATTTGTAGATGTTGGGAGGTATTGACACGCAAATAACAATTTCTGCCATTTCACATCCATGCCCAGAATTCATCCAGCCTGTGTACTCGGTAACTGTGCTCAGCCATCTGTATCCTTAGGTCGAAGGCTGAATGCATCCAAATCTTCTTGGCCGTTATATTCAAATTTCAAGCAACCTCCTTCCTGACTATGTGAAAATTACAATTTCTCAGAGTCTTAATCTCCTTGATCAAATTTGAGTAGATATTCCCTAAAACAGGAAAAAAGCACCAGCCTGTATTACTTCATCCACTCAGTTCTCTCCCTTTCCCTAAGTTTTCCCTGGTCCTCTGTCCTAGATATGAATGTCCAGAGGTTTCCAAAGGGAAAATTAACAGCATTTTTATTTACTGACAAAAGAGCATGTCTTTCTTCCACTTAATGTTCAGAAGTGGTGCCGCAGTTTCAGCTCATATTTTCCTCTCCCAGCTGTGCAACCTCACTATGAACAAAATTACATTTAAACCAAGGGGTTCTTAAAAATAGTATCAGATGGACAACATTTTAAGAGTCTTGCAGCAAAAAACCATCAACCTTGGGAAGCATGGGTAGACTGTCCAGAAGACTGGGATATAGTGCTGTTTTCCTGTCTATATAGAAACGTGCACTTTGGGGAGCTGATGTAAGTGGATCCCTTGAGACGGTCCATAGTGAGAGGAAAACAGAGGTCTCCTGGAGAAGGCAAAGATGCTTTTCAGGACAGAAACCTGACTGAGGAGCTCCAAATTAAGCTCTGAAGGTTTCTTTTCTTCTCATACTCCTCTTTCTTTAAGGAATTCAATTGATGCACCTAAATTAGGAGTTGCCCTGGGGTGTCTTTACATTCAGAGGAGATGAGGCTTCTACAGAGGGGACTCACACAAACTGTGAGGTTTTTTTCCCTCTTGGATTAAAGTGTGGAAATTACCTGGATGGTTTTATGTTGCTGGCTTCAGTCCTGCTAAGAGAACTCTCCTCTGTGATCTCACAGTGAGTTTTGTACTATCCTAGGACAGTGGTACATTGGAAAAGGTATTTTTTAATAAGGTTCCACTCCTATGATGTTTTTTTTCATCAGCTGTAATAGGAATGAACAGAGGAATTCAAGTATGCTTGTGCATCAATCTTTATGGTGGAACATGGGGAAAATCCTATTTAAAGGGCACTTTTTATTTGAAATCACATCGTGGCCTTTAATAGACTGAATCTGTGGGACAACTTGTGAAAACCAGGAGCAGTAAATCATACAGACTGACTGATACTCATCCAAGGATTTGAAAACAAACAAAGCATTAAACAGGAGCAACATTGACAAGGATATATTACAGTCTTTCCAGCAAGGAGGCCTGAAAACTTAAAACTCATTAACATGATGCTTATCTTCAAAATGAAGCTCAGGGCCATCTGAGGCTTTACAGATCAGTGAACTTTATTATGATAGCAGGGAACCTGATTGAGGGTTCAATTAGGGATATAACAGCACAATGCTCAGATAAGTATAGCTTCTCAGGATCAAAGCAGCACTGCTTCCCTAAGAAAAAAATGTGCCTCTTTACCTTGTTAGAGCTCTTTTCTGTGTTAATACAGGGGACCCGGTGGAAACAGCACACTTGGATTTTCAAAAGACTTTTTGATAAGAGCCCTCATAAGGGACTATTAAAGTATAATCGAGAACCGTCAGGTAATGCATATTAGTAAAAATAGGCTGAACTTCTGATAGGCTGATGGGCTTGGATTTTTCAAGGTCTCTCTGAGGGGAGAGACATGAAAGTCATCATGCAGAGCTCTGAGCAGAGATGCGCAGCAATAGCTGAAGAATAAAGAGGGGGCTGGAGTTGTGATAAAGAAAATTGTACAAGGACATTGGGCTACACAGGGAATCACAGAGTCTTTTGAGTTGGAAGGGACCTTTGAAGGTCATCTGGTCAAACCACCCCGCAATGAGCAGGGACATCTTCAACTAGATCACGTTGCTCAGAGCCCTGTCAAACCTGACCTCGAATGTTTCCAAGAATGGGACATCTACCACCTCTCTGGCCAACCTGTGCCAGTGTTTCACCACCCCCCAGCATAAAAAATCTTTTCCTTATACACAGTCCAAATGTCCCCTCTTCCAGTTTAAAATCATTACCCCTTGTCTTATAGCAACAGGCCTTGCGAAAAAGTTTGTCCCCAGCTTTCTTGTCAGCCCCTTTAGGCACTAAAGCTGCTCTAAGGTCTCCCCAGAGCCTTCTCTTCTCCAGGCTGAACAAGCCCAGCTTTCTCAGCCTGCCTCCATAAGAGAGGTGCTCCAGCCCTCGGAGCATCTATATCTCCATGGCTTCCTTTGGACTCACTCCGACAGGTCCACGTCCTTTCCATCATGGAATCAGAATCATACACAGGAGGGGAAAAGTTGTGCGTCTGTGAAAATCCAGTGTCTGCTGAAGAATTACCAGGATCTCTAAGCTTGATACCTATGCACATTAAATAAGCCCTTTCAGATAGCAGCTTCTCCATTCAGGTTCACAGTGATCTCCTTACTATACCATCTCACTCACCACAATGTAATCCTGGGTGTGGGATTATTTTTTTTCCCCTTTCATCCTTCTTTCTTGATTTCAGGAGCTGCCAAGCTCAAAATCCAGCAAAAGTTACAACCTCCCATTTTCCTGTTCTTTCCCACCTACCAGTTTCCTGAGTCTGTGAATTTATGGGTCAAGAGGGGGATGTGCACAGGGAAATGCAGGGGAAAAACAGGGAGCAGTTTCTGGGCTTGCTCCCAGAGGGGATGCTGGCCATGCTGAATTTAGACCAGCTCCAAGCAGAATTATCCCTCAGCAAATTGTAGGTTAGCAATAGGCGATATGATTCCTAAGAGTCTGTAGGCAGAAATGCTTCAAGATGTGCTTGTTGAGTAGGCCAGAGTAGGTTTTGGCCTATTTATATCTCATGGAAGTCAATTCCACATTTCCAGGAGTATTAAGTTTGCTGTTTGGTTCTTCTTTAACAAGCTGTGCTTTGTGCAGTTTAAGCACAGATTTCCATCAGTGGTTTTTTAACAGTGTGGGTTCATGACTTGCATTTATTGTGGATTGATCATATTAAAGAATCATCATAATAACATATTGTTTATATATGACATTATTAAGTAATTCTGTAGAGGCCTGATGTAATAAGCAAGAAATCCAAGTGGGGAGGTTGGGAAAATTCAAATTAATTCTGTGGCTTACTAATTTTCATTATTTTAAATAACAGCAAAACCAAATATCACTATTTCTTAATCAGTGTAACCCCAGTAGATCTTAACATGCTTTATAAAGGAGTAAGAGCTCATTATCCTGTCTTACTGGTGGGAAAACAGAGGCACAAAATAGCAATTCCTACAACTAGAAATAAAGCCTTTGTGTTTTGGGTCCAAAGGGCTGGGAGCTACCTGATAAGCTGTATCTCATAGAAACTTTTTTCCCAAAATGTCTGTGGATGCAAGATGTATTTTAATACAGTTCTTCTACAGATGTATTAATTTGGATTTAGTGATTTTACATTTTTCTAGTTTAATGCCGAAGTCTATTCTCAGGCAAAAATCCCAGCATCAGCAGGATCTAAATGCAGTTTCCTGGTAATGATTTCTGGATGGGACCTCTGTTCAGTACTCTGCAAAGTCAAACGGTGTTAGAGCTTGCCAAAAAACAGTGGGTTTGCATTGTAAGAAACTTCATTTTTTGAAAGTATGAATTTGAAAAGAAAGATAAAATTTTCCAAGCCTTCTGTGAATGGTGTCTTCCCAGACCTTGTAGGTGTCTAGTGAGGTTGGTGTGCTGATAGTAACACTTGGAAGTTGTCAAGTGTTAGTTTTATTGAGTACCCAATACCAGTGATGCACAGCTTCTAAGATGCCTAACCTGAGGACAGACCAGCAGGAATTAATTTGATGACAGCCTGTAAAACTGATATGTTTCAAATGAATCTTTCTCACTCCAGCGTCTGCATCTTTGATTAAAACTTGTATTGCTGAAGATTTCTGATAATTTCTAAGCATTCTGCTATCCCTTATACAGCCAGTTGTCTATGGAGGTAATGGTGAGAGACTTTGTTCAGGATGCAGGGCATCTTATGTCTTTGTTTCTTGTGAAGTTTCTTTAATAAATATGTCTTCTGTAAGCTGGTTCAACTAGAATAAGTTAATCACAGTTCTAATGCACAGTAGAAATGTGATGGATTGAAAAAACTTTCTCCTCCTTTGCATAAGCCAGAATTTGGTTCATATTTATATATGTGTCTAAGCATAACTCAGGAAGCTATGAAGACTCAAGATACAAATTAGATATGGCATAAAGATCTCAAGGTGTTGCTTCTAAAGGTTATGCAGGAAAAGACTGGCCTGAAAACTAATTAAAATTGCTCTGATAGTCAAACATATGAATGTATCTTAAAAATCTTTATATGTTTTATTTAATATACTGATTATTACAAAATGGAAAAGAAAAGACCTGTGGCTGGCATCACCTAAACGACTTGAACAACTTTAGTCTCCCTATTGTCTCCTGGAAGGTCAAAGAGAACAGTAAATATTTTTCATTCTTATAGGATGGGCTGCTCCCCTAACCTGGTACTTCTTATTCTGCCTGATAAGTACAGAATATGTGTCTCTCATGTCAAAATTAATTAAGTTACCTACTCTGGGTAGAAGTCTGCTTTTCCCACATTCTTAGGGCTACTGTATCCATCCTCAGTGTCATTTGCATGTATCTGAATTTAAGAGGATCTTGCAGGCAGTTGTTCACAGCACACAAACAGCCTCCTCTAAACCAAGCTAGTAAGTATATTGCTACATAAGCAGAGCTTATGGAAAGAAAAAAATTTAAAACTAGAAAAGTTCTATACAGTTTCCATCAAGCTTGCAACCATACAGTACCTTGAGGTGAGTCATAAATAAGTGCCAAGAGTTAGAGGCCCTTTTGTAAAATGCTGCTAAAATGTGTTGTGCTGTTTTCCTGGGGTTTGACCAGTCCTGAATGCTCAGCAGGAAAGTAATCTAATATCTCAGCATCCTCAGCAGCTCTGAAAAGTTTGACAAGAGGCAGTTTTTCTTAAGACACAGCTGAGGTTGGCTGACAGCTCTAATCTCGTCCAGTCTAATGTCCCTGCTCAAAGCACAGTCAGCTGCAGTAGGTTTCTCAGGGTCATGTCCAGCCAGGTCTCCAAGGATGGAGACTCCACAGCCTCTCTGGGCAACCTGCTCCAGTGCTCAGTCACTCTCACAGTAGAATATTTTTTTCTTATTTTTAAGTGGAATTTCATGTATTTCCATTTGTGCCCTTTGCCTCTTTTTCTCTCACTGGGCACCACCAAGAATAGCTTGGCTTGGTCTTCTATGGTCCCCCACCAATAAGACTTCTCCTGAGTCTTCTCTTCTCCAGGCTGACCTTTCCCACCTCCCAGCCTCTCATCATACAACAGATTCTCCAGTCTCTTAATCATTGTCATGGCCCTGTGCTGGACTCATTCCAGTATGTCATTTCTCTTTTGTACTAGGGAGCCCAGTGCTGGACATTGCACTCAGGTGTTTCTCACCAGTGCTGAACAAAGGGGAGCGATCACCTCTCATGACTGGCTTCCAATGGGCCATCAGCCCATTTCTTCAGTCTGTTGAGGACCCATCCTCATGGTGCCAGAAGCCAGAAGCTTCCAGCCTTGGCCATTGCGGGAGTCTCCATTTCCCAACCAGACAAAATCAGACTCTCCTTGTGTCTCCTTCATTACAGCTGGATGTTCAGGCTCTTGGAGAAGGTCTGGACAACCTCTCTCTCACCATTTCTGCTGCTGCACAGTCTGCAGATCTCGTCCCGCAGCTTCTTTGTTGGTCAGAAGGAATGCCCTCCACCAGCACATACTTGCTGCAAGCAACAAGTCCAACTCCCACCACAGCCACAGCCCCAGAGAGAGGCCCCGGGCACCCTGCAGCCCCAGGCTGCAGGACAGTGTCCTCTGTTGGGATCTTCACCTGGGCCAAGACCCTGATGTTAAAGGATCAGATGTTCCAGCAGCTGCTGGGAATGGTCCACCACCACTCAGCCCATGTACACTGCCCTCAGCAGTGCTCCTGGCTCCCGTCTGCCTCTGATAGCTGCATGCTGTTAGGTGGCTCTACGTGCCTTGCCTTCGTGCCACATCTCAGACTTGCCTCTATTGCACTAGTCCCTGCAGTCACACTGCAAACACCTTAGAGGGCTTCTGGGCACTCTTACTAACTGATTGCAAAACAGCTCCACACTTATAGTGTTGAATGAGTGGGTAGCACCCAGCTGCAGGGGACTGCAGGGAAGGATTTGTCCAGACAAGTAATTGTCTCATCTGACCAATTTTGGGCTATAAAATAAGGGAAATGTTTTGTGTAAAGGAAAAAGCAAATCTGTCTTCATCAGGACTTGAAAGAATTAAACATGAACAAAGGAAAACAATGCAAGCTTAACTGGTACATTCTATTACATATTAATACAAGATAGTTGCTAGAGACTGAAAAACTTGAGAAACCTTAGTGAAGTGGAACAGAATGTGATTTATACAGGCTAGCTGGAATTTGCTTGAAAATTTCCCAACATGGGAAGAGGTTTTGAATCTTGATTCATATACTTATCAGAAGTGGATTAAGTTACATCGTATTCCAAAATGCAGCTAAAAGAGAGACAAGTGAAGTAAAGTTTTTGTAATACATAAACCTGAGACTCATTCATACTCAACAAAAGCTTCTGTGGCAATTTTTAGAAGTTCCCGTTATTAATGTTTGGATATGGGATTCTGTTTTGAACTACATACACTTAATCATAACAAACTCTCACCGAACAGTCTATGGAAATAGATGCAGGGGGTTGAAATGCAGGAGAGAAAGAAGTAGGAAACAGGAATTGTTTGAACACCTAAGAAATTTAGGGACAATAGTCTGAGCAAAAACCTTTGTGCTCCAAATTCATTTACCTTTCAGAAGTGGAACTAAATCTGCTTGAAGCACTGGGACATCATTGTTTTCTTCTCTTTCTACCTGCTCTCTGCTCTCAGAGGAGGTTAGTTTTAAATGGCCTTGTCAAAACCTAATTGCAGTTCTGTAATGGCTAATTCCCAGGCTATTTAGGCACTGAAGAATCAATTCTGAGACATGTCTATGAGGGGTTTGTTAAGGGATGGAGGATGCTGCTGAGATCAATCAGCTTCCTAGTTTTCAAATCACACAGGAAATTCAGGTTAAAATCTCCCTTCTGGTTGATTGATCCTGTGTCTCAGGGAGGTGCCCTCACTCACCACCTTCATTCTTGCAAATCTGTGACTCTGTCAAGTTAATTAAATGTGCACTGGGTGAGAAAGGAAGACTTATGTTGAAACCCTGACTCACATTAACCTGTGGCATGGGGACTAGAATAAGGAGTTCTGCCCTGGTCTCCTGCATCTCGAATGAGGGCTCCAGCCACAGGCAGTTCTAGGTGGGACACACATAACTTTTTACTGGTCATTTCAGGCACCACTACCCCATGCACACACCTGTGGGACTGTACTTATCTGGGAGACAACTCCTCCTTTGAGAATCTGGCTTGAAGGTCAATGCCGCAAAGGTCTAGCTGGTGATGGGGGGAGCAAATGGATTTCTTACGTCACCAAAAGCCTCTCTAGCTTGGTGGGGATGGAAAGACAGTGGGTGAACCATAGGTGGCCAGAACAGGGAGGACCTGTGGGGATCAAGGACATGAGAACATATGTGCTTTGCAAGACTGGAATGAAAACATCTTTATTGACAGCATGAAGAAGAGCTTGTGACTGCCTCTGCAGCTGAGCCAACCTCTCTTGCATTTACATTAGCCTCACAACATTTTTTAATGCTTGAAAAGTCAACAAGCTAAGGGTTGGGAGCAAGAAAAGAAAGTCTCAGGCTACTTAAAGGCTTTTTGAAGGTCATGAAATTTGTTAGCATGTGTGTTTATTAGATGTAGAGCAGGGGAATAGAAAATTGTTCAAAGCTGGAATCAAGATAAGTGACGGCGGGGCTGAGATTCTTTCCTCAGGCAGAATGCTTGTGTCAATGCTGGATTTTAAAGGAGTGATGGGGAATGTTTCACACATGCAGGAGCTAGGCTAGAGAATTTAAATTCTTAGCTACATTATCCTGAACTAGCCTAGTCACAAGAAGCTTCAGGATTGGTTAATGTTTCTTCTGTACTCAACAGACTTTTTTGGGAGAAAAGGAAAAGAAAATTGTAGCATGGAAAAGTCAAATAATCTGCCAAGAATATGGGAGATTTTGAAGTTATCCCTATAATGCTACCCTTAGGAACGATTTGTTTAGCAAGAGAGTAGTCAAACTCTAGAACAGGCTTCCTAGAGAGGTGGTCAATGCCCCAAGCTTATCAGTGTTTAAGAAGCATTTGGACAATACCCTTAACAATATTGCTTTAACTTTGGTAAGCCCTGAAGTAGTCAGGCAGTTGGACTAGATGATCATTGTATGTCCCTTCCAATGGAAATATTCTGTTCTGTTCTGCTCTGTTCTGTTCCATTCCATTTCTTTCCCTTCCATTCCAAAATGTCAGCATGTTGCTCACTGCTCTAGCATAGCTCTACTTTCTACAAAGACACTGAATACAACTGCATCTTTCTGCTGTAAGTTAGGTGCACACTGAGGTGACTCAGTGAAGGGATAGGTATTCAACGCTTCATTCCGTCAACCAGCAGATATATTGCCCCTAAATTCAATGAGAACTGGAACTGAGCCTACCTGGAGATAACCAAGAGTTATTAGTCTATCACCTATTTACATTTTTTATACAGTTGAAATAGTTGGTTGTGTTATCAGAAACAGGGAATATTTTTACTTTAAATTGTCGATTTTCTTTTACAAACACTTCCAAAAATTGTCCTTGATTTCCCCTTTTGAAGTCCAGAGGAGTGATGTCACAGGTGGATTTCCATCTGCCTAGCACTTGGCAGATAGTATGAAAGAATACAAATAACTGCATAATAACAGAATAGTTATTTAAATGAGACATGTCTGCAAGGGATGGATACCTACCAATCCCACTTCCCTTTACTGCTGCTCAATCCTTCATGCTCTAATTTGTGAGCAGAGGGCAATTCCCCTGTAACTGCATAAATTAGAGCAAAATAGCAAAATTTAGTCAGGCTTGCACTGCAGAACTGCAGGTCAAAAGAATTCAACCATGTCCTGTAAATCAACACATAAGGAAATACAAGTCCCATCAGAGTGTGGTTAGATTAAGCCCAAAAGACAAAAAGAGGCTCTCTCATCTCTTGTCATAAATAATTATCCCTTTAAATATAGCTGTAGACTTTCTCATTAGCAATATAAATATATATCTAAATCAGCACTCTTCTGGTGAGAAAGAAGAGAATAAGAGAGAAATGAAATCATGAAACCTAGTTTTCAATCACTTTTCCCAGCCTCTGCCAAGAGTGGTTTTGAAGTCCACTGCACTGTGGTAGCGTATTCTGAGGCTGCTTTTATGATTTTTCTCCCTATCGAGCAGTAGTCCCAGGGGTGTCCTTCTAGTCCTTGACAAAAATTGGGCTGTACACCATAGAGAGTCTCAGAGGGGGCAAGAATGAGTTTTCTTCTCAATTTCTCAATCACTTCAGTCTTTTAAAGTAAAATTGGGAGTGATAAAAAATGTAGTTTCTTAATGAGAATCCTCTCATGCTTTTCATGAAAAGCAGTTAGCACTGTATGGAAGCCCAGAATTGCTTCCATTTTAAAACTCTGACTGCATCACTTGTTCATGCACAGACAGTATTCATTCACCACTAGAAAAAGTAACAGGACCGAAAATCATGAAAGCCATTGTACTTACTAGGCTAGCAATCATAGCATGGGACTTGAATATAGTTGCAGGTATCTTCTTTGAGCAAGAATTAGCTAACTATTGCTTACTTGTTCGAGAAATAAACTAAGAAGATGTGAAACCTTAGTATGTGAGATACCTGCATCATTTGTTTAAGGAGAGAAAATAAATTGGTGAATTATAATTTGAAGGAAATATCACATGGAAAACTAAAAATCTAGTAGGCTCTTTTCCCATTCCCCATCTTCAAGGCATAAAAGAAAAAGTGTATTTCTATTTAGTACTGATTGAACATTTTTACTTCAACTAAGCATGGTGTTTAGCTTGTACTGGTAGAAGAGCTGGTTATACCAATTGCCTGGAGCTCTGTGAATGCTGTTCATTGCAATATGCACTATACCATGTCTCACATGTTAAAAATTCTGTTCTGGGTTCCCACTTTCTGAACTCTGTATTCACATTATCAATATGCAGTAGGCTGCAGGTTCATTTTTACACCTCTAATGAGTTATCATCTCTCTCTGAGAATAAAAGCAGTGTACAGTGTTTTTTCAGTCACATGGATAATCTTTCTGGAGAGAGATGATTAAACTTTCTCTCTATCATCATGTGGATGTGGAAAGATGTTCTTCTCTTTAACTTCTGATTTGTCCCAGAACAAGGCAGCAACTGAATGTGAAGCACTCTTGTCACGTCCTTAAAAAACATAAATCCAGGTTGGTGCTTCCCCTAACATCTAGTAATGGGGTGGTTGTTACTATGAGGTTGTTTATTGTCTGCTAATCAGCCACTTGCCTCAAGTACAAATGCTTGAGAAGCAGAATTGTTAGTCTGTCAAATGGTTGTGTAAACTGTTTACTGAAGTGAATTCTCTTCCAGCCATGAAAACAGCTTTCTATTTTTGCTCTGGTGAATGCGACAGCATGTAACATTGCTCAGGTCATATTCCTGTCCATGCGTGAGAAGGACTTTTTCAGGAACTGCTTGGTGGAAATTTGCAAATGAAGTAGCCTATGCTGTAAAGACAGAGGCTGAAAATAATTTTATCCTATTTCTGATTTTATGCAGTTCATTTTTCTGTCAGATTTCCAGACATTCATGCTGGCAGATCATTTGGATAAACTAAGTATTCAAAAAACTTCAAATCACAAAGACATTTTTCTTCTCTGTAGAAGTGTTTGCTCCAAAGGTTACTGAATAACATCCAATTTTCCCTACTTCTGTGTAATATATACAGATTTTCCCCTACAGCCTAAAACCCCAGTCTCCAATCTTAAAACTGAGCTAAGCTTTTGTTCAGATTTGCAACATCATCAATAACACCCAGCCAGCCAGTTTGGTTTCTGGATATGGCATGAGATTGTACATATTAGTGTGGTTATGTTACTGTGAGTATAAAATTCCAGCCTGACTTTCGGAAATGAAGGGGAAGTTTCACAAACTGACAATTAGAAAAACACCTTAACTTGGAACTTACATAAGTGTGATTCTTCAAGACAGGTTCATAAACCCAGGACACAGAGAGATAAATTTGCACAGTCATATGGACTATCTCAAATCAGTAAACAGTCCAGTTTGAGTATATTAAGCAAAAAGCTGTTCTATTATAGGAAGTTAAATGCTGGAGCAGCCTTTCTCACTGGAAGAATTGCAAAATCCTATTCACTGGAGGTCTTTTAAAGCAGCTAAAACAAATATCTGTCAGGCATGTCTGGTATAATTTGTCCTGTCTCAGAGCAAGAGAGAAGAGACAAGGCAACTCCCCTTCCCCCCAGGTCCCTCTCAGCCCTATGTATCTACAATTCCAAAATGGCCTGTTATTAATTTAAGAAGAAGTATGTTTATAACGTACGTCTGCTATTTCCATAGACCAGCAGCAGTGGCAAGCTCTCAAGGTCTGCTATACCAGCGAGAGGTCTGTAATGATGTCACGCCTGTAGAGCTGACACCCTGCTGAAAAGCGTGCATGCAAAAATTATTGTAGCAGCAGACAAGTGTTCTCTCCAGCCTGCTCATGCACTTTCAATTTACAATCAGTTGAATTCTTACTCTTAGCAATAGATATTTTGAATTCACTTGCAGGTTCTAACATTATTTGCCAAGTACAACAGTTGCGGTTCAATATTCCTCTGACTATGACAAAGAAAAGACCTGTGAAGGGGTTTTCAGTGAGTATTTTATGCAGTTTTGCCTCTGGCACTTAAAGGATAGAAAAGCTTTAAAGAAAAACCTGCTTTTCTTTTGGTATGTCGTGCTTTCCTGATACATATTTCAGAGCTTTGTGAAGTAACTGTGGCAAGTTATTTAGCTTTCAAAGTGACCACAGCACAACTCTGCTATCTTATTTATATAGTTGTGCAAGTAAATATTTTATGCTGGCAATTCTTATTTAAGTTCTTTGGAAAATCTACAGCATTTATGCCAAGGAAAGACAAAGCTTGGGGCTACGTGCTTTTTCAGTCTCCTGTATTGCTCAGAGTCACTTGTTCTGATTTCTTACACCCCCATATTTTAAACCATAGGGAACTACGCATTAATCAAGCTAGTGCAGTCAAGTAATGAATACTGAAATAACAATGTATATCTGTGATTAATACGGTACCTTTTATATGGTCATATCTAATTACCTGGAGATGATGTTTTTCTCTGTGTCTGTTTCAATAGTCTCAAAGATTTTTTGATTTGTAGACCCCTGGCAAGCTACCAGTGAAGTTCAGCCTCCTGAAATAAGTTTCTTAGTCCTAAGGTGGACCTCTTAGCTCCCAGATGTCAGGGAGTCCTTATCTACTTCCTTATTCGCTGATGTTAGCCAACTGGCCCCCTTTCACATCTCTGATGGAAAGGCGTGGAAAAGAATCAGTTTTTACAGGAATTGCACAGCTTTCCCAGGCTAGCAATACTAATGTTTTGCTCTTGTAGCACTGTTATTCATAATACAGATAGAGGAAGAGCAGTACATGATTTCCACAATCTATCTTAAAAGCTGAGTACAAATAGAGTTCAAAAAAAAAAAAACCCCTCTAAAAGAAGATAAATTCTCTTCTCTCTGCAGTAAGAAGGCTCACAGTCATCCCCACTTAACTTTGCTTCCTGGCTGAGACAGTTTCTGACACACATCCTCACTTTGCAGAGCTGGTGCTGATTTTGTGGTTGTGTAACATTAATTACTCTAGGTTCTGGGGAGAATGCACATGCTCATAGAAGAGAAACAGACCACATAGAAACCCATGTTTGGATTAGGATGTCCTGTGCTGACAGTGCGTGCAGACTGGCAGAATAATAGCATACATGTTTATTGTGTTCTAACATTTACCCAAGTATCTGTTTATGGCTGCTGTTAAAGAGAAGGTCTTGGGCTTGGAAGACTTTTGGTCCAACCAAACGTTGCCTTTTCCTGTGTTTCGCAGTAGTGTCACAGAAGTCATAACCAGTGCACATGCCATACAACATCAGAGGAATTTTCAGCCTTTTTTTAGCAAAGTAGGAGCAACCTCTGCAAAAGATTATAGGCACCAAATCTCGAAAAAAAGCTCTTTGGATTCTGTCTTTGAAGCACCCATCTTGAATGCCTGAGTAATGTCTAGATGCTCCCTAGAACAGGTGGACTCTCAGAGCAGGATCTTCCTTTGGGTGTTTTGAGTAACCTGTGGAGATGCTTTTTGCTTTTTGCTAACTAGAGAAAGCCTATGGGGCCTAATTGGGGCTGAGTGACATGTGTGAATGTCCCTCTGAGGGCCACATTTGGCTTCCAGACTTGCTTGCAACAGACTAGGGCCAAAGAGGCCTGGCTTGTGTGCAGGGAAGTAATGCGAAGTTAATGCTCAGGTCCATAAATCAAGGCAGTCAAAAAATTCCTTTCTGCTTTTATTTTGTGTTCTTTTCTTTTCATAGAACCTTGTCTTCACCCTCCCCTGCACAAAACTGACCCCAGGACTCAATCTTGTACCACCGAAGTCAGCCATAGGACTTTAATAAACTTCAGGGAACATCATGCCCCATGTTCATTCAAGTCTATGGCAGCTTGAATATCTATCCTGCCCTGAGAGATAATGTACTGTTCCATCCAATTTCCTACTTCAGCTGCAGGGGCTCTTTCAAGTTGCTACCCTCAAATCTGTTCCATTTCATCTCTGTTTTCTTGCCACTTTTGAGTTCCTTTCCCAGAATATCACTGCAGCAGTTACAGTGGCTTTTGCAACGCTAATCCCATCATTGCCACCCAGTAAAGAGCATTGTAACTTTAAGTGCTAAAGGTCAGAGTGTGTCTGCTCAGTTTTTGTGTAAAGTACATCCAGAGTTCTTCTTTACCATCATGATTCACTTCATGTCAATCCAATGCAATTAAAATCCACCTCCATATGATGGGTTCATGGTGCCCAGTCATTATCTGGCTGCAGAAAGCCCTGATACTTCATATTCTAAGTGAAAAGTCTGTGCCACCTAGCAAAACTATCAAGTCAACTGCTTAAAAATACATTTTTGATCCCTTGTGGTTCCCTCTGAGCTGCTATCCCTCTAGTTTGTGGTTTCACCACATAAAGTGTGGAGAATGATCTTGCTGAATCCATGAGGTTCCATGTTGTTCTCAAACAACCATTAACTGATTAATTCTACAGCCATAATAAGAAAATGAAATTATCTGTGGCCACAAAAGTCTATCAAAATGTTATATGGATTTTCTGCAAACATTTAGAAGAGATTTCTCGGAAATGTTCATTGAAGTCTAAATCTCTCAACCTACATTTATTGAAGCTAACATTGGCTAAGATTGACCCTTTTCTTATCAGAAATTGTGAGAACCACGATTTACATTGCTCTGTGAGGTCAGTCCTGGGAACCAACCATGCTGTTCAAACATCAGCCACTCAGGGCAGCTCCAGGCATGATGCTTGGGATATCTTCTGTGATAACTTGTACCACAGAAGCCCCTGCATTAGTCTTGGTCCCAAAACTTGATTTTCCATCTTAAACTTTACGGCGTCATGATATAACATTGTCCCTCCCCGGGAGAATAATCTTGCCTTTAAACCGTTAAAGGAGAAGGGGTGAGCAGCCCAGAAACAGAGCTCACGTTTTATTCCTGGCAAGTACCTAAATATGTTAGCATGTGAGGTCAATCACACAGGCCGTAGGCAAGCAACAGACCCCATACTCTGTCCCAAACAACAGCACTTGCATGGCTATGAAAGTACCCAAAATATTGAAGAGACAAGACTGTGGTTTTCTGGGGGGTGAGGGACAGTGTGTGCTGTTGGGCACTGGAAAGGGAAATCAAGTCAGGGTTCAGACAGATGGGATTTGCTTGCCTCCATGTGTTCAGTTCTGTAATATTTCGGAAAGTGTCAGGGAACACTGTCCTGAGAATACCTGTACTTGTGGCTGTACAAAACCCCCAATGGAGGAGTTAACCTGTACAGGCACCCAGAGAAGACAATGACAGACCTCTCACCAGGATACCCACATGGAAAGGTTGTGCCTCACTGACAAGTCGTTTTCAGGAAAAGATCCCGGTGTAGGGAACCCTGTGAACGCCAGCCTGGGGAAGTCAGGCACAAGGAGAAGGCAGGCACGAGGGGGAGGCAGCATGAAGTGGGTGGTGCGAGCAGACTCAACCAGACAATGAGCTGGCTCAGGAGCAGGGCAACTCCATGTGGGTCTTGGCTGTTTTCCCTTAAGCCTGGCACTGTAGCATGCAGGAATGAAAGGTCAAGCTGTTGGCAGCAACAGAGATGGAAAGCTTGAGGCATCACGGGTGTTGGGCTCTGAAAGGAAAATGTTTTCTGTCCTACTAAAGACAGATCCTATTTGAAATATGTGCATTCGTGAATTCTGAGTGTTATCTTTGTGCTATATAGTGCCAAAAAGGCAAGGTAGTGCCTTCTCCACCTGGCTTCTGCTGTCTGATGGCAGAGGACCTTGGTTAGTACTTTAGGAGGTTTGGTCCTAGGGAGTGGCTGTGTACATCGCCCTTCTGTGCAGATAGCCTCGTGGGGGATCCTTCCACAGAGTGAAGGACCTACCATCTGGGAGGGCTGCCTGTGTGACGGTGCAGTCAGGCCGATACAAGACATGACTGAGCACCCTGCATGGACCGTGTAGTTTTACAGGGAGCAACCACACATGGTTGCCAGAGTGTGATGTGACAGTGTGAACATGCAGGAAATTTGATCCTGCGGATAGGGCTGGAGAGCAGCCTGGATACTGTATGAACCAAAGAGTCCAGGGAATTAGACCACCCTCCTTGCTCAAATGTTTGAGCCATGTGCAGCCTGAGGTACCCACGATTACCAAAATGTGGGAGTGAAGAGGAAATGCCCTGTGAAAGAAGATATAGCTATGAGTGGTGACATGAGGGGGGAAAGTGTTGGCGCAACACCAGCCTCCTTCTGTATCTCGTCCTAGTCTTGTCAGCAGGACTTATTAGCTTGGGCACAGTGCCACACTAATGCTGCTTTTGGAGCCATGCTAGATTATATCTGGCCATTTCAGAGTGTTAGCAGAGGGAGTATGGTTCAGTTTGCTCTTTCCTGCTTAGACGTGCCCTAAGGGGGTTGGAATAGAGTCGCTCCTCATGGTGGAATTTGCTCAGGAGACTGTTAAGTTTTAATCACAGAAATCTACCAAATTATATTGACTAATAAGTGGTATAGCTCACTTCTGACTGAAATTTAGTAGGGTTAGTCTCTTTTTAGCAAGTCCAAGGACACTTCAATTATTTTCAATCAAGCAAAAAGTTCATCTAATTTGCCAAGAATCACACATGTATGTGATTTACAGAGTGGCAGATTAAGCTTGAATATCAAATGCTCTAGTCATGTACTGAATGCAGCACTGAACCTTGCAAGGGATTGACATAAAACAGTACTGAGGTCAAGTAGTTATACAATACAGCCCCCTAAGAACAATGCAGCACACCAAGAATCCTGCTATTTATTTATAATCTTCAATCACCCATTCTTTAATATCTCTCAAAAAATTTATCAATCTGCTAGCAATTCTCCAAAGAATAAAGACACATTTGTCTTAAGGCAGTCTAAGGCATATGGTCCCATTGGGAGGGAAAGGGATTAATTTATAATGCCAAAACTAAGTGTTTCAAATTATGATTTGAAAGACAAATTCACAGCGGGGAAATGTAGGCCGGCAAATGTGTACAATAGAGCAATTAAACAAGAAGTTCACAATTAAAGAAGTAGAGGTAGTACCAATGTATGATAGTCATGCTTGTCATCTACTTATCTGAGGTGACTGACTTTGCGTCTAAAGCCAGAATTTCATCATTCTGTATGTATAAGTGCAAACAACTCTGTGTTCTAGTTCCAGCAAACTTGCTAACCCTCTGGGACTGTCCCGTCATGCAATGGATCCAGCAGGAACTCAAGAAATGAGTTTCAATTTTATATGTTGCATTAGGACAGCACAAGAATTCCAAATCCAGGAATTGCAAGCATTGTAAGTATTCGAAAGGGTGCTGGAGATGGCTGAAATACAAGACTTTTGGTCCAGATGAAACTGGACGAAATATGTCAAATTCCGTAAGCTGGCCTTTTGTAAGTGAAATGCTCTATCAATCAAATGCATTACAGTCAGCTTTCTGTTCTTTAATATAACATACCAAGTTCTGGAATCCTTCCTTACCATCTTCACAGTGAGTACCTTGATAACTAGACTCAGCCATATTTTCTGTATGAATGTACTTTGTCCAGAGGGAAACAGTTTCACCAGGGGAAGAATGCCCTTGTGCAATGGCAGTGCTCAGGTACTTTCCTGGAAAACAAAAGACTTTTCTTACCACTTTGGTTGGAGAAAGAATCAAATCAGTGTCTCTCCTGCAAGAAAGTAAACTCATTGGGAAAAAACCAGAACAAAGAAGATCCGCCACCAATGAGACCCACCATGGAGCCCAACTGCTTACAGTTCTGAGACTGTTCATGAGGTGAGGTAGAGAGAGGATTAAAAATGTGGATTTCAAAGGGTTTAGAAGTGAGGTAGGCATCAAGTTCTGCAGCATTATCTTCTGAATTGAGCAGCCTCTGGGAGACAAGGACTTTGGTGGGTAAACCATATTCTCATTCTCCTGGGGACATCTGGAACATGAGATAGTCATTACTGTGATGGTCCTGAGAGTCACACCTTTCAGCAGAGCAACACAAGGTGACAGGCAGGCCTGACTTGCTGTCTCCTTTTGCAAGCCAACTGTTTTACCTATTGCACAGTAGTTTCATACTGTTTTCCGAGTGATTCTGTGTTTTATCACAGATTCCTTGCAAATCAAGCAAAACATTGCTCCAGGGAGTATGTGTGGATTGCAGAGCTCCAAGGCAGCACAGGGAACAATGGAAAGATTTGGAAACTGGTCTTTGGAAAGAGCTCACTGCAAGGATGAAATTGTTACTTAGCAGCAGCAAATAAACTAATAAAATGAACAAGGATACAGTTAACAAGCCAAGGCCAAGAAAAATAAAAGATGCCAAGAACAGAAAACTTAAATAGAGGGAAACGTCACAAGAATCAATAAAATGGGCCAGAGAGATGTGTCTTTCTGCATTAAGTGATGCAGTCAGTGTGAAACAGATGCTATTTCAATGTCATCAGCAACTTGACAAGCTGGATAAGCAATTGTTGCCAAGAAAAATAAAAGCATGTGCTGTCAGTGTGGGTGGTTGCCATGATTGCCATGGCCTCTGGTTCAAATGCAGTTACAGAGATGATGAAAAAGAAAATAAATATGGAAGTGGCTGAGGAAAAACTCTTAGCTTCCGACAGATGGGCCTTTGGCATACCATGAATTGTAGCTGCCTTTTTCATCATTAGTTTGGTTGGCAACCTGGGAAATAATAAAAGGTGTAGAATTATGGGTACAGCCATGTCCTGAGTCCTTCCCATAAAAGGAGGGATACTGCTGGTGTGGAATAATTGTTATGAGGAAACTGCAATAGATGTTTCAGCTGCAAAACACCAAATTCCTGAAAGTGTCAATACCTTCAGAGCCTCCACTCAGCAACAACGCACCATGGGAGTACTGATATGTCATCAGTAAGTTCTCTTAGGGAACTCAAAGTCTTCTTCAAGGCATTGCTACACTTGGAGCTAGCAGTGCAATGTGATGAGCGGCTCAGATCATGCATAAGTCCTCTGGGGATCCATGGAGGAGGCCCTCCAATGCCTTGGGGTATCCTCAGTTAATACCTAGATATCAGCTGTTCCTATAAAACATGACAGGAGAAAGAACAGTAGTTCTTTCAATTCATTGGAGAGCCCTTGCCCAGGTCATTTGGTCTAAAGATGTTGGTTCCTTTCCCATCTTTATCTGAGGCAAACAGTCCCACATATACAACCTCTTGGGTGAAAAGAGGGTCATCTTCTGTGCAGGATCATAGACAGGATCGCCTGAATATCAGTGTTTATTCTCTACACACATCCTCTAAATCCCGTAAGAGCTGAGAACCAGAGTAGATTTATATTCATATCAATCCCACTTAAATCTTAATTTAGGAAGGTGAGAGACAGGAAAGATCTATGTTGAGTCAGTCACTTGCACAGCTTGTCTGTATCTCAAGGACAGACAATGTGTTTTTATACCTTCTCTATCTTCATTTTCCATTCCTTAAGCATTTCAGACATTGAAAACCTTCATCTCATTCCCCGAGCAATTTCACTTATATAAATACAGAAGTGAATGTCAGTATCATTTGCTACAGTCCCAAATAATCAGTAGGGTAAATTGTCAATAACAAAGCAGTGAGTGATCATCAAACAAATGGCAACTTTGTTCTTTACTCATGACACTTTGTGTAAGAAATCAAGTCTGGCTGCAATTACTTGGGATGATGATTTGTGGTGTGTACTGAATGATGGGTGAAGGAAGAGAATATAAGCTTTAGACTACAGACATGATTCATCCAGTTAAAATACATGCCTTGCCTGCAACCTTATAAAAATAGCATCATAATAAGCATCAACAATGCTGACATAGCTAGAGCAGTGATAGAAAACTGAAACTCTCTGCTTTAGGACTTGGTGTAAGACAAAATTTCAGGCTGTTTGTTGATTCTTACCTGAGTCTGAAATTCACTGAAGTGGGGTTTACATATTTGGACTAGAAGGAAGTCCAACTACAAGCCATACATCCGAACTGTCAGTGTGGCTTTGTCCTACATAGGAAAAGTCTGCTGGCCTGGCTGGGCAGAAGTATGAGCCCTGGGCAGAGTCTGCAGTCTCTGAAGCAGCTGGGAAGTGGCTTGGCTTTCTAGTGCCACCCTCATGTAGGAGGTGTGATTTTCAAATTTTCCAATGGGATTACCAGTCTTAGGCTTGTCTGAAGTTTCTTAACATTTACACCCTTAGTCATTTTTCTTTTTGAGAGCTCAAATCTCTTATGAGAATGCTTTTGAACGTCAGCATCCAACATTCAAGTTCAAGGTTTAGCTCCACCCCCATCCCCACATGGTTACGATGACCTTGCTCCATCCTTGATGTAGATGAAATCTCATACCCAAGGTTGGCTCAGATCACAGGTTTTGGTTTGCTTTTCGGTTTTGTTCCCAGACCAAGCAGAAATGTCAAGTGTTTTGTTCCAGAACTTTGCTCTACCAGTAGAATAAAACCAAAGCTCCAACAGAACCTATTGTTCTTTTTGATGATTTAAAATGAGTAATTAGTACTCTTTCCATGAACAGAGCAGGAAAAGAGGCATATTTAATAGTCAACTGGGAATGAGGAGGATCTCAGAAGATTTAGGAGGGGACAACTGATCCCTGTCTACTGCTTCTAAGAAGCCACTGTTTCACACAACACGATATAGTTAATGCCTCTGATTCTTCAATGCCTGCCCAGTTTCTCTGTGTGATCCTATCACTAACATTGATAAATAGGTCTGCCTAAAGCAATAAGGCCCCAACATGTTTGCTTCTTTGAACTAGAGCAATTCTGCTGCCAAACCAGAGCTCCCAGCCTTTCAAGGTTCAACTAGCAGTTACATGTATATTGACATTTCTTTTTACCTCAGGCCAGCTGAGGGAGAAAGAGTTTCTTACTTTGTAAAGCACTTTTCCTCCCACTGTGTGACAGCTTTTGATACTGCATTTGGGAAGGAGAGTGAAGGTGGTTTCCACAGAGATAGAGAGATCTTCAAACTTTTCTGTTCCCAAAGAGGAAAGCCACACTTAATTCAAATAAACAGGGCCAAAAACACTTTAGAACTTGCCTTTCCAGAAACCTACGGTGCCATTCCTTTGAGAGCTGCTTTCTGAACTTAATCAAGATCCTTCTCAACCATTTTGCAGATTCCCCATGCAGGAGAACAGCTCTCCTTAGTGCATTGCTTTGGTATAAGTTACTTTTCCGTATCAGATCATCCAAGAATTTTTGAGAAGGACTTATGAAAAAAGTAATATGTGTGTCATGGAAACACAAAAAGAAACTGCAGTCCATTTCATCATCTGCTGCTCAGAGGATTTAGTTGTAATTCTGCAGACAAAGGTTTATGTGTTATGAAACTTTACACTTTTACTACATTTCTCGATGGGTTTAATTCTATTTTATGCAACTTTATTTGTGTGGAAAGAAATCTAGGTCAGGCTTCTTTCTCAGAAGAGTAAATTCTCCTTAAGAGTCTGAATCTGATGTCTGCCTAAACAAGCATTTTTATCTTGCAGTGTGAAATAGATACCTACATGCTTATGAATTCTAGTCTTTGTGACAATGTGCATGATATGCTATATTCCTTATTCTTCAGCACAACCAATTTCAAGTAGATTTATCTACTAAAGGTCCAACCTTCCCCTCCTTACTCCCAGCCAGGTAAATATCTTTTTAAAGAAAGGCTGATGCAGAGTGAACAGTGTGGTATCTCTTCACCTTTCCTTATGTCACCAGAACTTTGGGAATCTTATTTTTCTTTTTGTATGTTTTTACTGAAATATTTAGGAATTAGAAATTTCAGCATCAGGAATTTCAAGCAGAGGCTGAGAGAGCAACTGTAACTATCAGAACTGTGTGCTCTCTTCATATAGGCTTATTTACAATTCCTATATAAAAAGTGTTACATCTGAAATAATTTTGATCTCTGGAGTTTAATGCCAAGGCAGAGACAAGCAGAGTGGAGTTCACAGTGTGGTTCATTCTAGTTTGCCAAAAAGGGGCTGTGCTAATTCACTTTATTTGAATCCCCTAATAAAAACACTACAGCAGTTAGAGGTGGAATAGACCTACCAGGTCTTGCTTCTGATCTTTACCTGTGGACCATTAGAGGGTGTTTATCATACATCTCTTGAGTCTTGTCCTCTCAAATTTTAAATATAGCTTGATTGGCAGCTAAGTGTTGTCGCTTGTCACATTTTGAAGAGTTGTTAGGGGCAACGGCAACTACATAGTGGAACTGCATTTTAGAATCCTGATGGAAATGCTTCTATTTTGGGCTCTAGTAGACTCTCTCCCCTAAAGGATGTAAGGGTTGGCAGTGTAGAAGAACGGTTGTAAAGCTGGAATAAGGTGTTGGAAGATCCAGACTTGTTCTTATAAAACCTGTCGGTTCAAGATATTGATGTTCTCTTTCAAAACAAGCTCTACAAAGCTGTGAGTAGTGTCTCTCTTTTATAGCATGCCCATGTGCTCTTGAGGAGGAAAGAGAACTGGAGAACCACAGAATATAGTTAAAGGCTTATATACACTCCAACACCATGGCATAGTTTAGCTTTATACAGTCCATTCCTCTCCTTAAAGGGAAGAACTCAAAAACTAGCCAATCAATCTAAAAGAGCAGACTTTGTACATGGTACTTTCAGAGCTAAATAGTGCAATAGTTTTTCTCAGTGAAGACACTTTCATGGACGTGAATGGCACATTCTTAAATCTTTAGATGATTTATTTTGAAGTGATTTATTTTTTGAAATGTGACCACACAATCACACATTTATTTTCAGTGCATTGCCTTCTCAGATCTAAAGGCACAAGCAGGACCACATAGCAGTGACTCTGCAAGGAACTCTGACCCAGGGCTGTGCACGGGCATTTTACAAAATGAGGCCTTGAATTCTCTTGCATATTGTGAGCTATGGGGCTAAATAGCTCATGCATTTTATAGCCAGTCCATGTGCGTCCCTCTGTAATCTCATGCCTGTCTGACAGACTCTTATTGGTTCTAACACCTCCAGGTTTTGTGACAGCAACATGATTAGCACTCAGTGCAGTAGCCAGGTTTACTTCCTGATGTGTGCTGGGTTTCTTGTCTGCTAATCAATCAGAAAACACCTCCTGGGGTGCATGAGATGGGAGGAAGGATGTGGCTGGCTTTTCCCCAGAGCATCAAGACCTCACTAAAGCGTGCCCAGACATGGGAAGAAAGCTTCATTGCAGTAACATAGCTGTAGCATCAGTCACTGGTTCCTCTGGGCTCTCCAAGTATGTGCTCAGTTTTAGGAATTAAAGTAGAACTATTCTTTTCTTAGATTAAGGATGTGCTGAAAGAGTGCTGTTGCTGCAGAGTATTCAGTTCTCCTTAGTACCGAGAGCGAAAACAGCAAGATATTTTAGCATAGAAGTCCAAGGGACCCATTCATGTGATTAAAGGTAGGTATACGCTGAAGTGTTTTGCTGAATGAGGGCATTCTGAAATACTTTTTCATATCTCTTGCACATCAAAACTCCTAATCATAGCTGAGAAGACCAAGAAATAAAAAGGAGAAAAAAAAAAGAAAAAGAAATATGTAGGGATATTTGGGATTCCAGACATAAAGTATCTGCAGCACCTATTTTATGCAGTCATGCCGATTTGTGTGCACATAAAATATGGTTTTTTCATTGTATTTTGTGAATTGACTGTAGACTATGTAATACAAGAGGAACATAAAAGAATAATGAAAAGAACAAGACACAACTAAGTCTTCTAAAAGTTTTTTATGACCTTTGTCAGCACAACACCCCCATCCCTTGCTTTCTAACTGCCATTGCGCTCACATAAAGATGCAACATTAGAGAAATATCTGTTCAGAAAATGCTTTCATTCCATCCTCACAACAAAAAGCATTAGAATCACTCACAAATTGAATACGATGGTGTTAGTTACAAGCAACACAAACTGCCTATTCATTTTGATAACTAAAATGGGAAGTCGAAAGGGTAAAAAATTAATTCTTTTCAGTGTCAGATATAAATTCCTGCACCTTGTTAGTATTTTACTACTGTTTTACTTGCATAATCCTGTAATGATGCGAAGATAAATGATTAGAGCGTGCTGGCTGATGAACATACAAAGCTAATGTTCTGAGAAGCGTACAGCTTGGGGAGAGTTTTGCTCTAAAACCAGTTACCTTATCTGGCATTTGTGTATAAGTCTGGTAGGAAGAAAGCCCATCTTCACCAAAAAGCCATTGTAGCTTTTCCAGACACGGGAGCAATTGAATTATTTGTATGATATAGTCAGAATACTCTATGATAAAAATGAGGTATTGATTCAAGGAGATTTTAATTTAGATTAGTTCACTTAAAATGAGTAATAAATTGAAATAAGCTCTGCAAAGCTCAAGTTCAGGATGAATTATCTTGCTACCTCATTGAAACCTTAGGCAAGGAATAATTCTAGTTATGGCCCTAACTCAAATCACCTATTTTAAGTAAGTATAAAAATTTGGACAAAAGAATGACAGCCGTGATATCTGATTTGTAAATTAATTCTAGGGAAAAGAAAAAAAGAGAAGAAAATATTTTCCTAAAATAAATCAGAAGGAAAAAAGTGATTTCAGTACTATGCGTTAATATTAACAGCTCCTCATGTGTCAAATGCTGCATTAATATTTGATAAAATCTTGCATATTGCTACTAGTATTTCTTTCCAAGAATACTTTTTTATTCCTCTTTCCTCCCACCATCTTTCTGGATAGGATTTTTAACGATTTATTCTTATACTGAAGCCCTTTACAATAGCTGACAGATTTTTTTGCTAAGATGTCTTCTGCTGATTTAACCTATTTTACTTTACATACTGTTTATCCATGCATGTTTACAACAGGCATACTCACCACCCACACTCCGACTGTTGATGTATATAAGCATATATTCACACACTTCAATCTATGATTTCCTCTTGACTTATTTGCAAAGCTTCCAGTTCCTTTCCCATTCTTTTTACTATAGTTCTGATTAAGATTTATTTTCTTCATTCATTTTCCTGTATATTGCTGAATTTATTTTCTACATGTGTTAAATTGGCAATACAAGCTCTGAAATAGATAACAGAACTGAACAAAAAATGGATGTATTTTGCTTCTACTTTTTCTGTAATAATAGCTTGCTGTTTAGTCTCCACCTTATTTATTTTGTGGGATATTGGCCTTTTTTTGTTGTCATTTTTAGCAAGAAGTTTTCATCTTAGAACTGATGGTCTTTGTTCAAGGCTTAGCTTGCTAGACATTCTGGGGATCCTTTTAGGCACCTAAACTCAATGTTCTTACACTTTTTCTAAGTGAATATGAGGTGTCCAGAGAAGATGTCTTGCTTACAATGAGTAGATTTTCTGGATTTATCACACAGTGAAGTGTCCATTGAATGGCAGCGGTCGTGCTCAACGTTTCAAACAGAAGCATGCAGATGTTTGTCTCTTATGTGCTACCAAATATTTCATGTTACAGGTAGTATCTTTGATAGCCAAGCTATCATCTGCATCAAAACATAGCATTCTTATTTAGATATGCTCAACTAAGACCAATATACATATTCCACAGCCCATAGCGTGGCTAGTCTGGTCTTTTGCTGCCTGTGTGTGGTCACCTTCAGTTCCCAGCTCATCTTCCCTCATGGAACTGTCCTGCTCTTACTGATCCCTGAAAATGGGACTGGAAAGTGATTTACTTTAAAATAATACTGATTTCAGTCATGTGGTCTCACACTCCCACAAACAAGCACCAGGATGCATACAACACAAGCAGTCTGTCCAGCACCAAAGATGCCTGAATTCAGGTGGTCTGTCCACAGTTCCTGTTAGAGGACAGGACACCATCTACTGAGTCCTTGTCTTGTCTCCTTGTTTGGGATCCATGCGCTGATTTCTCCATGTGCCTTTCTGTACTGTTTTGGACCTGATGGTGATTAGCCTTATCCCACCACAGTGAGTTGCCAGAATTTACTCACTGTCCTTTGTCTCTGACCCGGCTGTCCTGAGAAGCTGCATTTCACTGCATGCCAGGATTGTGATGAGCTGCTAATCTCTAGGCATCTTCAAAACATGGTCAAACCTTTCCATTCATTCCTCATTCACACCAGTCACAAAATTCCTATTGCTTTTCTCTACACATCCTGAACAGGTTTTTTTTATGCACTGAACACTTCCATTGCTGGTCAGATCTAAAAATGCATCAGGGTGGCCCTTCTCTTTCCAGAGGAATAAATTAAGTGGTACTAGCAAATTTTAGACACTTTAATATAAGAAAAGATACATTTTCAGAAGCAGAGATAAAGGGAAAATTAATAAATTTTCTCCATGTCATAAAATAAATTCAAGTCTAGACTTAGAATTGATTGTATTTGGCAACAGAAAAATATCTGTTTTTACTGTCTGATTCAAAGGCTGTTAGGCAGAAAGAAGCAAGGATTCTGGATGGGAGAAAAAAAAACACTAGCTCTTTATTAGCAGTTTCTGTGCTGCAAATGTAAATAGCTGTATAAAACAGCAGCATTACAAAGAAAGGCACTTGGAGAAAATACGGGCATTCACTTTCAATAAGATCTAAAATCAGGATTCTGTACAATTCAATCTTTTCTGTCAGCCTAATGTGTCTGTTTGTAGCTTCTGCAATGAGTGAGGAGATCCTAAAATTGCTTATTGCTATCAACAGAAATTACAGTTTGTATTATTTCTAGAGAAACCCATTTTTCTCTGAGGAGTTTGTGACCATACAGGTAAATTAAATATGTCCAGGACTGTTCTCCAGCACTGAGGCCAACTGATATGCTATAACCTGCATCCATTAGTCCCAGAACAGATTAGCCATGTGCAGACTGCCCAGGGGAATGACTGCTTGGCCATGCCAACTTTTGAACTTTGCCTGGGAAATATTTAGGAGAGAACTAACTGGCTTAGGGCAAAATCATGACAGAGTTTGTTCTAAGAGTTTACTTTTGTAAATGAGTGAGTTCTCATTCCCAAGACGTTTGGTACAGTTAAATTTCGCAGTATAGACATAGCCAATGCAGACTTCATTCTTTGAAAAAATACAACATATCTCAGCAGCTAGAGTCAGAGAAGGGGAAAGACATGCACTGCACTGTGTCCAGATGTATTGTGCCTAGATGGGTTTTCTCTTTTTTTCTTTTCTTCTCAATTTCTGCTTCAGTTATGTTATCTCCAGAGTGGGTATAACAGTGTTTAATCTTCTTACATTCTTCCAGGAGATTATGTAGATGTTATTTAGATAATAATTAGATTTCCTCTAATATTAGATCAGATCCAATGATAGTAGATATAACTTTGATTTTAATAAGAAAATATTTCTGCTTCATAGATAGAACCAACTAATTAGTAAAGGAGATCATAAAGTCAATACATTTGAGGTCCTTCCTCAGATTTGATTAAATGCTAATTGCAGGACTGCCATTCGCTCATGACAGTTAATAGGATATTTAACCTTGCATGTTTCCTAGAACATTAAGCTTTTCCTATATTTTTTTTTGCTGCTTCTTTGCCCTCCAGCCTGATTCTTAGCTACGGGCAGTTAATCTCCATTCTACTGCCTTCACCATTGAACAGAGAAAGGAGTGGATCTGAAATTCTTCTGATCTTTATTTGACAAATAATTCTTTCTCCCAGTGATAGCCTGAAAAGTGTTTTGAGAGTGATTTGGAGACAAAGGCAGTGCTTTGCCTGGGACTGAGGAAAGAACACCTGTTTTATTTCTTTTTTCTTCCTTTTGTTAAATTGCTCTCTTTAAACTTTCACCTAAATCACAAACTGGGGGGCCTTACTGGCCTTACTCATCCTCCTGTCTTGCAGTGCCTTGAATAGTTCATGGATGTGCTTCTTAACAGAACAAATACTTGTTTCATGGTAGTTTTCCTAAATTCACAACTTGAGCAACAAGGAATGTATAAAGTCCTTGGCATTACTAAGTTCCCTTCAGTAACGGGAGCTATAGGCTCCACATGTGTGGCAATTAGAACAACACTAGAAAATGAGATTGGTTATAGAAAAGAAAATCTGTTAAATCTCTTCAAGCAGTGTGACCTGCCAGATACGAAATAACTAATGCAGTTGCCAGGTTACCAGCATCAGGTCATGATTCATACAGCAGACAGCCATATTAGGAAATACCTTTACAAATAACTATAATTTGAAGGAAGGCTATTTTTATTTATACTTTAATAACCAAAAACCTGGTCTGCTTGTTATTTACCAGGAATGATTTGCTAAAAACTTCAGCTTTCTGTTAGAATAAAGCAGAATCAATTATAAAGTTATATATAGAGTCAGTTCACAACAGCCATTCGTGGGTGGAAGACTGACATTCCACTAGTAGACTCAGGTGTCTGAATAAATCTAGTGGAATCTAGCACCTTCCTTATTGATTCCCCTGCATCTGATTTTTTGCATGCATATGGACATACAACATCATAGATACTGTTTCTGCAGATTGACATTCATTTGCGCAAGAGGTACAAGAGAAAAATAACAAGTTACTCTGATCATCCTACAATAAAAGATTGTATTGTTGGTCAAGGATTGATAAATAATATGCCAATTGAGTGATCATGTGCTGTGGATCTTACCACTGGACTTACTACAGCTGCAGTAAAGATCTTGCAGCAACTTCTTGTGCTTCTTGTGCATTAAAGAACCCCTGCCGTGCTGAGCTCAGGGATTGATGGCCTTTGAGATGACTTCTTGTGTTGGTTTGCTGCAGGATCGATGGTGGGTATGGTGACTACCCTGCAGGCAATGCAGTGGAAGGGCTTGTAGTGTTGTTGTAGTTTGTGCTAGGTGAATTAATAACCATTGTGACTTTGTAAAAGCAGATCCTTAGCTGTGTGGACACTGCCTGGTGGGAAGCTGCTGGGCATGGACAAATGTAATCACAACTGACTGCATCATTTAGGCAGCTATGTTCTTCCCATGGCCAGTGGCAAGAGAGAAGTGCTGGAGGAGGCTGAGCTGTGCCCTGTCTCTTGGATCCCTGTTATCCAAGGGGAGGAATGAGACGCTGCTCCTGGCCTTGGGAGCCTTACAGCCTGCTGGCTGCAGCATTTGGGGAGTATTGTGGGGAAGTCTGACCACTTCCTTGAGCTGTTCTTGTACTTTCCACTTGTCATCATATGCTGACCACTTCTGGAGACACAGTGCAGGACTAGGTGGTCTGTTTGCCTCTTCCTGTTCTTAGATTTTCATTTACTTAAGAATTATCTCTGGAATTTCCATCTGTTCCCATTGATTTTATGTGACTAGCTTGGACTAGACACCTTAATTTTAGATAAAGTCAAATTATGTAACTTCTTCCTTAAAGTATTAACATTTCTACTTTGGGAAAAGCAAACATACAAAAGGTTTTCACTCCTTATCCTGCAAGTAAATCCATAACATCACTGGGGCTTGGCATGTGTTTAAAGGTTCATTAGTGCCTTAATAACTAAAATGATACTGAACCATTTTGGCAATTATGATAACACAACTGTGTATGAATAGAATATTTTTCACTGTGCTGTGGTTTAAGCTACAATATGCTTGCAAAGTAAACCTGCAAATACTTGCTGCTTAGCCTGTTTTGTCTCTGAAACTTGTACTTAATTCAATCAGGGACTTTTCTGTTTACTTGAACTGGCTTTGATTTGAACACTAGTAAGATAGCATTATGCAAATTCGTGGCAGATGTGCAGAAAATTATTTTTCTGTTGTTTATATTTTTATCCAATCCTTGTCCTCCTAGACAATGCTTATACAAATGACCTATTTTCTTTAAAACATTACCTTTCTTTTCCCAGCCCCCTAGATACATATGAAAAGAGTGAAAGGATTTGCTTTTAGGTCTTTCCTCTTAGCTACCCTTCAAAACACCTGAAATGCTGTTCCCCCAGCTCCTTTTAAAAGAATTTGCTGAGATAGAGTCTGCCTTCTCAAAATTTTACACAGAAAAGAGGAAACTCCTGCAATCTGGTTCTCAAGAGACCTGTGCTGCTTCTGCATTTACCACAGGGATGTTGCAGCATGACAAGAAATGACATTTTCTATTTAGAAGGAGAACAAAAAGTCTAAATCCTGAGTTAGTAACCAAAAAGAGTAGGTTAGAAACTCCTTCATGTAAGTACTGCAGGCAGATAGTCGTTATGGATTTATATGCAGTTCATACTTACATTATTTAGTAAAAAAATTTCAGTCACTGGGAATTAATGTTCAACTATTACTATTAATTGGGTACTTTCATTCTTTAGCTATCTTTTACCTCAATTCCCATATGTCTAGGTAATGAAATGTCACACTGCCAACCAAAGCAGTTGTTATACTGCAATGCAGGGGAGGAAAAAGTATAATGTGCTGGTGTAAGTAAAATTTGTCTGGCTTCACCGTTCCTTTCACTCGAAGTTTTGAAAAACCTGCACAACAGTTCTAATAAAACTCCAGGGCTACAATCAAACACAACACTTACAGAGATGTTCTTATTCCAGTGACACAGGTAGTAATACGTGTGAAATAATTGGAAATCTTGGAAAAAGAAAAAATATTGAATACAGATGTGAACTTATTTTGCTTCTGTTGCATCTCTTTTCTATGCAAATATGTATGTTTTCATCAAGCTGTTTCTTTTTACACTACGAAAACTGTATCTGTGGGATAATCTTTTTCTCTTCCCTATTTTCTGTAAGAGTCTTGAGAAGGTTCTTCCAGACATTTCTCCTTTTTTAACAAAAATATCTTACAACAGAAACTTTTGTGGAAAACATCTGCTTTCCCTCAAAGCCTGTTTTTTGTCAGGAAATGAAAGCCATACTCAAACTCCTTTAATCCAGAAATCCAAAGTTCATCTGATTTATGCTGGCATATATTTACATGAAGTTCACATACATAGGTTTAAGACACTGCATAAACACTCAATAATAACATGTCCCATAGAATTACCAGCCTCATTCCTGTTGATTCATGACACATGGGAATGAGACATCTTCACTTCCGCAGCTTCTGTCATCGTAAACCTAGATTGCTGCTTTCTGCCGTATCTTCTTGTTATTTTCTTGCTGTCATCTGTAGTCAACAATCCATCCATCACTGTTGCTTTGATGATTGCCAGAGCCCCTGCATCAAGACCACACTGTCAGCCTGACATCCTGTATGTGGAATAACCTTGCCACTGCAACAGGGATTTCTAGGAGTTCAAGTGCCAAGGGGACAGGTTGTTCTCTGGAGCTGATGAGCATGCAGATGAAAAAAACCTTATCTTTCCTGGTTTTACCTTTTTTATTTTTTTATTGTCTGTTCTGATTTGTCTTTTTCACCATTCTGATTTCTCTCCTATGCTCATGATGCTGCTTCGACACAATCTTTTACCAAGGAATAGCTTTTGAAAGAAGTGAACATGATTTTATTTACTTTGGTCAACCACAGTTAGTGGGAATACATTGTGCCATTTATATTAGGTCTGATTTCTCAGTAAAAACCAGCAAAATGGTGGTGTGAATGTTAGCTCCCCTGAGTTTGCTTTAGTTTGTGTAAGATCAGTTTTAAACAGTATGTTTTAAACTGGGAAACAGTATGTTTGCTTTCATCTTTCCCATATGTGTAACCCCCCCAAACACACACCCACTAACCTGTATGTATAAAACTGTCAAGTTATAAAGCAGGATAAAGCAAGTCAGACTAAAAGCATGAATGAACCTGATGCAGGGGTAACCATGCTATATCCAGTGGCATGGTTTAGCTTTTGAAGTGGCTGTGTGTCTTTGCATAGCTGGGAATTCCTCAGTTGGGGAATGCCATGAACACCATCTTTCTAAGATGTCTATACAGCAAGGGACATACAAACAGGCTCAGAGGGTTTCCATTTTAATCAGTCATAGTCAATTACTACACTTATGTCTTTCATTACATTCTTTAATGGGGAAAAAAAAACCCCAAACAACCACCAAACAAACACTGAGAATTATTTAAAGTTATATTTTTGTGTAAAATGTGTCCTTTTCTTCTCTCCAGTGCATACTTTTTCTCTTGAAAGTCTTCCCTTGAACAGCTTTTTCTTGTACAGAGCCCTGTACTATTAAATTGCCTAATTGGTCAGTCCCACAGCATGGGAATAAAACAGCCCAGAGCTTAGGATCTTGCAAAAGATCTGTTTCAAGAGCATCTTCCCTTGTTGCATATTCGTTGTGTTTCTTATTGATGTAGTCCAAGACTGCTAAGGCAACAAATAGTTCTTGTTTCAATCTTTGGGGAATGATGTTGCAACAAAGGATTTGTTTATTTCCAACTGCAGTGAAGATTTTCCTGATTGTAGTCAGCATGATGTATACACAATAAGGAGGAGACTTACCATATTTTTACTCCAGAGGAATCAGCTAACACATGTAAAAAGCAAGGAAGCTTGAACATCATAGAATCATAGAATGGTTTGAGTTGGAAGGGACCTTAAAGGTCATCCAGTTCCAACTCCCTGCCATGAGCAGTGACACACTAGACCAGGTTGGTCAAAGCCCCGTCCAACCTGGCCTTGAGCACTGCAAAGGATGGGGCAGCCACAGCTTGGAGGAGGTAATCTTTGAATATTATTCAGCTTCACGGAGCCCCTCTTCCCTCCAGGGCTTTATCCCATGGTAGCCCCAGCTCATGGCAGGTCTCAGGACTCCCCCGGGGTTTCTCTGGCTCAGAGAACCCCTCTGTACACCTTGTTCCCCTGCTCTGCTGCGGAACCCGTCTGAGTCAAAGCTGTTCGCTTTGGCAAGAGAACATCTGCTCAGAGATGATAAAAATAAAAGTTATACTGGGATATGGCTTTACTTTCTACTTTCTATTATCAAAAATCATTGTATTTTTCATAAGAAATCAGCAGCAGTCACTTTCCCCAGTTATGGTTAATGGACAGCATCATCACTAGTAGACCAAATATTTGCTCAGTTTATAGTTTTCCAGGTACAGCTGCAGATAGGAAGGCAAAGACCTCCTAGTAACAGAGAGTATTAAAGAAACTGATAAGGAGCTTCTATATAATCTTGAAGACAGCATTTGACACAGCATAAAGATGAAAATGTCTCCAGAACTGGAGAAAAAGTATTTTGGATAGGATCTTCAATCCAAATGCTGAAAGACACTTAATTATATAGAGTGCTAATGGTTACAATTTGATGCAACTATCAGAAAAGAAAATTACATTTAATATCTCCATAGGAGAAATTGCACCAGAAAATAAAGGGAAAACTGCACTTCATTACTGGAACAATGAGCAAGCATAATTTCCTGAAGGCAATCAATTAATGAACTGCCAGTAAGTGGTCTGCCTGTGCTCATGGTGTCCACTCATGTCAGGAATTCATCAGTTCCTCTTGGAAAGTTTATGAGTAACTCTGCCATTTCTTGGTCAGCTAAATTCCAATTTTGGCAAATACGTGTCATTCAAACATAGGAAATTGACAAAAAAATATAAGCAGAAATCAATTTAAACATGAATATCCAGAATCATAGCTGTCAGTTTTCAGTAAAGATAAATGTCAGTCTCTCCCAATGCTAATTTTAAGCTGGTGTGTCCGATATTGGCTAAATATCCATTGTTTTATGAGAAGATTCCCAAAATAGTTTGGATCTGCTTTAGGGGTATTCAAAACACTCCCAATAAGAAAGTATTACAGCACCCTGGAGCAGGGTGGAGCACATCTACACAGATAGAAAAGAGGGGAGCAGGGACTGAAGTAATGAAATGAGGACAACCCCCCCACCGCAGCAGAACCTACCACTTAACCTGGTCTGGCTTTGTGCATAAGTAGAGCTGCATGACTACCAGAATAAGAAAACTACAAGAAGAGAGAAGGAATTAAATCAGAAGGAAAATGGGTATTTCCCAATTGCCTGGACTTTCCTGGTGTTTTTTAGTACAATTGCTCCATTAAATGTCTCATGGGCCAAGGATAAGCTGCCAGCTTGGAAGAGAAATTGTCCTCAGAAGAACCAAAAGGAAAAAAGGGCACCACCTTTTGTCAAAGCAAACAGGAAGACTATATTATTGCCCATCCCCAAGCATTCAAAGGTCATGCTGAAGCTCCAAATAATATGAGGCTGGCATGAAACTCTCAAGATTGAATGAAAGGTTAGATTTATTGTATTTACTACATGACTCCAGACCCCAGTAGTAAGGAGGCATTTGTGTTTCATTTCCAAATTTCCCAGTGACCGTTAGGGTTGGACTTTGTGGCTGCCTTTTTTTTCCTTTAACAAAAGAAGCTGAGATTGGCACTGAGTCACTTTTTTCCAGAGGTAAATTTCCAGAGATAAAGCATTGCAAGAATCAATGACATACAGGCAGCTGTCAGCACCAGCTATACTAAAAAGTGGCAGTAATCTGACATTAGCTTTGCAGAAATAAATAATACAAAGTCCAATTTCAAAGCAAGCAGGACTGGGGGCAAGAAGGGCTTTTCTCAGATTCATGTTCTCATTTCCCTATGGCTCCCTCCCACTACCCAGCTGGCTGCATTTCCAAATGCCTGTCTTAAACTTTTCTATTTGTTATAGGATTTTTAGGGTAGTTTGAAGAAGAATATTCTCCTTTATCAGCAAGTTTTTCTTGCCAGGTGTTTTTTGCTGAGGAATTTTTGCTGTCTAAAAGTTTCTCTGTGTCTTTGGAAGTTATCTTACGGAGGAAGATGTTTTGTTTAACATAAATGCTACCATAGACTTATCAGTTTAGACTTAATTTGGTATCTAGTGATCCAATAATAATGACATTTCACAGCCTCTAGGACAGAAGGCTGCCCTGACAGAGTAATATCTTTTTCCATCCCCATTATTTGCCAGGTATGGGTCAAGACCTGTTTTCAGTGATGGTGGTCTGAGCCAGAAACAGTTTTGCTGAAGTGGAATGCAGTGATGCACTGGTGTGAAGGAAGGTATTTCAACTCACTTCCTAGTCACCTATTAATCTCTTATTTTAAATGTCTTTGTTTTATTCTTTAGGTATCTTTTCAGCATGACTGCAGCCCTCACAGAGTCCTGCTGATGCGAGGCAGCAGCAGATTCACCGGAGCAGAAGCTCTGCATGGCAGAGCCCCATGAGATGCCAAAGTCCACTTGCATTCAGCAGTAACACTAGCTGAGCTCCCCTCTGCCTGTGGATGCAGTCAGTCAAAGGGCAGGGCTGAGACAAAAGGTTTATTAAAGTTAAATGACTAGGTTACTGTGAAGATATCTTTAATTAGTTCTGACAGCAGCAATGACCAAGTGTTCATCATTCACCTGCTTTCTCTAGGGCTGAGGGAAATGGAAATCTGGAAGGGTTTATGTGGGGCTTCCAGTCAAGAGCCATAAGGTTTGATGGTGTTATGGTGTATGCTAACGAAAAGGCAGGGCTAGGCTGCCACGAGAAAAATTAAAGGACGTCTTCACTACTGATGTCCCCAAGGTGCCCTTGTTAGGGGGACTTTGCGGCATGTGGTGAGGGCCTCCAAGCAACAATCCATTTTGGACCTGCCAGGAGAGAACGAGCTCTTTCAAGAGGCAAGCAGGTCCCTAATTCTCACTGAAGCTTGTGGCTGTGGAGGATCAAGACCTGAATTCTCAGTGCTAGGAGAACTTGTAAAAGACTGAGTGCAACTGTGACAGCATAAAACAACATCCTTTTTTTCATGTCCTTTTTATGCTTCCCCAAATTCTTTGTTATCCTCATGTTACCTCATTCTCATCCAGCTCCTCACCAAGAGGTTTCCGGAGGTGCTCGAACATATCCATCAAGCTTTCTGAGGCAGAAATATAAAACTGAGTGTCATCGGGATGCCCTTTAGACCATGTCTCCCCTGGACTAAATTGGGTGTTTAGAAAAGAGAAATTAATCTGCCTTTCTGTTAAGGCTCAGGGGCTAAAGAGGAATTGTCCTGCCTTACACCCGGACTTTCTCTCTTCAAGTATTTGCAAGTCAGTAAGTACTGCATGACTCCTAGCTCCAAAGTTTTTACTAGATCAGAGCAAGGACATCTAAGAACTAATAGGACTTTCCTTGTCTTTGGCAAGAGATGCTTCTTGCTCTCAGTCACACAAAGCAGCTGGCAAAAACATGTAGCTTCAGTAGATGGCCATCCAAATGCAGACGTCAGAGTGGGACTTATAACAAAGAGATCTTCATTATGGGCTGTTTTTCTCTTGCTTCTCACTAAGTACCAGGAGTGAAACTACATCTTTAAGTTGATCAATATTTTGCCATCACCTTGAGGAAAGTAAAGAATTCACCTGCAGAGTTTGAGACTTCTCTTCTCTGCTAATGTGTGCAGAGAGGGCAAGGGCAGGCTTCCTGGGGAACCAAAGTGAAGAAAGGCTTTCCATTAAAAAAAAAAAAAGCTTCATTTTATAAAGCTAATTTAATCTGGTATTTGATACCCTCTCCAAGAAAAGGGCAGAGCAGTGACTACTGTCTGTTTGATGTTGCTAGTTTAGAACGAAATAACTTTTTTTAGAAGAAAGTGACTTCAGGCAAGGATTTTTACAGTGATAACAGAACACATACTAGTTATTTGGGATGTCTTACAAGTAGATCAGACAATGTTAGGGTAGTCTGGGATCTTGACCTTAGTTCTTTGGTATTGTAAGAGTTAAAGACTTTCATACTTTTTTTATTCATTCTAATAGATAACTAATATTTTGTACTACATCGCAGTTACTGTGTGAGCATTGTAGATGACCTTTTATTTCTCTTCATTAAGACACTGGTCATATTTGACTGTAACTTATTGAGATCAATAAATGCTTAAGGTGTTAACTTCTCAGTCTAATTTTAAGTGACACCTTGGTGAGTCAGCAAAAGGAACGGAAGACAGAATTGGGATATGCAGTGATATCTGAGAGGTATTTATATACAACAAATATGGATTTGTGGCATTTTTGCAGGGATTATTAAACTATTTTCACATTGGTAAGTCCTCTATCTACCTGTCTATAAAAAGAAGAAAGAGTCATCTTGCAGTTGAAATGCAGAACTTGGTTTTAATATATCAGGTTTTAGATCCTATCCATGCCATAGATTTTGACTGTGACCTTGGACAAATTTCTTATTCTTCCTGTCTTTCACTTCTCTGCAAGCTGAAGCAGGGATAATAACTCCTTAAAGGTGAGAATGAGTATGTTGGTGTTTGTGTGGCACTCATAGTGTTATTCAGCTCAGCATCCTACCTCTGCCTTGAGCTAAGATGGAGTTGATAAAATTTGTATTTCACCAACAGTTTGTTCCAAAGTGAATTTCTTAGTCTTTCAAAGTTTAGACACAGTCATAGAGGGTGACTGGGCTGAGACTCTTCCCAAGATGGTCAGTCTGTACCCTGGTAGATTTGAAGACTTTTGTTCGCCATGTCTTTGGTGTGGAGTCCCTTCTTTCTGAAACATTAAGCCAGATTCTGCCCTGATCTAACTCATTTCAGAAGCTCAAGGCTTTCTGGGTATCCAACATTGCCATATAGCCAGTAGCAGGACTTCATTTCATCAATGTAACAAGGCACACTTGGAAGGGAAAGAAGATCCTGGATAAAGAATTTATTGATTTTATTTTGATGTAAATTATATATTGATAAAGATTTACACAATTCAGTTCTGGTCTACAGCATGCTAGGGGGGCATGAGTATCTGCTTATCTACACAGCAGTTAGCCAAGGTAGCCAGCAAATACGTGACAACTCAGTTATGTGTTGTCAACAATGAAGATTTAATCATCTTCCAGAAAATTCTAGATGCCCAAGTTTGCTGTTGAAAAGGCTGTCTAAAGGCCTCTGTATAATTGTGATGTGCCATGCATAATCGCTAGGATGCATTTAGTGCTACAGTGTGGTTTGCCATTTACAGCTGTTGCAGGCTCATCTGACAAGGTCATCTTCATGATCTTAGGAAACTGGCAGAGGACTTGTTTAGTGTCAGTACGCCACAGGGCATGGAAGAGACCTAGGAAGGTCATAGCTGTCCCCTTATCCCCTTTTTTCCCCCTGTACTTGACAAATGGCTCATACAGATTGCTTCTTTTTTCCCTCCCTAATGGACATGTTCCAAGAGACATTTGGGTAAAATCAGTGCCAGGGTCTTAAACCCCCACCACATGATGGCTACATGGGAGAAGCCACAGCACAACCCCAGATTTGCCATGTGCTGTAGCCTATCAGTGATGGTTAGGTACAGTGATAAAGCAAATAGTATTAAGTGTTCTGCATTTAAAATCCCAGAAAGCATCCAGGACAGCAGGAAACATCCTGCTCTGATCCTGTGAACAAAGTAATTGCCTTCTGCTCTCCATCACAAATGCCAAACCACTCTGGTTACCCATTGGGTCAGCCCTCATGCTACCTGAGGTGCTAGCAATTAAAATCACCACACTCTGAAGTGTGTTGCAATCTGAAGTGAAGTTGTCTTTCGCTTAATGTCAGGAAAAAGAAAAAGAAAGGAAAAAAAAGCAGAAGTCATACTGACTCTGCCAGCCAGCCTTTGAATACAAGTACACAGAAAATGCCCAGTAGACATGGGATCAGTGCAGAGAGCAGCACTGGAATTACTGAATATGGCTGGCAAACTATAGAAAAGAAAAGTAGGAACCACTTCTGTCTGTGTTATCCCAGATGAAGCCATCTTTTCTATTGGAGAAACAATCTTAAAATGAAAACAAAGATAAAAAAGATATATCGGGCAAGAAATGGGCACCGTTCTTTTAAGCTGTGTCAAGCGTACTTCATCCTGAAATGGGAACTATGGTAGATAATTGTTTGTTACTGGCAGTTTAAGTTTTTAAATTAAAATCAAAACCCCATTTTGTTGGATTCATAAAAGGAAACAGAGAGCTTAGAGCTGTCCTGAGGCACTGCTGTGGTCTAGAGTGCCTCACGGGAAGTCATTAAAAGTGCCCTTATAATTAAAGAGCAAAATATTTCTGTGGAGAGAGTTTTTTACAGTGAAAGGGACAAAGGGCATGTTGAAACTGTTCAGATTTACAGAATGCAGTGTAAAAGAACAGGTCATGAAAACCAAATATGACCTATGAAGCACAGTTTACCAAGAATGAACTAGATGTTTGGTCAGCTCCAATCTGTGTCAGGATTTAAAGAGGCAATCCCTACATCTTTTTGTGTTTAAAAAGCAACAAAAGGAGGGCTAAGGAGAATCTCCATGCTTTATTTAATGCAGGGGGAAGCACAGTGGCAAAGGATATGGAAAAGGCTGAGGTACTTAATGCCTTCTTTGCCTCAGTCTTTAATAGTAAAACCAGTTGTTCTCCAGGTACCCAGTCCCCTGAGCTGGAAGACAGGGAAAGAGAGCAGAATGAACCCCCCATAAGCCAAGGAGAAAGAGTCAGTGCTACACCACTTAGACACACACAAGTCTATGGAGCTGGATGGGATCCATCCAAGGTTACTGAGGGAGCTGGTGGAAGTGCTGGCAGTGATCATCCCCCTGTATTGGGCACTGGTGAGGCCACATCTTGAATCCTGTGTTCAGTTCTGGGTCCCCCACTGAAAGAAAGACGTTGAGGTGTTGGAGTGGGTTCAGAGAAGGGCAACGGAGCTGGTGAAGGGCCTGGAGCACAAGTGTGATTAGGAATGGCTGAGAGAACTGGGGGTGTTTAGTCTGGAGAAAAGAAGGATCAAGAGAGACCTTATTTCTCTCTGCAACTACCTGAAAGGAAGATGGAGAGAGGTGGAGGTTGGTGTCTTCTCCCAGGTAACAAGTGATAGGACGAAACAGCCTCAAGTTACACCAGGGGAGGTCTAGATTGGGTATTAGGAAAAATTTCTTCCCTGAGAGGGTTGTCTAGCATTGGAACAGGCTGCCCAGGGAAGTGGTGGAGTCACCATCCCTGCAGCTATTTAAAAGACAGGTTGACGTGGTGGTTAGTGACATAGTTTAGTGGTGGACTTGGCAGGGCTGGGTTAATGTTTGGACTCGATGATCTTAAAGGTCTTTTCCATCCTAAATTATTCTTTGATTTTTAAGATTTAACATGCAACAGTGACCTTGCTACTTGCATGTAAGATGTACATTGATGAAATTGCTAATGATATTACTGAGAAAAGTCAAAACAGCATCTTCTGAACAAGTACCCTTCAAAATCAACCTTTGCCTTACAAAAGTAGGCACAGCATGCATGCTAAATTAGGCCCCCTCTAGGCCCTTCAGCAAATTTGTGCCTGGAAAAGACTCTGCCCTCATCTGTGAATAGGTTACTTCATTTAAGCTTGGAAGAATAGAGATAATGAAGCACTGTGTGCATGTTGTGTCCCCTGAGGGAGAAGGGCTGATGAACATAAGAGGATTAAAGAAACAACTTCAGTGAACTGATGTGGGTTACATTCATCTTTATATTAAATTTATATTAAGTCCCTAATTTCAGCTTCCAGTGAGAATTCATGTTTCTTGAAAGTGTGTACTCCAAAATGACAAATACTCTTTTTAACCTGTTAAGATCTTTGTGCTAAGGTATAAGATATAAGACTAAAGAAAATTTTGATACAGAGTCCCAGAGTTCCTGCTGAGATTTCATTATTTGTTAATGGCTGATTCCTTTGGTCAGGGTCTTGTTTGCAATTATGATTTCAGACTCCCCAGTACAAGAAAGGTATTTATGGACTGGAGCGAGTCAATGGACAGGCCATCCTGATGGTCAGGGTTTTGAACACATGGTGTAGAAAAAGAGGCCAAGGGCTGGGTTTACTCAGCCTGGAGAAGAGACAGCTCAGGGAGATCTTACTGCTATCCGCAGCTGCCTAATGGGATGGTATAGAGAAGGCAGAGACAGGCTTTTCTCAGAGGTGTGCAGGAACAGGATGAGAGGCAGTATACCCAATATGAAATTTGGGAAACTCCTCTTTGATGTAGGGAAAACTTTTATTGTAACCGTGATCAAATTGGAATAAGTTGCATGGAGAGGTTGTGGAATATCCATCCTTAGAAAGATCTAAAACTCAGCGCGAGTTGAGCAGCCTATTCTAATTAGTCCTGCATTGAGCAGTAGGCTGGACTAGGTGACATCCACTAGTTCCATCCAACCTAAATTATTCTGTAAGTTTATGAGTCAGGTCAACAAGATATTTTCATTGGTTGATTCAATGGCTTGTGGTTTCCACAATTTAAGATGCTATCTTTCTGAAGTGTCAGCAGAAAGGAAATCGGAGGGGGAAAAGCAAGCCTTGCTCCCAGCTTCTGCTACAGTGGGTACCAGCGTCATCCACTTGGATCTTCATAGTTCTAAGCAATACCCAGACCACATTAAGGCAAAAGGAATGGACTGACTGACGGCACCATTGGTGATAGCTGAATTCATCATTTGGAGCACAAAAGCTTTGTTTCTGTGCTGTGTTCCTTAAGGTGTTTTTTTGAAGTGAAAGGATGAGGTCTTTGGTGGTCCTGTAAAATGCTGTGTGTTTCAGCCACAGCTGCTGGTTCAGTCCCTTAGGAGAAGCAGAGAAACTGATTAAGGCCATTTGGCACAACCATAATAAAATGCAAAATTATAAAAGTCTGCTGCGACCAAGCCTACTTCTGAAGTCTGAGGGAAATATATTAAGTGAGGTAAATGGGAGTAGATAAAGCCTAAGAGCATTTCACCTGGGTTTTCCTTTAAGAACTAAGCTCTACCCTGTTTTTCAGTTAATCTCAGTGCTTCATTTCATTCCACACTAGTATGCTTGCAGCTCAAGGAAATATTTATATAGCAGAATAATTCACAGCACTCTTTTCCCTCCTATATGAACCTACTTCTTATTTTATTCCTTTTCTCCACACTCCCCATACACATTTGCCAGTCCAAATTCTGTTTGTTACATAAGCTGTCAAGTTATCTGTGTAATGTTGTGTTAGGGATTTAGTGAGAGAAACAAATTCCCATGGTGTGTGAGTCAGATTAGAACAGCATGTGTATGTGATGGATTTGTGGACTGAGAACTCACTCAATTTTAGTTTGATTACCAAAGCAAGGTTAAATGTGAGCAATATTAGCAGAATTATAGGCCTGACGCTTCAAAAAACATGAACTTTAAAATCTCTACAAAACTGTGTTTTGTGCAACATCCCATTAGAATTGGCACGTCCTTCCTGTCTAGTTTCTATTTCTTCCATAAGCAACTAAAATTGCTAAACACTTTGGTAATCAGTGTTCCTAGCCCCGTTTATTTTTCTCAAAGCCAAATCTTCTGGATGATCTTACGAGTACTCTCAGATTCATGTGTACTTCTTGGCAGACTAGAGAGAACAAGACAAAACTCTCACTGATGTGCCAACTTGGTGTTGGTGATATCATTGCCACAGAGACACACTGAAACATCCCCAGGAGTGCCCCATGCTCTGCTGTCTAGTCTGAATGTGGCAAAATCATAGTCTGGTAGAAGAGGCTATGGAGTAGCAGTGAGTCTGAAACTCACTGAAAATGTCCTTGAGCCCCTGGGTCCTCTTTCTGCCTTTGGAGCAGTGAGGAAAACAAGCCAGGCATGAAAGGCCTCATGTCCCATTTCTGATGTAAGATTTGTTACCCACAGGCATCCCCAAACCAAGGGCATCCTGAGCATTGAAAGACTACTTGGATCGGCTGTGAATGGTGTATGTACGACTGGGTGAAACATATTTCTCATCCAAATGTTATGTCTATAAGACATGAGTGTAATCACTGAGGCTGCCACTCTGTATTTCATTGCATTTTCAGACTTAGAAACAAGTCAACTGGGGTGGTCTCCTAAACCTAAATTTCCTACAAGTCTGCTGATGAACTGACTATACTTAGAGGAAAGTATGGGTTTGATTTCAATATAGAAAGAAGTAGGTATGGATAGGTCACTTTAAAAAGACCCTTTCACAAAGCCAGCATCAATGAATCCAGTCTGTTGGCTGTTGATATGTAAGTTATGTTCTTCTAGGTATTTACCTCTAGATAGGAGTATGCATTTCTCTATTAGAGAGCAACACGACCACTGAAATGGTCTTCAAACGTCTTTCACATATTCCACGACAAGAAAAGTGAGTAAATAAGTGCTTATGACCTGATGGTGGCCCATTGCCTTTCCTGTGTGTACTCTTGTTAATGATCTACAGAATGATGGAAAAACAATTAGCAAGCAAACTGAGACTTGAAGTCTTCTCCCTGCAGACCTTCTCCCCTAAGTTTCTGTGGAACTAGGCACACATTACTGCAATGAGCTCTTTGGCTGTTGGAATAAAAGCTAACATCATTTGCAGTTGTACTTCCAACCACACCAATCACAGGAGTCAAAAAAGTTGGCAAGATTACAGTGAAAGGTTAGAGCTGTATAAGTCTTTCTATCTCCTGCTATTGTGGTGCAGAGATTGTTGCAAACTGGAATTGAACACTGGCAACACCAAATGAGTATGAGAGAGAATTCAAGGATTCATCAGCAGAGCCTTTCAAGAGCACACCGGTGTTGTTGAATACCCACAGTTTTGAGTAGTATGACAGAATTCAGAGAGACACGTTATTTTTTGTTTAAGAAATAAGAACAAAGTTAGGTTGTGCTTTCTCATCAGAGGCTTTCTAAACCCCAGAGAATTAAAGGCAGAGGTGGTGCTGGAATGCAGCAGACTTTTACCCTTATCCTTTAATACAACAAAGCAAAGACACAATATAAGTTAAAACTGCAAGTAAAAAATATCTCTCCACCCAAAGGTGCCTCTTCTGGTATTAGTAATGTTATAATCCTTTTTATTCTCCATTGAGTTTAGTTTGCAGATTCTTTCAGGGAAAAAGACTTTCCTAAAGTAAAAATAAAACCAGAGGGAAAAATCCAGCTTTTTATTCCCTAAACAAGAAAGGTAAAATCCCAGATTTCTCCCCATTTTCAAAGTCTTTTTTAAACAACTCAAAGAATTCAAATAGTTTAGTGGTTCAAACTGAGAACAAACATACAACCGGTCACTCTTTTGAACGAACGTGTAAGACACGGAGCTACAGTGATAAGGTAAGGTTACTGAGGCACTTTGTACTTAACCAGTGCTCTAGCCTCTATTACTTGACGGACTCCTAACCAGCTTTGACTTTTCATTGACTTTCCTCACCTTTAATTGAAGACTGCATTGACTTTTCCTGTCACCTTAATCCATTTCTAGCATTAAATTGCTGCACAGCTAGCTTTAATGCTACTCAGTATTGATTATATTCTTTCCTCTCAATAATGTTTGTTGCATAAATTGAAAAATAGTCAAAGCAGCTTCTTAGTGTTTTGTTGCTTTTTACTAGTTAATAAAAATTCCACTGATTTTTTCTAAAAAAAATGTTTTCTTCAGTGTTTCCTTGCTCACTCAACCCAGGTCAGTGCTTTGGAAAAGGGAAAGCTGTAAATGAGATGTGGTGCAGTGGCTATGCAGAACATATTTGACCCCTGGGGTTCACCGTAAATGACAGCTGCTTGAGAGGAAATCCTTACCATGTCTCAGTGGTGGCTTTCCAACAAGCTGAAATCTTGTTCCATGACTGATGCCCAAGTTATTTCCAATCAGGGTCACCACAAAAGGAGGAGGTGACAACGAGTTATGAAAGCTGTCTCAGTCTTGGGACTTCCTGACTATAAATTACCAACAGGGAAACCCAAAACCTCCAGAGATTTGGGGCTCATACTTAAGACAGTCTGAGCACCCTCCACTGATGACCACATACAGATGAGCTCTTCAGGGACGCAGGGGCACTGGAGAAGCGAGACCTGTCCATGTGTAAGGTGTGCTCAGACAGTGCCTGGAAAAGCCAACAGTGATTTCCTCCCTGCATTTGCCCTAAAATGGTGGCAATATTTCTTTTTCATGCAGCTCTCCCTTGCAGGAGGTTTTATGATAAGGTGTTCAGTAGGGGGTCACCTCCATTACAATAACCCAGGCCTGATTAAAAGGTATTTCTATGTTACAGAAGAATTGGAACTACAGGAGTGAAAAGATGAAATAAAATATACTATTCTACAGGCAAATACTGTGTGGAATAACACTGTGTTAGCTGAGGCTTAAAATACTCTGGGGAAATTTAGAAGTTGCTTGAAGAATTACACAAGGAAAGATAAAATATTTTTGTCCAGCCCCAGGATTTAAGCTGGAATTTATTGTTCCACGACAGGGTGTCTCCTCTCACCATTTAGTGTATCATAAAAAGAAAACTTCATTTTTCTTATTTCTAGTTAAAAAAAAGTGACTCCTGCTTGCAGCTCAGGCTCAGTAATGTGCCTATCTGGGTAGGTCTGCAATACTTCTTTTTGGTAAATAATGGAAGGGACATATCTGTGAAATATATAAAATGGTTTTTGTAATTTTTGGGTGAAGACAAGTATTTTGTTCATTGCTGTCTATCTCCTTGACTAACTGTGCAGGCTCACTCCTTTGCTTGCATGTTGTATGGGAGACATAACACAAGGCTCATGGGAAGCAAATCTCTTCTCCTGTAAGACTGCCTTCTCTCCCAAGGCAAAATGGCACACCTTTTGGTTGTCCTCTAGGTCAACCTGCTCAACATCACTAAAATATAAACAATACAGTTTAAAGAAAATTAAGGTAATGTGTTCCGATACGCACCAGTAGCAGCTCTACAAGAAACTTTTGGTTTGCTCTTTTCCTCCTTGTGTCTTATGTTAGGCGTTTTTTTTTAAGCATGGGTTCTTTCTGATTTTCCTTTCTTCTTTCCCATAATTAACGTTAAAGTAGCTGTTCAATGCAACCCCATCCATACAGTTAAGTGCTAACAGGTATATGTATATTCGATTGTGTGTTTGTTCCCAGGCAGGGCAATAAAGCATACAGAAAAATCTGGTTTGTAGAACAGCCATTACCACGGCCTCAGAAAAATCACACTGATTTTCCCCATTGTGTTCTCTCCCCTGTCCTTGGTCCGTCCAGTCCTGGTAGGGCAGAACCTTCTGGGGCTCAAGACCATCTCTTTCCACAGGAACCTGAGCTATGCCTGCCACAAACTCTACAAGCTAGGAGAATACAAATTAATGACATTAAACTACTATTGAAAAGCCCTATTGACTCACGTCTTTTATACAATACTGAAGCCTATATGGTTCTTAAGCCTCTCTGTCACAGTTAATACCAGCTTTCAGACATATATTTGCATTGAAAATCAGCAGGGGGCTAATGGATGACCAACTATTTTCTGCTAATACACTACAGAAATGAATGTGCCTGATCGATTCTTAAAAACACTCACAGTGAAGAAAGTACTCAGGGAAAGTCGAGACCCTATTCTTTTTAAGAGAACATTTTTTTAATGATCCCCAATTCTGCATTTAATTCTGTAAGTGTAGTTTAAAGGCAGAGGGAGTTGTTAAATTTCATTTCACATTCACACTCTTGTGTTGTTGGCACTCCTGTGGAACTGTTACTGCTGCTCATGCATATTGAGAGGGAATGCACCCCTTTGCAGTACGGTGCTGCAGGTCATTCCCAGCCATTTCCCAGACGTTTGGTGCTGTGATAGCATTGAAGCCCACAGGATTTCCCATTTATCCCCTTGTCATTTTTTCTTGTATCCTAAAAAGGATCTGCTTTTGCAAAAAAGCAACTCTAGGGCAGAGGAGGGATGGACACGACATCCTCATAAGCTCACCAGCAGTTTCTGCTGCTCCTTCAAAGTGCACCACATCATTCAAAGCACAACATATCCTTCAAAGCACTGCTAATACTTGGCTGTCAGCAAAGGAGAAAGCAGGGAAGGATCCAGAATTTCAAGATCCAGGTTGCACACTACTGCTGGGAAGCTCACCTGTTCCAAGTGTTTTGAACTCAGAATTACTGCCTAGACACTAGGAGCTAGCCTGGAGTGCCTTGCGCCTCTTTGTGGATTAGCAGGTTGGGCGATGATTAATGAATTCCTGCTCTTTGTCATTTAGACAGAAGCTACATGAACTGTTCCAGTCAGCTTCAGTCTCCAAGAGGAAAATTAGTACAGACTATAACTACACAGCAGGTAAAAAGAAATCAGTGTTTCACCAAAGTCTGGGTGATTGTTCTGTACATACAATTCAGGAGGAACCTGGATAGCTGAGAAGCTCATAGCTATATCATGCAAGGAGTCATATGGCATGTGTCACAGCAGGACACCTTTCATTGCATCCCATGGCAGTTTCTATGGTGTGTGGTAAGGAGACACAGCACATGATGGCAGAGCATGCAGCAGTGCAGTTTGGGAGACAAAGCTACAGAGCCCTACTGTTAGGAAAGAGTGCAAGCCATGGGGTAAAATGCCTCTGATGCCACCAGGAATGTTTCGCAACATGCTATCTTCTGTTCATTCATTTCTTTTAATTGTTTGTTTGTTTGTTTGTTTTAGTTCCAGGACTGTAGTGAAAAGCAGAAGATTTCTCATCATCATAGCACCTGGGATGGAAAATTCTGAATGTGCACTAGTAACCATGTGAAACAACTCTGTTGTGCTTCCATTCCAGCCACTGTTCTCACTGGGCCGCTCTCCAAAACTTCCTCTGCAGCAGTGCATTCTTGCTAGAAGACATCGACCAGCACAAAGTCCGAGCAGAGAGAAGTCAAAGGAGGCAGCTAAGCAACTGGATGTCTCTAATTCTTTCTTGCTTAAACTGTGTGTACTCAGCTGGGAAAGGATTTTACTTTTCTTAGCTGAAAGAGATTATCAGCAGGCTTGAAAACATGAAAGAGTACCTTAAGCTGGAGGCAGCTCAGATAATTTTTTGGCTGTGAAATTTCTAAATAACTTTAATACAAAGTAAATAGACAGTGGTGCTTGACATGGGCCAATATGTGATGTTGTTCTTTGGTTTTAAGTCCCTGTTATTACTGTGCTTACAATAGATTCAAATGAAAAAAGATGGTCCGTTATATCATGTTTTCAACAAACACAGAGCAAAAGGGTTTCTTTCTGAGGAGCTTTTATCTAACCACACAGGTTGAAGGGGAATAAGAAGGGCTGTAAGCAGAAAGGATATGTAATAAATGTCATGCTGGCATTGAAATTTGAATAGGCAGCCAGTTGAGGCATTGCTGATAAAAGACAAATGGGGAAAAGTAGAAGAGCAGAGATTAGAAGGGTACAAGAGTCAAAGGGGATGAAAAAGGAAGGGGAACATTGCTATGGCTGAGGGGAAGGCACTGAGGAAAGCATGTTGGAACATGCTAGCTTTTACAACAGAGCCAAAATTGTTTGATATAACCCCTTGACATTGGCAAGAATGATATTGCAGACCTACACAGTCTTCATTGCTTAGGCCACCATTTGCTGCCATGGGCAGCACTGGGACATCTTGTTTGGCCTTCCTCTGGACATGATGTATTACTGTTCTGATGTCTCACACTAAGTGGGCAATATAATCATCAATTTCATACCCAATTCTCATAAGTTCACATCACATTTCAGACAGGATAACACAGAATGAAGTCTACAACTATAGTTACAGTAAGGAACTGTTCCATTGATGCTGATGACAGATTTGTGCCTTAACTGTTTCCAGTTTGAATAATTATGAGTAATTATAATGAATAATTACAAATACTCCTTTCATCCTTTTCCAGGCTACCTGGTGATCTCAGGATAATATTGGCACTTCAGCCCTTTGTCAGTGCTGGATGAGGAAAGTTTAGCTTTGCGTTTGCCCATTTCATGGTTTCTGCTCTGAAAAGTCTTGAGCTTCCACAAAGTCCACAGCCTCAGGCTCTGCTCAGTGTGCTAGATTCTGGTTGTTGTAAGTGCGAAAGAGAAAGTAATTTCAGAGGGAAAGAAGAACTATAAAATTTACAAGCTGCAAAATGACTACTTTAAAAATCAGCACAAAATTATTATATATACTACCTAAAATTTCAGTGCTATCCAGTAAAGCCATGTACTTGCCCATATGAACTGAACTCCACCGAAAAAAGTCAGACATAGAAAACAGACCACTTACATGACAAATACTCTTCTGTTTCACACTAGTTCCAAGAATGATTTAGAGATAGCAAATTTTGCCAATTTTCTTACAGTTATTTTGCAGACAATCAAAAGGATGTAAAGTTAATAAAAGCAGAGAAGTCTAGAAATTGCCTCTGAATTTCTCAGCCTTGACCTCTGAATATGGCAGTAGCATTTCTGCAGAAATCCTTCCCAGCCAGCCAGACAGTATTCTGCAACCTTGTACCTTATCCACAGGATAAAATCCCTGCAGATCAGACTAAACGGGGATGAAGAACAAATATGCATTTTACACTCATATACATAGTGGGAGCATTAAAGATTCAGCTCCTTGTAGCAATATTCATAACTACAGGTAAATATTTGCTCTAAATTCTTCTTCAATCTATCCTAGTATTTAGGTAAAATTCCCCTAGGTTTTCATAAGCCATTGCATTACTTTTGCTACAGTGGTCTGCTAGAGCAAATTCCACATCAGAAAGTAAAGGCAATTGCACTGTCTCTAGCTTTTGCTAAAAATACATGGTTGAACGGTTGAATTCTTTTTCCTGAAATACAGGGTCTACTGCTGCTAACGAACACAGACTTCTCCTCTTCCTCCCCATTCCCGCCTTGCCCTTTACTACTCGTATACTCAGGCTACCATTCTGAGAGTCTGGTGGATCACTGGTCCACATAGCAACTGTGGATGGCAGTTGCTACCCCACTTCCTCCTTAAACTTTCTATTTTACAACGTTCCCACACCCCCTGTAATTAAGGACCATTATTTTGGATTAACTCCTTCTTCCCTCATGCCTCTATATTTCTGTGCTCCTTTTCCCAAAACATAATGAAAGACTTCCCCGTCCTTTCAATTCACTTGGACAACAGCTCCATCAGTTCTTGTCATGGCTCATAAATCTTTTTTCCAGCACCTCTTGTGTTGCTTCCATCCAGCTTTTCCACAGCTCTGTTGCTCAGCACAGCTTTCTTGGTAGACCATGTCATTTGTCTGTTTAATTTTTTTCCAAAATCAAGACTTGCTCTTAAACTCCTGGTCTTAATCTTCCCCTCAGCCTAAATCTCAGATCCGAATCTGTGTCCTATATGGATGGTTCTGTCACCTACTCATTATTTTTTACATTATCCTTGACCATAAATCTGTTCCCCAGAATTCCCTATTACATCTGATTCTGTGCCCTCATCTTATTCAAAACATTTTGAAATACTTTTTTATTCCGTACAAAGGCCACACTTTTAACTTGTCCTCCTGAACCAGAGAAAAGGATGCTCAGGTTACTTAACAAGCACAGCTGAGTTGCCTTTGGTAGGAGGCAACTATGCTAAAATATACCAGCAGAGAAACTGCCCAAAATATAAGTTAATTTCTTCATTTAATGTTTCTTGCTGTGCTTTGATTTATCTGTGTCTTATCATTTGGAGTTTCAGCTGTAAAGGGCAAGAATTGTCTTTATCACTGTACAGAATACCATTGCTATGGTCTCAGTTCTTTCAAGACAGTAAATAGTGAGATACTCATGAAATTCTTAGCGGGTGTTGTGTTTTAATACCTTTATCTGTTTTCAGCGGGAGGTTTATCTGACTACAATCTTCTGGGATGCCTCCACAAAGCAGAATAATTTCTTGTTTCCCTACCAGGTAACAAATGCCGGCTTAATACATCAATCTATCATCACATAGTTACGTATTATCCATAGCCAAAAGCCCTAATAATAAATTCTAATCTCCTTAGGATGATAAAGTAGAAAACCAATGTGAAACTATTGCAAATAAAACTGAGTTTCCTGAAAAGCAAGGCCTCTTTATACCTTAATAACACAATGCTTTTTCCAGCTGTCAGCCTAGAAACTCAGTACCACTCAGTACCACATATCTTATTCTGTTCTAACAAACAAACCTGCTAGTTAAAATGAGCCCTTCAGCTGTAGGAATGAGGATTGTGGAGCAGGAAAATATTACAGCTAGTTCTGCATGGAAAGTGAAGCTGCACTATTATGGTCAAGGGCGGAATTGAAGTTGTTTTGTGAAGAAGCACTTAAGCATGCATTTTGTAGTGCAACACTTGTTTTTGATAACAGGTAAGAGTTTAATTCAGTTAGTTGGACACAAATAGAGGCACTGCAGGAAGATGTGACTCTTTGCTCACAGTTCTGCAGTAACCATTATCAGGTATGCTGAAGAGAAAGACTTAACACATCCTGTTAGGAAATGTAGGTATCAGCTGCCTGAAGGAGCATGCTACAGTGAATAGCTGTGTGATACACTGAAGGTTTTTTTAATTATCTGATATAACTTCAGGGGTGTAGCATTACTGGGTAACACCCCACAGGCCATACTATGAAGGACACTAGACATGATGTTCACAATTGTCCCTAGTTTTTCCTTGTCCTAATTATTTTTTCTTTTTTCTGGTATATTTTATTGTCATGACCCAGAGGTACTTCGTGACACAGACACCCCAAAATCATAGAATCATAGAATAGTTAGGGTTGGAAAGGGCCTTAAGATCATCTAGTTCCAACCCACCTGCCATGGGCAGGGACACAGCACATTAGACCATGTCACCCAAGACTCTGTCCAACCTGGCCTTGAACACTGCCAGGGATGGAGCATTTATCACTTCTATTCCATCACAACTTATCATGATGCAGTGTGATACAAGTTATGGGTTGTCTTGATAGTAGACAATACTGCCCATGCTTGAAAAATAGATAGGGGTAGCTAAAAACTAAAGAGATATTTGCCAAACGTGAATGGAGTGAATTCTTTTGTGATCTATGCTGAAGAGTATGGTGCACATCTGATACTCATCTTAGTGTGCAGGAGGAGTGTCCGCCAAAAGGCAGAGAAAGCACATGCCACCATCTTTTTCTTTCCCAGATCTCTTCATCCCTCCTGATAATTTAAATTTTCTCTTTTATCCTAAGTGTTGATCTTTGGTGACACCAAACTTACGTTTCATTACGTTTTGTGCTAATTGGTCTGCAGGTAATTTGAAGGTTAATTAGTTTTTTGTTACCTGTGATTACAAACAGGCACGCTTAAATATTGCTTTAGTTCCAATCTGCTGCTCTAGTCAAGAATAATTTAGATACTTTCTCTTGTAACTGAAAGTAACCGCTGACGGACAGGTAATCTAGCTGATGGATGGATCTAATACATGTTCTCTGCTGTTAGGTGGTGCCAACAAATAAAGGTCCATCCGCTGTTTGCAGGGGCAGGGCTTTTTAGTTCAGTTAATTACCATTTGTTGTTAATCAATTATGTATAACCAGCATACGTAGTCTCCATTGACCTGTAAGAGGGATGCATAGCATACCACTCCCTTTAATCCCTGGGCTCTTGGCAGAAGATGCAGTCATGTTTCTGATCCTCTCCTGATTCAATCTGAATGGTAATGGAGTGGAAGCTGTAGTGCTCAAACAGTGCTTGGGTAATAGCTCTCAAAATCTTCTGGCTGTCCACCGTGTCTGCTACAGATAGCAAGGAGAAAATAATCAAAATGCATATAATATAATATTTTAAAGAAGCGAAGTGTTTACTGACAGAAACTATCAGCAAACTTCTAACAAGAAGTTTGTTTTAAGAAGTGTTTTTTTGCCCTTTTTATCCTCCTTTCAGGAACCTGCATGTCAGCAGAAGTTTGTTCATCCAAATGTGGTCAGAATACGCAATTTTGGCAAGAGCTGAGCTAAGAGTAATCACCAAAAACAATCACTTTGGCAGAAGATTGGAGGAAAGCAGGAATACTTCATAAAAATTAGTTCATCTAGTCAGAGAGTAGCAACACTGCCAAGTGATACACACAGATACAAGTGGCTGATAGACCCAGTCTTCTGGGGAAGTGGGGACTCCGTTAAGGATTTCGTTTCTGAACCCGTTCTTGGCCAAACACAGATGGAATATTTTTCTTAAATAAACCTTAACAAGCAAACAAATAAACAAGAAAATTGATCCAGATAGTGGAGAATTCATCAACAGGGATAAGGACTACATTTAAAAAAAATACATTTAAAGATGAACTGTTCCCCTGGAGTTACAGCTACACTCCAAGCTACTTTTAAAGATCTTTTTACAGTTAGAGGTGAATCAGGAATGCAGATTTGCCCTGTAAGTTCTGCTTACAGGGATCAACAGTTTTCAAGTTTGACAAATCTACTACCAACCCTATTTGATGTTGTGAGAAAAGTCCAGCCTAGGTCTAATTCTTCTTATTTATTTAAAATATCTTGTAGCTTTCTTCCTTGCTCCACAATCTCTGCAGTTTTCAAGTTCTGGGCTAAGTAGCTATCCCTGTTGTTTTGGCAAGATTTCTGGGAGAAGGATTTGAGAGCTTTTCTTCTTGTTGTTATTTTGCCAACAAAATGATGACATTTGTTTTAAAAAGCAACAGATATACAGTCAGTTGTATCTGAAGCAGGAGAGACTGACCTTTACTAGGCAGCAGCTGAATACTTACTCCCTGTTCACAGAAATTTACTGACCTGTGGCAACATGAGCAGATAGAATAGTTTGGTTCATTGTCAAAGACCAAAGATGAAGGTTGTGAATAGACTCCACTTTCTCAACTGCCAAAATTCTTGCCTTCACTGCATCATAAGCAAATCCTTTTGATGTTCCTTAAAGGAGAAATCGGTGGTGAAAAAAAATAAATGACATAATAATAATGATCATTAGACTAAAATGCAGCATGAACCTTTATTCACTTAGATGCATAATTTTAATAAAAATATTCAATGCTTTTTCATTTCAGAGTTCACTGTGAAATTTGATCATAGCTCTTGTTTTATACTTCCCCATGGAAGAATGAGACTCATGCATGTCTTAGGAGATGATACTCTGAGAGTTCGGTTTACATAGGGAAGTGAGCTCTTTAGCCCAATACTGTCTTAGTTTTGCACCAACATCTTTTGTGAATACAGATTTTATGGCATCACCTGAGCACGTCTGGGGGATTCTACCCTCAATACATTTACACAATAGAGAAGCATCTGCTCAGCAGAGAGGGAAAGACAAACATAAAGATTAAAATGGTTTGACTGGGGAATTTTAGATGAGATTAGATACCAGATCTAGTTATTCAGTAGCTCAGTGATTGTTTTCCTAGATGAGCCTTCTTACAAAAGGTGATGATGGTGATGACCCTCATTCAGAGTAAGGACAATTGTGAGAGAGTGAATTGCAACATGAAATTCCAAATTTAATCTAAATCCAAATTTGACCAAGGAATTTAACTACAGATCTTGCCTGGAGTGCAAGCTGGCAGTTGGGAAATGCACCTCTATGCCCCCATGAACAGTTATGCTCATCATGTTTCACTTGGCTCAGCAAACTGAAAAACATTTTTAATGCCACCAGTTATGAAATGTACTAATGATAAGCACAGTATTGCTTAACTTCTTCTTTCATGCCATAATTGTTAATGACTTCAGTATTTTATGCTTTATCCTATCAATTTATTACAAAAATTATATGCTATGTGGAGTACTGACTTAGACGAATTCGATGCTGACATGCACATGCTACATGCTTTTTGGAGAAAACCACAGGCAGTCAGTGCCTGCGTGACACAGTCAGTGGCAGGGGCTATGTGGCTGAAACCCCAGGACAGACTGGATGCCTGGGGCAAGAGCCACCTCCAATACCAGCTCCAACATCCAGTTCATCTTTAGAAAATTCTGGGCAGAACATGCTACTTAGGAGGTAGGAGACTGGCTTCAGGGTCCTCCACAGAAGCACAGCATGTAAGAGCTTGCTGCAGAGGGGAACTGACCATTGCCAGTCTTGGCACATCAGCACTGCTGGGAATCACTGCTTTGAGAAAGAGACCCCTGAGGGTCAATGGAACTTTGATTTTTTATTTTTACAGTAATCAAGGGATCCTCTGATTGTTTTGGCAGCCAAGATACAGGTGTTTGCTGCACTCTGTCTGGGTACACTGCTACACAAATGTACCTCTACCTCACAATCACCGAAAGCAAGCCAAGCCTAGAATAAAAAAACAATAGTGGAAATTTTCTGTCTTGAAACAAAAGTAGATACAAAGTGAAAGAAAGGAGTAAAAAACCAGGCAGATAGTCACTCTGAGTAACTCATGTGCATTCTAAGCCTACTCTATTGCAACTACTTTTCCCTTTAATCCTTATGTCTTCCTGGCTGAGAAAGAAGTTGCATTATGTTATTCACTGTAAGGAAAGCAAAAATATGCATCCATGAGTGCTCAAGTCATCTAGCCTTGCAAAACAAATGTTCAGGCCCATATCTGGTAGAATTAAATATTGCTAAGCACAGTTCTTCTTGCTGTGATGTGCTGAGAATTGTCTATTCCCTTGTACCTGTACACAACTGGAAAGCTCCACTGGCTTGCTTTTCTGGACTAGCATAACTAAACATCTGTTAAACTTCAGTCTCTTGCACTCAGCCTATTTCACAGACACAGTTCAAAGCACAGCCTGGGTAAAGGAATTATTACACAATGAACAAAGAGACTAGACCTCTCATATTCCGAAAATATGAGAGGTGGTAAAAAACAATGATGATGTTACACATATTACAAACAAAACCAACTCAGCTTTAGGAACACACTGGGAGTTCGTTAACAAAACACCAGTACACAGATTTTTATGGAAATTGCCAGATGCATAAATCTTCTGGTGTAACTGTAGAAAACAGCTTTGATGATTAAAATTGTAATTAGGTTCAAAGTATTATCAGAATTACAAGAATATTGGAAACCAATACAGAAGTGTGCTATTATACTTTTGTCAGTGAGTATAAGCATTATGCAGAAAGAGAGAGAAAAAAGATCCCAAAATATAACTGTATTGACCCTGGAACGAGGTCCTACCTTCCATTAACACAATCAAAATATCCCTTAAAATGGTGATGGTCGTTGCCAAAACAAAGATGGAAAACACAAATGTGCAGATTGGATCAGCTATTTTGAATTCTGGCTAAAAAAATACAAACACATCATTTTGTTAATTTCATTACTGTTGGTTGTTGCCATTTTAAATTAGTTAATCTCAAAGAATAATATATTCCATTCATCTAGTACAGAATGAGTGTTGACATTCTTTGCCAATTAGGGAGCCTCAGCACTACAGAGAATGAAGGCACTACAGATGAAGAAAGAGGGAGACATCAAAGTATCCTCCTTGCAGTTGAAACACCAAGAAGCAAGTGTTATACTATCAACAGCTATTTCAATTACCAAGAATGATTGTCTTTGACTAAATTACAATGCATATCTTTAAACAGAAGAAAATATTTATATAGTACCCAGTGTCACAATTCTATGAAAATAACTGTTATCAGTAATAGCAAAGAAGGCAAGTGAACTAATAAAACTAACCTTAAAGAAGACAATAAGTGCACTAATTAGCACACTAAGACTCTGGAATAGATCTCCGATGGCATGCACAAAGGCTGCCCGCAGGCTGGCATTGCTCAGAGCTGGCTTTTCCAGAGGGGCTGACACATGTCCCCTGGCTTGTGCCCCATGGCTGTGTCTGTGGCCAGCCTGGTGCAGAATCAGGCTTAGTCTGCAAGAGATGTAAAGCTGCAAATATCAGTGGGGTTACTGCATCTCTGAAAGCAGTGATGTCACACGCATCATCACCCCTCTCACTTCTGAATACTGAACAGTAAAATCTGACACATTAAGTAAAAATGCAGAGTGGCTAAGCAGATAACTCCTAGGTGTTTCAGTGTTTTGCATGCAAACAAGAAAGTCTGTGAATGGAGTAATTAATGAGGCCTCATTTTCTATAAAGTTCTTGAATGTTCTGACATCTAATAAAAACTGAGATGGAGATTAGTCTTTTCCTGGAGCTTGTGCATTCATAATTTCCCTTCCCAGTGTCGCAGCTAACAGAAAGGAGGAGAGCAACTTCAACCTTCAATGAGGAGCAGGATCTCTCTTCTCTACCCCCTTACATGTCTTCATGAAGCTCATAAACATTTAATATTTTTGAGATTAATATCTCTCTGTCATTTTTTATTGAAATACAGCAACAGTTTCAAGGTTCAAAAGTTATAGTGGAGAGGAAAACAGTAACTTACAGGATGTTGGCGATCACGGCACAAGCAGAGGTAATGAGCATCACAGTAGCATCAATATCGTAATCAGGGTGTAGCAGCCTCAAGCTAGCCAAATATATCAACACACCAGTCACCATCCAAATGATTATCATAGACAGCAAAGCTCCCAGAATTTCTAGGAATTGAAACAATCTGATATTAACAGGAATCATAACAGAAATGCAAGAAAGTATAAGAGCCTGATGGTAATGGTTCCAAGTTTGTGAGCTTTATAGCCAGGAGAGTTACTTCTTGTGTGTTTGCAGCCTTGATGCTCAGAAGGAATGGGCCAAAACCCTTTCTGGTCATAGGAAATCCAGTGGCTGCCAAGGGCAGCCCTATGCATGTGGTGGCCTAACCCTGTTCTATCTGCTCCTACTTTTGTCCTCTTTCCAGTGTTGATTTCCTGTGGCGTTTGGAGAAATAGGAGAGATGAAAAATTTCATTTGTAGAGTTTTGGGATGAGCAAAAGGAGCTGTAATAGGAAGGAAGGATAAAAGAGCAATTCTTTTACATCTGATGTAGTTGCCTGGCCCTGCTAGTATGGTGTGAAGACCCCAGAAACCAGCCTTCCTTCTCAAACAAGATTATCTTGGTCATGGGGGAAGAGGTTGGAGGGAAAGAGAGGCTTGGCTCACCCAAACTCACTGTCAGACATGAGCCCTCTCCAATTGCCTCCATTGTTTCTGCACGCCTCTTGTCACTTAACACCTCAGAAAGTCAGTGACAGCCCCCAGCGAGGTCCTGCCAGCAAAACCTCTCCTTCCTCTCTCCTGGGACTCATCCTGCAGATGCCACAAAACCACTTTTGTGCCACCAGCATGAAAGGACTAAAGAATTTATTTTTTTTCCCTGGGGCAATGAAATTTAATTTTTCCTCTATTGGCTCTGAGTTGGGCTCAAATAAATCCGGTCCCCAAAGCCACCTTTTATTGAACTGCCAGAGAGGTCCAAGGATGTTCATATGAATGTGCAGCATGTTTTTAATAGAATGTGGGACTAGTAATTGCCATGTGACTTGAATGGGTAAATGTGTCACTTTATGAGCACAACTGAGACAATACTGAGGTAAATGAAAGCTCACAGTAAAGTGAAAGGCAGTAGATAGCCACGAAGAGCAAAGCACTTGCACAAACTTGCAGTCTATGCTTCAGATGTTTATCAAAATAACTATTTTGTCTAAAATTGACAAATAACAAATGAAAGTGCACTGGCAGGGAAATCTAGTTTTGCTTAAAGGTAAATAGAGGAAGGCTAACATAAAGCATAGCTGGTATTTATATTTTCTGCAAGTTACAGGTTGAAACCCTGCAAACTTGGCCCAGCTGAAGGTGTTGATGGTTATGCTATCATTGGCATGAAAGGCATCAACAGCTTTTGGGAACACCCAAGTGAATCTGTGTGCATGTGTGCATATACTCCACAACAGAATGTGCTAGAGGTCATCTGCATTATATAGGTGAAAATATGTACTACTTTTCAATGTAGTATCTTAGCAAATGTTTAGCTAAGCTTACAGACCAGTTCAGTAATACTAATTGCTTTACTCAACGTGTTCTCAGTTGCATTTATTCAGAACTACTGGCACTAGCAGAGCACAGCAAACAATAGTGTGGGATTATTTGGGAATCTCTGAATCATACCAGAAATAAAGAAATTGAGCTTGAAGAGAGCTTTCCTACCTGGAGGTAGGTCTGGCTCACACTATCAGTCTCATTCAATATTGTGCTTCTAGCCATGTTTCTGAAAGTATGTACACACCCGAAGGATTTCACTGAATTGCTGTCTTGACTGGTTCTGCTGCCTGGCTCTGGCTTAGAGGATAGCAGGCATTCAGGTGGTTTCTGCTAAACCTGAGCCCTGTCATACACAGTCTCCGCTTGACAAACCCTATCTATCAGTCTGAGAAAAGAAGTGAAAAAACAGCTCCCAGTGTCACGGAGGACTGCAGCTGCAAGGCCTTGGTAGTCATTGCACAGCCAGCCCCCTGGCTGCCCTCTGCTACTCTATTAAGGTATGCACCTGCATATTAAACTGGAAATACAGCTGGGAAAATAAGCAAGAAACAGGATAACTATCATGGAATGCAATTAAATAGCCACTAACATTTGATGCAAGGCTTTCTTTGCTGCCAGGATAAAAAGACAATAAAAGTTTGGTTTTGAAGTTCTGCATTGCAATGGCAAAAACCTAAAAAATCTAACATAGACTGAGGGTGAAGCTACATGAGGTGACTGAACCTCAGGTAACTTCAGGAACATCATGAACCTCATGAAGGTCAGCAAGAGAGAAGTTTGTCTTTCACTTTTCTTTCTTCGCAGGCTAAGAGAACATAAACACAAAAAGTAATTCTGGGTCAACTGATGGTAAATAGTAGTTTGCTAAGGCTGCAAAATTCAGCTCTGTGTTGTTTATATAATGCTAGCCATGCTTCAGTCATACTAAGCCTCTGCCTCACCCAGCAGCTTGTTTCCAGCAAAGTTGATAGAATATACTTAGGTAGAAATATAAAGACAGGATGCGTATGGTGTATGTCGTCCCTGGTACATTCTGCAGCTACAAGCAACCTTAGCCTACAGACATCCTGCATCAGAAGCTGCTTCTGGACCTTCATATTGAACAGCCTTGAAGCGTTTATCATCTGAGTCCTCAGTTCAGGTGCATAGGTGTCTAGAGCCACTTGAGATACACTAACACCTTCATGTGTGGCTTGACTCAAATGTATAGATGATACATAGACTTCCAGAATGGCAGCTGGAGACTTTGTGGAAAACATTAAGGCTTTTCTAACAGCACTAATCACTTACATATGAGCAACTAAATTGAGTCCTAAGACACCCAACATAGGATTAATTTCCAGATACAGACAACTAAATTAGTATGTCTATATGTATGTGTGAGCTAAGTGCCTAAGCTCACTTTGTGGACAATGGGCATCAAATTCATGGTGATTCAGATAGCTCCCTGCTCCATTGACAGACCAGGAACACATCCTAGTTTCTTAACTGTGAGTGTCTAGTGGCATTTGAGATGCCCTGTTCTTGTGCTTGGCATCCTGTGCAGTGTCCTGTGGATCTTGTGTGACAGCTACCATTCCGATGTGTCTCAGGCACCTTAGGGCTGTAGCACTAGACTTCTATGTTTATGCAGCCGAACATAGTCTAGATTTCTGCTGAACTTCTCAGAAACCTGTGCTTATATGTTCTCATGTATCTGTAGACATTGATATTTAGGTTTCTAAATCTTGAACAGAATTGTGCACCCAGAAAGTTTTTTTCATATTTAATATTCTGCTGGTGTCTTATCTCTTGTAAAAGAACTTGTGTTTGGTTGTAAGGCTTTTGTTATTAGGTGTCACCTGTAAATATATTGATTTTCATTGAGGACAGAGAACTTTAAAAACCTACCAGTGCTTCCATCTACTAAAAAAGAGCAGTGATACAGGGAGAGGATTTAGAAATGGCAAACGTTAAAGGATCTCACTTTTCTACAAGTATAACATTGTTGTCTTTTAAAAATACTGTAATAATAATATTATTTAATTATCATTCTGTAAATAGAGTAGACCCTCATGTTAATGGGTATTGCTACTTCTATAGAAACTTGTGTTTCATAGTAGGTTGAGGACTTGGTCCTCCTCACATTGAAGTCACTGAGGGAAGTTGCTATTGTCTCTGCCAAAGCTAGCACCAGTCCAAAACTATATTAATGAACTGAAAGACACTTCTGTAGGTAAGACAAGACTGTGCTCTTCACTTCTTTGAAGCTTACTGGCTTGGTCTCTTTTCCATGTGTCCTGAAGGCTTTGAGCGCAGTAGTGCACTATCTCTATCTGCAGACCTGTGGGACATCGGCACGTTTTCCAGTCCCTGACTATGATGACTTCCCTTTCCCATTCCATATGTTCATACTGTGACACATTTTCTACCTGCTCTGTGCCACCCGAAAGTCAGCTGTTTGGTTGGAGGTCTGGAGGCAAGCCACAGTGAGAAGAGGCTGATGAGGAAGCTTGTCAGGTCCACCAGGATGTGTGCCGCATCAGTGATCACTGCCAGGCTCCCCGCAATCTGCCCACCTGTGTGAAACACACATCCGTATCATGGCTCTGGTCAGAAGTTTGAGTTGACCAAATCAAACTCAAGACCTGCTTTCCTGTGAATCAAAGGGAACTTTCCATTTTCAATGCACAACTCAAAACTCTTCAATGATAGTTTCATTTTGTACCTTGCTCATGCAGTGATAGGTATGAATTCGTAGAAAGAAATAAGCTAAACTCCTTTGTCCAAGAAGGACAATAAGAGTTGTGATATGTTAATGCTGCAGTAATATTACTATTGGATTGTTTTAATGTGTCTGGTTTAATATCAGGTTTCTTCATTAAAGTATTAGGGATCACATTTCCAGTATCCTCCCACTATCTTTTCACAGATCACTGATATTTTTATTTATGTACAAAACCTCAAGAGACTTAGCTAATGGGATTAATTTCCTATTTGTCATAGGAAAATATGCATGTTCTTCCTGAGTTTTGGATGGATGGATGCCCAACTGTTTATTTGTCACAGGCAACACTAAAACTGGAATAAAAGGAAAGGTCCCTGTGATAAACAGGGGAAAAAAAGAGAAAAGCTGTGATAAACAACCAGCCATTTTGGTGAAGGAATAGAGAAAAATGTTCTGTTCATAGGACTAATCTATCATTTTGCATCTGTAATGCATGATTGAATTTTCCTGCTAGAGCTCAAAAAAATGTGGCTGAATGTCATTTTACTTTGGGGCGTTCTGGTTTCGTGTGAATTCTGGGGAAAAAAAAAATACAAAAACCCATCAATATTTTAGGCTATCTGAAACCACATTTATTTTACCCAGTAAGCCAAATATCATTATTCTACCAAATTTTTCTAACCATGTCTCAGGGCTAAAGGCAAATCCAAAGGAACTAAAAGATTGCTCTAAAGTACTCCAGCTGCTGATGGCTGCAGGACATGACAAGGATCACAGGCAGGAAGTTGTCCTGTGAACTTGTTATAGCAAGGGAATCTTTTCATCAGAGTAGCAATGTAGAAAAAGGGAAATGTGAAATATTAGAGCCAAAATATCTAATTTCTGCTTTGGCAATACAGTTCCATCCTTCAGTCATATAATTAATTTCAGCTCACCTGTTTCTCCTGACTACAACCCATATGAGAATCAATGAATCCTGAAAAACATCATAAAATGCCTCATTCGAACCATTAACAAGATACCACTGCCAAAGGGACATTACACATCTCTCATTTCCTTATAGATTGAAAGTCCTCATGCCAGCAGGATGGACTATCTGTTTAATTTCCTCCCATATACAGATTTGAGATTAGAATACCTAACACTTTATGATTTGTCACCACAGGAGAATGTATATTGCACATACAGGGCATATATTATTTTTCTCTGTTGCCTTCCTATTCATCCCATTTACAGCTGCCTGAAAGTTACTTTCCAAAAGGGAGTAAGCACAACTGCAGAATTTGGGGGCATCTCATTTCTTGCAGTGAAATTAAAAATTCAACAGAATAGAGATTTCCCAGAGCATGCGGGTGTGAATGCACATGTATTTTTTGGTCATAACACAGCTCTTTGACTTTCACTGTTTGCAGGGTAGCTGTTTCTCAAGTGGGAAGCAATTTTGCATAGCAGAAGGAAGCAGGCTTATCTGACAGTGCACAGATGTTAACAACCAAGGCATCAGCTATCTTTGAGCAAACAAATATGTAGAGCACAAGTTGCCTGCAAAACCCTATTGCATTTTAGACACTGTTTCCATGTTCTGTGGGACAGCATTACAAAAGCTTGCTTCCAGCCTGCCATCTTTGAAAAATGTTACAGAACTATTGTTTTATGTGTTGCTGGCATAATGAATGCCTTGGTTGAGTTTCTGGGATCTCAGTCTGCTTATCTTAGCAATATGGGCAAGTCTTTATATTCCTTTTAGACATGAGGGCACATGTAGGGTTTATCTCTCTTTCTAGTGCCCAAATGGAAATAAAGTACTTTGAAATCCATATTTGGTCCTTAGCCACTAAAAATCCTTGGAAAGCACTTTCAAGTCAGGGTTGTACATAGGGTGTAATCGATTTGACTAATATCTCCAAATCTATGGAGATTGTGATGGATCTGCATTAGAAGAACAGAAGATAATAGTCTTTCAGCAACAGTTGGTGTATCAGGCTCAGCCAACAGTGCACCTTTTGGGAGAGCAGCAAGACCAGCACAGATGGTTTGAGGAAAAAACATCATGGAAATATCTAGGGATTCAAGGAAGTACAACTGTTCAACCTCTTTGCGAATGATGTAGCTTTGTTTCTTCTGTTTAGCATAATAAAGCCCACAGAAGCTGTTTGCCCTGAAGAGGAGAAGAAAGGGGAACATATTCTTCATTTTCAAGAGTTAAGGCTGTCTAACAGTTACAGGCTTTTATTGCTGTGTATCAATGATCCCAACAAGTGCCTTTTCTGACATACTATTGCCTACAGTGGATGTTTATAGCTTTGTGTACCACAAAGCAGCAAAAATTGTCAGTCACTCAATGGTCAATCATCAGGCACAGCCAGTCTAGCCTAACAATTAAAAAAATTAAATGTATGGTTCATAATTACAAAAATCTCCATAGACTACTGTCTGTAACTGCAGTTAATAACTGGTTTGTCAAAGTTTAATGGTCTGAAGCAAAATGGTCTTCAAGCCTGTTACTTAAGCTGTCACTGCAAAAAAGCTGTATGATTCATTAAGCAAAATGAAACATTTAGTTAACGTATCATCTGTCCTTCCAATTATCCTCTAGCATTGCCGCATTCACCAAACTTAAGCCTACTGATTATATGGTTTTGTTAATAATGCATCACTTCTGGCACTGGAAATGACTGCATGGATATTAATGGTATGCACCAGTTTTCATGGGGGAAATGCAGATGACCTACAAACAGCAGCGCTTCATGCAGAGAAAGCGCCTGGGAGGGAGGAGTTGGAGAAGCCCCTGCTGGGTTTGGCAGCCAGAAGAGGAGGCAGAAATGCAGTTGCGCTTTCAGTCTCCACTTCTCACCTGTGGGGAAGAGAAAGCCTTTCTATTTCATTTTCATGGGGCTCCAGAGCTGTTGAAGCTGGGAAAACATGGGTTTCAGAGGCCTTCCTGCCTGATTTTTGTTACATCCCCTGGGGCACACATGGCAAAAAGTCTGTGGGATTCCTCATGCCTTTCCCTGTCTTGCCTCACTGCAGAGAAGGGCAAATTAAAGAGCCAGGAACTATCGGGTGGGTATAAGTATCTCAGAAGCCATGCAGAGAGCAGATTGGTGGGACAAAATGAAAGCTAATGCTCTATGAATAAGCCAAATACTTATATTGGATATTGTAGGATGGGTCCAGAAGTGAAAACTAATTAGACAGGGGAATAATCTTCCATTGATCCAGAGACACACCAGCAGGCCAATTTAAAAGATAAACGTGCCCTGGTATAAACACATTGACTTAAGTGAAGAAAAACAGATGGTGAATCTGGCCCCGAATTTCCATGGATTTTGTAAAGACTGTTGCATTTAATATCAGACCCTGCTGCTAGCAGCCTTCATCACTGCTGAGGTCTCATTGGCCTGGATAAATACGTAAAATCTTTTAATCTCTTCCAAAAAAATGTAACCCAATTTATGAGAAACCTTTTCTGACATGATGCTAAGACATGTGAGCCACTTTCAACCCAGCTTAAAGACCTGGGAGAACAGTTCAGACTATTAGTGATCTTTGTATTCCTACCCAGATGCGATCATTAAATGAATATATGAAAATGTTTTGATAATTTCACATTAAAAAAAAAAAAGGTTCGTTTTTTTTAAACTGGGGAGAAAGGAGTTATTTTATCCCAGATGGGTTGACCTCTGTGCACCATGGGTCCCTGCAGTCAGAGTGCATACAAAAGGGCATGAATATAGCTGTGCTGGGCACCAAACTGAGCTCTCTTTGGGCAAACATACTCCCCTGTAATCTCAGCAATCATGAAGAAGATGCAAATTACTGATGCTACACAGAGCTTCCTCCTGGCTTGATGCTGCTCCCTTTTTCTGTTCTCATAGGCCTGTGGGTAGCCGTGACAGTGATATGCTGGATTAGCTTCAGTAACTTCTGCTTCCTGCTGCTGCCTCTCTTCATTTAAATTCTTCTGATGCCAGCTCATCCTTTGGGATTGAAAGAAAGAGAAGGTTAAAACGGAAAAACCCTGGTGATTTGGGCATCTAGACCTGCAGCCCCAGAAACTATGTAATTAATGCTTTCAAGAGATAAAAGCCGCATTGGGAAGAGGCTTGCTTGCACAGGCAGGGCTCTGCAGGAGGGAGATGCTCATGAAATGACTGCTCTGGCTATACTTCCCAGCTCTTCAGGCTTTCCTACATCCTTTAGCAGTTTATGAAGCACAGGGTTACTTTCTTAGGCTGCGTATTTTATGCACACTCTATGATTTTCGATAAGTCATACCTCATGCAAATAGTAATAAGATTCAGCATAGCATGAAGACAATTCTACAGAAAAAAATAATTTTTTTATTCCCAAGAGCTTTGTCAGGAAGATAATTAAAAAAAAAGAAATATTTTATTTTTCCCAAATATAACTGACTAAAGATACTTCTTTCCTTTATTTGCATGCAGAACTAGTTTATCTCAAATTTACACATATGTATAAAAACTATCAATCTCCCAGCAGAGCCTGAGCATAGAAAATATTAGCCAAAAAGTTTCAAATACACTTAAAAAAATCAAAGAAATAAATTCTTCATAGTATGCTGACCTCTTTGTGCCACTGACACCATAAAAAGGCAAGAAGTTCAACAGGAGTGGCTCTTGGAGCATTGCTCTATCACAAGGTGATTTCCCACCCAGATGTGCTCTGCCACAAAACCTCAGCGCTGTCCTTATCAGGGCTCCCATGTAGGACATGCAGGATTGATATAGAGAAGTCCAGGACAGAGCACATTGCATTGAAACTGCAGGAGCTCTTGAATGACCATGATGTGATGCTTTCACTAGAGCAGCCCAGAGGCCCCCCCAAGGTGGTTTGGTAAGCCAGGACATTCCCTCCTCCTCATCTCTCAACTGAGAAGACCTCAAATGGAAAAAACAAACGAAGAAACAAAATGAAACCCTAAACCCCGTCCCACGATGCTCAACTGAAAACCATTATGTCTCTCCAGATAGAACATTTGTTGCCACACCTGCTTCTAATGTGATAGCTCCACTGGTAAAATATGTACTGCCGTGTACCGAGGCTTGTGGGATGCACTGTGGCATCAAAAGGTGAATTCTGCCCAGATGCACATACATAACATCCATATATCCACCTCTTACAGCTATTTGAGGTCTGCGTGTGCAGGGACATAGTCCACAAGCTTACCCAGGAATGCAGCGAACTCCACTGCTGTTTCCAAGTCTGCAATTAGCCTGGGGACATGATATGGGGCTGGGCTTAGCTGCCCTAGTAATGACAGCCTCTTTTCCCCATTTTGACTAAGGACTTTCCTTTGAGACCAGTAAGAATTGTTTCCTCAGGCATGTAAAGGAGACCTGTGCTCCGGGAAGTGCATGGATATTGGCAACTTTCTGTAGCATTTCTGCACTGTTTATGGAAGTGTCAAGATGCCTAAAATCTCACTGGAAAGAAATCATGCCAGTGGCTGCCAATCTGCAGTACTTCATGTCAAGACAAAAATTGCACTGAAATCACAGGCTTTTTCCAGCTGCCTTTTGGGGCAGCTTGAGTGGGCTGCAGCTGCTCAGCAGGTCCAAAGTCCCACCAGGGATCTGCAGCCCACACCCCAGTGACAGGCAACAGGCAAAGGCAGCTGCAGAGCTGCAGATGCCTCATCCCCTTGTGCTCATCAGCACCACAGAGGTACTGGCAAAAGGAGAAGAGCTGACCCACCTTGGCAGCCAAGCCCTGCAAGTGTGGATAATCAGCATGGATTTAGCTTCGTAAATATTATTGAGATGTTCCAAGGATGCAGCATGTTCCCCTGAGTCAGTCCATTTCCCAGCCAGGGTAGCATGTGGTCTCTGTTTGCTCAGCAGAGGTGACTAGTTCCCTCTGTACATACAGGAGGAGCTTGCATGGAAGAACAACTGGTCAGATTTAATGCCCGATGCCTGGAGACAGTGAGTTTTCTTAGCTCTTTTGTCTGTGTTTTCCTTTATTTTCCCCATAACAACAAATAAACAGAGCTGGGCCATCTGGGGAACAGGCTGCCCATCTGGCAGCTGCGGTCCCCACTAGCCAGTCCTTCTCCAGTCCTTTAGTTTTTCATTCCTCAGGCTCCTCATGTGCACTGTGTCACAATATTATTCTGAGGAATAAGACTCAGAAGGTACCACAAATTGATTCCTTTGAGATGGGTGAATAAAATACTGTAGTTCTCTCACTCTCTCCCCTGGAGATCAGGGCATGCAAGTTTTTCTTTCTTGTGATCCCTCTCTGGAGTTAACTTTTCTTTAGTTTGAATGTAAGATTAATTTCCCTTTAGCTCGATTTTCATCAGCTGGCATTGAACGTTAAAATTGTCTTAACAACGTGAGTCATGATCAGCTCAACAGCCTGTCAGGGCAGAGATGCCAAAATTACCCCTGCGTATATCTGAGCCACCAAATCCTTTCCTTGCTGTTAACAAAATAGGTCGCTTTGTGATCCCCTCCCTGTTTTAATCTTCAAGTCCCTCCATCAACTAACAAAACCTCAGAGTACCAGTAAGGGGTAGGAAAGCGCTGTCCACAGATCGTGTTGAGCAGGCGCAAAAGCAAACAGAGACAGCATAAACCCACAAATGTCATGTTTTTCTGTCTAAAGGGTACCTAAACAGAAGTGGCTGCGTTGTCAGAGGTGGTGAGCATTTGCTGCTCCCTTTGAACTCACAGAGCAGCATCTGGCCCGATAAGCTGGGAAGACTCCTGCCAGCTCCCATGCGTAACCATTATTTTTCTCTTCCAAGAGCAGCCTGCCACTAATTAAAAGAATCGAAGAGGCAGTTTTATAAATGTGTGAATCAAAAGCTCAAGGTGCAGAGATCAGCTCTGCCAAACCATAAACCCCTTCTGAGTGTGTTAGAGCAACATGTAGCCTTTGAGTGTCAGATCTCTGCACAAGCACACTGCAAGCAGAGTCCCAGATTAAAAAATAATTTTCCTCCATCTCAAATTCTCTTTCCTTTGTAACAAAGATAGTCAGGGGAATGTCACAGAAGGGCTCCCACTGAGTCATGCCTGGAAGGGGGGAAGTAGGAAATATTAATACCTATTGCAGATTCCACACAAATCATTAGCAAGAGCTTTTGATTACAACTTCCTTTTGTTTGTTTTCACTTGATCAGTTGGGTGCCTTGATCTGCAGGCTGATGGGAATAATTGCTGTCCTCCTAGACCATTATGAGATCCCTAGTCAAAAGAGCAAAATGTGAAATCACTGCACTTCCCACAGGAGACCATCTCCTTCACAAGGGGAAATAGTAATTTTTTTGATGCCTGAAAGGATAATGAAACTGCCTTCAGAGGAAAATTTATCAAAGCCATAGTCACCTCCCTTATGCTGGCACCACTCTGATTCCAACTGATGTACCAATCTTAAATATTTCCAAGTCATTAAAGAGCTTGTTTGTAGCCTGGCTGTCCAGATTTTCTCTTATTGTGGGCACAAAACAAAGGCAAACATTTATGTATTTTCATACATTTAGATGACTAGTAGATGGGAATTTGTCCTATAGTTATTTTATTTAGTTGCATTTTGAGAGCCTGGCTACGTATGCATAAATGTATTGTCAATAAATGTCCTTTTACATAACAGTAGAACAATAGCTACGTGGAGTTAGACCAAAGTGCGTGTAGCCAAGTATCTGAACTCCGTCCTGATCATGAGGGAATATGTAAGGAAAAAGTACCAAAAAGGAACATGTCCAGAGCAGTACTGCTCCCTGGTTGCTCAAATCTGGAGGCGGGGAGGTGGCTGAACCAGAGCTTGTGTCTAATAGCCTTTCACACATCTTTCTTCCACAAACCTGGCTGACTTGAAGGTGTTGAGTTCCACAGTTTAATTATGATTTGTGTAAAAGTAATGCATCCTTTGTTACTCGTAAGCTGTCTGCCTGCTCTTTTAATTAGTTCTGGTACTATTAGAAATAATGAATAGCTATTCCCTGTTTACCTTCATTACATCATTCATGATGCTGTGCATCATTGTTCTACCCCTGGTGTCCTAGTTATTTAATTTCTGTTTCATACTTCTTACTATCTTAGTTCTTTTTTCTGAGATGAAGTGTGTGTAACTGAAGTGGGCATAATGGAGATGATGTATGGCCAGTATTGGGCACTCACAGTCCTTTCTACAGGGTCCTAATGTCACCTAAGGACAAAAGCAATAGGATGGGCTTTGCTGAGTCCCCTAAGACACTGTATGCTCCTAGGACCACATGGCAAGCCAGTACAAAGGAAAATAACCACAGGGCCCGCAGCTAAAACCCTTCAAAAGTCACAAGAAACACCTAAAGTTTTCCTGAGCATTGACTTCTGCAAAGCACAAGGAGTGGTGGAAAAGTCTTTATTTGATGAGGACTCTTGATCTCGTAAGAGTTTTCATATTGCCTGCAGGAAGGCAGAAAAAGAAGAAAATATCCCCTATGTGCTTGTTATAGAAAATCAATTTTCACCTGAAGAAATCATCCCTCAGACTCACTTTAAACTTTTTGCCTACTGGAATGAACCTGGGAGACAAGAATCAATTACAAGCCTAAGGCTTCACTGATAGATAGGAATAACTACAAGTCACATTAATGTCCTCTATTAAAAACTTTGACATGAAGACAAGCCCCGAGGCTTTTACACATATTTCCTGCTTTCAGCATTGCTCTCTTTTTTTTTTGTTTTCTTGTCTCTTGTTTGGGAGACAAAATAAAAATAAAGACCTTGAAACCAGAAGCCTTGAGCTTCTCTTGTGTGATGGTATTCAAATCTCAATATAGTGATATATAAAGAACATAATCAGAGATCCAGAAACCCATGCCAGATCAAGCCAAAAATCTAGTTCACAGTGTAGTTGGTACAATCAGATACAAACCCACTGATTTATGAAGTGGAATATTGAATATTTCTGGCCAAAATTACACTGATCAGAAAGAAATAAAATCATCTGGCCTGTCTTCATTCATGGAAACTTCAGGAATTTGGTTAAAACATTCCCTAGACTTTGATAAGTGGATATCTAGATCACTAGATAGATAACAAATTCAAAATAACATAACAAATTGTAAATCATCTGAAGAATTTATGCTCTCCCACCATCACCATTAACTGTAAAAAGACCATAGGAAACTATCTTAGACACCTTATTCAGACCTAATTTAAAGAGATGTTGTATGAATCTTTCCTGACATGACTTACAGACAACACGTTTTACATGAAGCAGGAGGTTCTGAGCGCTCAGCTTCAGACCCTGATGCCATTGTGGCTCATACCCTTCCTGGAGGCTGGTGAGAAGTGATGTCCTATCCTGGGACCAGTCCTGTGTAATATCTTTGTTTGTTACCTCGAGGAGGAGGTGGAATGCACTCTGATCAAGTTGGCAGATGATGCCTACCCAGGGCTGCAGCTGATACACTGGAAGGAAATGCTGCCATAAGGAAGCTGGAGAAAGGGATCAGCAGGAGCCTTCTGAGATTTGACAGGAAAGAATGCAAAGTCCTGCACCTGAGACAGATTTTTGAGACCACATCTGGAATATTGTGCCCAGTTTTGGAGTCCCCAGTACAGGAAAGATCAATAAGCTGGCACAGGTTGTTCAGAGTGTGACCAGGGATGGAGCACTTCTGTGGGAACTGGGCTTGTCCAGCCTGGCAAAAAAGTGGGTTCACAAGCAATTAGAAGCAGCCTGCCAGTATTTTTGAGAGGGCTATTGAGAAGATGGAGCCTTATTGCTGTGCATGGAGGAAGGACGAACACAGTGGTCATAAATTGAAACAAGAGAGGTTCAGACTGAATATAAGTAAAAAAATTGACTGCAAGGATAATTCAATATTGGAGCAGATTGTCCAGAAATGTTGTGCAGTCTCCATCCTGAGACCTAGAACCACATAAAGCCCTGAGCAACCTTGTTCGATCTCTTGGCTGATCCTACTTTGAGCAGGAAGTTAGACCAGAAACCTCCCGAGATCCTTTACAATGTGAATGACCCTGCAAGCCTACAGCTGAGCTGATTCTTCAGGGAGCTCAGTTATAGCCCACACTCTTGTAAGCATTTCAAGTTTGACATGGGAAACCTCAATGCTCTCAAGCTCACTAGTGAATACAGTCAGGTCTGGCATGTACAGAACATTGTCCTCCACACAGCCTTGTCTGCAGGGACACAGACTCCCTACTCACATGGTTAAGATAAAAACAATTTTGTTCCCTGTGTATTGTAATAATGGCATTTATTAAAAAGAAGGAGGCTGGGGGATGGCAAAGAAATTGGCAATCTGTGTGCAAAATAAATTCTGTTGAAAGCATTAGAGCTGTTCATTAAGCCTACACAGAGGGAATGGAAAAATGTGGTAATTTATACCAAAGGCTAAGATGAGCTTATTTCTACTGATCGGCTTAAGACACCTGAAGCTGTGCACACAGCCAGTCTGTGCAGGCTGTAGCCCAGCAGGCTGCATCCCCCCTGCCACACTCCAGCCCCCAGGCTGGCATGCTGGGTCACTGGGCTGTGAGGGGCAGCAGGGCGAGGGCTTCCTCTGAGCTGCCAGCTCTTTGAACAGGAGGAACACCTCAGTTCTCAGCCTCTGTTTCTGGTTATTGCTGGGATGGACTAATGAGACTGTGCAGTTAATCAAATTCCATCTGGTAAGAAAAGCCGAGGAGGTGCAGCACAAAAGCCACATGCCTGGACAACAAGTCCTCCTCCTCCTGGAGAGCTGTGTTACCACTGCAGTAACTCAGCCATCTCAGGACCTCTGCTATGGAGCCCTCCTAGGACTAGCCCTCAAGCTCAGGGGCTGTTGGATGTATCTGCAGCAACCAACCCAACAATTGTAATTGCTGCAACTATTCACCCCAACTAACTTCAATCCTAAATTAAGATATAATTATCAGAAAGAAATCGACTCCTCCAGAAAGTGAGTCAGCTCTCAGATGGGAGGATCAGCTGCTAGGGATTCTTGTCCCCAGAGTGCATCCTACCTCTCTTCTCACTGGGGATATTCCCTGTTCTTGGTGATCCAGGGAAATGAGAGCATCCCTGCGAGGCAGCCTAACAACTATCCCTATCAAGGGACACCCTTCCCCGCACCATGTAAAGGGTTTGTCCAGACATGTCCTTGCATCCAGGAGTGGCAGGGGGCCAAAGGACCTCAAGCACTAAAGCTGTGCCCACAAAATTGCAAACTATCTAAAAAGCTCTGAGAGTCTTCACTAACCAAAATGAATTGCAGAATCATATGGCATCTTTTTAAAATATAAATATTACCACAGAAGTCATTTTGGACAGTGCCATGTATATTTATGGAGCCATGTAATAATATTTAAATAGCAACCCAGACACTCAAATGACTAAAATATGATGGCAGTGACCCCAGTATAAGAAAATGGAGAGACAGATTTCCATTTGAACTGACAGTGTTTATGCCAGGTTTCTGTCCCACGCATTTTAATAGAGCCAAGCAATAAATAACCTGAAAACCAATGAGATAATGGAAATGTCAAGAGGTGCTAAGCTGCAACTGAGCATCTATTTTCTTTTAAAAATTGGTCTGAGTCAAGAGGAAGAATGGAAAGAAGTTCAACTGCAAAACTAGTTTGTGATAGACATTTATACTAACTTTTTAACCCAAGCTACAGCATATCATATGTTTTCAGGGGGTCCTTCCTCACTCAAGTGAGCATTTACTCACAAGACCTCTCCAGCAAACAAGAAGTACACCAGCTCCAAGTCTGGTAGACCTATCCAGATGAACAAAGTTTTGCAGGATCAAGTCCTTAGCAACATCACATTTCTTTCGGACCAAATAGATAATTTAGACATTCGAGCATGAAGGAGTCTTGAATCAAACATGATGTCAACAGTACTATTATAATTCAGTCTAAAACTGCAGCATAATCCATGAGGTTTTGCATCTTACAATAAATCTACTAAGCTTATAAAATACATAGCAGGAGACACTTGTCAATGGTAGATTGCTTCAATCCATCACAGATGCAGACACATCAGGCTGCTGTCTAGTAAATGTATCACACATCTAGTAAGAAAGTCTGGGAAGGAAAAAATCAAACAAAACATTCTGAAAGTACTGAAAGATGTTCCCAGTATGCACTGTGAAACACCCCATACTTTGACTTCTGCAGTCCATTGGTATATTGGCGATTTCATATTCCTCTCAAAGACAAAACAATGGCAGTGAAGGAAATAGAGTTGTGTTACCTGTCTAGGGCCAAGGAGTACTTCTTGGTGTCCGTCTTACTCACAAGGCAAGCTCTTTCAAGACCCTTTTTGGCAGCCATGAGGAAAGTCGGTGGGGTTTTGCTTGTTTTTTTCCCCCCCTTCTACTCTCTTTTCTCTGTTGGAAGCTGATGTGGGCAAAAAATGTCCTCCCGACTTACGCAGAAGTCTCTGCCAAATATTTTTAAATGAAAAGGTTTTAATAATCTTCTCAATAAACCCACTGTGAGAGAAATCTGCTTTCCTAGTGCTGATGGCGTCACTAACATGCCAACCAGCAACCTGTTGAGCATGTCAGATTGGACGCTTCAGTCCTCCCTCCCTGTTTTCCTTTTTTTCCCATCCATGTTTGATGCTGTGATATGCAATCTGGTCATGCGGGGGTGCGTGCTTTCCCAGTAGCTGGCTTGGGGTCAAGGGAGAGGGAAGGTAAGGTAATTAAAACAGCCCAATTTGCCTGGGAACATTCAAACCACTATTTGCCTTTCTGCTTCCTCGGCTTGAGAGGAAAGTACACCTCTCTCGCCTGGCTTGGTGCAAGCCTTTTAATCTAAGCAATCTCTCTGTAGATTTATTTCTACCCCTGGCATGTTTGCTCCTAATGGTTCAAAACAGAAGAGACTGCTTATTATTGCCATTTGTGACACAGGTTATTGAAATCTCCATTTCAGCAGGACTGCGGTTTTTACTTTTGCTTTATTCTCTTTGTTAGTTCTGTGGGCAGCCGTGGTCCCCAGAGGGGAGGAGAAGACCTTCAGCCTCACCTCTCCCACAGCCTGCCCCCAGACATGTTCTTCAGCTCTAATGGGAAATTTTGCACTGGTGCTGCCTGTCTTTTATTGTATTCATGACAGAAGCAGACTGTGATTCAGATCCCTACCCGTGCCCTGCCTTTGCAGGGGAGATTAGAAATAGGCAGTGAGCAAACACTGGGTGCTGCATTTAAATTCTGCAGCCTTTTTTTACCACGCGTGGCCTAATACATATATGATGAGCTGGGATCTCCCCTCCCTTCCCTCAGCTTGCACTATACATGCTCTGAGATTTATGGGAGTAGGGGTGCACATTTGTACATGGTATGAATGCAAAAATAATGGGTTTCTGCCATTAGAGGTCCACACGTTGCCTCTCACATGTCAGCTGTGCAAGCACTTCCCTGGAAGCTGTGAGCCAAGGAGCTGATGGTGTCTCAAACACCTTTCTGAACAGCTGCTGACAAGTGGCAGAAATACGTGTTTTTTCCACAATGTGCTGACACCTCTGCCTCTCTAATGTCATTTTCTCAAGAGTCTTTTCCCAGGTGCTTATACTCAACTATGCACCTTTATAAGACCCTTTGGTGGGAGAGATCAGTTTTCTGACTCGTTCCTGAGACTTCCTAACTTTGTCTGGATATCACATACTTGCTCTTTAACGTTTTTTTTAAGTTGCAGCCACTTACTGGACCTGAAAATGTGGATGACTGGCAAGGCTGGTTTGAGAAGAGATTCAGGTCCAAGGATGAATAGTAAGGATCCAGGGCATTTGCAGAAATTTTCCAAGACAGAAGTACCACACTACTTATCATCCCAGAAATACCATTAAGTAGCAATTTTAATCTGCTGCCAAGAGGGAGGAAAGAAGGACAAGGAAGACAGCCTTTCCAGCTGTGCGCCCTGGAACCAAACACAGGTTTATAATTCATACCCAACAAGGGCTTCTGCTGGCTCCCCATCCCATGATTACCACTGCTATTGCAGTGTTCCTGTGTGCTTCCTAACTCATCTTGTTGGTTAGCAAGCACCAACATCCTGTCACAGACAAGGGATGCCTGAAAAATAAACCTGACCTGGGACCTGATTTAGGATGGATCTAGGTCTTCTTAAGGTGCTAAGCAAAAGTATCAGGTCTAAGCACCCTCAATTTAAGGGAAATTTAAAATCCAGCTCAGAAGATTACAGATAAAGCCTGCTTCTGTTTCAAATCACTGGAAGCATGTAACTTTTTTTAGAGAGATAGATGAGTTTCCCTCATTTTGCAAAAGGGTCTTGAGCCTCAGGTGCATACCAGCAAAACAAAGCCATAGATCATTCCCAGCATTTAATCTAGACCTTTGTTTTGTGTTTATTGTTGTCAGTGCTGATGGTTGTACCTCTCAGGAGACAGGCTGTGAGGCAGGGTAGAAAGAAATCTCTTCAGAGCTTTCCACAAAAACTTGGGTTTCCTCTTTATACATGCTCTGAAACTCATTAAGAGAGAGACAGCTGCTGTCTGTGGAATTTCTGCTGCAGACCATCTCAATAAATTCATCTTCAGCTTTCAATAATAATGAAGCTTGTTTCTGAGTCTACATTAAACATGTCACATATCCAATCTCACCAGTTCTAATAACCCTTGTCAAGGACATTTCTCAAGATTTGCATCCAACACAGACACGTGAGGCGTCACACTTCGCAAATAAAAGCTCCTCGTCACTATTATCCAAAATCTCCATTAGTAAAAAAAGTGTATCCTTGATCCCATTTCAACCTTAATCAACCACACTTTCAATGTGAAAAAAAAAGAAACAAACCCACAAAAACCTTCTCATCTTGTCATTATCGGAGTAGATACTGACAGCTTAAATGTACAGAGGGAAATCCGGTGCATCTATTAATTGAAAATGCCAGTGAAGTCAGTCAATTTTACCAGGTATGACATATCTTAGAGATCATCTGCAAAGTTCTTCTCCACCTTTCTCTGGCATCGACTTGAGCAGCTCTGTACTGCATTGCCTCTAGCCTAGGGATCCAGACATTTGTGATTCCTGGGGCTTGAAGATTACAGTTTTTGCATTTTACTGAGGATATGCTTTTTCACCCAATGAAGCTCCAGTATCTGCAACTGGAACCTCTCCAGCCATCTGTCATCTTGGGATCCAAGGCTGGAGGCAAGACAAATTGAGAGAAAAAGCACTTCCTTCTTCTTGTGAAACTAGTAATGCAGTAACCTTTTACAAGTGACTGTCAAAGGAAAATATCTACCCTGATTTAGAGCCAATTTAAAAATCATTACAAGGATGTTAACGTTGAATATTTTAAAATACTGAATTTTTAAACATCAATATTTTTGTCTTGGTTTTGACGCCAGTATTTCAGAAAAATTGAGACTTTCGATAGCCACTGATTATGTCTCTACTGAGCAGTAGAAGTTCAAACTACACAAAGTAGCTGAGGAGAAAAAGACTTTACTTTTCAGGCCCTTGTCAAAGAATTTAGAGTTTGCACTGGGCATAGGGATTTAGCAGGAACATAGCATGGTACCATTTTGTGGTGCACAGCACTGCCTCCAACAGTAAGTCTATGCTGCTACTGAATCAAGTGAGAATTCTTCTACAGAGTCTGGATCCTTAAGTCAGGAGTGTCAGACACCTGCTCTGTATGCAGAGAAGTGTCCAAGCTCACTCAGAGTTGCTCTCAGTGAAGCCAATGGTCTGAGGCAGCCCTTCCCAAGACAGACATCTCTGGAGGAGCTCAAGACCTTGCTATGGATAGCGGGAGAGCCCAGCGTGGCCAGGCTGGTCAGGGAGCACACCAGCAAACACACGAGGAGATGTGGGATGAATCTAGAACACAGCATGGAGGTCTTGAAGAACAACACGGACACAAGCCTCGCACAGCTACAAACTTCATATGGCCTTTTGAAGGTTTCGCTTCTCCAAGGTGCGGATAATAGGGATCTAATCAGCTTGGTCACAGAAAAAGTAAGGTTTAGCACTTTTTGTCCTTTTTTATCTTATTTATTCAAACTCTTTTTTAACCTCATTTCCTTAGAGCCAACGTTTCGGAAGTACTCTGAATCAGCTTTCCAGCGTCTCAGCTCTCACAATTGAATTCACATTGTCCAAATGACCCAGCTCTCATTTAGTTCCTTGGAGGGACCAGAGCTTCAGAAGCCAGTAATGCCAAGAAATATTATTTGGATAGAGCTGCTTTGCTTTTCTGAGAGTCTGGCAAGCCTCTTTGGTGTCTGACTATCCCAAAAGTCCTGTTCAGGAGTAGCACAGAGTGTACTCTTAGAAGAAGATTTCATTCTAGGCTGTAGCTTAAAAGAAAAAGACAATACAGTTGAAAAGCAAATGCTAATGTCTTCTGAAATGTTATTGTCAAAGACTGTGTCAGCTTTTGTTATAAAAATATATTATTATCTTTTTCTGAACACTTTGTGTTTTTCTATCTTCTTTCCATTACTGTTGCAAAGGGCTTCAGCTTGTTTTTGTTTTTATGATGTCTGAAGTTGGCTGGGGAATTAAGCCTGTAATTGCATTGCTAACAAGTATTTCTTAGATGCATTTAATTTTCCTTGGGGAAAGAGACCGTTAGGAAGAGAGTACACATATTTTGGCAGCAGAAGAGACAGCTATGACATTTGGGTCCTAAATTACTACCTGGATATAATTTTAATTGTTTTCTTCTACTAATAAAATATAGTAACTTTACTGCATTAGTTCCTTTATTACACTTCCAACATACATTTCATTGTCATGCTCTTCCTAAGTATATTTGGGTCATGAAGATACATTACAACATATATTGAGAGCCAGTTTGTTAAAGACGCAAGGAGTTCTGCATGATTTCTCACCGGTGCAAAGCTAATTGTTTTTTCTCTGCTGCTGCATATATATGTATTTTCCATTTTATCATCCCTGTAATTGCAGTTTTAGTTAGGAAAAGAACAAAACAACCTGGTAAAAGCATTTTCAGGGACATCCTGCGTAAAGGCTTCCCAGCAACCAGGATTTCTCAAGCCTGTCAAATTGCAGTTGGTGTTTAAACAGTCCTTCTTGCCTGTGCCATGCAGGCACTGGCTATCGCTCAAGCACATTTCCTTTCCTGCAGGACTTCTAAACCTTTCTTTACAATAATGTGTAATATTACTGGGAGGTAGGTAGGAAACTGGGGCTCACAATTCAAGAACATGAGACTTTGAAAAAGTGAGCTGTTTTTGTTGATTCCCTTTCTAGTCTCCAAGTATGTACAACAGGCACTAGAGATGGGTGAACCCAGGGCTCCCCAGGCACATCAGCATACTTGAACAGGGGAAACATGCCTAAAACTTCTTGGTGAAATCCTGCAAATTGTTACTTTGGTAAGATTTTCTCTGGAGCCATGTGTTTTGTCTCTCTTTTCTCATAAACTGGAACGTCCAGTATAAGTCCTGGGCTGGGACTTCAAACACTGCAACTCTCGCATTGTACTATGGCATGCGGCAATGTACCAGTGTAAGGGATCCAAATGGGTCACACTAGCTGTCTTTCAAGGCAGACAATGCCACAGGATCCTGGATCCAGCCTCTCAGAACTGCAGCACATATGTGATCCCCACACAGCACTCACCTGGGCTCCCAGCTGGGATGAAGGGACATCAACCATGAAGCCTGAAGCTCAGTGTATGGAAATAGTTGAAAGGCTTCTAGTTTAAGGAAGCAAAACACACTAGATAAGCCATAATTTTAATGGCATTTTCCACACATGCATACCTCTGAGCTGCCTACCATAAGCCTGTTTCCTGCCTGGGTTCTCTGAATACCTTTTATATGGTGCATATACAGCATCTGGAAATTAAATGAAGAGTTAAATAATGGCTCTCTTGTGTACAGAGCACAGTAAAAATTACACAGTGAGTTTTTTTATAACTTTTTAAATATAATAAAGTTAAAGAGACTGAATGCTGGTTTTATGATATGAGATTTCCAGATTGCTCCCAAGTCAGCAACAAGCTATTCATAATCTTTTATTATAGCATTGTTGTGATGACTGTAATCAAATCCCTGAGCTACCTGATGATACCAGGAGTACTCTGAAGCTGGTAAACACTGATAAGTTTGCATTTAATATGACATTTAAAGAGTCTGGCTCTTGCTTTTTCTAATATTAAAAGCTTGCTGATAAATTTGGATCTAGTTTCCTCTCTTAAAAGTATCTGGGTTTTGTCAATATCTTTAGGACACCGACATATGAGTTGATTTGGTAAAATACTACTTAGAGTTCCTAGTATGAAAAAACTTCTTCACCAGCCTCCCTGCACACTTCCCCACTGTCCAGAGTTTTCAAACACCAATTTAAAATTGATCTAAGAAAATCTGGCCGGAAAGCATCTAAAAGCATGCTGATTATCACAAAGGTTGGGCCCACCCTCCTGCTAGGCTTTTCCTGCATATAAATACTAGCCCACTGCAGCATCAGTTGGACACCAATTCCTGCAGAGCGTCTGGGCTAAGCTCATACCAGGGGGTGAATCAGAGTGTTTGCTTTGATGCCCTGTTCTATGTGTTCCTAGCATCTTGAGGTGCAACCTAGTAAAAACAGGCCTTCTATTGGGGTTTGCACACATCAGTAAATGAAATACTTGTTCCAGGTCGTCTTTGTGCTAGTGCTGCAGCAGAGTATCACAGCTGTGAGGTTTGCATTTAGAAAATGTAAATCTTCTCCACTCGCTAGCACCAAAATCAGAATAGCTTTTCCCCATTTTCAGCCCCATGGCTGGACTGCCGATTCCTGCTCAGCTTACACACTCTCTTCTAGCTTCCTCTTAAAAGCCTCCAATGATGAATATTCCTCATGCAGTCTATTTCTGTGCTTAATTACTCTTGCTATTAGAAAGCTTTTCCTAATGCCTAACTTAAACCTCATGGTAATTTAAGCCATTATTTCATAATGGAGAATTAATTCCTTCCCTCTCTACAGCTATCTTTTATGTCTTAGAAGCCACAGTCGTGCCTCTCTGTTCTTTTCCTTCAGCAAACAGCTCCAGTTCCTTTGGGCTGTGGTTTTGGACCATTCTCCCTGGACGCTCACCAGCGGCTGCATCTCTCCTGAGCCGTGGTGGCTGGGCACATGCTCCAGCTGGGGCCATGACAGGGCTGAAAGAAGAAAGATTTCCACTATGTGTCACATCGACAAAATCCTGTTTATATATCTCATGGCAATTGATACTTTTTTCGGAAACAGTATAATGTTACTGACTTCGGTTCACTTTGTGATTTACTAAGTGTCTTTCCCCCCAGGCAAATCTTCTGTTGTACTGGTGTTTACCCCACTTTGACTATTGCATATTTGAGGAGATGATTGTCAGTACCTGCCCATAAGCACCTTTCATTTGGTCTGATTGAATTGCATCTTTTTTTTTTTTTGTTTTAATCATTTATTCAATTTGTTAAAAGTATTCTGAATTCTAATCCTATTTTTCAGTCCTCCAGGTAACCTTTTCCAGATTGGGGTCATCTGAAAAATTAATAAACATAATCTCTATGCCTCCGTCCATAGCAATAATGAAAATACTGAATAATGTTGATGAAGGACAGACCACAATGAAACCCTGTCTTGATGAATCAAAGTGCATTAAAGTACACAAATTGCAATTGATTCAGCATTGAACTCACAGTCATGGATACCTGCCTGCTTTTCCTGTGATCGCTGTGGCGATGCCACAATATGGTAATACGCAGCTGCAAGTCTGGCAGAAACAATGATAGCACAGTGAAAAACTTTGGAAGTTATCCTTATTTTCTACTGGGAGTATGCATACTTTCTGGAACCATGCTCTGACCAGGATAATAGATGGTGTCCTAGTAAAAGTCCTCAGGATTTTCTTTAACAGCCCAAGAACATAGGGAAATGTTGGTCTGTACCTGATATATTTGTGAAACCTCCCCTTCACATTTGCCACATGGAAAGGCTAAGGTCAAGGCCTTGATGGTGGATTAACTGTGGGCATTCAGTGGCTGCAGCTCTGCACCAGTAACCAGCCCAGTAGTGATGCATGGTCCTGCTCATGTGGCTCTACAGGGTCCCCGTTTACAACAGTTTCCTTCTGCCCTGAAGCTCACAGGATCCTTCACCTTTTCTACAGGCCTGCAGTGAGTTTTATTTGTTTCAAAAGAATAAAAGAATTATACTTTGAACTGACATTAAAAATCCATTCTTTATTTTTACACATAATGAATTAAGAAAAATGAAGGGGAAAAAAATCCCTCCTACACATTTAAGAACTTTTACTGTTGAAAGAAGTGAAAGAGAAAAGAAAAAAGAAACACATGAGAATTTGTTATAAAACCACTCTTTTGCTTGTGAGGTTTTTTCCTTGGGAAAAAAAAATGTTTCAGAAAAAGATTTCAAGTAGTTCTGTGTAATGTCATGTCATCTGTCTCTGAAATCCCTGTAATGACCTTTGCTGTGGCAGTTCTTGATCAGCCGACAGCATATAATGGCTTAATACATGAACTGAAGCAGTATCAAAATCAAAAAGCAATCATCTTTGGAAGGCAAAATGTCCTAAGGAAGGCATCAATCAATGGGAATGAGTTCACCTCAGGGCCACTGAGATGCTCCAGGTGGGAGCACTTGCCCTGTGAGGAGGGGCTGAGGGATCTGGGCTGGTTCAGCCTGGAGAAGGGATGGCTTTGGGATGGGCCTAACAGCAGTCCCCAGTGCCCACAAGGAGGTCATTGAGGGGATGGAGTCAGGCTCTTCACAGCTGTGCCTGGTGGGAAGATGAGAGACAATGAGCATAAACTGAAAAACAGATATTCAGGCTGGATATAAGGACAACCTTTTTCCCCACGAGGACAGGCAGGCACTGGAGCAGGTTGCCCTGCAAGGTCAGACCATTTCCATCCTGGAAGCGTTTCAAGCCCTAACTGCATACAGCCCTGAACAAACCAATCTGACCTCAGAGTCAACCCTGCTTTGAGCAGGAGGCTGGGCTAGAGACCTGCTGAGGTCCCTTCCAGCATGAATTTTCCATGATCCCGTGATTTGTACACTGATCAGGGCAGGCTATAGCAGATTTTAACTTCCACTTTGAATCTACTTATGCCTTTAGCTCTGGATCACGCATGTAGTCACATACATTATTTAGTGTTTCTCACAGTGTAAGTAGCTGAACAGCACGTATGTCACCCAGTGAGGACACACTGGTTGTAATGTAGAAGAATGCTTCAAGAGAGAGAAATATGGCATGCAGACTGAGGAAACATCTGCAATTAAAATAATTACTGTGCTGGAACATGACATTTGTTCAGAAAGCGACATAGGTGGGTAGAAACAGTCATAATGCATCATTCTCCTAGCACCAAGTCTATGGTAGTTTTACACCACAGATTTGCAGTTTAAAACTTTCGAATGCAGTGAAAGGTGATTTATCTGGTCTATATGGTACAATTCAAGTGTTCTGTGATAAAAATGAGCTATTGATCTCAGGAGATTCTAATTTAGATCAGTTCACTTAAAAAGAGTAATAAACTGAAACAGTCTGGAAAGCTTATGTTTCGAATGACTTATCAAGGAGTTAAAAAATGTAGTAACCTGAGCCAGCAATAACTTTAACAGTAGCCAGGGTCCCACATTTTACTGAGCCAAACTTTCTTGAACTCTTCATGCAAGTATGTGGATAACAGCTTTTTCTATCACACGGATGTCCAGAAAGATGTTCATTTGTAGTATATCTTATGAAAATAAATAAAAAGCAAAAGACATTCAGGAGAGCTCAAAACATAGCCTTAGCAGTGATACTGAGTAATGGCTTTTTGGGCATAAGTGCTGTAAGGAAAATATAAAGAGGTCAGTCCTATAATCCTATAGATTTTCCACCACTGAAACTTGAGGTTTTGCAAAAGACTTGGGGAGATTTCTAGAAAAAGCTTGATTAACTTTTTATTGTTGAAAACATGACTAAATGGGTACTTTGGGCATCCAGGTCCTCACAACCACAGTTTGGTTTTAACTGCCTAGCCTGCATAGCTCTGGTCCTTTTAATGAAGTTTATGAAATAAGCATGAATTGCATGGATTAAAATGCTATAAAGGTGAATGCACAAATTGCTGTAAGATTGCACTCAGTTTTCAATAACTCAGAACAGCCTGTGTCCTGCAAAATTAGATATACTGTCTGATATCCCCATTAAAGACCTGGGTAACAGAAAAACACGGGCGTCCTCAAATGTGAAAATAATGAGTAAAGGGGACTGAAAGCACTTGAGAGGACTAGAATTTAAAACAATATATTGGAGAAATGATCTGAAGTTGGGAAGACGAAACACAGCACAGAAAAGTGCAAAAAGTGCTACACTTGGGAAGGGGAACAAATCTAAAAAGGAAAAAGAACTGGGCAGCAGCACCGCAGAGAAGATGATTGTAGGAAATCATCGTCTAAACATGACTGATGTCATGCTCTTGACAGGAAGACAGCTTCTATCTTGGAAAATGGACAGTAGTTCTCTGCTCATCAGCACTTCTGAAGCTTGACAAGGAGTGTCATGTCCTGGTTTAGATGTTACATACCCACAGAGATGAAGACACTCTGCATGATATTAAGAAAAGTGATACTTCGAAAACACTTTTTTTAGGGGATGACTTAAATAAAATGGGTTTGTCTTAGCTCAGCAGACTCATGGGAAGGCGGCAGAAAGGTGATACTGCAGAGGTTGCGCAGAGGGATGGAGGACAAGAAGGGCAAGCAGCGGATTAGGATAATTTGCAACTGAAGAGAAAGCTGGGCAAGAAAATTGTCTGGTTAGAAGAACAATCAGTGGAACAAGTAACCAAGAGAATAAAACCTCTACCACTAAAGATTTTGAGAAATGCTTAAAACAGATATGAATTGCTCCTTCAAAATGTGCCTTATAAAGAAAGCCATGAGTTTGTAGCTCTTAAGTAGACTCCCCGTAGTAAGGGGAGTCCCAAGCAAGATGGCAGAGGAGATTGCAGGAAGTCTTCTTCACAGTTACAATTAACTCCTGGGGTATGAAAGACCCATGTTTAGGTATCCATGAAATGATTTGATTCGATTCTCCTGGACAGGAGACTGTCTAATCATCACATGATACCAGTAAGATGGCAGCAGATCTCGGTTAAAGACATCCAAATTTCATTAAAATAATAAAACATGCATTAGCACAAAGGCTGAAGTTCAAAACAGGCATTTCAAAGGTAAGATACAGGCTCTATTTGCTTTCTACACCAAAGGAGGGCTGCTCCCACAGAGGTGAAATCATGTTTCTTTTTTCTCGGTGTTGAGTGTGCCGGGAATGATGCTGTACAAGTTCTTTCCAGGAGCATTGCACCACTAGTACACTGTTGCACAGACATTCACAAACAAGGCATTTGTTAAAAATAAATAGATTTAAGTTTTCTTTAACACAGGGTAATGTTCTAATCCCTCAGACAGCATGGTTGGTTATTGTCCAGATGGTGATGGGAGGCTTTGTTGTGCGGATCCTTGCAGCAGCATCTTCAGCTGGACCTGGTGAGACTCTGCACACTTCTGCTCACTTGTTATGATCCAGCTGGGCCATGGTCCTGCACGAACATTCCAGGACATGCATGATGCTGGAACAGTTTCCACCGTATGCAAGTATCTCACCTATGTGCAGCCTGCTCAGTTCTGTAGCAGGAACTGCCCCGGTAAGTCCCTTGGATGGCCAGGTTTTTGGCCAGGTTCTGAGCCATGTTAATCAACGCATCTAACACATAAGTAGCAGCTGTAGGACAACTTCAATTTCAACCTTAGATCTCACTTTTGGCAGGAATTCCATGGCTTTTGCCCCACACACATTTACAGAGCAAAGGGTACATGCTGAACTCCAGAGCAGAGCCCTGTGTCAGCTGAGAATCCTCTGCGCCAGTTATCACCTTATCAGTTTCCATGGCAGTGCTTTCACTATTTCCCAAAAGAATGCATCCTCTATGTGTTCACTACTTGTCATCATAGACAAGAACTGAAGCATTTTGTTAAAATTTTGCTTGCTGGACAAATTTAGAAGCACATAAGCCTGATAAGATAACAAATTAATAATGGCCTGCCTGCATCAGGCAGTAACAGAGATGTTGTAGTTTAAATGACTGTTTCAGGGTCAGCAGATAAGATTTTTCATCTCCTGTATGCAAACACTTCCTGACCCAACAATAATGGCTGCCTGCAATAATCCCTGCTTGTATTTCATCCTGATTTGCATTTCCCAGACTGAGGAACTGTACATTTTACTACAGCCTTGAAGGTTCTTTCCCGATGACTTTTCCTACCTATTTAGAGTAGAGAACACAATAATGATACAAAATTCACTTCAGAACATTGCAGCTCCCGCTTTGCAACTCCACCAGCTAGAAGCATTACCTGTAAAATGAAGTTAAATGAATTCATTTGCCTGCACATTAAATGGTTACACTTTGTGACTGGTAGTTTCAAAATAAATGGCCACATTGTATTTTGGAGGTTTTGATGGGAAACCAAAAAGAAAAATCAAAAAGATATATCAAGGTGGGGAAGAAAAGAAATGTGCTTATTATATAAGTAAATATAGAAATGTCTACCCCAAGGAGCTAATGATAGATTTTTGGGTCTGTGATCACCCTCTTCTTCCAGTTCTAGTCTAGTCATACAGTGGAAGCTCCGAATGAAGAAAAGAGATCCACACTGACGAAAATTCAAAGAATTGAAGATCAGGTAATGCTCTGCTTTGGACTTAAAATAAGCCATAGCTAATTTCTTCATTGTTTATTCCTAGAGAAAAATTCCTTTTTCTTTTAGACAGCAAGCTAAATAGCGACAATAACTTTTCTGGAATTAATTTTTCACTTATAAATAATGATACAACTCCTCTCCACAACAGTGTGAACCTATTAAGAGTTTGAGGCCAGTTATCACATCACCTAGGATATCAATGACAGCTATTCTGAAGAGATAAAATACCTGAAGGAATTCATTTCACATGCATCCACTGGGAAGTGCGGTGAGAAAAGGGTGTACTGCTAAGACCTTTTCAAACTGAAATATAGCAGGGCCAGGGATAGCCCATGGGGATGAAGTTCTGAGAATTTCAGTTTCTTTAGCTAAAAAGCAGAATAATGGCACTGGTCTTCTCTGGAAAACGTTTTGAGATAAAAGGAACATAATAGCATTGTAGGAGAAAAAAACAATTGGGAATCATGAAGTTGCCATACTCAAGTGGCTAATCTGTCAACATAAATATCCACTGACTGCTGAGAAGCTGTTTTTAAATAAATGGAAATACTGTGTTTTTGAAGAATTTTAAGAAAAAAAAATCTCCTTTTTACCGAACAGCTTTACTCTTTATATGAGCCTAGGGGATTTCTACAGCTTTCAGCATCACAGCATCTGAATGAAGGATTATGTTTATAGTCAGAAACACAAAAAGCCACACAAACACTACTCTACTGCATACTCAGGACTTCACAGGCACAACCCAAAGAGAGCTTCAAAGCCCACTGGAAATGACTATACTCATTCCAGCTACTTCAGTGGTCTCCAAATCAGACGAGAGGGGCACAGGCTGTTTAAGCTGAAGCAGATCCCTCTTTTGCTACATGACTGTTTGACCCTCACGTTGAGTCTACAGTGCTCCAGGCCTCACATGATGCTCTAAAAAAATTCCCTGTGTAGGACTTGTGTAGCACTATGGTCACAATGTGTGGCTGATAGATGCTTATAGTTCCAGTAAGGATGGCCAGAGAACGGCTTAATGACCTGCAAGAAAGCACTTGAAGGTAATAATGTTCCTCCACCCATATGGGCATCTGCTTTTCAACCCATCGGGGTGGTCACAGCAGAAGGACTTGGTGCTAAATAGACTCAGAAACTGAAATGTTAGACTTTTTAAACTATACTCATTAGCAGTCAGTTTTATGGATTTTCAGAGTATTTTGGATGCCAGGTTTAAAAACCAAGCATCTTTTCTGCACATCTAAAAATGCTAGATTTTTATAAGTGTAAAATACCAGTGTTGATATTTACACAGCAGGAAAAAAACTTATTTTCTCCAGCTATCAGACAGGAAGTGAACCCCCATGGATAGCAACCAATTTCCAGTTTTAAGGAGGATTTTGGCCACTTCATGCATGAGGAATACATGTTGGAGATCCATGCACTCACAGCGGGCTGTCTAAATCAGTCTGAATTATTGCAAATGATTCCTGGTAGGAAGGGACCCAAATTGAGTGCAGAGTTTATTTCAACTACATTATGCTAGTGTAGGTAGTCTATCCCATCTCCAGCAGTTCCCACCTGCTTTCATTTGTGAGCTGTATCAACACCACTCTCTGTCACTTGTTTTCCTGTATTTTGTTAAATGGTGTTTCCTCTGTGCCTTGCTTTCTTCTTGTAGACCAAATTTCACTCTTACTAACACAATGCTACTCACTTGACATCAGTGCAGTTACACTCGTGCAAGAGGAAACCAGATGTGTTTATACGCACTTCACTGCTGACTAGAGCTTATAAAGGAACTTGGGAAAAGACTGGGCAGTCTATCAGCTATTAACTTATACACTATTTCACACCTCATATTCATTTACTCTACTTTCAGGACTGCGTTGCTCAAAAAGGCTTGTCAAGTTTTAGTGACTTTTATAGCTGGTGCTCATGCTGCTTGCATTAGTTCACTGAGTATGGATTTCCAATATCTCTTTTACATTCTTGTAGTTTTTACAATTATGCTTCTCTTCTATCATAATCTGAAATAGCCAGATTACAATTTTATTTTGTCCTAATGGCTGCTAAAGCCTTATTGATGGAAACAGCTGCTTTCCGTCTCTTACTGCCTTAGAGGTGTTTATGCATCTTTAATGCAGTATCAGGAGAAATATTTCTTGGTAAGAGCTAGGCTCTAGTATAACATTCTTTAGTCTTCTTCAGTACAGATCTATTGAATACCTCAGAAGATGGTGGAGTTCAGAATACTTAGAATTACTAAGGACAAGATTGTAAAGATTTGGAAGCACCTGAAAATGTACATAGCTGACTAATGAGAGTAAAAAATGCCCAGGCGTCTAAGCTAAGCTGAAATCAGTGACGGTGATCTGTGAAATAGATAGCAAATGAAAATAAAAAGTGTCAGTGCACAAATAAGATACATGTTCATTGTAGGATTTTCATTCTAATGCTTAAATGTATGAATAACATAAAATAGGAATTACTGTCCCAAAATATAGCAAAATAAGGACAATTTTTTAAAAAAGATGTTTCAGAATCATAGTCATTGGATTTGTGCAGCAGTTTTACCATCCTGCAAAAGCTGATATTTCAGATAGTTTTCATATTCTGTAAAGTAACAATAGAAAGACTCTGAAACACTTTTTCCTGAATGACCAGGCAGGTCCATTCCCTTAGTGTGTTTGTGCTCATAATGAGCAAGCATGTCAGTACTGAATGTGCTAAGAACACGTTACACAAGTAAATATACCACTCTATGGTTATACTGTTCACTGTTGGGATTCAATGCTGATAACAGCATTACGAATGAGACAAGCATAAAATGGGACCCAATTTCATGACCATACATGGCTCAAAGCTCCACTGATTTTACAGAATCCTCCACCAGATCAGACAAGGCAAGAACTGTGTCTGTGATATCCAAAGCCATTCCTATTCGGGTCACTGACCTGGTGATTTCTAGAAGACCGTTATCTTTCACAGAAGTGAGTTCCTCAGGTCTGTAGCTCTACAGAAATTTCCGCTTAGGCTATCATAGGAGGAGTGAATGCAGAAAATAATGCAAGAAACTGAGGCAATAGGACTAATACCTGGCTGGCTACATGTACCAAAGAACATTTTGTGTTCTTCTTCTAGACTGCAGAATAATCTGTGATAATTATCTTAATAAATGCAAAGATGACAGGTCAGATAGGGCACAATTTTCTGCTCTTAAAAGGAAGAGTATGTTTCTGTTTCAGCACTGTAATCCTTGAAAAGGAGCTATTTTAGGAGATGATACTTCATGTTACTGGTATGGCACTGGCTCGGAAAACTGTTTCTAAACAGTTATTTGTGCTTATAAAGAACACTGGTAAAAGTACACATTAAACAAGTTAAACTCAGTGAGTGGTTAAGAAAGAAAGTGCGGTTTTGGTGTGCAGAGTTAGTACTTTTTTTGTCAATTTTGTAAACTATTCAATTTTACACCTATTTGGATTAGTCTCTGCAATTCAGCATCCCATAGAACACACCTTTAATGCAGAATTTTTCTTCTAGCAAACTCCAATTTCTTTTTTTTTCTTTTGTGTTCCACTGAATACAAATTCTGACAACAGTTGTTTTTTCAAATTATGTTTCATGTCTTAATGCTGGTTTAAACAAGGACAGTAATGGCATCTGTCAGAGAGATGCCGTCAATAAAATTCTGTGTCTTTTGTGCAGCAAAGACTATAAAGAACATCTCTTACCATAATGTCATTCAGAAACAAGGCTGTAAGGGAGGCTCATATCTTCCTGTTTGCTCTCACCTTGAGATTTATCACAATGGACTTTAGTGTCATAAGAAAATTCAAGGTTGTTTTCTTCTAAGCACCTCGTGTAAATTGCATTGAGCAGCAGGAGACAATTGTTTTTAATAGGGTAAGAAACTGGAAGGTGAATTTTGGAAGCATTTCAAATATTTTACTATTCAATATTGTCCCTTTCTATCAAGCATATGGTAGATATTCCTGACTGAAACAGAAGGGCACAATCAAGTTCAGATCATTTTTAATGAAGTGATGGGTGCTTAAGCCAATTGTGTTAATAAAAGAACAGGACATCTCTGAAAAAAGCTGTACTCACTTCTGGGCTACAGCTGCTCACTGCCTTAAGTCTTCCATAGGAGAGGCACTGTTTAATCTCAAACAGTGGAAGGTAAAAAGAGAAAGTTGCCCATTCATAGTCACCTTTGTTAGAGGCATAGCATCCACTGAAACATTCAGAGGGGAACTATTACTGGCTAGTATTTGCACTCATTACTGAGTTCCTGATGAAGATATACACATAGAGGTTGCTCCCTTTTCATATGTTCTGCCATCCATTTCTGAATTCAACCTTTGTTATAGAAAGACTTCCTGGGTCAATCTCAGTTTGGGATAAAGAAGACATCTAAAATCAGGTGTTTGCAAGTAAATGTCCATATGTGAGCTTGTTGCCTAAGGCACTGCTACAGCCAGTACCCTCAGTGGAGGCTGGGGCGATCCAGTGCCAACTTGCTGAGTGATGAATGTCCCTACTGGATCTCTCTCTGTCCCTCGATCTAATAGTAATTCGAGTTCTATTCAATTAGTAAACATAGGTGTCCAGTGCCATTTGAGATGTCCTAAGATATCTGTACAGAGCTCGCAGATACAGCACAGGATGTACAGATCTGTACTCTTCTGGACTTGCAGCTTGAAGGTCAAATGAGCATCTCAATTCACAAGGGCATCTTGAAAAGTGCTAGGCACCTATGTTTAGGCACCTGAATCAAGCCCTTACACTTAGACACCTTAATTTAAGTGTCTCAGCCTTGAGCTGAATGCCTGTACTGCATACAACGGATTTTTGAATCTGAGTTACCTTTAATCACTGAAGAAGTCTGCAAGAATCTCATGTTCCTTGGAGGGTGGTAGGGACTCCCCCTGTAGCACCAGATTATGGCAGGGATCTTTACAGATACTAAATCCTTCCATGTGGAAAGCCTTATGTTAAGCTTAAGTGGTTAAAGAAATCTAATCGCAGAAGTGGAGAATTAGAGTGGCAACATACAGTTTCATCTGCTCATGCAAAGAGACGATATAGACAGTTTCTGTTAAACAATGAATTAGATAAAATATCAATGTCACAACTATTTTAAACAGCCTTAATATATTTTATTTTAAAATTAAATCAGTCAATAAGTGGGAAAACAGGTTTCCAGACCACCTTTAGCAGAATACTGTTAGCATAATAATTAACAATTAACAACCCACATATTGTTAGTGAATAAAGGTTTATTGGAGCAAGATGGATAAAAATAGGAAATGTCTATTCAAATTCCAAACAACCATGGGTTCCGTTTTGCCTAGGAACTGAGAGATAATTAGCATCTCTGAAAATTAGTGCATTGATTTTGATGGCTACATATAATTCAGGTACTTCACTTCAGCAAAATTGAATATTTTGTTATCTTTAGTGGTTTCCATAAAAGACTGCAATGGAAATAGAAGAAAGACATGTCTGGGATTCCTGGAAGAGGCAAGATAGATAATTACTTTGATTGATAAATATTTTGGCAGTACAATTCAGTATTTAACCTCTGCTGGGTCATGGCTCAGATAGACGAGGAAATGCACTGGATTTGTTGAATGGTTATACCATTCTTCTGAGCTCTGTTGTAAATCTTGGTAAGTTCCCAGAGAAAGTGGAGTCTCCAGTTTCATCCTGGTAGTGGTTACAGACTTCACCCAGGCTGTTTTCTGCACCAGAGCTGAGAAATTGCAGTCAACCAGCTCTCCATCAGCATGGGTTATTGACGTTGTCTTGCCCCAAGTCAAAAATCGTACTAGTGGGTTCAGCTTTCTCTATCAGCAAAAGAACAGACACAGCCTGTTGAAGAGGTCATGGTGACCAATTCTCCCACACTTAATGCGGGAAGAACAGCTGAAGGAAAAGTCTCTTTACCCTTTCTTCCCAAGAGGCTTTTGTAGTAGGAGCATCAAAACCAGTATCTCAGCAGTTATCTGTCTCAGTGTGTCTGTATGAATTCCCAGAAGAAGGTCTCTCTCCTCTGAGCCTTCTGTGCAAGCATCTTTCTCCTTAATATAGTGGTGAGCCAATATGTGCATTTAGGCAATGTTTGCTTCAAGCACTCTGGGTTTGGTAAGTAGCAAATCTCCATGCCATGGTTGCTCCATGAATCAGGAAATGCAAGGTCATGCAAAGCTCACTGCCTTCTCTTCCATCTCCAGAATATGAAGAGTAGCCAAAGAGATGAAAAACATATTGTGAAGGAGTCTGCAGCACATTTTCAGGCAATGTTCACAGGCCTGTTGGCCATGGCATGACTGATGTGAGCGGCATGCACCCACATTGTAGAGCTCTTTTGTTGTCTGAGGACCACTATCTGCCCTCCACCATACATATTGAACGGGACCTGGTGAACCTGTATCATAGTTGTGCTTAGCTCTGATCCTTTCAATAGCAAGGATTTGAAACGTCAGTCATTTTCAGAGGCCCAAGGGACAGACAGCCTCAGTGCAGTTTTGACATCAGACCTTAAGAGGAGACTTGGTTTTGGCATGTGAGGGAGTAGTGAGCCATTTAAAGTAAGCAGTCAGATGTATTCCTGTCTTCTTGAACCTGCACAATAACATCAGAAGAAAGAGTGTGTTAGAAGTATGCTTGAAAGGCAAAGACAAGTTTTGAAGAACTCTCATAGAAAACAGTCCATAAGGAATTCTGGAAGTTAAAAAGAATTCAGATGGAAACTGTAGGAAAGATTTGTGACCTGAAGAGAGAAAACCAAAGGAGGTGAACTTACTTAGCCTTTGAAAGTCAAAGAATATTGCAGAATGGTTAAAAGTATCTATAAGAGAAAGATATCAGATAATAGCAAAATTTCTAAAGAAACATCAGGTCATTCCTTAATAACAATATCGAATGGCTGGAGGCTCAAGTTTGAAAATAAAATGAAGAATTAATTAAACTGCCAGTTAAAATACATGAAAATAGAGCAATTCTATTTGTTTTCTAAATAAATTACTTTGCAAACAAAAGGTTTTCCATGTGGAAATATTAACGTTTTCTATAAAAAATCACCTGATACTCCAAATACCCCATTTTCAGCCAAAGATTAATTTTCAATACAAATATACTTGTCAATGCCTTTGTGGTTCAACTTATTAGCATGTTGCCCTGTTGTTACAAAGATTACACCTCTCATTAACCTCCTTTGAAAAAAGCTTTAATGAAGTATATAGTTTCTCAACAAAAAGGGAGAGACAAGTCTAACAAGAAATGTAAATTAAGCAGATTTGATTATGGTGAGTTTAGGCAAATCACACCTCCTGTGTTTGGAGTTGCTCTCAGAAGAATTCTGAGAATAAATTAGACTGATTTCAGGACTTAAAACAATTAAAGAGGAGGGAAACATTCTCTAAACAGTTTTAGTAAGTACATGCTATGATTAAGCACCTGTTGCTCAGACCCTTCCTAACCAAGACCTTTTATCTTTTTAAAATACATACTTCAGTTAAGAAACATACTTCTGTTTCTTTCATATCCATGAAATTCTGCTCGAAACTATAACCATGCTCTTGAAAACTAGGCAAGTAGTCCATCTGGCTTTCTCTGAATTAAACTGTAGAAATATTGGGAAATGCTAGAGCCTAAGAAGTAGAAAACTGTTGCAGAAATGATTGGATTTTTTAGTCTACTTATCCATATCAACTTTTCTGTCAAATATGTTCCAGTGAATATAATAAAAGAAGTTTATATATTTGATGATATTTCAGAAACTTCACTCAAAAAAAAGTGTGAAGACAAGTCAGTTGAACTTTATGGAGTATAGGTCAATTCGCAGAATGAAGAAGAAAAAAGAGAAAGAAAATAAAAACAAAACTTCCAACAAGAGAAGGTACCAGTTACAGGGAAACCTGGTTAGGTTTTACTTTATACTCAGCTGAAATTCCTTCCTTTGCACTATTTAGGTACCTTCTTTGACTTAGTTCCTAGTAATGCTCTGGGGAAAAGTTACACAGATGGCAGAAATTTGCTACAAGAAGAATTTACTGTCATTCCTCCCATTAATAGATGGGAATGTAATATTCATTAAAAAGATTCCAAACTTCAGTCATCCCCTAATGATCATGCAAATTCCCTCATCAATGCATAATAGAACAAAAGAGATCTGTGCATTAAGAATTACTTCAACCACTTTCTGTGGCATTTCATTAAAATGTCTTATTTCAAAGAACCTTTTGCAGAAGCTATTTATCAGATTTGCTTATGGGACACATCGGAATAAGGGGGAAATGGCAGATGCTTCCCTGCAGTTCTGTTTTATTTTACTTGGCTTGGCCAGGTTCGATGTGCCACAGGTAAAATCCAACATAAAAGCTTTATGCTTGGTGTTGATTTTTATTTCTGCAATACAAATGAAACAACAGGACTCCCTTCAGGATGTGGGTAGTGCAGATCCCTCCAAAAAAAAACCACCCAAAAATGAAGAAAAAAACCTCCAAAAACCCAAACAAACAAAGGAAAAAAAAACCCCAAAACAACAAAACCAAAAAACCCAAACAAAAGAAACCCAAAATAAACCCCAGGATTTATTTGCATCACAAGCCCTGTTATCTACCCAATGTTGTGGATAGTGATGAGAAAAAACTGCAGTGAGTTACACTCAAGAAGTAAATGTTGACAGCAAGATTGTCAAGTTGGAGTTAGGCTGGAAAATCGGGCTGCCGGTAGGAGGGAAGAGTAAGAAGGATGGACATCCTAAATTCAGTCCAATTTAGGTTCCTGCTCTGAATTGCTCTCAGGATGCTGTTTCTCTTGATTACCTGGGGAGTCTGTAGACTAACCTTGCAACTTAGGTAATGTGTCTTAAAACTCCTCGCCTTGACCAAAACCTCTGCTTTGAAGCACCTTTCAGCTATTACTTGCCTGGAATAGCTGCGGGAAGATCATGTATGATTGCTGCTTTCCTTCTGCTAGAAAAGCCTAAAATTTAATTCACCATGAAATAGGACCATGTCCTTAAATGATAGCTAAAATGCCTGTGAAGCTATTCGAGCTTTGTGAGCTACAAAAAAACATGAAATGCCAGAGGGGATTAACAAAACACCAGGCCCCTGATGGTCCTTCTGGTCAGTGTACCATGCTCAGGGGTTAGGAGAGCATCACTCAGGTCACATCACACTGGGAACGACCCACCACTCAGACAGGGCTGATCTGATTGCTGTAAGAAGGTGTCTAGAGCAGTTCAGTGAACAGCAATAATACTTTTTAGGTGAGAAATACAACGTAAACCCTTGACCTTGGTGTGCTTAATCCACCTTCGAGGATATGAGTTTCATTTTCTTTTTGTCTGTAACAGCATGGTGGAAAATAACAAAGCAAGGCTCTGGATTCATCTCAGGCAAGGTTCATTTATCAGGTACCAAGTTGCTCTAAAAACAATCCAACTTCTACATAACAGAGAGTCAGGAAGCATTAGATTTTTTGCTAACTTTCTGCCAAAGTCTGTGAGTACAAGAACGTTTCAATATCAGAGTTTTATTTTATCTCATGATGACACTATTCAAAAGGGAGTGGGGTTGAAGCAAGGAATACAAAGTCATGCTTGAGTAACTGTAATCATTAATAATTTGCTCATTTATAACTGCCTAAAAAGCGTCTCAGGTTTCAGTTATTAGTTCAATGGATTAACAACACAAGGACACTGACCTGCCGTGTCTTTGCAGGAGGAACTTGCTGAGTGGAGATACAGGAGCAATAAGAGCAATGAGCTTATTATGCGTCCTGGGCAGAGGAGGATCAATCTTACTTCAGAGAGGGAAGACAGAGAGCCATGAATGTGGTAGGATTAATGGAAAAGCTCCTTTTTTTTTCTTTTTCTTTGGGTTTTTTTCTTTTTTGTGTGCTATTCTTTCTCTAAAATGTGAAAAAAAGAGGGCTCTGTGTTAGGTCTGAAAGCAGGACTCGGTGTAAAACCAGCTTGTACCATTTTAAGGGAAAAACATCACTCTAAGAATTATTTTGTCTTGTCAAAAATGTCAGACAGAAAAGAGGGCACAACTGAACAAGCAATGGATTTAGACCATATCAGATCTGGGGAAAGAAAAGGTCACTGCAAGAGTTCTCCAAGAAAGGAAATGCTCTGCTGAATAAATAATTCAATTTCATTCCTGGTTTCCACAAGTAATAAAAGAAATCTGATTTTCATTATCTTTTTGCTGCAGTTCAGATAAGTGACAGATTGTTGCAAGGTGTTTACTGTGGGGCACCAACACAGTTCTTGTGTATCAGTACACTTCTGTTCTCTGGACTCTGAGCTGACATTGAGCAAAGAGATTGCACTAATCCTGGCATTACCACTGCAGGGCTCAAAGAAGTTAGGCTGGTTACCGACCTCCATCAGCCAGGGCCCTGGCCCAGACATCAATGACCCTACAGAAATTCAAGCTAGAGGAAGAGTTTGACCAAAGCTCTGCAACTCTAACCCAGTTAGGCTGCTGTCAATTTTTACTTCTTCTATTGATAGGATCAGACTCCTTAAGCTACAGCCAGCTGATGGATCAGTTCTTCAGTTGGAAAATGCAGCTGTATTAACTTTTGAGACTGTAATTTGATTGCCTTTTTCAAAGGGGAAAAGTCTAGCTGGCAGTGTCAAAATGATTTTTGTATTTATGCTCCAATTTTATTCAATAAATGAGGTATTGTGCATTGTAGGAAATGTTGTGGGGTTTTTTTCTAATACGAGACATTATCACAGTAAAACTATTTTGTTGTTTTGACTCAAACTATCTGAACTTTTACTGAATGGGACGTTTCCCCATGCTAGCTTTAAGCTCTTGTTTAGAACTGAGCATAATGCCAGGGAAGTCCAAGAGAAAAACAATAAAAACACTGTTTTCAGTCCAGGTCTACCACTGACAACGATTGGAGAGAAACTGGGGAGAAAATGGAAAAGATTTGGAGAAAGTAGGCAACCTTCTCAAAGCAACAGTATTTATTATGTGTTTCTATTAGCATGATAGCTCATTCTGCTCTGTCAGATGCCAGGTTGATAATTTGCTGGTAAATTGATGCCTGGTAATGAATAAATTTTCTTATCTAGCATATACAGATGTTTTCATCCCTATTGCCTATTTTAAGGTTCATACCTTGACCTACTCTAATATCTGAGCAATGCCCACACAAATCAAGCCTCAAAGTGAATTTCCTCCTGGAATTCAATTTTGGTACTTTGCCCATTAGAGTCCCTGGTGTAAAGTGTGTGATGGTGTTCTGCCCTGACTTTAGCATCTAGAAGTTACACGGCCAAGTCTAAACTCATCATTATCCCTGGAGATTAACAGGCTCAAAGGATCTACCAAAAGTAGATATTTACCACAGACTTCCATTTAATCAGGAAGATTAAAGTAAATAAATACCAATCTGTGATAAAAACAAGCTCTGAAATGTATAATTTTCTTGAGGAAAGTATAAACAGTTTTAGTTTTAAGCAAATCCAGAACTGTTTTCAGGGTGACGTTTGGCTGAAGGCTCCCAGTGTCATTGAATGGCACTCTGAAGGTAGGTTTTGCCTGGGTACTCAGCAAAGTTCCTGTTCTAAGGAAGGAAATTCTGTCAACTTAAAAAAGACTGGCATTTTGCACAGCAGAACTAATACAAGCCATCACTTACAGACTGTTACCATAAAGGACTGTGAATTTATTATTTAAGATGCAAAAATGCTACTGGACTCGGTTTCCCTAAGTCTATAAACTAGACCCCAGACAGTTTTAAAAGCTCCAGGTTCAGCACTTGTGCCTTTTTTACTAGATACGACATGATTACAGAGCTCTGGCCTTCTACTGAGTCAAAGACTTTCCTGAGAAAGGTTTACATGCGGACAGACTGCATGCACACATCCACCACATATGGATTTCTTCTGCTTTCTACTTTGCTGTTACTCACAAGCTACCTTACACATCACTTTTTAGCTAGTTTGACACAAAGACAGTTTTGCATTTATTTGTGTATAGACATAAGGAAGACATTTTTTATGATGAGGGTGGTGAAACACCAGAACTCGTTGCCCAGAGAGGCAGTGGCTGCCCCATCCCTGGAGACGGTCAAGGCCAGGTTGGACGGGGCTCTGAGAAACCTGATCTATTGAAGATGTCCCTGATCATGGCAGGAGGGTGGGACTAGATGACCTTTAAAGGTCCCTTCCAACCCAAACTATTCTATGATTCTATGAACTCACCTGAATCCTGCTTTTCCCCCATTTATTTCACTACACCTCAAAACACTTAGCTAAGGAAATAACACCTTTTAAGGAAACAGAAACATATAAAAACCACACTGACACAGTCACTGTCACCCAGGCAGGAAGTGGCAGAGTGTAGCTTGTCCCAGGCCTGCGTGCAGTTGTCCAGGCATTGCTGCATCCAGTATTTATGTGACTGCTACTCAGGGCTTTCCATAAAAATAAAAACAAACACCAGAGGGTGAAACATGGGCTGGAGGCTGTGAGGCTGCTGGAGGTGGTCAGAATTGGCAGTAATTTCCTCAGCACAGAGGGGACCTATATTGCTTCTGTGGGACAGCAGGTAAAAGGGGCTGAATGGCAGCCAGTGAATCTTCTCTCAAATATATATGCCAGGTGAGCTTATAACATGACCTTGCCCCTGGTGCATACCTTGCAGCTGTGTTTCTAGCTGTGAGTAGCACCCAGTCCATTTTTCACTTGTGTAAGAACAGCAGAATCATGAGTATTTCCAAATGTGTGTCACACCAAGAAGAAACAAATACATATTTATATTTATCTTGCTTTGTGATCATGGATAAAAGTCTTAGGGACCCTCCTGTAGCAGACAGATGCAGGTATACACAGGAACCTGCCAGAGAAGATGTTTTCTTAACTTTGAAGGTTTGCTGTAAGGGCATCTGTTTCACTGCAGGGCAGTGATGCTGTGGCAATGAGTGCATCCCACCCGCATGCAGTGACAGAGGTGCTCAGGAAAATGAAGAACACCATCTGAACAACATTTAGAGAGTTTCGGAAGTGTTTTCACTGATCAGACACTGCTGATCAGGAGATATCCTGTGGGAATACAGGAGTCCATAGCCAGCATGTCATATTTCACACAAGAAATGATTTTCAGCCTTCCTCCAGCCCTGTCAAAGCAAGAAGGAACAGAGAGGATGGAATTACATGTGACCTTAATAAAGTTTGATTTTGGCTGGGGAAACCACGGTGAGCAGCAATAAGGGCTGACACTGGAAAGCCCCCTGTAAGCTCCAGGGGTGGGATTTTCAGGGGCAGAGCTGCAGCTCACCGCATTGCAGAGGCTCCAGGCAGCTTTCACCTGCCCTTGCCGCTCCAAGGGCTCACCAGCTCTCTTCGGATGATTTCCCCATGTTGTTTAATTACAAGATCTTTCTGGCTCCTTTCATACTCCTACACTGGGGGTTCATTATCTGAGTCCTCTATTTTCCCACATTGTCTGCTCTGAATGGTCCCATACAACACTAAACAGTGGCAATTGCGCCAGAGCTCTTTCTATCTTTGAGCCAACGAGCACCCTGTAAAAAAGTCACACATAAATACAGCACACACAAAATCTTGTTATAACTGGGAAGTTGTGAAATAGGTGTAGTATGAAGAGAAAGGAAAGGAACTGATTTTATGAGTACATTAACAGGGAGAAATACGAAACAAGGAACCCTCCGCAGCAATGACATTTGGAGCCTAAATCAGGATGACATCCACAAAGAGACAACAGAGAGATCTTGCTGTTCCTGCGATTGCTGCAACTGCTATTAGGACTCCTGCCATTCAGCAGAGCAACTGCTGTTGTCTTTGGGAGCACCAATTCAGGATCTGCTTCAGTGGCTGTAATTTAATAGTAAAGGCATCAAAGGTTGAAACTGGGAACTTGGCAGGCATGCCTGGGAGAAAAGGGCTTTTTGTGTGCAAATCACTAAACCTTCACATTCCTGCTGCAGCTCTGCTTCCCTCAGTCATCTTTTTTCCAGGAAATCTACAGCCTCAGCATGTCAAAAATGAGATAACCAGTCAGTGTTAAAATCACAGAGGTTTATATTGAGCTGCAAAGCCAATTTGAGAAAATTAGAGAGCCAAAGGAAACAGAACCCTCCCTTCTGCCCTTTTCACAGATGCTCCTGTTGAGCTGGACCCTGGACTGCAAGGCTGTGCACTCACATGCTCAATTATGGATTCAGGCATCAAACTTCAAGCTGGAGCAGTTTGCTTAAACTCATGGCCTCTTATCCAGGGCTCACAGAAACACTGTGCCTCCCCTGAGTCACAGCCTGTTTGCATTCCCCAAGCCCATGGCAAGCACAAGCCATGGGGTCAGCTCCACCAACAAAGCAATAGGCTGTGCACAGCTAGAGTAAAACCTTTAGCACCTGTGAGTCACTTAACCAGACTGTATGTACCCATGCCAACAGGAGCCGATGGCCACGCAGGCTCCAAAGAGACAGCAACAGTCTGCATGCTTTATAGGTCATTTCTAAATGCCACGGACAGCAGCAGCAGCATCTTCATCATCCTGAATTTTCAGATGAAAATTCAAATTTTCATCTGAATTTGCCATATTTTTTATTGGGCATATTTTCATTTTACTTAGGCTACCACTCTGCTCACCTATATTTCCTTGCTGGCCAGCTTTGGGTGTCATTTTCATTTGCCTGTGGACTCTATATCACTCACAGACACATGGCAGCTTGGCCGACCACTGAGCCCACACAGCAAAGCCCACTGCAGGGGCTCTGCCTGGTCCCAGGGAACATTGCCCTTTTGCACTCATGCTCCTCCAGTTGTCATTTCAATAAAAGCTGTGGTAAGCTGCGAAAGCACCAGTGCTGCAGAGCCTTCCCAGGGCTCCTTTGTCAGGCTGACAGTCATCACGCAATTAATACATTTTCACAAAGACAGCACATCTTGTTGGTGTTTAGCTGGTGTTTAATATGTTAGGATGATGTGTTTTGCTGGGATGAGAAGTGAGATCAAGCCTTAGCACTTGGGTCTGGTGCATATGGTATTTTTGAGCACCAAGTTGAATGCAGGTTGTGCCCATGTCTATGTAAGCCAAGTCCGTCCCAGAGCATCTGCCACAGGGGCAGGAGCAGGGCCAGGCTGATCTCCAGCAGTGCTCATAGGGCCTTCAGCAGAGCCCAGCTGATGTAGGACGGGGATGATCCCTCCAGCCAGAACTGGTTTATTCCCCATAAACAACCTGTGTAAAAAAATCTCTTCTGAAAAACTTACATTTTCCAAAGGACCCAGTTTCCTCTAAAAACCCCCCCAAATTATGTCTGATGCTACTATATATACAAGCAACACAAATGCATCCCCCCTTTCTCCCAGCTCCCTTCCTATGCGATCCACGGAGAGGAGGCAGAGTTTTGCAGACAGAAGCTGCTATTCAGTTTATACAACCTTTAAAATAAAAGCAAAGTAACTTCTGGAAGGGCTGTGTAACACAAGGGTGCCTACAGCTGATGCTGCATCATGCTCTGCTGAGCTTCAGAGAAAAGAAAACACAAGTGACTTTGAGCGCCACTGCAACTGTAACTGATATTCTATTTGAATTAAACATTCCATTTACTGTCACAGTCACTGTGACCTTTTCAACTGCAGTTTGGCTCTAAGTGACTGATGTTCTTCACATTACACATACGAAGCGCAACAGACTTGTTCTGTCAAAGAATGAAAATAGCTCTGTGGGTATTTTGTGTCCCTGTTTTGCAGAGATATAACAACGAATGCAATAAAAAGTAACGGTGTGGAAGGGATCACACTGCTGGCTTTCCAAGGGTCGTGTCTATATGGCTTGTGAGGAGCCCTGGCATTTCCACCATTTACTGAATTAAAAATCAGTGCTAAGCAGCAGCCACTGTGCAACATGAAGGCGTGCAAAGTCAGTGCGGAAAACACAGGTTATACTCCTAGGGGTGAACTTCCAGAATAGACGTGCTCTCAGTTGGTTTTCTTTATCATTTAGGGACTGTTACAGGTGGATTGCAATGATTTTATGGGGAGAATGGCCCACCCGTCCTCCTGCTCCCACCTGTGTGGAGCCCCGTCAGGAGGATGCACTGCCAGAGCTCAGAGGGAGCTTCAAGGTGCTTGCCCGCACCCTGCATAGCTGATGGTTTTATTTCTTTCTGGTTTTTTTCCACTGGTTTTATTTCTCTCCTCTCAGAGATCTGAGTCTCCTTCTTCCAGAAAATAGAAAGAGCACAAGTTTTTTAAGCATCTCTGCATTAGTGAGCCCCAGGGATTATTAGATTGGTTGGAACAGTAATAAAGCCCATTGCTGTGTTGCACTTTTCTTGTGTCTCAGACTGTGTCCTTTCCAAAGCACTTCAAGGCCCCTCTCTGGATGCAGTATATGTCCCTTCAGGACAGGGAGAGGTGACACCAGGTGCGTCAAGAGCACACAGACAGCCTGAGGCACGTGGGAGAAGAGACCTGGTAGCTGGAAGAAAGGGCACAGAAGTCTTTACTGGCTGGTTTCTTCAGGATGCTAAAGGGTCACCTCAGGCATGCTCTTGATCACAACCAGCATAAAGCAGAGCTGAATGCAGCTGGATAGTTTGAGGCTGGGATTCAGCACAGTGCAGGAGATAATGTGGAGGCAAAAATGGCTGAGTAGGGATGAGGAGGGAGAATAAAATCTCTTTTAGTAGCTCTGCTGGCTTTAAGTGCTTGTTGAACTATAGCCTGGTTTTAATACACAGAGATACACCAGAGATCGATCTGCTGTTCAGGAATGAATGGCCTGTAAGCATGCAGAGACCAGTGTCAGGTATGCATTGAGTCATGTAATCAACCACAGAAAAGTACTTTGTGGTACTTTGCAACCTTGTGAAATCCCAGGTTGACCCGGGAGAAAAGATGTTTCGACAAGAGGAGTATTGCTCACTTTTCCAGTCAAGGGCTGCTGCAGTTCCGGCAAAATGAACCAACTGAAGAACACTACCTGAAATGAAAACGGCCAGGAAGCAGAAATCATTGGGGATGGTACCTCTGATAAGATACGCATAGCCTATTCAGTCTCAGTGCAGATGTTATCATCCCATGGACGTACACTGAGCATCAAAAGGCTTGGCTATAATAGTCATGAGACTCTGTACTTGCACAGATAAACTGGACAGATGAGAAAGTGAAGGGGGAGAGTTCACTGAGATCCCGCAGAGGAACACAAACAGGACACTGAAGCAGCCAAGAGAACGGGGAGGCCAAAGGCACCCTTCCCCTACAACGCTGGTGGCAAAAGCCAGAGGTCTCTGAGCAGGTCACAGTCCAGCCATCAGACAGACACAGAAATAATGACTAGAGCAAGTAGACTAAGCTGAATTATGTGTAGGACATAATATATAGCTTCATATTCTAGAAAGCAGAGGAAAGAAAACTGAGGAAACCCGGGACTAGAGAACTCACACAGTCACATAGCAGGTTGGCATTAAAGGGTACAAACAGGATTCACTCAGTTTAACATGGGCCCCAGCCTGTATTTCGAGACTAGTCCTTTTTAATGGACTTCATGGACTAATCCTTTGAACCAAGCACCCAAATTCTACATCACACATGGGGTGAAGGATTTTCTTTCACAGGTTTCCAAAGGGAGATTCAATCTGCTTAATACATGTGCCTAAATTCATAACCCACTTGGCTAATTGCTCATAACTAACAAACTCACAGCTACCATGGCTGTTGGCTCCAAAGTCAGCAAAGTCTCGTACCAACACACAGTGATCTGGGGATGGAGAACAGCAACCCACACCACAAAGGTGATGACTGATGGCGGAGGTGAACCCCATCAATGGGTAGAAGTGGTCAGCTCTCCTTTCTCACATTCATCTGTGTCAGCGCCGTGCACAGAGGATGCCCACATAGACTTAATTCACCTGTATACTCCGACTGGAAAAACTATGTATGCTGCAGGTGAATAATGTTTTGTATTAAAGCACAGAGTGTGAGGCGAGAGCCAGGCTTACCTCCCACACACATCTTGTGATATCAATATATGTGACTCACCCTTCAGCTGCTCCTGTAAGAAACCGAGCAATATTTCATATAAAACCTATCTAGAGACTTGTCTTCAGAAAAAAACGTTATCCCATGCCTCCTTCCCATTGTTTTATTGTGGGGTTTTTTAATCAAGCTTTATCTCAAAGTAATGCATTCTGCCCGGAGCTTTTCACACACTCCTAAATATCACACAGGTATGTGGATTCAGCGAACACTTATTCTTTGTGCTCTCCTAGCCATTTCCTTTCTTTATTGGCAGGAGCAGTTTTCTGTTAGGAGATATTAGGATAGTCAGCTATAACCACAACCCTTCTTCTGTGCTTTGCAAGACTTCCATCCTTATTCTTGTCCCTTCACAACTTATTCCACTTCATCAAGAAACAGGCAAGAACATTCTGTACCCTGTTTGTAGCTCTCACTGATCTCCTGCCGTTTTCCAATATTGTGGGTGTTAGTTTGCCTCCCAGGAAAGAAAAAAATATGTTTTTCTTACATTAACACCATTACTGTAAAAACTGCCAGGAACTCCTTTGCAGACTGTAAAATCTACAGCTTGTAGATGTGTAGCCAGACCTTGCAATGGTTAGTCATAAGGTGATTATCCATAGCAGTTGTGAGCTTGTTTTAGAGTTCAGTTACTAGGCAAGCAGATTGTTTATTTTGTGCATATTTGCAGCAGTTTGTTAGGCTTTGCCAGCACATAATTGCTGCTGATTAATACTCTCTTATCTCATCTAAAGAAAGACGATGTGTGGGCCACTTGCCATGGGTACACTGATTGCCATAAAAAACCTCAGCATGGATATCACTGTCATTGTTTTCTCATATTTAAAGGAGATGAGGTAGCTTTTGACAAATGAGGGCTTTCTTATGTCTAAAAGATAATTTCTTCAGCTCTATTTAAGTTAGTTAACCTTATTGCACATGTCAATTATGCTCTCAAATTTCAGACTTTGTCATCACAGTTAGTGTTTTGCCTGGCACTTTGCGGAACTGCAGGGGATGAAGATCCCTGCTGCAAAGAAACTTCCAATCCAAGAGCTAAAACGGGAGCAACCAAACACTGGTGATGTGGGGCAGAGTTATCAAATCACCCTCATATTGCAAGGTGAGATTCCAGGAGATGAGGGGTCCCTGAGAATGTGGAAGCTCATGGGCTGATGAGAGCTCAAGAGGATGCATGCGTGAAAGCCTGCATGGTGCTCTGAGTGTAGCAGGGCAAGCGCTTCCAATGCCAACACCAGTTTGCCTGTCTGACCCGTGCTGGTGGTGCCAGCCTGACGGGGAGATGTCCTGGCTGGGTGAATGGAATGCCTGGAAGGGGTGCTGAGCCCATCAGTGCTGCAGCTCGTGGCAGCACGGGCCAACTGAGTGCTCGGTGGCTGTGTGAAAAGCACAGCCACCCTCCTTAAACCAAAAGACACTTAATAGCATAAACCACTGTGTGAAGATTTTGAAGTCAGTGAGATTTGGCACCTGAGATATTGCTCAGGTTACTGAAAAGGCAGAGAGAAACAAAACAACCCTCGCAAGACTGCTTCGCAAGGCACTGTGCAGCTCAGATTCAGCTGGAGAAGATCTGTTTCCCTCCCATCACCCTTCAGTTAATAACTTACACTTCCACCGTCTCCTCTCTGTCTTAGCAGCTAAACCATGCTTAGGAAGCGCAGCCCGTCAGATAAATAACCTTGTCAAAAGCTGGAAGCGAACAGAGGAGGAATTAGCAGCGGGAATAACCACACGGAATCTTACACTGTTTCCTCAGTAGCTTTTTTCGCTGTCCCCGCCGCCCTTCCCGCAGCAGCACGAGGTGGCAGCACCCGCCCGCGTTTGGGAAGAGCTGGGCTGTCTATCGAGCAGCCCGGGTTATACCGGTGTCATCTGCGTTTTGAAAGCGTTCTCCCCCTCATTTTCCAGCCATTTTGTGGAAATCAATGTCCAGAAGGAAGATGAAGGGTTTTTTTACTCAGCCTCCGCATTTAACTGTTTTGTTCACTAGGAATAGAGCTGGGCCCATATTCCAAGCTCAGTTAGAGCTCTGCTCAAGTCAGTAATGTTTAAACGTGACATAGTTAGCTGCCGAATTAAAATCCCATTCAGGAAAGCTGTTCAGCTTCAAAAAGCAGCTATGAGGGGGACTTGCCGCTTGTCAAATACCATATGCAAGGTAAATGTGACTAAAGCTCACGGGTGCATATCTGATGTGAGAGCACAGAAAACCCCACTGCTCTTAGGGAAGGCAGTAAGGAGTGCTGCACTAGCAAAGCTGATCCCACCCCAGTGTCATCTTGCTTGTGCCCACTCAGGAGGCACTGCTGGTTTCATCTCCTGATTAAAATACTACTTTTCTAATACTTCTGATTTAATTGCTGCAACACAGAAGACCCACATCCACTGCCTTCGGTGGGATTCAGTTCATGTTTTTATAACACTGTCCAATTGCAATATTGCATTTCATTGAGGAACACTTTTCTAATTGGAAGAGCATGTGAAAATGTATTGTACTATGCAGCTATTTCCAGCACAAACAACTCAACCATCTTGTAGAGTTTGAATAAATCTTTAGATCAAGTTCACCTCCTGAATGACCCATAGATCAGTGCTGAGCTCTGCTGTGGTATTCAATTATTTATTCATGATGTTTTCCTCATTCACATGACAAAAAAAAAGATTTAAAGAGCCATTATGGTGTTTATGGAAGTGTTAACCAATTAAAAGCTCAAGGTTGCGTGCTATTTCTTCTGAGCAACAGAATAAAAAAAATCAGGAGAATGATTGATACAGTTAATATATTTATTGGCATTAGTACATTCTCTTTTATTGCTGGGATCAGGGTGACATCATTCATCATAAAGACAGCATAATTGTCTTTGAATGTTATAAAAGGTGAAATTCATTCTCCTGGAAATTAAAGAGAACATTACAAAGCTTCAGTAAAAAAAGGGGACTGAGTGATACAGATGATAAAATGTACTGGCTTTAAATTTCTGTCCATAAACCTGGAATAAAGCTACTGAGAATTAGTCCAAGGTGAAGATTGTAATGCAATAACCTGAAATTAGTTTAGGCGTTCCTCTAATCTCGTTTTTCATACTGTAGGACTATTCATCATAAAATCTGTTTTCCTTCATTGGCAGTATTTCAGCTGTCTACTCACTGAATGAAAACAGTAAAGGAGTGAAGACACCAAATGAAAGATATGTTATTTGTTCTGGCAGAATTAGTTCACTGTCAGCAAAGCAAAGCAGATGGTGCGGCATCTACTACCTGGTCTTTGCTCCCCACACTCAGAACTCTGAGATTCTGACTCCCCTATTTCATATGCAAGTTTGGGTTTAGGAAAAGGTCTTGACACCCTGATGCAGTGTCACTCTCATGGGATTTTAGTTTTGCTTAGGGTTTTTTTAATCTCCCTGGGTAATTTCTTATCTACAAAGAGACTTTGAGGACCTCTATGCTATTCCTTTGAAGATCAGCTCTGCCACTCTTGCCTGCATCAAATAAATCTCACCCTGTGAGTCCACATTGGGTCTTCTCTCAGTCTGATGCTGCCTAAGAAATGAGATTCAAAAAGAGAGAAGACAGTGAAAGAAAAGCTGAAGCTTCTTACTCAGGGTTCTACCGGTTGCACTAAAGCTACGTGTTCATCTTTGCCTGAGCAAACCTTTCCAGACCTGTCTCATGCTTCACCTTGTTTGCTGTGGGAGCGTCATTCATACAAATTACCCCTGGGGAGGGAAGTTCCCATTGCAAGATGGCCAGCATCATTTTTCAAGTTAGAAATCAAGTGGACGTGCCTAGTGACTTAGAAGAACTAGCCTTCTGAATTATGCAATAGCTGTATATGCCTGGGTTAATCCAAGTATGTTTAAAATTAGCTTTTAATCTTATGCAAGCCCCGATGTTCCCAAAATGAAATTGTCAGTGCAAACTAGACCAACTAAGCAGTATTAATTAACACCAGAAGAAAAACACAAAGGATTCTCTTTGATCATTGCTTAGAGACATTTTGTGCTTACCTTTAATTTCCTCTCCTGAACTGAAATAGCAAGTTCAAGTTATAGCTCTTTGTTAGAATAATAATTAAAACAATCTAGCCTGTGCATATACATTTTTTAGCTAAAGGACACTAATTATGTGCATACCTTAAGGAACTAATTGAGATTAAACCTGCAAGGGAGCATCCCTTAGAATCTTCAGGGGGCAAAAATGCCTATTGAACATGACAGTGGCACCCCAAATCTGCACTTTTCATTGTTTTCTCTTTCTTCAAAGGTATTAAGAGAATCTTTAAGTCTGCTTCTGAGCCTTACTGTCAAAATGTACAGCTTTTTAGACACCTCTGTGAGGGTTTCTCTGCCCTATGGATGTTGAAAGAGAAATAAATAATGGGACCAGAGGAGCTTCTCAGCTGATGCTCACTGCATGGTGCCCTGATGGGACAGACCAGCCAGAGGGGACAGGCACGCTGCCCCATTACGTGTCCAGACCCTGAGACAGAAATGGCAAGAGGAATGGGATGCCACTGGCATTTCCATTGGGAAATGCTCTTCACTGATCATTGTGCATTCACTCTTTGGATATGAAGTGGGGCCAGGCAGGCCAGCTGGGCTGCACAGACCCTTGCCGCGGAGCGGATAGGGAATCGCATGCTCCAAGCCGACTCCTAGGCTTATCTTTACATGTAAGTGAGAAGAGTAAGAGGAGTATTGTGGATGCACCAGAGAAGGCCACAGCATTTTACCCTCTTATGCAAAAAGTGAACAAAGGAGACAGTCTATCAACTAAGTTAGAGGCAACTAATCTGGAGTGAGCAAAAAGGAATTTGCACCATATTTACCCAATATTATAGGCAAAATTTTGAGATGTGGAGAAAAGTTACAGTGCACTCTCAAAACCAAAAAAATATAGCTAATCTGGGGTCAAGTCTTTCCCCTTGTGAGAAAACCTGGAGTAATTGCATTACTCAGTGCAGCTACTCCAGGTTTTAGCACATCCAGTCCCTGACTAAACAGGGACTCTGCAGCTGTCCTAGGCAGGATAATGATTACAAGAGATAATCTTCATGTTTCAGGAAGCATTGCTGACAGAAGTTGGAGAGAAATGTCTTCTCTCTCTTCCACAGTAGCCAGAGTATTTCACAGCTATCCAGATGCATTATGAGAACTTTATGTCTTTCTCTAAAACAAATGGTGGAAAGCATTGTCAGAGAAGGCACAGATGGATTGTATTTCTTCAAGCCATATATCACTATGGTTAGCTAGAGATTAAATTTCTCTTTTGTATTTAGGCAATCTTGCCTTTATTTTCTTACTAATAGCAGCTAGAGGGAAAATGCTATAAATCTGTTTGTTATGTATGCACCACATGACTACTTGGTACTTACAAGCAACACTACTGCTGTTGTTTAAATCAAGGGTTGGACTCAGTGTTAACAAAGTCGGGATCTGTTTGATGGTCCTCCCCCCACTCCATCTCAGTGATCACATCACAGAAGCGCAAGGCAGGAGGAGGCAAGGTTACAAATACTGGCACTGCTTCACATTGACTATTTTACTGCCTCCGTGTTTGTGCTCAGTTCTTTGCAAACTCCTAAAGATTTACATCTCAATCCATTCAAATCACTGTACAAGGCTAGGTTAACCTTGACAAAGCTGTATCCTTCAGTGCTGCATTTAAAGTTAGAAAAATGGAGTTTCTTCTTACACAGCTTAGCAATTTCTCTTCCAAATCTGCCACGTTTAATTGCCAACACACAGCAAAGTTTTCTGCTGTAGACATTACCCAGAGGAAGATGGACAAAGTAAAGCAAACTCAGCCATTGAAAGTGCTTTGGCTTCACTCAGAGAAGAACCTATAAGGATGTTTGAACAGAGGAGCTCAGGTATAGGTGCACTGCATCCAGCACTGAATTGATCATGTTCTTTCTGTTAAAAGTAAAAAACAAAGTAGGCAGTAAGCTTTCTGTGTTTGCTGCCAGGCAGAAAACATATACCCTCAGTTGCTTTCATTATAAATAATTAATTATCCACCAGTTCAAGCCACATAATGGCTGCTGATTATTTGAGTTCTGTAATTGTTCCAGTTCCTTAACACTTACCAGCCATTAACCTCAAATAACAATAACAATTTAATAACCATTTATTACCAAAGAAATAGATTAATGACAATTTCAGGAATCTTTCTTTTCAGGGAGGTCGTAAGATGTCTCATGGGATGCAAATGTTTAAATATTCAGGTGCTCAAGACGACGGCCATCGTGTTATATTTCTGTGTGTGTTTGCAGACAATGCTCAGCGCTATAATACGGTGACATCTCTGTGAACAGCCTCTAGGTGCTGCCACAGTACAAATAAACAGGACCTAGTGCTGCATTTGTTTCATTGTTCAAAAGAGACAGTAATCTTTTTTTTCAACTGAACTGGTATTCTAGCAGGGTTTTAAATAGATACTGAGGAGCAGTAATTTTCCTTTGCAATTCGTTGGTCAACAGTTTAATTGCAATCATTTCTCGATAAAAACCAAACAAAATTTCCATGCGTCAACATCCGTTCTGAAATGAGAAGCCACTTTAATACATGGTATGTGGAAGTGTCAGTGTATTATAGAAAGGTTAACATGCACCTTAAATTTGAAGTTATTTTGCTTTGTTTCCTCACCTACCCAATCCTGTACACACACAGATTTGGTCTGCTCTGATTCTAGCAGGGATGCCTCCCTCTCTCCCCACAATTTCAAATGATGATCAGTTTCAAGGACTGGAAGCTGATGGAAATCAGTTCAGTCCAGTCCAGAAACAGAGGCAGGTTTTATGCAGCTGTTTAAAAAATGTCTTCCAGTGGTGTTTTTCATTTGCAGACCAGACTTCACAGAAAAACAAATCTTGCCCATTGGCAGTTCCCAAGGATTTTGCTTCAGTGCCCCCATCCCACAGATGGAATAAAGGAGCACATCTTCAAAGAAAGTGTCCTGATTTACATGGAGGATCTGGTCCAAAAGCACTCCTCAGGGAGCACAGTGCTTCTCAGCCTTTGGATGCAGCTGTGCACCAGACCCAGGGGCTCAGTACCCATCCCTGGGACCTTTGGTAAGGCTTGTCTCCATGCTTCCATAGATAAAATCTGTAAGAATCATTTTTATATAAAATCCCCCACCTCATTCCCATATACACCACTCATAACTGCAGCAGCAAAGCTTCAGAGATGCTAAGGCTGGGTGTAAGACTGACTTATACCATGCCAGCGTCAGGCTTTCCAGCCTGAAGGCAGTGTCACCATGCCTTGCTCTCAGCCCAGCTCTTTCACTTCCAGCAAGGTGCCCTGGAACAAGCTGGCAGTTTCACATGGGAAAGGGCAGTTGCAGTGACAGTTCCCCACCAGCATTGTTATTATTTATGGTTTGGCAAGGGGGAGAGAGGCGCCTTCTTTCTAATTTGAATTTGTCTGCCTCCTGGTAAAGCCCCTCTCTATGAGTCTTTTGGAGCCTGCTGAGAGGACGGGTGTAAATTTGGCCTCAAACACAAATGGACTTCAGCAGCTACTGACGTGCCTCTCTGGGTGGTGACTTAAATCCTTCCTCTCCACGTCAGAGCTGAAGCGATAAGACACGTCAGTGTCTGAAGGGATAAGAAGTTCGGTCAGCAACTAAAGCCAGGAATTGGCAGTGCAAAGATTGGCAGGATAAAAAACGTATTTCCTGGTGTTAACTTATGAGAAAGATACTTAGTTCTCTTATGCCTCCTAATCCAAGGACTTAATAATTACTAGATGAAATTACTTTTATAGCCATACAAAAATAAGAAATTCTTCTCCCACCTTTCACTCCCAGACTTTGAAAAAACTGTTGTAACTCCTCACTTATCTTTATCAGCCAAACTATAATGTGTCCATGCAGAAGATAAATGCTGTTATTATTTAAACTTCCTAGCACCAGCTCCCAAAAATGCTGACAAGTCACTAATCCCAAGAAAATGTATGGTAGTTCATTAAAAGTGAAGCACACAGAAATCATCCAGTAGATTGCAATCAACAAGATTCACTGAACAAACGCTTCGTTCCTCACCACTAAGGTGACAGGTTGTTCTCTGGCCTTTCCTCCTCCTCTCAGTGGGGTGTTTGCATAACAATGAGCACAAAATAAAACAAATGAACAAATAAGACTTCAACCCCACAAACAAATAAATCATCTTTTAGAGCAAGCACTTAGAGATGCACATTTCCACCTTTTTCAGAGCTGTCCTGATTGCCATTGAGTGGTTTTACTCATTTTATTTAACCTTGAGTTGAATCTGAACGAACACCCACTGAGCAAAGGGGAGTGATGATGCACCTGGAGTCATGATGGGTGCCCAAAACCACATAATAAGGAGCTAGGAATGCCCCACTCAGCAAGCTGCCTTCCAGGAACCCTCCGTGAGCCATGGAGAAGGAGGAGCTTCCTAAGGGAGTCCATTTCCCCATAGCCAGGCAGGGATGCCTGGGTGTACTAAGACATCAGAACGGTGTGGAAAGGGTCTCCACACATTTGCTACGGCAATGCCAGTGTGGCAGTGCTGCCACTGTGAGGGGTAATCAGATCTTGCAGACACAGGGAGGAATTTCCTTCGCCTTACTGGTGTTGGCTTGTGCCACAGGGAGCAGGACAAGCTCCTCAAAGGAGCTCACAGCAGAGGGAGTGGGGGAAGAGGGAAAAGGGCCAGAAATTAAGCTACCATCTCTGCTTCATCTCCCCAGAAACCATCCCAGAAAAGAGCAAAGCTCCAGCAGGTAAAGTCAGCACAAATAACATCCAAGGTCCTCATCAAGTTTATTGATGGCCAACAAGGGCCATCTTTTATGGGCTCTGGTAAAAGACCCTACCTCTAAGGGTGATGTCTGGGGGCAACAGATGGATGTCTCCATGTCTCTCCAAGCACAGGGTTAGCAGGGCTTGCCCATGGTGTCGGAGGACATGACCAACACAATCTCAGAGAAACAAGGTGGAATAGAGTCAACGGCTCCATAAGGGACCTTGGGAAAGAAGCGAATGTGAATCTAGGTTGTTGTCATGTCAGCAGGGTAGCCTTTAACATTTTGAGCTAATTGCTGCCTCGGAAGCACAGCTTAGTGGGAACACACAGCCAAGGTTAGAATCACAGAATCACAAAATGGTTTGGGTTTACAGGGACCTTCAAGATCTTGTAGTTCCAACCCCCTGCCGTGGACAAGGAGACCTTCCACTAGGCCAGGTTGCTCCAAGTCCCATCCAACCTGGCCTTGAACATCCCTGCCGGGGATGGGGCAGCCACAGCCTCTCTGGGCAACCTGTGCCGATGTCTCATCACCCTCACAGTGAAGACTTTCTTCCTAATATCTAATCTAAATCTCCCTTCTTTTAGTTTAAAGCCATTCCCCCTTGTCCTATCTTTACATGCTTTTGTAAAAAGTCCCTCTCCAGGTTTGTTGTAGGTCCCCTTTAGGTACTGGAAGCTGCTCTAAGGTCTCCTTTTAGACCTGAAATTTTTTTCATACAGCAACAGGCTTAGCATGGAAAACATACTTTTTTTAAGACTTGCTTTATTTCTTTAAACATGATCATTAGAAACAGCAGATGTTGTTGATCACACCTGAAGTGCTTTAGGGAAGTAAATTTCACTGCACTGTTTGTGTAAAATGAGGGCAGCATTTATTAACTCAGCTGAACCACTTTACCCAGTGGAAGCTGGATTGCCTGAGATGTCGTAAATTGCAGGGAATGGGAAACTAAAGCACTGAAGTTGTTGTGTTCCCATTGGATATTGCAAAGGAAACTGTGCCTCATTATCCTCCCAACCATAATGAACAACTTCCCAAGAAAATGGTCTTATATTTCTAATTATAAAGGGAAGAAGGCAGGGTTTCTATCATATTTATGTCTGGCACCCTTTCTTCTAGGAAAGCAGATACGATTTCCAAGCACATTCACAGTTTACATTTAAATATTTTTGATAAAAATATTTAACATATATTGATACAGACTGATACAATTTTATTTCCTTCTGAATTAGTTCCTGGGTGCTGTGTAAGGAAAAAATATTCTGGTTTTGCTGTTCAAATTGATTTTCCTGCTCTTCTCCAAAACAAGCTAGTGGGGGGGGGGGGACAAAAAGCATTCTTTGGGTGGAGCAAAGGCTTTTTCAGGCACTACAATTTCACTTCTACACTTTCCTATTATTATTCTATTACTTACGATTTCCGTCCCATCACTAACACTCTCTGGTCTGTATCATAATAGCAGTTTCTTTCCAAAGTGGTTTATATCCAAATGAAGATAAAATGCACTGGAAAAATCAGAAATGAAGCTTTATTTGTGTGGAGTTTTTGGGGAAGAAATGTTTGCTCTGTTTAGATACAGACATATATCTGAGCATAGACATGAAAACATCTCCCCTGACATGTATAATGTTTTCTTGTTTGGTGTTACGGAAGACTAACTACGGCACAAACAAGAACTTCGTGACCTGGAGCTCTGAGGTCTTTCTCCATCAAAATGGACAAAAAGGAGTGATGGCATCTAGGGAATGGAAGACCAAGACCAGCATGTCATTACTGACAAAGAATATCTGTGGAATAGAAGGCATCATCAGAGAAAAAACTATTCTGCACTGGGGAAAGGAAAAGAAGTTGAATATAACAGAGTGTGCAGAGGAAGTTAATATCCATGGAGATGAGTGATATGTTTAGACTGACAGCTGAGAAAGACAGTTTTGACAGACACATATTAGATGAATTAGAGTAGGATGATGCAAGTATATATGAGATTTTTTTAACCTTCCTTTTTCACTTCCACTATTTTTCAGCTAGGCATTCCCTTACAGAACATTTACAATCTTAACTCTGGTTGAACAAGGCTTCCACCAGGATCCAGAGACTGGTGCAGGTGAGGAGTTAGAAGGTATTTTCTAGGTGAGGCAGAATACAGGTTTGCATTGGTGCTTTCAAAGGCAGGATGGGTTTGTATTCAAACCCCTGAAACCTGAGACTCGTGGCAAACATCTCAGTGATTTTTGGAAGATTTTTACATAAGCTTGATAACATGCAAGATTTCCAGACTCTCTTTGGCTCAGCAAAGGGTGCTAACTGTGATGTATGAATGGTCTCTTTTGAACTCCAAAGCCTTTGGCAGCTTAGCTACAAATTTACAAGTTATTTAGAAACATTTTCTAACAGGAAAATGTTCTAATAGGAGGTTGTCAGCTGAGTAGTTGGAGGCTGCAATGACGGTACTGAGCAAGCTGGGCTCTAGGAAAACATGAGACCACGTATGAGACCATGTGAACATGTCTAAGTTTGGCTTGAAGATTAAACAACCAAACGGATTTCTCAAAATTTCTTAAAACCTGATTCTGCTAATGTAGCTGTTATTCATGCCAAGAGTCACACTAACATCACCAGAGAAGCTCTGTAAAGCTCAATGTGGTATGGATTGCTGATTTGAGCTCTGTAACCCAAGAAAAACTTCGCAAATAGATTTTTGAAAATAGAAGGACTTAACTTCAGATATGGGAAAATCAGAAATCGTATCCTTCCTCCAGGCCTGAGTGCTTGACTTTCATCTAACACAGGATAATACATATTTATCATGGGGAAATGACAAAATTTGACTTGCCTCAGTGAGGAGGCAAGATCTCACTCTTACCCTAGGGGTAAATTTAGATTGAACTCCGCAAAATGCCTTCATTTGTAAGTAGAACCTCTGGGATTTAGGAAGCAGAGACGCATTCACTGTTACAGGTGCTTGCTTTACTTGTCACCTTCTTCATGTTCCCAGACAACCACAGGACTCCTGTGCAAGCACTGGTGTTGAATCCTGCATGTGCTCTTCTTAAACCTGATAGACAGAAAGCCTTTCTGAAGCGAGGGATTCTGTACAGCTCTGGAGAAAGGCAAGGCAGCAATAGCTGGAAATCATTACAATTATGCCTTCTAGAGGTTCTTGAAGTCAAAACCCTCCCTGAAATGTAATAACATGTTTAACTTGGACTGAGAACAGAAACAGAAATAGAGCCATACACCAACCTGTATAACATTACGCCCATTTAATTGAATTAATTTAGAGACAGAAATATGACAGGTTGCTACACATCCAGCTATAGAGGATAGAGCTGCTGTGTGCAGAGCAGGCGGCAGAGCAGCTTTCCTCCAGCCCACCTGCCTCTGCCCAGCTCTGCTGGCTTCTCCATCCTTGCTCAGCCCATCTTTGTTGTTTTCCTATGGCCTGGGCTGAAATTGTCTCCCACTGGAGCTGCAGAGGTGTCCTGCCATCCACACCACTGTCACCAGCATCTCAGCCTGCAGCGTTCCTGTGCTGCCTTCTGCATCGCTAACAGTCTCTTGCCACTCTCTCCAGCCCCAGTTCCCAATGCTTACATTTGAGATGTCTGAAATTGAATTTCTGACTTTGTGTTGTCTTAAAGTCATTTATTCAAATCACTGAACATTCTTACAGCCCAACAGGGTTGGGAAGATGGCTGCATCCTTCGTGAGACTGCTCCCTGGGAAGGAGAGACCAGGCACCATCCGTCACATTCCCAGGTACCAGCTATTCCAGCTTCCCCTGCCGAGCTGTTCAAACTCCACTCAATGCTCACCACTTCTTTCCTGTCCCTGTGCACAGCCAACTCACAAATATGCAGCACTATGAAAATTAAATTGAATTTAATAGCTAACTAAATATCACCATGGGCATTTTCCAATTGCATTGTACTGGGAGGGGGACAGCCTCTGCCATGTGCTATGTAATCTCCTCTGCTGAATACAGCAACAGCCCTTTGAACAGACGTCAATGACAGATCTAAAGCTTGGCTTTACAAAACTTAGATGTCATAGACTTCTTTCTGTTTAGCTTAATGTAAGGATGGATAGGTTACCCCGCCTTCATTTTGCTGATCCTGAACATTTCTCTTTGGATGTGGCAAAGGAGCAGGTAGTTATTTTTTTAAAGTACTACAAGCTCTTAGGAGTGTTGAAAGTGTTTTCTGCTTTTAAATGTCTGCAGTATCTTTACATTTTTCCCCTCCTGATATATAGAAGTTGGGGGAGGGGTTTATATATGCCTTTTTATTCTTTCAGTATAATGTCCATACAGTCTCTTGTTTGTCTGTAACTGCTAAAGATACAGTCTTCAAATAAACCATTATCTGCAAAAGCTCTATACATTAGGCAGAGGAGCTCTAGGAGGAAACAGAGAAAACATTTAAAATAATGAGCAAGTTGCGAAAATTAATGCTTTTCCCTTGATCATTTGAGTACAACAAATTATAGATCATATTATCTGGAAAACTCCCACTCCCATCTAATAGAGGGTCATAAACCTAAATCGCAACTGGCCCGTTGCAGACTGGTTGCTCAGGATGATGAAGTTTTGAATGTTCAAAGTCAAAGATCCCAGTCCAATACATTTCCTATACTGCTGTACTCCAGAAAAACAAACAAACAAAAAGATGAAGGGCCTTAAAAGTTGTTACAGCCCTGACTGATCTTTTAATTGTGGACACAGAGAGCACATAGGAATTTTGAGGTTCTCTTAACACTCCAGATGTGGACCTCTCCCATGTAGAGCCTGTCTGCCATCTTCTGCGGGAGGTGGGAGTGCTTGGGGCATCTGTCTCTTGGTCTCATCACCACTATCTCAAAAGACCCCATTACTTCAACTCCATTATCAAAGCTCTCCTCCCTGCACCCCTTCATTTTTGATCTAACTCTTGAGGACAAAGCGAAGAAAGTAAGCCACAAGGTTCAGAGCATAGCTAAGCATCTGCAAAAAAGAGAAGTGAGTGAGGTTAAGAAGAGAGAGAAGAGGATGGCACTTGGTTGTATTAGTTGCTCCCAGGATGCTGTTTGACTAGAAAAACTGAACAATTGCAAACTGGATTTGCCAGCAAAGGAGATACAGGATCTGCCTGAAGAAACTTTGTCCACATCTCCCACCTCTCGCAGAAGGTGGCAGACAGGCTCTACATGGGAGAGGTTCATATCTGGAGTCTTAGGAGAACCTCAAAATCCCTGTGTGTTCTCTGTGTCCACATCTTCACCTGTCTTGAGTATTCCTGTGAACTTCCCTTTGGAAGTCCCTTTTCATGGTACCATGAGTTCAGGCTTCTCCTGGTCATTTCACCTCTTTTCAGACTTTGTGCAACTTCCCTTTACCTTGCTTAGATCAAATTGTATATGGTCTCTCATTCTTCCAATTTCTGGGCCTGTAAGAGAAAGTTTTTGCACATTGCTTCTTCATTCCTTCTTTTCTACTACGATTAATGCCTTCTCACACAAGCAATCTTAGAAGCCCTGCTGTTTTCCCGTACTGCATCTCTCCCACTGTTCTATGGTGCTTGCACTTGAATCACAGATTATCCAGGTTAAAAGTCTCTATTTTTTTGTGTCAATCTTTCCAACCTAAATCTGGAGATAGAGCCCGCGTTAGGAAACTGCTGTTTCTACATTCACTGAGCCTACACATTTCAGCTCATAAGGTTTTTTTCAGTCAAGGGCATTAAGAGTTGTGTTTCCCAGATAACACTGGTGTGCAAAAAAATATGCCTTTATTAGATGATCATAGAAAAATTAGATATCATAGAAAACCTGTGATTTTCTTTCATTTTGGGGGCAACTCTACCAGTGGCCACACCATGAATGCTTTGTTACTACATTAGTAGTCTAATAACAATAATGTGTTTTTAAGTATAAACCTGGCTTATGGTATTTATAGACACTCAACTTTCATAACCTCATCAGACCTCATAATTTTAACACACACAGATTTTCCAAAGTGTCATGCAGGACATTCAAGGGATGTGTGTGGTCTTTTTGTGCAACTAGGACAAATATTCTGTTTGCCAAATAGGACCCTAACTTGCAAACTGAAGTTCAATGGCTACACTGCAGTGGAACAGCACAAGATGTTGCATATTAATTGCCTCTTATCTAGGAAATGGCACAACATAATGAAGTGCTTGGATTCTGGCCATGACTCCAGTCTCCTGTGTAGTTCTGTCCTCAAAACTAGATGCCAGATCTCAGAAACCCATTCTCGCTATCTACCTTTTAAAAAGACTTGCAGGTACTGTGTTAGGACAGCGCTGCTTTCAGATGTCTGTGGGTGCACAGGGCACAGAGATTGCACAAGCATCACCTGCAGACAGATGCTGTGCACACATTTCATGAAGCTGGTGATTAACTACCCATAGCTGAAAAGTTACTCTTTACCTTTCTCCTTTCTCTTCCACACTTTATGTCTCACTCTATGGTACATTTTGCATACACACATCCTTTGAGTGAGGATATTTTGCAATATCCCTTGCTGAGGTGTCACAAAGTGAAAAGCATCCATCTCCATGTGCCAGACAGGTTCCTGCTCTTACTTGGTGCTTGGCTATGGGACAGCTGTCAGGCAGCACTCATTCTTTTCCTGGCTTTCTGCATAGGAGACTTTTCTTGTCTGCAAGTCAAATTCTTTTGTCTTGGCCTCTCCAAGCCCTTTTTGGCCCGGAGATCAGACCAGTGTCCTTGTGCCTGCAGGCACTGGAGAGATTTCCTTTCTGATGCTGTAACCTCCCTTCTCAGGCATTGTACAATGGGAGATGTACACTTGAGTACAGCACAAAAAAAAGGAGTGCAGACCTGAGACAATCCCCAGTTATTAATTAAGCCTCATAGTCGCCATGGGAAGCAAGTGGTTATTACCTTACCTGAGGGGCAGGAAAATTGAGGTAGTCTCCCAGGGTCACGCTGTGGAAGAGACTAATGAATAATCCTGTAGCTCAGACCTGAGCTCTGATTTCCAGACCATTTTTGCCTCTTATGTGATATTGCAGCATCAGAATTACAGTGTAGAATTCTATTAATAATCACTAGTCAGAAATACGGCACATCTAGCAATAACAGCTGGGGGAAAAATTAATAATTTCCTTTTTAATGTATTTCCTTCTGTTCCACAGTGTTTGATATTAATTAAAAGAGACCCCTGAGCAGTGCAGAATAATAAAAACCTCAGTCAGTCATAGCTGAGAATGTGCTAAAACTTTGTGTGTTAAACTTTCAGGCATGGCTTCTGGTTTAGACTGACGGTGTGCTCTGCTTCTTGTTGGCATGTTTTTAAAATCCACATTTTCTGGCAAATCAACTGAGTCACCTGAGGGGGTCTCAAATCCAATCAAAGAGCGAGTGACAAGCTTTGCTGTCTTGTTATTTTTTAGTTCCCTATCAAAAAATTTATATGGAGCTTTACCTACATTATAGTTCACTGGTGCAAGTAATTTCAGAGGGTTTTGGCAAAATAAACCTCCAGTGAAAAATATTCTTAGTTAATAACTAACATAAAAAAGACAGAAGTATTTTACCATCGCTATAAATTGTGAGTTAGTTTTAGAGCTCTGCTGAAGTTAAAATAATATTATCCTGGGTCCCAGGCCCATCAACAGCCATGGATGTCAAGTGATAGGACAGGTTGTCTGCTGTGAGACTATATGGGTCTTTATAAGGCCAGTTGGTCAGGAGAATGTATCACCTGCTTTATTATGGTCAGCTTTGGACTCACAACTGATCTGGAGCTGTAGCATACCCTGAAGGCCCCTAGGTGAGCAAACTTTCTGATGGACCATCATCTCGTAAGCAGTCTGACCTTCCTTTTATAATCTGTCATTCAAACTGAACCAAAAGCTTCTCCAACTAAAAAACTTTGCCCTTCTCTTCACCTCACTGTTCAGCATGGTCCCATTTCACAGATTCAGTGTGTCTATGATAGTTCATAACTGTGTGGTGCTTATTAGAGTATAATTGCCTTGGGAGATCTGTGACTCGGACTTGGCCTGCGCATGAGAAGGCAGCACCAACACAATCTTGTGACGCTTTTAGAGATGTGCACATGTGCACTCTCCTCCTTACTGAGTTCCAATAACTTTCAGCCTCAAGGCAACGTTCATGCAGAACCACCCTGCGTGTCACGGATCAAGTGGAAGACAGTGACTTACCTTTTCTCCTTCCTGATAAGGGGAGCTGGTGGAGCAGTTTTTGGTTACAGACCCCAGCAGAGTGGTGCAGTGCTCAGCTGTGGCAGGGGGAGGCTCCAGGCCAGAAAGGACCAGCTCTGCTGGTCAATGGCATGGTGCATGGGAAGGCTATCCTCATTCAGAGACATACCATGCAGCTCTTGAAGTGCAGCAATTAGATTTTTAATAACATAATCCCAACACAGTAAGATCCTGATCCAAATTCAGATGAAATTACGCACTCTTGATGACTTCTGGGAAGTTTTAAAAATCTTGCCTTATTCTCCAACACTGATTTTTTAAAAGTTGCTTTATTTAATAGTATTTACAGCCTGTCAAAGGGTTCAAATATGCCTGTCTGCAGATACAGAGACATCTTATTCTTAAATCATGAGGCCAAAATCGCTTCCCTCTGGCTAAGGAGTTCTCCTGGCAATGGGACTGAAAAGTCTTTCTCAGCCATCGGGCTCCCAACAGCCCCATTGACACTTTGATGTGGATTTTGTCCTCTGGAGGGTCAGAGGAAGATCCCTCATTACTTCTTATGGGTCACTGAGTTACTGAAATCTGTTTCCTATTTTTGCATAATTCTTTAGGCATAATTTAAATTTGATTGATAGAGAAGAGGTAGATGTCCCATTTTCCTCTCAGTTCCTCCAGATATACAGTTCCCCCATATTAGGCCTCTGAGAAAGAGATCTGCTTAAAAGAGATTAATAGTTTCTGGAGAAATAAAGCCTCTTTCCTCCAGATGATATAATCAGTAACTCATTCTAATACTTAAGTCTTTTTTCCCAAGCAGACCAGCTGCACCAATCCATTTCCAAGATCAGCCCTACCCACAAACATGACAGATGAACGAAAAGAAAGGAAGTGGTTTTTCTAGTAATTTGAATTTTGCACACACTAATGTTCATGAAAGTACAAGTGAACTCAAGGGCAATCACTTACATCCTAAAGCACAGAAGATGTAGGCATAACTAAAAGCGAGAACTAACTACACAGCAATACCAAACCCAGCTGTTTATGGACAGGAAACAGCCTGCACTCTAACAGAGAACCACTCCTTCAATGAAGCTGTATTTGCATATGCATACATTTCTGAGGTGATAAACAAGGCCAGAAGAAAAGACAGAAGACCCACAGGAGTTGTGCTTCACTCTGGAGTGGCAGCTGAAGACCAGGTGAGATACCCAAGTAAGCCAAGATGTCTGTGTTTTAGGCAACGCATTGACATCCTTCATATTTTAGTGGAAGATCATGAGTTATTTTTCTGCACTCCTTCACAATCCATGTTTCCACTGCTGAAGACAAAATCCTATAAGGTTGGGGTTTTTTACCTCTACATAATCTTTCACCATCTTCCATTAAAATAATTGAGAAAAGAAATTATAGGGGAGGAAAGATGCATAGCCAAAAATCTCTCATATTTAAGGCCTGCAGTGAATTATTTGTTCTTGTATCTCATTTGAGCCCTAGGACTCCTTCAGCAGCCAAATGTGTCCAGCAGTTAAAAAATCAATAGACTCCTGCTGAGGATTAAGTCTCTTCCCATCCCCTGCGCTGATTTGTTCTGTAACCTCTGACAAGACCACTTTCCTCTTTGGCTCCCACCTTGTCTGCTTTTGAAACTGAATGCAGTAACAGCCCAAAGAGTGCAATGGGAATTCCCAGTGCTGTGGAAGAGGGTATGCCCTCCATTTACTAACATCATGCACTTCTAGTTTCTTGGCTTCCAGCAGCAGCAGATTAAAGATATTTGCCTCCTTTGGTCTTCCTACCCTTGCCCACCATGGCCAAAGCTTTCTCTGGAGAGCTGTGTGAGATCCACAGGGCAGCATAAAGCAACCGAGATGCAAGCTCCAGCATGCCTTGCAGTGAGACCCCTTTTCCCTGCCAAGGCCCAGGGAAATTAAGAGCTGAACAGGCATTTGCCAGCACAAAACTTGCTACAGATCTAACCAGGACCTATATTATCACTGTAATTTAGAGCCACATCTGTACTTAAGTATATGGGTAACTACAAGCCTTGCTGGCTTTATAATCACGGTATTTCTGAGAACTGTGACAGCTGTGTTAAAAAATGGGATCATTTACATGGATCCCTATGCAAGATCATAAACCAGGTTTCTTCCAGACCTAATACTGCTTCATAATCTCTAACGGTTAGCTCCCATACTGTTTGGGTTGCAAGAGAGTTAATTTGTCACCCTTATGCCTTCCACCAACAGTAGGGTAAGAGCAGCAGTTTTAATTAAAGGTTATATGCAAACATTTCTCACCATTTCTGTGTGACAAATGGCTCTCCTCACCCTGAGGGTTTCCCTGCTGCTGCTGGTCAGATCAAAATGCTTCCCTTCATAAAATTGCACATTTTTGTTAAAACACACACACAAAAACAGTGGTGATTCTCACAGCTTTATCTTGGGCTTCTGTGTGGGAAGGAAATTCCTTTCTGTCACCCTTACTATTTTATCTGTTTAGGGCTTCACTCCAGAGCTGATTCTGTGTAGAGCTACAGCATCTGTATCTTCACATCATTAGTCTGTAACTGCTTTAACAAAAAGACTATTTTCTTTTGCATTCATGCCTAGCACAACTCATATCTCAGCATTAATATACTGAAACAATATCATAAATCTTGGAAGTATTTTCTTTTTAAGTCATTTCACAACATTATGACATATAGTGAAATAAAACGTCCAAAGCTATAACTATGCAAGCTATGTTAATGGTCAAATAATGTGAAAAATCATACAAATAAATATATGTCTAATTTAAATGCTCTGGGTATGTCTGCTGATTGTCTATTGTATTTCTTCATGGTGTTGTGGTTTGTTTTTTTTTTCTCATATTAGCTTTTATTTCTGACTCTTTCTTTTCCATGCAGCCCTCTAAGATAGACTGTTCTTCATCTTAGCCTGTGGCTATCTAAACCATATTCTCAGCAGGCAGTTGCTACAAATGCTGATGTAAATTCATTCCATAAACTGAAAGAAAGTTTTGATGTGATTTTCTTCATATCAGCATATTACAGTGGATCAGTCGAATATCACCTGTCCCTTGTGTCATTCTGCTCAATGCAAATTCATTACCATGTAGTATTGGATCAGCACAGATGAAGTCTATTTAGTACAGTTTTCTGTATGAAAAAGCTCAGCATCTCTATAAAGCCCTCAGATTCTGTGCTGATGTGGGATCTGGTGATATCTGGGCTCAGTGGGAATCTTTCTTGTATGAAAAACTTTTCATTGCCTTTTCATTGCAGGGTAGAATACTGAGTTTCAACAACATTAAGTAATTATTCCAATTGACCAGGAAAAGAGGGAAAATACCTGTTTACAAAGCTTGTTCACATTCTGAAAGTTGAAAGAATGGCTTTGAAAACCACTGTATATAATTCTAGACTCCACAAGGATGAAGAAACAGGGAACAAGGAGGAAAAGGCTTAGGGGAACAAAATAACACCTTCCAGTGCTAGGGCAAAGGAGTCTGAGAAGACAAAGCCAGGCTTCGAGAGCTACCTGATGGGAAGATGTGAGACAATGGTCATCAGATGAAATAAGGGAGATTTTGACTAGTCATAAGGGAAAACATTTTCCTCACAAGGGCAGTCAGCACTGGAACAAGTTACCCAGGTAGTTGTTTGTGGTATCTCCTTCCCTGCAGATGTTCAACTAACCAAAGCCCAGAACAACCTAGACTGAATTCAGGGCTCTCCCTGCTTCAGGCAGGAGATTAGGCTAATAACATTCCAAGGTCCTTTCCAGTCTCATTCAATTCTGGGCTTGGCGAAATGATGCCTCAAACTATCATTTATGGTATGTTTTGACTTGTAGTTTTGTGCTATGAAAATGCAGGCATGGGACCTGCAGGTTGCAGTACATAGGGGGAACAGACTTGGTGAAAGAAAAAGAATATTGTTTATTCCTTACTGAAAAAAAGTCAATGCCAAGCATTTTCATAAAACCAAAACACTGAAATTCCAGCCCCTTTTTATAAAAGCTGGAGTAAGTCCAATGGAAGAGAATGAGGGAAGAACCAATTCCAAATGCTATTTTTGTGAAATATGGATGTTTTCCAGCCCCAGACTCCACCCTGAACTGCTCTCCTCTGTCACCAGGTTCCATGCAGCCCTTCTGCTTATGCAGTGGTGAAACAGATGGAGGTGGAGACACCTTTGCCTCCAGCTGGCCTGGCCCTTCTCATCTCTTCTCAGGGCGCTCTGTTGGGGTACAGAAGCTGGAGTTGGTGTTCTACTGGTCTCTCACATCCTCTGTGTGTGCTGATCCAGAGAACTATTGAATAAAAGGTCACCACCACTGTTCTTCTAGTGCTTTCTGCATTTTTTCTTTAATCCAGACCAAAGAATTTCTTTTTCCTGTGGAAATTAAATGTACCACTTCATTTTGGATTTTTTACAAATAGTGTGTTGAAAATAATTCCCCTACTCATAAACACCAGAGAGGATTGTGTGGGCAAGATCCTCAGCCAGCACAAACCGCCGGGCTCCATTGCTTTTCATGGAGCTGTACCCCAGCTGAAGGTCTAGTCTGAAACACGTATCTGGCATCCGATCTATCAGTCCACCTGAACCATCCTCCCGCTCATGCCAAGGCTGACAACACTTGACCTCGCTAGAGTGATAAAGTTCACAGTCAAACATCACACACACAAACGCCTTGCATAATGTACCCAGATGTCTGGAGCCAAACAGTGGGACATCTGTTTTCATCAAGCAACCTTCCATCCTTACTGGATATACTTGGCTGTCTTGTGTCATAATTCAGGTGCAGTGCTTCAAATATATGCAGACACTAATGTATTTATTTCAATGCACAATTATTTAACTGCAGGCAGCTGTGACATCCAAAAACTGGCAGGCACAATCCTCTCGAGTGCCACATCCACACTTATTGAAAGTTTCCACATCAATATACACAAGCCAGGGGTTGCATATGTTTGGAGCTCTGCACTTGTATATATCTGCACCAAGATATCCCCAAAAAAGAGTTAGAGATTTGTTGCATTTCTTGCTTTTTAGTGATTGAAAGGTAGGCATATGCCCATATGGGCAGACCTTTTCTGTTCCTCTTAGAAGGAGAAAGAAATATCACATTTACCCTTCTTGGCACATCAAAATCAGCAAAAGGGAACAAGATATATATTGAAGAAAATGATTGCCTATTCTTAGCTCTCAGCACACATTCAAAGCTTAGGACTTTGACAGTTCTCGGTATAGCAAAAAACTCCCAATGTGAATCTCTCCTGATAGTTGTTAAGGTCCTCCTTGCTCTTCCAAACTATATCAAATTATCCAGGATCTTATTTTCCAATTTGCCTGTTGTTCACTTCTAACAGCCTTGTTGCATAAGTTGTTTTTGCCTGAATAACAATGATGAATGAGGTTGCAATTCTGTTAGGAGATGTTTCCTGAATGGTTTGTTTTATCATGTCTCCCAGTATTTTTTTCCTGAGCTTTTCCATTGCCTTTGCCTTTGTTTGCACTTGTAAGCAAATTACTTGGGTATTTAGCAAGCTCTTCATCCTCTTAATTTGTGTATGCTGTGTTTGAACTTACAAAATCTTAAATGATTCTTGAACAACCCTTTGCCTTCCACAAGTGTTATTCCAGTTGCAGCGTATAACTGCATGTAGTTATTGAATGTGTTGCAGTTCTATTAATCCTTTCAATTCAGTTGTTTCCCTCTGCATCCACATCTTTCTCCTCAAAAGTTCAAGAAACCATGATGTCTGCCCTATTGTCAGTGGTGACCTTAAAATTTGCTACTTTGACTGAAGAAAATAATAATTTTTCTGATCCGTTCACTGTTCATTTATTAGTATGGTTTAAAAAGATATTGAAACAAAAAGTACATTTATTTTCATGGTTTAAATACACATTCAGAGTTTATGAAATGTGTGGAAGTCACTAATCACCTTAGGTAGTTGGATGGACCTGGGATAACAGGAGTAACAAACAGATCAACCAGTTTTCAGATTAAATCACAGAATCACAGAATGGTTTGGGTTGGAAGGGTCCTTAAAGCTCACCCAGTTCAACCCCCTGCCATGGGAAGGGACACCTTCCACTAGACCAGGCTGCTCAAAACCCCATCCAACCTGGCCTTGAACACCACCAGGGATGGGGCAGCCACAGCTTCTCTGGGCACCCTGTGCCAGTGCCTCAGCACCCTCACAGGGAAGAACTTCTTCCTAATGTCTACTCTAAATCTACCCTCTGTCAGTTTAAAGCCACTACCCCTTGTCTCATATCACTACATGCCCTGTAAAAAGTCCTTCTCCAGCTTTCTCATAGGTCCCCTTTAATAATATTCCTCCGTATACAAGGCACATTGACACCAACTAACACAGAAGCAAAAGAAAGTGAAAAGACAGAGAATTAGACACTGTTCCTGACTGACAAATGCAAATAGGTCATTAATCCTAAAATACTCATGCGGTATTTACAAAATATCTAGCCAAAAGCTCAGCTATAGTGTTCCCACTCTGCTTTTATTATTCTTGGGAGGATGCACCATTATGTCAGCAATAAAGAAGCATGGTTTCAGGGTTTGTCCATGGAAAGAGAGCAAAGCAGAAAGATGTTACAAAAGGGCCACCACAAGCTGCAGCTGTTTGGCTCTGCCAGATTTAAAGACCCAGCTCCAGAAGCACCCGCCAGGAATAAAAGCCACAAACAAATGTAGTTTTGCCAGCAAGAAAGTCAACAGGTTTCAACTTACACTAGAAAAACACTCCCAAAGGATTCTTTCCCTTGTGGTTTGATAGAACCGCAGTGCTATATGTATTGATGTAATGCAATAATGTTACAGTTTTCTCCCTTTTTGATGAAAGTGCTTTGTTTAAGAGTGGAATATGTGTAGAAGTTGACATACAGATAACTAAGAGGCACAAATTTACTGTGCGCATCGACAAAAGGCTCCCGTCCAGAAGAGCACAGAACCCTCCAGCTCCACGTCTGGTTGAGAGCCACATGGTGCAGAGGTCAGTACTCTGTGCCCTTGAATAACCTATCTTAGAAAGTCTAAAACGCTAGATCATTCCAAGGCACTTGCTGAAATCTGTTCTAATAACTGAGAGCCTCAAGGTGTTGCTGTTCCTTGTTTCTTATTTATTCTCATTTGCAACTTCTCTTCACTCTCTTTTCAACTTCAAAGCAATTTTCTGCTGAATCTGTATGGATGGGTAGAATGGTGTGAACTAGATAAATGTGAGATGAGAGCTAGAAGTACCAAATAATTCCTGCCGCTCTCTGGGGCACAACATAGATGGGTATTTAGCTTAAAATTGTTGCTGAATTCTTAATAGTTCCTCTTCACTGTGCCAAACTGTCCTTTATACCAACTGGCTGACAAGAAAGTGATGTTCCCCTTGTAAATAACTTAAGCCAGTAGATTTGCAGTGTTTTGGAGTTGCTGTATCTCAAGATACTGTCACATACTTCCTTCTAGCAAGAAAGATCCTACTGAAACCAGAGTAGCCAGTTTTCCCAGTTTTTATAGCTAAATGGAAGGGGAAGACTACAAAACTTCCTGTGGCTGAAAGAGCTGAAAGATGGCACTGTATATTGGATGTCATGTAAATGTGGGTTTGTGTCAGGAATTATTTTTTCTCAGCCAAGCACAGAGGGCAAAAAGCCATTATTCACTCTATGCATACAGCTTGCAGTATGAAATCATTTCTAGCAGACTGAAGACAGAGCTGGAATTATATCTGGTGTTTCCATACGTTAGTCGTTAATGGAAGAAGCCCAGAGGACCGTTCCTGTGGAACCGAGTCACAAAAGTGAACAGTGTCAGAGGCAGCTTTGGTGTTGATGGAGTCTGTCCTGCACAGGCACAGTGCAAGTGCTCCACTATGGAGCCCTTACCCTGAGGAAGCGCTCCATGGACGCATATTACTCCATCCACTCACAGATTGTCAGCCTAAACAAGGTCAGTCCTATATAGGCATCAAGGATGCAGCTGCCTACTACTATAATGTACATATAATAGATGATTTATTTTTTATTTAAAAAATCCTAACAGAGAAACTTAGACTTGCAAGTAATTCAAAACCTTCTTCAAGCAATAGAAAGAAAAGCAAGTATATTTTTTGATCAGAAAACCTGCCCATTTCATTTTGTCTTTACTCCTCAAGGTGTTACCATAACCCAAACTAAAAAAAAAAAAGTATATTAAATAAATGAAGCATTAAGATTTCTTTTCTTTTTAAGGTTAAGAGCAGTTTCAGTCAGAATCACACCAAGGGCATTCATATTTTTGGTGGAATAGGACACTATTGGCAGGCAGAGATGCCATCCCAGACATCCCACCCCTGCTGCCTATCACCACTCGCACTCTCAGAGGATATGACCTCCCCAATCTGCTGGAATAGCTGCTTGCATAACTGGTCCCCACATATTTTGCCAAAACTCCTACTAGAATTTGCAGACTAGGTTTTTCTAGCTGAGGTCTGAACTGGATGACAGAGTTTTCACACACTGAATATGTATCAGCAGGTCTGGAAAGGCAGTAACTTCCAAGGTAGTTGGCTGCTCATACAAGCAGAGGGGTTTGGACTTAGTGGCCTGTGTTGGCTCTGAGCAGGCAGGATACTGCCCTTGCTGTGAGAGCAGGAGTCTGGGCGTAGCTGAGCTCCTTGTACCCTGCACTGGAGCAGCCTAATGTCAGAAAGGGATGCCAAAGAGCTGCATCATTTGGCCTCAGTGACGAAGTGAGGTGCTGAGCTGCAACAAACAGACATAAACACTCCCTGGGAGATTGCTTTGGCATCTTTCATGCACAGTTGCATTGCAGCATGTTTTACAGCCTGCACATCTTCTGAAGACCTTATCTGTTCATTGGCTACAGTGCCATAACGTATTTACTTCTTGCAGATGATTAGCACATCTTGAAAGTATTTTTGTAAAGCTGTCTCTTGCACATGCCTCTACGCCTAATAAAGCTCTGTGTTGTTAAGTGTGCATTGCTGTCTGCTTAACTGTGAAAAACAGAAATGAAAAACAGAGAGGCTCCTGCGACTTTGCCAAAAGGTTTCATGTAAGTATTAAAAAATCAACAAGCAACCAACACATCCTCATGTTCCCAGTCAGAAAGCAGAGAGTTTTGCATGTAAGTGATTATTTAACAGAGAGAATAAATCAATCCTTCCAACATCTTTCATCAGATTAACAAGATTCAATATATCTCATGTGAATTACCTGTTTCCTCACATCAGATGTTTAAAGAACTGAGCAAAATTAGCACTGAAAACACTGTAAAATATCAGTAGGAAAAAGCCCACATTCACTGTCCATGAAGAACATGTTTTAGCAGCTGGTCCTTTAAACAGAACTGACATAATGTTAGCCCCGCTATCGCCCTTGCTTTCTTTCATCCTGGGCCTGGACTGCTTTCACAGATATTTTCCACTCAGGTAAGTCAGTTTGCACTGTTTGATGCTTATTTAGTGTGAAAGTGCTCCTGTGTAGCGTTGGCAGATTTCAGCAGACCACACCAAGGCACATCATCTACATGCCACTTTTGAAACTTGCATCCAAACAAATCTGAGAAGCCAACCACCTTGTTTCTAAGATGGTTGCCAACTTCTGCAAGTGCTGAAAGTGCCGGTGAATTATCTGTGCACCTCCTTTCATGGCCCAGTTTGACATCCTAATATGCGGGAAGATGTCCTGTCTAAACAAACGAGGACTACTAAGAGGAGTACCACTTGGGAGAAAGTCCTGGGGCACTAGAGGTGAGGAACAAACTGCCTTCAGCCGCCTCTGTCTAACTTCTTCATAGAGAAGTTTTGGAGCTATTGCTGTATATCTCATCTCTGCAGAGTGACTTGATCTCACCATATCACACTAGTACTCTTCCAGAATTGCCAACATGAAGCATGAAAATATGGTGTCAACCACAATATCCACTGTCTTTCATATCTCTCAGTGTTTATTCTCTGCTACCAACCCAACACCATGCATATCTCTCCAATGCTTTTTCAACCACTCTAAAAAATGTCAACACATCATAAACACACCATGTGGTGTTTGGAAAATGTTCTCTAGTGTATCCAAGTACTTTATCACCCCTACACATGGACAAAATTAAGCATCATCCTGGGCAAATAAAAGTCTTACGTTAACATAACCTCAGCCAAGGAAATGTGAAAGCAAGACCAGGAAGGCAGTACTTCAGCACTGCTTCTGTATAGCAGGTTTGGAGATGTGGAGTATACTGCTAGCAAGCCCAGTGCTACACACACATACAAGTAAGCCCTGTGGACACAGGCAACCAAAGCTTTTCATATGCCAGGAGAGACACATCACACTAGTTCACATCACGCTGGTTTTCCCCATTCCTTTTTGAACACACAGGGGACATTTGAAATGAAAGAGGAGTAGTGGTAAGGTTAACTACAAAGTAGATAATCCATGAGGGTAGAAAAAGTAGTGTTATAAATAACTGGTTATTGAATTCTTAAAGCTCAAGCACTTGTTGTTAATCACTTTTAGACTACTTTGATACCATGTGTGTAAGACCGATCATCCTGAAAACCATGACATTACCACTTACACAGATGGCAAGATCAGAAATGAAAATAAAAGATGAATCCATACGTATTTTGTGGGCTAATTAGATTGCTTTCAAGAAATGCATGAGTTTCTTTAAAGTAGATAACAAAAATGACTGACCATTAGATGCAACTATTTACAATGTGCACAAAACTGATGATCAGCATCCCCACATGATCAGAACACAAGGTTTTTCATATGTTCTTAAAACAAACAGATACATTTTTGCATATTTTTACATATGTAAACCTTCTTTACATAGCATCCTTTAATAACATGAATGAAATATTGACGATGTAGAAGCATTAAGCATGTTTAAACACTACAGGATTTAGCAAAGGACATATAATAGCTCTAAAGATGCCTTATCTAAGTAGTAGGTATTTTTCTTATCTACAGGAAATGTCATATTTGGGTAGCAAAGGGCAATATTGTCTCACCCAAATGCCATTATGCTTAATGTAACCAGTCACACTGCAGTGAGGCCATGGTCTGTACTGTTGATATCAACACCTCTTAAAGGCTATCCACTAAAATCTGACACCAGGATGAATACACCATTTCAAATTCCCTAATGAAAATTCAGAGGTCTATCATCATCTGCCATATTAAAATTCTTCACTTAAGAATGGATCTTACATCAGTTCTGTCCTTAGACTGTGGAGTTCAACCATCCAAGAAGACCCATTAGGTGTTCTTTATCATATTAATTTTGCCATTCAGTCTTCACCATTTTTGTTATCAGGATATCTGCATTTCTAAAGAGCCTAGAATGACAATTCTAGGTTTTCAACCATTTGAATTATTTTTATTTTTTTAGTCTCCCCTACATAAACAAATACGTTTTCCCCACTCTCATTTTTGATGTCGATTTTCATATGAAGTAAGAATCAACAGCAAGGTTTTTATTGTAGAAGATACACGAATATGCCTTCCAGTTTATTTTAATGCAAAATCTTTTGCAAAGATAAAAGCTGCATTACACTGTAAAGCAATTAGAGATCTGTGCAAATACTTCTACTACTTTAATTGCAGCACATCAGAGGAGATGCAATATTACCATCACTGAGTAATACTCATCTAGCTTTCTCTGAAGCAAATGGTAGACGACTATTGCCATCAGTCAGAAACAAATTGGGCTTTGGATATGTACCCATTTAAGTAAATTACTTGTTAGCTTTTTCCATCAAAACTGCGGTTGAGTTGAGCCTACCGTTGCCAGACTGAGATAAAACTCACATTCATTTACAGAGGCAATATGGAAGCGTAACAATTGCAGAACAGGAATTGCCTCGGCTTCTCTGCATCCTTCAGCCACCCACAATGGCAATGCTGGGCATGCACTGAGTTTGCAGGTCTCGGAACAGAGGTTTGCCTGCCTTGCTCTGCCCAAATTTGTCTTGACCTGCCTGGTTTTCCTGTTTTCACTTAGTTTTCTTCTGACACGCAATCAATCCAAGTACTGGATCATAAGATGCAGGTTTCTTGGACCTCTACAAAAGCCCAAAGATCTGCAAGAGAATCCCAGAAGCATGGGAGCATGTGCAAACTCCAAGCACCAAACTGCCTGCCTGTCTTTGCTGCCCTCTCTGAGAAATAACTGAGAAGTTGGTACAGAGTTTCTAATAGATTTTATGCCTGGAGAATACAATATGGTTTTTCCTCAGCACATTTACTAAATTGAATATAAAATTTGCCCATGCCATGAAGCTCTTAAAAAGCCCTGCATGCAATAAAGGGGTTAATAATTCAGCTTCTCCTGTGCCTGTAGACATTAGTTTTTATGGCTAGATGTTAAACTTTACAGTTACATACGTTTTATATGCACTGATCTTTATTGCCTAGACAGTTCTGCATTTATGAATCATCCTCAGATCCTTTAGCTATTTCAATCTAGAAATGAAAGTTAAAACACAGCATGGTACTAACATAGTTCGTTGGGGTTTTTTTAAAGGCAAATTACAAAGCAATAAATCCAAGACACAGTTAAAAATTTTAGTTTTCAGGAAAGAACATTTAAATGAATGAATACCTGAAGTGACACATATCCCAGTGAAATCAGCATTTAAAGAACTAAACATTGTACAAAATTAAATGCACGAGGAATAACTGGAGAATGAGACAACGATCCTTTCCTATATGTACATACTTACATACATACATACTTCTTAGACACTTTTTTTATAAAGCAAAACTTGTCTTCTCCCCAAAAGACAAGTGGAACTGCAAATTCTAATATAAACATCACTTCCCCTCCACCCTCGCTAAAATATTTCTGTAATTTCCAAACAATGCCATGTGTTCTGCTACCAAATTGGATCAAGAAGCTCATGCAGCTTATCCATAATGTTGTTGTCAGAACTGTTTCTGGAACATATATTTCATCCACAGGGTCTGTGTCTTGAAATGCAGTTTATTATTCTGGGCTCATGGCAACATTCAGCGCTTTGGATTCAAAAGCTGCTGACAGTTCATTTTCATTTCTCAGCCTCTGCATTTCTGTGTTTAAATCCAGTCAAGCCCTGGCAAGCTGATGACTTGGGGAGCGCACCTTCAGCTAAAGACATGGCGGAAAAGATTTTTATTAGCAGAAGATAACCATCAAACTAAATTACACCATAGGTCTTTAAGGACAGATAGATACATTTGGGTGGAAAAATAAAAGTAATTGCCATAAAACTCATCAGAAAAATAGGCACTTCTCATACCATTTTCAAGTGATATAGCCTTCTTTGCTAGCTACAGGGCAGCCAAAGTAATCCTTCACTGGAGAAGCAACCACTGGATGCATATTTATTAGCTACCTAAATAATTTGAAAAGGAAGCAAAAATAATTAGGATCAAAAAGGGAACAGTCTGAAAGCTGAAATATACCATCAAGAGCAGTCTGCAAATTAATACAGACTTAATCTTGTAAAGTGTTGCCCTCTGAATCAAGCCAAAAGTCACTTAAGCACACTTTCTAACTATAAACATGTCACTCAAGACCCATCAGGGTATAACCACAGACAGTTGTTTTAGTGTGGCAAGGAATAGAGACACAGTACCCAGCATCTTGCAGGATTGCACCCTTTATGCTCATTTTATATATCCTGGAGTATAAGATTTCACTGCATGTACCTTCCAATATACAGAGAGACAGAAGCATACAGATCCAGAAGTCTGCTTCTCTACTTACATAATGGCTATTATAATTTAACTATTTGTATAGCCCAACTTAGAGGGGCAATTTAAGTTTAAATGATACCATTTTTGTTAAAAGCACCTCCAGTCCAGTCATCAAGTCATAAGTACTTTTAAAATTAATTCCTCAACTTCTGTGAATATTTTGTCCCTAAAAAGCTTCTTTTTCCATCATTCTCTATTTTCTCTACTGTTTTCTTATTAGCAATAACAACTACTACATCTTGCAAAGCTGTTAAAAGAGAATTAAATGTCACAGAAAATGTTGGACACTTCCTAGGAATTATTGCATGCCTTTAATTTCTTAGTAAATTCAGGTTGATTTAGGTGTAGGCATGAGTTCTGCTACAAGGATAAAAGTTGCTGCCTTCTATGAGCGTCTCAGAAACTTTAGGGATGAAGTACAAGAGTTAGGAGACAAAATATGAACAAATTCCAGCATTCCCAGATGTTTCCTATAAATGCAAAATGAAACCATAATGTGATTTCATTATAGTCAATATCAATTTCCATTTTAACCCTATTACATGATCAGTGGATCATAATAGGTGATCCTGATAATTCTAGCTGTCTAATGTTTTCCCATTAAGTTCTGTTTTCATTGGCTTATATTTTGCCAAACACAACCATTTAGGCTGCATTTTCCTTCTTTACTCTAGTTGGTTATGTTTCTGGTTTGATTGTGGGGTGTTAGTACAGCCAGTTCAGCTGTTTCTGAGAACTACAGGGCAGGACGGGTCGGGGGGAAATGTCAGTAATTTTGCAAGGGCTTGAACTAATATTTTAGGTGGTTTTTTTAGTGTGCTCTTTATATTTACATATAGCAATAGGGCAAGGCAACTTTCAAAACAAACAAAATTTGTGCTGTGCCTGTGAAAAACCCCTACTTTGGGCAAATGACGAGATTCTAAATATATATATTTAATATATATTCTATATACATTTTCTATATATAAATTTTAATATATTTATTAATACAATATATATAATTATACATATATAAAAGATATTTGTACACATGATGATTGGCAGAACTTAAAAGATGTTTGCTGAAAATATCACTGGGCATCCCATCTGCACTGAGCATGCTTCGTTCCCCTCTGAAACAACTTACAAATGCCAGATGTGGCAAGCACACTGTCAGGAAAAGATTCATAACTCTGAGTGAATTTTCACTGCAGAAAACACCCTTTGGCTGGGGAAAATAAACAGTTAAATTGTGAGCAGAGGGGAAACCTTCTTAGCCCTAAGGAATTTGCTCCTCTGATTCTCTGCTGCTCCAGTGCAAAGTGCACTTCCCTGAGCTTCCTAACCCCAATCCCCCTCCTCCTGTCCCAGCCTCCTGGTTTTTGCCAGCCCACATCACTCCTGGGTGGTCCACAGAGAGCCAGTGCAGAACTGCAGAAGCCAGCTCTGTTACTGCTCTGTCGGAAAGAGTTGACTCCGTACCATATATTCCAACAGAAATCAGTCCACGTTGCTAAACTACTAACTTAGCACTCCAAATGCACTACATGCCTACCTGTAAAAACCAGAGTAAGACTCACCTCCAGAACCAAGAACTGAACGCACATCTCATGATCTACATTACTGTCCTACAATTAACACTGTGATCTCAGCAACCCCCAAGACGTCCCTCGAACCTTTGCCAGGCAGCTGGTCTATGTGTTACCAGTTTCTTCTTGAATTCACCCAGTGGACGTCTAGGCTGTGTGACTTCCTGTCTTTAGATCAGCACAACTGACTGTCCTTTGCAGATCTACTAAATGGAATTAGATGTGGTAAAATAATGTAATTATTTTTTTAAGAGATTTTTAAAGTGTTAAAAGACTACCTTGTCCGCAAGACTGGGTATTCCAAGTTAGGGAATATGAAGATTAAGGTTGCTCCTTGTAAGTTGTCACTTGGGGAGAGATGTGCTGGACTGATGAGCTCTAATTGTGCCATCCCTGTTATCTTGAAGTGCAAGTGGGTTTGATGGGCATGACATGAGCAACAACGACTATAGCCTGAAAGGCTGTAACTACATGAACACATGATGGTCGCCTGAACTGACCACCGCTTTCATCAGTGAGAAGGATCACCAGAGATTATCATATGTCTGCAAGAAGAACAGAGGGAACCCATTTATTTTAGTTCTTTGGGAACACAGGAATGGCTGATTCAGCTCCTGTCCCCCAGAACCATAGAAAGGTTGAGGATGGAAGGAATGTGTGGAGGTCAATTGGTCCAACCCCTCTTCTCAAGCAGGGCCACCTAGAACCAGTTGCACAGTACTGTGTCCAGGTGCTGCCCAGAACTTGCCCAGAGAAGCTGTGGCTGCCCCATCCCTGGCAGTGTTCAAGGGCAGGTTGGATGGGGCTTTGAGCAACCTGGTCTAGTGGCAGGGGGTTGGAACCAGATGACCTTGAAGGTCTCTTCCAACCCAAAACATTCTATAATTCTATGGGTTTTTTTAATATCTCCAAGCTGGGAGACTCCAGCATCTCCCTGGGCAACCTGTGCCACTGCTCATTTACCCTCACAGTGAAGAAGTGTTTCTTCATGTCTGTGTTTCAGTTTGTGCCCATTGCCTCTGGTCCTGTCACTGGACACCACTGAAAAGGACCTGGCTCTGCCCTCTCTGCACCCTCTGTTCAGGTATTTATACACATTGATGAGATACCCCTGAGCTTTTTCTTCTCCAGGCTAAACAGTCCCAGCTCTTTCAGTCTTTCCTTATAGGAGAGATGCTCCAGACCCTTGATCATCTTCCTGGCCTTTCATTGGACTGTCTCCAGTATGTCCATGTCTCTCTTGTTCTGGGGAGCCCAGCACACTCCAGGTTTGGCCTCACCAAGTTCAAGCAGAAAGGAAGGATCACCTTGACCTGCTGGTAACACTAAGAACATTAATTTGTGAGACTATATCATAAATACCATAATCAGGGAAAGCAAATTATAGCTCTAAATTTTAAGGGCTAAACAGTCCCGATTTTGTTTTTTCCTAAATTCTGTGTTCTTCATTTCCCCACCCTAACTTTTGAAAGTAGATTTCTGAAAGTATATAGCATTGGTAGGCACAATGAATAAAATATATTTACTGGAAATACAATCCCAGTTTTGGATTAACTCTTAACAATTCTATAACCTAAAGTCATGAATTGCATGTAAATATTTAATTACATACATTTAATTGCATTAGGAATGTACTTTTCTCTGATGTAGATTTATGAAATTGACTGTAAAAGAGGATGCTACTTGACTATCCTTTTTTATGACAGTATAAAACACTGTCAGCATTTTGATATATTGAATATTATTAATGTTTAACTGGAGTCTATAACTTTTTTATTAGAACTTTTCTTTGAATAATTGCTTCAAATTAAATTTAAATTATTTTTTCAAATACAACAATGTTATGGACATTTCAATTTCTCAGAATGTTGTTAAAAGGAAAGTTAAGAGCAGAGAGATATACCAGAGATTTAGCATTCACTGACATAGTGGAAGAACTACTGAAGAAACTTGGATTTCAAAGGGTCAGTGTTAGTTCCTTCTTATGTTTTACATGGAGTAGATTCTTAAATATAGAATTAATGACATAAGCATGCACCATATTGCCTGGTGAACAGTTCCAATTATGAACACCAGCAGCTTAGAGGCAGCCTTCTTACCCCACGGGTCTTCCAAGGCGAGCTGCCTCTGGACACCATGCTTCAGGCTGATGGAAAGAAAGAGTGTGCTGGAAGAGGAGCCGTGGTCAGCCCCCTGTGGCATGTTCAGAACCACTCACAGGGCCCTCACCATGCGCTGCGCTGGAGTTTGCTGCCTGAGAAGCCCTCTCTGCAGCACGTGCTGTGCCAAACTCAGCTTGAGCTGTCCATGATGGGGAGGTCTCAGGGTGTTTGCTTGGCCTGAGGGGCTGAAACCTGGAAGCAGCACTAGCACAGGAGCTACTGCATCAGCTGCTTCCACTCTAATCAAACCCCTCTCTGTACCTGGAGAGTAGTTTTTCACCATAGCTGGCCTCTGCCTAGCTCACTAGTACTGTGATAAGCTCATCAGTTAGCTTAAACAAGTAAGATGATTGCCAGAATGACTGGATTTAGCATTAGTGACTTCTTGTAATCTCAACATTTTTCTCACCGCATCTGCTGCCTAGGATTATGCTTTTCTTAACAGCTCAGCTACCTTGAAGTCAAAATATCACCTGATGATAATTTTTTCTAGTAGAAGATGGACAAAATTGAAGTTATAGCTTAAACTAACTACAGAATCAGTGGGGATGCCACAGCTCCAGTCAGATGTCATCTGCTGCTAAATCCAACCCTCCCTACATTAACTGAAGCAGCCTGGGTAGACCTAGTGTGGTTTCATAGCACACACCAGCACTGCTTGCTGTGGGGATATGCAGATACCTGAACTACTTCTAAATAAAATATATGTGTAGGAGAAGCCATACTGATGCATTATAACAGAGCTCCACAAGGATTAATTTTACTCAAGACTGCTGATGCAAAACACAGCACTCCTGTAGCTTGCTTCCAGCCCTCAGCCTCCCTCATTTACAGCTTGCCTTGGATAGTTTTTATACCACACCAGAATATGGCCCTGGAGACCAACGTTTACAGAATCTCTCCACTCTCGGCTTGCCTCTGCATAACACATGTGAAGGGTTAAGCAGAAGCATTAGCGGGTTGGAGCTCTGGCCTTGAGGGACAACGATGGGGTCTTGCTGCTTGGTGACTGGGGAAGGACCTTATCTAGCCCTCCTTCCTGTGCTGAAACCAGCCTCACGGGAGCCCTGGCCACCATGGGTGGGAATCACAGCTCCAAACCCACGTGCTTCTGAAGCATTGTGTGGTTGTTGGTGGTTTTTTGTGGTTTGTTTCATTTTAAATGACAGAAAGCTGTTGGGGTTGCAGTATGCCCCATCAATCAGCACACCACGCAGCGTCTATTTTAAACATCCTACCGAGTCCCACAGGAAGCATGAAATTTCTGATGACAAGAGATAAGAAAATATTCAGCAGGTTTTCTTAAACAATTTACACGTTAAGGGACTGAAAGGTCAGTGAGCAGAAATTGTGCATTATCTTCCTTGCATATGTATTGCTTGATGATTAAGTCAAAAATATTACAAATACAGATATGAGTGAAAAATATGACTATTTATAGGCAGAGATGGGAAAACAGAGGGTTTTGTTATACTGTTCATTTTGGTCCCTGTGCAACAGATTCAGAGGTGGTTGTGCATTGCTAGAGTTTGGGAGAGCTGCTTTTCTGTCTCCTATGGGTATTTTTGATCTTTTCCCATACCATACCTGCAAAGCTTGGGTAAAGTTACTAGTATAATACATTTTTTATCAATTCTTGGCCATCTCCAGTGCAAAAATGCATGAAAAGCTAGTTCATCCTTTAATTGGCAAGTGCAAATTAGTTACATTTCTATCCTACTGACTGCTAAGGGATTTGATCTTGTCTTCAAACACCTGCAGGGATGGGGGGGTGCCTCAGTAGGCCCAGTAAAACTGGCTGTACAGTTAGTGCTGAAAAATCTGCAGTTTGAGTGTCCTATTTCATGGGGTAGAAGTATGCTGCCTTTCTGGACAAGAAATCATCAAAGGGAAGGGGAAAGACCAAAGTCAGACCTTCTGTGTAGGGACTGTGCCTTGCCTCAGCTGAACTGAGTCACAAGTTTTCAGCAATGAAGTTTCTGTTATGCTGAATTTAAGAGTATTTTTTTGGCAAAAAGAAATGAAAAATAATACAGAATTTTTAATGCATGGGGCAGGCAACTGGGCACGAGGCATTTCTGGGCTTTTTGCCTGGATCTGTCATTGACTTGATTATATCTGGTGGGTCTGTTTTAATTTTTTAAGGGGAAAAAAAGGCAATAATCAGAATGTTAAGAAAATGGGGAGGTTTGATTCATTGCAGTATAATCTGTAGGGTCATGTTGCACGCTGGGTTAGGAGGCATTCAGTGTATTTTGGCCCTTCTCTATATTCATTTTGCTATTTGTCTTTACTATGTACTAGCTATAATTCCATGGTCTTCAGGGCAAATGCTGTATCTGGCTGTATGTGCACAGTGACAGCAGCAGTGCAGGACAGACATCTGTGCTGGCTTTAAATTATATATCTCATTAAAGAGGACATTCATACAGCCAAAGTCACGCTTTTGGTGCTTGAGCTAACTCCAAGCCGTGATGCAGTATACAGCATAGACTTTTCCCTATATAGGAATTTTCTACAGGGATGGTACGAACAGAGCATCTACCTCATGCTGCAGGGGACAGAGGAAAGGCTGCTTACTCTTTATTGATCCTTGTCAGAATTCCCTCTTCTTGGTGAATTTGTGTGAATAGGCTTGGTAGATACATACCTGTGTGCAACGGAAACAGAAAACAGCAAGAGAAGAAGTGAATGTCTCCCAGAAGCTGGTACGTTCTGGAGATTTGTGGTCCTGTTGAATCTGAGGTAGCTGATAAATCCAGAACAGCAAGAGCCTTCACAATGTGTCCATGGCTATCACCACGCAACAGCATCAACACCAGGTTTTATAACAGACCACAGCCAAAGAGGTGGCAGTTGCTACATGCGAACACAGACCACAGGCTACAGGGGTTATATACACTTAGGAAAGGAAAGGACTTCTGAACACCTTCCTAAAAACCACTGGTGCATCGGTACGGCCTCCTGCTTCTCAGTGAACACCCAAGATTGGCCTCCTCACTGCTACTGGACATGGGTAAAATGAAGGATTGAGGGGGATAATTGAATAGATGGTACCAAGTTACCTGCTATTAATACTAACAGCTTGATTCTATTGTTCATAATAGCTTAATTCATAAAATGTGTTTCAATAAATATTGGTGGTAGTCTGTATCTCCCCATGAGTGGTTCCCCTATATGGAAAAATTACCTTCTTCTCCTCTATAGCTGGAGACAAGGAGGCAATGTAAAGAAGATGCCATACTGTCCTCACAGGGCACGGGGAGGAAGGGATGATGCAGAGGCAGGAGACAGGAAGGTTTTTAAAGAGGCAGAGAAGGAGAGGCCAGCAACATACCCCAGGTATCCTGGACTCACTAAGGTCACTCATGACATCCAGGTACTGATAGAAGTATAATACATACATTAACAATAATGGTGTCATTATTTGACCAAGATCCTTAGACGGACGGTGCTACAGGCTGTTCTGCCTCTTTCATTCGGCGAGTAAAGGAGATATAAGTGGGTAGTCATGTAAAGATTACTAAGTATTTCTGTCCACTGATGACTTTCTACAGAGACTAACTCATTTTTGAATGCAGTTTAATTTCTGGAAACAGAACACCTCAGTCCACAAAATTTTTCTCCCATTAGCGGTATTAATCAGTTCCTGAATGGACAATAAAAAGTTTGCCTTTATGTTCTCCAGCCCTGTTGCTAAGAGCTATATAGAGTAACAAACTGTTCACATAAATTTTCACATTTTTCTTAGCTAAAACCCCAACAGGAAGAAGAAAAAAAATCTGCTGACATTGATAAAGAATTTTAAAAAGCTCCTATGGCTTTTGCCATCCCAGACTGGCAGTTTATAGTCTGGGAACATTATCGCAGCTTCATTTCCACAACAAAAAGGCCCCATTCTTTTCTAAAAGGTTTGACCGTTCATCCCGTCCTCGGTGTTTTGCATCAGAAATGCACTTGTATTGTCAGCCTTCCTGTCAGCAGTCACTTACCGAGGCTGCCAAAGAAAAGTCTAAGAAAAGGACAAGTGTCTAACAGGTTACTATAGTTTCTTTTGTGTTCTTAAAATTTGCAGACTTCAGGCATTTAAAAACGTGATTAATATTTGTGCATATGATAAATTTAAAAATTGGGTGAAGTTTTCACACTTGAATGTTAACAATTTCCATTGTCCGTCCTCCAGTAAATCTGAACCGCTGGTTATTCTCACTGTATGGTTTTTGCTGGACTGTAATCCTGCTGGGTTGCATTAAGCATTTTACAGTCACATAGCAGGAAACAACCATTTGAATTTTCAACGTAGATCCCACAAAACAGAAGGTCCTTCTCTCTCCAAAGGTGAGAAAAAAGGATTTCAATTATCACAGGCTGGTAGGTGGCAGGCGTGTTGCTAATATTACCTTATCGAGCTCTTCTTTTATTTCACTGTCATTTTATATAGTTGTTTAGTTACAAGTTATGAAAATGTATGAATAATCCACTTATGCTACGTCAACTTAACACAGTCTCATAAGCAAATCAACTATGATCTTGGAAACATCTAAAGGTACAACAAAATTAATGCCATTGAGGATGGAGAGATCATACAACCAGAGATGCCACATAACAGTGTTCTTCCACTGAAGTACCTCAATTAAATTCCACAACAGAGTAATTGTTAATGGAAATTATCATCTTATGCTTACTTGATGTCCTACAAGAAGTGGGTCCAATGGTTTTAGTGCTCTCTAGTTTAAAACATACTGGTGTCTACACCACAAAACTGTATATCACAAGTGTATATCACAAAAGTAATCACAGTTTTATGATATAAAGTTGTGCTATACAGGTGACAGCCTAGTTGGCAAACTCAGTAGCAAATCCACTAACTACTGCATTAGCCTCTGGTGGGAGCATTTGTAGGTCAGTGTGAGGTAAGACAATGTCAGAAAATCTGCACTGTGTATATTCCATGGTGATTATCTGAACTTCATTCTCTGAGGCTTCCACGGTGATACCTACCAGTTCATACAGTCTTTAAACATGCAGTTGAGGCTTTGTCTGTAGAGGATATTACCCACTTTGAGCCATTAGAATGAGAGACAGAATCAAGGCAGTACCACTGAACCTTGTTGACATGTCCCTTTAAAGATTGGTGCTCAAGAGAAAAAAAAATGCTGCAACATAGAATTTGAGAGTAAACACCTCGGCATTTTAATAACTGCAAAAGGCATTTTTGCTGGAATGCCATGAACATTATTGCTGTAAGACAGAACAAAGGACAATCCTATAAAACAGTACATAAAAAGACAAAGACATTACTTGTTACACTGTTTATTTCAGGGCTAAAATGCTGGCTACATGTTCCGGTTGCACTATTTTAATGTTCCCAGCTGGCTTCTGCAGCAGTGTGCTTACTTTGTCTCATGAGGGAATGAGACTATTCCTTCATCCAAAACAATTCATATAGGGAACACAAAAAACCTGTCTCCCTATTACCTTTTTGTTCCTTATCGCCCTGGCTGAGACAAAAGGATACTTTTGCAGACCACTAGCACTGACAGGAGATTTTTGGAAAGCAATGTCAATAAATCAATGTTAAATCAAAGGAACTTAATAAGTTCAGTTCAGAAGCCTCACCCCAGTTGCATGTATCTGTGATCCCTCAGGTATGTGCTGGTGTTAGGTGTGAGCATCAGGACAGCAATAATTGCATTAATCTGCCTGCTAATGTCAGAGATAGATAGGATGAAGGAACAGGGATATTTACTCCTCCCCAAATGGTAAGGAACCTGGAAAGAAAAGGCAATGAAATGATGACCCTAGGAGTCAAAAAAGTAGGTTCTTGGAGGGACAGATTACCCAAGGCATTACAGATTAAGACTCATGAAGCAGGTGAAATGATTCAGACTAGCAGAAGGCATGGTTATAACAGAAAAGGTCAAGATGAGTTTAGCAAATTTGTTTTAGATAACAGCAAAAAATGCTTCGAAATGGCAGAAATGGACAAGTATTTTAGCAATGAAGATAAGTTGTCATGGATAGGCTTGCTTGGACTAAAATTATTTGATTTACTAAGTGTGTAGATGAAGAGACAAAGGGAGAATGAGAAATCAAGACAAAGAGGACAGTAAAATTCTGAACAAACAAAAAAGGGGGAAAAAAGAACATCCTTGGGACAGCTACAATGTCTCGTCTGAAGAGAGTTCGACATGGGCAAGGTAACACCAAAGAAGGTATGTCAGAGGCAGAAATGCACATCAGAACAAAAAAAAGAGTTGTAAGTAACAGAAACTGTTGGGGAGGATGAGTTAGTCCAAATAGAGACTATAAAGATAAAAGGAGGAGGACTGAGAGTGAAAATTTGAAGGGTGCCAACAGATAGTGGAGAGGGAGTGGGAGGATCTACCAGAGGAGGTGCTGAAGAGAACAGTCTTTGAGGTAAAAGTAGAAAGCAGAGCAGACGCTCACCAAAGGATAAGGTGGAAAGGAAGAAGATGTGGAGACGTGACAGTGGTCCTGAGGACTGCAGTAAGGGGAGTCTGAATTGAAAGAAACTCTCTGGTTTGGCTAGGAAAGAACATCAGTGAAGGATACTACAGTGGATACTTTATTATCTAAATCTAGATAATAAAGACATTCTGAGGAATACTAGCCAGGAATGAATGTTTGGAAGTCTAATTGGGTATGGGAAAAGCTAAGGGTGGAAGTGCAACCGTGTTTCCAGGCTGGCTAAATGAGACAGAGAATGGAGGAGTCACGGCAACAGAGAAAGAGCTGAGGAGTAAAAGAACAAGGGGCAGTAAGACTGAGTCAAACAGGGAATAGAGAGGTAACACCAAAGAAATCTTGCCTTCCAAGGCACAGAAAGCAAGAAGAGATTGGATTTAATTGAGAGCCAAATAGATAAGATAGAAAAATCAAAGTAGTTTTAATTGTCTTTAAAGGGATTTTGCTATTTAACAAAGGATTGCACACTCTGAAACTGCATACAGAAGTCTTATAGATGTAGTGCCATATATTAAGCTGATGCTATAGCTGACCTTGGTTCCTGAAGGAGAGACAAGAGATTAACTTGTATGGAAACTTTCCAACCACTAAAAGTACAATAGAACTAGACAAAATATCATGAAATCTGTCTCAGTTAAGGGGCAATCTAGCCATTAGTGTTGAGATGAAAATATTTTGCAGAATCATTAAGGTTGATTAAAAGTTTTACATGCCCTGTGAATTACAGAATTAAACTCTGTGGGGACCCCTATTTATGCCCTGGTTCCAAGGCAAAGCGTAACAATGATATAGTGTGTTGTACTGGTACTTGGGTGCTGTACCCATACTGCCGTGAAGGCTACAGTCCCCTTCCAAAATTCAGTAAGCTTGCATCAGACATTAAAACATCCATCACTTCAGGGCCAGCACAGTATGCAGCTGCTATTTGTCACATCCTCATCATAAATGGTGGAGCATTAGCAGTGCTAATAGCATTGCATTACTTGAGTATAGAATAAGTTGCTGACCTATGATAAACCATTGACTAAAGTTGCCATGTCTTAATCTGATATATAAAAGTGAATTTACATATCCAACATTAAAAACGCTAGGGCACTCTTCCTATAACCAACAAGAAATATGTCCTTGCAGATCCCACCTAACTTTACAAGAAATTGTAAAAAGAGCTTTCTAAATATGTTGTTCTCTCTTGCTTGTGTAGAAAAGTACCAAATAATAAATGATATGAGAAAAAAATAGGTTTTAAAAAAGGCCACCTACCATTTTATGCCTTAAAAGACTTAAGTTGATGTAGTAGGGCAATAATGTCTCTCTTCTACGGGACCTCTTGCAGGCTCATCTTCGTAAAGATGTTAAACAAGCAATATATTTTTTAAAAGTGATCTCCCTTCAAATCACTCAAACCACAAGACTGAATTTTATCTGCTTTGAAAATGAAATTTTTTGCAACACAAAATCAGCAACACAGCTTTCTATTTTAAAACAGCATGGTGGGAGGATGCTTTCAGGTGGTGGGGGTTTTTTGTGGGTTTTTCTTTTTTCCAAAGATTAATTATTCTTTAAGGTTTAAGTACAGAAACTGCCTGCCTTCTTTGGGAAGCTGGATTGACAAAGGTTCAGAAAATCTATGCAAATCTATACATTGATACATCTGATGATTAATAGCGTGTGAATTTCTTACGACTCGGTTCCACTTACATGTAATAAGAGGCAAGAACTTTGGTAAAACTTCTAGTCAGGAAGAGACCCAGAATCTCTCCCCAGAAAATGGGACACTAATCTATCCTAGGGAGAAAATACAGATGGATATAATTTCCCTACTCTTGTCTCTCATGTAGATGTTGACAGAACTTCTAACTTGCTCTTGAAATGTTCACTGAGGAAAGTTAAAGGAAGTATAAGAGGATAATAAAATCTGGCAGATGAGATTTGGCACAAAATGCTTGAAAACCAAAAGTATATATGACTGATGAAAAGACGTGACATCCTTCGATGCATCAGAAATGTAGAGAGAACAAGATGCATTGCATACAACAAATCAAAACCCTGTAGCTTTTCCCATGATTCAGAAACCAGTCATCTCAGCTGAAAAACATCCTGGGCACCAGAAATCCAGGACAAATCCATGCTGGATTTTAATGACTGGAATTCCTTAATAATGGTTGATTATTTTTTAGAAAATCAGCTGTGGTCCAATAGTAAGTCCTTTTGAGATTATTCTTGCATGGAAAAGCCAGCACAAACCGTTGACCATGTAGTCAGTAGTGTGTGATAGTGGCTCTTCCGGAGCTGAGGACCACAAGGCTACAAGGCTGAAACATTTTCTTACTTAAAATGTTAGGAGGGCACCAGTACTGATGGTTTATGGTAACTTGCAATTTTGAATCTTTCATTGCATTTATTTTATGAATCATCATAAGATTTCACTCTTCTGAGTGCTGGAGACATTACCCCAGTGCAATTCTCCCCAGAGACTCACTAAGGAGGAGGAGAGGGTAGCCTGAGAGCCACAGACAGACAGACAGGCAGACACTGGAATATCCCTGCAGGCCTGGAGGACAGGAGAAAAGACTAGGCAGCACAGTGCAGAGCTGGGCAAAAGGATACTGTACAGGTACCGGCATCTAATGATCCTGATGCTGTTGCTTAGTGGGTAAGTTCAGAATCACTCATCCACTGTACATTGTTTTGTTGCCCATCACAACTGAAACACTTGAACACTTGTGTCAGTTTTGTTAATGCTAACAGAGGCCTCTAGCGGGAGGACAGCAAATGCCAGACAAACTGTTTCTGCAAGGATAGTTCAAATGGCTTTACACAAAACTCTCCTTCAGAGTTGTGACAGCTCAGTGGACCCGGATGGCTAGTGGTTTGGCTTTTTTCAAGTCCCCATCCCTAGCTGGTACAGGGTACCATATGCAGAAACACTGTGCACTAGCTAAGCCTGGGATCCAGGAGTTCATGAAGCTGAGGGTTATCACAGAGAATGGCATTTGAGTATTGGCATCACAGACCTGGCACCAAGGTCATTTATTCTGAAGAACAGACAGGGTAGAGCCAGAAGAGTGCCATGTGCACACCATGGGTGCATACACAAGACATTATGACAAGAGATACGTGAGATTTGCTGAGCTTTCAGCAGCAGGGTGAGTCGGGATGTGAAGATACTGTGTGGATGAAGACAATCTCACTGTGATGCTGTACAGCCCCCCACTGACCAATGAAGCTTTAAAAACAACCTTGTCCCACTATGCAAGGATTTAAAGCATAAGCTCTGACATTAATCTCTAACATTATCATAATCTTCGATATTAAATAGTTGGCATTTTACTTCAAACCTACAGGGATTCCCTAGAACTTCTTTCATCAGTAAAAGCTAAAACATTCTCAAGACCCCTGGCACGTGTCTGGTATATGTAATGTATACTGGACCTGCTTCTTTACTCCACTGTATCAGATTTATGCCAGTGTAAAACTGATATAACAGAGAACAAAGCCTCCAACCTCTGTGTTTGAACTGCCAGACCTTAGCTTTAGTACAAAAGAATATAAAGCAGTGTATCTGTTACCTATTTCTTGTCTTTCTTCTCTCCAGAAGCAAAATCGGTTTGGATAGGTGCCCTAGAGAGCAGAAAAGACCATGTGTTTTCAACTTTTGAGATATTTGTTGCTTCTTGGATCAGAAGATTACAGTAATCTCACAATAAAATAAACTCCAAACAATAATAATAAATCTCCAATGTTTTAGATGTGTGAAGAAAAGCCTCCTCAGTGAAGACTTTCAAAAGAAATAGGAGGTGATGGAGAGGTTAATTTGGAGGTAATTCTTAAGGGGATTTGATTCATGACTGGGATCAGCACTTATGAAGAAAATGCATTGAACTTTTCTGACAGGACTTGAATTCAATCACTAGCAAAGGTCCTGTCAAGAAGCCTACAGGAGTGGTCCATGATTCCCAGGAAGCATGACCAGTGAACAGGTTGATGTGAGCACTGCACATGTGCAACAGCATGGCTCAGAAGGGTACTAAATGTTGCTCTGACCTCTTCTCTCCCATCACCACTTCTCTTAGCCCGAAACAGGCCTTTAAAACTGCCTTCATGCTTCCCACCAGCCCCAAACTTCGCCATTTTCTCCTGGTTTCTAAAAGGATATGCAAGTACAGCCTTAAGTATGAACTCATTTCCCAAATCCAAGTTCTATGAAAAAACAGGTAGATGCTTAGCAAAGACATTATTTTTCTTCATTCTTATTCATGCTGCAAAATAACAGCACACACAGTTATAAGGGCCTCTCTCTCCCTCTGAACAATACACTGATACTTGAATGGTTGTGTTAAACTGATGAGTGAGCTGGAAGTACAAAGTGCTGGCATGAAGTGGGTTTTGGAGCTGCATTTCTCACAGCTGTTACATTTTCTATAGCAGGCATGAAATATACTCTTTGAAGACACCTCCTTTTTGAAATTGTTTCTGGCTTTGAGAAAAATAGCACGTTTCAAAGTTTCTTTGCACATTGTAAGGAAACACAAACAGGTTACAAACAGCATTTAAAAAATTCTCTGTCACTCACCTTTAAAAACCTGCAATTTTCTGTAAAAGGACGCTGCTGTATTGTCTTCCATTAAATTCCTTCTGTCTCGGGTCTGCTCAGTGCTCTGTTTCTGCTGTATGTGAAAAGCTATCTTAGCAATATAATATCATGTTGGAGGCAATTCTTCTATGATGTGACATACTAATATAATACAGTTTTAGGAATCATCTGAGCTGGAGTCAGATGTTAGTTTATGTTCAATGATGTTCTTAAAAGGTGTGTTACGCTGTTCTAAGGAGAAGGAAAAAAAAAAAAACCCTTAAGATACAAAAACTACCACAAGAAACAGACTGTGGAGATATACTTTTTCATAAAGGTATATTTACAAAATGTTAGAGGACCCAGGATATGGAAGTTCTCTTCTGTACTTGCATGTCTTTTCTGATAGATGTTCAAATCAAGATCTAGCTGAAGAAAACAAAGCTGCTATAAGAAAAGTCCCTTTCTACACTGGACTGTCTTCCTCAGCTACAACATTTTTGACTGCCTGTCATGCAGGTCTTCCTAAAATGTAAGTCTGCACCCAGTGCTATCAGCGGTAATGACTCCCTATACATTCTAAAGGGACCTTTATGTGGTCATCCATGGTGCATTTCTCTTCACATTTTTTATCTAGAAGTTGGCCATCTAGTTCAAACCAACTGTCCAGAGAAACTCTACACCCAGTGGAGGGAGACAAGTATCCTCTCCAGGCAAAGATACACCATCTCGAGATGCGTGTTTGGCACCAATAAGAACTGCCTTCTGGATGTACCTCTATCAGCCCACTAAATGTGAAAACAGGTAGCTTAGAAAATCTCAGCCTTTATGTGGCTGAAGATCAATGAAATAAAGCTCACCACAAATGTACTGTTGCACTGAGGCTGCTGTATGGCTCAGATTCACTCCACCTTTCTTTAGGTACACTTCCAAAGTACCTATGGGAGGAGTCATTTGCCTGAGGGACCTCCTATAGAGACTGGAGAATGACAGGCACATCCTGAGGGTGAGCCATACCACAGGGCTGCACAGAAGAACACGAGAAAGGAGCTCTCAAAGTCTATTCAAGTCACCCAAGATCTACTGAGAGACTACAGCAGAACCCAAGCACGAGCCTTTTCCACTTCAGCCAAGCTGGACAAGCAGTTAATACTATGTGGGACAAATCCCAACTTAAACCCCACTAAAACGTCATACTTTGCTGTAAGTTAAACAATACCCAAAAATAAGGCAAATCCATAGTTGTCTGAAATAGTAGCTCTTAGAGTGCTTTTTTATAGCAGAGCATACCAGATGTTGACTTTATGGATGTGATTAACTGTTTTAAAATTGTAGTACAATAGGATTTCAGCTGTTAGCACAGATTCTGCTAAGTCATCTGTGTATGCCCAAGGAGAAAATTTGTCCTAATGACTATACTTCTGCTTATTTTTAAGTGGCACTTAAAAACATCAGCCAGCATGAAGTATTGGAGCCAAGTGGTCTCCTGCTAAGTTTATTAATTTCAGTGTAGAGTCATTTTAGCTTTGTTTTTTTGCCATTCAGATGTTTGTGCACCATATCCCCCAGTATTTCTGCTTGCAGTAGTGTGGTACATGGAGATATGCAGAGATCATGTGTCAGTCAAAACCTGCTGAAGTGTTTCTGGCCCAAGCTTACCCTGGAAAGCACAACAAGGATCAAAACAAAGGATCCAAACAAAGTGTCCAAACTAGCACAGCAGGAGTCTGGCTAACACCATAACTGCAAGCTCTCATGGGTTAGCATTCTTGTCCACCTCACAAACTCTGCTCACCTGTAACACCACTCTCAGGGGTAAGCAGACTCAGCTGAATGCAGAAATACCTTTCTTTCACCAATCTCCACTAGTCCATGTCCTACCCTGAAGTGAAGCTCCTTGGTTATTTCTGCTATTGCTAGTTTAACTGCTGTATCTCAGTCCTGTTGGATCATGGCACAGTAAAGTCAACACTGCTGCTAAACTAGCCTGGACTCTACCATACAAAGACCCAAGGCCTGATAGTCCAATTCTTTAGCTTATCTCTACAAACCTCATTAGATAAAATCAGATACCCCCCCATCCTCCTTCTCCTTCTTTCTCCTTCTTCTTTGACTATATCTCCTCACCAAACTGTCCATATAGCCATGCAGGAAGTGCTCTCTGCAAGGCACCCTTTGTTCATCCATCCTCTTTCATCACTAAGGTAAAAATAGGATTCTATTGACAACTGAGGAAAACATAAACAAATAACATATAAAGAGAAATTATGAAGTAGTGTAATTCATACAAATGAATTAGACTAAAAGCTAATTTTCTCCCTACACATGGAGCAGAGATTTCTATGCTTCTAAATAATATTCTTACAGTGTTCACATTTCATATAAATTGACTTTGGGGTTCTCCCTGGGTCACTGTGGACATTTTCCCATCAGCAGTGATTGTCAAGTGCTTTCCTACAATCTGATTTTCTTCCGTGCTAAGATAACAATATGGAGGTAAGCTTACCTTACTCTGAAGGAACATTAAAACCAAATTTATAACAGCATGTGGTGTTTAACTGCTGGGAGTTGAGGATATTGTATACAGGAACTTTACTGGAAAGTGCAGAGCTACGGGATTTATGCACATTAGTTATGACATCTCTGGGAATATTTAGATTTTGAATCAGAACTCAGCCGGGTTTCAGTGACATCAATTTTACCCCGAAAGGAATATTATCACACTGCAGGCAAATAGTACTGGTTTGTTCCTACAAGAAAAACTTCATTTTTATAAAAGATGATGTGCTGACTAGGTGAACTTCTCTGCTGTGCTGAAAGATTGTATAAGATTTGCACAAAACCTTATTCTGAGGATACATAAAGACCTCAGAATAGGCTGTGAGGGGGTGTGTATACATATACAGCTTTCATCCTCAAAACACTACACAGATAAAGGCAAGAAAAGATCTGGGATTCTTGTGCCCCAGTTAGCCTGTTAAGTGTTCACACTAATAGATATAGCTGAAAAAACAGCTCTTGGTGTTGAGATTGCTATATATTGGAGTTAGAGACAAGCAGGATTTCTTAGAGTAAAACCAGAACAAAGGTAGGTAAGGAGGTATGTTGTTATATACTAGTATTATTTCCAACTTTCAACTAAAGACAATTCATCTCCTTCTTGGAACAGAGGGAGCCACAAGATAGGAAAAATAGTTATTTATTCCACATTAAACAATTTAGATGGGTTTAGCAGTTTTAGTCTTCCTATGGCTTGAAGCAAGAATTTGGAGCCTGGCATAATACAAACAGGGTTCTACTGATCTGTGTTTGTCTTCTCTGTGAAATGCTGCCTATAGCAGAGCAAGCTGTTTGCCTGAATTTGAGAGGAAATGAGGCTTATTCAATTATGGTCTCTGTCAATCCTTCCCTAATAATTTTCGAACCAGATGGCCAGTTTAAAATAAAAAAATAAACAAAAAATGACAAGGGGACTGAAGTCTCTGCAGTCTGAAGTTCCTAAAAGCTTTCAGAAAATAAGTGAATAAAAAAAGAAGGAAGAATTAAATATTGCATCCCCAGTGGAGAAGATAAGTGAGCTCAAGCTACCTGTAGTGTCTGGCCTGCCAGGCAGCCCCTCAGCAATGGTACATCCAGGGAATCAGCACCCTGGCAGCCCAGGGTCCACCACACTACATGCATCCTCTTGCCTTGTCCATGGGAGGAAACCGAGGACAAAATGGGGGAAAAAAAGGCTTAAGGGAAATGAGGGGGGAATATTTTAAGAAAAGACAAAGTGCTAGAGGCTGTGAGGGAGGCTAGTGCTCTCCCAGGTGAGGGACACAAATTGATAGGAAATGAGATTTAAATAGTTCTGCGGCTCATGTAGCTTCCTGCTTATTAAACATAATCACCCTCGTATCATACGTAAGTGTTTCCACTGAACTCAGCTTGTACAAAAATATCAGAAAAAATTATATATATGTGATATGTATATGCATATATATGTATGTATCTGTATGCATTTAGATCTTATTAAACCTGCTTTATCTGCACATCAGGGACACAGGTATTTCTGATGGCAACAAGAAAGGCACATTAGGTAAAGGGAAGAACAACAGTAAAACATGAAAATTCTCTTCTTCTTCCTTAACTGTAAGATGAAATTTGGGCTTGCATTATTTAAATTTGAAATTACTACTTGCAGCTTTTTTTGGATATAACTATTATCATGAGCATGAAAGCTCTTCCAGCAAATTAAAACTGACTCGAAAATACCTACAGTATCACCTGAGTCAAGAATTCCTTTATCTTTTGCACCACCTTAACAGAAGACAAGCTTGAAAAATGTTCCGCAGTGCAACAGATGAGTTTGCAGACCTACAAAGACCAGTTTGGCCATGCCAATTTATTTTACTGCATCCTTTATTATTGTGCACTATATCTTAATTTTCCTACTGCCTTCATGTTAATGCTGTTTCTATTAGACAATGTGTAGTCTATATTAAAATGTGTTATCATTGTATCACAGAATAAAACACTGACCAGTAATAGACATTAACAGAAAATGCTGGAAGCCCTGTAGTGAAGAATAATGAGGCAGACAATTTGGACACAACCTGCATACAGGAGAAAATGTTCCCTTGTTTTCAATACACAGTAGTGGCTTTACGCAATGTCACACAGGCTTTATATTACTGGAGAAAATTCTGTCCAAATGTGGGGATATTATCTACATAAATACCAAGTTTTTTACATACCTTACTTAGCCTTTAGCCTGAGTCTGACCATAAGTGCCATGGGTCAGTCTTGCATTAGATGCTTCATGTTTTCTTTTATTAATTTTATAAATACTGCCATATTGTCTTCTAATTGCACTGGAAGTTCGACTGTAAACTTCTGGTAATGCCTAAATTTTGCAGCCTGTATCAAAATAAGGACAGGCTATGTTCTCATCTCCTTCTCAATCTTGCCCATTTATTGACCTTCTTTAAGGCTAGAAGGCCTAGCCTACTAACTTAGACTAGGACAACTTAAGCAAGATAAACTCCACTGGAAACTTGAGATCCCAAAGATGTAAATAAGACTTTTTTCCATTGATCTTTCTGGATAGTGGCTGGAGGCATTAAAAACCTTATTGTTTCCTGGCACCCTGGGTCTCCAGTAGGCTAATGGTGTGTATTTTCCTCTTTTATCACTTGTCTTACTGTATGCCTTGCCTAACTGCAACTCAGACCCAGCTCCTTCTGTCTTTTGATCTCAGTTTGATTGCTTTGCTCTTTTGCTGACTAGATTCTCACTGCTTACAGGGAGCTGTGACTGAGAAAGTGATTCAGAAGTAGGCCCATCAAAGTGCAATTTAGGAACAAATATACTCATCCCCACCACAGTATATGATTTTAAAAAGGTTACAACTCAGAAGACATTACTAACGTTTCTTTTGTACTGTAAAGATAATGAAATAGCTTAAACACATTTCAGCTACCTGTATTTGAAAAAGAAATGCTTTTCTTGAATAGAGATTAGGTGTCAAGATTTAAGAAATAAAATCACAGGTCTTAGGAATGTTGAATAGGAAACAATCTGCCAGTCATGTTATATTACCCCCTTCACAAACTAACCAAGAAACAGTTAGGGAGTTCTTATCCTAGAGTCATAGCTTTCTGATGTTTGGAAATTTTAACTTATAGCCTCAGTTTTCCTGTGAAAAGACTATATATGTTTGTCCTTGAGCCATCACTGCCAGTTGGCTGAACTGAATCTTCACCTTCTGTGGCATTTACCTCTCTTGCCAAAAAGCCTCACCCTGTTGTATCCCTCTCTGCTTTTGTTTTAACTTAAATACACCAGTCCCTTTTATTCTCTTGACAGAAACAGGTTCCCTGTTCTCCCAATTCTCTCAGTACCCCCACCTCCCAGTACTGCAAGTCAAGCTTGTGTTTCTAGGAATGGAAAACTGTAAAGGTGATATTTATACAAATAAAAAAACCCCAAAACATAGTACCAGGCCATGAGGGCACAAGTACAGGATCATCCATACTATCAAAACCCTAGCCTGTTCCCTGCTACAGGTTTAGCCCATGCCATCCAGCATGGACAACGCACAGTTTGGAGGACAGAGCAAGTCATGGCCATTCCCAGGAGATGCTTTGAGATGAATCCTGGACTTCTGTTTTAGCCGTGGCAGTTGGGAAGGCGGAATGCAATTTAAGCTTATGAGCCATTTATTTACTAATGTAGATATAGCCCCACAATTTTAGACGTTAATGAGACTTCATTTACATTCTGTCAGTATCTCCACTAGAGATACTTTGATACAGTTGATTGCATTTTCTGTTATTCATGTACACATTACACAGATGACATCACATCAATCGACCTTTTGCAGTGCGGCTCTTAAAAGCTGCTTTTGTTTACACTGCCATTTAATTACAGGTGAACTAATTTCTGATCACTCATTTTAAAGTATTTTTCAATTACCACCTTTTCAATAACACCACATCACAAAGCAAGTCTAATATAGTACCATTTCTGATCGGTTCTGTGGTTGTTTGGTGTGTGTTCTTGCCAGAAACCAGGCTCAGAAATATCTAAATTTTACCATTTGTTCTCCAATCTATACCAGAATGACAGCCTAACACTTAAGTGCATTGCATCTATGTTTAAATTGAAACCTGAGGGAAGAACTCTGGCAAACTTAATTCCCTCACTTCAGGAAACTTTCTTTCTTTTTTAACAATCAATCATCAAATGGGATGGTAAACTTATTTTTCTCTTTGTATCCCTTTTGTAGGCTCTAGCATTTAGCAATCTGTTCCACTTCAAACTGCCTTTAACATTTTTTCTGAAGATGTGATTTCTAGTTACTTATTTCAGAACATTTTATGCTTTACAAAGATGATTGCTATTCACTGTGTCCCTGTTGTTTGTATAACATCTAGTTTCATATTCTGTGTTGCTTGTTCTAATTTTTTTCCTTTATTTTGTGTAAACCCCTTATAATTACTGTATAGATACTTCAGTTGCTTTCTACCGTTTATATCCAATTTTTCAGACAGATGAGACACAGTCCTTTTTATTTCTCTTCTTTTATTAACTCAAATACTTTCTTCTAGCTAGTAATGTTTTCCTACTCTTTAACTTCTTCTTTTTTTGTGTTTGTGTCCTTTTTAATCAAGTTCTGTTTTCTTTGTGCTAAAACCAGATGTCTTTTTCAGTCCTCATAATTCATCTCACTTCTTCACTCACATAACACTCCCAAAGGGTCAATATCCCTGGTGCTCTGTACTGTTATCATAAATGTTTTCTAGGAGATGGATATCCTAAAATCTTTTTTTCACAGACACAATCCATGGCTGCATTATATTTTTATGACTATGTCAGAGAATTATAAGAAAGGTAAGCTGCAGAAGCCCCTGCAGATCAAGTCCAACCTTGCTGCCCAAGGCAGGGCTGGCTTCAGGGATAGATCATATGGTGTGGAAGCAGCAGCAACTGGAAGAATCAAAGGCAGGAGAAGCATGATAGGAATGACCTATTGAAGGCATATAGAGATTAGCAGTTCATCATGATCCTAGCACATACATAGCAGCCTCGCAGGACACCCTGATCAGAGACAAAGAACAGTTGAATAAATGCCAACAACTCATGGAGGTGAGATAGGATGGAAAAACTCATCACTGAGATGCCCTAAGGGGAAAAAAAGGCACAGGCAAAAATCAGCACATAATTCCCAACCTAAGAAGAGACTGGGAGACAAGACGAGGTCTCAGTAGCCAGTGTCCTTGTCCTTTAACAGGACCTGGGGACAGAACACCTGTATTCAAGCATCCTGATGCCTGCATGCTGCACACACTACCTGGGTATACATGTCCCGGTACTTGTCTGTGGGAGTGTGACACAGGATTGGGTGAATCAGTATTGTTTTAGAGTAAATCACCTTCCAGTCCCATTCTCGGGGGGCAGCAAGAGCATGGTTGCTTCATGAGGGGAGATGAGCCAGGAGCTGAGGGTGACCACACATAGGCAGAGGCAGTGCCCTCACCAAACAGGCACCCTCCCACCACCCCGGAGCAAGGTGAGCAGGGCTGAGTCCACAGGAACAGGGGCTGGTGACAGCCCAGTGACCATCAGGTGAACTCCAAGTGATGGGTCAGGTCCAAGACAGCCCAGGAAATCCTATCAGCAAATCAGCAAGGGACAGAGCTGGGCAAAGACTTACCCACAGCATAGCTCAGGCAGGACTGAGCAGAAATGGGACTTCAGGGCCCCTGGCAAGAGGGTGGGCTCCCAAGTAAGGCTCACCAGGATGATTAAGGCTTAATGGCCACTCAGATATCACCCTGATATCTTTCACTATGTGATTTGTTAACAACGTTGCAACATTATTTCCTATTCATCCAGTCAATTTTTAACAATCCTCCAAAGTCAAAGATTCATAGACCCTTGGGCAACCCATTCCAGAGGTAAATCATGATCATGATTAAATCATGATCAAGGTAAAGCTTTTCTTGTGTTTAAATCATTGAAGCCTGCAACTGCCGCTTCTTGTTCCTTCACTATGCCTGCCCAGTCTTTTCTAAAGCTCCCTTTAAATAGTGGAAAACTGCTCTTGGAGCCTGCCCACCAGAGCCTTCTCTTCTGCAGATTGAAGTCTACTTTGCTTTGCCTCTCCTCTTACACCATATACTCTTAACTCCTTCACCAAATGGTTTAGTTGTCTTCTGCAATCTGCTGACAACTCACTTGTATGGGGCAGGGCCCATCCAGCCAGCATAAAGTGTCTGAAATGTGACCTCACTGGTGTTAAGCAGAGGGTAAATAAAGGTGAACAGGTGAACGGAAGGATAAATGAGTAGAGGGCAAATGGAAAGAGATGCTCCATTTCCTGAGCATTTCTCCCTAGCTTGCCATAATTATCCCTGATCTGTTCCAAGCCATGTCATTTGTCCACAGAAAAGTGACAACCAGAGGAGTCTCTTGTGGTTCATCAGTCTACAAATGTACATCAAACTACATCTTGGTCACTTTTCAAGGCTGCCGTAACACCCAGTATGTCTACAGCTTTGCTTATGACCTTGGTATATGACAGTCTCTAACATCTTCCACTTACATGCTTCCAGACACCTTCAGTTTATTCTATATGTAGCTGTAACTTACGACATTTATTGATCATCTATTAATTACACATGAAGTATTTATAAGTGTACCCTTCATATAAAGTATGATTCATTCACCAAGAGAAATTTATTGTTTCTGGAGGTTATATTATATAAACCAGAACTTTATTACTAACAGAATGAAATTACAGTGTGCTGTAAAAATCATTCTTGATTATAAAGACAAAGAAATTATGCTGACATGTTTAATAGTACTAGAAATTGAATAGTACAGCTATGATATTTTATATATAATATATATGACTTTGTATGGCTGAAATGCACTTGGCTTCCTTCTTTAATAGCTATTTTGATCCACTGCGTTGCTCTAACTTCTATCATAATTCTCTATAAATCATGTAAACCACTTGGTTTAATTATTTGTTCTACTTGATCAACGCCATACCTATGTGTAACAGTACAATATCCAGGAGAAAATTTCAGCAGACAGTCCCAGACCATTTATACTGAAAAAAATATTTACACGAACACGCTGAAGTGTAAAGTAACTGCAAACAGAAATGGTGAAGTGTACAAACTCACAAAAGAAAAGTGCATAGCTGAAGAAAAAAGTCATTTAGTGGGAAAATTGCCTTTTTATTCCTAAAAGTTTTTAAGACCAGATACTTACATGATATGAAATACTGTATTTCTACCAACTTCCAGTACTTGATTTAATGGCTGGCTGATTTCTGCCACTGAGCAACCTTGCTCAACATCCGTTAATGTTACTCAGAACATAGTTTGACTCAGAATCTCTATTCCACAATTTTTCCCCAAGACTTCAGCCTTGCCTACGAGGTTACCTCGCAATAAGAATATTCTTTACAGTCATGTCACACTAATGGGGATGCTTCATTCATGCTCAATGAGCTGACTTTTACTTTACCATGATGCATTGTTTCTATGAAGAGAATGGAATTTATTTTGAATGACATGCTCAACTTGGGGAAGAGATATGCCGTTCTCTTCACTTGCCTTTTGAACACCATGCTTTGGGGGATGGATTCTATGCGGGCTTGAAGGACACTTACCAGAAGCCAGTTAGGTTGGAAGTCAATGCAATTGAGTATGGAATCGAATTTTTGAAGTGTCAGGATTTGTTTCCAGACATCATTTAAAATTGTATCAAAGTATAATTCTGATATAATTTTCTATACTCTTTCAAAAAGAGTCTTCTGTGCTGCACCAGCAGCGTTTGGGAGCAAGGTATGACTTGTACCTTCTATCTTCTGTATGTCACCACTGGATCACAGTACCCTTGGCGCCAGACACAGCCAGTGACAGCAGTTTTCAAATTGGCAGCTACCTATTGCCACTGTACTGTCAGAGACGGACAACACCAGTGGGAATGGCTGTTGGAGTAGCTGCATTCTGTGCAAAACTCTTTCCAGACTTGTGAAAAACACCGATAGGCACGGTTCAGTACAGTTAGCCCTGTAGCTGTAGTGTTACCAAAAGAAATATGGGCACCCCCGTCATCTGTGCAGAGTCTTCCTCAGAAGCCCAGTGGTATAAGAGCTTCTTTGTCTCTGCTGAAATGTGTGGTTATTTTCCTCTGAAAGCTCAGCACTCTGCACTGCTCCTGGCAAATTATGAGGTACAGACAGCATGAAATCTTGTGATGAAGACAGGTGCCATTATTCAGTAGATATCCACATGTTTTAGGGCTTACCAGGAGACAACAGTTGTGCTGTGTATTGCTGTACATCAACAGAAAGCTCACTTTATGGTTATTACCTGCACTATGTCCATCAATTGAGCAAAAGGTGGAATTGGTGGAAACCATAATTTGGAAAGTCTACAAGTATAGACTTGCCAAAGAATCAGATTTGTCTTCTGTGACAATTTTACCCCAAAAGACTTATACCTACCAACGCAATGCAAGTATGCTATAAGCAGAGTGGATAAGCAAAACGATAGTCTTGATGTAAATACACCTTTTATGTCAACACATGAAAAATAATGATGATATTAATTGACACCACAGGAGCCTGAGAAGTCAGATAAAAGGGAGGAGGGTAAAATCTAATTGCCTAACAAAACTGGAGCAACAATATATACTTAACACTCTCATTATGAACTCTACAATTTTCCAATACATCTAATTACTCCAGTGTGCCAAAATCTAGTTAATTTGCATTTTATCTTCCAGGGATGTACTAGCCTCAGAGCCACAGTTAAAGAAGGTTTCATGATTCCCAATGATTTTAATTATATCCTCTTTCTAAAGTGTTCTCTACTTAGAGAAACGTATGATGGGTTATAATGGGTAGGAAATGGTGAAGCTCCTCGCGCATTGTATTTTGTGAATGCTTTCAGACATTATCAATAACAGATAATTTCCATATACATCGGCATTACACACCTTTCTGGTTCATGAAAAAGATAAAATTCTCCTAACAGCATTTCAGTATTGAACTATTTCCAAGGCAAGTATTACGTGAATATCACTATGTAGATAGAGATCTGATGTATACTTTATTTCTACAAAGTTTACAATAACCTAAGACTGTTCTCAATTAAAATGCCATAGAGCAGGTATGTATAAAGTTGGTGGAACTGACTGAAAATTCACTTAAAAATCAACGTTTCATTCATATTTCTGATGCTTGCCTTTGGCCTCTTCCTTCCCTGAAGAGCTGTCCCTGTGGTCTTTTCCCTGGATCACCTACTACCAGCCAGTTTCCTCATCAGTTTCAGCCTTCAATCAACTTTAGAAGTTAAAAATGATCACAAATTGCAGATAGCAGGTGGGGAGGAGAAAGGCAGAAATATGTGGGAAGAGTGTAACAGAAGACAGGAGAGAAGAAAACTTGCAACTGAGCCTTCAGGCCCAAAAAAGCATTACTGGTATTTATTGGTTAAATGTGAAACCTGTTAAGCTTCAGCGCACGAGAAAAACTTCATCTGATAAGCTGCAATTAAAAAAACCAAACCAACCAACCAACCAACCATAAAAAAACCCCCAACCCCCGCAAAAAAAACAAAACCCAAGAAAACTAAAAAACCCAAAACAAAACAAACCCCAAACAAACAAAACCAAAACAAAACCAAAGCCTTTCCAGAAAATTATTATTACAAATGGCTAAACGCATATTTCAGTTTACTGGAAACAAAACGTGTTAGGAAGAGAAAGGGAGGATGCTTTCAAAGTTTTCTTCTTGAGTAACAACAACTTAAATCTTCTAAAAATTGTTCAGCAGAAGTGGGCTGATGTGTAGTTGAGTCAAAAGGCCAGTACAAGAATGCTGAGTCTACAGCTCATTTGAAATTCCTACAACATTTCTGCTGAGCTGGGAAAAAATCCTTTTCATTCTAAGAAACAAAATTACATAGACCTTGCAAACCCCAATGCTAACAAGTTGATTTGTACTGATTACATGGTGCATGATTTGCTGTGTCAGATCCTAACAACATTCCACCCATACAGTATTAGCAAATGTCAAGAGCAGAATTTCCATTACAGTTTCAGAAATCCAAACACTTTTTTGCCTCAGTTATACCTTTTTTGTATTCCTCAAATGAAACAAAGTGGTAGGAAACATCACTGACTCACCATGTAAAGAATTCCCAGCAAATATAAAGCCTTTCTGCCTGGAGCTACTGGCAAAAGGGTGTATTGTGAACAAAAAGCCGAAGTGACAAGAATGCAATGGTTTTGTTTTCTTGCATCTTTCATGTACTTCATGTGGGATCTATGCCAGGTGGCCCTTACTTGAAAATAGGAAGTCTATAAAGTGCCTACAAGTCTACACCCACTAGAGTGCAAACATTTGTCTTGTAATATTCAGAAGGGAGAACGCTGATTCTGTGGTGGCAGGTGAATGCCAGTTTCAGAAACCATTACAGCTATGGATCACCTAAAGGCAGTCGTGGCTTTCAGTTAAAAACTTCTGTCCATGTGCACTTGCAGGAGCTCCCTTTCTAGCAGCTTCTGTTCTTCTATACAGCTGCAGCAGAGCTGACTTGCTGTAAAGGGAGGCTGGAATTGTTCCTCAGAGAAGGTCCAACATATTAGACAAACTTTGGATTATCTGCCTTGAAATGCTGAAGTTTTCAGAGTACACAGGTTCTAATCAAATTACAAATGATGGTATTTTTCATTCTGCTTCACGTTACAGAAGCACGACTGTGACTGTCCTGAATTTCTTCCTTCTTGGCTTCAAAAAGCAACTTATCTGGCAACTATGTTGCTAGTACTTTGAAGTGATTAGGCAAAATAGCTTAAACTAGAAGGAACTGGAAGATGGGTGTGTGACTTAAGAGAGCATCTGGTTCTCAAATTTCAAGGGAAAATGTTTATCAGGGAAAAATTACTTCAGTTACTCAAAAAGAATTACAACATGTTGTCCCTTCTACTAAGCAAAAGTTATTTATATATGAACTAAGTTGTTCTGCACTCGAAAATCATGGTTGTGATGCCTGATAGATACATTTGACCAAAGCCACAAATTAAAATAGGCTCTTTGCCTCAATTTCTTTCTAAATGTCACTGCATAATGTGATCTGCTATATGCTAGCAAAAGTGTACATAACATTCACAAACTTGCTTTTTTAAGGACCATCTGGAATGCATGTGTCTGAGCAGAGCCAGAGGAGAAATTCAGCAAAGTACCAAGTGCCGCATACAAATCAAACAGTATCCTTCTTTTCTTGCAGAAAAAAAATGGGGCAGGAAGATGAGCTTCACTGTCTGTCTCAAGCCAGGATGCTCATGGCACTTTCCAATCGGAGTGAAAAACTAAGCAAACTTTAGTAATGGAGAATATTTTCATGAGAACCAAAGTGCAAAAGGCTACTGTTGAAAAATATTTGACTCAGTCATAAACATTTGAAGGAATCATGCAAAAGTTTAATATATGATTAATAAGGAAGATAGCTCATTTATGTTCTTTAAAACTGATAGGTCAGTGGATGAAACTCAATGAACATGAGTTCCAATACACTGCATTTTGGTGTTCCTTGCTTACTGTACTATAATTGTTCTAATTTTAACAGAATATCTGAAAATAATGCTGAAGTTAAACATTAACATTAAACAATGAAATGCATTCATCTCCACGGTAAAAATGAAACATTCTTATATTGGTCAATTAACCTTCATCTTGGACCATGCAAACGAACTGCCTTGGTTTTAATTTTGACAGGATGAAGCATTCTGGTTAGATGAAGCACAAAAGTATCAAACTAAAAGACCTTGGGAAAAATATGCCATATGAAATTAGACTGGCATCCTTTTAGAATAGATTCAAGAATAAATTAGAGGACAAGCTTACAGACTCTTCACAGTAGTCACAGATTGCCATGAGAAACAGATGTGATAACAATTCAAATCCTTTAGATTTAAATTGAGCCAAATTTAGATGATAAACTCCCTGGGATTTGCATATACTTGCCTCTTTGAAGTATGTACTTTCAAAGCCCTGTAATAACTAAGTATGGAAAGGCTGGAAAGTAAACTTTGGAAGAATTGCAGAATCTGACTATGATGAGTCTGGAAGGGGCTGGAAGGGACTGGACCTGTGTACTAGCTTTATGCTTTTATTAGATGGGAGGTGTTACCAAAAATTTACCTTTAAGCATCTTAGGTTACGTTTCAAAAAGGTTGTCTTTCAGAGACAGAACTGCCAACTCGAACAGTCTAGAGCATTAAAAAAACCCAAAGAATCTGGGACCCATTTTTTATTTTATTAAAAAAATAGGCAATTATTAAGGAAATGGCAGTGCAATTTGAAAAAAAAAATTAAAAAAATCATAATTCTCTCCCACTGTTAATTTCTGCCATCAGTCAAAGGCAATCTGATGCAGGGCTTCTAGACAGGCAACCAGCACACGCTGGCCAATGCGAGCTAGAAAAGCAATTTTGGACAGAAGCCACTAATACTCAGTGTCTGCTGAGATAGAGAAAGGATTTCTTATTAAAATTAATGCAATTGAGATAAGTACTCAGCAGGGCAAGAGCCAAAGCAAGGCTATGCTGTAGACTTCTCAGTAATAAAGTGGGTTGGGATATGAAGAGTTTTTCCTACTCTGGGGTTTGCATGGCAAGGCTTTGGTAGCAGGGGGGGCTACAGGGGTGGCTTCTGTAAGATGTCAGAAGCCCCCCCTGTGTCCAGAGAGCCAATGCCAATTGGCCCCAAGAGGGACCTGCTGCTGACCAAGGCTGAGCCAATCAGCAATGATGGTAGCACCTCTGGGATAACATGGTTAAGAAGGCTGAGAAAAAACTGTGCAAAACCAATTGCTGCCCCACAGAGAGGAGTGAGCATACGTGAAACAGCCCTGCAGACACCAGGTCAGTGCAGAAGGAGGGCAGGAGGTGCTCCAGGCACTGGAGCAGAGACTCCCCTGCAGCCCGTGGTGCAGCCCATGGTGAGGCAGGCTGTGCCCCTACAGCCCATGGAGGTCCATGGAGAGCAGATACCCACCTGCAGCCTGGGGAAGACCCCACACTGGAGCAGGGAGATGCCCAAAGGAGGCTGTGACCCCATGGGCAGCCCATGCTGGAGCAGGCTCTTGGCAGGACCTGCGGCCTGTGGAGAGAGGAGCCTGCGCTGGAGAGGTTTGCTGGCAGGAGCTGTGACACTGTGGGGGACCCACACTGGAGCAGCCTATTCCTGAAGGGCTGCACCCCATGGAAGGGACCCACACTGGAGCAGTCTGTGCCTGCAGGGCTGCACCCCATGGAAGGGACCCACACTGGAGCAGTTTATGAAGAACTGCAGCTGTGGAAAGGGCTCATGTAGGAAAAGTTCATGGAGGACTGTCTCCTGTGGGAGGGACCCCACACTGGAGCAGGGGAAGAGTGTTAGGAGTCCTCCCCTGAGGAGGAAGGAACAGCAGAGACAACGTGTGATGAACTGACCACAACCCCCATTCCCCGTCCCCCTGCACTGCTGGGGTGGAGGATGCATAGAAAATCAGAAGTGAACTTGAGCCTGGGAAGGTGGGGGGAAGGTGTTTTTAAGATTTGGTTTTAAGATTCTGATTTGACTGGTTACGAATTAAACAAGTCAAGTCTGTTTTGCCCATAACAGTAATTGGCGAGTGATCTCTCCCTATCCTTATCTCGACCCAGGAGCCTTTTGTGGTATTTCCTCTCCCTGTCCAGCAAAGGAGGGCAGTGACAGAGCAGCCGCGGTGGGCACCTGGCATCCAGCCAGGCTAAAACCACCACACGAGCTCACATGGTTTTATTACTTTACTGCTGGTGGTGGTTTGGTTTGTTTCATTTTGGTTTTCCCTGTGAGTGCTTATTTTCCTATAGCAGCAAATGCATCTTTGCTGGTCCAGACTTCTGGTGGATTTCATGCAATCCAGTGTATCACCACTGTAAATTTCTACTCACTGGTCCACTGGCCTATAGCCTACACACTCCTTAGTTCAATGCCTGGACCACTAATTCATTTCATATGGGGATAAAGGAGGGAACAAATAGTGGTGATACAGCAGATGTTTTCTTGCAGATAAAAACCCTTGAAACATTACTGTACCCAGGAGAACTCTGTGTGGGGCATATGGAGAGGCAATGTTTGTCCTGAATAAAGGTTCTAGTGAGACATTATAAACGAAAATGGATGCCGAAATCTGCAAAATCGAATCTGAGGAATCAGGAGACTGAACCTGTATGTTTTTACACATTATTTGTTGATGCTGTCATCCCCTAAGAGGTATTATCAGTGTTTGAAATAACCGAAATACTTCTTAAACCCTTGGTAGGCACATTTTCTTGGTATTCTAACAGTGTTTTTGTAAACTGATGCCCCACTACACACAAAATACTATTTTAGAGATGTTAATTTTAATAAAATTTTTGTGTTTTGGGTATCTTTGGGCTAAAGACTGTTATTGATATAGAATGTTATTTTATGTACTTGTAGCTTCAGACTTCCTAATGCCTCAGACAGAACACCAGAAAAATCCTATTCATAGAATCACAGAACGGTTTGGCTTGGAAAGGACCTCAAGACCATCTAGTTTCAACCCTCCTGCCATGGGCAGGGACACCCCACCCTAGGCCATGTCTCCCAAGGCTCTGTCCAGCCTGGCCTTGAACACTACCTGCCTCGTTTCCCCTTTCCATTCCTTTTACCTAGTCACTGACCCCTACTGTTTAAGCCCAGTTGTAGCCACAGTTCCCGCTCTGTTTTGCTACCATCACAGGTGGCTGTCATACATAGATAAGCAAATTCGAAATACAAAAACCTTTCTCAGTCCTGCTGAAATAGTCAGTCCAAACAAAGAAGATGCATGGTGTGTGCAGCTGTTCCCAACACAGGCAACAAACACCCCCACAGCAACAAAGAAACACCTGCAGTGTCCCAGATAGGAGTAAGCTGCAAAGCTCAGAAAGACCTTGTGTGTTGCCCTCCTTAAGAAAGCAGGCTGCATAACCGGATGTTTTAAATACGAGCCTTTTGTTTTAAGCCAACTGAAACTTCAGTCACCTGCCAGGAAGCGCTTTTTGTTCGCTGGGTAACAAGCAGCACCACACGCAGACAGATCGGTCCCCACAGCTACACACCTCTGACCGAACGGCCATCCCAGGCCGGGCGCGACCAGGCAGCACCACGGGGCACACGGGCGCAGCGTGGGCAGGCTGCCCCTCACCCCGCAACACCCGGCCCGGGGCGCCCCGCCGCCGCTAGGGGCGGAGAGCGATGGGGCCCGACCGGGCCGGGCCTTCGAGAGCCGGGCCCGCCTCAGCAGCCGCGCGTCGCCATGGCAACCGCGAGGGCCCGCCCAACCGCCACTTCCGCTCAAAGCCGCCGGAGCGCGGCCGCGCAGGCGCAGTCTCCCCCCCCTTTCCCCATCCGTGCCTTGGTGTCATTCATCCGGCCGCTCGTCCTCGCCGCTGCCCCGCCCCTGCCCCGAGGCGTGCGCATGCGCGGAGCGGGGCTGCCGGCGGAGGAGGGGGCATTTTAACAGTAAACATCCTGTGGTTTGAACGGCCGCTTTGGGCGGCAGGAAGGGCCGCGGCCGCCATCTTGTTTGTTTTACTGAGCGGCTCGGCTCGGCGCGCCGCAGCGCAGCGGGCACCGCCACAGGCCTCGCTTCAGCCGCCGCACCAGGGTAAGGAGCGGCGCCGGCCGCGCTCGCTGCCGCCGCCGTCCGAAAGGGCCTGGCCGCCTGCGCGCTGCCGGCCTACTCCGGTTCGGCTGCCGGCCCCTTGCGGCCGCGCCGCCCTTTCGGCCGAGCCCTCCTGGGGGGGGCGGGTGAGTGGCAGCGGGCGGGGAGGGCCCGGGCCCGCCCGGCAGCTTGGTGCGCGGCGCTGGGGCTCCCCCGGAGGGCCCGGGTGGTGGGGCCGCGGAGCTGGGTGGTTCTGGTGATCGCGCCGCGGTCAGGTGTAGCGCGGCCCCGTCTGCGGCCTGGCGGGGGCACGGGTAGAGCCCCGCGGGGGAGCGTAGTGCGCGGCCCGGCAGGGCAGAGCGGGGTGTGCGCGGCGTGGTGGGGCGGTCTGAGAGCCTGGAACGACTTCCCCGCTTCCAGGGAAGAGCCGGTTCATGGGGGAGCCGAGGGAGCAGCGAGTTGGGATCCTATGGCCGGAATAATGTAACAGATCCGCGGCTGCGGGTTGGCAGAAGGGATGGCGTAACAGCGGGGCTGCTGCAGTCTGGGGAGGGGGAGAGGAGCGAAGTTTCATCTGCCGGCCTCTGTTTCTGATGCAATTTAACTTCTCACTCGGATAAAGCAGACGATTGAATGTTTTAGCAGTCCTCACTAGTAACGCATAAACTGTTTTCTGGCGCTCTGGCTGTTGACCTGCGAATAAAAGCCCCGTTTAAAAATGTCTGCCTCTTGGAAAATTAAGGTCTTACTCTAGCAGCTTCTATGGACACTGATATAAATCTTGCTATAGTTTTTAAGATTCTGCTCTGATTCTGAATGAAAGGCTTCTGTTAAATATAAAACAAAGTGTCGTGTTTTTATCAGCAACAAAGGAAGTTTGGGGTCACTGTGACTTACTGGCACTGTTCCAGTGAAAATGGCTTTTCATTAAATTCCAACACACGAAGAAAATACTGTAAACTCGGAGATGTTATCGTTTAGGCCCACACTGTGAACTTGTGCAATAAGCATACACTTCCATTAATCTCTTTCTCAGTAAACCTTGCAACATCAGACATGTGAAAACATCAAAGCATTCGTAGGGTCAGGCTTGCATTTTATTTCATGAAGTTTCATTTGTAAATATTTGTCATTCTGTGAAAGCTGGAAACACAAAGCCTGCTGACCTAAAGTTGTAACTAGAGAGGAAGTAGGTGGGGGGGAACAATAAAAGGAGGATCAAAAAGTTAGTGAGACCTACAATAAACTTAAATTACCACACAGTTAAATCAGTTTTGTCTCCATCAGGGTTGCTGTTATCATGGGATTTCCTAGAGAAATGAGAATAGTTGCCTCAGTTAATATACGAGTTTATCTTCTTTGTTGCAAAGTGTTAGAAAGTTGGTTTTTTTTACATTCGGGCTCTTTGGGTGAACAGTGCAGAGGAATAACTGGAAAGGATAGAATAACATCATAAATTCTATTCTCATGTTCAACTTAAGTACATTTACAGGGTGTGTTAGTACGTGGTTTCTGCAAGTGTATTAGTTTGACTTGGAGCTGGAATTGCACAAAACAGATAATTGAGATAGGGCCTAAAATGGAAAAGATTCTTTTCCACTGGATGAGTGGACATACTGGATGTAGGGGCCAGGGCAGGGTGCCTGCTGGGGTTTAGATGTGAAATGGAGTTGGGAGGGGGGAACAGTGTTCATAGGGTTCAGTAATGTCAAACTGTGTGCAACAATTCGGAGTGATCTGCCTTCTGAATTAGTAACTTTAGTGGGGTGCTGGTTCTAGCAATTTGATTGTATAGATGCATAGTATATTGTAATTGGAGAACAGTGAATGCAGTTCCTGTAAAGGGGTGGTGTGCTTTGAGCAGTTGGAGGCCTGGTAGTGCAACCTCAGCCAGAGGATTTCAGAAAAAAGGTTGATGGAAAAACCAGGACCTGGAGACAAATGGAAAATGCTGGATGTGTTTATCAAAGGTACGTCAAGTTGGACTTGTTCAAATTCATCTTTTCAATAATTGATTTTGTTGACGTAAGAAATCGAGGTGACTTGTCATGGAACTTCAGGAAAGCTGCAGGTGCCACATAGAAATATATTAAGGTTCAGAAAAATGTGGATTCACCAGAGAATTATGAAGGTGGTTGAAGGAAGGGGATGAAATAAGGTAGTGCTGAGAAGAGGCATTGAGCTGTAAGGAGTTATTGGCAGTCTGTGAAAACAGGTCCTGTGATGAATTTTAGCTTTTTTTCAGTGGCACCAGGTGCTCAGTGTGCAAATGGAACCGGCTGGTGAGACAGCATTAGTAAGAGCCCACACCAGGGAAGCTTTAGACATGTAAGAAGGACTGTGAAGGATTATGAGTTAAAATTAAAGAACTCAAAGTACAATTGCAGGGTCAGGGTAATCCTGCTGGGCTTCTGAAGCCTGGCATGGCCAACTCAAGCTGCTTCAGGTGCACACAGTGAGCTCACTCTTCCCCACATACCCCAAGGCTGGCTTGGCTTAGCAAAAGAGAAACAGAGACGGCATAGGAAGAAAATGCACGTGTATGGAGGAACCAGGAGAGAAGAGAGGCTGAAGGATGGCCGAAGAACAAATGACTTTAAATGACTGGCTGATTTTTAAACTGTAGGATGGAAGTTGTCTGCTGATCAGTGGATGAATGTGGCTCTGGAGTAGCCTTAGGAACAGAAGTAGGTGACAATAAAACAAGACTGAACATAACCTGTAAAGTGTCATGTGTATATATAACCTGACCTAGCAGAGTAACAGGCAAGTGGATTTGATGGGCTAGAGTGAACCAGTCAAATAAACTGATGGTGAATGTTGTATCTGTTGTCTGCAATATTATTGTCAACTGTTAGTTCATTAAGCTGCTTTCTGAATGTCTTGGAGGATGGGTCTCAAGCTAGAGGAGAGTGCTTTTCGGAGTTCAGATAGGTCAATAGCCATTCTAAGATGCAGAAGGATTTCAAGACTTAGTATTTGTGAATTGATGGTCAAGATGAAGTTCATGGGTAGCATCTACCCAATTTTCTTGTTGCTTCTTCAGGAGGATCAATTACCAGATACTCAGATGGGAGAATGAAACAGGCAGACACTGGATCACACCCTGTGTACTGGCTGTATTGTATTAGTTTTGCTTTAAGTGTTCAGTTACTTTCTGTACAGAATTATTGCCTTTTTTTACACTTCTTAGAAAAAATATTGAAAATAAGATTATGCAGTCTTTGAGGACCAGTTTAGGCAGAGAAACCTGGGGGAAATTGTTGCACATGGAAGCAAATTTGAGGTTAATTAAAAACAAGGTTAAAGTCTTTTAAAGGCACGATTTGGCAGGATGAGGATTTGATCCCACCTGGTTCTGTGTGAATACATACTATTTTTAGAGCAGTGCAAGCAAAACGGAAAAATGAAGTTCTTAAAACAAGCTTTAAGGTCCTGGTTCATATCCAGTCAATTTCAAAAAGTAACAGTTATATTTTACCTTACAAGCTTTTCAGGAGCCATCAGCTACGCTTTTTCTTCTGAGGATTCTCATGAGTTGCTCTTGCAGCCAGCGACATATGTTTTACATGTCTGTATGAGCACTCTGCCACTCCAAAAAACTCTTAGTTCCTTTAACATTCTTCCTAGCCTCAAATTATGCCAGAAAATCTATCTCTTCTCTTTTATGCCACCACATCAGCATACTGCCCTATGAATTAAAGATCAGACAAGAAGCCTGAAATAAAGAAAAGGATTATCTGAAAAGAAAGAAAGAAATCGGGGGATAGTGAGAGCAGGCGCTGGGGCCATTGCTTGATCCTCTAAACGACAGCGGCTCAGAAGCATGAAGGTGGGCTTTGTACCATTGCTGGTACCCAGGTATTATCATACAGAGCAGAGCATCTGCTGGAATTTGGAAGTGGCAGAGGCTCATATTGTGACAGGAAATTAGTGCTTCATGGAATATGGGTTGGATTTGTTGATAACAGTTCAGTATAAAACACACTTTAAACTATCTGTAGTCTGATTGTCGCTGTTTCTCTTCATGTGTTTTGCTTGGTGAGGCTTCAGTAATGTATGAAGAGAAACAGACGACCTCTGTCAGAATCTAGTTATTTTTGGTTCTTACTCCCTGCAAAATTTCAGGCAGCCTGCACATGTAGTATTATTTTCTCATTAATCTTACAAGCAACTCTTAGGTTTGATCCATAGCTCTTGTGCTGAGTGGTAGTCAAACCTGGGAAACACCACAGGTGACCCCTTACTGTTCCTGTGCCTTCCCTTAGTACCATGGTTGTCAGCCTCTAGTCTTTGATTTATTTGCTAAGGAAGCATATGTTGTGAAACCCATTCATGCATGGTAAGCCCCCTTACGGGGAGTACTTTGACTTGGATTGTCAGTTGTTTGTAAGACAGAGGTTAACAATGTGTCTGTTAAAAAAAAAAAAAAGGTTGTGAAATCATTAGCCCTGGTGTGATCCCAACACCTCGTTTTTTTGGAACCTTGCCTCCTTTTAGATGGTTGTCTTATGCTTGCATTACGCTTGCTGTGTGGAATTTAAAGTGATAAGTTGTTTCTGACTGAGTTGTCCAAACAGTATGTTTCACGTTGAACAGGAAATCTTCAGTATATTCTCAGGGTTACAGTTAACTGTATGTTTGAAGTTCTGTGAATCCATGCTACATATTTTAATGGTTGTAAAACATTGCTCAATAATTGCCCCAAACTCCATGAATCAAAACATGTTCTTCTGCAGCTGTTGTTTTTAGTGGAGTAACACAAGTGTTTTTGTTAACTGTGTTTGTATTTTTCCCTGTTCCTTGTATTCATGGGTAATTTACAGGCCTGCTGTTACCAGGGCACTGCATGGTTGTGGTAGCAAGTCGAGATATCAGAATGCTATGCTGCAAAGTTGTGTCTCTGCATATGCAAATATACTGAGACCTTTGAAAATACATAAGGGATTGGGTTGTCTGGTGGCCTTTGAGACAGCGTGGTGTCTTTCAAAAAACACGGTGTGGGGAAAAGCACAATACCTTCCTTTAGATAACTTCTCTTGACTAAGGAGCTTTCCAAATTGTTTTGTTGTGCTTCCTAGAAAAGCTTTCTCATGGCCATCTCTGTGCAGTGCTATCCTTGGCCTCCACACGGTCCCAACAAATAAAAATGGCCTGTTAACTTTTTGTTAATCTGCAGCTTTGTTGTGACTCAAAGCTATCAACTTCACCCCTAAGAATAGTTAAAATCCTTTCTATCTCCTGAGTTAACTCAAGCTGAAGCTGAACATGGCCTTTATTTCCTTTAAATCCTCTCTACTGCGTACATTGTTGTTTGTGAACAGAATTAGTGGCCAGTCTGTCATTAAGAGAGATAAGCTTCATAATCAGTTCTGCTGTCTGAAAACTGTTCTGTTTAACGCAGCTGAAGTTCACAGCTTTCATCATCTTGCATGTTGAAGAATACCTATGAATGGGTACAAGTATGGAGTATGGTACTACTATAATTTTCCCTATGCTTTATATTCCTTCAAATCCCACTTGTCAAAACAAAACAAAAACCACTACCGCCACCCCCAGTCCCCTCCCCTCCCCAAAAGTGTAATTGTCCTTTACTTTCAGACATGTACATCTCTGTTATCCAGATACCTCAAGGTTGGCTTTTCTTCCACTGAACCAGTAATGCCAGTGCTTCTCTTGCCGCTGTGCTTATTTTCTAGCAGTCACAATTGTGCTGCTCCTCTTTTTGGAAGTGTACCATATAAATAACAACAGCTCTACTCTACCTGCTTTGAAACATGTTTCTTCTACCTGTAACTAAATTGGTATGGTTTAGGAATTGGCTTCTGGAGAATCTCTCTCTGGCTGTCATGTTTACCAATGCTTTGTGTTTCCGTGTGTTCCTGATATAGTTGTGTTGGCATGCATTTGGGAAACACTGGGTTTTGTTTTAATGGCTGGAAACTGGTGCTGCTTGCACTGGTTCTGCCCAAATTAAACTGCCCTGCTTTTACTGTTATGTTGCTGTGCTTCCTCTGGCAGTTTTTCTTTAGGCATGGAGGAGACGAAATACAATAGTTTCATCTCCTGTTCTTTTCATTTCTTTTCCCTGGTTATGGATATCGCTGGAGAAAAAGCTGTTTGTGGAGAATCTTCCACCTCTTTAAAGCAAACTTTCTGTTTTCTCAACTTGTAGTTGAACTGAATTATATGCTTACCTCATGCATGAAATTGGCATCTTTAGATCAGAAGACATCATGCTGTTCTGCTTCCTCGTGGTTTGATATGTTGGCATCTTACTAGCTGTGAGAAAGTGGTTACTACATAAATAGGTAAAAGGAAGTCTGTCCTTCTAGTGAAGGAGAAAGAGGAAAACGAAATCTTCAGGAAGCTTGGGATAATGCACTCAATTTTCTTAATGTTTTTATCAACACTTGAATAAAAATATGAAGTGTTATTAAAAGGATTATGAAATGGAGGGAGTCTGCTCAGAAATGAAGATATGATTGTACTTTCCGTAAGAAAACACAGTGAAGTCCAAGAAGTTTAGGACTCTGTATTTTATAAAGCTGAACGTTTTACTGAAACAATGTAGAATATATACTGGTGTAGTGTATTAGTAGCTACTGAATTAACAGTATGAATGAAACAGGAATGAGAGTGGAAAGTAGGAAACTGCTGTGGGCTGAAATCAGACACGTTTGTGTTGCACGAGTTTGGTGTCATTACCATAAAATTTAATATATTCAAGTTTGGGTTTTTTTTCCCTTGTGGGATGGTAAACATTTTAAAATTATGTAAATAGCCAGTGGTTGCTGTTCTTCGTGCTTTGTATTTCCTCTGCAATAAATATATATGCTATTACATGGCCACCACTTGTAACTTTTGGCTTTTTTAATAGTTTGAACAAATAGTCTGACCGTAAGGATTGAAAAGTAAACATGTGCTTTGCCTGCTGAGGAGAAGGGAGGTATTTACAGGGATGTTACTCTCACAGATTTTCTACAAAAAAGAAAAAAATAAAATTGCCTTTCTCTTTACAGGTTTGCACTTTGTTTTAGACATCTGGGACCATGTTCTATGCCCATTTTGTCCTGAGCAAGCGTGGGCCGCTAGCCAAAATCTGGCTGGCGGCCCACTGGGATAAGAAGCTGACCAAAGCCCACGTTTTTGAATGTAACCTGGAAAGCAGCGTGGAGAGTATCATTTCACCCAAGGTACCTGTTTTACACTGGTGTAATGTTATCTTGTAGTAAAAAGAAACTCTGTGTACAGGTGGTAGTTACTATTTGAATCACTGATACAAATAAAATTTGTCATGTTGTTATTGTGAAGGGTGGAAAGGTCTGTTCAGCTGTGAAATACTCCATTGACTCTCCAATTCTTAAGAGTATTTTCTTGTCAATTTTCTAATGCTAAAGTATCATGTAATTTAGTTACAAAATGTTTTGCTTTGTATAATAGAAGACTTGTATCTTGATGTACCATGTGTTGTTTAGAAGCAAATGTTTGGAAGAGAGGAAAGCCCAGGCTTTCTGACAAGTAACTTTTAAAGGCCTTTTGATGAGACTCTTTCAGTGCTTTTGGTACTGGGAGCTGTAGAAGTAATATTTTAAGGTAACTGTTGTTTATGCTCATTACCTAAGTTCAAAGCATGTTTCTACTTAGCTACAGCAAAAAGATCTGAAGTATCATAGTAGCTTGTAATGTTACTGGTTACATGAGGGTGGTTTTACATACAATAAAAATACTACACTGTAGTGTAAAAGCTTTTGAAGCTTTTTCTCTGGTTTTCTGGGAAGTGAATAGAGAGCAACAAAGCTGAAAGAACATAAGTCTTCTGGATGGCTGTTGTTTAACCAGAGGAAATTTTGAGAAACTTGGGGGTTTCTTTTTATTTTTTCTTTCTACTCTTCGTGAAGTTTTCCATTGAAGAGCTACTGGACTGATGGTTGTGACTTTTGTCACTTAACAGATGCCTGAATGTCTTAAAGGAACAGCAACTATTTGAAAAACAAAACTTATTTTTATCTTTTCTTTTGGTACAAATGTAAAATGTTTCTATAATGCTGCTCTGGATTTTGGAAGAACTACGAAGTAAAAGCAAAAAATATATAGTACAATCACAGAGATACTGTTCTAGAGCAGTGATTTGCTTCAGTGTCAACTCGAGGGATTTAGAAAGATTATAATAACATTCATGGCATCACTAGTGAGCTGCAGCATTCTTGCAGAAAAAGGAAAATAGGCACTCGCACTCTTTCATCTGTTTAACTTTGTGGAACACTTGCATCAGCTGGAATGTTAGAAAGACACTGTATGCAACACAGATTTTGAATTTTTAGTTTGACGTTAAACTTCCTATGCCTTGTATGGCTTAATCTTTCTAGGAGGCAATTATTCCATGTATCCTTCATCACAAGTCTCATGCTCCTTCACACTAAAGTACTTAAGAAGAGTCTTCCCCTGGAATCTTTTTAGTCAGTTTTCTGTTCCCACAGCAGATACTTGATTTCATGATAAAGCAGTGAGTTTAAGGAGGAAAGAAATAACTTGTTTTAATGTGGCGGTGCTTGTTTATGGACGCCCCACATCTTCCACTGTTTTTCTCTGATTTTCTTCTTAACTGCAGGACAGAAGATGGAAAGGTAACAGGTGACAGTTTTTAACCAAATTTTACTTAAATTGTAATTTATGACCATTCCCCCCCCCCCCCAATGAAAATAACGAAGGTGTCAGAAAAAGATGTTATAAAATAGGGTTTGCTTTGTCACTTTTTTTTTTTTTTTTACTGGACAGAGCAGTGTTTGGGAATTCCTGGAGTGAGATGCTATTAATTCATGGATGACCTGGCAAATATCAGTAAATAATGTGTAGAGTATCATCTCGAACTGTAAGCTTTGTGTTCATTTGTTCTTCAGTCTTCTGCTGATTTTTATACTTGGTTTGGATATTTGATGTTGCTCATGCAAAGCCAACTGAAATTTCATTATGGGGAAAAAAAAGTGAGGCCACATCTAATTCACTGATTGTGCAATATGTTTTTAGGTGAAGATGGCACTTCGAACCTCAGGACATCTCTTACTAGGCGTTGTTAGAATCTACCACAGGAAAGCAAAATATCTTCTTGCAGACTGTAATGAGGCTTTCATTAAGATTAAGATGGCTTTTCGTCCAGGTATCTGTCTTTAAGCACTCTCTGAAAAGTAACATTGTTATATAAAGATATGTATTAAGGTATACGATTCTATCTTCCTGTCTCTGTAGAAGAATTGCATACAGTTCTGCAGGATTACAGAAGTTCTTTAGCGCAATTTCAGTCTGCTGCGTGACTGAGTTGTATGCCGAAAAACATCTTTTGTGTTCTGAAAGAAAACTTTAGTGCTGATTCACTAAAATCTCAGTTATGATTTTGGCTGTTGTTGGTGTATAAATGGAAATAGGCTGCATGGTTTTTACCTCCTGTCACAAGTCTGTAAAAGGCCAGTTCCGTGCACTGAATAGAAGCACAGACAGGAGCTTGTTTCCATCAAGGGTAAAGAGTGCCTTGCCATGAGTTACAAAAGAAATGTAGAAGTAAGCTGGTTTTGTGTCATGGTTTTTTTATTTACCACCTTCACATTTTAATTTCTGGAAATAATGTGAACTGTAATGTGTGCAATGAAGGTATTTTCCCTTTTGTATGTGCAACACACAACTTCCCCCCTGTATTGTTGCTTACGCTTAAGATTTTTTCCATGAAGATGTGGAGCCATATTAATACCTGAAATGACTTTCCATCCAGCAATTCATTACTTGGCTTACACACAGTTGATAGTTTTCTTTCATTTTGGCCTGGGAAGCTTTTTTCCAGCTGTGGCAGTGGCGCTGCTGGATACTCACAGCTGCTGAATCACATTCTACCTTTTTAAGTTTGTGAGTGATTTAAAAGCTGAATTTTTCTTTAAAAGCATTAAAGGAAGACTTTTTTTTTTTTTTTTTTTTGAAAGCCAGTGCAATGGTAAATGTGAGGAAAGCGAAGGTGTATATAATGCTTTTATCTTTGTTTCCCCATCTCCATGTTCTGATTGAGGCATTGAACTTTATGTAGCTTTCAGTAGCAATTTGTTGACTGTTGCAAATTTTTTGTTTGCTGTTGCATTTAACTTCCCCAGGTGATCATATCATAAATTTGTCTGATTTCACAAAGCAGTTTGTTTTCCCAGTTTTTCCACTCCCAGCAGAGCACATGTAGAAGGTGAAGCGCCTTAAAACAAGGCTTACAGAAAGTGGCATGCTGACCTGAAACAAGTTGAGGCACTTGTCTTTGTTCCCAGTTTATCAACTTTGTGGTTTAGACATTGTCTTGACTCTGTCTGCTCTGAGAATGATGTACATGTTTTATTTTAAGCAGCTAACAGCTAAAAATATTGGATAGCCCTGAAAGGATGGACTAGGGTTTCTTCATTCCTAGCCAAGTACCAAGATGAGTAAACTACAGACTCATGCTTGTTCCTGGTCCCTCTGGACTGTGGTTCTTTGATTGTCCATTGCAGAGGGGAACACGATGGGCAGAGTGTTTCTGAAGTATCTGTATCTCAGAATTGCCTTTGTTGTATGGGTCAGAAGGCAGAACGTAGAACTCAAATGCTCTTTAGGTTGCAGAAGAAATTGAACCTTCATTTCCCCATGCACTTTCAAGTGTCCTGACCTCTAAGCCTTTGAATAAAAGAGAGGCTCCAACTACTGGCACTGTTTTTGTGTGATGCCTATTGTGATAGTCATGCTCTCAGAATGACCACTGAATAGCAGATTAAGCATCTTGGGAGGGTAAGAAAAGGTACGTGTGTGGTTTAGGTAATCCAGCTCTTCTAAATGCAGAAGCCAGCCCAAGTACTGTCAGCGCTGTGCTGGGGCTTTCAGAGCTCATTGAACTGGCTGAATCACAAGTAGCAGTGTTGCCACTGCTTTACCCAAACCAGGCTCCTGTGTTGTCACTGCTTTACCCAAACCAATGGAACTAACTAGCTCATCTGGAGCATCATGATGAACTGATTATGTAGCAGGTTACCTGCATAGTGTTTTGATGACGTGCAGTGCCTCTGTTAGCTGCACAGCTTTGCATTGTGCTACACAAACATTATCAAGTGATTTGAGGCTTCCAGGGTCATACAAAATAGTACAAGGGCTTGAGGGTTTATGTTTTGAATTTAGATTGAATCTAAATTCTGACATTATCTAACGTTTCTTAGTAGGTGTCTAGCATCAGTTCAGTCCATCAATTTAAAGACAAGAAGCTCATGCAGAGAGAACAGTGCTGAAGGCAGAGGGGAAAATGCTGTCCTTGTAAGGAATGGGAACTCATGTCTGAATGTTCTTCTCTGCAGGGGTTGTCGATTTGCCTGAGGAAAACAGAGAGGCTGCTTACAATGCTATTACCTTACCTGAGGAATTTCACGATTTTGACCAACCACTTCCTGATCTAGAGTAAGCTTGGGTTGGTTTTTTGTTTGTTTTGTGGTTTGATTTGGTTTTATTGCCATGCAAATGATGTTTGGTTTTAGTTAAGGAGAACCTGGTTTTAAACAGCAAAAGTCTTGCCAAGTTAAAAAAAAAAAACAGTCTGTAGGTAACTTGTATCCTTGATACACCAAGGAAGTACAGCATCATCTTTGTGTTGATTAGAGGTTCATAGTAGCATGTAATTTTAACTGAAGCTAAAGCTGTCATTACAGAAGCTTTTAAGAAACTCAGATATGTATTATCATTTCCTTTTTTCTCTGTGCAAGGCATCACATGTTCTCAGGTTAGACAAGATTAGTTTTATGGAAGTGTCTTTGTTGACCTGTAGTGGCACTTTTAAAACTTTTTAATATTGATTGGTGACTTGTGAACGTAGTAACAAGTGTACAACTTGAATTGTTTGTTACCCTTTTGGATTATTCATAATGGAATTTCTGGGATACAGTTTGCTTTACTCAGTGTTCTATCTGGTTTATGTTTCAAATTAATTTGAAACTGCATAAAAATTCCATGGTCTTCTAAGGAGTGGACCTTAACACACCACAGAGTGTTAACTTGGCACTGCTGCTAGATAGATTTATGATAAACTAATATATTAATAGCTTTTGAAGTTTGAGGGGTGGGTATCTTTTCTTGCTTATTATTTGGGCCTTTAAAATTAGTGACCCTGACATAGCAAGGAGTAAGAGAGGCTCCTGATATACTTCCCAGAAGCTGATGCAATTTGGATGATAGTTTTAACTGTGAATGGTCTGACTGGTTTAAGTAGCGTTTTCTATTCTGTACCCACTATCAGCTTTTTCAGTAATTGATTGAAGTGTGTAGTGTACTACTTAGGAGCTCATTTCACATTTCTCTAAGCAGGCTTTATCTGTTCTTTGTTTTTAATAATTGCCTTTGTTTGTTTAAGTGACATTGATGTGGCCCAGCAGTTCAGTTTGAACCAGAGTAGAGTGGAAGAAATTACAATGAGAGAAGAAGTGGGCAACATCAGTATCCTCCAGGATAATGACTTTGGTAAAAATCTCATGTATGACTATGTGTTACTAAGCCGGTTTTGGTAACTGTAAAGTTATGGTTTTGCAGTCACTATGGAATTCCCATGAAGTACAAACCAAAACAGATCCAAAATGCTGTGTTTCTATATATATAATTTTTAGTTTGTTCATATCAGTTTTTCCTCTTGATTTCAGCAAGCTTTTAGCTGCTTATGTAAAGCTGAAGAATCATAGATTCAACTAGGTTGGAAAAGACCTATAAGATCATCAAGTCCAAATATAATAAAGAGTATTCAGTCAGGTTGATTAGTGAAGTGCTATGTCAATTACAATTTTCAGAATGTGCTGTGAATATGAAGTCAGCTGTTGTTTTAATCGTAGGCATGTTTCCAGTCAGAAACTGTTAAGAGATTTCTAAAGCTGAAGCAGTCAGTGGCCACTAGTTTACTTCTTTCAGTATCTTTTGAAGGACAGCATCCTAACATCTGAATCAGAGCCTGAAGACAGTTGCACTTGAATATCTAGCTTACAGCATACACAAATGTAATCCATAATTTAGTAATCTCTTTGAAAGTATAATCTAGGTATTGATGGTGGTGTTAACTTGGCATTGCCTTGCTCTCTATACATGAAGCCCAAACTCGAGGCATAAGGTACAACTTTTTTTAATTCCTTGGAATTCTTTGGTTTCAGTGCAGCTAAATTTTAGTAGGATCTTGCTGAAATCAATTCACATAAGTATAATAAAATTCTTTGAAGAGGAGATGATTATTTTTATAATTGTTTGAACAGTATTTTCACTGTGGTGTTGTTGGGCATAATTCCTTATATCTTGTCATTAACCGCAATTAAGATGACTTGAAATGGTCTTACATATGGGCCTTTGATCAGCTGGGTCTCTTGCATCTTGGTTCTTCAGTGTTCATAGCAGTGAAATCGTATCCTTGCAGGTGACTTTGGGATGGATGATCGTGAGATGATGAGAGAAGGTAGTGCATTTGAGGATGACATGCTAGTGAGCACCAGTGCTTCCAACCTCCTACTGGAACCTGAACAGAGCACCAGTCACCTCAATGAGAAATCTAATCACCTGGAATATGAAGATCAATACAAAGATGATAATTTTGGAGAAGGAAACGATGGTGGAATATTGGGTATGTTTGAGAAATTTGGTTTGCTCTGTCCTACCTTCTGCCTTAATTACTAGTTCTTGGGGGAAGCAGGGGAGGTGGTGTTTCCTTTGTTGCCAAGATCCCTCTCTGAGTTGTGTCTTCAGCAGTGGGATTCTGGTTTGTGAGTGCTACAGTGGTACAGATGATGTGTAGCATGTTAAGTGTTGGCATATTTCAAATGAAGTAAAATTAAATCATCCTGAGTTTTTACCATTCTGTAACGTTCTTTGGAGAAAGATTATGCTCTTCTTGTTCTTTGACTCCTTCCAAGGATTTAATTAAGATGTTGAGAATTGTATCAAGTGCTTCTTTGTGAAGTACTAAGAAACTAGTAAGATGCAAATATGTGGCATGTGTATTGTGATAAAGGCTATCTGTAACCTCAAAATTTGAGCTGAAATGTGCCTTGAAAAAGAACTAATAGCTTTTGTGTGAGCTTTGAAAGTACAGGTTTCTTTAACCTTTGCACTATCTTTATCTGTGTTGTCATGAATTTGTCTGTACTTGTTTCATGAATTTGTGGATGCAAAACTGATTGTTTCATATGGTTTTCAGATGATAAACTTCTCAGTAATAATGATGGTGGTATTTTTGATGACCCACCTGCACTCTCAGAAAGTGGAGTGATGATGCCAGAGCAACCTCCTCATGATGATATGGATGATGATGATAATGTATCAAGTGAGTATGATCGAGGACTAGATCTAGAATTACTTGTTCTCAACAAATTTAATTGGGATTCTAAGTCATAGAATCATAGAGTAGTTATTCCTTAAAAGCATGTTGAGCTCAAAAGTATGAAAAGTGGGTGTGGAGGAGGGCATCGTCAGGGTCCGATTGGAGAAAACCCCAGTATCAGACCCTGTTTCATTCGTGATCCCAACGGTGAAATTAAGACGCAAACAAGGTGAGTACTGTAATTGATCAGTTGGTTTATTACAAAAAGACAATTATTATAAAAAAGGGAAATTATTGTAATAAAGGGAATAGCAATAGGACAGATCAGAAAAAAGGTAGAAAATGAAGCAAGAGTTCGGGGTGCAGAGAGAGAAAGTCACCACCATGGATCTGGATACAGTGGTGTCCCAGGGATTCATTGTTGTCAGTGGTGGGAGTTCTTCAGGGTTTGTAGTCGGTATCAGAGCAGAGTGTCCCCCAAGAGTCCGTAGTAGCTGTCAGAGGTGGGTGTCCTTGTGGAGGTATCCTGGAGTTGTCCCCTTGAAGGCACCCTTGGAGGTGTCCTGATGGAGTTGCCCTCATGGCGATGTCTCGTGGACCGTGTCCCTCAGGGTCCGTAGTAGTCATTCGTGGAGAGTGTCCTCATGGAGGTGTCCTGAAGTCATCCTCATGGCAAAGGCTTTTTTCGTGCTTATTTTCACCCTTTTATAATGAGTTGTGGGGAATACCTCTGTTCTTCATGTTACGTATTTGTCATGGTTTAAGCCCAGCTGGTAACTCAGAACCATGCAGCTGCTTGCTCACTCCCCCCCTTCTTCCTCCCCCTGCTCTCAGAGGGATGGGGAAAAGAATCAAAAGAATGTAGCTCCCACGGGTTGAGATAAGAACAGGCCAGTAACTAAGGTATAATACAAAACCACCACTGCTACCACCAATAATAATAATGATAAGGGAAATAACAAGGGCAGAGGATACAATTGCTCACCACCCACCAACCGATACCCAGCCCGACCCCAGCAGCGATCTGGGCCTTTTGGGTAACTCCCCCCAGTTTCTATACTGGGCATGACGTGCTGTGGTATGGAATACCCCTTTGGCCAGTTTGGGTCAGGTGTCCTGTCTCTGCTTCCTCCTGGCTCCTTGTGCCCCTCCTCACTGGCAGAGCATGAGACTGAAAAGTCCTTGGTCGGAGTAAACATTACTTAGCAACAACTAAAAACATCAGGGTGTTATCAGCACTGTTCTTAGGCTAAAGTCAAAACCACAGCACTGCACCAGCTACTAAGAAGGAGAAAAATGACTGCTGCAGCTGAACCCAGGACAGTATTACACGTTCCTGGTGGTCCATTTTCCCTGGTCTTGCAGCCAGCTCTTCAACTATATGTGTCTGCAGCAATTCTTAGGATAATGGGCAGCAATTCCTCACACCAGTCCTCGAGATAATGGACTGAATAGTCTTATCTCAGCTCTTTCCCACTCATCCCTCAGGCAATGGATGAGCGGAGTCCCATTTCAGCTCCTCACACCAGGCAGTGGACATTGGAGTCTTAACTCCTCCCACCCATCTCTGAGACAATGGACTGGTGGAATTCCATCTCAGCTTCTCATACCAATCAGATCAGTCTCTCACAGCCATGGGTACGGTAGCACAGTTTCTTAATGTTTTGACATAGTGCAAGATGCTTGTTCTAATTGGCAGTGGATGGACCAGACAGCCCAGACTCAGTAGATCCAGTTGAACCGTTACCAACTATTCCTTAAAAGGACAAATAGTTATTCCTTAAAAGCATGTTGAGCTCAAAAGTATGAAATGTGGTAAACCACTTTAAGGTGTGGAGGAGGGCATGGGAAGGGTAGCACAATTTCTTAATGTTCTGACATAGTGCAAGATACTTGTTCTAATTGGCAGTGGGTGGACCAGACAGCCCAGACTCAGTAGATCCAGTTGAACCATTACCAACTATGACTGATCAGACAACGCTTGTCCCCAATGAAGAGGAAGCTTTTGCTCTGGAGCCTATTGACATAACTGGTGAGTAAGCGATTTGTGGGTGTTTTACTTGGGTCATCAGAGACCACCTTAGTTCAGTGGAGTGGAAATGAATGTCTAGCACTGCTGCTGACTCTAGTTCTCAGTTGAAAGAGAAGCCAGAGACCAAGTGCTGTATTTCTTTTATTCTAACAGTAGCCTTCCAGCACTTTCCAGGTAGATATCTTACACTGATGGTCTTAGCTGATGCTAGTTTGTAGTTTCTGCATTCAGTACATGCAGCAGTATGATACCGTAGCTTTTCATAAACATGCTGCTTAAAATACAGTCCATTGGAATAGAACTTAAAATGTCTTTAATGCAATATCTGTAGTGCAGCACAGTTATGTTTGGTGGCCAGGTGTGACTCTTTACACCAAGAATGAGAGCTTTTCTGGTGGTTGACAGCTGTAATGAATTGATGATTTCAGGAGATGCATCTGTATTTCATGTTCTACTAAATAGCGATATGCCTTGTCTTTTTCTCTAATGCGAGACACTCTTATTTTAACTGGTACTGTATTTGGCCCACTAGAAACAGAACCCTGCTTTATTAAAAATAAAAAAAAAAAGATTTGGGAAAAATGTAGTTTGTCCTGTGTTTTCAGACTGAACTCCAGGCCCTGATTTAGTGCTTGGCCAATTAAAAGCCCTAGCGCTGCCCTCTGGTGGCAAGCTAGTAACAGGTCCTAGCTGATCAGCTGGGACCAGCAAAGACAGCGTTTGCCAGAGCTTCAGAGTCTGCTGCAGAGTGCCAGGCTGTAGGCAATTTACAGTGAAGTCATTCTAGAGCAGGATGAGAGGTACAGGTAAGATAACCACCCACATTAACTCTACCAAAGCTCAGATAGGGCTTAGGGTTCAAATTTGTTGGCATTTTGACTCTTTGGTCACAGGGGCCTTACATCTCAAGGGTTTGCTCCTGAAGGACACCAGCCTGACAGGCAAGCCATGAGGGAGGGAGGGAGGCATGTGTAGCTGAGGACATTGAGGCTTAGGTAGATTTAGAAGAACTACAAGTACACATGGAAGAATTTGTAGGTCCTGGTACAGCATTCATAGTGTTTGACCCTTAATAGTTCTTGTAGCTTTTCATTTCTCCTCCCAAAGCTAACATTGCCTTAGATTCTTGTTATCTGCCCATTCTTATACCTGGGCAGATAACACCTATAGAGAACCTGCAGGATTATTGCACAGCGTGGTGTCTGTTTGAGCTGACCTTCATTACTTGCTAAAAATCTCAACAGTCAAGGAAACCAAAGCAAAGAGGAAGAGAAAGCTGATTGTGGACAGTGTGAAAGAACTGGATAGCAAGACTATTCGAGCCCAGTTAAGTGACTACTCTGACATTGTTACTACGTTGGACTTGGCACCTCCTACTAAGAAGCTGATGATGTGGAAAGAAACTGGTGGAGTTGAAAAGCTTTTCTCTCTGCCTGCGCAGCCTTTGTGGAATAACAGGCTACTGAAGGTAATGGCTTTGTGCAGGTTTGTTTCTAAATGGACTATATTCAGGATTGTGCCTCATATCTGGTAAACATCAGCATATGAATAGTGATATAAGTGATGGCAGCATTTATAATTAAAAAAATTCAATTCATTAAAACAACTAAGATAACACCAGCACTTTAAATAGTTATCAGTTACAGAAATAAATGACCTTTTCTGTTAAATGTTACTACTGTTGGAAAGGAGCATGAAGAATGAGGAGGAAAATGGTCCATAATCACTTGATCTGAAATGGAATGAAATGAAGGACACTGATAACTACAGCAGTGATTAACATCACCTTTCCCCTGTAGCTCTTTACTCGTTGTCTTACACCCCTGGTACCAGAAGACCTAAGAAAGAGGAGGAAAGGTGGAGAAGCTGACAACCTTGATGAGTTCCTTAAAGACTTTGAAAACCCAGAGGTTCCCAGAGAGGAACAGCAACAACAGCAACAGCAGCAACGAGATGTCATTGGTTTGTGTCTTGTCAAAGATGCTCTGCTTTCCATCAGAGCTCGTTTTTCTCTTTTGTGCTTTATATTAAGTCACCAAAGATTATGAATGAAGCAAAGAGCTTTGTAATGGTTGTTTAGCTCGATACACAGCCTGTGACTTAAAATAGCTTTTTTTTCCTAGAAGTAGAAGACAATTACAGTTTGATCCAGTGTATTAAATGGGTGTTGGATTGGGTTGTATGCACATCTGTACCAGTTCTATTCAAGCTGGTGCCAAAGCTGTGCAGGCTGTTAAAGAGTGCTCCATTCTAAATTAATAGCAGGCTGGACTTAGCAATGTAATTTGAAGCTGTACCAAAGTATCTAAAACTGGGTTTGTTCTGGAATATAGATGAACCTATTCTGGAAGAACCAAGTCGTTTACAAGAATCAATGATGGAAGGCAGCAGAACCAACCTGGATGACTCTGTTATGCCACCCCCACCACCTCAGACAGGTGTTAAACGCAAACTGCAGCAAGTAGAACCAGAGCCAGTGTTACCTGTGAGTAAGATTTTTGATTTTATTTTTAATATAAGGATGAAAAGTGGCACAGATTTGAGGCACTAGTTTTCTGTGGTGGTGTGAGTATGCTGGAGTACTGTCAGAATCCATGGCCCGGGGTAGTCTTTGTGGTGGTTTTCTTAAGTGCAAATCTTACTGAAGCATTTAAAATGCAGGTAGGATAAAGAAACGGCACTGTCTCCTCCAGAAAAAAGCCTTTAAGGAGAATAGCGTACTGCTTACAAAGCTGTCAAGTTCTGCTTGGCAAGTGTGTATGAGCAGCTTTCACTGATGAAGAAAGGATTGTGTTAGCTGTACAACTTCCCTTTAAGGATGGTCCTGATGTTCTACAATTAAGAGTCAAAGAAGAACTTTGATTTTTAGGAAAGATTTCCTAGTTGAGTTATGAGTAGACTTGGAAACTAGCTCGTATCTTCCTCTTCCATAAAAGCTATGATGCAGTGTGAAAGGTAACCATATTTGTGAAGGTGGGAGGAAATGGGCAACATGAAAGGTGTATTCCTTTTCTGAATGCTTACCTGGTGAGAACAGTCCTGGTTTATGCTGTCTTTCTCATGTGAGTATTTTTTAACCCCACTTTTCACAAGTTTCTTGGCTAACAGGTCATTTGCTGTAGAATGAGACTGTTGGATGTTACATTATCTTACTAAAAAGGGTGGCAGCTGCAGCTCCTCTTGGTCATGTCATTGGGTGAAATTGGCATTGACCGTACTTTATGGTGAAGTCAGTGCCATTGGTGTGTGTTGGGAATTCTTTGATCATGCCAACCAGATCAGGCCCCTAGCAACATACCTGTAGCAGTATCTGTTCTATGACTCTAAGAAGTTACTTTGAGGTATTTTAGGATAGAAGCAGTGTAAAACAGCTTCCAGGTGTCATGGTAACTTTACTGGCAAACACCTAACTATGTATATAGATTGAGGGGGAGAATACTTTGATTTTATTAAAACTGAATACCTAAATCCTTTTAAACTGCTTTTCTGGATTTTCTTGATATAAATATCTTCTGAGGAATGAAACCCGAGCACCAAAGTCACTCATACATTTTTGGAAACTTTTTGAAGTACCTACATCTTAATTCCTTCATGCTTGTCTTGCAAAGAACATAATTTTGATATTTTGAAGATGTCTTGTTCCAGTGAGTTAAAATGTGTTCGTGTAGCACTGCATCTGGTTACGGGGGATTTTAAAGTTGCATGAGCTGATCCAAGAGATGAGATCAGTAGTTTGGGTGGTGGACTAAGTGAAGTTTATTGGAAAGCCTTTTTCCTTACAGTGGTATCATAACTTCTGGTTTGAATAGAATGTAAAAGATTAAAAATACGTGTATGGACAGCAAAACAAATCACAACAAATTGCTTTTCGTGTTTCAAAACTGAAAAATACAGACAAATGGCTCAGATTTAGAGACTTGGATTTTGTGGAACTGGTTTATAGTGTCAGCATTCTATTGTAAAAGCACTGATAAAATGATGCTACTGGTTTAACTGTATTATGTTACTCTTAAAGCATCCACCATCACAACAGCTGGAAATGCCACCTGTGGAAATGCCTCCAGAGGAGCCCCAAAACATCTGCCAGCTAATACCAGAGCTAGAACTTCTGCCAGAAAAAGAGAAGGAGAAGGAAAAGGAGAAAGAGGAGGAGGAAGAAGAGGAGGTAAGAAATCTTATCTAGAAAGGGTTTGTGTGTTCCTCAGCACTGTTTGACTTTGGAGTCACTAACTGGCAGAAGAAATAAATCTTTAGTCCTTACTTGGGAAACTAAATCTACATTTCCAAAGGTTATAAATGTGGATTTAATAATTATTCTATGACCATTTTGTATTATGTATATTATTCTGTTTTACAAACTGTATATACATTCTGCTTTGAATTAGAGGGTTCTCCTCACACATGGTTAGATTAAACCACCGTATATTTTATGATGCTTTATACAAGAAGTTTTGACCTTTATTTTCTGGTTCCATTTTAGATAATTGATGCCACTTCATAAATGTAGATTTTTGTAAGAAATCTATTGATGTTCTAAAATGTGATAACTGAAGTTGTTTCTTAGTGACAATATTTAATATTCTTAGAATCATAGAATGGTTTGGGTTGGAAAGGACCTTAAGATCATCTAGTTCCAACCCCCCTGCCATGGGCAGGGACACCTCGCACTAAACTGTGTCACCCAAAACTCTGTCCAACCTGGCCTTGAACACCGCCAGGGATGGAGCATTCACAACTTCCTTGGGCAACCCATTCCAGTGCCTCAGCACCCTCACAGTAAAGAACTTCTTCCTTATATCTAATCTAAGCTTCCCCTGTTTAAGTTTGAACCCGTTACCCCTTGTCCTACTACTACAGTCTCTAAGGAAGAGTCCCTCCCCAGCATCCTTATAGGCCCCCTTCAGGTACTGGAAGGCTGCTATGAGGTCTCCACGCAGCTTCTCTTCTCCAGGCTGAACAGCCCCAACTCTCTCAGCCTGTCTTCATACGGGAGGTGCTCCAGGCCGCTGATAATCCTTGTGGCCTCCTCTGGACTTGCTCCAACAGCTTCATGTCCTTTTAATGTTGAGGACACCAAAACTGTACACAGTACTCCAAGTGAGGTCTCACAAGAGCAGAGTAGAGGGGCAGGATCACCTCCTTCGACCTGCTGGTCACGCTTCTTTTGATGCAGCCCAGGATACAGTTGGCTTTCTGGGCTGCGAGTGCACACTGCCGGCTCATGTTAAGTTTCAATTCTGTGGATATCAAACCAAACTTCATTGATTGCTTTTATTTTACATCCAAAATACATAATATTAAAATAGTTTGTTGAACTGTTTTATTGTTGGAGGAGGAATGTATCTGGACATGTGAAGTTACCCTCTGTAAGAAGTCACATGTACAAAGAAATGTGGATTACTTCAGTCAAGATGATTTTCCTAACAGTGTAAAAAGCTGTTAGAGTATTTTCAGTTGGAAGGGATCTACAACGATCATCTAGTCTAACTGCCTGACTGCTTCAGGATGTTGCTTTTAAAATATATATCTTCCATAAACAAGTACTGTTCTGTGTAGGTGAGTGTTTCATAGGACATGGGGAGCTGAGTCATTACAGCTACTGGTCTTTGCAGCTTTTAGCAATAACCTGTTTTCCTTTTCAGTAGTTCTGGTTCCACAGTGAAATGGGAACATATCTGTGTTTATTAATGTTTGCAAAATAAAAGCACCGTTGATACTGTGTTCACTGCTAGCAATCCTAGATTACAAGGAAGGGTCTCTTCTCATTCAGCTGTCATGACTGAACTTCTGTCTTTTACGAATTCTCAGCATAACATTTTGAGGTATAATCGTCACAGTAAGCAACCTTGCTATGGTACATCAGCTTAGATCTGTGTCTTCCTCCGTCCCACTTCCTGCCTCTCCTGGATGTATCGTGCGGCTCAAGTTGTCTAAACGTGGCTTGATGAAGGGAAAAAGCTGCAGTGATATCTAGAAATACCTCTTTCATTTCATAACTCAGTGGATGAAAGATTATTGGTTTTTAATGCATGAATTTTGGCTACTTGCAGGAGGAAGATGGCACAGGGGGTGATCAGGATCAGGAAGAAAGGAGGTGGAACAAGAGGACTCAACAAATGCTTCATGGACTTCAGGTACGCATGATCATTTGCTTTCTTAAGGCAGCCTTTGATGCTTCTGACTGGAGCTGAAAGGTTAAGAAACAGCTTTCTTTGCAGTAGATGTTACAGACTTAAAATACCAGTTCTGTTTTAGAGGGGGGGAATAATGCTTGTAATTGATTAAATTGTAATACAATTGTCATTCTTTTCCAAAGAACATTTGAAGTTCAATTTTTTGCTTAAGTGTTTTTCAACCTTTATGTCCACACTTGGTGTGCAAGAAGACAGAAATTCAGATTTTAAAATAATTAGGTTTGATTGTGTTTTTAATGAAGCCTTAGCACCTCTGACTTAGTACTGTGTGACCCTCAGCAAACCCCCCAGCGAGGTCTAGGGATAAAACCCTTTTACAGAATGTTTAGTCTCAGCTGGGCTAGTTTGAAAACTTCCATGCTGTGATAAGCTGAATTTCTAACAGCTGTGGGAGTCTGACCTTGGCTGAGGTGCAGCATTGCTTTTCAGCATGTGGCTTTGGTCTGCACAGACAGATAATCTTTGTAGGATGGATTCTTACTTGCTTTTTTCTGATGACTGAACGCCCCATGTATACACTTAAGTGCAGACTGCTGTCCATCTGCATTTAGGTCTCTGTGTGTGTACTTCATATATTCTTGGACTACCTTTGCCTTTCAGTCTAGTTTGTGGTTCCTACCCTTTTGTTCACTTAGACATTTTGGCAACTCCTGAGATTCCACTGTCACTGAAGTGTTTCAGTCCTATCTCAAAGCTGGTTTTGTTTTCCAAAGTCATCCTTGCTTTTTTGTGACATTGATAGGCTCTAATCTGCTGATAAGAGCTCATTGTCATTACTGTGTCTCTGAACTTCCAGTATAGTGAACTGGGGACAGGGATGCTGCTGAGTTTTCAAGTAAGCTGAGATTAAGTAGTATTTTGTATTCTATCAAGTTTCTCAAAATACCTGCTTAATATAATGAAGCAGAAGCTTTACAGTTCTGGAAAATGTTACTAGAGTTATATTGTAAGAATTATTCCTTACTTCACAAAACAGTAACACTTTGATTTCAAACTCCTAAATAGCCCTTATGACACCTAAGCAAAACTAATTTTAAGTGTCTTTACGTTGTAAACTAACGTGATTTAAGTTCTTTTCACACCTGCAAGAATTCTGCTAGCAAGATTGTTTTCAACTGTGGTTGTGGCTTAACCCTAGTAATGGGCTCAGCCCCACACAGCCATTCGCTCACTCCTCCCTTGGGGGATTAGGGAGAGAATCCCAGGGGCAAGAAAATAGGGGTTGAGATAAAGGTGGTTTAATAGGTAAAGCAAAAGCTGCATGTGTAAGCAAAGCAAAACAAGGAATTCATTCACTGCTTCCCAACAGCAGGCAGACATCTAGCCATTTCCCGGAAAGTAGGGCTTCACTGCACGTAATGGTTACTTGGGAAGACAAATGCTGTAACTCCAAATGCACGCACACATCCCTCTTCTTTTCCCCCGGCTGTTACTGCAGAGCATGACTTCATGTGGTATGGAATATCCCTTTGGTCAGCTGGGGGCACCATGAGCTGCTGTGAGGAAAATTAACTCTGTCTCAGCCCAAACCAGTACAACTGTTGCCTAAAAGCACTTTTTCAAGTGTGCAGATGTTCAGTTGGTAATGTTGTGTAATGTTTTCCTCTCTGAATGTTTCATCACAATTTCTGAAAAGAGCTTTAGAATTCTCTTTGGACCATGTGTAGCTTTTTTTCGTTTCTTCTTTCAATCCTTTCTTCGATGTGCCCAAAAGAGCATCGCACTGGATGGCTGAAACATTAAGTCCGTAATGAGATTTGAAGTTAAAATCTGTTTAATATAAAGTCATTTGGTTTGGCCAGCCTAATATCTTTTCATCTAGTAGATATTCCAGAGCAGACGGTTCTGTTTTAAATTGAAGACGTCAGTTGTTGTTCTAGCCAGCAAACAGATGTATTTTCCTGAATATTTTAATATGCTGGCCAAGACTTTGAAAAAAGTGTAAGTGACTTCGGGTACTTCAGCTTCAGACAAACAGGAGAGCTCTAAACAGGCTTTCACCTTGGGAAAATGAGGCATTTTAAAGAGCCTGAGCTCTGGAAATTTTGTTTTAAACGACGGGTCATTATTATTTTTTGGAGGTTTTTTATTTGAGAAATAAAACAGGATGTGTTATTTTATTTTTTTCCTCTTCAAAAATATTTGTCCTGTAGGCAGAAAGGACTGGCTTAGCTCTTGGTGCGGAAAGAAAAGCTGGTGCCATACTGCAGGTTTTCCAGAATAAGTTCAAGACTCATTTTTATTGGCATATCCCTGTGAAGCCGCCTTGATTTCATTTAGATAAGATCCATCTGGAAGTTTCCATGTACATGTTGTGATGTCCCCATCCAATATCACGTCCTTCGCAGAGTCCTGGGGGTGACAACAACTGGAATCTTGCCAACAGACATCCTGGTTTACATGTAGTCCTTTATTTAATTTGTGCTATCAATGTTTGTGTTTTTCAGAGAGCTCTTGCGAAGACTGGAGCGGAATCCATCAGTTTGCTCGAGCTGTGCAGAAACACAAATAGAAAACAAGCAGCTGCCAAATTCTACAGTTTCCTGGTACTCAAAAAGCAGCAAGCTATCGAGCTGACACAGGAGGAGCCTTACAGCGACATCATTGCAACACCTGGTCCCAGATTTCATATCATTTGAATGGTTAGATACAGCAGAGCTAGTGTTCCTTTCACTAGTGCATACGTGTATTGCCCCATCTGTAGGGCCCACAAGACCATTGCAGAAAGTTTAGATTTTATTGTCTGTATAAAGTCCTTGGTTTTCTTTTTGGGTTATTTTGGTTTTTTTGTATTTTAAATCTACCACTTAAATTTTTAGTGAAACTGCTGGGGTGGGTGGCTTGAGTTCCAACTGCAGAAACCAGACAGCTCAAGGACCCAGATGAAGATTGTTTAACAGCTCAGAGCAGATGTGTGCAATATTGGTGCATGTAATGTTGAGTATCAATGAAAATGTCTTACCATAATTTGACTAGCTGATTCAATAGTGATATTTTTAACCTATAAAAGTAAGCCAGAATGGCCAACCTCTTGTCTGATTAAAAACTTTGCCAAACTTGTCTAAAATGTTCGGTCTGCTTCTCATAGTAGTGGGTTTTTCCCCCCCTTCTCTAGATCTTTGTGCATACCGTGAGTCTCTCGAAGCTGCCAATATGAAAGGTAGTGCCTGATCTGTCAGCTTGTGTTCTCACTGCATTTTTGCAGTCAGGTTTTTGTAGCCCTTGATGCTAAAGGGAAACGGGTGTCTGTGGAAAGCACTTCCTCTACGTGACACTGTTGCATACACAGAAGGACAGAGCACGTGGTAAGCGTTTTAGACGAAACATTCCTTTTCACTTGTCACCTCACGATGGTCCACTACTGATAATGGCTGATTACTGTTAATAAGCATCAAGTGAAATCTCTATAGTCATTTCATTTAAACCTTGAAGATCTCAAAATGCTTTAGGTTTGTTAGAGCTGTATATAAACTCCAGACTTTTTAAAACAGACTTCTAGATTGTAAATTATCTGATTTTTATTAAGCAGGCATATGAAGACATGATTAAGAGAAGTTGAACAGTTTGCCTTTGTAAAGAGGCTAAATTCAGATGCCACCTGTACTGAAAGGGCAACAAACTTGAATATACAGTACAAACAGGCACAGTTCCACTTAATTATGTAGGGTATTAATGGCTGTTCGGATATATTTATGGTTTTAGTATCAATTCTTCCAATAATGCACACTCCTGTGTTCAAAAACATTTTATCAGTTTGGCAAAAGAAGTCCCGCTTGATTTTACTTGCAGAGAATGAAGCTTTACTGCTAGACCAGGTAGCACCAGAAATGCTGTGAATATGTTGATTATGGAAACCTGTCTTAACTTTTTTTAGGGCAAAATTATTCACACTGAAGGTTCTGGTTTTAATGTTGGCACTTTTGTGAAATAATCTTGGGACTCTGAAAATTCAGTGTATACTCAACTGTACAATTATGTGAATGTTTAAAAAAAAAAAAGCTGAGACTACATGATGACCATGTTTTAATAATCCTTGAAAAAGTTAATTGTATAAAGTTACTGCAGCTTTATTTTCAACATGATGTGCCTGTAAAACCATTTTCCCCTTTGTAAAAAGAGACATTGTAGATAACTTGAATGTTTAATTATAGAAAAGGTCATTAGTTTCTTGTTACACATTTTTAGTCTGGTTTTGTTGCTTTTCAAGGTTAATATTCTTGAAAATAGTTGATGCTGTTATGTATAACTTTTCTAATAAAAGTTGTGTTACAGAGCTAATGCCTAACAGCTTATATCTTGTTTGAACACCTTTTGCTTATGCCGTAGGGACCTGGCATTTCAGTTGCTTGTTTTGGGACTGGAAGTGTAATGATTTTAGCTCTTCTGAGAGATTTAGAGCTTGAATATGTAAATAGATTTCTTGCCATTAGGAAGGAAGAGTTGTTTTACTGGCCATACTGAGGTTTTGTTCAAGTGTTCTGTGCTGGGAATGTCTGTGTGGAAAATTAGGGGGGACTGTGTATAGAATGTGATTCATCTCCATGCCAGTCCCTTCTGAATGTCAGAATGTAAGCAGCTCGAGTTGTTGTAGCTCGGCTGTTCCCTTGCTGCTGGAATTGCTGCTGCATGTGGGTCTATCAGTGCTGCTGAAGCTTTGTGCTCCTGGATCATCCAGACACTTGGATCCAGGTCTGCAGAAGCAGTGCATCTCCCATGGAGTCTCATTCAGGTTACCTGCAGAGCTTGGAGCCTGGACAGTGGGTTCTGTTGGACATGGGCTGCCTCTGGCAGCTGGGGAACCAGCCTGGATCCAGTAAGCTGATAATCCAGGCTCCACACACAGGCCCTTGGACTGCTTTTGTGCCACTTGTGGCAGCAGTTGGGCTGATTTTGTTTGTGCTCTACGTCTTGCAGGGCACAGGCTAGCTTCAGTGTATACATGCAGCTTGCCTGCACTGGAAAATAAAGACTTGATTCCTCATTCCTTTGGTTAAGGTTCTAAGGGAGAGAAATACAGAAACGGGTAACTAGGATGAGAATTAAGCTTTTCTGCCTTGCATCAATAACGTAGTACACTTTTATGATGGGTTTTGCTCTTTGTTACACTGCTGTGATCAGCTTTCATGGCAAGTGGATTTTGCAGAGGTGTACATGCCTGATGGCACTAAATATAATCTGAGGCAATGAGTGCAAGCTCTGCTTCATAAGGTGCAAGGTTTGCTACTAGGTTTGAACATGGCCTCTAAGTAGTACTGACAGACATACATTTCTTGGAAAGCAGGCTTCTAATACACTGATCAGCTGCTGAATAAGGTCTAAGGAATGGTGAGGGACAAAGGCTATTTTCTCTGTATTTCTCCTCTACCTACAGGAAGCATATTTCCCTGCTCTGTTACTGTGCAGACAGATGATGAGATGCAGAAAGGCTACCTGTTGCACAGCATTTACTCTGTTTTCCCTATGACTGCTAGAGTACTTAAAGCACAGCATCTGCATCTTATTACAGTTCCTCTTCAGATAAATGTCTAAAGGGTTTTAAAGGAATTAACCATAAGCATTCATTTAGTCTTCACTAGATAAGAAGCCATTTTCTTAGCAATGCAGAGAGTAATGCCATCTACTTTCAGAAACCAATCTTCCTGTAAGGGATTTACATCCAGTCGATACCATTACCATAAAATGTATTTATTTCTTCCTTGCTTCTTTACCATCCAGGCTGGAATGTCTCCAGCATGTTTGGCTGTAGCATCATGCTGCACTAGCGAGGGAAAGAAACTGCTGTGAAGACCCCTTGGTGCTCCATCATCTCCACTGCCAGCAGGTTTGTTCTGTCTGCAGAGCTTGAGTCCTTCCATCAGTGACTATGAGGCATGCCCTCATTCCAGTTCCCTCCTTTCTGGTGGGTGAAAAGGAAAACAGTTAATGGAAATATTCCTGCGAGGAGATTCAGTTGTTGAATGAGTTGCTGCCCTGCGTGTCTGATCACCTTGAAGACATCCTGCTCCGGCTCTCCCTGGAGAGAGCGCTGTTCTTGTTCCAGGGTGGAAGGGAGGAAGTCAGGCAGGTAATGCTATCTACAGCTGGAGGTTAAATAGCTCTACTTCTGGGAAGGGTAGGAGTAGAGGACTCTGGCATTCAGAAGACAGTGTACAGGGTTCTAACAGCATTGGCTGAAGGTACCACTGGAACTCACAATTCAGGATTTTAAACCAACTTGGTTAGCAACCCAACTGGCAGCTTCATGGGCAGCTTCACTTCAGGGACTTCATTGGAGGGTCAGGGACATGGTGTTACAGATGTTGAGCTATGTCCATCTTTTGTAGACGCTAGATTGCCTTTTCTGCTTTGGTCTTCCTAGCAAAGGTGCTCCTACACCTGCGAATAGAGGAAGTCTAACTTCAAAGAGTTCTTCTCTACTCCCTGCTGTCACCCCACTGCACAAGTATGTCTGTGCGGTGGTATGTAACATTACTTGGAGGGGGAGTGAGGGTCTGGTCAGTTTTTCTGTTTACAAAGCTGTCAAGTGGGCACTGCTCGTGGAACATATTTCCTCAAGTGGTCATCGTGTTCCTGCTTGTGTTTTTTCACAGATTCCTCTTGTGTCATATCCATGAGGTGGCTGGGCTCTATATTGTGAACTTCTGAGAGATGAATGCAGAGCAAAGCTGAAGGACCAGGGAATAGACTGTCCCAACACACAAGGCAGACAGGACAATTCTCTGCATTTCTTGCTAACCTCTGAATATGTGATAAAGCCACCAGAGAGACAAGAACCGGAGGTAGGGAAGGGGAAGGTTTTCCCTCGTCGTTCTCACAGGAGCTGTGAGAATAACATTGGTTTAGCATTTGTTTCAGTTCAAAACATTTTCATGCAGAACCTGAAAACTCAGCTAGGAGAAAACATTCGTATTAGCCAAACACTAATGTTAATGTTGTGTTATAAGTAGAAGAAAGTGCCAGAAACTCTCTGGGAGAACACACCCTCCAATTTCACTTGGCCCCAGCTATTCCCCAGCAGCCAGGAAGGATACAAGAAGTAGTCTGGCTGTCATGAGCCAGGTCTCTACATGCTCTCCCCTCCCCAGCCCCTCTGCTTTTCTTGTTTGCCCAACTTTTGTTTTCAATAGAAGCATTAAACATAATAACATAGCCTGAAACTAACACTAAATAATTGAGGACTGTGCGGTTGGCCTTTAATCATGGATGTTTATAAATGTTTGACATTGATCAAGAGAACATGTGATGAGAAACACAGATTTGCTGATGACACTCAGCATCCTTCTAGAGCAGATGGTGGTTTAGAGCCAGTAGCGTTCCCCGTGCAAGGACTCCTCTCCAGATTAAACTGTTCTGCTACTTTCTTGGAATACTTTCCCCTTCCCTGCCTTGCAGTGCCCAGGTAGGACTGGCAATTACTTGTACCATTTAGATACCTAGGTTTGGGGATGGTGGGAACTGATTCAGGGTAAAACCCACCAAAGGAAACACGGTTCTTTCCTCCAGCTGGATCAATTCCTGCACCCCGCGCACTCGGCAGCCACACAGAAACGTGTGCCAGCAGAGCACAAGAAGCACCAGGCAGGAGAAGTGGGGAGGGGAGGGGTGAGGATTGCTTTGTCGGGTGGCTCTGCCAACTTTGCATGTGTGTTAAATCAGTCTAAGAAAGTGATTCACAATAATGCTGTTTGAATTCAGGAGTCCCAGCGCTGGCTACGCCCGGTGGATTGGCTTGTTCATCGTCAACTTGTGCAGCAGTGTTAATAGTCTGCTTTTCCAAAGCAGAAGTTGAATGTTCTCCCTCAAATAGGGTATTTCTGTGACAGAGCCCAAGTCCAGCCTCTGCCAGAGGATGTGTCTGCACTAGCTTTCTGTTCATTTTGTGAAAGCTAATATATCCAGTCCTCGCCTTACTTGAAAGGAAGCCAGAATTAGAGGCAACGTGCGCTTCACAGGCAGCCTGTACCACACATCGCAGTGGATTGCAGCTCTGACACGGAGGATCGGAATATCAGAAATGGTTCCACCGCTGAGCAGTTCTGCAGAAAAGCTCAGCTACATTTGGTTTTGTACAAATTAAGCTGCTTCTCATGTTCCTTGACTACGGGACTAATCTCCAAAACAAAAGAAATGCTGATGTTTAAGGAATAAAAACCCACACTCAGTGTTGTGAGAAAAAATAGGAGAAGCAGCTTAGCATTTGGATTAAAAAGCCAAATTTGATGCTTAACTCGGGAATGTTTCTCTGATTAGACGAATAACTGATGAGCGACCCTGTAAGCAAACTACATGTTCCATTTTGCATTTTGTAATTACATGCATACAAACTTGAATCGGGTCTTGATGATGCTGAGGGAGGCAGCAACGAGCCAGAAAAGGCATGAAAAGGTTTGTTATGGTGGCAGCTACTTAGCAACACGAGCTGCAGCTTTTCCTTGATCGTTTCTCAAGGCTGGAATAAGTGTGGAAGACAGTGCTAAGTTTCATCTTCACATCCGTCAGAAGCAGTTCCAGTTTGTTAATTGTGGCAGGCTGCTCTCAGTGGTGTGAATTGAGGCTGGGATCTCTGTCGCCTTCACCACCGAGCCAGTGGAATTACAGGGAAGCTTTGGAGCTGAGCAGGTAGGCCTCACATGGGAAAGGTTTAGAACCAAGCCCAAGAGAAGCAGACCCACCGCATGTGAGAAGAACATTTCAGGAGTGCTTAAACCACCCTTCACGTCGGCAGCAAAGCCACCGTCATTCCATCACTCGTGCTGTTCCCTTGGCAGGGGTGATGTGACCATCAGAGCATTGCAGATGTTCCGCAGGTTTTGCCAATTACCAACGTGCTGCTTCTGATGCAGCACAGCTGAGCAAGCAGCTCAGTCTCTGGCACACACACTGTGGAGCAAGTTTTTGAAGCAGCTCTGTACTCTGTGTCCTCATTGCTAAGAGCTGCTCCCTTGGGCAGATGCAGAGCTCCCAGCACACAGAGCCCAGGAGAGGAGGAGGCTGAGCATTCCTCAGGAAGGAACGTTAGGTCTAGCTAGACACATACAATTTTACCTAATGTTATTTTGTATTTATGGCAGACTTTGCTCTTGTGACTCAGTGATACTGTTTCTGCTAGGAAAAGGCCCTTCTGGCTCAGTGTGATGTGCAGACCACTCATGCCCTGAGGGAAGTACAGCGGGTACCAAATCCAGCGAGATGTGCTGGGGTAACATGTACCGGAGCCATAATACTCTGAAGCCTTAAGGGTGGACTGAAGATGAACGAACTGTGGGTTTTCACTTGCAAACAAGGTGGATGTGTGAGCTCTGGATGGGTTCAGCAGGATGAGAGCCAGGGCCTGCAGCTCAGCTGCTGGGACAAGGATATGACAGTTACCCGCCTGCTCAAGAGATCCACAGGTATGGACACGAACACGCTGTCTCCGAGGTCTTTCTTCAAAACCCCTCTCCGTTTCCATGGTCCCAGAGGCCCAGTTTTTCAGCTTTAACAGAGAGTTTTCTGCTTAATTTTAGTACCAAGGCATTTTCTGTCAAAGAACCACATTTCTGCAGCCAAGGCTACATGTGCTCATTCTGTATTGTAAAGCAAAGCACACGTTTACCTCATATGCAAATAAGGCATCATCAGTGTTAAAACACAACCAAAGATGGTTAACATACTGGAGGGAAAACCAAGACTATTCTTACTCTTTAGATTCTGGTGGCTACATGCTTCTACCTCCAAAGTGTGGCACTTCTATTTTGGTATGAATGTGTGTGATTTTAGCTAACAACTGAACAACAGCAATGTTTTGAACCTAACACCTTTTTCCTTACAACAAGAGGAGCTGGGTTGTGAAATGCCTGGATACAGGGCAATGCAGTATATGTGATTTATAACTTGTCAGCTGTGAAGAAAATGGGCACACGATATCAGTGTTTGTGTCTGGTTAAGGGAGACAGTGCTATCGAGAAGGGTACCACAGCTGGTGGATTCCTGTAGTGTAGCAACCAGCTTACACATAACTTCTGAGTACACAGGTAGAAACCTTGGCCTGTTTTCCTGCCCAAAGGGAAACTGGTCGCTCTTATGCAGCACCTCAAGTCTGCAACTGTGAGCTGCCAGGAGTTCCCTGACAGCCTTGGGCTCAGGGTTTGCCTGCTCCATAGGAGCTGATGTTTTCCTCAGGGATGCACCATACAAGTACACGTGTGTAAACACTCCTCCGTGAACAGCACTTGACAAGTCACCTGGACTACAAAGTGCCCACTCTCCTTCCCCTCTGGCAGAGGAACTTCCCAGCCTGTCCTACTAGAAAGCTTAATCGTGGCTAACCAGGGTGAAGCCTGTGAGAGAACCCCATGAAGCTGATTGAGGTGTGTGCCCTGACATCACACTCCTACATCTCATCACACATTATAGTTGCAGAGGCAAGGCAGCACTCTGTTCCCTGTCACAGCACGACCTGCCAGTGGCAGAGTGGGGTAGAGGCAGCATCTCCCGCCAGGAGCCTCACAGTTGAGACAGAGCTCTTGCACCCAAGTCACTGATGCACCATTGGGTCTTCATCACTTGGGTAAGACTTAGACTAGAGTACTAGGACAAGGCCCATGGACAGAAAAGATGTCTGTATGCTTTACAGCAGGAATGTGAAAACAATGCAACTTCTAAGCAGGAATCAAGCCACTTTCACCTGAATGTTGCACAGGCGTTTATAAAGACTCTTTTCCACCTACTCCAGTGGAGAGGTACCAAGTTAGCATCAGGTTTTAAACCCAAAGAGGTAAATTAAAATGTTCCAGTAAGGTTGGGACTGATATTTAAAGCAAGAAATAATTTTAAGGTCTTTGGACTAGCCTGCTGCAAGTACCGTGTGTGTTATTTGAACACTTCAGTGTCTAATTAATGCTGTCCAAAGTAATTCTGTTCTGAATACAGGATAGAGAAATCCAGTTTAACCAAAGGGTACAGATAGCAATGAGGCGTTACATTTATGAAGTTTGACTGCAGAACTAATTGGCTCTTGATTTGACAAATTATCACCATAATACATAGTCTGCACGTGTTTAAGACACATCCTCCTACAACCAGCTTCTAGATCCCACTTAAATGTAGTAAAGTAGCTAGTATTTAAATTAATCCTTTACAAACTGTACTTTCTCTATATTTTTTTCCTCTAATCAGCTAAATTAGATCCTTTTATCCAGGCTTAGGGTTTAGAAGCACCATGAAGCCTGGTAGGTATGAGATCTTGATGAAAGCCGTGTAACAGTGGGCAAAAGGCCAAGAAAAGAAGATTTAAAGGAGTTAATTTCCTGCTGACTGAAGAGTGTGTGAGGTCACATGCATTTATCTTCCATTGTGATTCCCTATTTCCTTCTGGAAGGAGAAGAAAACTTGTCTTCATGTCATTTCTGTTGCTGGTATTTTAATTTTAGAGGACCTCACTGTAAAAAGAAGGACCAAGAACCGAAACAGCCCAGGGAATGACCTTAAATTCTTGAAATGTTTAAAATACTATGAGGTGGAAACACTCCACAGAAAAATGTCATCAGCTCCCTGCTACCAACCTAAATATTTGCACCACCACCAAGGACTGGGCTAACCTCCTCCCTCCATGCCTGTATCGGTCTCCCAGAGCCAGAAACCTTTCCCGGAAAAAGCCTTTCCCAGAAATCACATTCCTGAACATTCCTTTCATGAGGCTGCACTGTAGTCACTTGGCTCTCAGTTATTTCTCTCAAGTGTTGGCAATTTGTTGTTTCTCTCAAATGTTCATCTGGCTCTGTTTTACTTAATCGTGGTGTCTCCCAAAGGTCTGCACTAATGAGTTTCTGCATTCATACCATATGCTTTCTTTGCCATGGAGTTTAGCTGTATAGAAAACAGATTTTGAGACTCTTTCTATTCCCTTCCTCTTCTGTCCTCAGATCTGAGAGGTCTTCTAGGCAGAAGAGGCCTCTTGGATCCCTTCACCTGGCTAGTTAGAATCAGACCACATCTTAACAATGCTCCCATGTAATGTAGATGTGCAGCAAAACTTTGAACGTAACGGTCCAGTTCCTTCTTGATTTGGCTTTAGGTTAACTGGCTTTTTTTGGAGCCCTCAGGAGATCCCAGAGGCCAAGGCCATCCACATCCTCATAAAGTGGTGGCAACTCTGGGCAACAGACACTAGTTTCCTATTGCAGGAGCTGTGCCTCCCCCAGTGGTGTTTACAGCAAGGCAGGATAGGGAAGGACTGCTCCTGAGCGTGGGGAGGTTTCAGAAGGCTTTAGGAGGCCCAAGGAATAAGATCAGCACTGGAGCACAAACCTCCAAGGAAAGGCCAAGCCAACTGCCCTGGAAGTAATCACAGATAGCAAAGGGAATCACCCAAACTACTCAACTGATAAAAACAACTCGTAAGAGCTAAATATCCCAGAGAGAGAATATAAAATCTCATTTTAAATTACGCAGACAGGAAACAGCCCAGCAAGAAATGTTCTTTACAAGACAGTCTTTGGAGGATGCTTATTCCCACCCTTTCTGGCAATTGCTCTCTCTCCACTTCCATAAATTCCCATCCCAGGGCACTTCTGACACAGATCTGCTATCAACAGCCACACTTAGCTTAGTGAAGCATCACAAAAGCATAAAAGAGCTCCCTCCTGCATTTCTCCCATATGAACCACTTTGTTTCTAGTTTTCTCTTGCAGATGCAATGGAAGCAGCGTTCAAATGACAGTCCCATTTTTCAGATTGTGATTGAAAGTGTACATGAGTGTTATTTGCTAATCCAGGCCCATGCATGGCCTGTTCCCTGGTACAAAACACTATCACCTAGAACATAGGGATGTATGGAAGAACCTGGTGCTTTTGGTCCAAATAGCATCAGGAAGGAGGGGAACTCACTCCAATACAACCGTGTCAGGAAACTTCTGGGCAGGGAGCCATACATACACTGTCCATGTGTGAAGTATGGGAAGATGTTGACTGACCTGAAGGATGGAGACAAGGACAGTGGCGTTGACATACGCTGGGGCTGGGGGAATGGTGCAGAGCAGTTCATATTGGCGAGCACTGGGAACATGGAGACCTTAAAGCATCCTTCCAATATGTAAAGGTGACCTACAAGAAATTTGGAGAGGGACTTTTTACAAGGCATATAGTGACAGGACAAGGGGTGATGGCTGTCCTGGATGCTGCTCTGGGATGCCTAAAACTTTTGTCTCCCAATTTGAAATATATTTTTGAAAGCAATAAATTTTTCCATTACACCAGCAAAGTAGATGTTAAATTTTATTCCTCTGAGCATCAAAACTTCCCATCCCTGAAGAGATGTCTTCTGCGTAGCTTTGCTAACTTGATAAATGACGTACAATGAATCCAACTGATGTCCCACCTTCAGAGCAGGGCTATTGTCAAACAGGGGAAAAAGAATGTTCTTGCAGCAAGTGGAATCACAAAAAAGGTCTCCTTGTGTTCTTAGCATACTTGGAAATTTCTGGCAAAAATTAGGACAAGGTATTTTACTCCTGCATGTGCACATAACTGTAACTTCATTCATTTAGAGTAAACATCCCTGTGATGGAGGACACAACTATACAAAAAACAACAGAGCCTGGCAATAAATGCCCTGTGCAGCTTTGACCCACTGTCTTCCTAATAGTCCATCTCCTCAGTATTGTCTCATTCCAGGTGTCCCAGCTTCCTCAGCTGGGCCTCTGTCTTCCTCTATTTCTTTTTCTTTCCGTTTTTCTTTTCCTTTATTAAATTCGAACTACAGGACAAATGTTTCTTTCTCTTCATCCAAGCTTGGAGATCTCACCTGCTCTAGGCCAAAGGCAGGTGAAAGTCTATTCAATACTAGTGGAAACTTTGCTACATGGACAAAAGGCAAATCACTCTGGGGAAGTGTGCAATCTCGTCACAGGAAGCAGTGGAAGTGGAAATTCCCCATGGATTTTAGTGAAGTTGGAGATTTGGTCCTGGAGTTCGGGACCGTGGAGCTGTCTGTGGGGACACTCTGCGGTCTTGGCCAGAAACACCATCGATCACATCCCATGGGAGCTGGCTCTGTGTCACTAATGTGTCACTGCTCACTCTTGTCACCACCAGCGCTGTAACACACACAAATGGTGCTGTGGGGACATGATATTCACCATCTTATGGGAAGATGTGACCCTCTGCAACCAAGCACTGTGGTCACCCGAGAGCACTGTGCTCGGCTGGTGTTGGCCACTCCTTCACTCTCTTCTTATCCTCTATGCTGAAGGAACACAAATAGCGTTTAAACATCGTCATTATGAGGCCATTGGCCAATTTGGTCAGTGAACTTACGTGCTGCCCTTTTGCTTTGGTTGGCAGAGGAGAAGGGGTCCATGCAGGAACCTCCTCGTCTGACCCACCACCCACACCATGACCACTGCTGGAGACAGGACACAAAAAGTATCATCTCCTTCCTCTGAAATATAAACCTACCAAACACTACACATGACTGGTGCAATTTAAACCTTAGCCCAGAGAAGGAAAATCACCCCTTAATTTTCTGCAGGTTGAACAAGATAAATGGAAGCAAGGGTGTCTTTCAGGGGTTAAAAGAGATATGGGTAAATTGCCCATCTCAGGCACAAGTCACTCGCTGGCCAAAAGGAATTAGGCAAGGTTCACCATGACAGTAACGTAAAGGGTCTCTGATGCCCTCTCAGTGTACCTCATTCTCTTTCGACTTTGCCAGAAGCAAACCAAAAATGCTCCTGGTGCTGAAATAAGCTACCCTGATGTACAGACACCTGACCTGTGCAGTGGTCAGTCTGGTGACCCGAGACATTCCTGGTAGAAGACTCACAGATATTTGGGATACCTTGTTCTACCCAAACTTGCAGACACCGAGCCCTGGCTGCTTTGGAAAGCAGGGTACAAGACTGAATAGACCCTGCTCTTAAAACCTCACTGCTTTCCTGAACCCCAGCCTGCCCACATCCTCCTGCCAAGCTCCAACCTGTGCAATGGAACCTGCATCTTAGCACCAAGCCAGGGCTGACACAGCATTCACATCTAATGCAAATGGCAGTTTCATCACTCCTAAAATGATTGGCTGAACCTGAAATAGGAGTGCTTGACACAGAAAGATGCACAGCAGATACCACAGACCAAGCCAAGGAGTTTGGAGGTATCTCATACCTACTAAGAGGTACAGCCAGAAAAAGAGCCACCCATTTCCCTCTGAGATGTCCCTCTGGGTGCAGGTAACAGGGATACGCAGCCTGAATTGTGACAGTAGTTGTAAATGTTTTAAAACCCATTTTCAGGTCACATCTAGCAGGCAGGCAGGCTGTCATCAGCTCTGATGTTGCCATTTCATTTCCACTCGCTCTCATTCACGTGGAAGGATCCTGAAGTGCCCTGGGCTGTGATCTGCTCAGTTCTATTCTTGGCTGTCTCTTTTGTGAAGGACGGTGATTTCTCACATGTGGTTGTTTTCCAGCTATCACTTGTTGAGACATAACCCCCTGTTATATTACAAAGAAAATCAGGTGGCAAGTACCTATTTACAAGTCTTTATTCTGAGGCACAGGAATAGCTTATTGATCCGAGCTATGAACTGAAGCTGTTCAAATGGGACTCTTGGGAATCACGCTGCTTCTGTCTTGAGTTGACCCAGCCTCTAACTCTTCTGTGGGAGATACAGAAAATTAGGATTCATCTAATTTACTTGTATGTGTGACTAGGGTGACAGTGGTTCATTGTACAAGAATTTAATACAACCAAGCGTCTTCTACAGGATGCTGTAAAGTTCCCATTGTATTTGATATTAAACAGGCTTTTTTCCAGCTACTCTTCACCCATTGCACATCAAGCTGTGACCCAACTACTTCCTTCATTTCAAAAGCTTAATCTTTTTGGTGTATACTGTTAGTTTGTAAAGCACTTTATCAGGAAAGCATGGATTTGTGAAGGGATGAGAGGGTGAGCTAGCAGTGCTGGGGCCTTTCCGTTTGCTCTATCCCACTCACAAGATGCACGGGATTACCTTTGAGCTCTGTCAGCAGCTTATGTCTGGAAACTGGAAAATGCGTGGCAATAAATGAGACATTTCCATTAGCAGGGAACAACTGACTCATTCTGCATCAAAAATAAGCTCAAATATTGACTGCATTATAATCACACATCACATACGGGACAATAAAAGCCTTGGGGCTGGCTCCTGGCACGACCTGGTCAAAGCCACATCCCGACCGCACTATCCACTATCCCAGCAGAGTCCCAGGGCAGGTCCCAGCACACCCCAGCCACAGCAGCAGGACCAGCAGGGTCTTGCTTGGAGCAGTCTGGTCGCTGGAGGCTCCCCTCTGTGCGAATGTGCAGGACCAGCTTGGTGAAACCTCCAGACACTGGTTTCCCTCTATCATGTGAGCTCCCAGAGGAGGCAGAAGTCCTGGTGAGATCTGCTGAGAAGAGGATCTGTTTTGTTGACGCTGTGGACACTTCATGCCCCATAACCTTTGGGGTTTTTTTGGCAGCCACCATTTCCTTTGCACCAGTGTGGTCAGAGCTGTCTTTTCTCCTTGAGACTTGAACGAATCTGACATATTTCTGCAGTTCCTGTTCCTTTGGTGAGCAATTTACCCCAGGGTCTTTACACCAGCTGCTTTCCTCTTCCAGCTGTTTGCGCACATCTGATGGAATGATTTTATTAGAGCAGCTTCAAGCTCCTTCAATGCCCCAGTTTCCTTTACAAGTCATTGAGATGCAGTTCATTTTCTTGCTTGTAGTTTTAGAGACTGAAACCGAGCTGCATCATCATTGTGGTAATTTCTGTTTGTTTCTTACCCATCTTTTCATTTATAGAAACCCTATTTTTTCTAGGCAAGCAATAAACCCGTTATCCCTCTTCTTTCTATGCATAATTTGATCAGAAAATCAAATCTGACAACCAACTCATAGAGCTTTTCATCTACAAATGCATGTTTTCAGCCTATGGTGAGTTGTTTTGGCTCTAGTTCAGATAAACACTAGTACCAGATGTAAATATGATACGTGTAGGGCCAGGGAAACTGAATGAGAAAACCAGCATCTTTCCAAAGGTACCAAAGGATGCACACAGTCAGCATAGGAGCTCCCTTTTTAAGATATGAGGCGCACAGGCCTGGTCTGTGCAGCCTTACTTTGTACATGGGCACTAGTATTGGAGATTTCTGTGAACAATAGCTAACAGAAGGAGTGCCGAGAAAGAAATGAGAGGTATGATAATGCTGCAAAAAGCATGGGCCATGAGTTGAAAAGTTCAGTAATAGCACCAGATAGCCAGGATGGAAAATACCCTGAAAATATATGATTGCTCCGTACAGAAGCTTGCAGTTGAAATTTCAGGACAGCAAGTGGGCTATTTCCTTAACAAACATGACAGGAAGGCAGAGGGGGCCGTAGGGTACCATACAAATATGAACTATGACCATTATTTAAAGCCACCCTACTGAATAGTCTGACATTGGGAAATCCATCTACCAGAAAGAACAGTTATTTTGTCATGCCTAGATCATATTTCTGAACCTTTTCTACCTGTCAGTAGTTAGGTTAGAAATAATTACATGATTCAATAGCATGTTTCTGGAAAAATAAGCAGTACGAGAAAGCAGGTCTTTTTCTCCTGTGCAGTTTTGTTTTCCATGCTCCCTTCTGTGCTGCTCTCACTCTCCATGTATTACATGCGGGATTCATACTAATCTGAAGGAAGAATCAAGTGGCCTGGAAATATCTTATTCTAAATTACATGTGCACTTGGGCTTCTGACCCACAGAGAAGTCTGATAGAATAAACTGGTGTGGAGGATTTAGTTCAAATGGGATTTACTGAAAAGAATAAGCAAGGGAGTTTACTCTTAGGGCAGCAACAGTTAATCTTTACAGATTTGCTACGTTAATTAAAAATGGAACAATCCAGCGATTGCATCAGGGTTCCTATTAAGACTAAATCAATAAACCAATGGGCTCAAATCATGAAATCACTGAATTAATGCAGCGAGTAATCAAACTGGAGTCTGAGGCTGGCAATGGAAGGAATTACTTTGAGTTAGTCCTGTTTCAAGCTCTCATGAGAGCAAGGGGCAGAATTGAAGGAAAAGCCAGCTTCCTTTCCTTTCAGGCTGCAGACCGTAGTCTAACCAGCGCATGAAACTACTTATCCAGTGAAAAATCATTTTGCTTCTAGGCCCATGCCAAGGAGATGTTGCAATCCCACCCTGTTTCATTTTGAGGAAATGCAATTTAGAGGGTTCTCAACTCCTCTTTAACACAGCTCTTTGTGCTCAGCTGCTGCCAGCGGTTTTGGGCTAACTGTTCTCTCTGAATACCACAAAAAGCTAGAAACTTCACAGAGAAGAATAAAGACCCCTTCTATGAGATGCCCCAGACCAACTGCTCTTTCCCCTCCCCAAGCACTTGTTCCCATCAGCAAACTGCCGGGCACAGCTCTTCTGACCTGTCTGCCTTCAGGAGAGGCTATTCCAGCACAGAAGTAAACATACCCTGAAGTAAACATACTCAGTCACTCAGTCACTCAGTCACTGAGTGACTTTGGAAGTGGAAAAGTTACCTGAGATTAAAGACACTTTTATTTTGTATATAGCCACGATTTTGAGTTTGTTATTCCAGTATGAAATGTCCATCAAATTGTTCATGGCACACAGAAAGCCCCTCGTGTGGGTGACACAGTGCATCCTCCCTCCAGACCTTCTGGACTAAGTGCCCCTACATGCACTGCCCTCCCTGCCCACTGATCAGCCAAGTCAGGGGCAAGACTTCAGAGCAGTTTGGAATAATGATTTTATTTTATTGCTTGTTTTATTTAAAGTCCCTTTAAAATTCAAGCTGTCTTACTTCTCCGAAGAGAGACCTCGGCCTCCTTGCTGTGCCTGTGACTCTCCTGCTGCCCTGCTTCTATCCAGGTGATTTCAGGGTAACATAATCTAAAACTATTTTCTGAACATTTTGTGCACCTTCTTGTCAGGACAGAGGACTGCAAGGGAGCTTTTACCTGTGGAGATTTAGTTCAGGCTTCACTGGCGAAGTTTTGAGAGCCACATTTTTAAGGATGCTTGAAGATCCTGACAGACAATTTATAGGGGGTTTAGTACTGTCTTTACAACTGATCTGTAAGCTTTTGAGTTTGTAACTCCCACTCAGATCAGTGCCTTTAGAAATCAGGTGTAATGCCTAATGAGTGGGGGCAAGTCAAAAATTGTCTTATTCATTTCCCTATGCTTAAAACCACCTCTCTGGTACTGAGCACCCTACTGTGCAGTGCCCTAGTAGGTATCTTTTCTTATGTTTATCCATTTTGGTGCATTGCTTCAGTTAAGAACTGCTCACAGTTCAGATGAATACACTATCTAAGGATTCATTAGGACGTTAGGATAAGCACGAGACAAGGAAGCCAAAATGCTGTATTTTTTACCCCTTGCCTGGAAAAGTTACTTCTGCCTCTGTTTCCTTGTGTATAACACAGCGTAGAGAACTGTGCCCCTCCTTTGCTGATGTCCATCATCACAGGCACACGCTATTACACAAGAGAGAGGGTCAATCTTAGTCAGGGTGGCTCCACGCCTGATCTAGTACCCTCAGTAGTCAATATAATTCCTGCCTGACCACAGCAAAGTCCTGTGTGGTCACTGGACCGCACCGAACAGTTGGAATACCCAAATGATTTCTTCCAGATGAAATCACTTTTATGGTGTAACGACTGGGAGTTTGGCCTATTGGGCACAAATACACCACATCTGGCAGAGCAGTTGGGTTGTTCCATCACCAAGTGACTAGAGGGCTGGGTCGGCAACGATATCCCTGCCATAGACTTCTATGGGGCAAGTGGAAAACATACAGGCAGGCTATCGTGCTTTACTGGATTTGACATATTTTTAATGATTTAGAAAATATCCATGGTAAATTCATTAAGACTTTTCCATGAGGGTCTCTAACCAGAGTCCCACAGCTGGGATTTAAAGGTCCTGAGACAAGACGTAGAAGTTTTCCCCTTGGATGAGGCCCAGAGAATGTACTGGAAAGATAAATGCACACTTCTCATCTTCTTTCTTTCTCTGTAAAACATTTAGGCTTAGATCTTCCCTGGAGATAAATTGGCACGGTTTCACTCGCTGCAGTAAAGCTGCAATAATTTACGAAGGGCCTGTGCATTTTAAATCACTTCAGTTACGGCAAAGCATTGCAAACCATGGTCCCTTCTGAATGACCCCATCCCCGCCAGCGCCTGGTCCCCACCTGACTGCTCTCCCCATCGCCACTTTGAAGCCAGCTTCAGAGGAGGTCTTCTCATCTACCAGCACCCCAGTTCTGATGTGGGGACAAGAAGTGCCTGAAGGATCCGAGCTGCGGCCAGAAGCAGCTCAGTGCCCGTGTGCCCTCCCTGGACAAGCTCACTGTGTTGAGCACAGGCAAAGCTAAGGCTCCCTGTAGAACTGTGCCTTGGGGACCCCACACTGCTCCCGAGGGAGCTCAGGCTGCCTCCCACCCCTTCCACCTCACAGCCATGGTGCAGGGCCCCGCATCCAGCCTCGCTCTGCAAATCCCTCAGCTTTTCCCCAGAGCCTTTGCAAGCTTTGGGCTTTCCATTTAGCAGCCCTCTGAAGTAATTAATACCGAGGGCCGTATGCTGATTCTGCAGAGCCCATTAATCACTTCTGCTGAGACAGAGGGACTGTTTGCACAGAGTTTGCAGAGATTATCGCCCTGGCTCCGGGATTTGTCACATTGCATTACAAATGGTATTTTAGTGAGCTCCTTAGTTCCCAGTGGGCCATAACCTGTCTGATGCAAAGTCAAATATTGTCGAGCAGCAGAGGTTTCCCAAGAAGGGGCTTATCTGTTCCAGATTGCTTGATTATATAAATATTACTTCGATATGAGATACAAATGCAAATAATTCCTCAAGGGTTACATTTGATAATGGCACAGAAATTAATCTTCAGGCACAGAAATAACACTGGCTGTTCCACAGTAAAAGCCTGTAGAGATATCCACTATCCCACCAAAAATATTTTCCCTTTCCAAAGAATTGTATTATTATTCTTGTAACCTACTGAGATTTCTTATTTGAAAATGTTTTAACAAGGATTAATTCATTAGTAACTGAAGGAAAGGGCACAGCAGCCACAAGCACTGTTCTGCACAATCAAGAGGCTGAGCCAGTGTTCCCAGGTTTCAGAACCACTCTCCCTGCCATTATCCGGTAGAAGAATGAACCAAGATTGAGTTTTACAAAGTCATTTAATGTGCCTAAGTACTCTATTGTACACCATTGGATAACATCTCCCAGGGGAAACTGGGAAACTCTCATGTGATTCTACAAGGAGATACTGATCATAAAACCATTCCTGGTAAAGCTTACCAGCAGGACAGTCAGATAAGGACAGTCGTAAAGCCAAGGGCATTAGTGAAGCGTAAATATTTTGGGGACTGTACCATACATTTTTCAGCCATTCCTTCTGCTCTCAACTGAAGCCCAGAATTTTCAGACTTCAGCTTTTACTTAAAGTAAACTTAGTAATTTAGATGTAGCTAAACTTCCTTAAACTTAGTAACTGCATTATTGATTCTTGTTTCAGGTTAGATTTTCTTTTCTGGGCCCAATGTACATGTAAATGCAGACCGTGCCTTCCCCAGACTCTTGTTCTCCATCTGGTAAGTGGCAGCTCTATTCAGTTCCCTGTCCATGCACCTCATATGCCCATGCAGAAGACTGATGCACCTAAATGCCACAGTTTTTTCTGTGGCTTTCATAGAGAACAGAACCTGGGAAGAGATGAAGGAGTGAGGGGAGGAGAGTGGAAAGGAGAGGGAAAGGCTGGTGGGATCTGCCTTTGATGCAGAGATGTTGCTGCAGGGGTGCAACCAAGGATAAGTGGTGTTCATGTCACTCTCAAATATACCAAAGAAGCTTAGATATCAAGAGAAATGTGTCCAGTGACTGGGACACACAGTTTTGGCCCAATCATGGGAAAAAAAATGCTGGGGAATTCTTTGAAAAGGGTGAAAGTAGAGCATTAGTCTTCTTCAGCTTAATGGTACTAGATTGATCTGTGGTGGAGGTAAGCTTATGTGTAACAGGAGGGGAGCTGAGAAAGCCTTAATCAAATGTAGGTTTAAAACAGCAGACATGAAAGAAAAGTTTTGTTATTTAGAAGTTTGGTGATTATGTATTTTGAGCAATCCTACCACCTGCAGCTCGAGTCAGCTCCTTGCTTCAGAGACTGTTGGAAGGCAGAAGTGAACAGATGGTGTATTTGTGACACCATCAGGTAGTGGGCAGTGAATATTAGTTGACTGGCAAGTATCCACCAAAAATGATTCCAAAGCAGATAATTAAACAAGTTATAAATAACAAAACAACAAAAAGATTTAAAAAATCTCAGTAGTTGAAAAGGAAGGAATGAGGGGATGAAACGAGATCTTCTTCAGATGAATTATACAGCCTTACTTCTTACCTTTTCCTACTCCATTACACACAGAGACCAATTAAAAATCTAATAAATTAAACATCCCTCAGATATTCTACATAACTGAAGCTAATTGTCTGCCATTTTGATATGGTCAAGCATATGTAATAACAATGTTCTAGTTCTCACTAGCATTAAGAAATAAATACAGACTTGAAATCAAGTTCCCCAGACATCAAAAAAAGCCAGAGAGATGGAAAAAAGTCCACTGATGATTGGCACAGAGCAGTGATTTGTATGAATGCCATATCCTCATTTTAATGTTACTGTCTTCAGCTCAGAAGCTTGGCACACCTGCCTGGCTTCTGATACCACTGATCTTGGAGGGCCATGAGGATAATCAGAGGCTGGAGTACTTCCCGTATGAAGACACGAGACTGTGAAAGTTGGGGCTGTACAGCCTGGAGAAGAGAAGGCTGCGTGGAGACCTCAGAGCAGCCTTCCAGTATCTGAAGGGGGCCTATAAGGATGCCGGAGAGGGACTCTTCCTTAGGGACTGTAGTGATAGGACAAGGGTTAATGGGTTTAAACTTAAACAGGAGAAGTCCAGGTTAGATGTAAGGAAGAAGTTCTTTACTGTGAGGGTGCTGAGGCACTGGAACAGGTTGCTCAAAGAAGTGGTAAATGCTCCATCCCTGGCGGTGTTCAAGGCCAGGTTGGACAGAGCCTTGGGCGACACGGTCTAGAGTGAGGGGTCCCTGCTCACGGCAGAGGGTTGGAACCAGATGATCTTAAGGCCCTTTCCAACCCTAACTATTCTATGATTCTATGATTTTTTGTGCAAACTTCTCTCTGACTCAAGCTTGACACCAATGGTGTCTCCACATGGAGAAGACAAGAGGCAACTGGAACAAGATGCACTGGTAGAGGTTTCATATCAACATAAGAAAGAAATTTTTTACAGTGAGAACAGTCAATGACTGGAACAACCTCCCCAGGGACGTGGTGGAGCCCCCATCACTGGAGGTTTTCAAGATGTGAAGACTGAGCTCTTACAATAGTGTCAGCACAGTAGCCAGTTGACTTGTGCATGCTAGTGACCCCAGCCTCTGAAGAGCTTGGGAGCTCAGGGAAATACTTACACCATCATTCCACATGCGAGACGCCAAGACACATGCGAGGTCAATGGCATTCAGCTGAGGCACCCAGGGAGCTAGTGGCAAACCAAGAGCTGAATGCTGAATGAGTTCCTGTTCTGCACCTTTTCTCACAAGGCTCTTCATGTCCACACTCTTCCTTGAAGAACATTCAGTAGAAAGCAGAGACACTCTGGTCTTCTCAAGTGGGCCTGAATAAGTTGCAATCTACTTTCCTGTAGGTGCTGCTGTTTGCAATGCAGAAGACACTTCAACTTGGAAAAGAGATGGATGAAGGGAAATAACACAGAGGTCTATGCAATCACAAGTGGCATGGGAAGGGTGACTAAGGAACGTTTGCTTAGTGTTTCATCCATTACAAGGGCTAGCTGGTAGGTAGCACATCCAAAACAGTGACAGTATTTTTCATAATCGTGTTCAAGTTGTGCAACTCCTCACCACAGAAAATGAGAGGGTTAAAGTTTACGCTGTCTCAAGGAGAGGCTGAATAAATTAGTTAAACAGAAATTCATTGTGTGCTGTTAAAAACACAATATTTTTTCTGGGTCAGGAACTCCCTAACAAATTGTCAGAAATTTGGAGAGTCATCTGGGGAAGTACCAAAAAAGTGTTTTATCTATTTTCATCCTATTCCTGAGCAACAGCTTTCAGCCGCTATTGGAGGCGTGATGCTGAGTGAGACAGACTTTTGGACCATCCTAGAACAGCCCTGCTTGTATTCTTGGGAGCTGAAAGAGAGGTCAGGGGTGGAAGGAGGGAGCCAGGAATTCCGGAAAACCGCTCTCTTCATGTTTTCTGAAATCTGCCTGTTGAAACGGTTGCCAATTCACAAAATGAAATATGTCCTCAGTGTTTCTCCAAGACAGTCTGAAAAAGTCACCGCCCCGAAGAGTCAAATCAGTAGCATCTTGGGCCCCAGAGGCTGCAAAAAGAAACTTCTGAAGTCCCCTACTGAGTTCCTGGAAGGAGATTAGACTTAAAAAACCCTCATACCATGCTTCGGGTCCTGATCTCATAGCCAGAAGAGCCTCAGTGTATCCCAGGCTATTGCTGAAAGTACCTCAGGGCAATTAACTACATGGGTTCACCCTATTGATAATGGCATTGGTAAGGTTGCTCCTGGATGTAATATCTGCGTGCCGGGCAGTGAGCCACGTGCAGTGTCAGGCCAGCTCTACAGAAGAAGGATTTGGCTGCAAACCTGCTAGTGCTGCAGAGTGTGTCATATTGAAAAACCATAAAGACAAAGCGTTTGGCACCATGAGCCCTTCATTCTGCAGGAACTCTCGGGCTATCAGCGCAGGATCTGTGAACGGGTTACTCAGTCCAGCTCCCTGTTTTGAAAGGGCAGAAACTGAGTCAGAAATGGCAATGAAGTTTTCTTAAGGGAATTAGAAAGACTGGGTTTTTAAATTTGTTTGTGGTTTATTATTCTGTTTCCTACTCTCCTTGGCCACTGAGCCATTTCTTGCTCACCTTTCACTACTGACCAATTCTTTCCTCCAGTTAACACCCAGAAGCCCTCATATATATTTTTGTCTCTTCCTTGGTTTCTCTTAAATCCCCGTGACTAATCTAGTGTCTCGTCTCTTCCTCCCAGCTCTCAGCTCTGTGTTGTTTTTAATTGGGCCCTTGTTAATAGCTTCGTTGTTTGCCTGTATCCATACTCAGAGCACAGCTGCACGCCCTCCCTCTCAACCGCAGGAGAAGACATCAGAAAGTAAAGCCCCTCCAAGAGAGCCCAGCCTGTCTCTTCTGTAACAACCACAGCAACTTCTGCAAAATGACTGCCTCTGTGGGCAGACAGATGAGCTTTCCGAGACAGATCTGCGGCTCGGAGCACACAGACGTAATAATCACCAGAAATGCACCGCAAGCCCCCCTCCAGGCGTTACTTAGGCCGTTCCTAAATCACCAGGTGCGGTTTCTCTCTCACTGCTGACTCTCTCTGAGCATGGAAACTTTTGTTTTCTGTCACTCCCTCTCGCTACAGTGCAATCTTTCTGCCTGAAATTGTAAATGATAACACCTGCTGGGGCTCTTATTTGTTCATTCCCCGTATCTCCGGCTGCTCCCTGTGTGAGATATTATGCCCACACAGAGGTATGAAATATACTGTAGTTGCTTGTGAAACTTCTATCTGAAAGATGCAATGAGTATAAATAATGGTATTTTTCTGATGTTCTTCATCTTGGATCTGACAGAACATGTTCAAGAAACTCTGAGAACACTCTAAAGCTGATGGAAAAGTCGTTCACACTGTTATCAGCGTAGCTGAAAACAAATGAGCAGGACTGCTCTGGACATCTTATTTTCCTTTCACCACCAGAATGTATTTATTCCTCAAGTCATACCATATTCATATTTACTTTAATGATTCATAAACATCCCAGGTTCCAGAAGCTTCTAATTAACTCATCTATTTAGTGTCGTTAACAGATGCTCAGGGAGTGATTTATCGTACAATACCGGCTCATACGAATGTATAAATCCAACCAATCTAATTGGCAGGCAGTCTAGGTAAATATCTTCTGCTGGTGGATGAGATGCTGTCCTAAATTCAGCATCAATGCCCTGCAGACTGCGGCTGAAGCATTATTATTTTCTCCTTCTATTACTCTGCACGACATACACGGTACTGTACAACACTGGTTATTTCCCTCTTTTTGAAAAAAACCAACAAGATTTAGTGAGGTACTGCCTAGGATTCGGGGTATATATTTATCCTGCCTGAGAAAGGAGAAAATCAATAGCCCCAAAGAAGTTTTTGCTCAAGCTCTTCTTAATGTACCTCTGGCTTTCTGTATTTTCAAACCCAAAACCAATCCCTCTGATGCGCTATGACAAAATAATCCTAAACTTTATTAGAAAAGTCACATTGGGAATCCTGTCTATGAGACATGGCCAGATGTCCACACCATTTGTTGGTAAATAAGGAAGCGGGACTGGCCACAGTGGCTTTGGGCAGAACATGGAGCTGAACACCTACAACAGCAAAGTTAGCTTTACAGGTACTTCCATGGCGGTGGAACTACCTGTACAGGTACAGGTACAGGTAGAGTACACAGACACTCGCAGCCACCCATGTTGCTGTATTATTAGAGGGACTCCGGCATGGTTTCCAGCCTGGGCCAGTTAAACCTCCACCAAATCCTGGCTGGCAGAGGCAGCACAGCCAGAGAGCATTGGCATGGGGCTGTTCGCAGGCAGCCAGGCTGGTGAACACCATGTGAGCCCAGCCTGGACAGAGCCAGCGCACAGGATGCTCTTAGCATCACTGTTTTAATGATATACATCCAGCCCGTCAGCTTTGGTGGACTTGTTTTACTTGGAAACTAGGGTGGGGCTTTTCTTCCCAAATTTCAGAGTGGTAACAACACAGGGTCTGATCCCTCTGCTTGTTGCCTGGGCAGAAGCAATCTTTCAAAACTGAAAGGCAAGTTATTTACCTCTCTGGAGGAGAGCTGCAGCTATGCTGCAGACAAATTCCACAGCTTTTCTCTTAAGAGCTCACTCGCTTTTCATTCCAGTTCTTCCCAATGGCAAAACTATGACTCAGTTTGTGTTAACAAAATACTAAGGAAACATGGATAAATATTGGTTTAAATTCCTTAAGGTGAAAGTCATTAGAGGACTGTGAAAATATTCTTTGTTTTTGCAGTAATTAGTTTTTGTCTGTCTATAGTCTTCAAAAAAGGTGTATTTAAGCTTTTTGTTTCAATGGCACTGAAAGGGACCATTGTAAATAATTAGGGTGTTTTATCCTCATGTTTTAAAAACGTTTTTAGTAAAGTTACTGGGGTTTAATATACTTTTGACTCAGAATGAGATTTTGATGACGAACCATCTCTGCTGTCTGCTCCAAGCTTTACTTACAGCAGTGCTTTCTGTGGGTGGGTTTGGTGAGGGGGAGGAAGTACAGGGAATATTTAACAGGGAATGGAAAGCAAAACTACATTAACATGGGACTGTGCCCAAGTAAGTGAAGAAGAAGGGAATATGACAGCTTGAGAAAGGTGATATACATTAATCAAATATGCTACAGAATTTCTAGGATTTGTTAAAGTTCTCCTCAGGACTCACTATGAGCAATCAATGTAGGAACAATACCATGATGAGAATGGCTTTTAATTAAAGGTTTCATCTTGAGTAGAGCACCCTTCCTTGCTGCTTCCGTCTCTCGTTCTCAGTTCCCAAGGTGCATGTGGTCTCTCATACGCAACAATGAAGGCACAGTCCACCCCTAAGAGCTGTATTGCAAGGAACAGCTTTGACCTGGGGCCACAGCAGCAGTGTACCACGCTGCAAGCACCTTTAAATCGTCGTAACCTGGGATTTGAGTTGCATGTTATGCGAATTGTTACAGCAGGAACCACCCGAAGCAATGGAGAAGCCTTACAAGAAGCTGTGCAAGTGCAGCAGCAACCCAACCTCAGCTGGCTTTGGTGCCCAGTAACTCCATACAACAAACCACCTCTCCTGTCCTGAGGGACCATCATAACAGATGGAACACAAAGCCATTGACAGAATGGCTTCAGAGGACATTTTGTGGACATTTTACACACATTACACAGGGGTGGCCCATCAACTAAGGGCATCATATGTGTGTATTATATCAAAGGATGGGAAAGATGGGGGTAGTGTTTAATGAGGATGTGTTGGGTAGTGTGGGACCTAAGCATGATGTAAATGGCATGGATTAGGGGGCAGAGAACGTGCTTGTCTGGGATAGAGTTAATTTTCTCCACAGTATCTGATACGGGGCTGTGTTTTGGATTTGTGCTGAAAAGTGCAATAATAGAGATGTTTTAGTCACTGCTGAGCAGTGCTTACACAGAGTCAAGGCCTTCTCTGCTCCTCACCCCACCAGTGAGTAGACTGGGGGTGCACAAAAAGCTGAGAGGGGACACAACCAGGACAACTGACCCCAACTGACCCAAGGATATAGCATAACATATGGCACCGTGCTGAGCATATAGAGCTGGAGGAAGAAGAAGGAAGGCGAGGACATTTGGAGTGATAGTATTTGTCTTCCCAAGTAACTTACACCATGGAGCCCTGCTTTCCTGGAAAAGGCTGAACCCATGCCTGACCATGGGAAGTGGTGGATGAATTCCTTGTTTTGCCTTGCTTGTGTGCAAGGTCAATTCCACATTCTGTACCAGAACAAATACCAAAACTTGTTTTAGAAAGAATAGCAACACCGATTTAGAAAGAAGTCTAGTATCCCACCAAAATCTACATGAAACACAAATAACTCTAAAAAATTCTCACTGATATGTGAACTCTTTGACAGGAATCAAGATGCTGAAGAGAATGATGAAACATGAGGGTTCCTAAATATTTTGTCAGAAACCAAATTACTAAACAACAAGATAAATTACTCGGACAATAACCCGGAAACACTGAGATGCAGTAATGAGCTGTACCACCTCATAAAAATAAGTTTTAATATTAACAAACAACTTGATTTCACGTCAGTGCATATTAACCTTTCTTTTCACAAAGTTCAAACAAGGTTCGAGTCCTGCATTGTTTACAAGGCTGAGGTTACTCTTCTTCATTCTTCTGCACTGACTGCACAGCTTCTACTTTAACTCTATTTCGCTTTCTTTTTCTTCTTTTCTTCTTCTCAGCAGAAGGCTCCTGACCCTCCTGTGTTTTCTTCTTTTTCTTCTTCAGACAGCTGAGGGGATTGGGGCCGCCTGCCCTTTTACGTTTTCTTCTCTTTTCACCCCCCTGCTTCACTAGTCCTTCTTGTTCTTTAAGCTGCACAATACTTTGTTTTTGGTGCTCTGGAACAAGCTGATTTGTCTGCAACTTTTGAACAACTGCCAAAGATTTAGGAGAAGGTTTGTCTAGCACCATGGTGTTCTGAATAATAAAGAGGAGGGGAACGCCAGCCTTCTTTTTCACTTTGTTTGCTAAATCCTGGTCCTGTAAAATTAAATACTTTAGTCAATATTTTGGGATTAAACGATATTTGCAATTCAAACGCGCTTACTTTTAATACAAAACTGTGAAGATAAATTACATTATGAAAAAGATAAGAAACTTAATCTAGCAGATATACATGGCAGTGTATTTCAGAGCAATTTAAATTTCAATTTCTCTCCTTCTGATAAGCTGTCCTTCTGATGGAAAATTTATTAACATTTCCTTTTTCCATGCATCTGTAAGCATACGTGCTTTTTTTGAGGAAGAAGTCCCAGTTCATTGGTATGCGCTCCACCGCTTCACAAGAAGTAACATAATTTCTCATATAACAGGTAATTTTAGACTCCTTGTATCTTACAGAAGTATACAGCATTCTACTGCAAACCATTACATATATACTACATATAATTTAGACATACGGTCCTAGTAACAGACCTAAGAAAAAGATCTCCCTTTCTTATTTGTACACAAGTTCTACCTTTATTCTTATTTAAAACTTCCAAAGTTTCTTAAAATCAAAGTTATATGGTCATTTAACACTTTATTTCACTTTTCAGACTACTGTGCAAAACAGGGGCAGGGAATGCACACACAAGCAATATGCAAATTAATATTCATCAGTTGTTTGCTTACATGTCAATAGGTAGTCAGCATGCTTCCTACACCTGCTAAACTAAGCAATATCCTTCTAGGGTAACAAAAACCTAGTTGTTCAAGTAGACAAAAGATTCCCTACTTCATAATTAATAAACACATTTAAAGGCCAGTAAGGCTTTACAAGATTAATTCACACAAGCTATTTAAAAGTCTCATAATGGAGGTTTCTGTAAGTTTCCTTATCCTTAGGTATCAAAGGATGACCTGAAATGAATGAAGTTACGTTCTCCATGCCATTTACCTGTGTAGCAATAAAGAAGTGATGAAGGTTGCCTTCTTCAATCATGGAAAGTAAACAGGCCGAACCACTCACAGGATCCTTGTGGTGAGAACAGTTTCGAACTTGAAAACTTTGGGCAATTAATTTTGCTCCATAAAGAGCTTTTCCCAGTGATTGCAGTTCTTTTAGAACACATCTGAAAACCAAAAGCATCAATGATTTAATGTAAAAGAGAAAATAACTACATATTTGTTACAACAGCAGAAAGTTGACATGAGTTAATTAGGAAGGAGCAATGCTCAGTTGCTCAGGCTTTATGATTTATAAATGGCACCCAGCAACCTGAAAGCAACAGACCATCTGAAGACGTCAGCAAGATTTTTCTGGTTCCAAAAAAGATTAAGCAGCAACAACATTAAGTTATATTAAATGATTTAAAAATATTTCCTATCAGTGGCAATGCTGAGTGTGACATTTATGATCAGAATCCAGCATAGGAACTAGTACTTAACAAACAAAATTACTTGAATTAGCACAAACCGATTAATCACTGCATACAAGTTAAACCATTAGCGTCCATCACCTTGCTTCAAATTTGCTATCAGAACCCAACTGACTCAAGCAGCAGCAGCAGAAGAGACTGTCCATTTAATTAAAAATTTGGAAGCTTATGGCTCCACAACATTCCAAGTAGACAATAAAATGCAAACCTAAACCCCTCCTCTCAGCAGCACTCAGAGCGGATGTTCACACAGGAGTAGCAGTCTAGGAGGATGCTACCTTGGATACTCAGAGATGAAACCTAACCTACTCCTGCCATCGAGTCTTACTATTAAATATAGGCAGTAGTAGAATGTATGGCCTTGAAATACAACTTCAAGGATACGGTAACAGCTATTTTTCTTTCCAGAGAAGGAAGGTTAGCCTTTGAGGACAGTCTTTGTGGAGACCTGAGCCTGTTCTTTTTGCAAAGACTCTCACAGCGAGACAGCTCATTTCTGCAGGGAAGCTCTAGTCATGCCACTGAGGTGCTGCCTCACCAACTTAGCATTCTGATAGCAGAGAGAATGCCGTTCAGCTGCCCTAAGCGAAAACAGGTCAAAAAGATGAACAGATACTGCTGAAAGAAGGAAGCAAGAAGGGTCATTTAGACATGGCTGAAATACAGTTTGGATGAAAGTGATTCCCAAACATTTCACAGCTAACGTAATGATCTGATACTTTCTACTGTTTTGAAGAAGGGACCAGTTCTGTATGCTTTGCAAGATGGCTCAATGTTTAATTTTTGTAGTCTAGGGTATACATCTTCCTGATCTTTTCAGTACTTGCCTCCATGATCGGCACTTGGCTGTTCTGTCATTGCAGAAATCCAAGTGAGGGAAATCTTACCATACGCAATATGGAAAGCAAAGTAAAAACAAAAGCAACTTCAAGGCAACTTAGATATTTAGTGTGCATACTTTACTTCCACACCTTTGTCTAGCACATCCTTGTTCTCCCTTGAGAACAGCTACTTTGGAAACAATCCCTTACTGGCAGGCTGAAACTCCAGACAAGCAGTAATTCCCTCCCTGCCCAAGAGATCTGACCTTGCCTCTGTTCTCCTCACTTTGCCAAGAAACCGGGAGTGGGAAGAGGCCACCCAGACATCCCTCACTGTGGCTACCTCTTGCCCCACCACTTGTTCAGCTCTGCCGCCCCCAACACAAGAAGGACATGGACCTGTTGGAGCAGGTCCAGAGGAGGCCATGAAAATGGTCCAAGGGCTGGAGCACCTCTGCTATGGAGACAGGCTGAGAGAGATGGACTTGTTCAGCCTGGAGAAGAGAAGTCTCCGGAGAGACCTTAGAGCAGCTTCCAGTGCCTGACGGGGCCTGACAAGAAATTTGCAGAGGGACTTTTTACAAGGGCATGTAGGGATTAGACAAGAGGGAATGGCTTTAAACTGACCATAGGACAAGACTGATGACAGGACAAGAGGTAATGGCCTCAAGCTGTGCCAGGGGAGGTTTAGATTGGATATTAGGAAAAATTTCTTTACAGAGAGGGTGATCAGGCATTGCAACAGACTGCCCAGGGCAGTGGTGGAGCCACCACCCCTGGAAGTGTTCAAAAACCGTGTAGATGAGGCCCTCAGTGACATGGTTTAGTGGTGGACTTGGCAGTCCTGGGGTAACGGTTGCACTTGATGATCTTAAAGATCTTTTCCAACCTAGTTGATTCTATGATTCTATGACAGAGAGTAGATTTAGAACAGGTATAAGGAAGAAGTTCTTTCCTGTGAGGGTGCTGAGGCACTGGCAAAGGTTGACCAGAGAAGCTGTGGCTGCCCCATCCCTGGCAGTGTTCAAGGCCAGGTTGGATGGGGCTTGGAGCAACCTGCTCTAGTGGAAGGTGTCCCTGCCCGTGGCAGGGGATTGGAACTGGATGAGGTTTAAGGTCCCTTCCAACCCAAACCTTTCTGTGATTCTGTCACAGTTTCTGCCATCTTCGCAAAGACAGACGCTCCCATCGCTCTGCCGGTCAACCACAGCGCTCCCCGCCCTCCACAACCACCGCGACCGCTCGGAGCCGCGACCACGCGAGCCCGCGCTCCCGCCCCACCGCCGGCGGTGCCCGTGGGGAGCCGGCAGTCCCCGCCCCGCCGCTCCTGCGCACGGCGGGTGCCCGTCATCCCGCAGCGCGGGCGGCGCTGCCGCCGTACCGGGTGGTGCAGAGCTGCACGGCGCCGCCGAGGTAGCCGGGCAGCTGCTCGCGGATCTGGATCTTGTTGCGGAGCGCGGCCTGGCAGAAGGTGCCGTCCAGCAGCACCTGGAACGGCTCGCGGAAACTGAAGTTGTTCTTGTAGAAGCCCATGTTCTTCTTGGCGTGCTTCTGCCGCGTCAGCTTCATGGCGCCGCCGCCCGCCCGGCTCTCCCGGAACGGCCACCGGCTCTCCCGGAAGCTCAGCGGGGCGGAGCCTTGGGGCCTTCCGCCTCCCCCGGGCCTGAGGGAGCGGGAGCGCGGTGAGGACGGTGCCGGCGGTGCCCGGTGCGTGGCTGCCTCGTGCGCCACCGCCAGCCCGGGGCCGGGCCTCCTGAGCGCCGCCCGGGAAGCTGGCTGCTGCCCGCCCGCCCGGCGTGAGGCCTGCGAGGGGTCTCAGTCGCCCACCTTGGTGCTTCGCACTGATACCTGAAGGCTGGTTCATTACGAGTGTGGTACGAGGGTAGCACATACCCTGTGTTCGCGGTGCTGTGCTAGTTCCTGCCGTTTGCTGAGATGAGAAACACACAGTTTTAGTTTTTCTAATTCGCTTGAGGGAATTGGGGCTGTTGAGGGAACTGGGGGGTGTTTAGTCTGGAGAAGAGAAGGCTCTGAGGGGACCTTATCGCTCTCTACAACTACCTGAAAGCAGGATGGACAGAGCAGGTGGCTGGTCTCTTTTCCCAAGTGATAGGACACGAGGTAACCGCCTCAAAGCTGCACCAGGGCAGGTTTAGATTGGATATTAGGAAAAGTTTCTTCACCGAGAGGGTGGCCAGGCATTGGAACAGGCTGCCCAGGGCAGTGGTGGAATCGTAGTCCCTGGAAGTGTTCAAACACCGTGTAGATGAGGCCCTTAGTGACGTGGTTCAGTGGTGGTCTTGGCAGTGCTGGGGTAATGGTTGGACTTGATGATCTTGAAGGTCTTCTCCAACCTAATTGATTCTATGATACTATGCTGATGAAATTACAGTTAGTGTCCCAGAGACTGCAGTTTAATCATGGATCAACATACTTCTCCTAGGAAGCCTTATTCAGTGCCTGCCTATGTTGTTTGCCTGTATTGGCTACATTAGTGTAAACTCGATATGCACAAAACTGAAGTTGCAAAGCATATATTCTACATTTTAATGCTACTTTTCCCATGACAAATAGAAAAATTAGTTTCACTGACATTTGGGGAAATGACTGTCGTTCAGAAAGCTAGATTGCACAAACTCTTCCTTGTCCAACAGAATACATGAGCACACCAGGCATTTGGCAGTTAAACTGAACTTAATGCCTGTATTTTAGGCAGCAAAGGGATGTGGTACCTTAACATGATCAGATATGGAGACATCTGTCTTACTATGCAGGTATAGTGGGGAGACATCTTTCTACCAGGGACAACTGTCTTGTAAGCAAAAAATTGCAGGTACCTGCCAGTTAGCTGTAATCAGTCAGACTGCTGTAAGGTCATTTAAGCAAATACTCACCTGTCATATTGCTCTTTTTGCTAGCAAACAGACATGGGAAACATTTGCTTCCAGCAGGTAAGGTAGTGGTAAGAGAAATTGACAAATTGTGCATTTAACTACTATTCTAGAAATTCAAATCTTTAAATGGGAAGATATTTAACGGTACTTACAGGATGAAAAGTGCATTCAGAGCATTTTCCATGGGATCTCGCACTGTTAACAGTATTTTTCTGTCAGTAAATCCTTTCCAGCTGCCTTCAGGGAACAGTTGTGTGTGCTCATGAGTATCATGGACAAACGTGAGCACACGCCTGTGAGCCAAGTGATACATTGAATTCATTGGTCTTTATTAATCTTCAGTCCCATGGCCAATGTATTCACATACTGGTGTGGAGTCCCACTTCCTCCCTCTAACTATAATTAATAGTTTTAATTATTTAAAAATTAGACAGAAATACTTAGCAAGACTCCAGAGGAAAACTTTAGTAGATTAATTATTTTTTTTTCCAAGTAGTTTTTTTCTTTTTTAGGGGGTAGTGATGACAACTAATTAAGTGCCCAAAGACAGGCAGTTATTCCTTATTAAGAACTCTTTCCACATCTCACAGCTAGAATGGGGAATCTGCAGTGATAACAGCAGCTACTGCAGAATGGAAATAAAAAGGAGAAACAAGTAACTGAGAGCTTGAACTAGTCATCATTTGAACTAATTGCAAAGTAAGATATAATCCAGAGCAGTGTGTTAAATACCGTTGTGATGAGATACTCTTTTCCTGTTCAGTTGGTAAATAGTATCATCACAGACAAGTTGTAATGCGATTGGCATGGTAAAATAAGTTCAAGAAGGCAAAATGACAGCACAGATTTCTCCTTCATTGTGCAGAAGACAGCATTAACTGTAGGATAAACTACTTGCAGTACCATTCTGTAGATTGTATTTCACTTCTGTGCAATTCTTTTAAATTATGTTAAATCATTTTTAAATGTTAAAAGAATCCCATAGGAGTGCAGAGAAGCACAGGGCTTTTTCAGCATTTTCTTTGATACTTTAACAGTTTTGTATATAATAAAATTCGCCATATTCCTTTCAAGTTCAGTTCTTTTACTATTCCCATGATCCATCTGTAGAGTGGACTTTTTAATGATAAGCCTAAGGAGCTCATGGGAGCTCCTGGATCCAGTAGCCTCTGGGACCTGGCTGCAGAAGTCCATCTACGTACACTTTGGATTTGGGAGGGTTCCTTGGCTCACGTGTGTCCTGGATAAGTGTCTGCATAGTATGCCCACATGGAGGACACTAATGCAGCCAGCCATGCAGACCACAATGGCACATACAACTCTACCAGAAGTCATGTACATGGTAGGCATGGATAGTGCAGTGCTGCTCCCCTCTCCAGCTGATCAGCACTGAAATTCCCAACTGCTCACACACCCTCACTCCCTGCACTCACCAGCACACCCACATCAGATATCAGCATGGCCCCTCGGTCCGTCTAGTATCCAAGTCTGGACCTTGGGTTCCTGAACCTGTCCGTGCCTGTATGTGCATCTCCTCCTGCTCGCTGGTTCAGCCAGTTTAAGTCTGCTAGCGGATTACACATCCACAGGATTAAATTCACTGGGGAAAGATAACTAGTAAAGAAAGGTAACTAATTAAGAAAGGGGCTTAATAAGAAGACAGGATAGGCTGCTGTACTCAGGCAGAGAGCTTGGTCAGACAAGTGTACTGACTGCTGCCGATTCATATGTGAGTCCCCCTCCACTCCATTTTCCCACGATCCGAGATCCACCCTGGTCCTTCCCTTCCCTGCCTTTGGCCAGTTCTGTGAACATTCCACAGAAAGTTTTGCATAGTCTCACAAGCCCATGCAGATATCCCAGAAAATGTTTTGCACAGTCCCATCTGCCTCCTCAAATACCTTGTGATAGTCGCAATAATTTATCAGAGACAAAGCCTGGGTTGGTCTCTTCAGGGTGGCTTCCTGGGCAGCTCCTTTAATGGCCTGAAGAGTTCTACTCTTCACTGTCATCTTTGTTACCACCTGCTCATCCAGCAAAGTCACAGTGTGACTGTGTGTGTTTAATATATCACTCCCTTTCTTGTTTCTCATTTCTTTTATACTGAATAGTCTTTAACAAGATGACTTAATGAACAAAATGCTTTCACATTCCACATACCCTTACAGAAACTGTCTGTAGCACAGCAGAGCTTGTCATAAAGCTCAAGGACACCTTTTCGAAATTACTTGCTATTATATTTTTAATTAATTCATTTTCATCATGTGGCTGCACCACTAAAAGACTAGAGTTTTGGGGTTTTTTAAGCAAGCATTTTATTGAAGAACTAAGAAACCACTTGCATTATCAGCAGACTGCTTGCCAGCAGTGTCATTGTGGAAATGAGCCCAAGGAGGAGCAGGAAGCTGTTGAAGCACTACTTTTGTTAACGCAACTTGTTTTTTCCAAAGACAGGAATTTGAACTGGGGAACTTCTTCTTCTGAAACAGAAATCCTTGATTGCTGCTGGACAGGATACAGATCTAGGGTTCAGTTCTGATCTAACAAAACTGTTCCTCTGACTTTATCCATAATATTAATACCTTGTGGGTAAATACACAGCGTTTATGAAAAGGTGTCACTGAAGAAGCAGACCTTCTATACATCCAAAGTGGGAGGGAAGCTTCATGCTGAACTTCTCAGACCTGCGCAGAGATGAGCCAGGCACCACAGGAACCTGGGCTTCCCCAGTCACAATGCACACAAAACCTGCTCCAGCAGAGTATAGCTCTTCACAGAGAAGACTGTCTCTTGGCCTGTGAGTTCCGTTCTGGTTTTGAGATGCTTAGGTAATGCAGCAGTAGAATTAAATAACATGAAATTGCTGTGATGTGGATTAGTTGAAGCAAAAGCCATTCTTTATCAAAACAGCTTTGATGAAGGCCTGGTAGCAAAAATTTCCCGTAATAGCTGGCACTTGGCAAATGCTTGTAGCTTGGCAAGAAAAACATCTCAGCTCTCGATTATCCCAAAGTTGTCCTCTGTCAGACCTTTTTAATGTGAATGTGTTGCTTTTGGGCAAATCTTGTGCTCTGTGGTTATTTACAAAAAGTCTTAGCACCAGACATGCTTAAATATGAAAAATGAACTAATTTAAAAGAAGAAAAGGGTAGGGTTTTCCATTACAACATTTGGAAACAACATCATAATAAACACAGGACAGTAACACATTGTTAGTGTGTCTGAAAATACTTTCCTAGGTGTAGTGTTGAATTTTTCTGAGCTATGTATAGGCCACAGATTTATATTTGTCAGAACGTTTATTGGTCATTGCTGCCCCCTCCTTTCATTGCCTTGGGGCTGGTTTTGAGCTTCTGAATTTTAGCCTTCACCATGTACGTTCATCTTTTATAGCACCTGCTTTTCTGGTGTTTCTTGGGAATGTGGCATCTGGACGTATAATGAACACGGCTGTGACAAGCTCTGTTTGTTCTTTATGGATTGGTACGAACTCAGCAGATAAGAATTTTGTATGTGATAAAGGTTTCTGCACCTTTCTGGCTCTCCTGTTACCATATTCCTTAGTTAGGAAATTACTTCTGGCTTAAATACCACAACTGCCCATCACAGTATGTCCCAAGTTAACTATCTTTTAAACTGTATATTGTAAGAAGGACACATTTAATGTAGAGGTCAGGATGTTTAGTTTCACTACATACTGCTGGCTTCCATGGGTAAGAAATAGAATACAGCAGATATCTATATAGGCTTTTTAGTGACTGCTTATAGTAGCAAATACTTTGAAATTTGCAGGCAACTTCAGCTTTCTCACTAGAGCTGAAAGAAATTATAGGGCTGAAAATAATCAGTGGGATTCCTGACAGCTTCTCAAATGTTATACCAGCTTTTCTCTCATTTTTGTCCTTGAGCTAAATTCCCATGAATGATGAACAAAATCAGATCTTACCTAATGTAAGTAAATCTTTTCTCTTGCTGAATATACACACATCACTGAGACACATTATTTAGTTTATGTAGCATTTTTGGTTGATGCAGCTCTTTAAGATGCGCGTGTTAAACAACTGGTTTCCTGCTGCTGTAAGGACACACAAGGGCACTCTTTCGGAGCAGTCTTTCCTCCCTGCATTGTTTATGGAGATCTGCACTAGTTGCCATTCTGCGCCATATGCGACATGCTGCAGTACTGCTCCCTCTGCACTTGCAGAGCTTGTAGGAGCACTTGAGTGATGCAAAAGTGCCATAACCGAGGAAAATAGGAAGTATTTGCAGAGTTCCCAGGCCTGGAATTGTAACTCCAATCTGGGGAGTGGGAAGAACACAGAAGATAAGAAGATGTCTTGCCAAACACTGATTATGTAGTAGTTGATGTGCCAGGTAGACAGAGGGGAAGAATGGAGTGATGCTTTACATCTTGTCTCCTCTTGTGCCTATGGAAGTATCTGTATTGGGTTTGTGTGGCAAGGTTTTGGTAGTGGGAGGGCCACAGGGGTGGCTGTTCTGAGGAGACGTCCGACAGAGCCAGTATCAGCCAGCTCCAGGACAGACCCACCGCTGGCCAAGGTTGAGCCCATCAGCAACAGGGGTAGATCCTTTGGGATAACTTAAGGGGAGAAAAACTGCTGCGCAGCATCAGCTGGAAGAGAGGAGTGCGAATATGTGACAGAAACACCTCAGCAGACACCAGGTCAGTGAAGAAGGAAGGGCAGGAGGTGCTCCAGGTGCTGGAGCAGAGATTCCCCTGCAGCCCATGGAGGTCCATGGAGAGCAGATACCCACCTGCAGCCTGGGAGGACCCCATGCTGGAGCAGGGGGATGCCTGAATGAGGCTGTGACCCCATGGGCAGCCCGCGCTGGAGCAGGCTCCTGGCAGGACCTGTGGCCCCATGGAAAGAGGAGCCTGCGCTGGAGCAGTTTTGCTGCAGGAGCTGTGACCCCGCGGGGGACCCATGCTGGAGCAGCCTGTTCCTGAAGGATGCACCCCCATTCCCTGTCCCCCTGCACCACTGGGGGAGGAGGTATAGAAAATCAGGAGTGAAGTTGAGTCCAGGAAGAAGGGAGGGTCGGGAAGATGTTTTAAGATTTGGTTTTATTTCTCATAGCCCTGCTGTGATTTGATTAGTAATAAATTAAACTAATCTCCCCAAGTCGAGTCTGTTTGCCTGTGACAGTAACCGGTGAGTGATCTCTCCCTGTCCTTATCTTGACCCATGAGCCTTTTGTTATATTTTGTCTCCCCTGTCCGCTGAGGAGGGGAGTGATAGAGTGGCTTTGGTGGGCACCTGGCATCCAGGATCAACCCACCACAGTAGCCATTCCTTTATTTTGAGTAGAACATCCCTCTCCTGCTTTTAATATTTCTAAGTAAATATATCAGGTCCATTTTAGTTCTTTTAAACAACTACATGGTTTTGCTTTGGAGATCACAGGAAGCTAGAAGACAAAACATTTTTGATTTTTGGTATGCTTACTTCACTTGTTTCCTCATTTCTTATTCTCTTTAGAGAAGGTTGTTATATTCGGCGTGTGATAGCTTGTGTGTCATCAAGAATCAGAAGGAGCATTAGTTGATTATGAAGATAGGGCTGAACAAATTCACATCAAAAGAAAAATGACGTGGGAAGCCTATCTCTGACAGGAAATTAACTTCATGGCCAAAATTCTGATTTGTGCAAGAGAATTCAGCTCAGTTGCCGGAGATACTATATGTGTCTTTTCACCCTTTCACTGATTTCAGGAAGAAGTCAGTTAACTGGGAATAGAGAAGTGGAATCTTTACATTGTGGTGATAAATGATAATCTACTCTCTACGCTTACATAATTTTCTAACTTGATAATACAGGAAGAGTCTGGCTCTGCTTAAAAGCATACAATAACTCTGTGCAAATAACTTGTCTTAGTTTTACAGGCCAAAATTAGCACTTAAAATGTCTCTGTCTTTTTCATCAAATGCATTTTCAATTAGGCAATTTTATTGTTAATTCCTATGCCATTTTTTCATTCCAATTAGTTGTATCCTGAAGGTACTGAGGTGCTATAGTAAATGATCCATTAATAATAAAAATACCTATAAGCACCTGGAACGTAAAAAGAGTGGATAAACTACAAACATGTACTGGAAAACACTTACTGAAGAAAGCAGTGAAAAAGTTGAGTGTTGGAAAAAAACAAGCCCACCTTTCCCATGAGGAGAGCTTACATTTTTAAGTATTTCCTTCACGTGCAGAAATACCTTATTACGCTACTGTCCAGGATACCTGCTCCATTTTTTAATATAATGCCTTTACATTTAGTCAAGCAAATGCTAAAAGGTTGCCTGTCTAAGAGCATGGCTGAAACCTCACATGGCCTCTGAAACCTCCATTCTTACAGAAAAGAAATTGAATTTTCCAAGGTCACATTCTGGTCCTGTAGCTCCTTTATTGCACCTGATGTTTGTCCCTGGGGGTTTCTATGCTGTTGCAGCTCCCACCTTTACCATTCTTCTATCGCTCCTGCACCTTATTACTTTCCATTTCTTATTTCAAATTAAAAAAAACCCTATAAAACCAATTTCTTCACTGTGATTCTCTTGAAGAAAATTAGAAAAAAATTGTGGAATGGACTTCAGTACTGGAACCAATAACTTCCAAATCACAGTTAGCCTCATGAGAAATACTAGTACTTAAAAATTCTTTGGCACAAAATGCCCATGCAATTATGTAGCCTGATTGGAAATGCTCATATTGAGCTCCTCTGTGGAAAGTAGGACGGATGCAGTGGGTGGAAGCACTGGATGAATATCTGACACTTCAGAAGATTATTATTCATGAGTGAAACAGAATGTTGTAGGTGCTATAGAAAGAAGTGCACAAAGGGCCTTACTTTAGTGACTCGCATTTGATGATCAGTGGTATGTGAACAAAGTGGGAGTAGAGTGTGACCTTATTTATCAGGAAGGACCTTTGTTAAAGTGGGTTGTTAGGCCAGGGGATATTTCATTTCCTTTTGGCTAAAAATGCTGTGGTCAGCAGAATACAAATGGCTGAGAACGTTGAATGACACAAGGCTTACACAGAACTCTGCTTCCTGAAGCCGTAGTGAGTATTTGGAATTGCCTGTGCAGGGCACACTCTGCTGCTGAAGATGATCATAGTTATACAGTTATATATAGTTATTCAAGCGTGCACTTGGCAAAATTGTCTCCTGGAGAGACCTAAGGGTCCCTGTTACATCTTCTTCTGACCCGTTTTTTTGGGAACGCACATGCACAAAGGATAGAAAGGAATGAGCATTTAAGAGATTACACAAAGGATAGAAAGGAATGAGCATTTAAGAGATTGCATCTGTTCCATTGCTTCTGAAATGTGATTTACAAGTCTTCTTGCTATCCTTCTGGTTTCTCTTCATCCTGTGGGAGGGGACTGAGCGAGACGTGGATGGGGTGCTTGGCTGTTGGCCAGGGTCAATCCACCACATACCTTCACAGATAAACACAGGGACCTTCTTGTCATCAGGATTTTCACTCTCCCTATGGGATATAAGAGTGGTATGTGAGAGGCTACTATGAAAAGATAGATAGCCTGTGAATAAGAAAGGAATTTCAAAAGGAGCAAAGAGGTCATGCCATGTGTGGAATCATGCAGAGTAAGCTTTTTACTTGAACACAGGGATTAAGTACAGCCTTACATTCACTACAGTTTCCCCAAATACAAGCCTTACTTTACACAGAAAAGATACTAGATTCTTGCTTCATTTAAGTGATGCACCCACCTGCTGAGCCAGAATAGGTACTTTACATATAACGGCACATGGAAAAAGGTCAGTGACACATTCATAAGGCGATGGCCACATGCCTGTGTTTCTTGCTGTTTAAAAGTTTAAGCCTGAATACTTCATCTCTTTGAGAAAACTGAGCTTTTCTGAACTTGAACCTTCTGTAAGGGTGTGAGATATTATAAGGCAGTTTTAAGTTTGTGTTAGGAGAATCTGTTGCCACTGAGTTTTGGAGATTATTTTACTGGAAACAATTTCTTTTTGTAGATAATTAATGTTGGTTTAGGCAGCTGTAGTTATTACTGCAAGTTTGCATTTGGGGTGGTGGTGTGTCTCAGTGCAAGTACAGACTGTTATATGTGTATCCTAAGTGATTCTTCCCTATTTCTCTACACTTTGTGATAATGAAATTAAGGTATTCGTTATGGTTAGAAATATTTGGAATTGCTGAGAGGGTAGGGAGGAAAAACACAGAATTCAGACATGACCCATTTACCAAGTGGTAACAAGTCACTGCAGGTTAGCCCATCTCTGGTAACTATTCATGTGCATGGTCTTAGCCTGCAGCATACACAAACAAAATTCAAGTTGGTTTAGCCCTTAAGGTAAAGACAGTCTGACAATTTGGAAGGGATTACAGCTTTGAACCCTTAATCAGATAATTTCCATTTAGCAACACTAGTTCTGCTCATAGCACTGATATTGAGCAGCGGCGCTCTGGAGGGAAATAACACGTCTCAGTTACACCAAGGTTTTTACTTAAGCAGATCTTGGGAGTAAAAGGATTTTGTTTGGTTCCAGCTGTCTTTTGATTTAGAGTATAATTTAAAAATGATTAATGGAGTTTGTGCGCTGCTTGAATTTTCTAAACTACTTTGATGGAAGTCTTCAGTTTTGTGGTTTTCCAGAGTAGCTTGGGCAATCCTACTAAAATCCTTCAGTCTGACATCCTTTTTATGGCCTCCTTTTCAAGAATTCAGTATTTTCAGTGGTGAATTTTTCTATGGCCTCTTGCCTACAGTGATCTCTTGAGTTCTGTAAAGTAGACAGTTGATATTTGTGTTTCATCTTTCATGTTCATAATAATTAACCAAATTCACTGAATTATTCTGGCAGTGCATTAAGTAACGTGAGCCTTATGCCAGTCCCTTGAATGGGGCTATTTTGGGTGCCCACAGCAACCTCTTTGAACATGCTGATGTTCTGTGCTGTAGCTGCTTGTTGGTTTGGGGTTTTTTTGGCCTTTTCCCCCCCCCTTCATTTAAAATTACATTTCTGTTCAAAAAATGATAGGCAGGAATAGTGTATCACATTTGTCTTATGCCAGGAGTTTTCATTCCTTTTCAGATCCCAAAGAATTTGCCAGTGGTAAAGCACTGTGCATTTGCTGACAGAAGGCATGTTTTTTTCCATTTAAATACCTTTCAGCAGTATCTTTGAAGCAGCCCACAGAGCTCCAGTTGAAAACCACTGTATTACCATAATACTGTTTCCTCATCTTAGTTTTCTTTAATTAAAGCTATTTGATCGTATTTGTAAATTAAAACTGGATATGCATAAGTAAATAACAGAGAAGTGAAATATTAATATTGAATCAAACAACTTTGTTCTCCAGAAAAACTTCAAAAGGCAGTGACAGTGGGAGGGCAACATTCAGTCATGGAAACCTGCTAAGGGTAGGACTCAAGTTTGCAATACATACATGATGGCTGAGCTCACTGGCCACAGCACACTGCCCTGAAACTCAGGTTGTTATTGCATCAGCCTCCCTCCAAACCTATTTTTTACAGCAGTGCCCTAATCTCGTTGCACACGCACACTTCAGTCCCTTTGGGGCACAAGGCACGTTTGACATCAGCTGCAATTCCAAACATCCCCTTCAATCTCCATTTAACATTTTTTTCCCGATGGAAAATGGGAAGTGGGAGACATCTCACCCAACTTTAGACATCTATCGCAAGGTGTTCTTAGCTAAGCCGGTGCCCAGGTTTCTTGTTAGAGTGAACACAGGTCTAATCAGTGATATCATTGGCATTTAGGCAATGATTTGCCTTGTGGGGATGACTACTGTTCTAGATTCTTTGCTTGAATTTGCAGGCAGCTGGTGGGGAATATTGTAAGTGATGTTCAAGCCATTTTATAGCAACAGGGAAATGCTGGGTCTGCTGGAAAATGCAGATACATCTTGGTATTGACATTGGTAGATATGTTTCCCTCCCTTAGTTAGAAATTAGTGTCAGCTACAGTGTTGAAAGGGTTTGTTGAAAGGTAGATTTTTATGAGGTCCTGGATTTGGCACAGTATCTGGACAGATTTGGGTGTTTGGTATCTCTACTTCTCACAGCCCATTTCATTTTTCAGAAGGATGTGTAGGTTTGCAATACTTTAAAACAAACACACAAGAGGAGCAAAACAAACCCAACAGTTAACTTTTAATACAACACTTAAACCCTTCCCTGAGAACAACAGGAGTAGTTGATAGTTCAGGATTTTATTTGTATCCAATGTTAAGATTTTATATCCCATCTTAGTGCACTGATGACAGATACTCATAGAATCATAGACTGGTTTGGGTTGGAAGGGAACTTGAAGGTCATCCAGCGCCAACCCCCTGCCATGGGCAGGGACACCTTCCTTTATTCCTCCTTCCCATCAAGTTGCTCCAAGCCCCTGTGTCCAACCTGGCTTTGAACACTGCCAGGGATGGGGCAGCCGCAGCTTCTCTGGGCACCCTGTGCCAGCGCCTCAGCACCCTTACAGGGAAGAGCTTCTGCCTAATGTCTCATCTCAATCTCCCCTCTGTCAGGTTAAAGCCATTCCCCCTTGTCCTGTCCCTACAGGCCCTTGTCCAAAGCCCCTCTCCAGGTTTCTTGCAGCCCTTTTAGGCACTGGAAGCTGCTCTAAGGTCTCCCCGGAGCCTTCTTTTCTCCAGGCTGAACCAGCCCAGCTCTCTCAGCTTGTTTTCAGCCTCCAGCCTCTGATCACCTTCGTGGCCTCCTCTGGCCTCACCCCAACAGCTCCGTGTTGGTAAGTCCATGCCAGTCTGCTTTTTAAAGATAACCCCCAACACTTTCAGATCTGTTCTCTCTTGAAATGCTTCTCGGTATCGAGCTGGTGCAAACGCTCCACGAGCTGAGCCCCCTCAGCCCTCACACCAACCCCTCTCCGCCGCCGCCGGCCCCCGCAGCACGGCGGTGACGCGCCCGCCTGTCAGCGCCTGAGCCGCCCCGGGCCGCCACGGACGCTCCCCTCACCGCGTTCCCGCCCGGAGCCGTTTCCCCGCGCACCGCCGCGGCCGCGCCGCCGCTTCCGGTGTTTCGCTTTTCTCTTTCCGTCCGGTGCGAGGGGCAAGATGGCGTCGCGCAAGGAGAGCTCCGGGACTGCCGGCAGCGGGTTCGGCGCCTCGAAAGGCAAAGGCAAGGCCGCCGCCACGGGTGACTCCGCCGTCAAGCAAGTGCAGATCGACGGGCTGGTGAGCGGAGGGGCCGGCGCCGCCGCTGGCGGAGGGCGGGCAGGCGGGGCGGCCGCGTGTGTGAGGCGGTGCTAGGGCTGGGAGCCGTGTCGGTCCCGGGGCCGCGCTGCAGTCCCGAGGGGCGGGAGCGCTTCCACAGAGTCACAGAGTGGTTTGGGTTGGAAGGGACCTTAAAGCTCATCCAGTTCCAACCCACTGCCACGGGCAGGGACACCTTGGAGCAGGTTGCTCCAAGCCCCTGTGTCTAACCTGGCCTTGAACACTGCCAGGGATGGGGCTTCTCTGGGCAACCTGTGCCAGGACCTCAGCACCCTCACAGTTTCATCCTCCCAACCTTCTTGATTCATGCCCAGGCTCATCTCTGGTGAGGGGAGCGACTTGCACCCTTATGCAAGCAAAGGCTGGGACAGGGTGGAAAATAAATGCTTTTAAATATTCCCTTTCATTCTTCAGCTCCAGTGCTCTGGTGTTCTCTTTCTGGGTTTCCTGCCTCAGACTGATGAAAGCTACACAGGTGTAAGAAATGGCGAGCATAGTGGGTATTCCCTTTATTTGTTGTGCTTTTTGCCGTCTCTGTTTGGGCTGCCCACAACTACTCTGTTTTCTTAATAAGAAATAAAATAAACTGGCAAATTGCATGGACTTAGCAGAGAATGGGGGCAATCCATGCAGACCTTAAGTGGAAGAGTGCCTACTAAACTTGGTTCTTGGCTTTGCTGCTGTCTCTTTTTGTGTTAGTATACATCTTATACGGTTGGTAATGTTTGTAATGATGCAGAGTGGGGAAAAAATAGTTACTTAAACTTCTTAAGGGTAGAAGCATTGTTCGTTACCTCATTATTTTTGCCAAGTGTCACCAGAACACTGTCCAGCTGAAGCATGAAGGAGAATGGGAACCTGGTGATGCAAAGGAAGAGCATAATTTGAGAGAAGCTTTGAAGCCTGCTTGGCGTTTATTAGTCATAGTCCACAGTCATTATCCTGAAGTTACATGGTATTGTGAATACTTGTGAAGAGGAAGAATAACTTGTGTGTAGTGGTTCTTATGAAAGACTTGAATTCAGATTCTCTCTGCAGTATTCTGTTCAGCAGTCTGTGTATCTGTGGCTTTGGTGCACATATCGTTTTCAAGGAGTGGTGAGAACTGGCCACTTGTGAAATGCAGCCCTAAAGCTACAGCAGCCTGCAGCTGTTGCAAGCTGGCTGGTGCCAGATGGACACTGGTGTGTGCGTGTGGCTTTTTAATAGTGGGATTGAGGGAGCAGTGAAAAAGGGAATAGTTAAGAGCAGGATACAGGTTGGCACCTTTAATTCCATTTCTGTGGCTGTAAAACTTGTTTTATCAGTTTTGGACTTAACAACTGTTAAATTTGATTTCTTTTGCTCTTGCTTTAATGAAATAAAGAGAACAGATGTTTAAAAACTGTTCTCCAGTGGATGTGTAATCTGCTTTGTGAACTGCTATTCATTCAAATCAGCTGTGAATGGCTCTGATAGTCGGCTTCTGCCAGTCTAACAAATGCCTTGATTCCTTTTGCTTTATGCTTTTGGTTTTTTACCTTGTCCTTGTGTACTCTTCTGGTACAGCCCAGTGGTGCCTCTTGCATGGAGTCTGTGTGGAGGAAGGTGACTTACTGAAAACAGTTGAAAGCTTTCACCTTTCCACCTGCTGAAGATGTCTCCTAGTGAATCTTACACAAAGTGTTCTCAGGGTACTAACAGCATGGGTCACAATCTTCCATGACACCTGTGGTGAAGAGAAGTGTTGGCATAAATTTGTTTCCTTTGTAAACAAAGTGTCTTCTATTGGAAGTGCTTCAAATGTCTAACTGAAATTCTGCTAAAACATTTCTAATATCTTCCTGATTTAAATGTGTGGTCTGTGCTCTCACAAAGCAACAAGACTTCATAAGTCATCTTGATGATGACAGGGTGATTATGTGCCAAAACTGAGGATGGATTTTGGTGGGTGTCAGGGAAGTTGGTGATCTCTTTCCACTGTTGCCTCATCTCCTGGCAGTGGCATAAGTAACCCTTTCAAATGAAGCTGCTTTGAAGGCAAAGGAACGCTATGTAGGTTGCTTTTGGATCTGTGTATGCAAAATAGAAGATGCCTCAGTCTTCTCTGTGTTTGAGAATGTGAAAGTAATTTTAGAACACTTGTTATTTCAGAGGACCAGTAAAGTAAAAGAGAACAATATTAGTAATGAAGTTTTAAATGTCAGTATGTTACCTTAAAACAAACTGCATAATGATGCAGGAATACCTACTTTTCTAGCCTCATTTTTAAATCTGGTACAAGTAGAGCATCCTATAGTTAACTTCTTTCATATTTTAATCTAATTCCTTATTTTGTTACATAATGGTGTAATTTGGATTTAGATCAAGTCAGTTGTATTTCAGGTAACACTATAATAAATTATAAAGCACTTCCATGGCAGGAGTAAAAGGCAACAATGAAACCTGAACTAATAGGATGGCCTAAATTTGCATAACTTCTTAATATGTTTATACTATTACAGTATTCCACAAAAACAATAGCACCAAAATTTGGGAAGAGTGTGGGGAACTGTGTCACATTGTAGACACTTGATAGCTTGATGGAACTACTTGAATACTTGTTTATAAAACGCTTCTGAAATTAAATGTGAACATAGATTTCCAATCTTCACAGTTTGACAAAAAGGGTAAGAAAAATCCAAGTCTGTACCTTTCCTATCAGCTTTCCTGCTAGATACTAAGGTCTCAGTCCTCAAGTGATATATGTGGCTAGCTACTGTATCAGCATGATCATGAAATTCTGAGTATTTTATTCTGGTTTTGATAGCTTGAACATGGTTTGTTTTCTGATGCATTTTTGAAAGATTTGCAGCAGGCAGATATTATGTATCATGAGGTTATATGGTTGTATTGGCAGTTTTGAATTAGGAATGTCTTTTGTATGGTGTGATAAGCAAAAGTAGCAAAAGTTGGTATTATTCATCCAGCTCAGGAATACAGGGAATGACTGCAATATCAAAGAAAATTGACTCTATCCAGTTGCTTTTACAAGACAGAAAAAGACACTGATTGCATGTGCATTCAGAGCCATTGATGTTGAGGAGGCTTAGTAAATAAGGCATCTTTGAGGTGCTGTCTTTTTGAACTTGTCACTTCCTGAATTCTTGAATCAGATGGGTATTGCAGTTTTGACTGTGTGCTGAATAGAAATATGAGATTTCTGTTAGTCCTCTGAAGACGATACTGTGACCTGCTTTGGGTTTATTTAGCAATAAAGATTGTGGCAGTGTGTGCTTGTTCTATAGATCACTGTGTTTAACTCGTCTCTAGTTTAATTCATCACTGTGTTTAACTCACATCTAGAGTAGAGATGTGTAGTCTGTATAAGGAACTGTGTAACTCTGAGGGATAACACAGTCATTGCATATTGTGGAAAGTCCTGATATGTCACTGGTTTATGCCATCGTGAAGTGCTTGGGCTGATTCAGCAAGCAGAGTATGCTGCGTGTTTAAGTTTTTACATGGAGCTTTTGTTGATGCAACAGTGTGTCAGAAAAATTACAGGCTTGATGAATAAATCTGTAGTGAAAGCAGCTTACGATGTAGGTGGTCTAATCTAAGAAATTAGAAATGGCAGGGGAAAAAACAGCTCTCCAGAAACTTGGATTTATAATGTGCGCTTTCTTTCAGATGAGAAAAGGATCATCAGTTGAGCGCAATACATCACATTTTGTTGTCTTTGCTTCCTGTTGTAGAAATCCGAATAGAAATTCCATTGTGTTCTCTCCACTCAGCTAGTCCAAAGAAAACTTGTGTTCACAGTAGCTTTTAATGTAAGAGCTGGAAGAAGGGAGGTGAGGGGAAAAGCATGATTGGGGTTTGCAGTAGGCTTTTGGACCTAATTAGAGCTCACACCTTCTTAGAGCTGTGTGTCCATTTGGTGTACCATAAGTTTTTTCGCTTGTGTGAATTGCTTTCTAAAGGCATTTTTAGAAGGTGAGTGAGCTTATTCTTCAAATAGTCTCTTTACTATTCTCAGCTATCTACTTGCATGAAGAGCTTTCTTCAAGAAGTAAGTTTAGTTTCTGAAGTTTAGCAATATTGCCAGCAGCTTTGGAAGTATAAGTGGAAGAACAGGTATGAGCATGGACATCATTGAAGTTCTCCTTCTATAGAAGGGAACTAGACTAACAATTCTGCTGACTCAGTGTTTTGTGTTATTGGAACGTGTATCTGATGTGGTGACCTCAACTGTTTTGTGGTTGTGTTTTAAAAGAAGTACCGATCACCTTATGATCATCATTTGCCATTTGAGAACGTGAATTTAAACAGAGTTCAGACATATGAAGACTAAAAATTACTTTGGTTTATTATTAGTTCTGTGGTCCTGCATACTCTCACTTTCCCGGTGGTAGATGAGGGCAGTTAGTTTCAGATGTACTGGATGTGGTCACAGTTGATTGCAACTGTAACTGCAGGGACACCACTCAGGTTGGAAAATGGTGACCAGACAATCCAGGAGTCCCTCCTTGTAGATAATTAAATGTTGTCTCTGTTCACTTTTTCATTGAAATAGAGGATATATGACACATGATTTTTCTAATCTTTATATATCGAGGAGAGGGTAGCACAGCTCTGGTATGGGTGTGCAAGGAATGCATGTGAGGAAAGAACATAGGCTTTCTTCTCAGTTGCTCCTGTGGAGCAGATTATCCGATCCATTTTTCTTTCTGAATGGGGAAGTAGCAACAGAGACAACAAATATTGTAATGTTTAGCTTTAACTACACTTGCTGGAGGCCCTTCTGATTTGCTATGTAGCTAGTGGGTTAATGCTAAAGATACTTGGACTTCAAAGAAGAGCCACTATAATCATAGAAGCAAGTGTAATGAGCAGTTCTGATCACTTGCATTTCCTGGTAGTTACTTATTATTTCTTACAAGTTGGTGTTTGTTTGTTTGGGTTCCATGCTCCCCCCCCACCTTGCCCCCTTCCCCCACCCCCAAATTACTATTCTGCTGTTGCAATTTTTATTTGGCCTCTTTTACATATGCACTGGACTATAGCCTTTAACTGTATGAGTGATAGCTCTTTGCTCTGTATTACCTTTGCATCCTTCATCTCACACAGCAAAGTGAGTAAATGAAGTGGACAGAGAAACTCTCGTGCTAAAGTAATTGTGCTGTGACTGTGAGAGCAGATGGAGCGAGTTAATTTGTCATTGAAGTGTCTTGTCTTCCAGTTTGCTGCATTATTACAATGGAAGCTGCAGGGTAACCTTTTTTCATGTTTGTAGTAACTCTTCAGCTTTTGCTTTTGCAATATTAGTGCTTTCAACAAAGCCACCGTATGTATGGTAACATTATTTAGACTCACTATCACATAGCTTTACTGGAAGTAGCAGGTTGATGGCTGCAGGGTGTTATGAGACTGATTGTTCTTCTTCATTTACAGGCTGGTTTCCCATTGCTATGTAGCCTAATCTTGCAAACTTGTACTCATGGGTAAGCTTATTCCTGGGAAACCTGGAAGTTTAGTTTTGTGTAAAGAAGCAGCATGCAGATTCTCCAGTTTTTAAATGGTCTATTGTTGGAAGTACTGGAAAATGGTGTAGTTCTGATAAGAGATTCTGAATTTCCATCAAAGCTTGCAGACTTCGCTAGAATGTTGTTTTAGTGGGACTTCTAACCCTGCTCAATTGATATCAAGTGATATCAGGCAAGATATAAAGCTGTGAAAGCAGAGGTGAACTGATGTATCACTCAGAGACGTAAGGTCAGGCAGGGTAAGTAACAGTTTTACTAGATGAGCGTGAAAGCTTATGTAGTACAGAAATTGAACTAATATTAAAAACCAGAGTTACTCCATGTGGTAGATTGTGGGTTATGTCTGACCACTGGTATGTAGATAATGGATATATGGAAACTTTCTTCTGGGAAAGTAACAGCTGTGGGTTGGGAGATGGGGATCTTGTAGCGAGGCAAGTGTGCTGCCTGCTAGGCCAAAGAAGTGTTTCTTATTAATCAGGTTTGCCTTCAGAGTAGTCATAAGGAAGTATGTTGTTAATGGGAAGCTGTTTGCATTCTTTGCAAATCCTTTGCATGAGGATATTCTATGAAGGAGTGTAGAAGTGAAGGAAAATGATTGCTCATCTAATTAAATTCTTAAGCAAGCACCAATATATTTTTTTCTTTTTAAAATCCTAATCTTTTGAATTTATGTATGCATTCAGAAGATTATAGCCAGTAATGCTTTTGTTGACTGAGTCAGGTGTTCATATACCTTGTTCTTGTATAACAATGCAACTGGAGCCTTAACAACACACTAAAGCATTAATACGCACATTGCTCTTACTGTTTCATTGATGGGAATGATGTTTCTGTTTTTATTAAATCTCTCTGTATGAATTCTTTTTACACTTATGCCCACTGCACACATTTTATATGTTGTAGAAGGTAACAAAAGTTACGTAGGCTTCTCCAAACAACTCGTAAGTTTCTATTCCTGTATCTTCATAGCTGCTAATGTGGAAAGCCGTAATATTAGTAACATGCTGCCATTCTGTAGTTAATGAATATTGCAAGAGCTTTCAACGGAAGCCTTCATGGATAGCAGCCGGTGAGGGATGCCTGAGTCCTTACACTGTCAAACTCTGAGATGAGGATCAGAGGCCATGTTAGTACTCAAGGTCATCTTCTAATGCGAGGTAGTGTTTGTTCCAGCTACTTAATTCTGTAAATCTTTCAATATACATATAGGTGTACTTCCTAAGGTTTGTATAGAACTTAAGCTAAACTCCGAGACATCCTGGTCAATTTATTTGTATTGAATACAAACATACATTGGCTAAAACATAAATATGTCAAGAAGATGGTTAGAAGTTGTAGGCCTTGTCTGCATGTGTGTTTGCACCAGTGTGGCTATAGTGTAGATACTTCTCTTATGTCAGATATGACTGATTTAATCCAAGGTTGTTGCATTAAACCTCATTACATCATCTCTGGTTTGGTGATGGTGGAGTCTGCCTGATGGTTTGTATTCTCATCTATGGTATGTAGGTTTATTTATTTATTTTAAACGTAAATAAAACCACATGAATTTACCTTTTTAAAAACACCCTAACATTATCGGTTTGTTTCTCAATAGTTACTCTACTCATAGTTGTGGTATTTAAGTTGTCTGTGTCTTGTTTGCTTTACCAGCCATTTTTGTCCTAAAGGTGTAGGATAAGCAGGATTGTATCCCCAGCTGTTAACAGGGAAAGCCTAGTTAGTTTCTTGAGTGAGGAGTGCTTTAGGTTAATATGTTTGATCACAGTAATTGAAATAAGATACTATGTTTACTGAAAATCAGGTTTTGAGATTCATCTTACAAATGTTTGTTTAAGCACTTTTTAAAATGACAGCTTTTGACAGTCTTGGAAAGAAAGCAATCCATTTCTGTAGTATTGAAAGCAATCCACTTCTGTAGTATTGAGGAATTTGTAATAACAGTGAAACCTGTATTGAACTGGCTAAAAGTCTTCGACATTTCTTAAGTTGTGAAGATTGTGCTTTTCGTAGCTTTTCTTGTGGTTTCTTCCCTTCTTTATTACCCTTTTTGAAGACTTTGCAAGAGTGCCCAGACTCTGTGTTCTGCCTGCTGTTCTCTGTACAGCTTCCTGACATTGCAGAGCTGTAGAATGGGATTTTTCGACATAATGTTTGTCACGCTCTATTGTGTTTTGTGTGTCCTCCAAAGGAGTTCAAATGGAATTTTAAGTTGAGTGTTAATCTCTTTGACTTTTCCTTGACCTGTCTCCCTAATAATTTAGATCAGATTATGCTGGCACTGAGAGTTAGTTTGTGTATTGAATACTAGCTTGATGTTTCATGGATACCTTGAACCATGGAGAAGACAGAAGTGTTTTGTATTACTTAAGTGATATACATATACTTTCTATTAATTTTCAGGTACAATAAGTTGCATGAATCTAACCCAGAGGGGGAATTTCTGACATATAATCCATGCTTATATTCAGAAGAGAGAGCATTGATGTGTACTAGCTGGTTGAAAGGGCAAGAACCTCCTTACAGTATAACACTCAGTGAATATTTCTTCACCTGAAATGGGTAAAGTACCCACATTGTAGTGGTCTGGGGATTAAAATTCCAGTGTATTTTGTCAATGAATAGCAGGTATACTTGCTAACAGAGCACAAACTTCAAATGATTTATAAGGGTGCGTTGGTGCAGTCAGCATCTGCTAAGTGTCATGGTAAGTATACTCCAGTGAGGCATTTAAAACTAGAACATCTGGTACCACTTCATACTGTGAAGCTTGTGTGCTGACAAAAGGAGTTAATCTAACTGTGGAGGTGGCTTAAATGTGTTGAGCAGTGTTATACTTCAAAATTTGAAGGGGAAAATATTATTTCAAAACAGCCTTTTTTTTTTTGCTGTGTGCAAGGAGAAATAATGTGTTGCCTTCTACCCTACTGCCATTAACAGTTAAACTTCCCATTTATTTTTGTTTGTGTTATGTGCCCATCAAACTAGTCTTTTGCTTCGTAATATCTATGTGTAGCTGTTGAAAGCAGTAAGTCATGCTCTTGGGATACCTATGTGGCTGTTAATGCCGAGGAAAAGAGTATTTCCACCAAATATCTGTCAAATAACGTACTACATTTTAATGATTAAAATACTACATCAGAAACAAACAAGATGATAAGCATTACCTTTACTATTCAGGTATTAAATATGGTATCTACGAGTGGGGGAGGTGACAGTTGCTGGCTTTGTTGCAGAGACAGTGCATTATGTCCCCTGCTCACTGGAACACTCTTAAATATTCTCCTTTGGTTTTCAGTTTGTTGTAACAGAATTAGACCTGTGCAGCTGACATGCAGCATGGTGTAGTTGAGGGAGGCATACAAGATACAGCAAGCCATGGGTAGCAAAACAGCACATACAGATGCTGAAAGGCCCTTTGTGGTATGTATAAAATGAACATCTTTTATGCCTTATTATGTGTTAGGAATTCCACCTTTTAAATCTTACAAGACCTTATAACAGACCTTGTAAGAAGAGGAACAAGACTTGGTTTTTTTCTTGTCTTTGAAAAAGACAAGCCCTAATGTATTTTCAGGTTACTGTTGCTATAGTCTTTTTTTATTAATCTGTCCTTGTCAGAGACATTTTTTGGATAGGATTACTTTGTGTGTTATTTTTCTATATATACACACATGCTCAAAATACATTCTCAGTGATGGTACAGTTTTGAGCGTGCTGTTCTTTCATAATCTTTTTTAATCTTCAGGCAGCATTAAGATTGCAGAGATATGGTACTTGCTCCAACAGCAGTGCTTCGCAGTTTATGTTAGCACATAGCATAACGGTATGCTCTTAATGGAAAGTAAATATATTGTTAATGTAATAAATTGGAAAATTTCAAGCCTGTATAAGAAGTATTCTTGTTAGTATTTTGTAAGATTAGTCAATAATCTAAAATCAAGAGGGCAAAACAAAGGCAATATAACTTATTTGACTTCGATAATATCTTTTGTAACATACATACACAAGGTTCTCTGGGCATAAGAGTGGGAATATTCTTTGATGGCTTTTATGTTGATACTTATTTCAGATAAGCATTTTGTTAATTTCTTTTGGCGTAATCTCATCTTGAAGTTAATAGAGGCTTATTTACTTACTGGAGTTTGAAGATGCACCCGAGTTTTGCTACATGCATACAATAGTAGGCTAATTCTCTTTTATAAATATTTGGTCTTTTACTGGAAAAGAGGGTCAGGACATTGCTTTGAGCATACAAGGCTCATCAGTCTGCCTTCGTTCTGCTTAAACGTTGTATCCTGCTTTGCAGTCCATTTGCTTCACATCCATTCCATGGAGCCCTGTATCTGTGGAACATGCAATATATGTACTTACTGGTGTTAAGCAAGTGTCATACCCATTTGGCATTTAGAAATTAGTTGGAGGTGTCAGTTCTTGCCAGTATTTGGGGGTTTCTTATGCAAATCTGAGGAAAATAAGCAATCTTATTGACAAAATTCTTCATTAACATAGAGCTGAGTTTTCCGCATTCAGGACTCGGTTATTTTTTTAATATTACATTATTATCAATGCAAAAAATAAACTTTTAAGGCTTTTTAAACTTCAGATGACATACAGAGTATTTACTGCAGCTGTTTTGTCACTTGTTGGGAACAACCTGAAAGCCCTACTGCTTTATCCATTGGTGCTCTCAGTGATAAAATTAGAATAGTTGTTTTTAATCTCACTGTCACAGTAGCTGTTACTAGAAATGGAGGTCTTCTGGAAGTGGTTTTCACATGGCCATGTTCAGATGGTGATACCAAGGCAAGTCTTATCTCTATCTGAAAGATAGGGAAGCTGACTTTCATTCCTTCTTCTGAATTTTATACTTTAAGCAGGAATACTGAGATTCAGTCCAGGCTTGGTTCTTTGGATTGCACTACCTGTTACTAGGAGGATCTGTCCCTTAACACATAACCAAGCATTTGCCAGAAAGGGTAAGTGCTTGAATGTGGAAAAAATGATTGCACAAAAGCTTATAAATCATGAAAATGACATGGAAGTCATGTCCAGTAGGGAATTTACTGGTTACTTGGAAGCATCTGCTGAATGCATATGGAAGTCATGATTTTTAAGACACACCCTTAAGTAGTATATGTATTCCAGTTCTGTTGTGCAGGGTATGGTGGTCGAAAAAGATCAGTAGTCTCAGATCAGCCCCCACTCCCTCCTCCCCATATAGCTGTGCCCTGTTTTACTAATTTTTTGAAGGTCAAATAGATAAGGGTAACTGTCTTGCAGTTTTTCTTCAAAATGAGAAGTTTGGTACAATCTGATTAAAAAATAGGCTGTTAAGTAAAATTTGCTGCTGCTGCTTTTGGCTGTCATCTTTAAATCTTTTTAGAGGAAGCTGCTAGAAGTTGATGCTGAAGAGAAAACCTTTTACTTGCAAATACACTACTACTTCAATGAGCAATGTGGGTATTTGAACGACGGTGACTCAGTGATACACAGAACATACATATCAACTGTATGCCGGAGTATAAGCTTAAGGCTCTGGTGTATAGAGCGGGAAATGTTGGAACTGTGCCTGCCTTTACTGCTTCGATGTAATTTCCTTATGTTGTGCTCTAAAGGAGTATATTCATCAGCTTGCATTCTTGAAGCGATGGTTAGGTACTGAATTCATTAAAAATAATAAATATAAATTGTATTTGCAATTTGCAAAAATTGCCTGAGGTACTGAATGTTTTCAAAAAAGATTTGAGTTCGGTGATATTTGTGAAATAGGAGAAATAATACCCTAAGTAGTCCTGGGGAAATGCTCCATCCTACTTGTAACTAGCAGAATTTTGGACGTTAATCTCATTACAGCCCTATCGCTGCCTCCTAACAGTGTGCTAATAGCATCTAATACCCTGCTGCTCGCATGATTGAAATCCTGGGGCAGCCTTACAGAAATGTTTCTACAAGGAAGTGGTTCTGCAGTGCCTGTGGCCCTGATGGTTTCCATGGGAATGAGCATGAATCCGTGTACTGTGAAATGTGTTATGAAATTTTGTATTGGGGAGAAATACATTATTCCAGTGTGTGAACAGGGCAACGGAGAATTTAAATACACAAATGTAACTGTGCATTTTTGCTGACATTGAGGCAGTATTTAAAGCGTACTAATGGTTTGAGAACGATCATGGAGATGATTGCTAACCTGACCTGTTGTGCAGTCTAAAAAAAACCCAAACAAATGAGAATGTAGCAAGACAAAAATGAGGAGGAGATTTTGGTCTGTTTAGTAAAACATGCCTTAACATTTGATGGTTTTCTGTGTTTTAATAATCTTTGCTTTTCTCCGCTGTTGAATGACTTTTTCCTTTGGTGCATTGCAGTTTGTGTTTAACTTCTTCCCTTTGCAAGAACAAGCAGCTCGCTTGGACATGTGTAAGTAAATGACTTAAACAGATGTTTCATGGTACCTACAAGACATTAGCTGATTAACGTAAGTTCCTGACAGAGTCAAGGAAAACTACAACCTGTGAAAAACCAACAGGCTTCTAACCAAACCCCAGTGTTCTACCCTTCTAGCATTGTGTTTGTATAGATACAGGCTTAGTGTCTCTACTATTTCAGTTCTTCAGGCTGAATTCCACCTGCTGATTTATGTCAGTAGCAAAATCTTTCTTGTTATATGTTTTTTAGATAAGATATTTACCAGTTTTAATTCTAGGTCTTAACTAATGGTTTGTTCCATTTCTGTGTTTAGTTTTATATAAAATCAGTGATTTTTATAAGTTGGAATAGTTTGGGTTTTTTCTTTAGTAGGCTTAATTTTTTTGTTAAATCCCTGCAGCTTTTGACGTATCCCAGTAACAGAATGAGGCAGAAGCTAAGCCATGTGTGCAGCAGCTGGGTGTGCTTCCAGTAAATACAGTGTGGGTGTCGATCACTTGGCAGCGCCTATAGTGAGCCTGGAATCACACTGTGTGAACAACCACCTCTGTTGGAAGACTGAGGCTCTTGGAAGGTGCAGACAGACTGTAGAGAAACGCCCCGGTCTCGTTAGACTGGGTTTCCCTCTTGTTGGAAGGGCAATTGTAGAGCTGCTGAATTACAGTAGTGTGGGAGTAGTTCTTAAAAAGAGAAATAACAAAACAACTGAAAGAGCGGATGCTTATGAAGTATTTTATATGGGGCATTTCCTGGTGGTGGTTTAAGCTTTACGTTTATTTTGCATTGAACAGGTTGCTGAGGTACACATAATCTGTGTAATAGAGTTACAGAAAGCAGAAAATGAACTGAGTATCTACTTACATTGAGCTTCAGGGTAAGCAAGGTGCAGCTTTTCCGGCCATGCCCCAAAGACTGCACATTACCAGTTAATGTTCAGGAAGGAGTGACAAAATGCTTCTTGGCCTATCACTGACTTTGAGTTGTGCTTTAAGTCAACCACTTGTCGAACTGGTGGAAGTGGCAAGGTGTATTATATTTAGCTTAATGCTGTGTATGGATATTATCACTTTATTTGTCCTGTTTGGGGGGGACGACCCCACCAAAAAACCCAGACCCTCCAAACCTCACAGGAAAATGAGTTAGATGGCTCTAAGCACTTTATGAGGCAGGGGATAGTACTGAAAACCGCTTAGATTCCTATGATTACAGGGTGATACAGTTACTAAACCAAATAGAAGTGATAGAAAATACTATAAAAGTACAGTGACCTGTTATGATTGATGTAGTTTTCTTCAACCTAACTTACATATTGTGGAGCTGTGTACTTTCTGAAGTTTACTGATGTTCTCTTTTGTAGTTGAACCATCTAAAATCTTGGGGTTTACAAACTAAGCAGGTGATGTGTTACCAACTGATGTAGTAAGTCACCCATGGAACAGAAAGCTTTGGTTGGTTTTCATATGCTTCCTTATACTCAAAAGTATTTAAATAATACAGAAGCGTATAAGATCCCCATCCCATTTTACCTCCAAGCCCTGCAGTTCAGGATGTAATACTTTCCCTTCAGTTTAACATGGATTTCCAATATTATTTTGTACTGAGGACCTACGTGAGACAAAACCAACAAAATCCTATGATTTCTAATTTCTGTGTGAAAACATATGTGGTATCCCCTGCTCGAGAACCACCTCAGGTCAATATGTCTCGTTTACTCATAATAGTTGAATTCGGGCTCAGCTCCAGGAAACTTCCACTCTCATGTCAGAAAGAGATTTTGATATTTGTGCCTGATTGGGTTGGTAGGAAATGTCATGCGTCATTCTATTATGCCTCCTATATAATTATTGTTTTTACGCCCCAAATTTCTGTCAAGTTCAGAAATAAGATTTTGACATTGGGTGTTTATTAGCTGTTGAGTGACATAAAACGTAAGCTTACTGTTCCAAGAACTATATTTTCAAAGCCTTTGTAAATGTTGGTGTTAAGGCTCTAGCCAGTCAAGATAAAGGTAAAATATTGTAGGGCGTTTGAGGCCTTCTGTCCAAAGGGCAACTACTATACTTGCTAGACAGAACAGAGAGGCCTAAGACTTGTTATCTCTGAACTTGCTGTTCAGAAGCAACATTTTTCTGAAGTTACCTTGGTTTCAGGTCTATTCAGTAATGTCCTTTTGGCTTTAGATTTTGAACAGTATGTTCAGATTAAGTATCTTTTTTGATTACTTGTCAGGGAATTAAAATACCTTTTTTTTTCTTTTCTGGCCACCAATCGTAGTTAGGATTGAAGGTATCTGTCAAAACAATTACTTTAAGATGTCAAAAGTCTTAATGGAAAACAGTTTGGTTGGGTTTTTTTGTTGTCGTTTTTCTTTTTCCTCACAAGATAAAATGGATCTAACAGTTTGAAGAGCTTTTATTCCAAAGTTAAGCATGAGGAAGAAAAGAATATGTGTTTAGACATCAGTCACGTTGGGAGTGGTCAAAAAATCATCAACGTTAAATAGGAGAATCTAGAAAATCCTCACAGTTGAGCTGGAATATGCACCTAAGTGAATTCAGTGTTTGATTGTCAGTAGAGATTGTCGTATTTCTCAAGATTAGTACAATGTGGAAAATTAAGTTTCACCTCAAATCTTCAGTTCACTCATGCCACAACTTTCTGTGGTGGCAGTCTTGTGCCGTGAAGCTTCGTATCCAGCACCTAAAGTACTAGGGTATCAACCTGTTGATGTTGTGCTTTTGACACGTTATCTTTCAGACAGTGCTTTCTTTCTAGAAAATGTTTCTGTGGACTGCTCTGATTAGGTTGGAATTTTTTATGTGTGTCTGTAGACATCTGTCTCCTTAATCATCTGGAGGAGAGTGTTATGTGTATTAGACACATGTTTTCTTACTCTTAACCACTGCAGTGGTATCTCTAATTTACTTCAGAGTTCCTTTTCTCTTGGCAGGAAAGTTGAGAGACTTTGTTACAGTCTTATCAAGTGCTGTAGCCAGGAGACAAGGCAGCTCAAGGCAAGTTTTTGCTTGGTCAGCTTCCAGAACATGTCTTTGTAACTGTAGGATAAGTACTTATCTGTAGTGTGTAAAAACCTCATCTGCAACTATTAAAAAATGTTAACATTGCCGGTGTTTCGCTGTATCTTGCTCTAGTTTTCTCTTTTTTCTTTTCAAGTTTTTGTTTAAAACCAAAGCCATTCCGTGGTTACCTGAGGATTTCAGATCCAAGTAACTAAACTCCATTTTTGTGTAGCTAATAGGTTAAGTTTCAGCATGACACAGGTTGTATGTTAGCTTTTGGTGTAATGCGAGTTGGGAAAGCAGGCAGGGCCACTAAATTCGTATAAAATTTGATGTGTAAAGTTTGGTATGGTTTTGGATATCATTAAAGAGATTAACACTTTTTCCAGAGGTGGCGTATGTGCATTTTATGTGTATCAGGTGGATGTCTTGATTCTAGGCATCCTTGAGCTTATCACAGTTCGAACTCAATTGCATGCATCACTGTTAGTATTGATAGGTGATATCTATCCATTTACAAAACTACATTACCAGTTCTCTCTTGAACTTCATCTGTACTAGGAATTTAAGTAAATTTGCTTATGCTGTAGCACTTAAAAGTTCATGATTTGAGTTTTAAAAATACATGTGGAGAAGGCACCACATGTGATACAGATGTATTCAGAATATATCAAACACTGTTAGCGGTAATAGCTTTCAAGACTCTTTTACCAAGATAAATATTGATCACAGTTTCACTAGTGTTAAATATCGAGAGGATGTGGGCGTTGTGGCACCTTCCACATTTGATGCCCTTGTTGGGTTTGCAAACGGCTACATAGCAGTGTGACTTACTCTCTCCCCAGATGCTGGCAATTGGTGCTAGTGGTTGTGCCCACAAAGCTTTCTTGGGTGGGAAAAAATGTTAAGCATTCAAAAATATTTAAATACTTAAGACTGTAAATCGGCTTGTTACATCCTGTATCCACTGGGCTAACAGAAGCTCTCTCTCGTCTGATACTGCATCTGTAAGACACAGCACAGGTACTGGAAATCTGGTTTCCATGTGGTGACTCTCAGCTCTCTGGAACACAATCATAAATGAATGTTCAGTGCTTTGATTTGCTGTTGTCTCTCTTTAGAGAGATACAGAAACGTGCATCTTGGCATATGCATGTCCCTGCAGCAGAATCTTCCCAGGACCCCCCAAGGCTTATGATACTTCAGCTGGTGGTTCATGTTAGAGGTATTTCTGTAATGAAATACAAACTTTTGAGATTAACAACTGTGATGTCGGGATGTAGCCAAAGTTAAAATTTGGCACTATACTCCTGCAGCTATAATATGTATCTTTGAAGTTTTTAATAGTTTCAGAATGGTTCTTTTTTGCAGTATGACTTCATTCTTAATGTTTGAGCAGTGCTTTGAAGTTCTGAAGATTAGAAGCACTGATGAATTAATGGCCATTAAAATCTGACAAGTGGCTACTCCAAGTGATTAAATTGCTTTGGTATTTTGAACACTAGATTTTCAAGGCTGGAGGACTCTTGAGTTTTATTTAGGAGTTATTTGTATATCCTTTAGAGTCTTAGTACCTGAATATTTCTTACATACTAATTGTATTTACTAAATCAGGCTGCATACAATTATTGACTTGTGTGTTCAGAGGTATCAGAATTTTGAAGTCAAATTACTTCATTTTCTTCTTGAGTACATAGCCTTTCCTGGTTGGCCAGCTGCATTACTTAAAGAACAGGAATAGTTGGAATGTGTTTTGGTTACTGTTAATTTCATGTAGCAGTGGTATAGCAGTGAAGGGTCTAGGGGTATTTAAAACCAATTTCTAAAAGAGGCGTTATCTCTTACTAGATGAATAAGTGGATGGGAATTGTAAATAATGTTTGCAAAGTGAATCAGCGCTGGATGAAAGATGGGTTATATGGTGTTCATTTAGATTTCATTGGGATATTTTTTTTCCTGTGTCATTTTGAAAAATTGGTTTGTATTTCTCAGTGTTTTCTTACTTGCATTATTTATATTAAGACTTCTTACTTTTATTTTCAGAACAGTAAAAGTATTCTGATGCTGTTCTGATGGTTCATAAATATAACATCTTTTTGAGAATCTGTCTAGATACAAGCTACTGTTCGTTTTTTTGGTTGTGCGTGTGGTTTACTCAATATGAAGTATTGATTTGTGCAGTCAAATCAGGAAATGTCATAATGTTGTCATTTGTATAGTCACCAGCTCTTCCTGCTGTATCTAGACTAGCAAATAAGTGGAAATGACGTTTTTAAGGTTGGAAACTGGTCTTGTTACCACCAGAGAAATAGTTCTACTTCACACCTGAAGGTTTGTTTTGTAGTACCGAAACACAAGTTCCAGTGCGCATTTTCCTCTTAGTCATATGGTAGTATTTTGATGGCAGGTTTTTCAATCCAAGTTTAAAAACCTGCTATACTAAGGACTTGTGTCTTATGTGCTAAATAAAAGAACAAAATGGAAAACAAGAATGGTGTGTCATTGGATGCATTTATCTTTTTATAAATCATTTTGGTGACTAATGTATTTTCCAGTGCAGTCATAAACCTCAACTTCAGCAGCTTGCTAACGGGTGTGAAATTTAGGGTTCCTGACCTTCTCTGCTACCTTTCTCAGACTCTGTTAGGAAAAAAAAAGCTTGCAGGTAGGCCTAAATAGGGGTCTGTACCTCCCTGGATAACATCTGTGATGGTCTTCAGGCTGGAGATTGAAAACTGCAGGCGTGTGTAATACCTTCATTGTGTATTGGGGTATTTGGTTAGCATTTAAGAGTTTTGAACTCCTGGTTTTATCTCCCTGAAAAATCACCAATGCTGTATGACAGCCCATGCGCATTTCATTTGCGTCTGCTTTCCGTGAGCAATTATCATCAGAAATGCTGCAATAAAATTGGTGTCGTATCACAAATCCTCCTGGAACGGAATTAAAGAGGCAAATAGGATTCACAGTAACAAGGACAGTCGGTGTGCACAGCAAACTCAAGAGCAAATGAGAAAAATACAGGAGAAGGTAAAGATTACAAGATTGTGAAGAGATAAGAATAGTTATGTAGTAGGCGGAGAGCATGCTGTGCTGTAATCTTTACAGTTAGTTATGGATTCCTTAACTGTGCAAGACAGAGCCTATGGCAAATGCATGATAAATCATAACTTTACACTGAATTCAGGTTGAATATTGTTTATGTTCTGGCTACATGGTAGAAGACATCCATCTTCTACATCCTGCTGATCTCAAACTGGTGTTTGCTCTATAGCCTTCAGCACTGTTAAATTCTACTTCACTGTCTGATCTTAATTTCCTTACTATTTTCCCATAAAATGAGATTTATATCACCAAAGTATATCTTTGTCTCTCTGCTCTGTAAATTTGTTTTAATAAATTGGATAAAAAGGTATGGCTTCAAAGGTCTTGAGGGACAGATGTGAATGTGTGTTGGGGTGAAATGGTGTTACCTATCCGAGATTGAAGAGCTTCAATGCAATTAGATGCAAGAGAAAGCACAAGTGAGTGATGCTGTGAATAAACAAGAAATCAAGTGGGTTTTAGCCCTGTTTGATACTTATATCCAGCTTTGTTGGGAAAAGGTATTTCTTTTCCATTCTCCGACTGTAGGAGAGGATCAGGTTCGAGACCATCTTAAGAGCCTGAATGTGCACAAGTCCATGGGACCTGATGAAATCCATCCACGGGTCCTGAAGGAGCTGGCGAATGAAGTTGCTAAACCACTGTCCATCATATTCGAAAAATCCTGGCAGTCAGGTGAAGTTCCCGATGACTGGAAGAAGGGTAATATAACCCCCATTTTCAAGAAGGGGAAAAGGGAAGACCTGGGAAACTACAGACGAGTGAGTCTCACCTCTGTGCCTGGCAAAATCTTGGAACAGTTTCTCCTGGAAAACATGCTAAGGCACATGAAAAACGAGGTGATTGGTGACAGCCAACATGGCTTCGCCAAGGGGAAATCCTGCCTGACCAATTTGGTGGCCTTCTGTGATGGAGCCACGGAACTGATGGATGGGGCAGAGCAGTTGACATCATCTACCTGGACTTGTGCAAAGCGTTTGACACTGTCCCGCACGACATCCTTGTCTCTAAATTGGAGAGACATCAATTTGATAGATGGACCACTCGATGGATAAAGAACTGGCTCGATGGCCGCACGCAAAGAGTTGTGGTAAATGGCTCGATGCCCAGTTGGAAACCTGTAACGAGTGGTGTCCCTCAGGGATCGGTGTTGGGACCGGTCCTGTTCAACATCTTTGTCGGCGACATGGACAGTGGGATGGAGTGCCTTCCAGTATCTGAAGGGGGTCTATAAGGATGCTGGGGAGGGACTCTTCCTTAGGGACTGTAGTGGTAGGACAAGGGGTAATGGGTTCAAACTTAAACAGGGGAAGTTTAGATTAGATATAAGGAAGAAGTTCTTTACAGTGAGGGTGGAGAAGCACTGGAATGGGTTGCCCAGGGAGGTTGTGGATGCTCCATCCCTGGCAGTGTTCAAGGCCAGGTTGGACAGAGCCTTGGACCACATGGTTTAGGGCAAGGTGTCCCGGCCCATGGCAGGGGGGTTGGAACTAAATGATCTTAAGGTCCTTTCCAACCCTTACTATTCTATGATTCTATGATTCCCATCTTCCAGCAGGCTGTATATGAAGGTCCTGGTTTTCCCATTTTAACCCAAGAAGGCAATGTATTTGTAAAGAATTTCTTTTCTAGTCACCTTTTCTTCCATTTAACGTACATAGTGGTACTTTAATTCATTAATGGTGTTTTTAAAATTGTGACATAAAGTTCTGTGAAACAACCAAGTGGAAAGCTAACGACAAATATATGTTCCTCATGTTTAATTAGGAACTTAACCTTTTTTTCCCCGCCTCTCCCCTGTAGAATGTTCTCTAAATGCAAGTGTTTGTACAAAATCTGTTCTCGGGGTGGTTGAGCTGAAATCTATTAGGCTAGTCTGTTTGCCAATAGACATTAAAGTAGTATTGCTTTAATGACGATATAGTCATCAGATGTTTTCTGATGCATGCTGGCTGGCTGGGTTAAGGTTTAGTGAAATAAAACCCACGTAAGCTGGACAAAGCTAAGTTCTTTCAAGTCTATGTTTGTGGTTAGTGTCTTAGCTTGTTCTGGTTCTTATTGTTAAGCATAAAATGTTATTTAAGTATAAAGTATTTCTAAGAAATGATTGACTATTTTTGAGTGGTTTTGTTCATACTATTCCAATTTACAGTATCATCTCATGAGAGTTATTCATTGTAGAGTTCAGATTTAGGGAAGGAAGTGAGAATTACTTTATTAAAAATATGGTGAATAATTTGTGCTTTTACCATTATTCTGAAGTATCCTATGACGCAATTTGAAAAATATAAATTAAACTGTCACCTGAAGTAAAACTGCAAAAAGGTGTAATTTTCAAGGTTAATGCAACTGAAATTTGATTTATTTTTTACGTTTTAAAAATCTCCTACCAGTTTCTGCGTAGTTACTTTTAAGGTGTTTTGTTAGTTCCTTGTGCAGTGTTTCCCTCAGGAGGGAGTTTACTGCCCCTGCAAAATAGCTTTTAGCAATTACAGCAACAAGCTAAAGTGAAAAAGATCAATATTTCATTTTAGAAGGGTGTTTCAGAAAATTGATTTAGAACTGCATTTTGACCATTCATTTAATTGCCTCTTTTTAATTCTCCTGTAATATTAGAATAGCCACCTATTCTTCAGCTTGTATTAAAATTGGTGGTGTTTAAGCCAGTAGCTGTCTTGGTTTGCAGCTCTAATATATGCAACACTTAAACAAATTTAAATTTCCGAATATATAGTTTGAGGACAAAAAACCCCATTGCATATTATAATTTTCTTGTTTTGTGTTCTAGGTTGTGTTAAAGATAATTAAACATTACCAAGAAGAAGGCCAGGGGAATGAAGTGGTCCAAGGAGTTCTGCTGGGTCTTGTGGTGGATGACAGACTTGAAATCACAAATTGCTTCCCTTTCCCTCAGCATACAGAAGATGATGCAGACTTTGATGAAGGTAATGGTTACAGTCTTGAAAAACTTTAAAAATATATAAAATCCATATGTGCAAAAAAGGATTTCTTTTTTTTCCACAGTGACCAGAACCTTGTATGTGATCAGAGAGTGTTTTTGTTTGACTTGAGGTATGAATGGGTTGCTCGCAGTGCCGTACTGAGTATCCAACTGAAAGCTTGTCTGTATAAGGAAAGTTGTGGAGATAAATACTGTATTATATGGACACACTTAACTTTGGATTAAGACTGTCCACACAGGAAGCCACATTAGTCGCCAGTCTATCATTCATACAGACTTTAAAGCTTTTTATCAAAATTGCTCTGTGTGTGTGTGTGTATTACATACATACACGTAGGTACATAGTCAGGTATATAGATTGCCTCTCTGTGGATTTATTTGTGTTAAGTACTCATTGAAAGTCTGGAGGGTAGAGCTTTGTAAGTTTAATAGGCTCTGGTTAACTTGAAATCTGGGTGATCTTTTTGCTTTTCCAAGCAAGCTAGAAGTAGCATCAGTGGTTTCTATCTGTCTTGGTGTTTCTTTGCTGGTCCTAGTGACGTTTCATTAGTGCCACTAAGTCAGTATAATTGGCTTGACACAGAATGATATAAAATTTATAAAGTAAATTTGAAAGGCTTTCAATTCTAATCTTTGTAATGTAGATATATGTGTGTGTTAATGATGCTAGTAGAAATGCTTCTTTGTTAGGGCTTGAAGAGAGACAGTTTAACTGTAGAGTAACTAAAGAGGCAGTATAGTCAAAATAGTTGTGGTTGGAAGCTTGGTTCTATCTAATTTTGATAATTCAGTTTGAGCAAGATTACTTAATCTTTAAGTATAAACTGCCTTTTCTTGGTTGTAATGAGATTAGATATTATTAAATTAATATCTTATTACAAAAGCATCTTGGACCCTGCCTTTTAAAAGAAAGATCATTTGAAGAATTCTTTGCAACTTGGTAAGGTTTCTGAGCTGTTTATTGCTTCTGTTGTGGGATTATACAATTTGCTATATGGGGAAAAAAAAAAGGCAAAACACAAAGGAATCTGAATTGTTCAACATTAATATGGTGCTCAAGTCAGAACTATGTTTTATTAAAGCCTAAAAGATGTCGTAAAGATTCACTCTTTTCTGGAGCTCCTCAAAGGATTGGAGTAATCTAAATTTTTAATTGGAGCCCATGCTTCACTTCTTTCTGTGCCTTCATCTTCCTCAGTTGCTACTGTATGGGTCACAGAGAGGTTCTTTCTGTATTTTTCTCAGTGAAATACAATTAAATAGACTGAACCATTCAGGAAATGCACAGCGCCCATGTCCCTTCTGCTTTCTCTTACTTAGGGCCTGTTCAGCCCTTTGACCTGTGTGGCAGAGGCTAGGGAGGATAAAAACCCAAATAAAATGGCTCTTGAGGTTACCAGCTTGAGCATTAGATACCTTTTTAGGCTGTGTATATGGTGGTTTTGTGTCTTGCCAATGTGAAAAACAATAATGTTTTATAAATGATGCTTGTTTGTTTTCCCTGGAGCCATGTTTCCCTATGCAAGCATCCTGCCAGATTTTCAAAAGATTCTTTTTTCCTCTAGATACAGGTATTCCAGTAGAGAAATCTGTTGTTACATGCCAGAACTTTTAAATTCAGGATGTTAAAAACCAAACCAAGCAAGACACCTCCCTCCCTGCAAGACTTGTGTATTATATCAGTATCATAACTGGCTTTATATATTTGCACAAGTTCAGGCCCAGAGATGCAGAAGGAAAGTATAAGGGTGTTGGCACTTCAGCGCCTCGGTCACCCAGAATGATGCTTAATGTTGTTCTCATTGGTCAGAAGAACACTGTATTGGCATTTCTTAATGTATTCTCCCCTGGCCTTGTCAAAAATTTCGGAATACAAACAACGCTATTGAGATACCAAGTTTCTGAGCCTGCAGAAAGCATTTCGTAGCAGACTTTGGTCATGTTTGATCTTATGTTAACGCAGGGACTGTTGTATTGGCTGAGGGGCCGCACTACCCCAGCTGCCCTTCTCCTGAGGGGAGGAAACGGCGAGCAATTGTAGTGTGGTTGTCTCTTGGCAAACTTCTAATCTGCTGCACTGAGAATTGAGTGGATAGACCCCAAAAAAGCATTTCTTCTGTATCGTTTTGCAGGAACTCTAGAAGCGGGTCACCTGAAAATACTTGTTTGCCTTGTGGTCTCGAGGTGATCATTGTTAAGAGAATTGAGCTTATGTTCCGGAGAGTGTTATTTGAGCAAGCAAACTGTTAGATAATTGGCAAGACACATTTAAGTTAATGCTTTCCTTTTTCAAACTGAGCAAATGTAATATAAAACACATTTTTGAGAGTGCTAAGAAAATATCCTTAATTTGAACTTGAACTAGGTATGCATGACATTTAAGAATCAGTTTGATAAACATGCATTTCTAACTTGTTAGCAACAACCATTTCTTCAGATGTGCTTAGATATGCTTCTGTTAGGGTGCCATTTTGTCTCTTGCTGCTAATGCCTGAGGTAATACTAAGTTTTGACTACTTCCTGCAGTGGAATTCCTTCAGAAGTTAAATTTTTGATTAAAGAAACCCCTCAAACATACCCAGACTTGTTCTTTTAAGGCATGAACATTTTTTAGTGTATTTTGAATTGGCCTATTTCTGGAAACTATGGAAAACATGAGAGGGTTTTTTTAGCTTCAAGTAATTCTCATTACAAATCTGGGAGGATTGTCTACCATTTATGTGAATGCACAGGTGTTTTTCATCTTACAAAGTTTCTCCTGCAGTGTTGTCTTCCTACGATCCTTTTTACAAAGTGTCATTTTTTGGTAAGATTTTCCTGTCAGGGAAGTCTTAAACACTTTGGTTGGCCTGTTGCAGCACAAGATTTTTGGAGGGAGTGGGAGGGTTCAACCCAGCTTTCTGTGTTAGAAATCTGTAGGTGAAGTTTGGTTGATGAAGTGTGAGCTAATGGAGGAAAATTGCGGAGCAGGGCTATGTTGTTGAGTCTTCAGCAAAAGATGCTTCAGCACAAATGTTTTGGGGCTGTGCTCTGGGCTTTTGGTCAGGCATTTATTTTTCAGATAACTGTGTTTCCTTTTTACTAGTGCACTTAAATCTTCATAGGTACAGAATTTATTTCTCAAAACACAGGTATTTAATTTTAAGGAGATACTTTCAAATATCTACACACAGAGCCCCTATTCCCATGCCCCTCCCTCCTATCCTCCAACTGATGGATTCAACTCTCGTTCAGGGAAGGCTGGATTTCTGCTGTAAGGATTTTTGGCTCAGGCATTTCTGTGAAATGATGCAGTACCCCAGCTTGTGGTTCTAGGAGTAGTTTTCTGAGAATTACTTTCACTTTGGGGCACTTCTAAGCTTTTTCTGAATGTAGTTTTGCTTTCTTTCAGTTGAGGCTTACAAAAAAGGTATAATGCAAGAGGTTTATTTTCTATCTAAGAAATAAATGTATTATTCTTGAGTATAAATTTTGTCTCTAAGTGACAGGTTAAGTTCAATCCTTTGCACTTCATTGTTTTTATCTTCAGTGCTGTTCACTGAGTAGCTCTTCTCCCTACTTAAAGGAAATTTATATTCCTTTCATGGAAAGCAACTGTTAAAAATGTAATATGCATCTTGTAATTCATTATAGATCTTGTGAGACATTATTTTGATAAAGTATTTTGAAACAGATTTTGTATCAAGCTGATATGTTTTAGAACCTTACTTAGAAAGCCGAGACAATAAATTAAGTGCTGTGGTAATTATGCCAATAGAAACTTTGAGACAGTTGTATAATTATACATCAAAATAAGTTCTGGAAGGTTGGAACTTTTTCTTCTTTTATGACTGTGCAGAGTTTTCATTAGATTCCCTCTAAAACGCTACAGATGAAAAGATGAGGCCACTTTCTAGATACCTCCCCCAGCTCCCAACATGATTTTTACTTTCTTACCTGAGAAGGTTAATTTTTTGGTTTCAGGTTAGAAGTATCTAGATGATTAAAGGCTCCATTATCTGCATTTTTCTGTGCTGTAGGTTTTTTTTAGTTGTATCATCAATCATAACATCTAGAAGTAACATAGTGCAATGTTTCCACAAAACCACCATTTTCTTTAGCCTCAAGTGAATGCAGTTGCATATGGAGAAACATGGCACAACTCCTATATAATACTTTTCCAGGGTTTTCATCGGCCAGGGATTGCAGCAGTTCATACTGCTGAGCCTTATCTCCAGTGTTACCAGTACAGTGACTGGCGATATGTGGCCTTTGCAGAACCAGAAGGCTTCAGGTAGCTAAAAGGAACATGTCTAGAAAAGTTAATTTAATGTAAAGCCATGAACCGAATGTGTGCTTTTGAACTGCTGCTTGCTGCAGTGAGTGTTGGCTGTGTTGAGGCCTCTTCTGTTTATTGGAGGACTTGTTCTTGAGGATGTGTTTTTTGAAGTGAAGCTGGTCTGCAACACCAGTTTGGCATTATAGGGGCTTCAAGACCTAAGTCACATGAGTTCTTATCCTTTTCAGCATGCTGTGTCTCAGTGCAGAGGTGTGGTGGTGGTTGGTGGACTGTTTTGGCTTTTTAAAAAGCATCTTCAGAAAACAGGCTGCTGTCTTGTAGAGTCATATTTTTTCTTTTATGAAGTTAATGGTGTAGCTCCACAAACAGCCTTTTGAGTACAACTAGAGAGCCAGTACGAACCCCTAAGGTGCTTGAAACCGCAATATGGTCAAACCAGGATCTCTGAGACAGTACGTGCATATCTGTAGAGACCAAATGGACTCTCTGAAGGTTGATTGCTTTTGCTAGTGTTGCTGTAGAAGTCCTGATGTCATTAAATCACAGCCCCCTAGCTTTGTTGATTCATCTCCTTTCTGTAAAGGCTTATGACAAGGCTAAATTTTGTCAGTTTTTCTTGGGAAAACAACTTATTCTTGGTTATTCTCATTTTAAATCTGCTATTATTATAGCTCAAGGGTTTATCATTGTAGGCATATCTTTTATTTCTCTCATATTGTTTCAGGGTAGAATTTGAGCATGCTGTAACTGTGTTCTGGATAGGCAGATGCGATTTTTGCTGACAAATTTTTTACTGTTTTGTTTAGGTTTATTCTCTTTCGTTACCCCAGTTGGCAAAAATAGAGAAGGTCATATGTATTGTCTTTTATTGTAAGAAAATGGAATGTTTATGAATTGCAGAAATGCAGTTATATGAAATGAAAGTTTTATTTCACTAACGACAGGAACAGATGATCCAAAAGCTCCTAGTCACAGCCTTGGTCTGGCTCCAGATCCATTGATCTGAATTCTTCAACTGTATTTTTCCTAAGTTCCTATAGTAATTTAGGAAAAAAGCTGTACTATGTAAATGTTGACTTATCAATTGCTAAGTGCTGGCAAAAGCCCATCAGGTTTGGGTGTGCATTTATGAGTTTCACTTTGTGTTATATGTAAAAAGGATATTGAATTCCACGTTGGATTTTTTTTTTCTTTATTACTTGTGTGTAAGGAATTAATGAAATAGTCTGTAGACTTGGAAAGGATTAATTTGTATAAGGAATTCAGGTGGTTGTGGCAGAAGGTGGATGGTCAGTTGTTAAACGCTCAGAACTGTCTCATCTAGTCTTCCATATTTTAGGTTTGGGTTTTTTTTTTTGTGAGTTGCCAGAACTGATACTGGAATATACTGATTGACAGAGAGGTTGGTTTTTATGTGTGCTTAATTGTCATGTAATAAGATGTATCATATAACAAGGTTCTTTAATAAAGCCGCTAATCCCACCTTTGTGCTTTACTTGTCACTAGTGTGATTTGTTTCCTAAAGGGAAGCTAATATTGACACTGTTTGCATAATTGTAATGGTTCAGTGGAGTAGCAGGCATGCGGCATGATGTTTTGTGTAAGTTTTCATGCTGTGCAGACTTATCTCTGCTGGGTTTTTTTTTGTCTTTATTGGGCAAAGAAGAAGAAATTCAGATAAAAGGCTAATTTTCAGGGCACAGTCCCTGTAAGTCAGGGTAAGTGCCCTCTATGTGCAGATACTTGGACTCGTCTGTGTCACATACAGCAATGTACTCCACAGTATGCTATTGTAATAAAAAGTCCTAAGAAAAAGTGTTTTTAATTATCTCGAATATGGCGGAGAAAGGTGAAGAGTACGTGTGTGTGTCCTCATCTCCATTTTAAAGCTTTTAAATCAGCCTATGGGCTGGTAGCAGGCGGTCTCGAAGGAGCCCCCGTTAGAGGGCACTCGTACCCAGCACACCAGCTCCGGCTGGCTGCTGCTGCGCCAGGAGACCTGGGGCTTGCAGGCAGGAGAGGGATAAAAATTGTTTTCATCTGATAAGGTTCATATAATCTTTTATACAAGTGAATTCCGAAAATATGTTACAAAGTGCATTGAATTAAATACAGCTTTATTGACTCAATGCTTTTTCATTTCTTAAATCAGCCTAGATGTGCTGCATGTTCTAAGGAACTATATGGATAGGTAGAATTGGGCTCAGACTTTTGTGTGTGTATGTATCCTAAAAGCAGAACAGGAGCTTTCTTGTTTTGCAGGTTCTGTTCTTCACGTCCCTATTCTGCCATGTGTAATTAAGAAAGAGGAGATAGCACTTGTGGTGGAACTTCTTGAGGTTATTTAAGTGGGTTTGTACTAGTGGACTGTGCAGACTTTACAAAGATGTATATAGCTATTCCTTGTCTGATAGTATTGCACAAAATGCTTGAAATGCTCTGCTTATTGCATTGCCAGATTTTCAAGTTGATTTTTTTTACTACAGAGGCAATGCTTTAAAATGGTAGGTAAATCCTTTCATTCAACATCTAATTTTGAATGAAAAAGAGAAATAATTTTTCTCTTTAAAGCACCAAGCATATTAAAGTTTTCTTTAAATTCAGTTCCATTAAAATTTTGCTGCAAAAGAAGTTGGTGTTATTTGCTTTTAAATGCAAAAATCTACTATGTATTATTATTTTTTTATTTTTTTTTTTAAAGGAAAATATATTTTCATGGCTTTTTTCCTGGAGTAATTTTAAGCATACAAACCGTATGGCTGCCGAGCTTCTGATAAATCCAGCCATAGGGTGTTTATTATATTATTTTTTTTTAACAATCCACGATTGCAGTGGATGTTATTGTTGTATGTAATAACTTCCACACTGAAGTTTACTGAAAATTACGCTTAAGAATAATTGTTTAGTAATTCTAAAAATGAAGTTAGAGAAGCATCTATTTTCAATGGTAGGTAGTTTGCTGTATGTAACTGTCTTCTAGCGGCATTGGAATGAGCTGGAAGGTTGTATCCAGCTCAGTTTTGCATTTAACTATTTCACTATTTGCAAGTTTTGCAGTTGAAGCTGGGAGGTTTTTACTTCATAGTTTGTGTTCTACCTTAGTTGTATTCTTTATTTATAATCGTGATATATGATTTAGTTTGCTACATGAGTATTTCATATAGTTTTGTAACACTTGTAGGAGCTCATTAATTTTTATGTAATCAGCAACATGAAAGCCCAATTTATTTTACCTGAAATTTAGGTAAAATATTACAAATGAGCTATTCTGAATTGGATTTTTCTTGCTAATATAATGAGCTCAACTTTGACTGAAGGCATAAAAGTGCACAGAAGAGGAAAACCAATTAAATAATAAAGTATATTCAGATGTTTAATATTTGTTCTTTGATTTCAGGCATCAGTCTGAATTTTATGCCTATATTACAGTTTGTGATAGTGATTTGAAAACATTAAGCCTTATGCTTACTCTTTGCTAGGGGAGAGAAAATGTTCAGGTCATTTACCCCGAGTACTCAAAAGTTTTAAAAATAATTTTTGATGAGTTACAAAGAATCTGAAGGTTATTTGGTTTTTACAAATTCACTTAACATATGATTTGCTCCGTTTTGGGATTATGCAAGAACTCCGACATATGAAAATATTTTGTATTCCCCCACACTTTAAATCACACAGATGCAAATGACCGTGTGTTTTTATTTGATCATGAACTTGTGGAAATATAATGGTAAACGCTGTCTAATGTGCTAGTTCCTATTAAAAGCAGAGACTCCCAAGTAATTCTTTTAGCTGTTCTACTACAGATTAGTTTATGAAACGGTATTGCTGTGAACATATGGCAAAGATGAAACCTGCTGGCTTCCCCCCTCCCTCCCCAGATGTAATGTATCTTTAACTAAGCATTTCAATTTTACTGTACTGCAGTTCAGGAAAAAAGTCTGGGTATAACCGTTTGTACATTAAAGAAACAGAGTTTTTTCAGGCAATTGCTATTACATCTTCTAGACATCCTGGTAGATCCTGTATTCATCTTACCCAACTGAGGTAGGTGCCGCCTTGGGTGCCTAAAAGTTAGAAAAGTAGAAGCTTTACGCTGCTTCGGAGGAAGTAAACCTTCATCCAGAAGGAAGCGCAGACCGTGTAAAGATGGTGCTGTCAACTTTGCTAAATTTTCATGATTTTTATGATTCTTCAGTCTCAGACAACATGCTACAGCAGTAGACATTTCCACTGGGCTGCTTGGGTCACTTTCACTGTACTTTTTGCGTGTCTTCTTTTGGCCTGTAGCATGTCCTTTCTTAAGAGACCGATTGCTTGTGGTCCCTCTGTTTCCCCATAGCTTTGGCCAGTTATTTTGTCTCTACGCTTGTTTGTTCTTTCGATAAGACTTCTCCCAGTGTGACTGGATCAAGAGGAAGAGAGTGTTGCTTAAACACCCTCTTATTACCTCTTTCCATTCCCCCTCTTTTGTTTTTTGCTAATGCAGGTATGTAGCCATTTCCTTCCCTGAAGAATGCTGCAATAAACTTGAGGGAGCTGAAGAAAAGCACGGCAAAATGAACAAATCCCACGTGCTAGTATTTTTTTCTGAAAGCCAAAATGAAGGAAATGCCTGTAGTCCTATTGAACAACAATTCAAATCAATACATCTGGGTGAAAAATTATACTAACTGATTGAAATAAGTAGTAGTAGTAATAAATGTAGAAAAATACTTCTGGTTCTTGTTTCTCACTCCATAATGTTAAGCTCTCAAATGTATAATCTGGAAAAATTATGGACCATTATTCTCTTCTAGAAGAAAATGCTACACACTAGAGCTGTAGAACACAATAAACCCACGTTGCACCTTTTTTGTTTATAGCATTTATTTTCTTGATTGAAAGACAGATGTGTTATTGGCCCAAGGTTCAGTGCTGAATATTGAATTGAATAGTTGAGAAACAGACTTGAAATCCATTTTGCTAACAGGAAACCGACTGCAGCAGTGGATTAGAAGGGACAAGAAATTGATTCACAAAGACTACTAAGCATAAAGGATTTTCTAGAGAAATACTAGTCTTTGATAGAAGAGAGAAAAATCCTTAGTGGAGCTTAAGCTTCTATCTATATTTCAGCATTATTTATGATTAATAATGTTGTTAACTCCAGTGGTGTGGTCAAAAATATATGGAGAAACTGAGAAAGCTCAAACTGAGCAGATCTTGCATTTCGCTGTAGTCTGGTAAGCCAGTGTATAGAATCTTAACAGAGGCAAAATGTAAGGAAATAAAAGCTTTTTTAAAGCTCTGCTGAAGATGAGCAGGGTATCTGCATAGCTGCGCATACCATAGTGCAGAGTAGCTTAAATTTGTGAAACTCCTTATCGACTGTACCCAGAAATGTATTTATTGCAGATAAGGTTGTTCTCACCCATCTAACTTCAAGACATTTACTATATTTTGGTTTGTGGTGTGTTGGTCGAGAAGTTGCTGTAGTTTGCAGCTTATCTTTTGTTTCACTGTTTGCTGAATACACAGTTTGATTTCTGTTATTGGATTACATGCTTCAGTTCAGCATAAATTCATGCAGTAGAAAAATACCCATTAAAATAGATTGTTTGCTTTTCAGTAAAATACTTGTACATTTTTGTAGGTTTGGTGTGATAAATCCTTGATGCACGTATTTGTAGCCAACATGAACATGCAGCATCATGGAGTCAATAACAGAAATGGAAAGATTTCTTAAAAGTTGTTTAGAAAACAAGATAGGCGTGTTCTTTGTGCGATATATTTAGGTCATAAGGGACATCTGCTAAGGATGATTTTTAAACACTTGCTAACAGTCCTAATATAATATGGTGTATTCATCAGTCATATTGTTCCTGACTTGGCTTGCGTGGATTTTAGTGATTCCCGATGTGCGTTCAGACTCTCTTAATTACTAGTTTCTTGCTGTTCTATCTTATTGTTTTGTAGGACAATGCATAAGCGGGCACAGAATAATCAAAATGGTTTCCCTGGCCATATTAGGCATCTAACAGGGATATATTTGCTCTGCAATGTGTGCATGTTTTTGCAAGTGGAAGTCTCGTAGAAACAAAATAAATCTTAATAGGGAAGCAATTCAACAAGGCTTGAACATGCTATTCAGTATGTATCTGTGAATATATATATTAAAAATATATATTTATACTTACATACATGTGTATATATATATTTAATATATAAAAATAATCCATGTGGCATATCTTGGAGCTTTTATAGTGTGCATTTATGCATCAGAGAAATTAGAGGGGTAAGTTAGGGAGGCACTACAGGGACTGAACATCAGGATTTCAGAGTTCTCGATAAACTGTTGAATTGTGCCAGTTTTCTGCCTTTGGTTGAGAAAGGAAAGCTGGTTCGGAGATATTTGCCGTATAACTGAGATCTAATCTTTCACGCTCACATGAAGTCAGAATTTCATTTAGCTATAAGGCGTTTGACTCCCAAAGAGGTGCAGGTAATGTTCCTTGAACTAGCATATGCGAGACAGATTGCAACGAAGATGGGCACTGCTAGACTTTGTTGTTTGAGGGGAGAGAGGCTGCCGTGGGTGTTAGGTTTTGGTATTAGTGAAACAGGAAAACTGACCTGCTGAGGTCTGGCAAAATTACTGAAAAAGGTATTTGCCATTTGACTTCCACATGTAAATGGAAATAGTTTTGTCCCCCCCCACCATGTTGTTTGGTTTGTTTTTTTTTTTCTTTTTTAATTTTTAACAGTTTTTACTGTTCCATACTGCGTTCTTATCTACTGATAGTTTAATAGCTGTTTAATGCTTTAGGATAATCATTCTAACCATTAAATGTTTTAGTGCAGTTATGCAACTCTGATTTGTTTGTGATAGTGATAGGAAAAAAAGAAAGTAGAAATTGTAGCTTTTGTTTCAGGTTGGGAGAAGCTTGCTTTAAGGCTTACTCCAGGTGCCGAATCTTGTTTAAACCTAAATCTTATCCTTTTGATGGATTTTGGGAGGAAACAAAAGGACTTTATTTGCTAGATTTGTTACTCTTATGTTCACTCAGTTGTCTTAGCCAAGCACAACAGATGATCTTTAAAATCCCGCGTAGCTGCAAAACATGAACATAGGGATTTTTTTTCCCTCCAGTTCTTTAAGTGATTTTTAGTTCTTCTCCAACAATGCGTGTTTAGGAAAACTGGCTTGGGCTATTAAAGCATTACTAATGATTGGGAATAAATCAGCTTGTGGCTGTTAAGTCAGTTGTTGAGTACAGTTGAAAGACCATAGTCTACACAAATGTTGATTTCATTCAGAGTTTAAATGTGTAGCTGTATGGCTTAATTGAAGTATTTTATTGGACTTGATCGTTGTTCTCCACATTAAATAGTTGAAAATTTGATTCATCTATGCACTGTTGATTAAAACAGTTTGGCAAAAGCTTTATGTAAAGTGCTTTACTTAAAACATACTTTATGAAACGTACAGTTTAAGCATAGAGCTGCTGATTTTCTGTGGCTGCAGCCTGGGAGGAAGGAATGAGGGAAGATCGTTTGAAAAGGGAATTGAAGACGCTGTTGTAAGGATGCAGTTTGGACACTGGGTGCCACTCCTGGTACACAGTGAGGCTCGAAAGCCTTTCTCACGCAGTGGAACAACAAGCACTCTTAAAAATGGAGGTCTTTGTTACTCGGGAAATTCTGAAGGTCTTCGTCCCCTGAGCCCAGTGTTTCTTCTAGTTGAAAACATATTCTTGAGTCTTACAAGGAGTAACTAATGCTACAAGGGCAGGATTTTTTTTTTAATCCTATTATTTCATTATATTCTGAGGATGATTTTCTAGACTTCATGTGTTGCTCTCTGGTTATGTAGCTCCCACCACGTACATGAAGGACAAAGTTGTAGCACCAATTGCTCTGGAACTGGACCAAACATGGCAATTCTCAGGAATAGAAAGAATAACTGCAGAACAAAACAGGAAAATGAAATGTCTCCCTGGAAGTATCTTTTTTTTCTTTTTCATATGCTTGGATCTTGTTAGAACAGTACAGTGTCAGAATCATTGGGTGGTGTGTTAACTGATGGAAGACTAGAGGAAAGGGCAGTTGAGGACTGGTCTGGGATCAATCAGGTTACAGAAACTGGAACTGGAAACATAGCGATAATTTCCAGTGGGCACCAAGTGCTGAAGAGAAGAGGAATGCTGAGGAGATGGGGCGAGGAGCGGGCATAAGAAATGTTTAGATGTAAACTGGAACAAGGTTAGTGTTCCCATCCTGAAAGCTGTGTAGGCCTCAATCTAGGAAGCGCAACCTGGTTTATGCATTACTCTGCTCATGCCCAGAGGCGTCAGCTGGCTCTGGTTGTCCTAAACATTGTACAAACACATACTTGCTCAAACAGTTTAGACACAGCATAGGAGTTTGGGTGTCCAGGTCTTAATGGCTTTCAGTGGAATATTGGCATCTCTACCTGCCTAATTTTGAAACTGAAATTACAATTACAACTGAAAGGCAGATGGGGGTTTAGAAGGCTAAATGTCATAGCATTTTAAAAATCTAAACCTGATCTCCATGCAAAAATTTTATCCACTCTTTTGTTTGAAAAGGAAATGAAACAGTGAATATTGAATAGGTCAGAAATGAAAATGCGCTTGGAGGGGAGGGAAAGCAAGACAGTGCTTGAAATAATGGATGGCAGGGAGAGGCATGAGGGAGTTCCTTGTAAAATTTGACTTTGATGCAGTGGCATAGAGTTAAAAGCAAAAAGTCCCTGTGTCCTCAAATGTAGAAATTTGAGCTGTTGGTTTTACTTCTAAAAATGACATTTGCAAACGGGTTGCTGTTATTCACAGTGCTCTGTTCCGTGATGCTTGACTGAATCGTCCAAGCCATTTTACTTATAATGATGTTTCAAGCGAAAACTTAGTTGATGTATTTGGATGCATAAAGCACAAAGTTAAAATAAAGAATAAATGTCAAATAATCCTTTTTTTTTTTTTTTTTTGTCTGCTTGCTGTCAGAACTTATCCTCCTTTTAAATGTAAAGACTTCCAAAAACAGTTAAAAATATTGACTGTGGTTTTCGTTGAAACTTGCAGCTTCAGTGTCTTAAAGTTGCCATTAATTTTTTTTTTTTTTTTTTTTTTACTTTCCAGGACAAACACATTGGCCCACAGAAAACTATGGCAAACATGAGTCATTTGGTATCTCTGTTGTAATTAACTAAGCTTTATGTAGACAGTGAATAATACAAAGCCACACTGGTTTCTGTGGTTTTGCCAACTGTGGCAAAAAGCCTGACTCTTAAAATAGTATTTTTTTAACTTTTTTTTCCTTTTGGAATTAGACCTTCTTATCGAAATGCACCAGATACCTAAGCAGAGCCAGAAATGAAAGAACTGGCAACAAATCTTCTTTGTTGACGCCTGGAAATCTATTAAATGGGTCACTTGAAATAATGAATATGACATGTGATAAGCTGGAGCCACCTGGGTTTTATTAGGCTACTCGATGCTTTGATCACAACTTTATTTAAAGAGGTGTCTGTTTATAGTGTCAGTGCATCACTGTGATTTAGATTTTAATCTGACACACTACAAAGAGGGATTGCAAAAACCGAGACAGTACTCAAATCAGAAATCAGTATGGGAGAGATGCTAGTTCAACGTGCCGGTGTTGGAACAAAAGCACCTGTTAAACAAGACCTGTAATCTGAAAGAGCACTAGAAGGTTTTCAGCAGATGTGGAACACATCTGCATCCCGCCATAGAGAGCAATGGCAACAACTCAGGTGTGCTGGGAGCAGGCAGAGGAGTTCACATGGAGCAGTGCACTGCTGTCTCGAGTGGAGGGATCAGGGTGGACATCATTAAGGACGTGTGTATGTTGGCATGCTGCAGCCATGTCCCTTAGGAGCTTGTGTCAGGAGTAAGCACGGCTGTAGGTCATGTGCATTGCACTGTGAAACACCCGGGTTTGGTCCAGCTTTGGGCTCCCAGCACTGCTCTCTGTACGATGCAGATGCGCTCCTTCTGGTTTTCCCTTGCTTTCCCTTCATGCATTTAAATGGCACTTTCACATGAAAGAAGGAACGCTTAGGTCCATCCTCTGATCCTGCTCATTCTTGCTGATAAATTAATAAAATCTAATCCATCTTAACTTCAATATGCTTTGTTCTTAATAAGATTTTGGAATGGTTTTGCAGACATGAAATAAAATGATCACTATATACAAAATGCCTAGGTTGTAACTTCCTGAGGCTTTGCTCATCGGCAGAGCTAAGAGAGCTGCTTGTTTTATGGCATCTGTGTATTTGATTTGGTCATGGATAATTCAGTGTATTATTTATCCTCTAACAATACTACTTCTCTTGCCTACTTATCTGCTAGTGAAAATTCCCCCCTCCCATCCTTTTTTTTCTTTTTTTCAGTATATAACTGAGTAACAGCTAGTGTTTAATAAGGATGGTCGTAGTTCTTAATTAGGATTTTCTTTGTTTTGGTCATGTTTGGGGTTTTTTAGAGTCGTTGGGGTGAATGGATATTTGATTAAGTCTCCATTAAGAAAAAGGTTTCTGCAAAAGAAGAAGAAAATAATACTTTTTCCTGTGTCCCATCTGGCTACAAGAAGCAGCAGTTTATCAGGGTGAGTCCTGAGGAGAAACACTGTGAGGGTAGTGGTGTGCTATGGCAGGTTGAGGGGAAGTCTGGGGAGGTCTCAAAGGACACGTTAGCCAAATGCTTGCTACAAACAGTATATAATGGGAGGAAATGGCTATCAAATGACTTTTAGCTCTGTCCCTATGATTTTGATATCCTATTTATCCTGAATTTGAAAGAGACTTTTAAATTACCGAAATGTATGCATTTCAACATCTGTAATGCGATCAACTTGTTTGGTAATATTTTCCATATCCCTCCTTATACGTAGAAGTCATCGTTTGTGCAGGAGTTGATGTGAAGGTGGTTTGATTTCACTGAAAATATTTAGGGTTATGAAATGGAAAACTGGAGTTTGCACAAAAACATCTCAAATGTTGTAGTTCGAGTATCTTGGAATAGAAGAAATAATGGTTTATTTCTTATTTACCAATTTACTCAGTTGTATGTGTTACAGTTTTTTCTCTTTTGACACAGAGGGAGGCAGTTGATATGAACATGTTAGACACAGTGTAATGTCCAAATGTCTTTGGCGTTGTAAAATGAAACAGGTCATCTGGGGAGGATTATTGGGGTGGAAGTGAGGGAAATAGGGCAAATCTTCCCCACTTTTAAGCATTTGATTATTATTTTTTCTCTGTTTCCAGATTACATATGAAACTTAAAGCTTCCTTATACGTTACCATTTGTGTGAGCTGTTATTCCATAAATATCTGTAGCCGAGCCCTCGCTTGTGCAGGCATGAACTGGAAAGTGCCATGGAAATGGGGATAGTTCTGGGACTGCTTGTGGTTATCTGGTCCTAGCCCTTTTATTTAAGAGACTTCCACATATCTTTCACAGTGATTCTGTTTCTGTCTGGATCAGTTCTGAAACGTGGTACCAAGCTTAATGGTAAAAAAGGTATTGGCCAAAGAAAGCAAATGGTAGCAGTCATTTTTATATTCAAGTGTCAAAGTATAGCATTAATATACACTCCCAATCCCCATTAACTCTTTTTTAAAGTTAGTTAAAATAGTGACACAACTTCCATCGTACTCTATTTCTTTCTGCCAAATATGTGTGTTTAAGTGCAGAAACTAGTTGATCAAATGATTTGTTTATTGTAAAGGTGGGTAAAAATAGTGGTAGTTACTTTTAACAACAGATTTTTGTCTAAGCTGTCAGTAGGAAATGGGCTGCTAAATTCTGGGCCTTCAGCTCAGGTAGACTTTCTTGTTTTCATTTCTTGGTCGGGTCTTGCAGATCTTTGGCTCGGGTAAAGGCCCATCCCCATTTTTTTGAAAATTACAGGAAACTGTTACGGGAATAGAGTAATAGAGGTTCCACTGTCATGAGAGATTACTGTCGTATCTTGGTAAAAACAAGAGCACCCTCCTGGGTTTATCAAGAAATGGCTGAAAGTGTTGGGAGAATTGTAGATGTGGCTGAATAACTAAAGTTTTCACTAAATTCATTTATTAATACTAAACGAGTTTTGTCTATAAATCCATTCAAACTCTTAGAAGTTAAGAAAACCCCCCATTTTGTTATGTGGGAATAGAATTAATACATCATGACATGAACAACATAATTGATCAGGTGGTTTTAAACACTTCAGCAGCCTTGTAATTTAAAAAGTATTAAACATTTAGAAGTACCGTTGGTATTTTTCTTCCCAGGATACTTTTCTTCTCCAGTCAGGACCTCAGTAAATGTATATGCGTGCTTCTTTTTGTCTCTGTATAGCAGAAAGGTGTATAGTGCACTGCACATCTATAAAATGCTATTGCTGTTGGCTCTGTGAAAAGGGAAAAATGCTCAAAAGAGACTTGGAAGAAAAGAATGGAAAGGGACCTTGGTTTCAGGCCTGGGGAACTGCAAAGTACTTCTGAGCTGCTGGAAGGAAAAAAAAGGTTTTGTTTATACTAGTAAATCATAACTAGAAGCTATAGTGAATGCAGAACTAAAGCGTATTTAGCCAGTGTTGTATAACTTTGATCATCATTATGGTTTGTTTTGCATTTCCTTTGCAGTGTCCCACCAGGCTGTCTTTGAATTGGCTTTGTTGTCATCATGTCATCCACACGTGCAGACTCCAAAACTGCCGTTCTTCCGTCCTATCTGGAACCTTGCAAATGCTGTATTTTCTTTAACTTTCTGAAGTGTTTTGCTTTTTCTTCCATCTTTTTGTATGGAATATTGCTTTATGGTAAATTAATTTTTACTGTCACCGCTTTTTCTAAAGTCTTTCCCATCTCCCACCAGATTATGGCATTAGGGTAACAGTTGATTTACGACTATTTTCATCTCTCTCCTTGATCTTTCTCTTTCCTTCCCCCAGCTTGTCCTGTTAACATAGAGCAGATCTGCCCTTGCTCGCTCCACTGCTCTTTTCCCCCTGTACTTCCTGCTTTGAAACCTTTTCTCTACTTGATCTTCTGACCTGCAGACCAGGCTGATAAAAGCACTATCTCTTTGCTGCACCGTTCTTTTTGCTGCCTTTGTTGGAGCCACATCACTGGTGAATCCTGCCTGTGATTTTTCCAGTGTTCATGTTACTGCCTGTTCCAAACTTAAGATTGTTTTACTAGTTTAGAAGGAAGTCTTCATTTAATATATTATTTAAATAGCATTATGATGAGTCAAGCATAAACATTTTGACTGGTTATAGAACCAATGCATGTTTCGAAAAGTATGCTATTAAAAGTTAAATTTACAAAGATGGCCAGTGGTCCTTTTGCTCCTTGTATGCTATAGCTCTTTATGCAAGTTACATGGTATGTGGCCACATGTGTTACATGCAGCTGGCAGGAGTTCCATGGATCTCACAGTGCTGCAGCCAAAACCTCGCTGTCTGTATGCAGCTCACAGGCTGTGTATCTGGGCAGTCTACCTGAAGCTGCAGATGTCTTGAACCAAATTCCCTGTTTTATGCAGGAAAGTGTAGGTAGCTGAACCACAAAAGTGTACTGTGTCTAAGATGTCTGCTCTGGGGAACCTAGCCAACATATGTAGCAGGGAGTTTTGATGGTTGTAAAGCTGCCAACACTAGGTGGAAGGTGGGATAAGAGAATGATTTGTACCTAGAGTGTGAGATTAATACCCTGCACTTGCATAGCACCTTTCATTTGAGGATCTTGGCACACTTTATGATCAGTTAATTGCCTCATAACCTCTCTGTGAGGTAAACTATCACTAGTTTACACTTAAAGAAACTGATGCATAGAAGAATTCCAGTGAATTCTTTGGGATGCCTGGGTAGTTGTGGGAGAAACGTGTGAAGTTTCTCGTGCTAATTTTGGGATGTCTAACATCACAGCAGTTAATTTCCCTAAACAACAGGCAATAAGTGATTCTCGCTCTTTCTTGCTCCTCCAGCTCCTCGGTCGTGTGAGTTCCTTTCCAGTGCTTTTCCCCTGTGGTCCTTTGAACTGTGGTCTTACAGGTGGTAGCTGTAGGGAACTGTTGGAAAGGGAAATGAAATGCTCTTTTACTTGTGAGTTACAAGCACTGCAACTTGTCTGTCTTTGTTAGGCACTGAAGAGCAGAGTTTTATCATGAAAAGTCTTGACTTTCTTCCCACTCTTCTCAACATAGAGCTGTCTCGAATCTTCTCCCTCTGTTCCCTGTTGTTCTTGTCCTTTAGAGAAATCATAAACTTAATCCTGTGGTGCCTGAGGTACCATGCTCCTTCGATAAATTCCTGGTGACATTCTAGCCATGTTGGATGAGCCAGACACTACTAACTAGTAATGTTCATGTTAAGGCATGGCTTTGTCTCTCTTAGAACGTACAAGCATTAAATAAAATTGCATTTCTGTTTTAGAGTATGAACACACCCCTCTGTGTCCCAAGGAAAACTTTCATAGTTTATTCCTAATTGGCCTTTTTTCATGTTAGGAATAAAATGATCAGAGCTATCTTTTTAATTGTTTTAACCATGTCTGTATAAAATTCTTGCTTGTCTATACTGGTTATAAAGAGAGGAGTAAGTAGAAGTTAATATGTGCCAGGAGAGGATACATTGGGTATTTGGTTGAAGAGGTGTTAGAATATGAAAATTAAATTTATCTTTCAGGAAAACAGTGCTACAGGCTGCATCCTTCATGGTAGTATATATAAAAAGTTACCTCTAGAAAGGCCACTGAGAGTAGTAAATAATTCTAAAGAGTGAAAAGTATTTCAAGATTTTTTTGGAACTGGGACAATTTGTATTCTGATTCAAAGCACACAAGGATAAAAATGGACACTGCATATACACCCCCCACACCCCCACACTTAATGAAACATGATTTCCGTATTACATGTACTGGCTCTTGTTAGTAGTGACTTCCTTCTGGTTTTAAGACACTGGACAGTGAGAGGTGGTGAAAGAAAACTGGTATGAGCCATGTGCTCAATAAGCAAAACACATTTTTTGACCTTGACTTTGGAGAAGAAAAAGAAAAAAGTAAACAGGATTTTCCTTTAAGATACTGCAGACTTGACAAGACTGATAATTGGTTTTAATCTTTCATTTCAGCTGTTGTTGCCTCATGGGATAAAGTATTTTTTCTTCTGCTTCTTAAAAGGCAGTAATGCATGTCGTGCTGCAAGGCAAAATCATAAGGTCAAGTATTCAAGATAGACAAAAATTTTGTTACTTACATATTTTTTATCCCAAACCTACTGTTTAATTCTTCAACTTTTCTGATCTGCATCTCATTCAGCAAAGAGATACAATACTTCTTCCTTAAAATAAGAACAGCTAGAGCTGAACATCATTTGACTAGTTTCTTAGAGAGAGATCTTTTAAAACAGATGGACAAAGCTTGTCTTTGTTACAAGAGACAATTTTAGAAACTTTTTAGATGGCACACGGATGATTGTCGTGATGGGAAAGGTAATGGATCATTTCCAGGGAGAAAACTTTTAAGTTCTGAAAACAAGCTGAGTGTTTTTGAGCTAGATGCATCTGCTGATTCTGTTTTGAAAAATGATGCTTTTACTCCTCTCATGTATTGCACACGTGTAATGTTAACCAGCTCTCTCTAGCTTACCATCCTGACTCCAAGAAAGGTAATTAGAGTCACACTAGATATGTTACAAATTTCAGAGGTTCATACTGGTAAATGTTCAAACTTGCATGATGATAGCTGAGCAGAATGAATCCCTTGTCTTGTAAGGATACCTGGAAACCTGACCATGGCTGTTTTCTCCTAGTGTTTAATGGTACTTGGTCTGCATTTGGGATGTAATTAAAGAGCAGGCATTACTGGAGTACCTGTGGGTGTGGCCTCAGTAAAGCTGCGGTCGTCTTGAAGAAAAACAAACTCCTTTGGTTGTTTTTCTCTTCTGAGTATGGTGTAGTGGGGGTTTCTAATTTACATCCTCCTCCTGTTTGGGGTTTCTCTCCCGCCTGACCTGTATGCATTTTTCACTGTGGAATGGTACTGATGCATTGCCCGTTTTCAGTGCTCAGTTAATTTGTCACACAGAAGATAACTGACTCTGCTGGCCATAAAATTTGTTTTATTGCCAATACATTTAAACACTTCTGATTAACTTTTACTGGGGTCATTTTATTAAATTTGATGCCTGCGAGTATCATGCTGAGGTAAAGATTGCTACTTCAGATGCCACAAATTTTATTAAATTGTTATCTGAGAGCATGGTGGTTCTTTGTTCCTGGCCTGGACATCAAGTTGATTTGGAATCTGGCAGAAGAACGTGTTGTTTCCTTCTTTTGAATTGGTATCATGCGAAGTAGAAGGGCCTCCGAAATGCTCTACACAATTATTTTTAAAAGATGCAGAAAAGCCCAGAAATATGAAGAGACTTCTTTTAAAAAAATCGGATGGCTCATTTGAAGGATGGATTTATTTGCTTTGCCTCTTCTACAGAAGGGTTCACAAAATAGTAATGCCCAAGAAAACGTACCTCCTTGCAGGTGGTTTTATTGTCTTTATAGAAACTAATCCAGCTGACCTATTCAAAACACATACGTGCTGTTTCCCTTCACAGTGGGCTGGAAATGAAGGTTTTAGTATTTAATGATTCAGCCCTGGAGGAGATGTCTTTTTTTCTACTGAACTGGCTACTTTTAGTGCAAGTTAATTAGATTTTACTCTTAAGAAGAGTAGGACAGTAGTAATCTCACCTGCAGCTCAACATTGATTTGAAGATTACATTTTATTAATTTATACTTTAAAAATAAATACATTTTCATTATTTAAGAAACACTGCTGTGAGAAGATGTTCTTATTTTTATTAATAGTAAATGTTTTCTATATAATGTCATAGTTACAATGAAGTTATATGATTCCATATCATGGAGACTTCATGTGGTAATTAATTGATATCATAGCAGTCAAATAACATTACAAATCCATTCTGCTGAGGAATAGAGATGTGCCAAACAGTTACATCCTGGGACTTGAACAGGCCAAGTAGGTTGTTAATTTTAAGTAGTAAATGGGCTACTAGGTAATGTTTACCTACAATTTATACTGGGAAAAAGAATGTCTTTAACAGGCTTTCAGATAAAATTTTAGATAGATTAGCCCTGGTCCCCAGCAGTAACTAGAAAGGCAAAGAAAGATTGGCAAAACATACCAGAGAGTAATGCTTAAAAGAAATGCAAAAGATGATAGCTTACTACTTTTATGTTTGCAAGATGGTAATTTGCTACTTTTGTATTTACTCAGTGGGAGTTGCATAAGTAAACAGGCAAAGCTTTAAGCAGCAAGGACAATGGAAAGAAATGTGGGCATTAAATTGACTAAGAGAGACATCACAGCAATAAGAAGTGGAGAGAGAGAGCCTGAGAAAGGAGAATTTATACATGAAGAAATACTGTGGCATGAGTTGTAATTTGGTATTACTGGGAGTGAAATGGTGGTGAGAAGCAGAAGTAACAGGGCAAAGTATTGGTCTGTCTTTCTGAGCATAGTTTCTCTCTTCATAAAGATAAGGCTAAAATGGTGAGTTTATTTCCTACATTGTAAAAATCGAAGGACTTGATTCAGCGCATAAAACCAGCATTTGAGAAATTTGATGAACTGTGTGCTAAGTGATTATTTTACCTCCAGGAGAGACCTGAAGACCTGCAAGTTTTTGACACTGAGGCAAATGTGTAATTCTTTAAAATAACTCCTGCTGCTAACCTAAGTAAAGAGAGAAATTTTGCATGGAAGCTTAACGTGTTCCTTTAGTTATGCCGGGAATACAGATATGGTGTTTCATGTAGGCTTTTCTGTGGCTCCCAGTAACACAACTGCTGAACATCTGACAGCAATGACTGTATTTCACCATCAATTGGTAATAATCTGTGCTTTGGATGAGAAGAGGATGGTAATCTTTTGCCTGTGTCACCTCATCTGATTTTCAGTTCTTCAGTTACATAAACACTACAAAATCAAGATGTGGGCATCAGTTCTAGAACATTTGGTGATTTCTTTTTGTAATAGTCATTTCTATTTTCAGTTTGGCTTCTGTTAAAAAAAAAAAAAAAGATTTTGTAAAGATTTTATTTCTCCTCGGACTTTCATGTGCTGATCCTCTCACTTCATACTAAACCATGTCTTTGCTTTTCTAAAAATGAAGAAATAGCTCTGAAACTATTTCTTGAGCATTTAATAGTTCTTCTTCATATGAAGAGCTAAAGCATATCAGCCCCCTCCCTTTCTTTCAGAGGAACGTGCTTTGTTTGCCTTTTAAAAATCATTGAAAATACTTTATCATTGTGTGCTCCATCATGGTAGACAATATGTCATGATAAAAACAAGTAAGGTACAGATTACAAGAACTTGGTGTACTGTATAGATGTTATGGAAGGTGATCTGTCTGCATACTAAGAAAGATATTTGCTTCTACTCAACAAAACCAGATTATTTTCTTAAGCAAGAGAGCTGTTTATACAAAATATTGTCACTTGAGGATACATACAAAGTTAATGACTAGATGAATCTGTTTGAGGTGCCATCAGATGGTGGTATGTGTTTTTGGCACGCCATACTTATATTCTGATGTTTCGGGCCAGATTTTATTTTAAACATAATTTATCTGAAAACTGGGCATGTATATAGTGCTCTCCCTTCCCCCTGACAGAAACACGCTATTAAAAAATTGCCAGAGATGTTTAACTGTGTCATTGTGAAACCAACTGCTGAACAAGACCTGAACAGATACCAGAGTCACTGTAGTTGAAGCTTGCTCTGCCTGCTGGGTTTTGTAGGACTATTTTTAATTCACAAGTGAGATGAAAATAAATTGCAGCAAATTACTATAGCTGGATGGCCTTCATGGAAGTTGAAAAAGAAAGAAAAACAGTTGACTTGCTAATAGATTGTATAATTTGTTACTGAAAAAAGGATCCTTCACAGCTAGTAGAAGACAGTGGACAATATTATAAGCAGCTAGAGGAAAATGGGTTGTAAGTCATTCCAAAATAAATAAAGTTTGTGGGCCTTACTGTGATACTGAAGGGGAGGAAGAAGTAAAATTTGTAGAGATATTTTAATGTGCTGTTTTGGTAAGTGTAATTAATTAATGACTCCGAAGTTTTTTTCCATGTAATTTGTATAAGTCGATTATGACTAATGGGGGGGGGGGGGGGGACACCAAACCCCAAACCCAACAGATTTTCAGTTATTTTAAATAAAGTTCCACAAAAGATGACGAACAAAGTCTGGTGGCTGCACTGTTCCTCGCAGCAGGCAGATTGAAGCAGGATTTTTAAGCATTTCTTTAGAATAAGACAGCTACCTACCCAGTTCTGGAAATTTTAATAGTCTCAGATAATTGAGAGAAAGGACACTGACAAATTGTGCTGACCCTGAGCCGGTCACACTTAACACTGTGTACAGAAGGAATCCTGTTTCTTAGAGTCCTTTTTTGACTTTCTTAAATTACATGAAGGTATCATGTAGTTCTTTCTCGTACTTCTAGTCTTTTAGGTATCTTGGTAGCTATAGTTGCTGTGGAAGCGGTGGGCAATTGCAGGCAAAGGCAGCAGTTCACAGAGGTGGAGGAAAGATGGGGTAGTAGCTTGTTAATCTCCCTTGACAATATCTCAGAGATCAGGTTTGAGACAGATCTCCCTAGTCTGGCTTCTCATTTCTATGAGGGAGAAGCTCAAAAAGAGTAGCTAATTTGGTGGCAGGGAAGATCTCGACTGCCGTTTTACTCCAAAATGAGAAGGTAGCTGTGATCTGGCCATAACAAAGGCACATCACTGAATGGAATTAAGCAACAAACGGTAAAAATAAATATTTAAAGCAGTGCATAACTAAGCTGTTAGATGTTGAAAGTATTTACTGAAAGAGATAATTTTTCATTCCAAGTTTATAAGGCAGTACTGTGTTACACCCTCACTGAAACACCTGAGTGAAGAGAGGATAAGGTGAGATATCCTGTATTTTACTAGAGACAGAATTACTTTTCAAGGTATGAAACAAATGGTGTTTCATTGCAACACCATTTGTTTTAGAAGAAGGTACTAGCTTTTAATCCATTTTTTTCCCTGTGCTTTAGCTGATACATTTTGATTTTTTGCAAACCCCCTCATGAGTCCTTTGTTTAAGCACATTTTAAACTATAATTGCACTTCATGTTCTGGTGAGATGGAGGGGATCGTATCTGTGAGTGTGTTTTTAAATTATATACTGAATCAGTTCTTAAAAAATATTCTACTATTTGTGTCATTTTGGTACCTCAGCCTTCCTAGTATGCAGTTTAATGAACTGTCTCTGTTCAAACACAGGCATGTTTTCTCTGCTGTTTCTTACGTGCCTAAAAGCTGGGTGTCTCAGAGGATTTTGAGTCATTCAGAAACTGCTCACTATTTTTTTCACAGAATTCAGTCTTTTTCCCGTAAATTACATTTAAATGGCTCAGAAGTTGTAAATGGGTCCTCGGTTCCTAAATGTATAGGAGTGTCCTCCTCCCTGAAACGTTCATTTGGTGGTGTAGCAGTTAAGTCCTGTATTAGAAAAGATGGCCCAAAGGGATTGCTACATGTTTGCTTATTTGTGTGAAGATACTTGTCAAACCAAAACGTGGTCACCTTGCATTTGTGGGATGCATAAACTGCCATGTTTACCTGCTTGGAAGTGTCAGCAACTTGAGCATGGCTATTAAAATAGACCTAATAAATTGACTTCTATTGAGCTTTCTCAACCTTCCTGACAGAGGAGTAGTTTCTCAAAGAGTAATGAGAAGGATTTGCAGCTGCTTTTTAGCAACTCTTCATAAGCAAAAACGGCAGTGTTTGTGCGTTTCTTCAGTTTTAAGTACTGTAAAAATGTGATGGGGATGGGCTGTGGGAATAGTAAAAAGGAAATGAACCTTTCATTCACTATTGAATGAGAATTTACATGCAGAAAATGAGAAGGCAGACAGAAGTCTTAAAAGTGGAGGGATCAACTTACATTTGTTGTAACTATAACTCCCTTTCCGCTCCAATTGTCTTTATACTGTGTTAGAGTGGAGTAACGAGGTTGTATAGGAGAACTATCTGTATGAGCTTTGTGGGTCGATATGAAGAAAGTATTAGTATTCTGGTCAAAGCCAAAGGAAAGCAAATGTCAGATTTATAATCAAGAAAATATCAAGAGACTGGATCATCTAATTGTCCATTTGTTGTTCCTGTACACAGAACAGCTGTGTTTTGTGATTGACTTCCTTCAGGAAGGGTCTCTGATGGAACTTGAAAGGATCTTCACGTGCTGCATGTAAGAAGTATAGTTAGTGAGCTTGATGTGTCAGTAAAAGTAGATGGTATTCCAAGGTGGGATTTTCCATGTAAAGTAAAGCTGGCTTGGATTGACAAGAAAATGAGCCCTAGGGAATGTCAAACTAAGGAAGGCGGCCAACTGGGAAGAAGAAGAAAATGTACTGTTTATTTGTTATCGGCTGTCCCGTTTAGAGATGAAATTGAGAGGTTTTGAGAAATGGGGAAAAGATGATTCAGACTGTTGGTATAAAGCCTGAGCTGGTGAAGTAACATTCATTCCATAGGAAGGTACTCAAAGATGTCACTCTCTGGAAAGGGCATGGACGTGTTAGCTGGTGCTGTGGGAAAACTCCAGCTGTTGTGATCTAATCTGAAGGCTCAAACTCAATTTGGGGGCTTGATCCTGCATTTGCTGCAAATTGAACATATGCTTCAATCCTTTTAATTGCACCAGTCTCCCAAGAATAGAAATCTCTCTTCTTTCTTTCTCAGAAAATGCAATCCACAGATGGAATTTGAATAATATTCTTTGTGATTCATCTTGTCTGTATAGAGTTCTGCAGAGGGAAAGGCATTTCTTTGATAGTTCCTGTCTTGACTAATTTCATGTAGTTGTTAATTGGTCATAGAGCAAATACAATATGTACCATTGCTTCCTCTGCATAATTTGATCCTACTTGACCTGCCACTAGCACCACAAAGCTATGTGTATAGGGGAAACGGTTTGCATGCACTGTAGGATGGGGAGAAGAATGCAGAATGACTTAAAGCAAGATATGTCCACGTTTCCAAGACCTGTAGCTCTACTTGGTGATATAACTTTTCAGAGACTATTTCCCAATAATGTAATTTTGTATAAAGATACTCAAATCAGTAATTCTAACTCCAAGCAGCCAGTAGACTTTGAGTATTAACACAGTTTTCTATTGCATGTTTTTGTATTTCAAACTGTTCTGGAGTTTTCCTTTATCAATACTTTCTGTATTGATACACACTACCCCCAAAATACCTGTTTTAGCTGACAAAGCAAATGCTTATGCTTTACATAGCTTTTTACACAGAAGACTTTTTTTTCTTTTTTAAAAAAGAAAAGATTTATTATTTCAGAATTCCAACACTCCTTTTTAATCATTTGCTGCATAAATCCAGTTTCCATAAGTAGGGTAGTTTGAATACGGATTTGTCCAACTTTAGTGAATTGAAGTTTCCAGTTAATGTCACAGGGCTCTTGCTTTGAGTTTTGCAATCATTTTTCAGTTTCTCATATGTGAAAAACAAAGTAAGGCATAAGTAGTATTTGAGAAATCCTGTGAGTTCTGAATGGCTTTAATCATTTTAATGCTATTTAAGTTTCTTGTGATACTCCTAATGAGTTATAGCTCTTGTTAGGGCACGCATTACTAGGAGCAGACAGTTTCATTGCACTGCCATTTCTGAAGCAAATGATGGTTGTTACAGGGAGACCTTTGTAGGTAGAGTTTAATTTAAATATGTTCTTACAGCGGTCTCTTGGCTGTTAGATTTTGTAATTCAAGCATCTGTCATTCAGAGCTCACTCTCTGGCAAAGCAAATCTTAGGTAACAGAGGCATTTATATTGCGGCCTGGAAGCAGCAGTATATTGATTAGGTTGGATGGTTTCAAGAATGGTAAATTAACCGTAACATGTAATTTACCCCTTCTTTGTTATTTTATTAGGACAGGTTTTGAATGATGTATTAAAAAAGAAAAAGAATTGATTGGGTGTTTCTAGTTACAATACTGTTCATTCTAGCAGGAGTGATTTGTTGTCTGCAGGTGAACTTTCATAATACATGTAATCAAATCTAACAGCCGAGGCATGGGAGGGGTCCCGGCTGTTCCTCTGTGCGCTTGGCTGCATGTTCCTGCCTCCTCCCTTGCAATTGCATGGCCACAAAGTGAGTCAGATTAGTTTGTTGATCTGCTGGAGAATGAATCCAACAAGTTGATGCAGCTCACGTAGCTGGAGGAAGAAGAGGAGGGACCACTCATTTCAGCAGCAATTCGGGGTAAAGGATTGAGTGTAACATGAAACAGTATCATTTTTGTTCCCATCTTATTTCTGTTGTTGTCGGTTAACACGTGGGAGTTTATTTTATCATAAAATGATCAAGAGTGTGAACATTATGGGGGTGACTTGTTTTACTCTTCGCTGAATATCTAGATAACATGTCAGATACAGTAATTCTGAAATAAACCTGAGCAAAACATTGTCTGTCTCACAGCTTGTGTCAAGTCGTGTAGAAAAGCCGAGTAACTGTCGTGTCTGTCATTAAGGGAACTACATTTGAGCTCACAAAGTCAGGTTAGCTGGGTATTTATCTTTCAAGGATACTTTGCTTGAGATTCCTCCGAAGGGCTGTACATGGACAAGGTAGTGTAAACAGCTAATGGTTTATAGACCCTAGCATACAGATACCACAGGGTTATCCATGTCAGAATAACGTTCTGGTCATTTGTCCTGGTTTGTTTTTTCGAGGGTTTGGGGTGGTTTTTTGTGGTCTCTCCCTCCTCTTTCCTAGCTGATTTGAGTTATGAAAAGCTTTTGCCTCACACTTACCTTCAAAGCATTTTGAAGTTACATTGCAAGATAGGTTATTCCAGCAGTTATTTGGAACAGAAGCTGAAGCTTGCTTGCTTTTTCTTAAAAACGAACAAGCACTAGTGCCCTCCCCTCCACCTCTGGGTTTTCATTGTCACACGTGGTCCCTTTATCCATTCTTCTGGACCTTTCATCACTTTTCTGCAGGGTGTCAAGGAGCAGGACACAAGCCAAACATCAACACCTAATAATTTGGTATGCTTGGTATTGCAATTCTGTCTCTGCATGATAGATTCTTGGTATCATGCATGATTTATATCATGACATGATTCCCTTAGCTGTGTTTTCCACGGCCAGCTCTTAATCTCTGTTTCCCCCAGTTGACCACTTTGCATTCATCTGTTCCCTGTTTTTGTCTCATGTCTTGTATTAAGTTCATGTAAAATGTTTTTTATTATAATAATAAAGGCTATTATGCAAAGGTAGGTGGGAGAAAAGGACCCTGTACTGAGAGAGTTCTCTGCAACACAGTTGGTGTTAACGTGTGGTCTGTTTGTTGAAAAAGTCTCAGTGTTCCTATTGATGGCATTAAACATTCTATTCAGTTCTACTGTGAAATTTGTATCCAAGAAAAATAAGTTTGGGTCTGGATATCACTTCTTTGTCTTTGATGTTTGACAAACCAAATGCCCACAAAGGGTATTTATTCTTCTGATTTTTGTCCCAGGTTTGATGTCAGAATTGTTTAGTGACCAGTTCTCTTGGTCACTAACCATTGTTTAGTGGCCAGTTCTGTTTCCACTGTCAGTAATGTTCCTACCATTTATAACACTGTGTAAAATCCAGCCTCTCTTTCATCAGTGCTAATGGAAGTGAATGATAGTATGAGGTGATGGAAACATTTTATTTCCTAAACACTTCTCGGTTTGCCGTTGATTTCAGTTACTCGGGAGGACTGATCTTTCACAGCTGTTGCAAAATGTAAGTGGGTTTTTTCCCTGCTGTGCAGATATCTGCCTTTTTCTAAACTCTCCCTGGCACAAAAGGATCTTTTTAAAATGTCACAAATACAAAACAATTTATGTTGGCATTAAATGTAAACATTTTGCTGTCGTTGTTTATGGAAGAAATTGAAAGTTCAGGAATGAATGGGTAAAAAAAAGATAAATATTGAGCAACCTTCTTATAGAAACAGGAACACAAGTTATACGTAGTTTATTCCTTAGGAAATATCTTAGATTCAGTTTTATCAGTTACTACTTGAAAATACTTGGGTCTTCACTTCTCTGTAATTACAGTCACTGTGCCTTTTGTTCTTTACAAATAAGATTTGTCAAATGCAATGGTGTGTGGGTGAATTAATTGTAAGTTTGCTTGTGGTCTAAGTCTAGTGAAAACTATATATATGTATGTAGATCTCATTTTATGTAGATCACATTCATCTATATATCTGTATATAAATGTGCCTAGGTAAATGGTTGCACATGCATAAAACTGTCTAAACCCCCCCAGTGATGTAAAATAATAGGATAGATTTTAAATGAGACAATTCTACTTTCAGAAATTTTCTGCTGAGTGTTAGTGCTGGACATTAATACGTACATATGGAAGCACAATGTTGATTCAGATGGAAGAGGAAATATCAATTTAGATTGAGGAATGTGTTCCCTATAATCCTCCCTGTTCTCAGTTATTCTTCTAGAGCTTTGCGTAGAGCTTGTAGCTATGGTGCAGGAATACTAACTTCAGTAGCAGATGTGAGCCTGAAGCTTATTACATGTTTCACCAGATGTTTCATTTATCTTTAGGGCAACCTTCTGGTTTGTTTTTTATATCAAACACTGTGAGAAATGAAATTCAGAATGTATTTTAAACATGTTATGGGCATTTGGAGATAAAGGAGCCCTTTTATAACCTGGAGAAGCATCGTAATGTCTCACATTAAATATATTTTTCTTTAAACTCTTCAATATATAGTTCTTTTAAGCTATATTTCAACAAGATACTTTATAATATCGTGTATTGATCCAATTTGATTTACACTAAGCTTGCTTGTGAAGATAATGTAGCCCTAAACTGAGCAGGGTTTGTTAGAATCATAGAATCATAGAATCGTAAGGGTTGGAAAGGACCTTAAGATCATCTAGTTCCAACCCCCCTGCCATGGGCAGGGACACCTTGCCCTAAACCATGTGGCTCAAGGCTCTGTCCAACCTGGCCTTGAACACTGCCAGGGATGAAGCATCCACAACCTCCCTGGGCAACCCATTCCAGTGCTTCACCACCCTCACTGTAAAGAACTTCTTCCTTATATCTAATCTAAACTTCCTCTGTTTAAGTTTGAACCCATTACCCCTTGTCCTACCACTACAGTCCCTAAGGAAGAGTCCCTCCCCAGCATCCTTGTAGACCCCCTTCAGATACTGGAAGGCTGCTATGAGGTCACCACGCAGCCTTCTCTTCTCCAGGCTGAACAGCCCCAACTTCCTCAGCCTGTCTTCATATGGGAGGTGCTCCAGCCCTTTTATCATCCTCATGGCCCTCCTCTGGACTCGCTCCAACAGCTCCATGTCCTTTTTATGTTGAGGACACCAGAACTGTACGCAGTACTCCAAGTGAGGTCTCACAAGAGCAGAGTAGAGGGGCAGGATCACCTCCTTCGACCTGCTGGTCACGCTTCTTTTGATGCAGCCCAGGATACGGTTGGCTTTCTGGGCTGCAAGTGCACACTGCCGGCTCATGTTAAGCTTTTCGTCAACCAACACCCCCAAGTCCTTTTCTGCAGGGCTGCTCTGAATCTCTTCTCTGCCCAGCCTGTAGCAGTGCCTGGGGTTGCCCCGACCCAGATGTAGGACCTTGCACTTGGCTTGGTTAAACTTCATAAGGTTGGCATCGGCCCACCTCACAAGCGTGTCAAGGTCCCTCTGGATGGCATCCCTTCCCTCCAGCGTATCAACCGAACCACACAGCTTGGTGTCATCGGCAAACTTGCTGAGGGCGCACTCAATCCCACTGTCCATGTCGCCAACAAAGATGTTGAACAGGACCGGTCCCAACACCGATCCCTGAGGGACACCACTCGTTACAGGTTTCCAACTGGACATCGAGCCATTTACCACAACTCTTTGCGTGCGGCCATCGAGCCAGTTTTTTATCCACCGAGTGGTCCATCTATCAAATTGATGTCTCTCCAATTTAGAGACAAGGATGTCATGTGGGACAGTGTCGAATGCTTTGCACAAGTCCAGGTAGATGACATCGACTGCTCTGCCGCTGTCCATCAGTTCCGTGGCTCCATCATAGAAGGCCACCAAATTGGTCAGGCAGGATTTCCCCTTAGTGAAGCCATGTTGGCTGTCACCAACCACCTTGTTGTTTTTCATGTGCCTTAGCATGTTTTCCAGGAGAAACTGTTCCAAGATTTTGCCAGGCACAGAGGTGAGACTGACTGGTCTGTAGTTCCCCGGGTCTTCCACCTTCCCCTTCTTGAAAATGGGGGTTATATTACCCTTCTTCCAGTCATTGGGAACTTCACCTGACTGCCAGGATTTTTCGAATATGATGGACAGTGGCTTGTTCATTTATGTAAGCTCATTGTCTACTTTTATATTTCTTCATTAATAGTTAATGTGATTTAATATCTAACATATTTGCTGTTAAAATTCATTTACAGCTTAAAATCTTTTGGTTGAAGAAGCCTCAGTATTTATTTTCAGTAATAAGTGTGAACGTCAAGAGATCCCTCAGAGAGGGTGATTCCTTTGGTAGTTGTGGAAGGAAATTGATCTTTGGGACACTTCTGTGTTTCACTGTTTCTGTCTTTGCACAGTGGCCGTCACCTCTCTGCAGGACAGGGGGTTAGAAATTCAGCTTCTGTGTGCCTCCACCTGCTCATGTGCTTGTGAAGCACATGGAATAAAATCATGTGCTATCCTTGCCATGTGTGAGTTACCAGATTGTCCTAAAGCTGGTGCATGTTTGGTGTCTGATAACAAAAATTGTAGTACTTGTTACTCATGGTTCAGGAATATTAACAGAACCACATTTTGGAAAGTTTTATCAGTGAAAATTGTAGAGGATGGCAAGCTTAATGTCTATAAGGTTTGTTTAATGATTTTTGTTCATCAGGCACATTTCATGAACAACAGCATGGTGGTGTTCATTGGGCACTGTCTCTGCCTTCTGCCTTTTCTTTCATTGTATCAGTTCCATGAAAAAGAAATACCCTGTTTGCAAACTTACTAAAAAAACTTGGGGTGAACTGTAAGTCAGCTTCAACTAGAAGGTCAGTAGGAACCAAGTAAACACTTAAATCTGACCCTGTTCTGTAGACTTGAATATGACACTTGAGTTCTGTAGAGAAGTTGTCAGACTTTGAATCGAGTGCAATTCTTGCACTTGCAGTATGGGAAAACAAGTTCTTTGTTACTCTGGTCCTTGAGAGGAGAAGTAAGAGAGAGACATTTTAAAAGCACTTTGTATCAAGAGTTTGTGAACTTTTGTGTAACATGGAGCAGGACTTGACAAAAGGCTATTCTGTGTACATGCTCTTCCGTCTGTGGATCTCTCCTTTGTGGCTGTGTAAACGTCTTTCCCCTTTGGGACTTAATTACATAGCCTCCTTGTGACAGCTACAATTGCTTACATAGAGAAGTAGTATCAGGAGAGTATTTCATGTATTTATAGCTATCTTTTAAAACAACAGCTGGCTACCAGAGCCAGCGTGATGTGATCAGCAATTGCTCTCCAAAATAGAATTTGGAAGTCTATCTTAAAAGCAAATTGGCATGTCATTAAGTCTGGGGTAGTATTTCTGTCTTCCTCATGCTTCCAAAGTAATGCCTAAGAAAGGAGGCCTTGAAGATAGACTTTCATTGCCACATGGCTGTGTGGCAGTAGAGGAGTAGAGAACAGCCTGGGCTCCGCTTCTCCTTTAAAAGACAACAGTGGAATAGGCAAATTTTCAGCTGTGTTGAAGTGATCATATTGCTAGTTTAGGCAGTTGCCAAAAAATCTCGCTGAAGGCTTGTCCGTTGCAAATGTGGTACGGTTTAGCATGGACTGGGTTATGCCGAGTCTTTAGTGGAAGTCTTGATTTGTGGAATCCGATTAGGTTCGGCTCTCCCACGCTGAGGTTTTGGTAGTGCAATTGTCAGTTTATCGAGTGTTTCTAAGACACAGGGTTCTGGTGAGACCATTTTTCACATGGAATCTTCTCTTTTGCCAGCCAAAGGAGTGGGCCATGGTTTCTAACACCCCTCAACTCTAAGTGTAAAAACTCGAGCAAGATTATTTGTAGGAAGTGTATTAGACTCTTAAGCTAAACAGTAACTGAAATGATTTACTGGGCAGAGAAAACTCTTTTTTGTTGTGCTACCAACCAACATAATGTAGTCGGTGTTTTATGGCTAAGGACTCTGCACGCGCACCACAAGCTCTGTGTCTATGTGGATACATTAACACTCTCTAATAAGCAGCGCTGTGGCTCACAGTCTTCCTACGGAAAGAAGGTTGGGTTATTTATTTTCAGCTTCCTTGAGTATATTCTTACAATAAAACATGGAGGAGGTGTTGGAAACCATATTGCAGTTTTTAAGTGGCTGGTTGGTGACTCTGAGGATGTTATAAACATATTTCTTCTGAGGCAGAGAAAACTTCTGACAAAGTTCACAGTATTTCCTGCTGGCACCTGGTACTATGATTGTGATATATAAAATACATTGGGAAGTTTAAAATAATTATTATAAGTAAACAAAAATTGAGCTTATTTTAACTGAATTATCACCTTTCCAGATACCTCAAAGTTGTCACTGTTCAGCTCATTAAATTTTTGTTGTTCTGAACTGTTTTCTGATACGAATGTATAACTGTGGTACACGCTAATTTTTGGTTTTCAGAGAAATACTTCAGAAAATATCATTCTTTGTAATACCTTACAGAGGGACCTTCAGCAGTTTGTCTAGACTTTTTTCTGATTAAATTATTATTCAAGAGAATTTACTGACTTTGCTGTTGATGGCTGCAACAGTAGTTCTCAATTTTCTTGATTTAAATGCAGTTTTAAACAGAGGTGATCATGGTCAGTGTGCTGAGATGCTTTTTAGTCTGTATTTCTTTCTGGCATGTTTCCCCATCTGTTGAACAAAATGAATTCTCTAGGCCTCTCTTTTTCAAGTCATCTTGACATAGCAGTTCAGTGTTATTCAGTCCTTGGCTTTGTTTCCTTTCTGTCCTTTGACAGTTCTGTATTTTCATGTTTGCTTACCATATTGAACTGCAGTTGCAAATCTAAGCACAGTTTGTGAAACAAAATATTTTCGGACTGGCTTACCCATGTTAATTTTTTGAATCCATTTCTGTTACATTTTTGACATTCAGTGAGAGTGGGTAAAATAAATATAGTCTGTGGCTGTTAACCAGAAATTTTGTACCTATTGTAACTAGTGTCTTGTTTGCATTTGAAAAAGTATTTAGGCTGAATCCTTTGAGAATTATATAGTGCTCTGCATAATTGCTTTTAACGTTTTCAATAACTAACAAAAAGATGAATGCAGAATGAAAATAAGTACTTTTGAAACACAAAAAGTCTCCTTTGATGAAATTTCACACTATGGTTGGTTGTTTTTAAAAGCCTGTATTTTACTCAAACCAAACTCGGAATATTTAGATTGCCATAATTTTTCTTCAGTATTTAGCAGAACTTTTGTTATCTTGGCCCCTTTCAAATAATAAAATAATCAACAATGTTTTACGTGACTTGAATTAAGGTTTGGTGGGGGTTTTTTAGTTATTTTTTTAGTTTACTGTGTTCTAATTCATTAAGCCATCTTTTCTAGTCGTAGAATCATTGACTAGCTGAGGTTGGAAGGGATGTCTAGAGGTCTGTGGTCCAATCCCCCTGCTCAAAGCAGGGTCAGCTGGAACAGGTTGTCCACTTGGGTTTTGATCGTCTCTGAAGATGGAGGCTCTGCAGCTTCTCTGGGCAGCTCGTTGAGGAGTCTGCCCATCCTCACAGGTTTGTTGTTAGCTTTTGGGTTTTTTTGTTTGGTTGGTTTTTTACATGTTTGGTCTTATGTTTAAGTTGATTTTCCTAAGTATTTATGCACATGGATAAGATCCCCCTCAGCTTCCTTCCCTCCAGGCTGAACAGTCCCAGCTCTCTCAGCCTCTCCTTGTGTGACAGATGCCCTCAGTCTCCAGTCAGCTTCAAGACCTGTCCCAGAACTCTCTCCAGCAAGTCCATGGTTCTCTTGAATTGGGGAGCCTATTCTGGAACACAGCACTCCTGATGTGTCTCACTGGTGCTGAGGAGAGGGAAGGGTCACCTTCCTTAACCTGCTGGCAATACTCTGCTCATTGCAGCCCAGGAGGCTGCTGGCCTTTGTTGCTGCAAGGGGACATTGCTAGCTCCACCAGGACGCCAGGGCCTTTTGTGCAGAGTTTGTTTATAGACAGTCAGCCTCAGCATGTTCTAGTACCTGGGGTTATTCCTCGTGAGGGGCAGGACTTCGTGCTTCTGTTCACTGAACTTCGAGATTCTTGTTGGCCCATTTCTCCAGCCTCTTGAAGTCGCTCTGGATGTCAGTACAAACCTCTGCTGTATCAGCCTTTCCTCCCAGTTTTGTGTCATTGCAGACTTGATGAGGGTATATTCTGTGCCATCATCCAGGTGACTAATCATAGAATAGGTAGGGTTGGAAAGGACTTTAAGATCACCTAGTTCCAACCCCCCTGCCATGGGCAGGGACACCTCACACTAGACCATGTTGCCCAAGGCTCTGTCCAACCTGGCCTTGAACACTGCCAGGGATGGAGCATTTACGACTTCTTTGGGCAACCTGTTCCAGTGCCTCACCACCCTCACAGTAAAGAACTTCTTCCTTACATCTAACCTGGACTTCCCCTGTTTTAATTTGAACCCATCACCCCTTGTCCTATCACTACAGTCCCTGATGAAGAGTCCCTCTCCGGCATCCTTATAGGCCCCCTTCAGATACTGGGAGGCTGCTATGAGGTCTCCACGCAGCCTTCTCTTCTCCAGGCTGAGAAGACTAATGAAGGTGACAGGAGAGTATCGGACCCAATATTGGCCCCTGGGACATACCACCAGCCTCCAGCTGGACTTTGAGCTGCTGATCACAACCCTGCATGCCTCATCGTCACCGTGTCTTTTATCTGAAGTCTGTTTGGATAGCGTTAATCTTGATGAACTTATTTTTCCTCCAGCTGTAACTCAGACTTGTAAATATAATTTAGTCACAAAGGCATTTTGGCAGTCAGTGAAATATAGATAGGTACCACCAAGTGATCCAGTGATTCACGTTTTTCTCAAACAAGACTATTTTGCTTTGGGGCTGTGTTCAAAGTAAATGGTGAATGCTGTCCCAGGGGTTTATAAGCTTCAGAGAAGATGCAAGAATTGAAAGAATTGACTTGTCCAGCCCCCCACAGGGAGTCCTTCAGCTGAGCGAGCAGCAGAACCGCAGCCTCTTGCCTCCAGCTCTGAAGCACTGCACTTTACACTGTGCTTTTTCTCTTACTTGGTAGAGAATTGATTGGACTGGATCTGTCCCTCTGCTTCCCAACTCATTTCCCATGTACAAAACCTACTTGAAGTTTAAAACTTCCTTCTTGGCACAGAGCACTTTTTCTGCCTGTTTAAACAGGGTGTGAGTTTAGTTCTTGGCTACTTTAAAAGAACAAGCCACACTTAGATATAAAAGTTGCAAGTGCTATGTTGCTGAAATATTAGCTTTGGCTTGCAGAATCCTGCCATATGATGTTACAAGCCCTTGAAAGGGGAGAAATTCACCCCAACTCTGTCTTATGTAGCTTGATCTAAAAGCCATGAGCTTTATTTTCCAAATTTAATATTCTGAAACTGTTGTGGGTTTTAGTTTTCTTTAAATTAATTGGTATCTTTTGTATTTGAACATAGTGCATGATCTTAAGTTGTTAAGATGCCAAAAGCTGCTTGTGAGAAGGCATAACTGTGTTCCACCTCAAATATCTAACCACTCCTGCTTTTATTGTTCCTTTTGCTGTGCTATGGGAAAGACTTTTTGAAGCGGGCCTGGATTCATTGTTTCTTTGAGGACACATTGAAGAAGTTATATTAATGACAAGCATTGCTAGTGTTAGCCTGGGCTTTAGAAACTCGACTGAGTAATAGCAGTGGTAATGCCATAGATACGGTGCAATGCTGCAGCTCCTAACTGTGGCACTAATGCACAATGAAATTGTTCTGAGTTGCCTTGGTCTGAATTCCCTGTCAGGTTATTAGCTGGGCAGTGGTGTGAAATCGTAAGCTGGATTTTTTTTTTGGGTTGGTTGTTTTTGTTGGGGAGAGGGTTAGAGATGAACCCCGTAACACTGCAAAGAAACATGCTGTCAGGCTTCTGTGTCTTGTTTGTTGCTGAGAAGTTGCTTTTCCATTACTTATTGCTGAACTTGCTTTACAACATCTTTTTTCCATGTATGGCCATGTGTCTTAACATTTACCATGGTACCCACCTTGATTCTTGGTTAAATGTATATTTAATATGGGGAGGGAGAAGTACATTCCCCACACACACACTTCCTCCCCTCCCATATTTGTGTATCTGTACATGTACATACACACATACATGAAAATAAAGAAGCAGTAAGGGATGATGAGAAATCTGATTCCTTGGGAAGAAAATGGGACCTCTAATAGCTAACTGTTCAGGTTGGGAGGCTGATACAGAAATAGTTTGGGGATTAGGAGAATGTTTATGCACCAGCACAGTTGGGCTGAATCTGGCTCAGCCACTTTAAATGTCATTTAGTTATACCAGGTTTACCAGGTTTTACTTTCTTCACATCCATGTGGAAAGCCTTTGAAAACTGAACCATGCATGTTTAAGTACTTCTGTAGATTCTTGTGTGTTAAAACAAGGACTAGTTTCCCCTCCTCCCCCCCCCCCCCCCCCCCCCCCGATATGGCATACTAAATTGTGGTTGTCTTCCCCCAATTAAGGAGCGAGCATTCTGGTAGAAAGGTAGTGGCAACCGGAAAACATCACTTTCATGGTTCTTGTGTCAAAAAGGCACGCTGGCAGCAACTACACCATTCAAAACTACCTGCTGGCTTTCCATGGCACCTGTGTTGTAAGCTGCTAACCCTGTGTTAAAGCATCATATTGGAGCTGTTTAGAAATCTGTATTGTTATGCCTGAAACTATACACTTTTGAAGTGATAAGTACCTTAAGGTGTTTCACTAACTAAATGTTGCACATGCTACTTAGTCGGTAGCTGTTGTGGCAGCAGTCATAAGGAGACAGTACAACAATGTAGTAGTGATGTTCTTAAACATCTCTCTATTGGAATTGGCAAAAACCCCAATGTTTCACCTCATGAAGCATAATGCACTTCCTCAGTTGATCAGCTCCAAAATTCTTAACAAATTGTTTTTCTTCTGACATCAATGCTTAGCTGTATGGGATGAGATGTGTTGAAAATTTGGTTGCCATCAGTTCTGGTTGCTGATTTTCTGGTCAGAATGTCATGTCTCTCATCACTGGGAGTTCTGGCTGCCTTCTAACATCTGTGGCCACTAAATAACTTTTTGCATCTCCAATACCATGCTAATGCTGTTGCCTGTCATGTTGACATTTACATAGTACTATTTGGCTTCAAGAGTTGAAGAAGGCTAGTTTTTACATGCAGGAAGGGACTGCTTGTATCAGAATTTGATTTAAAATGCTGTTTCTTGGTGCAGCCAGCAGTTTCCAAAACGATTGTGCCATGGCCTTTGGCAGGGGGGACTTAATAAAAAGGCATAGGTTTTCATGAGATGTGAAAATGTCATCTAATCACAATAACTCAAGAGTCTTTCAAGCCAATTCTTTCACAAGCTCTGAACCACTGGTCATATTCTTCCTTCAAAATTGAATATTTTATTTCAAGCACCATGGAAAATCTTAATCAAGACTTTTTACTCTTGAGCCCACCTACAATCAGTTTCCTTCATACTGCTTCACAAACTCTGAACTACCCTAAGTGAGAATTGAGAACAGCTCTTGGTAACCATCATACTACAGTAAAATGTAAGCAGTGTAACATGTATCCCTTATGAATATTTTAATATATGTAAAGAAGGGACAGTTATTTCAGATACTCAGTTCTGGCTGTCGTAAGTCATCAGCTAAGTATGGATCCACAGAATCCACATGTGCCACACAAGCCTTTCACTTCGTCTGTGGAAATATTTAGATGGAGGTGTGGTTTATTTATCCTCTCGGAAACCTGCATGTTTAGAACTTTTTGTGTTAGCACCAGGATAGTGAAAGCTGATTTTTCCCCTCTCCTTTAAAAAGTTGCCCAGTGATAAGAAGTGATGTTGAATATGTCTGTCTCCTGTGCAGTTGGATCTGTAGCTCAAGAACTAAACGAGCAGGGAACCCATCACTCAGATCTTTCTGTCTGCAAACTAAAGAAGGACAAAGATGTTTATTGTGGCAAGGATTGCAAGCAAGAAGGCTTGATTAAGCTTATCTGAAAGTCAGTGCTTGGCAAAGCGAATGGCTCACCTTGGATCTCATAGTGGAGAGGTGTTTTCTCATCTATCTACTGGGTAGGACTTTGCCTGGATTCTGACTTACTCGTACCTTGTGTGAATTAAAGTTATGTTGCTCGTGGCTTGAGGACCTTGCTGACAGCGGTGAGGAGTGCACATAGATGGTAGTACAGCAGAGATCTATGGAAGCTGCCCTAGATTGGAGATTTCATGCAGTTTAATCATTGCTCTTTAAGCTAGTTGGATGGGATGTCTCAGTCTTTCTTTGTGTTATGGACAGTTAAATGGCACCCTGCTCAATGGGGATGTGTTACAGAGAAGTGTCAGGTGGTGTTTTAAGAGTGTTGCAAGAGATATACTGAAATGTCCTTGTGACATTTTGTTCATCTAGGTATTATACAAAAGTCTTAGTTATTGCTTTAAATGAGGGGTGAGAGTTAAGTGCCTTTTTTTTACTGAAAAGAAGGAAGTGAACACGACATTTTACTGCTGTTTGATCAGTGAGTAACAGCACCTGGGCTGGATAAAACTGGTAGACCTTGTAAAACTGATGTGAATTTTGGGGGTTATGTGGGGTCCTCCTTATTTCCTTAAAGGAGCAGTAGATGTTAACTGTTTCAAGCCTTGCTGGTGCATGGGGAGATCTTGATGTGCACAGACAGGCCCCCAGTGGAAGAAGCTGTAAGCCTGAGGGTGAAAACAACACTCATCTTTTTTCCAAGTGCATGTAACACATTTGAAAACAATATGCTTGTGTATTTTGATTCAAAAGATGTGTTTATAGGGGTAGCTACCATGCTGTTGTTCTGTTCTGTCAAAAAGTAGAACTTTTCTTGGCTGATTCTCTCTGCCAAATGTTTGACAGTGTTATCCCTACATGATGGGCTGATGCAGGTCACAGAAAACAAATAGCTTGTGTAACTTCAAACTGAAGAAACAGTCTGTAGCAATGATTTTTCTTTTAATGAATCCTGATTTACTATAAGAACTATTCAGGAAAACTGTCGTATCGGGGCTATGTCTGCTTCAATGTACGGACCACATTTTGAAGGCTTGAAACTGAAGAACAGTGTGAGAGATTCTTCAAAACAAACGTGTGGATATTTAATACTAAAGCATCAGAAAACCACTCACTCCATTGTACGTGGTAACACAAGACGGGTGTTTTGGCTTTAAGTAAGCTGCTGAAGATGTCCTTCCTCTTCCCTCTGCCCTTTGAGTTTTTGCAGTGGAAACACTTTAGAGTGGTACAAGATACCCAAATTTTGAAGCTTTACAAAAGTTCTTTTTCTGCTTTTCAAGGGGAAGTGAGCATTTAAAAGCCCCCAAACCTCATACGTGAAGTCATTATTGTTTTTCTTCACTTACTGAAAAGTTATTGACAAAATGAGACTGACCTCCTTGTGATGTGTGCTGTATGACACTGATTTTCAAAGTGCAGTGGTTGCTGGGCTCTTTCCGTTTCAGTGCTTGTCCCTGTTCTGCTTTCAAATTGTTTAGAATATGAAAATCTGTGTTAAATTAAAAAAGCAAAAATGATCATGTAATTCATTAATCTTTAAACATTTCCCAATTTTTTCCAGATAATTTAATAACCTCTCTGAGCATTTATGTAATATAAAATCTCATAAAAATACACTAATCTGGTTAACGTTTATGTAGGAAAGTAATTAGATTTTCACCATACATTTTTGTGTTATTGTGTGTTTAATTGCGTTGTGTATCACTAAAGTAGATATATTGATAATACTTTGTAAAGAAAGAGCTTTAATCTTTCAGCGTAGCCTCACATTGTAGAGTAAACAAGCAAAAATCAATGGCCAGTAAAGAAACTTTAGGAAATCTTACTAAATTTTTGAAAATTTATTTCTTTTTAGGGAGGTGCTTATTCAGATATGAGGTTATTCTAACATATAGTTGGATTTTAACCATGCTGATTCCTTTTCACACCTTTAATCCTACTTTGTAATGACACTCATTGGACAAAAATAGTGTAAGTAAAGGCTTCAAGGTGCTGAAGTTCATGGGAATGCATTCCTAATGGAAAACATTTGATGCTTTCATTAGGCATTTGATATTTATTATGAAATGAGATAGCCTCTTCTTGCTTTTTTTAAAAGGAAAGCAAGAATTAAGTTGCCCAGATGGCATTTTTAGTAGTGTAATCTACTGCTGTTGTGACAATGTAGGCTGACTGGAAGTTTTTTTTCTTGATAAAGATTTTGGTCTTGTATCAAATCCATCTTCAGTCAACATCAAAGTAGCACTGTAGTAAGCCAAATGGATGCTTAGATATGGATAGTGTTTACCTGCAGTGTAGGAGGAGATTGAGGATTAAGCAATGAGTGTTTGTAAGATACTGTGAAGATGGAGCTTTCTATATAAGTGCCAAGAAAACATCTCCAAATAGATGGCAGAAAACCTTCAAAATAGGTTGAAGTTTCTTCTGGCAGTTGCTCCTTAAATATCATTGTCAACAAAACAGTGAAATAACATTGCTTGATTTCAACTTCAGTTTCAAGATGCTAGTTTAAAATGGATTTCAGAATTAAAAAACCGCTTTAGAAGACTCAAGTGTTTTAATATTTTTGGAAGATAATATTAAAATGTTTTCATCCTTGGAATAATATTACATGCCTTAGAAGACAATTTTGCAAGTTACCTTGACAGTCCTCTTTAGACTGTTACTGAGGCTTGGGTGTATTTATTTAAGAACAGCACAAGTTTCCATTATCTTGAGTTGTGTAGAGAATTGTGTGGTCAGTGAATTTTATTTAGTCTGTCAAAGGCTCATTGGCATGTTTTGCTCATGTGTTAATAAAATGATATGATAGCTTGATCGATTTGATTGCCTTCTAATTCAGTGGTTATGTGTTTAGACCAGAGACCCAAGCTTGCTGTCAGAAAACACTGGGCGAGTGCCAGCACATGTGCAGGAAGTGGTGTGCTTCCCGTTGTCCTGTCACGCACATCCCCATGCTACCCAATCCCTTGCTTTACTCCTTTCCTCTGAAAACTTGTCCTCATCCTCCTTTATTCCCACCAGTGAGAGAGCTACCCTTTCCTCCTTGTCCCGCCTTGGAAGGAGGTATGTCCTCATGCTGGCCCATGTCTTGGAGTCACCTCTGTAAAGCAACAAGGAAGTGATGGGCAGTTTCCACCTGCAGTGGTGTGGTGTCATGTCCGAAACATGAAGACAGTTACCTCTGCCTGGACTGCCAAGCCTCAAACCATCAACTGTGGTGGAGCTTATGCAGGGGCAACTGCTGCCTAAATTGGTAATACGTAATGGTCTGGAGATACATGCTTAAATCTTGGGTGTCTCCAGACAGAAGCTCTCCAAAAATGTTTTTATTACGTTCCTGTTACTTTTCACCCTTCACCTACTGATTGTGATACCTCCTCTGGGTGTCCCATACCTTTTTCTGCAGAGCACAATTAATACCACACAGTGCTGTAGTAAAACTAACTTTGAATTGTGATCAAGGTTAAACATGAGTGAGTTCACTGAGTGTACGCAATGAATAGTTAGTTTAGTGTTTTCCCTCTTCTGGTTCTCCCCTTCTCTCTCATAAAATGAAGGACTTTTTGCTTTAGAAAGCATTGGGACACTAGCAAAGCCTCAGTCATGGAAGACTGCTGGGATTGCTCTTACTACAGCAGGAGCATCAGCAGCATAAATGAAGGTGATTTAATAAAGCATGCTTTTCAGATGGTGTGCAGTTTTTCCACACCACAGTGGCTAACTTATTAAAATATAACAATTCCTTAAGAAAAAATTCACGTACTTTGGACAAATATGTTCTGCCCTTTTTTTCATCCTTGAATTTAGCAATTAAAATGGAGTTGAATTAAGTCTTTTGACTCATTTTTGGTTTTGTGGTCTTATGACTGACTATGACTCTTGGATTTTTGCCTATTTTCAGGTGATTTTTTTCCCATCCAGCTACTTACAGGCCCTGGTCTGCTTAGCTTCCAAGTTTAAAGGAGATCAGGTGCTTTCAGCCCAGTATAGCAGAAGTGCATAAAATAGAGTACTGTTTTGTAACCCTGACTTGATATTTCAGAGAAGGAAATTAATATTATTGAGGAAGGCAATATTTACTTTTAATTTTTTTCTCCTTGAATAGGAGAATTGTTGAGTTACTGAGCTTGTGCATTTGTCTTGGGAGAAGTGTGAGTGGGGGGTTGGATCTAGATAAAAATCTGCAGATATGTGCATGCCTGTGTTCTGCACGCTTCAGGCTTAAGAAATATATTTCAGCAGTATATACAGGCTTTTTGAGATAAAATATTACTTTTGCCGGAATTAACTCTGAATTCTTGTTTCTTTTTGCCCATCCTTTTTACTTTTTAATCAGAATAAGTTGGTTGTGGTACTAATTATATTTGTATCTTCACAATTGGAATTGTTATCAATAGATGCAGTCATGATGATTCACAGTTTTTTAGACAATTAATTGAGATTGTGTCTGTGGAGGGAAATGAATGAATCTGTTGTCTCCATAATTCTCTGTGTTTAATTAAATAAATCAATTTTCCATCTTTTCAAATGCGTACGCTGGTTCCTTGAACTAGCATCTGCTAACTTGTTTTAGTCATTGAAGATACTGTCTGAAGCATACATGTGGTTTGGCAAAGCTTAATATGTATAGAAAAACAGAAATTTTTGTGCTGCTAAGTGTATAGCACTTGTTCAGTACACATGCTACCACATGGTAGCACTTCAAAAGAGACAAATTATTGCCTTAAAAATACTGTCCACATTACTAGTGGTGCCATAAAAGGAATATTTTAGCTGTTTTTCAGCATAGTTTGACCAGAAAAACTTAAATTTGTGATGTTCATGTTGCCAGTTAAATTCAGACAATTGCTAGCATGGAGGCCGGATGTTTCTTCTGATGGACTTTTGTGTCCCTTGGAAAGCACGACGCACAGTCTTAAGTAAATTTCATTTAGTGACAACCCTACGTTTTAGTTTATTTGTCTTCTGCATGCTCAAGATTCTGGAAACACGGGTACTCCAAAGAATCTTTTTGAGGAAGCTGCTGTGGGTGAAGGAGCAGTAAAGGTCTGCCTTGTTCTTGAGTCAGTGACCTGCCTTATGAAGACACGTGTAACTTCTGCTGTTTGAGCTCACAGTTAAAGGACAAGTTTGTGAACTGTGAGTCAAGACAAACGCTTCACTGTGAAATCCAGACTGAAGGCTATGCAGATGTTAGTGGTTCCTAGCATAAAGTTGCTCGTTACCTCCTTTGGCAGTGCTGCCTGTGGCCAGTGTATGCTGCAGTGAGGTGGATAAGCAGCAACGTAAAGCCAGTCTGTGGCATGTGATACTGGGTATGACGTTCTTCCACTTTGATGGGGCTTGGCTTTTTAGGAGCCATGTTGGATGCTATTCTTAAAACCAGATTTCTTAAGACATATCAATTTAAAATACATTTTGGAAATTAATGCCTTGAGCATCTGAGGTGCCATCGAACATACTGCTTCCAGGCCATCTTTGATCAGGGTTTCGTGTGTCATATTTACCAGCAGTCTCAATGAGGCCAGGCTGAACTGTGTCTCACCTGATGGTAACGATAACTATTTAGGGACTAAATTTTGACAACATGTTCATTGATATGTGACCTCCTGAGAGGTGCATTTTATGAATTGTTTATAAAGAAATACAAATAATACAGTTTTAGTGACAAATAAACTCGCATCATGTATCCGGTTGCTACAAGAACACTTGTTTTGGAAGTGTTTCAGAAATAAACTGTAACTTCAAGAAGGATGTGAATTTGCCAGTTGTTTGTAGACTGTGGTGTCTTAGATTTGTTTGCATTTTGAAATCATCACATGGACCTTTCTTCTTTTTTTTTTTTCAGTGACTCAGTTGATTTGACCTATTCTGAAAATAGGTTTTCAAATAGTGAAGTTATTAACTGAGGATATTTTAAGCTATTTAGAGAACATGGCTGAGTTGTCTCATCGTTAAATGGGTCATCACATTAGTGTTCAGTTCTTGGCCTTGTCTCTGGTTTATTATGTAATTTGGGGTATGTTATTTTCTTACTGGTAAGGTAGGGTATATACCTCTTATGTTAAAGCCCAGATAAAGTTTCTAATGCTGACAGTACTTTCTGCAAAAGGAAGAAGTGTTTACATTATTTTAGTGTTTTCTTTAATCTCTTACAGGTTTGTTAGAATGTAGTTGAATTCAGGGGGAAAAATATTCACCAAATTATTGTAACAAGGTTTACTGTTTTCAGTCAAGGGATTTTATTAGTACAAATTCACACAAGTCAGTCATATTCAAGCAAAACACCCATATTGTATAGTTTTGCACTTTAGCTGCTTTAGACAAGTTATAGTAACAGTTTCTAGCTTCATTAATTCCACCCCCACCCCCATCTGTTTGCAGACTAACAAAAAAATTGCCCTTTTAGAGGAAGGATTTTTTTTTTTTTTTTTTTTTAATAATAACAAAAGAGAGAATCTTCTGTTTAAAAAAACAATATGTATGAAAAAAATGTCCCTGAGAGATGTTCAGGAGATCATGATGGCTCACGAGACAGAGGCTGTGCATTCTCAATGCTGGAAGCACACTGAGAAGTGCAAGCATGGCTGTTGGTTTTCCTCATCATAAGGATGCTCCTGAACAAATAATTTGCTTAAAAATGAAGGTACTATTTAAATGATGGGGAGAGGAGGGAAGGATCCTAGTGTGGCTCTTCTCCTGCCTTTTGCCTTTCTAACCTCTGTTCTGGGCACTCAGGCTTAGTTGCACCTTTGCAGTGTGGCTTGGGAGAGACTATCATTGAGGCAGTGAAACCTCATTAGAAGTGCATGACTGTCCCGAGTCCTAACAGGTTGAGGACTGAGTAGGAGAGAGCCCTTGCGTAGTCTGTGCTAAATGTCTAGGTAAAAAGATGTTCTGTAGATTGGGCAAAAGCTGTAAAGAAACAGTGGTGACAATATCAATAAAAGCAGCTTGGGGGCTGTTATCCATTTGTGCAAGTTGGCAGCTTGTTGGAGCTATCTAGCTACTAATATATGTTATGAAGTATATATGTTTGGTTAAAAGAGTTTCCATTTCTCCCTGGTGGGGACTGCATCATGTTTTAATTTCTGCAGTTGTTTTCCCAAGGCAGAGATGTTAGCTGTTGATGCTTTATTGGTTCTTTGAGATTTTTTCCGCTAGTGCCTTCATTATCATCTAACTGCTAACAGTCATGCGAGGAGGAATTGCTGATTTGAAATCTGGATGGTTTTCAGCGAGTCCTTTTTCTTCTGGACAATATCACTTACATTTATGTTCAGTTACATATTGCTGCTTATTCTGTGTTTAAGAAAAGAAGTTGTCCTGGAACTTGGTTACCTGTTACTTCTCAGATGAACACTTTTAAGAGCATGATATACCTCTGTTCAAGTTTGTAAAAGATCTGGATGTTCTTTTTGGGGATTTTCTCTCTTTAACATTACATCTCTTAAGGGAGAAATTGTCTGAAAGGGTCAATCACTTGATTTCATAGGAATCTAGATGTAAGTATCTTTTTCCCAGCATTACGTGACCACCTCTACTTTGACAGTGTCCTCAATTACAAGAGAATTGCCACTGCAAGGAGCAGTCTAGCCTCAGCCATCTACTATTCACATTTAAATTAACTCTCAAAAAAATCTTTTATCTCTTTCAGCTCCTTTTGAAAATCCCTTTCTAGTTTTTCCTTTTCATAACTTCATTTGGCTTGAAAGGATCTAACCATAATTTCATGTTTTAGCATGTTGTAGCATTTCATGTCAAAAGCAAGCCTGTTTTTCTTTCAGAGATATATCTCTGAAAAGCTTCTTTAAACCAAAATAGTTAATTCTGCCTACATTTAATAAATAGATCATATGGTTTTTCAATTCAAAACTGTGGTCACAGCAGGAGTCTTTTAGTTTGTTCTGAGGAGGTCTGTGGTCTTTGTTTTAATTGTAAAATGTAGAAACTTAGCATCTTCTCCCCCCAAAAAAACAGCAAAACCTTGAAGTTTAAGGACTGAGCTTCTTTGGCAAGTTAGATCCTAGTTTTGCTGCTGTGAGCAACATTGGGATGCTACCTTGCTACCTGCTAGAGCATGGGGGCTGCTGTGTAAAGAGCGTGCTTGCAACTGGCCACTCTTTCTGGAAGTTGTGCAATAAAAGCAGGCTTAAAATTTATTTCGATCTAGCAAGGGGGAAGGTTTTCATAGTGACTTCAGAACAGCTGGTTGATCAGTTCTGCTGGCTGGCTGTCTTGAAGAGTATGGTGGCATCTTTAAGTTTGCCTTGGTCCAAGAGCCAAATGGTGCAGGTCTTCGCTTTCCTTGCTGTGTGTTACAGGGTTTCAGACTGTAGCCTGGATGGATTTGCTGTATTAGTTTTGGGGCACTGTATTATCGTGGTGTCCTGTATGAAACACAAATTGCAAGTCATTTCTATTAAGATAGTATGAACTGGAATACAAGCACCAACATTTGCTGATGGAAAAAGTCTGCAAGGGTTTATATAAGTGTACAGAGATTACTTTAAAAATACAGTCAGTAAGATATGGCAATTAAATGAAAAGGGCCAGCAGGCTGCAGAATGTAGATTGTGCTGAAAGGGTGATAAGCTGGAAAAATATTTGCCCAATCTTGAAAAATGTCTCCTCATATCTTTAAGGAATATGGTTGGATTTTTATTTTGCTCTTGAAAGGATATGAAGTGGGGGTCTGAAAATGTAGCATGTTCTGTCCCCTAATTTATGTTGCTTTCTTTTATAATGGATATCATATTTGCATCTGCATCTGCAGACAAAATTTAAGGATTGTGTGTAGTGTTATTGCACTAAATAGTGTCATTTGATTTCCTATCACTCGAGCATTGGTTCATCTGATAATCACACTGAAATCTGTTTCCTTAAATTTAATTAGCAGGCACAGTGTCTGTCTGTTTAAAAGGTCTGGTAAGTGATAAGGTGTGTTGATCTGCTTGATGGGATTATGTTAAACATTCCTGAATAGAATTCTGTTCCATCAAGGCAATCTGTTTGAATGAAGCATTTAGTAGAAATAGGATTTATGTGTTGTTACAGTGAAACATTACAGCTGTTGGTATAAAAAGCCTGACAAAAAAATATTCTCTACTGTCTAAGGTAACTTAGTGTATATAAATATGTGCATCTGTTATGTATGATATATACATACATGCAAACTTATGTGTTTATATACATGTAAAAGAGGAAACAGTGTTGAAAAATTGAAGATAAATGTAGTCAAAACTATCTGACAGCTGTAGCTGGTCCCCTAAACTCTAATACTGAAATGTAGTTTTACATTGTGAAAAAGACATAAATAGTTTATCTTCTATATCATATACTCACTACATAATTCGCCTTTTGATTCCAAAAGCTGTTTTAATTCCAGACAGTATTTCAACTTAAATCACAATATTTCTTTGTTACTGAACAGTAAAATGTTACTGCTTAATGGAACCCAGTATCCAAATTATTATTTTTTTTATGAATGAGCAAGGTAATGCACACTGTAAATGACGTGTAACAATTTGTTGATCACTTCAGCAATTAACTGCAGCTGAAAAAAGTCTGCTTACTCAGGCTAGTCTTACTCTAATTCTCTAAGGAAGCTGTGGATTTTAATGAAGACAGTCCAGCAGTGAATAAACAAACTTCTAGGCTTTTGCAAAAATGAAAACAAAATAGAATACAATTTACTCATTTAATATCAAGCTGTCTCTAGAAATAGTACAGATTGTGTAAGTTTACTTTTTAACCATACTTTTTATTTAACCTAGTTCAATACCAGATGGAAATGATGCGAAGCCTTCGCCACGTAAACATTGATCATCTTCACGTTGGCTGGTACCAGTCCACATACTATGGCTCTTTTGTCACTCGTGCCCTCCTGGACTCCCAGTTCAGTTACCAGCACGCAATTGAGGAGTCTGTAGTTCTCATTTACGGTTAGTATGAGGTTTCCTTTATTATTCTTTTCCCCTCTTAATATTATTACTACTATTTTTGTATTCTGTCTTTTGCCTGTAAGAGTAGCCTGGCAGGCCTTTTCAAGTAAATACCAACCCTGTGTCTACGGCAGCCTCAGCAGCAGCTAAGTCTAGACAGGGTTTCCTTCTTTCTGTTTATTTTTCTTGCTATCAGAGCCCTGATGTGTACGTTTTGGAATGCTGGAGTAGCTGCTTCATTTTTATTCCTTCATCTCCCCTCCCTCGTCGAAGGGGCTGGTGGAACCCGACCAGATGTCTAACAAACCCTGCTTGCTAGCGTGTCTGGCTCTGTACGTGACTGACCAATCATCGCACGAATTGCCAAGTTTTTTTTATACCTCTGACAGAAGCATACAAAACCTGGACTGTTTCTTAGCACAAAGATTTTTTTCTTTTCTGCCTATTTAATGGTGTTTCCTCAAGCTCTCCAGACCAGATGTTCTGTGCTGTATCAGAACCGTAGGCAATTTAACAGCTTTATAGCCTCCCCCTCCCCAAACACTCACAGTTTGCCATATCTGGCTGACTTGCATATAGTTTCCAGCTGAGAAGTAAATGTAACGTCCTGAGTATCTGTCAGAAAAAATACTAATGAATACGATCAATCTTATGAGCTGCCCCAAAATTGTTTCAGTATGTTAACAATTGGATTACAGTAAAGAACAAGTTGTTAAAGTATACTTATATTGGCTGGAAACATTGCATCATCAGACCTTGATGAATTTTCCACTTGTTTCAGTCTATTTTGGTTTTCATTTTATCACCGATTGCTAAAAGTTTTACTGTGTTAAGTTTCAGACAACATGAATGTTAACACAGCTTTTATTCTCATGTTGGCATGCTACAGCCGTTATCATGCTGCAAGTGTTAAGCTTCTTTGTCCTAGGAATGTAACAGTTTGTTTAGAAAATTTCCCCCTAAATTCAGTAGAGTATGTCAAGGCAAAGCTAATCTTTTCATATACCTGTTATGCACGAAGCAGCAGGGCAACTTGATCTGAATTAGCTTATTGCTACTCTAAAATTACTAATTTTTTTTTTTATAAAATAGAGTTTAATGATTACTTTAATTTACTGCATAATGACTGGAGGGAAAAATCTTTATGTAAATGAGGTAGCTCTTACATAAGTTCTGTGGAGAGTTCATATTAAAGAAAATGTGAATTAAACCTTTAATAGGGAAATAATGTTGCAAGTAGAATGGGTCTAGACCCCCTCCCCCCCCATGTTTCCCAAGTTATGTTTATTGGTTATCTTCACTGTGTATAGTTGGATGTATTTTATGTTCCAGTACAATAGGTTTACTTCTGCTGTTGTGGCTTTTCTGTGCTGCTTGTCTGAATTTTTTTTAATGGGACTACTTAGTTATTTTCCTCCTGTTTATGTCATTTAGATATTAAAACAAAAAAAAAAAAAAAAGAAAGAAAAACAATCTGGGGTTAGTAATAATACACTTCCTCTGTTTTAAATGATAGATCCCATTAAGACTGCCCAAGGGTCTTTGTCTCTGAAGGCATATAGGCTGACTCCTAAACTGATGGAAGTTTGCAAAGAAAAAGACTTCTCTCCAGAAGCGTAAGTGACTTAAAAGAATGTTTTCCATAGGTTTTACTGGCAGAGGGGTACAAAGGGTGATGAAATACTGTGTTTTAATATCTCATGTAATAGTGTGTGCTGGAAAACTGGGTATATATGGGTACCAATAGACGTGCGCTGATACAGTGGGCTGAGAAGGCATAAACATCTGTCTGGGCATCTGAATAAGAGCTGAAGCAGTGGAACTTGAACTGATTTTGGAGGTGGTCAGTGGACTGGCTGTAAGGAGCACGGTGAAGATGGCTGTATCTGGGAACAGGGTCAAGAATATAAAAACAGAAATGGAGAAGGAAATAGCTGGTCTGTCTTAAAAGCTCTTTTCTTTTTCCAGAAGGAAAATTGAACAGGTATTCTGGAATAGCTGCTGTTCTGTATTTATTCCAAATTAACTCCCCCGTGTGGACAGAGGCTTCTGGAGTAAAGCAGAATAATTAGTCTGTTATAAAAGATTAGCTGCTTGTAATAGATGTAGGCCTGAGTAGTCTTTTTCCTCAAACAACTTGGTGTTCAATGGCAAAAGCACTTGTTAAACATTCTTCGTTGAGGAAAAATGGAAACATTTCATTCCTTGGAGTAAAAACATAACATTTCCATGATAAACAAACAAATCTGTGTTTAGTCAAAAAAAAAGGGGGGAGGGAGGGGGGGAAGGAGAAGCAAAACCCCAATATGCATACAAAGAAGTTAAGAATATATTTCCTTAGAAACTTATAGATCATGCTTTTATTTCCAGATTTTATGAAAGGTATTACTGTCTACTTTATTATAAAGCAATAATAGTAGTTTTTATATGTATATTGTTAAAAAAAATATACTCTGGAAATTTATTTTAATATCCACCATGGAATTTAGTTATTCCAAAGCACACACTATTTTATTTTGCCAATCTAGTTTTTGGTCAGTAAAAATTTTAATTATTCAGCTGTTGGGGAAATTGTTTTTCATTGTAGTAGCTATGATTTTAAAGGTATATCAGTGTCATGTGGTAACTAACTGCTCACTTCTATTTAAGAAACCCTGATGGCAGGGAGATCAGTGAAATATTTGGAAGGGGCAGAGTTAATCCTGTTAGTACAGTCTTTTGCTGGAGGCTTTTTCATGTAAGTAATGTATTAGCAAGCAAAGCGGCTGCTTGACTTCTGAGAGTTTTTCCTAGAGCAGCTTTTCCTAGTCTTTGTAAACGTGAGGTTTTGCCATGCAAATGCTCTCTTACCAAAACTCAACTCTTGTTTGATTGTGGAACTAAGAAAATCAAGAGTTTTTACCAAATTGCCAGTTGTTGGAGCAACAATTCAACAAAAAGAACAAGAGAGCTACTGGTTATAGTAACAAATATTTTTGAAACTTTTTTCACAGCTTGAAAAAGGCAAATATTGCTTATGAAAACATGTTTGAAGAAGTGCCCATTGTAATTAAGAATTCATACCTGATCAATGTGATGTTGTGGGAACTGGAAAAGAAATCCGCAGTAGCCGATAGACATGAATTGCTCAGTCTGGCTAGCAGGTAAGTACTTGTTACAATAATGGATGTATTTTTATTCGCTTTCCCAAACCACAGTTTAACACCTTGGGTGAAATCCCAGTCTCATTACAGTCCATGGAAGCTTTGCCTTGACTTTTAATGGGGTTAACACTTTACCCTTCATGTTCTTTTGCTGAAGGAAAAAACTGTGTGGTAAAACTATAGCCTTAGATTCAAGGGCTAAATTCAGTCTGTAATCCGTATATACCTGTGCTGCTTGAAGTGTGTAATCTTTTCAGAAGTGTATATTCAAGAAAATACTGACATTGAAAATTCAGGCAAATATATCTGGAAATAAAAGTTTCTTTTTTAAAATACTCCTTAAGTAATTCTAGAAATTATCTTAATGAAAAATAAAGCACATTTGTTCTACTTTGGTAGCAGAATGCATTTGTAACTAAACTAAACTAATGTAATTAAGCCTCTATCTGAGAAACTGGCAAAAATGCTCAGACTCATTGTCATGACAGCCAGCATTCATGATGTCAGAAATTGTTTTAAGAGTTTCTGGAATGATCTTCTCATAACTTTATCTAAGAATAACTTTTTGTTCCTGTAGCATTTTTCCCTGAAAATACATTTATGATAACAGATTAGGCATGACCTCTAGCAGGATGATCAGAAATTTGGTGGTGCTTAAATCTTATACAACACAACACAGTTAATTGGATTATTACTGGGCTGACCAAAATAACCAGGTGCACAAAATGATGCAGTGTCTTGTTGAATGTAGAAACTGGGATGTTGTCACTAATAGGTTTTTGGGGTGTAACACTTTCTTTTTATGTCAAGGTATTGTCTGCCAAGATTCTGATCCCCGCTGACTCTGACAACCAAGCTAGCTGAATACTAGTGGCCTCTTTAATTTTTCCTTTTTTCCACTCCCCTCTCCCCCTTCACATGTAAGGTGGTTGTTAATGGACCAGTATTGCTAGTGGGTCCATATGTTGCCTGAGTTAGCAGAAATTTTCCACTCGACTTTCTTTACTCAAGCTTATGTGGATGTATTGAGGGATCTGATAGCTTTTAGAGAAATTGGTCAAGGGAGAGCAGGTGTAGAGTTGACTTTGCCAGGGAATTCACAAATGTCGGAAGAGGTACTTACTAAGTAATTTTGTCCAGTGAAATTGTGACTTTGCACCCTGGAATTAACGAAGTGGATAATTTTCTCTGAGATATTCAGTCTGCTTGAGTTTGTAGGCTTTCTGTCAGGTTCTTTCCCTGGTCAAAGATCACAAAGCTTTTACCACCGGAGGAGAGGGCGGGCACTGAATGTAAGAGATGACAGTGACTCCTTATGAGCTCTACCACTTTACTATGAAAAGGATTATGGTGCTGAGAATACAGCAGGTTCCCAGGTGACCTGACAGCATTCCCCTGGCTTGTTTCTATGGGTTTGCACCTGTAAAATAGGTTGGAGTTAACCAGCAGCCTGGATCGTAGCACGGGCTGTTGCTAGTCGTGCAGTACAATTTTGGAAATGGAAATTAATTTGAACAGATCACAAAGCACATTTGAAGTTTTTCATCAGCTTTACATCTTACATAGTAACTGTTCCGTACCACTGCCCTGATTCAAGATAAAAGATAAGAACTGTACAAATTAATTTCCTTTCTGGAATGATGGTGTTAATAGCCTGGTGCAAGACAGGCTTTTATGTTGGTCCTTATGTAGGTAAACAGGATGAGAAGTGAAAAGGAAAAACACAAGCCCCAAAGAAAAAGGAAACATCATCGTTTGTGTTTAGGAATCCTTCACAACAGGAAAAAAAAGTGATAATTTTTTCTTAGTGAATCAGATTTTCTTTTCAGTGGCTGTTTTCTTGGAGCAGTGCAGTGCTGTTGTTGACAATGACACAGGTAGAACAGGATTCTTCATAAACGTGGTTAAAAGTGCCTTTTCAATTAAGTGTGTTTCTTTGAACTTAGCCAGTTACTATCCCATATACTGGCAGCATTTTCATGAGCTTATTGAAGTCTAGAATTTCCCACTAATGGGCAATTAATTCAACACATTCATCAGTTTTCAGAGGTATTTTCTGAGTTATGTCTCCTGAACTGACTTTCCTGGCAGAATTCTTCTGGCTTACCTGGTCTGTTTGAGGAACTTGAGGTGCTTAGTGTAGATTGAAGGAGAGAAAACTTTGGAAATTACCCCAGCGGGTTTATTTTGAGGTTTTTGTATGTATCCTTTTAAAATTTATTTATTTTTAATATTTGATAAGTGCTTTTATGTACTAGGCAGGTTACATTCAGTAATATCTTGCAGTGGTATAACTCAGCAGCTGGCAGATTAAAACATTTTAGTGCTTGTTTATTCAAGGTAGAGTGACTTGTACTGCCTGTTGAAATATTTAACTAGTTTTTACTTGAATTCAACTATGAAGATTTCTCTGTCAGAGAATATATTGCCTGAAGTAGGGGAGTTCAAACCCCCACTATTTTGGAATTTTATTTTCACTTCGTATTTCCTTATTTTTGTCTTTGAAGAGTTGTGGCTAAAACACTTCAGCTACCAACTTTTAATTTCAGTGCCTATCTTCCTCCCTTACCTTTGCTATTGTAGAAGTAGTTGGCAGTAACTTTAAGCTACTTTTTCTTTTTTAATTTTTTTTTTTTCTTTTTTCTTTTTTTTGTTTCCTAAGGTTTGGGGTTGGTTGGGCTTTTTTGGGGTTTGGTTGTGGGGTTTTTTTTTGGTCTTTCGGGAGCATCCCTGAACCTTTTTTAATCTTCTGAAGCAATGGTTTTGGCAGTGGGATTATTTACCCATAGTTCTTCTCTGGAGAGTTTGTTTCATCAAGATTCTCACATGTTCAGCCACCCACCTTGTCTGAGTTTGAAGCTGTACCCATTTGAGGTACTTTGTCTACATCTTAATATCTTTCTCCTTTTGAAGTACATTTTGATAATTGTATAGAGCAGTTTACTTTTTGGGGCATAAATTTGTGTTTCTCTTGTGAAATCTGAAGTAACTGAAATATTCTAGGGAAAGAAGTTGAAGGCAGAATAGCACGAGACTAGCAAGTAATAGCAAGTAAAGGCCTTTCGCTCAAACTGTTATCCTCCTGCTGCCCTTAAGGACCAAAATGTCTTGAAGACCTTGGAGTACTGCCAGTCTTTTGATAGAGACTCAAGAATTAAAATCCTGTCAGATAATGTTCCAGATCTTCAGAGAAATAATTACAACCAACTTTCCCATTCTCATCCATCTCTTCCCTATTCTATTGATGATCTAGTTTAAATTAAAAAAAGCTTTTTTGTGGTCTAGCTTCATAATAGGGTTGTTCTATAATATCTCAATTTGTCTCAAGCAATTTTTCTAATAGTGTGCGTCAGTGGAAGCAAACATGTGCTGAACATTTACTGCAGTAACATCTACTTGGCAGATACATTTTTTTCAAACATCAGATGCAGTACTTTTGCAAAAGTGACACAAGGAGGGTTCCTTTGGCTTTTGAAAACAAGGGTAACCTTTATACATTGTACTGCTTATTCAGAAATCTCAATGTGCTTAACGGATTATTAAGATAATTATGAAAATCTCTAATTTGCAGATGGAGGAAGCTGACACAGAGAGGGTAAATGTGTTGCCCAAAGGCACACATCAAAGTCGGAGTAGAACTCAAGACTCCTGACTTACATATCTCATTCAAACAAAATCCTCTTTAAAAGAGCACAGGTTGAACTCGGGCTGAAATGCTGAGATGTAAACAAGTTCTGCTAAGCAGTGGGAATGTTCCTTAGAAATACTTAATCAAAAAGATGTGCTTTGCTGAGCAGTACCTGTCTAATCCACCCAAAGCTGTTCCCACCAGGAGGTGAAATGCTGCACAGGGTGGCACCTTTCCCAAAAAACAGCAACTCTGAGAGGGATTTTGGTAGAGCTGATGGAAAGTAGAAAAGATGAGCAGCAGATACAGCATTTTCTTATGCTTCCTCCTGCTGCTCCTTGTTCTCATCTTCCTTAGCCAGGGTGCAAGCAAAATAAAACGAAATCACTGCGGGGGTTCATTTATGGCCGTTGGAGGCAAGTTTAGGAGACCATCTTTTTTGGACACCTCCAGCTTCAGAATGGTTATACCCAAAAATCAGGTGCCTGAGTGCAGCAGTGATTCAGATCTTAGAGGCTGGGTGCTGCTTCCTCCCAGGCCAGCACAGGTAGGTGAGCAGAGTGTGAGCTGGGGCTCACAAGCTGTGCCTAGAGACAGTTAAAAGTAGGACATGGCAAGCTGAGAACACTGTGAATTGCTGCCTCTCTTTGAAGCTCTGGTGTCTGACTGGAGGCTGCATTTTGGGTGTTTCAGACCTTTAGCGAGTGTGTGTCTGGAGTCCTTTCCTGGTTAAAGATGCTGAAGTAAATGTGGGCTTCATGTGTAGTTCCCCATTACGAATCCTACAGAAGCAGAGCCAGTTTGAGGTTATAGCCCCAGCTGCTTGCATCATTTCTCCCCACTACCCCCATTTCATCTCTACACCCCTCCCACCCTCAAAGATTTTTTTTATTCCCTCATCTGTTTCAGAATATGGCTGTACAAATAGTTTCGTGGAATAGTCTGGTGGAAAAAGTCAGGCTCCCACTCTTCCCTTTCAGCCTTTCCCTCAGCCTCCCTAAAAAAAAAAAAAGAAACCCCAACAGAGGGTGGTTTTGCATTTACAGTAGACTGTTTCACTGAGAGGGTTTGAAGTGTGCCCACGCAAACAGCTGAATCCATACAGCTGAGAGTGCTGTAATCCTTGGGCAAAGAGGGAGGGAGGGAGAGGCAGGATGATGCCGATGCTGGAACCTCTTAAACTGGCTTTGCTGGCAACAGCAAACTGCACCTTTGCTCGCTCTGGTGGTATGAGCCTTCCCTCAGGAAGGGGGAGACTTGTATTCGGGTCCCTTAGCCAGATCCATATGCTAACAGGATGCCGTCATGTAGTGAGTGATCCGTGCGTGTAGTTAACATATAGTTGTTGCGCTCTCCTTCTGTGGATGCTAAACCATAACACCACCAAATGCAAGACTCACCAGTGGGAAGGACAGAAAGGACCATGGCTGTTATCTGCAGATGAGGCTACTCTGCTCACAGGTTTCTACTTCTCACCGTCAGAATTATTTGACTTTTGATAATTGCTAAACAAGGAGTCAAAAGTAAGCCATGTTTCAAGGACTTGAGTTCTTATCTGCCGTTTCGAGTGAAGGATTATAGCCCATCAAGTATAAAGCTGTTACAGCAAAAATGCTCAGCATGAGAAATTGCTTTGGAGTTTATACTTTCTAGTCTGTTTTATTTTGGGTTTTTGCTAAACAGAATTGGACAGTTTCCCTTTGACGGTTTGTATGTGTTTGTCCGTTTCTGGCATTTTTGAGTATGTCATCTAAGCTATATAGGTAAGGCTGAAATGATAGATTTCTGGAAGTTTTACAGGTCACTCACTGCAGGTGAGTGATCCTAATAATTCTGGTGAAGGAGTTCTCTCACATTAGATTATTTCTTCATTAGATGTGTAAGAATCCACATGACGTATTTTTTGACTGTCCTAACTGCAGGAGAAGCTCCATTCTGGTTTTTTTCTTTTTCTCATTTTATTATCTATATTTCTTCCCAAATAAGAACACAGTCCCCATGTGTGGACTTCCTGTTGCTTAGTATGATAGCAATTCTGCAGCTGATACTTTTCTCTCAGGAAGACTCGCTGATACCTGAGGTTTGGTGGTCTCCTGGTGCTATCTTAAGGTGGAACTTTTAGTTCAATTCAGGACTGTGCTCAGATCGTCACCACTGGGTGATCTAAGACCGGGCTTGTTCCAGATGAAACTAAACTGGAAATAGGCTTTAGCCACTAATAGGGCTTCAGATCACTGGACTACATCCAGTGGACACATGTGGCGTGGACATTGGTTTCTCAGCACCAGCTGTTCTGCTTTATAGATCTGTTCCTGTTGCTCTACACTAAATGTGAACTCAATTTAATTGACTCTTGCACTGAATCAGCTGACTGAAATGCATCCATTGGAAATGCATGACTTGATTACCAGTGCCCTCAGAACAACTAATGCAGGTGCTGAGCTCCACCTTGCCTGCATTTGACTGTCACAGAGACTTGTAGGAAAATGAGCCTCGATGAGGATGTGAGCAGAATTTACTGGCACCCCCATCCCCTTCTTTTTTCTTTTTAATTTTTTACTTTTATCAGTTGCATTGACACGTGGGGGGCATTTAGGTACCTGGCAGTGTCATCTTTGAGGTCTGCTCTAGGGGAGTGCACAAGGTAAGGAGGTGCCTGAAAGAGCACAGTAAGGCTAAGTAAGTGTATGATGAGTCTTACAGGCTGGAGCAACATGATTTCATTTCCTAAATCTCACCAGAATAAGCTTCAGCTGAACAAAACTTGCTTAAACATCGTATGTGTACATTTTTACAAATTACTTCCTATTGGGCTTTCTTTTTTTTTAAGAGGTGGAGCAAAAAAGGGTATCGACCACTTGAGAACTGAGGAAAAAGCTGGTCCTGTATTTGCAGCATACTTATCACTTCATGTCTCACTTCACATCTGTTTAAGTTATCTGTTTTTAGCTTTTTGTTTCCCTGGCAATGCAAGCAAAACTATACTACTGCTACTTCTAACAATAACCCTCTGTTTCTGTATTCTGCTGTACTAAGCTGGTCCCAAGGAGATTCACATAAAATCATTCTTTGTAACCAGCTATGTTTCATATGGACACTATCTGTAAAACAATTATGTATTCCTGATGCCCACATACCCTACAAGGCTATTACTGTGTACCTACATAGGCATTTCTGATAATATCCAGTTCTGACATTAACTCTGTATAAGATAAACTCTATAAAAAACTGAAAATATGCACACCCCTAGCCATGGCAATATTCCACAGTTCTAAATATCATGTGCTTGAAATGTTCAACCAAAAAACCCCAAGAAGTTTAAAAATAATTATTATAGTGGCGCCTCTCTTGCTGCTGTGTAGCTGAAGTCCTCCTCACCATCTGCCCCTGTATGCAACTGGGATTTAAAGCTCTGGCTTGCGAATAAATTGTGGTTCTCAAGTTACTGATACAGCCTTTTGTTTCAGTGAGCAGGCAACTCAGCTAGTGAAGTAGCTGTCCTAGTTCTTGGATATAGGGGTGTCTTTAGCTACATTCTCAGCAGGTAACCTCAAGTGCCTGAGTACATTACAAACTCTGTCTCCAGCTATGGGTTCTATGGATTTGGTTAATAGTTTAGACTTTAAAAGGGATGTGTGTAGTACTACATGCGTGGTTCCATTTTCACTTTATGCCTGTCTCTTCCAGTTAGAGTTTCCCCAGTCCATAGGCAGTAGGATGGTGTGAATGCATTGCAAAAGGCAGACAGAATCACAGATAATGTGGACTCTGACATAGAAGTGCACCAGATTTTTTAGCTGAAAGAAACTCTTGTGAATAATAGTGGTTTTCAGCTGAGGAGGAGAAGGATGGAGTTTAGCTTTTTGAGTCACTGGTCTTCAGCCAGGTAGGACTGGGCAAGGCTCAGATCAGAGCCAGCAAACTAGCTTCTGATCAAAGGGATCAACAGAGAGCAGTAAGTATCCTTCTTTTACTGCACTACCCTGTAAACACAATTTAGGATTAATACTGTCTCCATGGGCACCAACCTAAAAACTTCCAAAACTTTGACTTGGAAGGTATACCTTAAGTTGAACATTCCTGCAAAATACCGAATCCATTGCTAAAAATGGTTACAATAAAAGTTGTTTAACAGACAGCATTTGTCTGGCCAAGGCAGTAGATCGCATAACTAGAACTGGACGCACCCAGCCTAGCTGCTTCCATGTTGCCTATGGTATGGAATGTGGAGCTGGCTGGACTGGACGCAACACTCCGCTCCCTCTCAACAGCTAAGATCAAGCGGTGTCTGCCGAACTTCCAGGCGTGGTTTGATAGACTAGTTAATGAGATTGAGTTCTGAAGAATATTTAACTATCCCTGCAGAGGGGTAGTTAAATATCTCTGAAAAAGCTAGCAGTAACTTGAAACCAAACCCTTTGAACACATCTCCTGGAACATTGTTCAGGGTTGTGTGTCACAAAAACATCAGGCTTTTTCTTTTGAGCATTTTACCTGCGTCTATAATATCAGTAAATCCGTGCAAGGTGTTGTTTTAACTATGAGGTTCCCTGCAAAGACCAAAAGACTTAATTACGGCATTCGCAGTGTGGCAAAGTTGCTAGAGGAGGAGGTGCCATGTAAAGTATCATCAAATAAATATATGAACAAAGATAACGAGGATCTTAAAAATTAGCAAACTGTGCCATTAGTGCAGAAACACTGGTCGAGTGACTTGAAATGGATTTTAAATTTAAAATCTTTTTCTTTTTTAATAAATTAAATCTTTCATGAATGTTGTATTTCAGTAATCACCTAGGGAAGAGTCTGCAGCTACTGATGGACAGAGTGGACGAGATGAGCCAGGACATTGTTAAATACAATACCTACCTGCGGAATGTAAGCAAACAGCAGCAGCAAAAACACCAGGTCAGTTACATGGAAAACTTGAATGAGAAGATTTTTTCCATCAGAATATGGTTTGGGTGGTGTTATATAAGACAGATGAATTTGGATTGCAAGATAAAATTCTTACAGAAACATATCTATTAAGTAGGCGTATAAAATGTGCTAGTCCATGGGGAATGAATTCACTTCTGCTGACATGGAATGTGGATTGGTCTTTCTTTGCTGTTTTACATGTTTGTTAGTGATTTATGATAAACCAGAATCATTGGTAAATATGCTGTGGACACAAGGATTAAGGGTTTAGTAAATGAAATGAAAGAGCTGAAACTACAAGTGAACTGCTCCAAAACAAACTGTTTTAGTACCATCACATATAGTCATGCATCTAGACATAAAGAAACATAGTCCATATTTAAAAGACAGCAGACTGTTCTCTGATCAGAAATGCCATTTTAGTCATATTTTGTATCATTAAATAGTGATACTGATCAGGTGATGCTGACTTTTAATTCCTGACACTTTAAGGGCCTTTTTAAAATGCGAAGTAGTCTGAATAGAGCGTACTAAGAATGGAGACCGGCTCTAGGTGGCCCTGCTTGAGCAGAGGAGTTGGACAAGGTGACCTCCAGAGGTCCCTTCCACCCTCAACTGTTGTATGCTTTGGAGATGGTGTTATTTTATTTGCTGTTCCTGCATTTGATAAAGCAATACTGTGTCTAATTGTAGAAGAATGCTGGTAAATTGGAAAAAAGCACTATGAGAGTGATTTAAAAGCCTGGAAAGCAGATCTTAGTGAATGCAATTCACTTCACATAATAAATTAAGTTAATGAGTGACTTGCTTACTCAGAAGTACCTGCATGAAAAATAAATTGAACTCTTTAATCTTGCAGACAGAGATATGACAAGATTCAGGCCAACTGAAAATGGGCCAGGCCACTTTAAAGATAAAATATTGCAGGTATTGCTACACAAAGAAGCTAATTACTAAAAAGAGCACCTGTGGTTCATGTGAAGAGCTTCATCACTGACTATTTTAAAATCAAAATTGGCTTTTTTCACTTAAGTGTAGCTTGAACAGGGAGTATTTTAGGAAAGCATCAGTGGTCAGTGGTCTCTTCTGGCTTTGTAATTCCTGAGGACATACAAGCTTCATGCTTGGTATCTTCAGAACATTTTCCTTTGCCGCCTAATTTGAATAGAAAGATGGCATCCACTTCAAAGGCTTTTGCTAACAACAAGAGGGTCTATTTATTTTGAAAAGCAGAGCAAAGAAGGTTCCATGGTGTCTCACTTAATTTCTTTACTAACTATAGCTGCTTTAGTAGTGGCTCATTGCAGCATAGTTAGTGGTCTTAACTTCATTTTTAAAACAGAGCAACTGTGATTAAGAGCAAGCTGTTTCAATAGAGAATAATAGGCAGACTGCTGAGAAGTGAGTGGGGTAATGCAAAGAAAGAAGAAACTACATGCGATTCACATACAAATATGGGCATTTAAGATTTTATTTTTAACGCTGTCCAAAAACATGTATTTGTCACTACTACTGGAAAAAAAATTACTTCGAGTATGCCACCAAGTATGAACTGTTTTCAGGCTCTTATACACAGGTACATTTAAGTAAGTGAGAGAAAACACCCTGTTCTCTTTGGCCTGTTTATTTTAAAGATAATTTTTTTTGCGTTGAATGTGAGGGCTTTGATAGACAAACCTTACAACTAATTCCTGGCTGTGACATACAGTACAGAATCTCACATATGTGTTTTTGAACGTATGTACTTCTGAAAGAACAAATGTTTATCCAGTAGCTGAAGAAATGGTCCGCTTTAATTTTTATGAAGTTTGAGCAATCTACATGGCAAAGGGAATCACTGAAGACAAAGCAGAGTAATTTCTGCAAGCTGCTACTCTCGTATATCTTCTGGTAGCCCACAAAGAAGTGGCATCAAAGTGGCAGAGTAACTGCATAACTGGAACGGAGAAATGAACCATTATGCTTTGTTTCAGCCGCTGCTTTGTTCTCAATTTAGAGTTAATATTTTGTGGCTTAAAATACCTTGTTTAATCAGGTTCTTTTCTTCTTTCACACTAAGATTGTTTTGACCTTTAACTGGCATACAATTGAGTATTTCTGGTCTGTATAACTATTTGAGGTAATGGCTTCTACCTACATATTCCAGCTTTGTTTCTTTTCTGTGTGGGAAAATCGAGGTCTTTATCTACCATGCTGTATTCTTTCCATAACATACAGTATTTATCTCAATGAAAAAAAAAATTTACAAATGAACCTATCTTTAGAACCACATAATTTTCCAGCGCCTCACTTATTTAAGGTGCCAGCTTGGGGAGAAAATGCCTGTTACCAGTGAATTGCAATCAATTGTGAATTGCATTTGCGTTATTTGAAATAAACTGAATTGTATTGAATAAGCATAATTTTAAAAACATACTTGCTGGTTAGGTAAGGAGCATCTGAAGAGAAAAACTTTTTGCTGCTGTGGAAGTCCTGTTGCATTCTGTTTCTGTTGCTTTATTTTCAGTACCAGCAGAGACGTCAGCAAGAAAATATACAGCGTCAAAGCCGAGGAGAAGCCCCTCTTCCTGAAGAGGACATCAATAAACTCTTTAAACCTCCACAGCCACCTCCAAGAATGGAGTCACTCCTTATTGCAGGTAATGTTCTAGCAGCTTCTTCAACTTGTCTTTTCATGTATGAATGTTAGCTTGGGGAAAAGTGCACTTGTTACCTTTGAAAGCACCTTAATTTTTCATTACCTTTGCCATTATGGTGTGATATTTTGGCATTGGTAATATTTCAAATGCCACCCTTTGTTTAGACAAAGGCAGTGGTTTTAACCTGTGATCTACAAGCCTAGTGTCTGAAGAACTAAAAAAAGAAGCTAAGAACAACAGCGTTATTGCTAGTAGGCAGCCCATGGCTCTGTTAGGAAGTAAGCTTCCAGACACAGAAGAATTTTAAACCATCCATGTAAGTAACAGAGGCATTTTACTCATTCATGTATGAACATATGTAATTTTTTGAAAGCATTGCGCTTAGTTTAACCAGAATGGCTGCATAAGCCTTTAAATTTTATATGTGGACACTTTCTCCCTTTTATTTTACTGTGGTACCTAGCTCCTGCTTGACCATCAGTGCCTCCTGGGTTGATGGGAAAGGGCAGGAGCCACAGCCAGACCCTCTTCCCAGCTCCATTTGGAGAGGGTGAGATGGGATTTTAAAGGAGAGCTGCAGAACTGCCCCATGGAGCAGGTTTTCTGCACAAATGGGTGCAGCAATTACTGCAGTCAATATGCTGCTCCCTGCACTCAGATCCCAGCTCTTCCCTCAACTCCAGAAGTCAGGGGGCTGTACAGACAAGAGGCAGGAATAAGCTGCTTGGGCTGGAACTACTGATCAAAAGCAGAGCAGTTGTCTGCAGCCCTGAGTTACTGGTAACATCCCCAGGTGTCGAAGATTTTACTTTTAGTTTCATACTGATTTGGGATAATTTGTTTAATTTCTGTGGCCAGAGTTTTAGGGAAACTATCCCCAACTTCCTGCACCCCAAGGGAAATGGAAGGATTTAAATGGGAACAAAGCATAGGTGTAGGTTTCCTCCCCCACCACCCAGTTTCTTCAGTTTACTTGAATGATGCAGGATGTAACCACAGTTTGGTACAAAAGCCAGTGCCTGTCCTGTGCCTCCTGCAAGGGTGAAAATATCTGGGACCTCACAATGGCAGCAGAGAGCAGTAACCCTGGATGCCCTGCTAAGTAATCTAAATTTGGAAAATGTCATTAGAAGGCAAATTGTTTAACTATAGCAGTTTTGGATCAGTTAGCTATTATCTTGTTTTGTACTGAGAGAAAATTAAACCAAAGTCCTGGTAATTTGCTGTACAGAAAAGAGTGCTTTGACATTAAAGAAAAAAGTGCATTTGAACTACCACTCTTAAATTTTGGAGTAACCAAGAGATGATTATTTTAATATTAATACTGTTTCACACTGCTAAGAAGTGCTGCTTTTAGAAGAAATGGGGTTCTTGATTTATTATTCCTTTCAGAGTCTTTCAAAAAACCTACTGTTTTGATAGTTTTTACCAGTTAATGAATCCTAGCAACATTGAAGTATTTAAACATTCAGCTTCAACACAGCTTAAAAATGCAACAGAAGTGTGTATGTGCGTACATGTCTGTTTTATGAAAGTGATAGCTTAGGATGAATCATCTCTTACAAGAGGAGGGATTGAAAACTATTATACTTAAAGGAAAAAACTGTTTTCAGCCAAAGCACTCTCTCTGTTCTTTTACCATAGTCAGGGGAAGAATTGAAAGCATCCACTTCAACTTAGATGAAGTAAAATTTGTGGATAAAGAGTAAAACTTAGCTCTTTTGTCTCTGAGGCATTTAAAAACTTTTCAAATAGAGCATTAAATTGAGAGTTTATTGGCCTTCTAAACAGCCTTAATTTTGATTAAACTAGCTTCATGTTTTGCTATTCCTAACTAACAAGGGAAATAACTTGTAGCAGTGCGTGTATAAAAATGTTTTGATGGGCACGTTTGATTTGTAAAGCACTGACAAGTCTTCATACCCTGATGATTCTTGAAATAGTTAGTAAAGTGAAATATTAGGTGGAAGAAAAGGCTAGGAAAATGTCAAACAGGAGTACCACAATTCTCAATCTGCTACTGAAAAATATTTGTTACAAATATTTTAATAGGGACAGCAGATGCATAAGAACAGAACTCAAAATCAGTCTTGTAGTATTTTTAGAGCAACTAAATTGAACCATTAATGTAATTAAGCTTCCAATACTGCAGCAAGAATTATTTATTCTTTTTATTGTCATACATCTTTTGAGAAATAGTCCATAACAGAATTGTAGGAAAACCAAGTTTACTTATTCTTCTAATTTAATTCCTTCTTCTTCTTCCCAAACCTGTTTGGGAATACTGAAAATGTAAAATTTCCATGTGTAGAGTAGTTGACCTGTTTTGGTTGCTTCTCCCTATAAATCCTGAAGGATTCATGCACATTTGGGTCTCTGAAAATTCTGTTCTGGGACATCTTTCTGAGTTTGAAAACTGACAAGGGTTTCCTCTTCTTTCCTATTGACAGGTCAAATTAATACCTACTGCCAGAATATTAAGGAGTTCAACGCACAGAACCTGGGCAAGCTTTTCATGGCTCAAGCTCTCCAAGATTACAACAACTGAAGAAACTTTGCTGTTGCCCTCAACAGGAAAAGTTATTTACAGTTTTATACTGCTCATGATCCTCTTGAAAATTCAGTATATTGGAAAAAGAGTCTTGTAAAACAGAGTCACCTTGGTTTGTGTAGAATTCTCCCGTGTAAGAAAAATAAAGGCAAATTTTAACAATATTTTAGTATTTCCTTATTTGTTGGCCCTTTTGGACTGGAATTTTCTGTGGTCACTCAGGTTTTCTAAGTGTTTGGCAGTTATTCATGTTTAGTCATAGCAAATAATACAGGTTTTATTTAACTTGGAATCTGAAATAAAAACAAATTATTACAAATGTTCGGTATAGCTGACTTCACAGAAGAAACCTGTGAAGATTTCCCAGTTTTGGTTGAGAACTTACAACCGTAATGTGCTAGCCACTTGGAGCAATTGCTTGTTTTTATTTTAATCTGTTTGGACAGTTGGGTGTGATGGACCTTCCATATTTCATAGGCTTCACATTTGGAACATACAAAACTAGTCTTATGTGGAGAGCGATCCCCACCAAATTGGTTAACAGTTGGACTCGATCTTAAAGGTCTTTTCCAACCTAAATGATTCTATGATTCTGTGAAATCCAGTGGTGCTACTGAAGTCTTCATGACAGAAACTATTGAAGTAGCTAACCTGGAGCCACTAGTGTGGTATTTGTGGACACCATGCCTATTCTGCATTCACTTTGCCATCTGGAGGTGCCTTTATTTATGAACTCGGGCTACTTATCTTTTTAACAAGAATGTTAATTTAAAGGTTTAACACTTGGCAACTCACACGTTACTGTTATTGATTTCTTTTTTCTTTTTTCTTGAGTTCTTTTTTGCATGTCATTGTGCGAGGAGTTCTGAGAGCCTAAAATGGCTGAAGGACTGTGGTTTGGTCTGTTCAAATAAATAACATCCTCTAAATGTGGACCTAGCATGGGATATTTCGGCCTCTAAGGTGAATGTTTTGGAAAGTCAGAAGTATATGAAAACTGGGGCTTAGACATAGAACTTATTATTTCCAGTCTAAACTATAGTGATTGCAGTACTTATGTAAATATGGATGCAAATTTTTTTTAGCCCTTGCATATCTTGCAAACTGCCAGCCTGACCTTTTACCTTGGAAACTTTGGGCACCTTTGTGTTAGCTTTCCTACAATGAACGTCTCTGAGATCAAAGATTAATTAAGTATCCTGCTACAGTGCCACATGATTGAGTTTCATTTCCTATACAAATAATATTCCATGTTAATTTTCTAGTTTTCTGAAGGACCAAAATAACCACCAGGGAAACAGAAGCAGGAGCAGATAATTAGATGAGACATTTGAGATAGAAAATCTTCTGGATAACTGGGAATAGAAGACTGACTCTGTAGTGTCTGTGTACAGAAGGAAGCAGCAGTAATATTATACATACTAGAAGGTATTAGCAAAATAAATACTTGGAATAGGTTAAAAACAAGCTGTGTGTTTTGAATTAGTTCTTTAAGATTGAGGATGTAAATGTGAGAAAGAGAGCAGTAATATTCTACTGTGCTGGAGTTTTAACAAGATGGGTGAATTTTATACAGGTAGGTTGAATGTGCTAAATGTCAATTAAAGTCCGTGAAGAAATATGGAAGACTTCAGTAAAGACCTGTGGTTTTTAAAGGCATGGACCCAAAGCCAGACAGGGGGATGAGATACAAAAGTAGGTGAGATGTAAGTAGACTTTGGAGGTGATTTGACTATTCTGTTCTGAATCACACTTTGGTCTTCTGTCATGGTGGAAATAATTAGAGGAAGCCTCCCTGAATGAGGGAGGTGGAGTCCGTTGAAACTGTTGGTCTAAAAATGACCTGTGGAGATCAGGAATTAAAACAGGATGGGGCTGTGTCTTCATGTTGGGTTTGGCGTGAGCTTCCACCACTATCTCTGTATTCCTGGATCTTTGCTTTTACATGCTCCCTCCCTAATGTGAGCGAGCTGGCAGCTCATTCACCGTAAGGTATGTCCTTCCCATTTCTAATTATCATAGCACTGCCTATTTCTTCTCCTTCCTTGGCTGTGAAAGGCTTTTCTGTATATTAATAAAACTGTAGTGACATTGGAGTCTTCAAAAATCACCTGTAAGGAGCCTATCACTAGTTTTGGTTGGTGATCCTGTCAGCATTGCAGAGGCAAGCAAGGCCTCTGCCCCATGGTTCCATCTCCGTTGTGTGTCCACAGGTAACGAGTATGCACTCAAGAGACAAAATATGCACGTAAGGGAAAACTGTCCCTGCAGTCATTATACATACTCCAGATCAAGCCATCATCTCTCCTGTCACGCTCCTGACCATGCAGGTCTGTGTTGAGATAAGCGGCTTGTAGTTGTGTTTTATTCGTGCACAGCAATAATCCTTGTAAGAGAAAATGTTAATTCAGAATCCAGCCCTAATTGATGTAAGTCTTACAGGCTAACCATAGTGCTATCTTAGGTGGTAGTGCTGTGGCTGCCTCCTTGTATATGCAAAACATAAGAGCTTTGCTTGTGTAAGGTGGGGTGAATGCAACTTTGTGTTGCATAAATAGAAAGTTAGTGCTCCTGTAGTTCAATGGTAATGCTCTCCTTGAGGAGTCACAGTAATGGATGGTGCACGCTCCTACTTGGTCACCATGCAAATTGGAACAGGTTCATGTCTAAGCCTTTCTTAACAGTCTGAAATGTGTCCAGTTACACTGACAGCCCTGAGGTTATCTTCAGGACAGCAACAAGAAAGGATGCTAAACTTCAGACCGTCTACTTGCTTGACTAAAATTCCTCAGATATAGCTAACAGCTGTTGTCAGAGACTAAATACTAAAGGAAAGTGAAACTAAATGGGAGTGTTTTTGCGTAATCCAAGCATACTTGGTGTTCCCTTATCTCGACATCAAGATACGATGCACTATTTCCATTCTCCTTTTGGTGTTCTCAAAGTTGGACCAAGCTCCATCTAAATGGTAAGCATTCCGCTGCTGACTGCCTGCACGGAGGAAGTGTGGGGTGCTTCCCCTCCTTCCACACAGGTGAGCGTGTACTTTTTCTTCTCAGTTCCATGTGAACTTCCCCCAAATAATTAAACATTTTAGAGGCTGAATTTTTACTCCACTGCATCTTGTCAAAGTTTGGACATTGTGCAGAGCTGAATAGTGTGAGTATGAGGTACTGGCAGGTAAGAATGGGGAGTGTTTGTGCAGATGTAAACAACTGCACAGAGCAGTGAAAGTCTGGGTGAGGTTGCAGATGTCCTTTTTGGTGCTAATGAAGACGTTGGATTGGATTGGCACTTGAACATCCAACATCTTTGCGTTCATGCTTTTTATGCTTTGCACGTTTCTGAGCACAGTCATTCATTAATCTTCTTGTATTGCCTCATTTTTTGCCTTCTGATGAATCTCTGATATGACAAATCACTGGTGACAATCCGAGACATTTTTAAGAAGTAAGCACTATTTAATGGTTCTCACTTGATACTCAAAGGACTCCTGGTGCTCTGTTAAGAAGTCATTAGGAGCTGGTGATGCAAATAATAGCCCCAGCCAAAATATGTGCAGTGTATGCAGTAAGAAGAGTTGAATTGCTCTCTGTAGATCTGCTGCTCATCCAGTTTGCCAGCCCTGGGGTGAGAGATATGTCCCTCATGGTTTTCTGTGCCTGTGCATTTTCTTCCCCTGGATTTTATGCCTCCTTTTAATTTTCTTCAGATTTTGCCCACAGCTTGTTGATTTTTAAGCAAAAAGAGCATACTGCTTCAAATCCGGTGCCATCTGTCATTGTGTGCTTTATTTTGCCGTGAATTCCTCTGGAAGGCTTTGTCTGCAGTTGGAAAGATGCTTTAATTTTGCTATCTGAACATCAAATTCCTGGTGGGGGTTTCAGTCGCTCAGGTGTCAGGTATAGTCTTGACTTTCTTGTGCCCCTCATCTTCAGCTAAAGGAGACTGAAGGAGATGGTGGTGCTGCTCCATGGAACTTGTGCAGAGGGAGTGATTCAGGAGTTTTTCATACCGACTTTACAACTGGAAGGAGGTTTATACAAAGCTGAGCCTGTGTTTTATTTTTTGATCTTTTAATTGACATAACAGATTGCTGTTGACACAACTCATAGTATGCTGAGCAGTAATGAATTGCACAGAGCTGTAAAGGATGTCTTTGAAAACAACAGCTTTGGTGGAAGAAAAGTTAATGTCTTATTTCAATTAAAGCAAACGTTTACATGTGAGGAAAAATGGCCAGATCCATTTTACAATGATATTAAAAGACATTAGGGTGTCAGTAAAATAAACAAGGAAGGGTAGCAATGTATTTATCCAGCAGAAACACAGCTAAAGACGTCAAAAGCTGTATAAGATGAAAATGTGTGCAATGAGGATTTCCATTCTGGTTTATATGATTGATTTATTAATCTCACTATTACTGAGGGTGGTGTTCTTTAAATATCGTATGGTACATCAGGCTTTTGATCTTATCTTTCCTTCTTCTGGATTTGAGCAATATGCAAAAATGTATCCTGTTTTCATCATTCAGTGTGTGATTTCATCTCTCATATCTCAGTAGAACTGATGGAGAGTCATATCCAACAGGTTAGAAAGTTGAAATCTGCTCAGAAGCTTCAGGGTCTCACCCTACATCCAGTGTTTGCTTGCTTGCCTATCCTGATACTGAAATGAAGGGATTTAAAGTAGGTTTTGTCTGTCACAGAATTGGTTAACTTTTTTGTTCCCGAATCTTTCACTTGGCTTCTTTAACATTAGCAAATTTAATTATTAGCTTGCAGATTGCATCTAAGGCAGGAAAACACATTATACAACTGGAATGCACCAGTTGCGACAGACTTGCCTCTTTCAAGATGTGGTAGTAAATATGCCTGAAAGTGAAGTCTAATAATGACCAATTTATATATTTTAGGAGAAGCAGTAAGCAATGTGATGATCCAGGCTAGTCTGTCTTAGAATAGACTGTAAAACTTGAGCAGTTTCTGCTTTGGACCAAATGTGTGACTTCACACATATTTATTTTGGTTTTTAAGCAAAAAAAGCATAGTCACATTAATTGCAGTAACATTTAACACAACACAGTAGTTAGGCAAACCCCTTGTTTGTAGCTGTGGAAAAACTACTTTCCAGAAGAATTAGCAGTTACGAGCTTTGACGATGTTAGCAGCTGGTTTACACGGACTACAAGGTCACGTTCAATCTAATTGTTTTTAACATGACTCCTGAAGTCATGTTCTAAGACTGTCTAGGTTTCTAGTACAGTTGGGGGGTGGGAAGGAAATCTGTTTGTAGGAGAGCACTTTATACAGTGATGTATGTGAGCACAAGCAGTTGTGGACATGGTTTCTTGTGGCTTTTTTGTCGCTTTAGTTCAACCACAAATAGCTGTTCACAATGACTCCTACGCACAACAGCCACATTACATCTCCAGCTCCCTCCAGGAGTTTCTTACTTGCTGCTCCCAGCCCCGCTTGGGCTGCATGTTGTGCAGCTCTGCTCTGGGACCTCGGTGCAACAGCCCACCCATCTCGTTGCACTTCTAAACTAATTGACCAATTAGTTTAGAAGATATCAGAGTGGAATTAAGAGACGGCATAACTCTAATAAGGTCTGCTGCTTTGGAAAAGCTCAACATAACCCATCATTTATGCTGGTTTCACCAGCTGTGGATGGTACAGGCTGTGTGTGCATGAAGAGGAAGCTGTGAAGATCTGGGTTCTCATGGACCACGAGCATCTGTCCTGGGGTGGATAACAGGCTGCAGTTGAACAAGCTACTTGGAAATGAAAAGCTTTCCCATTCGCTATTGATTTTCATAAGATTTCAATGAATATTTAATGAATCCCCACTCTCAAAGGGAAAATACCTAGGGAGGATACCTAGACATTTTATGCATCTGTAGAAGGGAAGTAAGGTCATTTATAAGAGGGGCTTCTGAATTAAGCACTAAACCAGTCATGCAGTGACTGGATTGTGGCTGTCTGCAAATTGCACATGCTGGCATAAACGCCAAATCCTATGGCATTTGTTGGTGTGAATATTTCTGAAGTCATAAGAATTTTCATTACATCTCAGCACTATTAGAAAAGATTCCTTTTGTATATTTAAGGTATTTTTCAGCCACCTTAAAATAAATGACTAAAGTGGTACGAATCGGGCATCTATCTGAAATTTCTTATTTGATTTGTAGGCAGCTGCTGCTTCCTCTCTTGGGACAACTGAAGCTTTGCTTCCCTCCAACAAAATGTAGGAGGGCTTTCCTCACTGGAGGAGGTGAAAGGAGACCTGGGCTATGGGCTGAATAGTCCCAAAGGAGGAAGCCACCATGCCTGGAGAGAAACTCATCCCTGTCTTGTGGCCCATTAGCCACGAGCTCTCCTTGCCACCACCTCTGCCTGCCACCTAGGCAATAGCTGGGCATTTACCACTCCTGTTACCAGAGTGTGAGTAGTGGTGTTGGTAGACACAGGCGAATAATTTCCTTACGTAAAGAGCAGCTTTTCTTGATATGAGACATGAGAGATATTTCACCGTTCACAACTCCCTGGCAATGTAGTCATGAGCCTAGTGAGAATCCTGTGTCTAAACCTGGATACAGTAGGTCCAGATAAATGCCCCAAGCAGGTCCTGGAATCCCAGCACTTCCCTCTTCCAGTGCAATAAGCAACGATTCTCTACCTTGTTTTTTCAGAGCTAGAGCTCCTTAAGACAGATGCTATGTCAGTCATGGGCATTTAAAGTGCTCAATCCAGCCCATGCTCAGCAGGTCCTTGATATAATTTTGGAGTACAATTGCCTGATTATTACATCTTATGGAGAAAATAGTACATGATTAGGCCATTAAAATGTTGTGTGCTGAGAAACTGGATGAAGACTGCACTGACAATTCAAGTTCTTCCTGTCTCTGGAGATCACAGATTTCCGAAGTTTAGTGAAGATTTTACTTTATGAATCTGTGTAGACCGTCATGCCAATGGTATTTTGAGGTTGTATTGGAAGGACAAATAGCCGCTGTCAGAGCCAAGAGAGTGGAAAGCAGCAGCACAATGCAACTACCTGCTGTATGTACCTGACAGCAGAGAGGTGTTAATGAGCTGCTTTGCCACTTGCCAAACAGCAAAGCGGTGTTCAGGCCAAAATGTGTAAATGTGAGGAACTCTTCTAACCTTGTAACCCTACCAGCCAGACAAGGCTGTTCTGCCTAGCCTCTTCTTGCCTGCTTTTAATTTATGTCTCTTGATTTTGTAATTAGCTCATCACATTCATTTTTCAGCCAATGTGTGATGTGTCCCTGCCCATGGCAGGGGGGTTGGAACTAGATGATCTTAAGGTCCTTTCCAACCCTAACTATTCTATGATTCTATGATCCTCTGTACTCGTTTTCAGCCTTCATCCTTGGTCATTCTTTGAGTTGTCAGCAGGGTGATCAGAACTCTGATAGTGTGCTATGGAAGCACCACAGCTTTTCATATAAAACTGTAGTTTTCCTCCCTTTTTTTTCCTCTTCTTTTCTGTAACCTTGGTCTTGGAAATAGCTGAATCCCTTGAGCAAACGCTTCCCAAAAAAGATCCTATTAGTCAGACAGCTAACATCAGGAATGTTGAGCCTGAATTGTTCGAAATTATCCTGAAGCCGAGTATTACAATGGAAAATGTTAAGTAGCCTCCACATAAATGTGGCTACTTGTGCTACCATTAATAACCTCAGCCTTGTAGAGAATGTTCTTGTGCTAGCTAAATTAGATTAATGAGTAAATTTTCTCCATCTTTAATGTCTATGAGATTTAAGACTTTTGGACTTAAGGCTGCTGCCACTAAAGCTTATGGTAAAACTGTTGGATTCTGTGTGAACATGGACTTTACAGGAATGATGTTTGAATTTTGCACTGTTGAAACCTGTGAGCATTAAGAATACAAGGATACAGACATTACAATGCAAAACTAAAGATATCAGCTTTCAGACCAGACTTAAGTGTGAACATTGTGTGGCATTTCAGTCAGTTTTAACATTAGCTTGTAAAAACCTTTAAGAACATAGGAGTCTCCATTGTTCCTGGTAAAATTACATTTTTAATATTGTATGGAAAAAAAAGTGTGATGAAGGGTTCAATTCCATTTTTCTGAATGCTTCATATATCTGGAGAATTACAACTCTCGGGAGAGCATAATATAATATCTAGAGTCATATTGGTATTTAATGTTTTATCATTGTAGTTCTGCTTGCAGCCTCTGCACCTTATTCCATCACCCTCAGACATGCTGTGGTATTATTCAGATTTAAATAGCTTTTACCACTCTCTGGCAAGAAAGCCATTCCAGGAATATTGCCTGCACTGCTTGCTAAAAAACCTGGTAATTCAAGCTGCTGCCCTTTTCAACTGGTGATTGCTGCCACTATTAAATAGGAGGTAAACAAGCAGCATCCCAGGGTCTCAGGTGGCACATTGTCACTTAGGCATAATAATACATGCTCTGCTCCTAAGTACAGGTGAGACATTTAGAGATTTAAAATATTGAGCTGTTTTGTCCTGTGTTTTGAATGCGCGAGGCAATTTTTTGTCCCCATGAAAGTCTGGAATACCTTCAGTGCTGTTTCATATTGGTTTTGAGTTCCCAGAGGGGGTTTTTTCAAAGATAAGTACTGCTGTGCAAGAGCACGGGACAGAGCAGAGCTGGCTTTGGGAGAAAGCAGTTCTCTTCACCTGAGAGAACTCTCCTCCTGGCCTGCTGCGATATCCCAACTAGGTGGAGTATTTTTGCAATGCTCTGCCATGCACAGTACATAGCTTTCATTCTGAGAGCCCTGCAGGGAGAATACGCTGTACCTGTGAGCTGAGCCACTCTCTGCTTCGTTCCCCACAACGTGCTGGGGAACAGACAGGGAGGTGAGAGCATTCTGTATGACCAGGGTGGGAAGTCTGTGCTGCCTCCTCCCCAGTTTGAAAGCAAGAGGTGACGGTGACTGAAGTTCAGGGTTTTACTGACCGTTCCTGGAGAGCAGGAGCCTGTTCATGTGCAGGGACAGGATTAACATCTGACTCCCAAAATACAGACTATCCACCAGCTTGTATCCACCAGACAGAACCCACAGCGAGCGCTCTTATTTTACCACCTTGCAAAGTGATCAGATCAGCTACAAATGAGCTCTCTCTTTTGGATTGCTCTGCTGAGCTACTAAAAGGGAGAACATCTCTGAAACTTGTTGTGGCTGATTTAAATAGCAGCAGCATCATCTTCGTGTGTGGGGCTGTAATTGTGCACGTCCCATTAGTGCTAATGGAGTAACGCACCTGAAGTCCTGTGCAGGGAGATGAGACTATAAATCTGGGGTTACAACCTCATTAAAGTTGTTTATTTCATGTGTAATAGCCCTTTTGCCACCAGGATGCCTTAATTCATTACTTTATTTGTCCCTTCGAATGAAGTCCCCTCATCTCAAGACATAACTGCCTCTTCTGTGCTGTGCCCCGAGATGACCACTCATACTTTTCTCCATCTCTATTGCTCAGCATGGCAAAAAAAAAAAGCCAGGACACATCTCCTGAGAGCTATTGGGTCTCTGATACAGAGAATCTATGTTATTTCTTTGTCTTTTAGGCCTCACCAATTCTGTGAGGCCTAAAACCAATTGTTTTTCATTACAAGTGCTGGAAGGTGCTGCTAGGCAATGCTGTTTCTCAGCACAATTTTGCTTTTGGAAATCCAGCTGTACTCCACACTTCCCTACGGGCAGTGAGCACAGAGTGCAATGGGAGCAGCATGCAGCAGCAGCTGGACTCATGCTGGAAAAGGTGCATGTGCTCATCGAGGAGTGAGCTACTGTGGCCCATGAGGCCTGGGGTAAAGGCTCTTAAATCAAAGCAGGGGAGAAAGGGAAGGTGGGAAAGCCAGAGGAGGATTTGGGCTTGCAGAACCAAAGAGAGCTTGCTTTCTGGAAGAACAATTGCAGCAGCTCATGGGATAAAGAGATGGGTTTCCCCAAGTGTCAGAAGTGGGCTCAGGTGAGGCCATCTATAAAAAAGGGTGATTTATGAAGAGATGGAGTGTGCTGATGGCAAGCAGCCCATGAGGACCACCGGGCAGAGGAGATGTCTGCTCCAGTCCCCCAGGAGGAGAAACTTCTGACAAGAAGGTACCTTGCTTCCTGTGCCCGTCTTAGGAAGATGGATGCCTTTGTCTCCTGCTGTCTTGTGTTCTTATCAGCTGTTACCCTGTTTGGCTCTGAAGCGTGGTATATGCAGGAATAATAGGGCTTTTTCTAACCTGTCACAAAAAGACAAAAGTTATTCTAATGGCCTTTGTTTTAAACTTCTTATTTTTTTCAGCGAGAATGATTTGGTTCATAGTGGCCATGAAGAGCTTTGCCATCTCCTAGCCAAGACTTTCTACAGCTGTTCATAAGTTGAGTGCTTATCATAGGTTATCTTAAAAACACTGGTTTGCCAAAGACATGAAGTCTGAACTCTCTAAAGGGGGTATAAGAAGTTTAATGGTTATTTGAGAATATTGGTCTTTGCTGGCATGGAAGGGTTGAAAATCCTGCTTTAGGCCTATGTTTCTCGATTCGGATTTCCATGTGTTGTGCTTTTGGCAGGCGGACATTGAGGTTACCAGGAGGGCTGTGGGAAGCAAGTGCCTGCGCTGCAGCCAGCCCGGTATGCTGGGGCCAGCTTGGAAACAGGTGATGTTTCACAAACAGAGGTAGGAAGATGATCATTAACAGGATATTCGAAAGGTGGATCATGTAGGAAAGTCTTTGTTGGGGAGAGGAAAGAGGAGCAATTAGGAAGACACAAAGCTATTTCCCTGCCCTAGCAAACTAGCTGGCTTGAAGAAATGCCCATGTGTGAGGAAGACATTAAAGACAGATGCAAACGTGGATTTTCCCATTACTGAGTGAGAAGAGTGCTGCATGGAGGAAGCTGAAGCAAGGTAGAAAAATCATGAAAGTGAGCAGACTGGAGCCAACAATGAGCAGTGCGCTGCAAGCAGTGGGACAGTCGTGGTGAGCTGGGAAGAGAAAGTAGAGATTTGAGTAGAGGCGATGCTAAATGGAAACAAAATTGGCAGAATAGGAACCTTTCTCAGGTGTTAGTTATTCTCAGGTATTAGTTCACAGATGAACCTTTCTTCTGGAGAACTGGAGTGTGTCCTTGCAAGTTAGGTCCGCAAAACCACATCCCAACCCCTTCACCAAGGATCCTGTCCTCATTGCACTGTCCTGTGTTGTCCTGTGATTGCAGTTTCTGTTCATGTGTGTCTCTCTTTAGGAATAAACTTTAACTTTAATAAGCATTGCAGAGCTTCCACTTCGCTTTTGCATTCAGTTTTCACTATGCAGCTCTCTGAGCTAATTCACAAGGGTAGTTATCATGGTTTGAAACACCTCATTTGGAGATGGATCCAGACGAGACAGCAGCAAATATAGAACTCCATGTTGTGCATCAAAATAATAACCAAAATAGAACTTCTTTAACTTGTTCTTTCCATTTCCATTTTATTTTCTTACTCATTTAAGCGAATAATTCAGATACAGGTTGCCCCCAAGCACCTGCTTCACCCGAGGCTGCATGGTACCCTGGACAACTGGACCCACCAAAGCCACCTTAGAGGTGTTTTGAATTCATTTAAAGACTCGGTAACTTGAGGCAGCTCTGAGGTTTCAGGTGTACTGCATGTTTTTGTCTGCTCCACCGTATGGAGCAGCTATGGCTGCCACAGGCACGTATTCAAGCTATGGCACTGCAAACACAGCCAGTATCCAGGTGCAGCTCTCCCCCTCCATAACCGAGACCATCATTTCTCAGCCATCCCTTGGTGCCCTGCAGGCAGCTGAGCCTGGCCTTGCATTCAATGTGTGGAAGCTGAGCGAGAGAGTGAGGACCCTTCAGTTGAGGACCCTTCAGTGAAACTGCTGGCTATACCCCTTTCATGATAATCACAGAGGTTTATCTATAAAAAGAAACAAATTCAGACACCGTCAGTCTGTACCAACATTTTGTTCTTCTGCACTGACTTGGTTTGTTGTTCCAGAGCTGTGCCAGTTTTTGTTGTTTTCCAGGGGTTTTTATTTTTGACCAAATCAGCACAAAGTAGTAGTGGCAGTAAAAATCGGGCCATTTTATTTTAACATCTGGCTCTGAGCCATGTTCGACATTGGCAGGAATACACAAAGGGATTCTGTTGTCTCCCTGTGAAAAGAGATTTTATGTTTTCCTGGACACTTAGGTGTGTGCTGTGCTCACAGAAAGTGCATCCCACATCCCACAGTTCCTCTCGAAACTTTCCTAATCATGGGCCGGGCAGGATAAATGTTTGGCAATCGACTTGGCAGGGAAGCACTATCAGGAGCCACCACCCAGGGAGCATCCCACCACCTACTGCTCGACCAGATCCAGCAGTACTGGTACCACCAGGATCCAGCCTACCATGCCACCCGGGTTGCTGGTTGCTGGCCTGCGCAAGCCCTTTGATGAGGCCACACAAGCTGGCTTTCATCTAAAGGCTACCGCCTGCAAAGGACTTTTGAGTATCACTCACCCACGGTGCGATTCATCTCAGCTGGCTTCCGCTGCCTGCGTTGGACCTGATCTTCTGGGCACCTCTCAGTGAAGCGTGTCAGGAGACAGCAGCTATTTTAGATGAGATGTTTGAGCTGAGACTGCAGAGAAGGCACAGGGTTACCTGCTCAGGTGCACACAGTCAGATGAACATAGCCTCTGGTACCTCCAGCGAGAACACATTAGGATTAAGGGTCCCACCTTGTTTGTCCTGGCTCATCCATATCTTCTGAATGCCCTTTATATGTAGCTCATAGAATCATAGAATGGTTTGGAGTGGAAAGGACCTTAAAGTATCGTCTAGTTCCAACTTGCTGCTATGTGCAGCGTCACCTTCCACTAGACCAGATTTCTCCAAGCCCCGTCCAACCTGGGCTTGAACACTGCCAGGGATGAGGCATCCACAGCTCCTCTGGGCAACCTGTTCCAGTACCTCACCACCCTCACACCAAAGAACTTCTTCCTCATATCTAAGCTAACTCTCCCCTACCTACCCTCTTTCAGTTTAAAGCCATTTGTCCTTGACCTATCCCCACATGCCCTTGTAAAAAGTCTCTCTCCAGATTTCTTATAGCCCCGCTTTAGGCACTGGAGGCTGCTCTAAAGTCTCCCTGGCGCCTTCTCCAGGCTGAACAATCCCACCTTTCTCATCCTGTTTTCATACTTAGGTGCTCCAGCCTCTGATCATCTTCGCGACCACCTCTGGACTCGCTCCAATAGGTCCATGTCTTTCTTACACTGGGGGCCCTGGAGCTGAACACAATACTCCAAGTGGGGTCTAGAGCCAAGTAGAGGGGCAGGATCACCTCCTTCAACCTGCTGGTCAGGTACGTGCCTGTCTGAGACAGTCATGTTGGTTACATGCAGTGTATCATGTTGCCCGCTTTGTCGATATTTTTGTATAGCTACAAATATTTCACATCAAGTTTTATTAAGTGAGACCCACATACTTCTTCCAGCTGTGATTGTGCGGTCTGTTCCTACATAGCTGTTCACCCCGCCCTTGCTCAGCAACACTTCACAGTCATGCTGTGGTGCAGATGAAGAATTTGGGTTTGAAGTTAGCAATCTGATTCCCATTAAAGCTGTATGGAAATTTGCCACACACCTGCCTAGGAAGCTGGAACAAATAATTTAGCGCTGCACAGTGATACCTAATGGTAAACAGATAACTTGAATAACCTTGTACTGGGTTAAACTCCTTAGTGCTCTGTCCTTTCAGGACAAGAGAAAAGGAAAAAAACTCAAGACAGACATGGAGAGGTTAGAAAGGGCTGTGAACTTTCTCTCTCTTGGAATGTGCTTTCAGCCCTTCTGAAAGGAAGGAACTGACATCTGGTACATCTGAGGAATGCAGCGAGGAGAGCAAACGCTGAGACCCAGTGTTGCTTGCTAGGGATAGCAGCAATGAGAACACAGCCGAGTTAATTGCTACATGTTAATAACCATACAAGGCAAAAAAAGAGCATATAAATCTTTGTGTCTGACTCCCATTTTGAGAAATACCTTTGGTCTTCAGGACCAAGTGTCGTAAGTAGAATTTAGACTCTTAATTGCATAGGTCAATTTTGCAGGTAAGGCCACCTTCATTACATACATCTATTAACCATCAACTGTGGGAGCAACTCTTCTACAAGCAGCACTGATTTGCTCTCTCTTGGATGCAGCTACAGAAAGTTAGGTATGCAGGAGCTGTGGGAAGAAGCTTCTAGGTTTAGGTCCTGTGCTGCTTAGGAAGTCAGTTAGTTGTACTGGTTTCCTAGTGCTTTCTCACTTTTTTTGCTATCTACATGCTTATGGACACCTGGTGATTGATATCTGGAATTAGAGCATCATTGATCTAACTGGTGTTGTTTCATTTCAAATTTTATTGCTCTGAAACGCTGGGCATCTTGCATGAGAGGAGAATGTTTTTCTTTTGGAGTTCACAAGCTAATCCATGAGAAAATATTCTTAACAAATAGTGGTTTACATTTAAAAAAACCCTTGATTTGCATAAAATCATATCCTTTTGTCTGCAAGATCTTTTAAGTATCATTGTTCCTTACTCTTAAAAATGAAATAATTCCTTCCTCCAGACTGCTGGTGATCTGTAAGTTACATTGGAGACAACACATCCAACTCAGCAAGGATGATGCACTAACTCCAATACATGGTGCAGCCTGTTTAAAAAAAAGCTAATCTAATCTTCCTAAATATATGCACAGATTAAGAATGCAGAAACTTTAACAACTGGCTCTGGGCTCATGACAGCTCTCTCCCTCCTGCCCTCTTGCCAAGAGGGCAACTACAACTGCACCCAGCACACAGCGGATTTCTTCTGCTCTTTCTCACCAAACCCTAGACCGTATCAGCTGCATAGAGATACCTGTTAATCCTCTTCAATTCTTCTACCTACAGAATTGCCATTGCAGGCCTGATCTTGGATAGGGGAGGGGAAATAAATCTTGCATGGCATCAGGTATGCCAACCCAAGCTGAAAAGGTACCTTGTTGCAGACCTGTTTGCCCTACCCCGGTGGTGGGCTCCCATCCCCACGGTGCTGCTCCACGTCGCTTGCAGGGAGCAACCCGCTGGGAGGAAGAATATACTGTAGCTCCGAACACAGCCCTGCTTTCAAAGCAAGCAGGAGAATAACTGTAGCTGCAGACAGGGAGAAGAATTGCTGCACAGGAAGGTGTCATTCTCATACTGTCGCTTTGCAGCGTAGTAAATTCTGGGCCGATGTAAATAATATCAGTGAATTAAACAGAAGTGGTTTCTACTATTACGTAGTTATTGTAATTATTTCCAAGTTGTATGGCAAAGAGATTTTTCCGGCATGTCTGTGCTCAGAGGGAAACTGTAGGTAGGTCTGTGTGCTCCATTTCAGCATTTAATCTTGGGACAAGTAGGTTAACAAGTAGTCTCTCAATGACATTACAGTATATTGTGTTTACGATGTCAAACTAAGGCCATTCTGATTTTTTGACTTCTATAAAACACCCCATATACTGTACTAGGAAATAGTCACTTTTTTACATATGATGTGCCAGGTTGGTATAGTGAGACAGTTTTGGTACATTTCTAAAGAAACTAGACTTCTGGGATTTTTTATTTCATTCCGCCCAATGCAATCTGATCTACTGCTGGTCCCATGTGAAGTCAGTTTATGTACCTTTGGCCACACAACCCCACATGATTACTAGTTGACTTTCTTGGCTCTTAGAGAAACTGACAGGCAATTTTTTGATGTTAGCTCCAAACAAGGGAGCTTGCTGGTCCTGGTTCTGTACACAAATGGTGAGGAAAAAAACCCACCTCTTTTCTTTAAATGTAAGGTAACTAAATAATATCCCTGAACAACATTTTTATTCTGAGTAATTATAAGATGCTGGTTTCTCTACTGGGGAGAAACAACATTCTCATAGCCCTAAATGGAGACTGGAACAGATCTTGAAACAGAAAAATTTGCTTTACTAATAAAATCTATCAGTCAGCTAAACATGTATAACCCGTAACTCCTAACAGGTCATGCTAACTGCTCACTGGAAGGTGATGGGGTCTGTAGTACCTGAAAATATTTTTGTATGTTATTATTTCTCAATCTTTGTTTTCATTTGGTGATGTTGGGATGCGAGATTTATAAGTGATGGGGTCCTTTCACCTTTTATTTAACTACTGGATGAGCTGCATGCCTCTGGTAGCAGCTATGGTTTATCTCCATCGTACTGGAGACCCTTCAGGGTCAAGCATTTTTTGTCCTGCCCCCAGGCAGGGGACCATGGGTGGGTTGCAGGTGTGAAGCTGAAGTCACAACTCTGTCTTATTTCATAGGAGCCAAATGAGCATTTCTCAATCTTTTAAAATCAAAGGACCTCCGAGTCCTTTTTGATCTGAGCACCAGCAGCCTGGGAGCGATCGGTGCCTGTAGGCAGGTGCTGACAGAAGCTCCTGCCAAACGTGTGGGATAGCGTGTGTGTGTTTTGGTCTGGTTTCTTAATTATATTTCTGCAATCATTTCATGGACCACCTTCTGATGCCTTGTGGATTGTGAGTTGCCCATGGGCCCCATAGAGCAATGCTGAGCTGGGTGACTATTGCTTATGAACTTAGGCTGCACCGGAGGCATTATAGATGAAGGATTTATGTGCTGTTACATATCTTCCCCGAAATAATCACCTCTGTCTCAAGTACATTGATACTGATAAGTGACTGAGGCACAATCTGTGCTCCTATCTAGTCCTACATGCCTTGTTTTGAAATTATCCACCTTCATTGGTTTCCTCATATAGGCTTAAGTTTAGCAATTATTTCTTTGCAATGATCTACATTAATTCAGACGTTGCATCCAAGGATTTAATCATAGAATCATAGAATCATAGAATCGTAAGGGTTGGAAAGGACCTTAAGATCATCTAGTTCCAACCCCCCTGCCATGGGCAGGGACACCTTGCCCTAAACCATGTGGCTCAAGGCTCTGTCCAACCTGGCCTTGAACACCGCCAGGGATGGAGCATCCACAACCTCCCTGGGCAACCCATTCCAGTGCTTCACCACCCTCACTGTAAAGAACTTCTTCCTTATATCTAATCTAAACTTCCCCTGTTTAAGTTTGAACCCATTACCCCTTGTCCTACCACTACAGTCCCTAAGGAAGAGTCCCTCCCCAGCATCCTTGTAGACCCCCTTCAGATACTGGAAGGCTGCTATGAGGTCACCACGCAGCCTTCTCTTCTCCAGGCTGAACAGCCCCAACTTTCTCAGCCTGTCTTCATATGGGAGGTGCTCCAGCCCTCTTATCATCCTCGTGGCCCTCCTCTGGACTCGCTCCAACAGCTCCATGTCCTTTTTATGTTGAGGACACCAGAACTGTACGCAGTACTCCAAGTGAGGTCTCACAAGAGCAGAGTAGAGGGGCAGGATCACCTCCTTTGACCTGCTGGTCACGCTTCTTTTGATGCAGCCCAGGACACGGTTGGCTTTCTGGGCTGCAAGCGCACACTGCCGGCTCATGTTAAGCTTCTCGTCAACCAACACCCCCAAGTCCTTTTCTGCAGGGCTGCTCTGAATCTCTTCTCTGCCCAGTCTGTAGCAGTGCCTGGGGTTGCCCCGACCCAGATGTAGGACCTTGCACTTGCCTTGGTTAAACTTCATAAGGTTGGCACTGGCCCACCTCACAAGCGTGTCAAGGTCCCTCTGGATGGCATCCCTTCCCTTCAGCGTATCAACCGAACCACACAGCTTGGTGTCGTCGGCAAACTTGCTGAGGGCGCACTCAATCCCACTGTCCATGTCATCGACAAAGATGTTGAACAGGACCGGTCCCAACACCGATCCCTGAGGGACACCACTCGTTACAGGTTTCCAACTGGACATCGAGCCATTTACCACAACTCTTTGCGTGCAGCCATCGAGCCAGTTTTTTATCCACCGAGTGGTCCATCTATCAAATTGATGTCTCTCCAATTTAGAGACAAGGATGTCATGTGGGACAGTGTCGAATGCTTTGCACAAGTCCAGGTAGATGACATCAACTGCTCTGCCCCTGTCCATCAGTTCCGTGGCTCCATCATAGAAGGCCACCAAATTGGTCAGGCAGGATTTCCCCTTAGTGAAGCCATGTTGGCTGTCACCAACCACCTCGTTGTTTTTCATGTGCCTTAGCATGTTTTCCAGGAGAAACTGTTCCAAGATTTTGCCAGGCACAGAGGTGAGGCTGACTGGTCTGTAGTTCCCCGGGTCTTCCACCTTCCCCTTCTTGAAAATGGGGGTTATATTACCCTTCTTCCAGTCATCGGGAACTTCACCTGACTGCCAGGATTTTTCGAATATGATGGACAGTGGCTTAGCAACTTCATTCGCCAGCTCCTTCAGGACCCGTGGATGGATTTCATCAGGTCCCATGGACTTGTGCACGTTCAGGTTCTTAAGATGGTCTCGAACCTGATCCAGATGGTCTCGAACCTGATCCTCTCCTACAGAGAGTCTAATGTGTGCATTTCAGGTGAAACATTAGAAACCTTCCAGCCTCTGTAATAATAATTTCTGTATTAAATGAAGGAATTTTTTAATTTAACATTGAAAAAAATACACTTAAGTAATATGGGCCAACTTCAAAGTGCCTGCAGACAGGAAATTGGAAGGTGGATTCTCTCTTTTTAGCCCATCTGAACATAAAGTTTCACAGGAGCTGGACTTCGAGGCCAACTCAGTGTGGTCTTGGTTTGCTGAGCTTGCTGCTTCACAGGGAACACAAAGTCCTTCCTGGGGATGAATGAAACTCTGGCAGGAGACTGGCGTGAGCTGTGTGCTGCCCTGTACCCACCTTGGCTGGGGTCCTGATGGGGGACAGTTTTAGTGCTGTGTCAAAGCAAAGCCTGTGGACATTGGAGTCAGTAGGTGTTAGTTGGTAGCCACCGGCTTAAGCTGAAAATCATCTCTTCCCCTGAGGAGGAGTTGACAGATGCACTGGGACTCTGGCAGGAGAATGCATGGCTGAGGCAGAGAGTGGAAAGTGCCTGATTTACATCACTGCATTAACTGCCATTAATCCCTGTGACCGAGGCTTCGGGTAAACACTAAGAAAAAGCTGGTCTTGCCTCAAAACGAGATTGTGTACTGGTGTTTAATGCACAGTTTTTGACTACAGGCTGAGACCTGGTGGTCTTGTAGCAATGGTGGGTTCCCGCTCCCTGCATCCACCTACATGTGGGGCACTTGCCAGAGCAACAGAGGGTGAAGGTAGCCCAGGAAAGGCAGGTAATGATAAGGCGATAATGATAAGGAAAAGGTAAATCAATTATTATGTGTGAAAAGGTTAATAAGCAGGCAGGTCACAGCTTAGCAGCTGGGCTTTCAATCTGCTTGGCCAGGCCAAGCTTTTCGGGAGTGGCTGATAGGCTGTACTACTTGATCTCTTGGGTACATACATCTCGTTCTGTGGGTAACCGGCTGAAGTGATAAATCTGGCTGTGCTGCAGTAGAGCTTAACCCTGCTTCTGAACAGCCACTGTAAAAACATTTGGGGCATGTGCTGCATTTTAAGCATTGATGTTGTGGCTGGTTTTGTTGCCGTTTCAAAACACTGGAAGAGACAAGGCAACAGGATAATATAGTTCTCCGGCTCTCTTTTGCTTGTTCCTAATCTAAAAGTGATTTTTTTTTTTTTAGTCATAAATAGCATTCTTTTCATTTTCTTTTAATTTTGTCTGCCGCTTTGGATGTCAGATCTCATTTATATACTCAGCGTAAACACACATTCCTTAAAATAGAGGGATCCTGCTATTTTGCCTCAGGCACTTTGCAGCCCATTCCTGGTTATAGCAACAGCAAATCTACTCGAAGAGCAATACCCGCACATGACCTGCAGCAGAGCTGGTGCAGGCAGCACTGGTCCTCTGTGCTGTCCTTACACCCTGCCTGTCTGTACCTAAGGAAAACTAAATCTTCCCTTACAGTTGAGCAGTTAGGACTTTTTTTGGCCAAAAGAGGGGATGGGGCAGGGAAGCTTCCTCACCTGCCCAGTAGGAACATGGGCTCTCCTGTAGTCAATTGGAAAAATGATGGTGCAGCAATTTTGTTGCATGGCTCTTGATATGGATTATTTTCTTTAAGCATCATTTCCTGTGAGTGCAGAAGAATCTCAGGTTTCATTTTGTATTAGAAGATGGTAATTTTCTAAGCAAGTAATGCTTTGAGTTTGTGGAAGAAAAGCTTGAGAGAAAAACTTTAAGGCTTAAAACCCAAAGGGTGAACAAGAAGAAACCCACAGGGTATTATTATTAAGACAAACAAACAAGCCAACCAGCTAACCAACCCAACAAACAGACGCTGTCTGGCCTGGTTTCTGAGCAGGGCTGGCAGTGGTGCGCACGTCTGTCTCTTGTACTGGCACTGTCAATACTCCCTCTGTTCCTCCTCCTCCTCCTCCTTGTCTTCTAATTTTGTGAATGATATTTTTATAACTGCCTTTTCTTGGATGTGTTTGGTGAAGGGAGAGATGAGGAGAAACACCATCATCCGATCCGCTCTGGGCTTGGTTGTGTTTCTCTGTGCATGCTTCTTGCTTGCTGGCCATGCTGCCTGCCTCCCTGATTGCCTCTGTTCTGGGTCAGCGGGTGTCAGTGGCTTGGGAGGGCGCCAGGCCCTCGTAAGGCTGCTCTGCCTGGTCAAGACACTTTTACACATATGCCTTACATCCAACTAATTGTCCTCTGCCCCGGCAGAGCTGACAGCCTGCAGACCTCCCAGGGTATCCACTTCCCTGCTCTGTGGCTTTCCTTCCATCATTTCCTATACCATGCCTCTCTCTTTCACTGCTAGAAGAGCTCAAGACTGAGTTGGAAATGGAGATACTGTGGCTTTATTAAGAGGATCTGGTATTGTTATTTACTTTCCTCATGGTTCCTATACTAATGGCTGTTGCAGCTCATGTTTTATTTCAGTCTGACATTTGACAATTCTTTTAAGAATAATGGATGTTTAATTTCAGACTTTGCCTGAAAATATCCACAAGGTCTGTCTGTCTATGTTTGAGTTGCCAAAACCAGTAGCCCCATAGAAGGGAGGCTGCTGCAGCTCCTTGTTCCACATACATATGTGCACAGCCTAAAAGTAACACCAAGTAAAGCAGATAGAAATACACAAACACAGATAGCACAAATGACCTAATCCCGTCCCCTTGTCTGGCTCAGCAGGACTGAGGTCCATTAGCAGGAATACATAGACGTACATATGTACAAGGAGGACCCATCCAGCAGCTGGGCTCAGACTGGATCCCAGCCTCCCCAGTTGCTGGCACCTGCACGTGAGGTCCCAAGACCGCAACCCCACTCCAGTTGCTGCACTCAAACCCCCTTGCACATACGCATGCACATAGAAGAGAGAGTCCCACACCCATAAAAGAGATAGAAATGGAGTTGTTTAAGAAGATAGGACAGACTGCTCTATGGTCAGACAAACAGATCGACCAGACACCTTTTTATGTGCAGCTGGCCCCTTTGATGCTCTTTTCCCTCTATTTTCCCATGTCTGTTCCTCCCCAAAATACATCAATCCCTCCCTTTCCCAGCCTTTGGTTCCTCCTCTAAACATCCCATAGTAAGTCTTGCACAACCCCAGCATGCTCTTGCCCTGCATCCCATAATGAGCACTGTCACCCCAGGGCAGGGACCCCTTAGTCTGTGCAGTACCCCAGAGAGCTGCCGCCATGGACTCACAGCACTGCATCTCACCCAACCCATGGGGCTGATGCTCACCTGGAACAGCCCTGCGTGCCTGGAAGAGGGTTTTGTGTCTCTGACCATGGCTTCCCCACTGCCTCTGTGCTATTTGGTGTGGGTGGGGTGAGCCTTTCACCATATGACTTTACAGGTCATTTTTGGAACAAGAAATTGTCCAGAAACACTAGAGTCAGCCATGACTAAGACATGTTCAGAAATGCCTGAGTGACTTAGCAGCCTTGTGTCCATCCGTGATACTTAGGAACATAAAACTCATAAAAAAACGATAGGTGTTTGCGGTCCCAAGTTGCTTCCAAACAGGGGGCAGAGGCTTTTCTCTGCAATATTTACTCCTGTTTTGACTGGTATTGTACAAGCCATAGATTTTGTAATATGGAAGCTGCTCCCCACGTAAGAATTTATGGTGAAACTGCAGCACGTAGAATCATAGAATGGTTAGAGTTGGAAAGGACCACATATTTTAAAAAGATAGAGAATTTGAGTCAAGACTTGGTAAATAATGGAAAATACATCACACCATTTAGAAACTTGTTCCAATAGCAACTTTGTTCTAACAGACAGTGATTTGTCAAAACCCACTGTCTAAAACCTGATTGAAATGGGTTGCACTGATTGACAGAGTTGTAGTCAACAACATTCAATGTAGAAATAAGAGGATATTTTCTTCCCTGCGTGCTTGTTAGATTAAAGAGCTCTCAAGGATCAGAAGAAGTGTCTCTGTCTAAGGAACAGAAGCATCTGTGAATAGTAGGGGTGTAATTTTCTACCTACCTCCAGTTACGCTCTCTTGTGATCCATCTGTCTGGGAAGCTAGCAGGAATTGTGTTTTATAATTACTGCTTGTTAAAAATATCATCTTTGTTGGAAGTTTAAAAAAGGAAATCTCAAAAGACCCTCAAAAATGAAAGCAAAGCTACCTTTAGAAAAAACTTTTAATGAGAAGAAGATTAAAAATGGGAACACTTTACACAAGGAATTGATTTGAAAGAAAAAAACAACCCCAAACAACTCATGTAAAGCATTTAAATGATAAAAGAAATGTGCATACTTATAAAAATGTTTTCTGTCAAGAAAATGCATTAAAATGTTTAGATGAAGATGTCTCAATGTAATTGTAGGATTGCATCCAGAGGTGTCCTTTGCCTATTCAGGTGCAAGAGTGAACTCCAAGTTTGACCTTCAAGGTAACAGCTGTGCTCAACTCTCTTCATCTGGGAGCAAAGCGGTGCATCTAATTGACAGGAAAGATGGATGTATTTGCTAATGGGATCTGGGTCTCCTTAAATAAATGCCTAATTTCCTCATAGAGCTGGATTTAGACAGGAAGAGTGGGTGCCTCACAATCCCAGTTTTCCCTTTGGCCAGGTGAGAAGGGACATGGCTACCCCACTTCCAATCTACATGCGTGGATTTCCCTCCCACAAGGCTGAGTTACATGTCTGGACCTAGGACCTGGAAGCTGTTGCTGGGCTCCTGCTATGGATATAGCCACGAGTCACGCTCTGAAGGTCTCTAAAGGCACTTCATTTCCATAATAAATATATCAGGAATTCGGAGAACCATTGCATTAAGCATTATAGGAGCCTTAATTATGTGGATTTGATCCCACCTGGATCAGTCTTCATCTCAGTGCCACTGGAAATGTTTAAGCAAGAAAGAGCATTATCAGGTAGCAGGGACTGAAAACTTTTAGTGATTGCAGCGGCACAACTCAGTATACATGCTGATTTAACATCAGAATTTGTCCTCTATTTATTGGTGAAATTATGGTATTTTGATACATATCCCATTCATTATCCTTGTTCTGATACCACCATTTACTTCTATGAAAACCTAGATGTCTCCAGCCCAGTTGAACTTCATGTGTTGATACTGTCTACTCTTCCCAGTTTATTCCTAGTTGCTTCCCATTTTTCTTTCTTGGTTCCTGGTCACCCAGATTAGAAATTGGTCATTGAGAGTTGCAGAATTACAGCATTTTTTGTGTGTCTTCTGTTACAGGAGCTGGCCCATCTATACCGATAACAGCCTGAGAGGCCACTTAAATCCAGCTGGACTTGCCTTTTCCTATGGTGTTAGATGCCAAAGACGCTCTCTGGGGTGAGCAAGCTCACTCTTCGTGTTCAGGCATATACAGACAGGCTGGCAGATGCTGGTCTGACCTACACTACACCAATACAGGGGTTTGGATTTATGCAACCAAAATGGGCAGACACGGAAGATAAATGACCAACCATGATCATGGACTAATTGCTGGTTTTAAACTAAGGCCATATAAGCCCCGATGTTGCATGTCTTCAGCATGGCACCTTCAATGAAGCCGTACCAATTTCTGTGGGCTGACGGTGTAGTTTAGTAACTGCATGGCTATTCCTTCCTCTGCAGATGGTCAACATGGGAGAGAGAAAGTGGGGTGGATTTTCGGACCGGAGTTCAAGTTGGTGTGTCAGCACTAGAAAGAATAACCTGAAGCCTGCATAGGCAGAGAAAGAGTTAAAAACCAGAATTCCACTTTGGACATTGAGGCAAATCATGACTTTTACTACATCCTTCTGCCCAGCAAGTATAGTAACAAACTGGGTGGATGAGGATCTCTCTCTGTTTGTAGAGGCTGAAAATTATGGTATTTGCACAGCAATAAACTGCTGGGGGAATAAAAACAGCTCTCAGATGTTTACTGCTGGCAAACAGGGGGATCCTGAAAAAAAGGATCACGTAAGGATTTATGTTTTGTGGTGGAGACACTGACAGTAAAATATATTTTTAAAAAGGCCAGTACTCTTACCTGATACGATGGGCAGGCTCTGCTTCATGGTTTCACCCGCTGGACTGTATTTCACGCTCTCTGCAGAGGCAGTACACTTTCTTTGCGGAGTGAGAGCGTGACAACTTCTCTCTTATCCTCTGCCCTGGAGGCTTGTTAAAAGGAGGAAGAATAAGCTCATGTGGAAAGTGACTGGCTAAATTAGCCAGGAGCCAAAGAATTGGGGATAGGGGTGTGTGATAAAGTACAATTTGTGGGTTAGTCTACTAATATCTCCAATTGCTCATCCCATCCCCAGTTACGATAGAGTAACCAGAAGGGTACTCCACTTCTAGACACAATTCAGGTGTCACCCCTGGGCATCCCTGTGCACTGAATGGGCTGTTTTTCCTAAGGAAAGTCTATAATCAGTCTGTAATCAAAATACTCCTTAAGCTGTCCTGTATGTATCTTGAGTCCCTGGGGAACCTCCAGAGGCAAGTGCCCGGCTGTAACACTCCTGGGATTTCCTCCACTGGGCCATGCGCACGTATTTCTTCCAGGGCTCTATGTGGTTTTTCAGGCTATGAGAGTGTGGGATGAGGGGGACGGGCACACTGTCCTGTGGGAACACTGGACACAGCATGGCCCATAGCTGCCAAGCCTTTCTGGTGGTCAGGGTGCCTGAGGAGGGGCTGTAAGATCTCCCTGTGGCAGTGGCTGGAAGCGGAGGGGGAATTTCTGCATCCAGAAGGGAGACAGCTTTGCATAAGGAAATAATCTCGTACGACAGTGTGATGAATTTGTGTGCATGTATATCCCCACTCGCTGCTGGAGGCGATCCAAGCTACGTGTCTGTGTGCCATAGGCCCTTTGCGGCTCAGAGCAAACAGAGGATCCCTTTCAGGATCCTCTGGTGGGGAACAGTCCTCCTGGCATGAGGCAATCCCGGGTCATGGGTCATTTCCCAAGCTAGGTGTTTCGATTTCAGAAAGCTCATTGAAGAGACTTTGATTTTTGCTGTTTTATGCTAGCAAAAGCTTTGAAGAAGGAAGGGTTGATTTTGTGCTGTTATGCTAAATTAATTCAATTTGCTAATGGCAGAGCTTTATTGGTGAAAGCCCTCTTTTTCTGGTGTAACCCAGGCAACCTGCCTGCAGTGCTCTCCTCTAGAAAGCCCCCTTCTACACAAGTGAGACCTGATGTGAAGGGGCACTCAGGATCCATCCGGTGCCTTCTGCTCTTGCATGGAGGGGTCTGGCAGAAAATATCTATCTGCTTCAGCCCAGGAATGTGCTGCAATGAGAAACAGGTCATGGAGCACACGGGTGACCATGCCAGCACCATTTGCAGCAGGGGTGAAGCTGTTAGCCCCAAGCATGCAGTGGGAAGTGCTGTGCTCCCTACAGCAGAGCTGGTGCGGGGCTGTGGGACAGACTGAGCCATCTCTGTTCCCCACACCGCGGCCACCCCGGCCTCTCTCTTTCCCAGTAGTTACGTCAGAGCCCATGCACTTCGCCAGTAGGTTTGATAGGACTGACTAAAAGCACCATTTTCCTGGTAAAACAAACACAGACTCCTTTTTAAAAACACCTTTTGATACTTTATGAGCGGGGCTGGTATATGTAACCTATCAAGCCCAACATATGGCTTATTATGACATTTAGCTGATTAAAATAGTCTAGACATAAACTTGAGATTTCAGAAATGTTTAAGCTAAGTCCGAAATACATTTTAATGTACAGTAGATGTATACTGCAATTTGGGCCACCTGTGTCCCTGTAGGAATTATGGAGCAGGAAGTACTTTTGACTCAAGAAGTGTGTCTGAAAATTGAGGCTGTAAATTAACAACAGCTTGTCTATTAGATTATTTCACCCATAAAGGAGTCTGTATATTTCTAAATGCCTCGTGATTTTCAATACCTTGCTGTTGTTACTTTTATTAAAGAAGGAGTTTGGCAACAGTCTGGGCTTCTAGGTTGGGGCGCGTTTTTAGAATATCGTGGAGTAAATAGCAGCAGCCAGCCAGACGGTGGTGAAGCATACCTGTGGCTGCAAAAGGAGGAAACCCCAGGTTGGCCTGTTAGTGGGCACGGTGGTGCCGGTGTCCCCTGGCATCCAGGAGACCCAGCCCAGCTCACTGCAGATGCCAAGTTTCTTCTTGTTGGCCGTTTCAAAGCTGAAGGCAGGGCGCTGTGCACACCGCTGTTAGCCATGCCTGCAAAAGGCCACATAATTTACCTCTTTGTCAGCTTCCCGGTCGTGCTGCATAACTTCACGTCATCATCTTACTCGACCTGGCTTTCTTCTTTATTTTTCCTCCCTTCCAAGTGTTCAGTCTATTTACAGTTGTTCAGTTGTCTCTGGAAAGGCCAGAATGGGAAACTAAGGGAAAAAGAAGAGTCCTGCCACATGATCTGTCCCAAGCTTCCCTGCAGTAGTTCTCAAAGCGGGGGAGTAATGAATCCTGAAGGCTGTGGAGAGGGGGACATCTGTGTAGGCTCCTGGCAAGGGGCACGAGGGTAAGGCTGAATAGAGCATTGGCAGTGGGGAGACAGGGCTGGGGCAGAGGGAGAAATACCTACAGGGAAATTTCCATGAGAAGGAAGTTATGGGACAGAATACGCATCCTAGCCCCCATAAATTGCTATGTAATTCCCATTTTGCTGAGCAGTTCTGCCACATAAGTTAGGCCTAATGACTTGCACAGAGCATGAGAGAGTGGCCTAGATGGGGGTGATTATTTTGGCAAAGACCTGTGTTGTGTTAAGTCTGGCCATTATGGAGAGGGCTAGATACATTACCCCTCTGTGGTTCATCCTCAGGAGAGGTCTGTACCCCCTGCTTGGACATCCCCCTTCAGCTGAACGAATAACACGTTGGCTAAGGTATAGGATCCTGTTACATGGAGAAATGTTTGGTCCACAAGAAAAATGAAACCTTGGGTGACAACTCATGGAAACTCTTCGAGAACGGAGCGCTGTGGTTTGGTAGCTACTATTCCCATGGTCTTACAATGCCATGCCTGCAAGGTGGGTCAGTAGGCAACTGGCAGGTGGAGGCAGTGGAAGATGTGTCCTTGCTCTGGATCAGGGCTAAGGTACAAGTATCATTTGTCCAGCCCGTGTTACCTGGTGGTGGAAGGGTCTTGTCTGCCTGCAGAAGGTCTCCCTGTTGCATTAGACCTAGTGGCTGCCTGCAGCACAGATACCCTGTCCCGCAGCCCCTCCGATATGCGTGAGCATGCTGAGTGCAGAGCCCAGGTTATCTGAGAGGCTGTGGACAGAAAAATACTGCAAGCTGAGTCATGGCAGATACACATGCACAAACCCAAAAGTCCTCTGAATCTCCCCTCCTGGTTTCTCCCTTTCGCAATCCCCTTGCCTTGCTGGCTTGGCGTTGCCCCCATCCCTGCTCTTCCAGGCTTGATCCATTTGGCATGCCGGTTGCTAAATCACTGGTGGGCAGGCTTGCCAGGACGCCTGGCTCCATCCGCCCGCCCAAAGGCCTCTTGCTTGCCTTTTAATCCATGAATGAAATCAAGCCAGGCAGAGGGGAATATTCTGGCTTTGCTGCAGGGTGCTTGGTGTGCCTGTGTCAAGCACATAACGTAGATCCTTCTTTGCACGTGCAGAGTTGGGTCAAATGGGCCGCTGCATCCGGAGCCTGCTTGCACCATGGCCCCGGTGGGATGGGGCCACCAGGCAGGCAAAGGACCCCTGTGCCATGGGTGAGGCTGGGGAGTGGGGCAGCACTGGGCAGACGGAGCAGTTGTCACTCTGGATCAGCTTCTCCGGTCCCAGAATGCAGCATATTAAAGCAATTAAGAAAAGCTCTGCTCAACGCGGGGATTTTGAGGGGAAATATGAATGTAAGGATACAGCATTCCTTGATCAGAGGGGAGAAATAGCAGAGGGCAAATTAAACACAGCTGGAATGAGCATAAGAAATAGATTAATTCCAAGAGAATTTTTTTTTTTCTTTCCGTTCTTTACAAATTATAGGAACTAGGAAAACTAGCACTTCTTAATTCCACTTGGTATGCAACCCTTTAATCCTCTAGCCTGCCAGCCAGCATGCACTGCATTCAAGTGCAAGCCATTCACCCCACAAACCCTTAACTGGGGACATCTCTGCTCTCCCCCATGGCCCCTGCACATATCCTTCTCACCTCCTCTTGTGCTGCAGTGAGAACAAATACTGTGAGCAGGGGAGCACTGGAAAATATACCAGGAAATTGTATTGCTGGTATGTTGTGACACTGGTTCAGGGCAATGAACAGTACTTATTTGCACTGCAAAACAGCAAAGCCAGGTTTTCCTCTAAATATACTTGTCAGAGTGAGGATCATCTCTCAGTTCTGATGCTGCACAGCACTCAACACAACAGTGTCCTGGTCCATGGCACAACAAGGTGTTGGTCAGTGGCTCAGGTTTAGTTTCATGCAATATATATCATAAATTATAGCGGGGTTTGTGGACTGAGGCTTACAAGCTGCTGGTGCTGTGGCAAGTGCTCAGCTTCTCTTGGTTCTGGGCACGTTATAACAAGGTTGTGCAGGACCTATGAAATCCTGAGCTTTGCCTGAGTGCTCCTGACTTACAGAAGAAGAGAGAAATCAGAGCAAACAGGAAAAATATAGGTGTGTTGGTGCCAGTACTGCTGTACATTGCTCTTACTACTGCTGGATCCTAAGTGACTGGGGAAACTCATCTGACCGCTGCTTCAGGACAGGGATCAGCTCCACATTAGTGCCTATAGTGTATGCTGAGAGGGTAGCTGAGCCCAGGGGTCTGAGTCCAGAGACATCATAAGGAGAGAGCTGGTGCCTGGAACTGCCCAAAGCTGCAGGAGGATGGACATGGTCCCCTGCACCCTGCATGAGGGTGCAGGCTTCTGCAGAGCCCTGCAGCCCTGGGTGCTCCCTGCAGCAGAACACATGGCCCCCCAGCTCAGCCTGCTGCCAGACCCCATCCTGCCCCTCCATCCCTCCGTCTTCTGGGGTTTGCCTCTCCTGGGAAGGCCTGTCCTTGGTCTTGGGGCTGGGCTGTTGGATACTGCCCCACTGCCGTGGGGAGGGTCAGCCCAACAGCTCTGCCTATGGCACCCTCCCAGGGACAGCTGGGCTGCAGCGGCTTTGGCTTAAAAAAGACGAAAGATAAAAGAGTCAGGAAGAGGATACTGCTGGGTGCTTATTGTGGGCACTGCAGAAGCAGGAAAGGGTTTGAAAGAACAGACGAAGCCTGTTTCCATAACGTACAAATTGGTACATTAACCAGCGCTGGACAAGAAATGCAAGTTATGGCTGGCACTCGGCTCTTACCTCATATAGCTGCTGGGTAAAAGCATAAAGGATAGCCTTGACTTTGAATCTCTTGGCTTCTTTTAACTTGTATTGCAGCCATTCTATTAAGTAAATACATGTTTTCTTCTGGGAAGATATTTTCTTCCCCCCCTTTTTTTTTTTCTCTGGCAATGACAGTTTTGGTTGGGTTTTTTTTTTATTTAATAAAGTAACACATGGCCATAAATTGTGTATCATTTACCTCAACTACATGGATGACTTTGTTGGAACTTGTCCAGTCTTCAGTTAAAGATATATTTAAGCAGGTTTAAAATACAGTATATATTTAAAATGAGGTGAATAATCCTTGAGGCATTTTGAAAATGATGTTTAAGAAAAGTCTGTTCACAGTATATTTTGGTGTCTTCTCCCTCACCCCACAGTTAAGTATAATGATGTCTTCAGTGATGCACTCAGGCTATCATAAATGTTAAACTCAGCAGAGTTCCATGCAAGATATACAGAGTTCCATGCAAGAGCACACTATGGATAAAATACCCTCTGGGAGGTCTGGGAGACACAGCTACATTTTCCAGCATTCCAGGGCACTTCATGGGCTCTGCTGGGTTTCTGGAGCAGCATCTTTTGAGCTGTGCTGGGGTATCCAGGCACCCTCATATTCTCCTTGCTGCCCTCTTCATACATGCCTCTCTCCTTTCCTGTCCTCTGCCCTGGCCTTCCCATTGCTATTCTCCCTTCCCTTCAGGGCCACTGCCTTGAGAGGGGCAGAGTCATTGCACCATTCCCAAGCCAGCTGGCAAGCTGTTTTATGCATGTATACATACAGATGATATTTCCTAGCAGAAGGGCTCTGATGCCTTAAAGCTGTTTTCTGGTTTGTTGTTTTTTTTTTTGTATCATCAGCTGAGCAGTATAAAGTAGCATTGAAGGAGGAGAAAAACTGAGACTACACTTCTGGAGTGAACGGATATAAATGTAATGTGATGTAGCAACTGCTGATTTTTGGCACATTAGACTCTGTCTCTTCCACTTCCCTGAAGACGCTGATTTTGCTGCTTCCTGCTCAGTATGGCGGGTGCCCCAGAACCCTTCCAGAGCAATCAGAGGAAGATTTTGCAAGACTGGCAGGAAGTTTAAATGATGTTCAAAGCACGCATTATAGACTTCAAACAAAGCTGTGCAGATAATTTAGGCTGCAGGACTGTAATTAGATAGATAGAGGAAAATGTATGCTGTGATAAACCCAGCTGCTGTTCTCATAGCATGTGATTGATACAGTGGGCACAAGGCCAGGACCAGAGAAGGTCACAGCCGTGCTTAAAATGCCGCCTTCTAAAATGTATCAGATATGACATGCTTCTTCAGGATGATGAAATGCTGGTTCAGTTTCTCCTCTCACTTCGTGTGAGGAGACCAGGGAAGGTCTGTCCCAAACAGGTTTCTTGCTTCCCCTGCAAAACCTAGTCAAAGACTTTTCAAGACCGTGGCTGACTGACAAGCTGTGCAAAATATGGGTAAACAGAAGAGGTCCTGATGAGATGACCCATTTGCACCAGCATAAATTCTGCACTTTTTATCCAAAGAAACCTTTTATGGTGGCTAAAATCATTGCATAGATCTTGATCAACAGCGCTTCTAAAGCTTGGACCTTGCAGCTCCTTCATGACCTTTGTGATATAACAAGGAGACCTCCAAATACATGGGGTATGTCCAATCATTAAGACACTCTTGTCAAGAACAGGCAGAAACTCCATCCCTGGCAGGATTTTGGTCTAAAATAAATGTGAGAGTCGCAGTGAGATCACTGAGAGACATTCAATTTGAAGATCTTATTTCTCCAGTCAGACTTACAGTCATTGCCAGGTTGCAGTAAAATAGATTAAAAAGAAAAGCTTGACATTTAGCATCAGAACTGAAAATGAAGCAGTCATGCTCTTCTCTTATCTCTGATATAGGCTTGCCTTGGCAAACTTGAGATGTCATCTAGTGTGCTGATGTCTTAGTTTTGCCATGTGCAAAATGGTGATATCTGTTCTGTTTCCTGAAGGGGCATGGGAGATGCACATTCAGCAGCCGATAAATGTAAAATTTATATTTGGAAAAAACACATGTTTAATTACATAAAAATTCAGCCATAATGCAGTGAATTGAAAAATCTGATTTCCAGGAAGTCAAGGGCTGTGTGAGACCTGCATGCCTTAGGTCGGCAGTGAAATGAGATGGTAGGACTTTATTTCTGGTTTTAAACTTTTTTCCCCCCTCTTCTCTGATACTCTCATTTTTATAAAAAAACCCAAAATTATATCTTAGGGTTTTGAAATAGTATCAAAGGCATAGCTGGAACACTTATAAATAGCTGTATCTTTTCTTGAAGGTGGTGTCCAAGTTTATTTCAGGTTTTGAGGTAGGGAAGCACTGCAGGCCACAGGCTGTGGATGCTGCATGGTCTTGGCTCCCTGGCAAGGTCTGTATTTACCCACCTTGCTCTCTCATATACCCAGACCCTCCACGGCCACCTCACTCTGTTGTTTCACCCCCTAGTAGCCTGTGCTACCTGCCCCTGGGGACAATGATGTATGTGCTGGTTTGTCCCCATGTCCATGCCTCACACCTCAGCCAGTCACTGTTTGTTTCCCCAAACCCTCTTCTCATCACTCCCATTGGACCCTCCCTTTCCCCTGGCTTTAGACCCACAGGCAGAGCACAATTCCCTCCCACGTCTCCTTAGAAAAGACCTAATAACGCATCCCTTCCCTCTATGGGGGTCTGGAGGCTCCATAACCACATGCCCAGGCACCACTGCTGGTGGGGCAGACACCTCTGTGGCTGGCACACTGCCTCTGTGCTGCACGTGAGCTTGCAGTGAGCTATGAGTGGAGGGCAAGGCCTCTCCTTTGAAGAAAAGCACTGGAGAGCCATGGATGTTGATCTGCAGAAGGGCCTCGGATGCTCCCTGCAGCCTGGGGGAAGGCAGCTCCCTGGGGATGAATCAGGAAGAGTGGGATGGCATCTCGTGGTGTGGCAGCACAGGGGACAGGCTGCTGGGACTAAAATCCAGCGTTTCTTGGCTCAGAGTTCACGGAATGAACTGTAACCACCAACCTATAAATGAGAACATCCAAACAAACAAACAGAAATAAAACCAAATGCAAAAAGAAAAAAAAAAATATACAGGATGGTGCTGCTTTGACTCTGGGCCCTGTCGTCTTCTAGGACTGATGAAGCGACTGGGTGGTTCTTCAGATTCCTGTGGTCTGAACACACACCCTAGTCATCACTGAGATGAGCTCGGAAAAAAACAGTAATGAAAGAGGGCTCTGATTTATTTCCTGATAAAATAACCTTTGCTCTCAAAGGCTAACATTTCAGCTCCAGCTTGCAGAGAATGATCTTTTATTTCCATCCATCAAAGCCTACATCATGCTGGATAGCCAGAGAGTATTCTTCACACACAGCCATGTGTTGGCCAATGAAGGAAAATTACTACCTATAATATTTTTTTTCTCTGAGGGAGGAGAAGAAGGAGGGGGACTGAAGTCTGTATTAAAGGCTGGAATAATTACTATCCATTGCAAACTTGTGACTATAGTATGAGGAAAATTGCTTAAAAGTACTGTGCAAGCCAAAATTTTTCGCTGCAGTGTAAATAATCTTTGAGGTTTTTGCGGCCTTTGATCTGATCATCATCCAAATAATTCCTGTTTATTTTTGCCCAGGTAGACATCTTGAATGAGTATTCAGGGGCTTTCTGCTCTGCCACTGTGTTAAATCTAGATCAATGTTTTTGCCCATTGCAGTTGTCATTTTGGCGTGAGGTAAGAACCTGCAGTCTTGAGTGAAACCCACAAGAGTAAAAGTTAAGATTTCCAGTTCACACGGACAATTTCACGCCATGTTGTGCTGCAAGTGGCTATAGGGAACAGCCAGCACAAGGGAGTTAAAAGCAAGGCAGATATTTATTTGCAATCAAAACATTAGCTGAGCTTGGTACATGAAGAGCCAGAGGCACCTGCTCTGTGAAGGAACTGGTTGAAATAATGAGGTTTTTTCTATAAAAAAGAGCTTGGTTAATCCCATTTTTCTGAAAGTATATTCTTTCTATGTCAGTGGGCTGTACTTAGGTATGACAAAGCAGAGGGTCTTGCGGTGTTTATGTGAACACCAGAACTAGCAGTGCTGAGCAGCAAGACCCAATGTATGGCGGATCAGGGTTCACATGGCTGACTGCCTCGGTACGCCCTACGTGTGAGAGAACTGGCTGGAAGTGCCAGCTTACAGCCCAGGGTAACGCCAGGGTTTCCCCTGGGTTATGATGGTGGATTTATAGGGGGCTTGGAGTCCTCTAGATAGCACACTGCACAGAGCTCCGCTTTGTTAGCCCTGAGTCTTTGGTGGGTTGGCAGAGCCTCTCCGTCACACGGGTTTGCTGGTGTTTACAAAGCTCTGTGAAGAGGCAATGTTGCAAGAAGCAGCTTCTGTGGGTATAAAAAGCAGCAAGGGACTGTTTTTCTGTGAAGGTGGATAGAGGATGTCCATGCATGCATGCACTGAATGCCATACAGCGTGTGGGAACAAACGTTTCTACGTACAGAGATCAGCACAAACAAGTGAAAGGCAAAAGGAGGCCATGACCCAAAGTCCCTGAAAGCCAGCAGGGATTTCCTTTTTTGCTAGGACCTAAGCTTTGCTTATTCCTGGGAGAGCTTATGCTATCATAAGCTCACAAAGGAGGTCCAGAAAGGACAGGATGAAGGGGAGGGAAAAGACTCTTGTGCAGGTGACTGGGGTGATCATAGGTTATCGGTAGGGACTGACACCCCTGCATACACACACATACTGCAGAAAGCACAAACTTATTTCCTTTGAGCTAAAAGGAGTAACATTTTCAGCATTTCATAGCTGGCATGTATTATAGAGATGATTCCCATGGGGACCAGCCGCTACAAAGACAGGTGAGCAGAGTTACTGACTAAAGGTCAGTCCCCTGTATAGATGTCTCCAGCACCAGTCAGTGGAATTTTTAAGGGCTGAGTATCCTCACTGCAGTCAGTTAAGGCTTTGATAAGCCAAGCTAATGTTGGTTTTATTATGAGATAATATGACAACAGAATGGGCCTTCCAGCCATTAGCAGACCTACCTTGGCTATAAGGAAACATTCATGGCCCAAAACAGGAGCTGGAAGAAAATTGCAGAACAGCAGTAAAGAGCCGTAATTCCCTCATTTTCAAGTTCTGGTGTTAAGGACCTACAGGATTATTCCCCAATTCTTAGCTAACCAGTCCTCCCAGCTCTTGCTGTAAGCAGTTTTCACATAGCCTGACTTTCCCTCGAAGTGTACCCTTCATCCACAAGGACCCCATAAAAAGTATTAGGCAAAGATTAAACATTATAAGCATATAACCAGCTCATAAAATGAGTTTTAAATGCTAAGCATGAAAGGGTGAATTTGCCTAAGGGGGTTGCTCTGAGCTCCGTTGGCTCAGGGAAACTTGTTTCTCAAGAGACATATTTATCACTATAGTTTATTTGTTTTACAAGAGGCACCACTGGAGACTTCATTGTGTGAAGTGCAGCTCAGACATCCAGTAGGAATCAATTCTCCCTGAATATTTATATCAAAACTGATAGGAGAGGCCTAGGCCAATAATGATGGAAGGCTTTCTATCCCCATTTCACAGCTGAGAATCTCAGCATCTGCAGGATGAATGGCTTTGCCCAGTGCGTGGTGGTGGTCATGTAAAAGCCAAGGAGCTCAGCCCAACCCTACAGCATGTCCCACTGCCGATCCTTAGCAGGATCATCCTTTGACCTGCCCTTGCAGGTGACCAGTATAAGGCCTGAGCCCTCTGAAGCGTTCCCACCATAGCCTTCCTATGACAGACTGCTTTTATGATCAAGATCAAATGCAGACAAGATAGAATAAAGCTCCTGGAACATATTCTTCCTCCACAAGTGCAACAGATGACCTAGCCATTAGCTGGAGAAGCAAAAATGCTGTGTTGTTTATGTGGTTTACACAGCCAGAAAATAAAAGAGGCCACAAAGAGGATACCGAAAGAAGATGCATTTTTTCATGGGTGATTTGAGATCAAAGATGGAGGGAAAAAAACATATCAAAATTGGAAATAGACCTGTGTTTATAGCCCTTAATAACTGACCTGATTTTTCAGGCCTGCCCAGTATGTGAAAGCTTCCCCAAAATAATTCATTTTACACCTGACTCCTCAACAAATAGCCTTTATGTCTGTAACGTTTGCAACCCAAGATGCGCTGGAAATTGCATGTGTCAAAAGAAGAGTTAAATTTTGCATTAAATTCCAAGCCTTTCCTTTCCTCTAGGCTAGCTAACGTTTTCTATCGTCATCTAACCAGAGTTTGTTTTCATGTCTCATTTTCTTTTTCTATTGATGTATTAGTCTGGTAGGCTGAGTGTTCTCAGAGGGTGGACTTTTGTGCAAGTTTCATTAAAAATATTTCACAATACTTCTCTAGAATGTGATCTGTGCTTTTGTGCTGATTGAAAATCGTACAGCAGCTTGTTAAAGCATATTCTTTTATATTTCATTAGAACTTATATGTTTTAAATGGAAATCTCAACTATTATATTTCTCTGTGGAGATTAAAGTGAGTTTTTTTCAAACCGTCAATACGATTGCTTTGTGCCTGCTTCTCTTGTCAGATGTATCTCCATAAATAAGGAGAAATTCTTCTTAAATCAGTGGAATTATTCCACTGAAAAACTTCAATGCATGATTTAACAAGGGCCCTTGTTTTTATTATGTATCAGCCAGGCTGTCTGAGCTGTCCCAGAGCTGCCCGTTAGTAGCGTATATTAAACTAGAATATTAATGAAGGGAAAAACCTAAATATTTGCAGCTAATGTATTTCTTTAAAAATATACAATAGGAAACAACGTGTTTCACATTACCACTTACCTCCTCTAAGGCAAGAGTTGTTCTAACGGGTAAACTGTGTGAGAAATAATGTTACATACCACCATGGAGCCCCATGTATCTTTAAGCAATCTGAAGTTCTTTAAATCTGCAAAGCAAAATGCTGTGTATTGTAACAAGCTGTGCTGTACCATACTATCTACTCTCAAGTCACAAAGAGATGAATAATTCACTAGGGTGTTTTTTAATTTCTAAAATAAATGCTTTAGTGCTGTTCATTTTAATAGATATTGCAGAAGGTGTTTGATATCCACGTGTTCTTATCATTGCATCAGAGTAAATACTTTGCTTGTTTTGTCTCCCTGATTTGTGTTGCTTGGTTTTGGTTTCTGAAGCTGTCCAGAATCTTGAGATTTCTTGCACTTGTCTGCTGCCATGTCACCTCAGACACACATCTTTTTCCTTCTGTTGGATAAGCAGACTTGCGCTTGCTCATTACATGTATGGAAATCTCCCAAAACACATGCAGTAGGAAACAGTGTCATGTATTCAGATCCTGACCCTCCTCTCCCTGATTTAGCCTGGAACCAAAGGGCTCTTGTAATGCTGGAGAACATTTTCACTGCTGGACTTTTCTCAGGAGCTGGGTTGCTTATTCCAGCTTCTTGATTAACTCATAATTATGGTGATTACGCTAGGCTCATCCAAAATTCTCCTGTAGAAGAGCTTAATCTAAAAACAGTTGGCTTTCCTCTCTTTTACCAACATGCAAGTACCAGAACAACCCGCAGGTGTGAACTTTTGCTAAGCCAAACTTAAAGGAGGTGGGAAGTTAAAAGATGATGCAAAGTCTCCTCTGTCCATTTCTCCTGCATTATGTAAACAGCAGAGAACAAAGGCTTTGAGCTCATTATCTTTGTCCTGATCTCTTTGCTGAGTAGATCTGATTGGAAGATAGAATTTCTTTTCACGGGAAATTTGACTCTTCCAGATTTGTTTTTGTTGTCAATGAGAAAGTTAGTTCTCCATTTTCTCACAGAACATTCATTAAAGAATAAAAAGGAGAATAATTAGGAAATGTCACATTGTTCTGTTTTCTTTATGGGAAACGTATTTTGCTAATATGGAAATATTTTGTTTTGATATGCTGAAGATGTTTAGTTTTTCAGAAAAAACCAAGAAGAGGGGCTGACTTCTTTCTGATTTCTTTGGAGATTAGCTTGTTTGTCCACATGAATTTTTTTGATTAAAACAAAACCCGTTTTTCCAAAGAAAAGTGTTCTGTGGAAATGTTTATTAATCCCAACTTGCTTTTGCTGTTGCTGACTATTGCTTAAAATGCATCATGGCTCCAGTTTTCAGCCAGTAGTGAACCGATCTGTATACCTCTACCTGAATGTGTGTATATGTGTCGCATGTGTACATACAAGTATGGACAGGACTAACTTCTGCCCTCAGCTACATATGTAAATTCAAGTGGAGATTTCCATCAACTTTGTATGAATGAAAGCAGAATTTGGCTCAGGATTTGTAATCAATATATAAGGCTTACTGAGTGATTTGAGATGCTTGGAGAAAGCTGTTACATAAATGTTAGTCATTATTATTTGTATTAATTACCTACAGCTGTAACTATGGCAAACCTCCATATAAAAACATCTAAACCCTGACATATGGCTTCTGTGCTTCAGCTCCAGATTCCACCAACGTGCACAATAAACTCTTTCTTTAAAAGCATGTGCCTAAAGGGAACATGTAAACCCTGGCACGTGATAGCAGCTACGACGACGAGGAGAGAATTATGCCATCCTTATTAGCAGCAGCAGTCTGACTCTCACAGAAAGGAATGGGTGTTGGATCGGACCCTATCATGTGAATAACATGCTCCTGAGATGCATTACAGCCATGGGCAACATAGGCAGTAAATTAAACTCAGGTTGTAACTGGGTCAGAGCTGAAGAACATTTTGTAACCACATTTTTCCAGTGTGGCTGCAGATTAGCTGGATCCTTATTTTGGGGATGTCTTCATTCTCCTTGGTCTTACTTTTAAACTAAATAAATAATAATTACAAAAAACCCCAAACCAAAACAACAACAAAAAACCAACAAACCCCACAAACATCCTCCCAAGACAAATAAAACCTTCCAAGTGTCCTCTTACCTTTTCTAGCCTTTCCTGTATCTGACATGGCCACTACAGCCATTTAAAAGATGAAACACAGAAACTGTTGAGCAGCACACAATGCTGCTACTCAATAGTCTCAGAAGGAAGCGAGGAATATGGCATCTGACTGAAACTGCTTGGGAATTTAGGCAAACGGCCTGTAAGTGCCAAATTGATTTTGGCCAGGAGGCCAGGCCTAACACCCACAATAAGTATAAAGTGCCATGGGATCTTTAATGACCCCACTGCTTTGGATACAGTTTTACGTTTATTTAATGCACATTTTATGTTTGTGAATAATATACTCTATAAAATATATACAGTCAGGAAATGCCAAACATTGCCAGTTTCCCAAAGGCAATTTCAGAGCTTGCAGAGAGCACTCAGGCCTCGATTCATGATCGTGTTAAACTTTGCTTATATGAGGTAATCCAATATTTTATTCATTAGAATGCACCATGAACCTAAGAAGAATTAAACAAATGCTTTATTATGCACTAAAATTGTTCTTCCCCCTTCAGTGAGGATTAAGCAGGAATACTTCATGGACCCCTGGACCTTGTGCAGTCAGGGAGGCTGTGGATGCTCACTCTGCTTGGCTTCACAGCAGCCCTCTGGATCTGCAGCTGGGTCCTTGCTGGCAAAGTCAGGGCAGATATTCCTGAAGAGGGCAGAGGGAAACTTGTGTAATGAGCTACCCAGGATTCTGAAAGCCATTGGGGTCCTCTTCACTGCTGGGGAGCTTTTATCCAAAGACAGGGGGTGGAGATCCTTCCTTGCCTTAGGATGCTCTGAGGCTGGTGATAGCTGAAGAGAGATGGTGGGTGCCATACTGAGAAGGAGCGACCATAGCAGTTACCCAATGTAACATAGCATTAACTGATTAGTAATGAAATGGAGGAAACATCTGCATCTCTGCATTCAGAGTGGCATCTTCTACAGGCTGCTTGGCCACTGAGTAACTACGACGAGATTTCAGGTTTTCCTCTGTCTTTAGGCCAGCTGTAACAGCCCTTTGTGTTATACCGATGGCAATTTTGCTTGGGTGCAAACAGACCAAGATTTTCAAAAATAGGTCACTAAACTTAGGCTCCAAGGAGTTTATATGTAGACACTTAACTCAGTGATCTGATTAAAAAAAAGCAATCTGAGTGCCCAAGGTCTCCCAAAGTTGTCAGATCTGTAGCCAGGCAAACACAGAAAGCTATAATCAGGTCAGTGCAATTATGTACGTATTTGTAATTTTAAAGATTATGCTTCTATTCTGGTAATGACTGGGGCTTTAAACAGCCTTTTGTATTTACTTTTCTTTTTAATTTTTTTTAAGGAAAATGATGGTGATGATTTCCTGAAATCCAGATCATGTCTCTTTGGGAAAGACCACAGTCTAGTTCACCTATAGAATCCTGATCTGTATGCTGCTCAGCACAATGTGCAGTGTCTGGAGTCAGTGTCAGAAGTAGATCCTCATCTGCCTCTAAAGATCGAATCTCCTATCAGTGCCAAGAGCTGCTCAGACAATCTGCACTCAGCCGATGGGTCAGATGCGACTGCAAACACCAGAATAAGGTTTCATATTTCCATGTAATTTTTGATGCATGAATTCCAGGGCTTCTAGAAGAATATTAGCAGTGAGATGTGCAATATTTTTGTGACACAAGTGAGCACTGTCCTGAGAGCCACCCCAACATGGGTAGCTTAAACTTTTTCTTTAAGGTTTCTCTCCTAAAAATCATTCTGAAGAATGATGAAAATGTCTTCTTGTGGCTTGGATTAATGAGAGTAAGGAAGGGTCTGGTTTTTTCCACCTCTGTGGGGTACTGAGTGCAGTTTTTTCTTGTCAGCCCCCATTACTGGCACAGAGCAACAGTGGTCTTTGAACACCATTTGTAGTTTTCAAGGATCACAGACTTGCAATACCCGAGGTGCACTTCTGACGTGGATGTGCCATGTGGAAGACATCTGTCCCACAGAGCCTCAACATCTGACCTTTCACTGAAGACTTTGTTGTCTGATAACAACTGTATCCAAACCAACCTGATACGTACAAACATATGTGTGTATGTGTCACCCATTTACGCTCATGCTTTGCTGTTGCTCTTTGCAGCCACTCCTGCCCATGGAGCTCTGAGGGCTGCTGGGCAAAAGGAGCACCTCCAAGTCCTCCTCCATGGCCAGCCCCTGGAGCAGCTCTCTGACAGAGGCTCGCTTTTCACATTTCCTTTCTAAGGAGATCTTCTTGTGCTGGACTCACTCTCTGATTGGGACTCTGTGGCATGCAGCACAGAGGAGGTCAGGGTAGGTAATCTTAATAATTCATTTGGCCTAAAAGTCTATTACTCTCCTCTGTTTCGTTAGTCACAGCCCCTGGAGCATTAAGACGGGGTGTTGCCATGATGATGTCTGGTGTCAGGAGGCTCATACCAGGAAATGAAGGCCAAGACTGTCAATTTTTAAATTTGATATAAAGCAAAAGGGTGTTTCTGTAAAAATGATCAAAGCAGGGACTGATCTGGTGTGGGTATTTAAAAAAGTGTATTTGGCGCAAAGAAGCTGCAGGCACCCCTCACACGGTAGTGATGCTTGGAACAGATCATTCCCCTTTTTTAAATGTCAAGTCTCCAATATATCATTCAGCAGGAGATCCTCCTAATTAGTTTAGACTTTTCTCTCATGGGTCACACCCTTTATCACTTCCCACTCTGTATGACTTGACTTATGGAACACTTGGCTTCAGACGCAGTCTCAATCTTGCTCTTTGCATGCTATTTGCACACAAATTACTTACATCCCCGTATTAGTCATTCTTCTGTTTCAGTGATACATTTTTTGTATGTTGTGAGTCTGAGGCAGACAGAGTATCGTTTGGCTATGTAAAATCACTCCCAGTGTGGGAAAAAGTCCTAGCTCTTGATTAAAAAGTAACACTTCAATGCATGTAAAATAGTATGGCTCAACAAAACCTGAGCTGGTTTTGTTCCTCTGTGCAGCCCAGGTCTCAATCTGAGCACGTTTGTTCCTTGAAGCATTGGAAATACAGGATGAAAAGGCACATCACCTGCATGAAGTTTCTCGGGCCAGGGAATAATTCCTGTGTCTTTCCAAGGGAATGCCTTAATCACTAGACTCAAGCGCCAATTTCCAAAACAGAGCAATGTCAGCAGTGGGATTGGAAGACCCGCCGTGCCAACCAGCCCTTAGTCTGCTGGATGGGGTGTCTGCTGGGGTATGAGTTTGAAGGTTTTTGGCTACAGGGCTGGGTGTGAACCAAGGTAAGTGGACAAGAGAGCTACTGCTAAAAAAAAGACACTACTTCTTTCATTTTCTTCCTTCTACTTTGTTTTGGTGTAGTGCCAGAACCGACAGCACGCTATATCAAGCTCAGCTATATGGTCAGAGCATTGCCATTAAAGTGGCTATCAGAAGGGACATAGCCCAGGTGATGACAAGATTAGGATACTAGCTGGGGTTAGGAAGAAATACACACACACAGAGACAGATCCTGAGAAAGCAGAAGGTCTTCCAAAGAAACACAAGATTTTTGGTAACTGTAGAGCTCTACTGACAATAAAATTATTTACATCCAGGGCAGGGGTATCACATCAGTGGAAGTAAGTGCCTGACTGCTATCAGGAGCTGAGGGACAGCAGAGATGAGACTCATTGTGTTAAGGGCTATGCGACAGCCCCAGCATCTGGGCTTCTGCTTTTCTGAAGTCCTGTGGTACAGGGCTCAACCCAGCCCCTGCGTGTGGGGACAGGCTTGGGAATATGAACAGAAAGTACCATGCTTGCAGCGTCACAAATCAACAGGCACATAAAAGGATTTAAAAGTGTGGGGCTTTTCATACTGTGATTTTGGGGAGCCCTCACTGGAGGTTTTTAAGCACTCAGGCTGACAGTACTAGTAACACTATGTAACAGAGACTGGAAATGGGCCTTATAAAATCACTACTTTGAGATAGCTGTTCACCAGAAACAGCTGGAGGTAATTCTTCATCTTTCACTGGAAACAGCTATTTCAGTTTAGGATGAGTGCGTGGAGGGGAAGGTGGCTCCGCAGCTCCTCTCTTCTTGTTGTTCACGGCTGACTGCAGAGCAGCAATGGGCTCTCTGCTGGCATCCAGGTGAAATTATAAGGAAGTAACTGTGTCCAAAAGCTTGGTGGATCTCTGCTCTGCCTGCAATGCCAAGACTTGCCCGAGGCTCAGAGGTTTCATCTCTGGGAAAAATTAGGAGGTCTTGACAAATAATTGTAACATGCTGTTATAAAGAATCACAGGAAGGAATGACAAAATCCCCAAATGATTGGGTATTCTGTTCCTTTGTAACATTTTGCTTTTATTAATGAAAATTGTGTGCACATATGTTATTCAGTGGCCAGTTGCTGCATCGTATGTTTTAGTCCCTCGTAACATATATAAGAATTAATACATTCTTCTGCTTTCACTTCTTCTGTCTTCACAGGCAAAAACTTTCTGGAAAAGAAGAGAGGCACTAAACTATAGATAATCTGCATAAGTTCATGCAAATTTTTCTTATGTTTCAACTGATGAGGGTCCCTATCATATGAGTTTACCTTCTGTTTTGGCTTCAGATGAATCCCGTAACGCAGAGCAAAACTCAGCAGAAAGAATGAAGTTTTCCACCCCAGATGGTAAATTGGTCCAGTTTCACTTGAAACTTGGCTTCTTTGCAAATGTTGTTGCACTTGGCCTTGTAGATTATAATGAAATTTCAAACTAGGATTGTTTCACTATGTGAATTCAGTATTGGGCATATTCCACTCCTGGACAGAGTAGGACTTTCCAAGCAATTATTTCTCTTATCTCCAGGGGCTACTGTGATATTTGGAGCTTAAAACATGAAGATTGTCTCTATTGGACTCTCACTCTTCCCACTACCGGCACTTAGGTAATGTGGAAGGGAAGGATTGAAAACATCCCGCCCCTAATACAATGTGGAGCAATGCTAAGTCTCTTGGGCAGGAGTGGGAACATTGGATGAAGGAGCTGGTGCAAGAGCTGGCTTGGAAAGCGATGGGATGGAGAAAGGAAGGTGGACATCCAAAGTTTTTGGGAGTGAGAATGGGATTGGCAACTGGAATGGGGGTGGAGATGGGATAACTCCTGAAATGAATGATATGGAAGGTGGGGTGAGGACAGCGTAGGGTGAACAGTGATCTGAATGCAGAGGAGAAGGTCTGTGGGAGCCGCAAAACGTGCTGCCCTTGCATCCCAGCCCAGCTCTGCACCAGGAGGTATATGCTGGGAAATGGCTAGCAAAAATGTGCTGCTGAATGCTCACCATGGTGGCATGCACGGGGTGGCAATGTCCTGCCATCAGGCGCTGTCAGGTGAAGCAGCCAGGCCTGTGTGGGAGCTCTCAGACTTCTCTGCTTGCACCCTTCATGGTACTGCCTGTGGTTACTGCATCTCATTGGGACACCCACCGAAGGGCTATGCAGTTTAGAGCCAGTATGGATTGGTGAAAAAGCACTGGTCTTTGCAAGTGACTGTTGTTTTTATATGTAATAATTTATACACAATAGTCACATAGTAGCCCAGAGGAAGCCTTGATCCGGGCCACACTTTTGTTTGCTGGCAGGAATTTCATTCCTGGCTTCAGTGCCAGAGATGATAGTAATTTTTTCTTGACTTTTGCATCAGCGATTCTATGTTTTGGGATAGGAAATTAGGTCTTGTTCTTCTTGGACATTGAGGAGCCAGAAGATGCCAAGATATTTCTAAGCCCCAGAAGTAGAGGCTATAGAAATGAATCAGAAGCCAAGCCAAAAGCTTCTCTTTTGGACAACTGCAGCTGCTGCTTTCCTCAAGCCTGAGCAGACACTTCTGAATAGGCTGTCCTGAGCACTTTCCGTTTCATCTGGCATATGGGGTCGAGATTTCGTACCAGAGTTGCACTGGTTTTGGCCAAAGTTTTATTCTTTCTTTTGCCAAGATTAAGATCCACTCAGAGATTCTTATCCAGCCAGCTCTCCTGCAGGTGCCAGGACATGACTGGATGCTTTAAAGGCTTACTCTTTCTTATAAATGACATGCCGGCCAATCTCCATTGCTGCTCCAAGAGGTCCAGAGGAACTCACAGCATCTTAGGGAAAAACGGCTGGAAGGGATGCGAGGTGACTCAGTGCATCTCCTGCCTCAAGCCACTGTGGCTGTGCTGTTCACAAGGGGTAACATTTTCAGCAGCACTGACCTCCCATTTTCAGTCACCAGCTCCCTTTGTTACGTTGGAAGTAGAGACTTGGACAAGCTAACTGTCTTGAACAAGTGTGTGTTCATTAGCTGTTGAGACTACTCACATCGCTGTTTTCCAGAGATTTTTTTGTGCAGCCACATGCAGGATTCAAAATACTTCTCTTTAAAATCAGAAATACCCATTGCATCCCCTATATTTAGCTAAAAGTCAGTTCTGTTTGGATGAGATATATCTACCTCAAAGCTTCTGTGAATTATCTCCAATAAAATGGTGAGTTATGTCATTGAAACAATAGGACTGTGTGCTTATTTTCTGTTGTTCATTGTTCAAGTCAGAACTATTATTCATCAAAACATGCCCTGAGATTCAGTTGTTAGCTGCCTATTTGCTATTTGAAGTCCTATATATTTGCTATATATTCATCCTGCTGCTTACAAACATAAAATGTTTTTAAGTGCAAGGAATACATAATGCAACAGAAAATTTCACATCCTATTGGACTAATACCCAAAACCTTTTGATTTGAAAGGTCACAGAACAACAGTGTGGTGCAATGCACCTCTCACAGATTTTTCAGTGTTTGCCTGTGGTTTAAATTCCAGCCTCTCTATTGTTGTGCTACTTTCTAAGCATTGTTTCTCCAGCGCCTCTGGAAGACACTCCCTCTGCAGCCTTACCCCTGCTCCTCCTGACAGCCCTGCTTCCTTGAAAGCCTTCAGCTCACTTGGGTTGAGGTGACAACATAATGGAGCTGCTGATGGTCAGGTTTCAGAAAACAATCAAGCACGTTATGAGAAACAATCATTAAAACACAGCACTTAGAGGAGCCAGAGATAAAAGAGTCTCATTTTCTTGGCAGCCCGTGTAGATGTTCTGCAATGACTGATGATATGACTGTTATCTTGACACCATACTCTCCCATGTTGAAACTGTTTATGGGAAACAAACATCATGTGAAAAACAGATTGCCAGACACTAAGTAAATCACTCTGATGAGGAATGAGTCAAGTACTGCCAGTTTTACCCACACTGTCATTGTTATGATGTAACACGTTCCTCATGACTGATATTGTATCCAAATTAGGGCACAAAACCTTCTCTTGATCAGTTAACTGAAATTCCCTGCCTTGTAACAACAACTGCACACACACACGCACATGCTTGCTCACTCACACACACACACAACATGAGTTAGTTCAAGTGACATTCCATGTTAGAGGAGGATTAAGAAGGTGGGCAGTAATAACACAAACTGTAAATTTTATCCCCTGCCCTCTTTCATAAGCTATTGCAATGTTCTAAGTTCTGCTCGTAATGATTAATAAACATTTGGTGTGCTAAACATATGGAAAAATCATCCCATCTGGACCATTTAAAATTAGGACGTAGACTTTATCTTTGTTTATTTCATCCTTAGCTAAAAGGCTTACTATGAATTGCAATAATCCAAGAAGCCAACCATGGAAGACAGACAAGCTCTTTAGATAAAACCAAAAAGGCAAGTTTTCTAACCAAGGACCAGATGTATTTTTGGGTATTGCCCTTGTACATATTTAGCTGAGCTTTTCAAGTGGTGAAGATTTGCATGTTTGTTTTGCAATACTAATGAATATGTTTTAGATTTACATTTTAGAAAATGGAAACTTTTATCTTCTTGGGGCTTTGTAAGTTAATGATTTGCAGAAGATAGTTTGGTATCCTCTTTTAACCCTTCACCATTGAAAACATATCACTTTCCGAGGCATAAGGATCCAGGGCAGGCCTGCTGAACTAAACCCGGGAGATATATGTGACTCTTTCTATTGTTTATTTCTGGAATTACATAAAATGTGGGTTTTTAATTTTCAATCTAGTGAAAACATATGTAAATGGCAAATTATTTTAAAACTAACTTAATATGAATCGTGGGGTAGGCATTACCGTACACATGATCCTTTAATCAGATAAATAAGGAAAATACTTTTTGAAAAATATAGTTTTGAGACACAGTATCTTCCATGAGTGAGTTATTTTCCACCAAGATAAAGACTGGTTTAGTGTAGTGAGGAAAATGTGCTGTGTAACAACATTTTTACTTCTAGCAGAGTGAGCAAAGTTGCAGTTTCATAACATAGTTTTTCACCCTTTGATTTTCTTTCAAGAGGTTATGAGAGAAAATAATTAATGAATAAAACATCATTTTTCAAAGGCGTACCCTTACTAACAAGTTTTATTTGACAAGAGCTCTATCAGAAATGAAAAATTCTTCCTTAGGGGAAAAACAGAGCATTTTAATACAAGATATAACTATAGTTTTGAACTTTGGCTGATTGACAAATCAGTCTGAAACAGCCTTTCTTCCAAATTTTTCCAATTGTTCATGCAAAATATGATAGGAAACTAAGGGTGATCTTGAAAGAAGATGCTGCTTCTTGTTCTTACACTATGCAATGTTGCAAACCCCTACCTTTCTAGGATACTAAAGTAAAGATCTAGTGTCCTAGGGAGGTCCTGGTCTGGAAGGTTGTGTTGTCTACACTGCAGAGAAACTCAAGTCATGTTCAGTGAAAACATTCCTGGTCTAAGCAGTTTGTTTCGCAGGTACCTGTGGTATAGACTTAGCAGGCCATTCACACCTGCGCAAACATATGTCTGTCTGTTGATTTGCATATATGCACAAATTATGTGCATACATATGATTATTAGGCCCACAGTTGTGTGTGAGTGGCTCCTAGAATCCAGCTAAGATCCCAGCCACAGTATGGAAGTCATTCAGTAAAGTAACATGCTTGTCACCTCTGTTTGCTTTCAAAGAAAACCTCGCTCCTGTGTGCTCTTGGTACGAAGCACTGTGTGCGGGTGGTCAGTGATGACATCTCAGCACAGTCTCTGGGAGCAGGTACATCCAGCTCCACTGAACTATTTAACCCCTGCCTTGGTATTGGTATGGCAACATGTCAGCTGCTGGTGCGGTGGTCCTGGGTTTCTGGGGCACTTTTGACAGCTGCAGAGAGTACGGGTAGGTTAATGTGGTCTCAGATTTGCTTTTCATACCCATGTCGTGTTAACAGTAAGCTGTAGATCTCAGCTGGGATAAACTAGTGTTACCACACAGGCAGCTCCTGTGCAGAACTAAAGACCTGGCAGTGTACGTGAAGGCAGGAGGTGTGAAAGGGCTATCTCCGGGGCCATGCAGCTCTGCTTGGTAGATCAGTGTAGGCAGGAGGGCTGACAGCCACCAGCTGACCGAAGCTGGCTTAGACTAGTCAACCACAGGGCCCAGCAGCTACGATGGAGATCCTTCTTGAATCCTGTTGCTACAACTCAGTCCCTTCTCACCAGCATGGGCAGTGAGGACCTGGCTCGGCACAGTGGTAGGGGCACACAGCTGCCAGTGGTGTGTTCATGGGTTCTCAACCAGGTGTCCCTCTTGAAAACGTTAGCGTCATGGAGAGAAATGTCCTTTGGGCAGAACTGACCCCATGGCCACTGGTGGGACCATGCTGACTAATCCCCGTACATTGAATTATAGGCAGTTTAAGCTGCTGAGTGGCCCAGCTCAGATTTTGCTTCAGGTACAGTGTTGTGGAAAAGGTGCCCTTATCTTGGGGCAGTGGTATGTTTTTAACAGAGCCTTTTGGTGACACTGGTCTTCCGCCACTGTAGCAACTCTAATGACTGCACAGGCATCTTCTGTTTTTTTCTCTAGGTGAAACTGAGGTCAAAGCAAATTCAATAATCCCTGTTTACTTTGCTTTGCTACTGTTTTTCCTTTTTCATTATCTGTAACATTAATACCTCCATTTCCATCAACATGTGCATCAGTATGAGTACTGCTGGAGAACTGACAACCATGCTCTGCTGAAGCAGTACTAATACTGTATTCTAACACTGCAGATTTAAATTTGCATTAAATTGGGAGTGGCTCATGCACCAAGAGGCAGAGAGTTGTTCATCACATGATTTTCAGGGAACAGGAGCCTTGCCCAGACTGGAAAAGTGGTCATGGTGCGGTTAACGTGAACTAAGTGAGCTTGACTTAAATTCATCCCATTTCTTTGTGTGGATGTAGGGCATATTGTCTTGGCCTGAATTAGTTCTAATTAAATAGAACCTAAACATTGCTTTTCCTCTAGGCTCGGCAAAGCTGATGCATTGCCTACAGACCTTTCACTGTCCGACCTCCAGTACATACAGGATGTGGCACTCTATTTATTTCATCTTACTACATTTTTCCACAGGACTCCTGATTCCTACAGTGTATCTGTGATGGATAGAGAATGAAGCAGGCCTATGTCACGTATGAAGCAGGAAGAAGTGGGATAGTCTTGTGGTTAAGGTAATTGGCTGTGACCTAAAGAGAAGTAGATTTATCTCTGGTCCTGTCATAAAGTTCCTATGGGAAGCTGCACAAAAGTCTCCCCCCAAATTTTTGAAAGTAGCTGCTAATATTTTCTTCATTATTTTCTGGGAATTCTATGTAAGACCTTGAAGCCAGCTGAAGTCAATAAAACCTGCAGATGTGGGGCTGCTCTGAGAATTCCAGGTCTTGGTTGGTTGGCACTGCACATTGAGAACCAGCAGTGAAGAAAGAAAGTCTTAAAAGGTCTAAATTCAGGTTCCCTCACATTTATTGCATCTCACCCAAGGCAGCTATAACCATGGTCAGACAGTGTTAAAGCAAATTTCTCTCCCTCTACTGCATGGAGACTAGAATCTGGTAGAGCTGGAGAAATCGGAATACTTCTCTTTTGGCTTAAGATGCTACTGTAGTTGCAACACCAGAGGTAAACACCAGTGGTAACTGTTTGGGTGTAGGCCTCCATCTTCTAGCCTCATTTCCCTTCTTCACAATAATACAGCTATAAGGATAACTTTCTTACCTCACATGGATGTGGTGGCTACATCTACAACAGTAAATTCAACAGGAAGGCTATATACAAACTGCCAAATGAGAGTGGTTCCTGATTTCTGATCCCCCTGAACTGTGCCTGGGAATGGTTTGGGAAAACGCTGCTTGTCCCCGCCTGTATCCATGCCAAGGACCATTCCAGCAAAGCAACAGCAGCAATGATATGATTGTGGTATCCAGGACTGCTCCCTGGCATTGTTTGTTTTCCTACTATAAGAGAAGTTTCTAGCTACCAAAAGGAACCAATAAAAGAAGAATATGTCCTCAACCCTCTGCATGAGAGAAGTGTATTTCTAGCATAGGCTAGAAATTACATTTCATTCTTTGTTCAGATCCAGGTGAGAGGAGCACATGAGTGGTATGAGGAAGAAGGACCGAAATGAGTAAGCCTTTGACAACTCTGACTCTAGGTGGTAATTAACTTTTTTCACAAGACAGCATCAAATAGAGCCACTTCAGCAAACCTGAGCAGGGGTCCAGCTTTCCAACAGTCCCTTCTTTAGCTGACTTAGTAAGGTAATGCTTACATGCAAGCAGAAGCTCAAACAACCTTAATCCTCACACCTACATGTGCCTGGTGCTGCAGCCTAATTACTGCAGCTAGACCTGAGCCATGCTCTGAGTTGATAGATGTAACCCATCTTGGGAAACCATATGTTCTGCCTGTCCTAGGAGTCATGCTTTAAGTTAAAATGTATGTCAAGCCCTGCTTACTGCCAGAATGCAGTCAGCCCCTGCATCTGCCTCGTGTGTAGTGCATTAAGTCCCGCAGAGAAGCAGGAAACATTAGTGGGAGTACCATGCTGAACTGATGGGGCTGTGCAGTGTCTAGATGGAGCTGGCAAGTGTCCTGCCAGCCTGAAGGATAGGCAGAGGAACTCGAGTGAGACAGCTTCTGCCATACAGACAACCTGTAACATCAGTTTAGCTTAATGGTGCAGCAACCCTCCAGTCAGGATCATGCCTTCACATAAATCTGGCTGGTTTTTGCTGTTTTGCTTGATTAGTTGGTTTTTTTAAGCATATTTTCTGAGGAGCAATCAGGAAGCACTGCACAGTCTTCTTGTTGGGATTCTCAAGTCCAGAGCTTAACAAGCATCACTGGAAGGGTTCAGGTGACTGAAAGGCACTTTGCAGCCTTAGCCGCATGGTCATTTTGAGACTCTGAGTAACAGAAACTTGACATGATTTTGTACAGAATAATAACCAAATTTTGTCCCAAGTTACATCGACTCAGCCTGGTTGAAGATCCCAAAAGAATGATTGTACCGATGGAATTTAGGGTTTACTCTTTGGCCACAATCAGCCTGCTCCTCAAATAGAAGTTTTCCATTGACTTCAGTGAAAGTTGGATCCTATTAATATTTTTTCCATAGAATTAAAAAAAACAATCAAAATCTTCTAGTCTCCTCTTATCCCATTTTCAAGCAAAGCTTTCACTGCAAATCAACTGAGAGGTTTACCAGAGAAAGAGCCATTGGAATTGTCCCATCCCTGTGATATTATTTGTAGTGGCTGTTTCTCACAGTATGTTCAATACTGAAAACTTACTGCATCAAATTATACTTCATTACACACTTTCAAACTTTGGTTCTTCAGACTGTATGGTGGAAAGTTGGAAAAAAAACTGCAAGCCCAGATTTTATTTTAGTTTGTTTGGGTTTTTTTAAGAAAAAAGATATTACTGATTTATAGGGCAGAAAACCCTACACATTTTATGTAAAGTTCCATGGACCTTTTCTTTCATAGATTCTGGACCAAAGCAGGTTTATTTTTGAATATGGAAACTGATTTTTGTTAATCTTTTTGCAAGTTCCAGTGTTACCAGCTCATATGAGGCTTGGTAATTCTGACATCCCTTCCAAGGGTATTTCCTGTAACTTGGGGCTTTCTTGAGACATGCTGAGTGCAGTCAGCTTTGATTTGTTAGTACACTGGGACCTGATGTTGTTCTGAATAAAAACGAAAGAGAAAAAGGCACGGGGAGGGCTCTGTTTCTCAGCATATGACAAACCTATTTTCCACCTCACTCCAGCAGCAGCTATTTCAGGTGTTACAGCTGCATTTGCTGCTGTCAGGACAGTAACAGAATAATTTTGCAAGGAGAATGGCTTCATTGGGCCAAAGTTAGTTCCCAGGTTGGACAGGAGGAAACCTGATCTTTTGTGACTTTGGCTGGAGATGAGTACCTATACAGTAGGTCAGACTTTAGTAAGCTTTGCAAGAGCAGTGGCAGGGTTTGGTGTCCCTCAAGTGTCAAGTCTGGAGTGCTCATAAGTTGGGAGAGCTCCGTCTGACCCATTTGGGTGAATGAAGATTTATCTCCTTATATGTGCTTCATAGGAAAGAGTCTGACACTGACTCCAAGTCATTAATAAAGAAGTTTGAGGCCATGCTTGCCTTTCTCAGATCTCACTCTGGGAAAAGCAAAGTTAATTTTTGCTCTGGCTTAAAATCTCTTTGCAATGGCTTGAGAAAATGTCCTTTTTATTTTGATGCCGTACCTTGCAATAGCCATTAGTTTTCCTGTTCAAAACCCCACTAAAAAAAAAGGGATTTCTGTGGATAAAATTCCCCTGAGAATATTGTGCAGTTAGGGTAACATACAGTCAACTGGGGTTATTTTGCATCTAAGGAGATAGAACAATATGGAGCTATTCTCACTTTTTCTGGAACTTTTCTCACTGAGAGAACTTCAGAAAAATCCATCTAATTTATTGGACTCGTTGGGCCTGGGGACCACACATCAGGCTGCAATATTTAACATATCATAGCAGCAGCACAATACCATATAAAAATAACACAATAAATGATTAATAGACTAACGCTCTCAAACTCGTTCCTTCCAATTATTTCTTTACAATTAAAACAAGTTGGTAGGGCACTCTCAAAAGAATAAGTGATTGCTCTCTGAAGCTATCCACTGCTGGTATTTGTTTAAGTTTATAAAAGCAGGAGCTCTTTTGGCTGTCTGCTCAGCGCTGTGTTGTGCCATATAGACAGCCCTCTTGGTTTTCAGACATACCTTTGTGATGCTCGCTCCCACTGCCCCAGATGCAGGAAGCATGGCTTTTGCCTGCTGCACTCTGGCAATACTCTCCCAAAAAATCACTGCCACTCATTTCTAGCAATAAAAGTTAGACAGCCTTGGGGCAGAGTTTGCTCCAAGCTAGCCTGTGTCTGGCTCAAGGGTTGAGCTAATACAGAAAAGGCTAGGAAGCTCTTCCATCTCAGTTTAAAGAAATCTGGAGAGAGGAACCCGGGCATCCCAAAGGTTCAAGACAGTGAGATGTAAAAACTTGGATAATTCAAATACATTGATATTTTACTATTTTGTCTAAAAATGTGTCATTGCCATTAGCACTGAGCTGTGGGGATACATATGTGATAACAGTGTGGATCTTCACTATGGGCAAAATAACTGAGAAGGACTATGATATATGCACATATCCCAGGGACTTTCATAGAATCATAGAACCATAGAATAGTTAGGGTTGGAAAGGACCTTAAGATCATCTAGTTCCAACCCCCCTGCCATGGGCAGGGACGCCTCACCCTAGGCCATGTCACCCAAGGCTCTGTCCAACCTGGCGTTGAACATCGCCAGGGATGGAGCATTCATAACTTTCTTGGGCAACCCATTCCAGTGCCTCATCACCCTCACAGTAAAGAACTTCTTCCTTATATCTAACCTAAACTTCTCCTGTTTAAGTTTAAACCCATTAACCCTTTCATAGCAACAGTAGGTGCAATACACTCCAGGATATGACATATTGCTTTATGGGAGGTACTGTTGCATGAGGGGTTTGTGGGGGCTTAGGGACAGACCTGCCATTGTGCAACTTCTCTGTCAGACTGCCTCTTTAGTGTGCAGAACAGGATGTAACTTATACATCCTCAGTTGCCATTGCTCCTAGGCTTATGGAAATAGCATGGAGTTCATCTGAACTCCCAGGTCCAGATGCAGCTGAAACCTCCTGTCATGCCTTGGTGGCATGCATCTTGAAATGGGGTCTTGCAAGGCACAATCCCTCTATCAAAAGGAAACCCGTGTGCTGAGAAAGGAAGGAAATGTGTTGTGCTTCAGCAGGTCTGTTGGTCTGGATAACAAGAATTGCAACACAATGTGGGAAAAACATCTGTCTGGCAATAGAGACACATCTGTTACAATACATGGATTAAAAACTTTGGAACAATGAAGGCAACTTCTCTGGAAACATACATGTGGTAGATTGACCAGGGCTAAATGCCAGTTGCCCCCCACAGCCACTCTATCACTGTCCTCCTCAGCTGGACAGGGGAGAGAAAACACGAAGAAATACTTGTGGGTCGAGATAAGGACAGAGAAAGATCACTCACCAATTACTGTCACAGGAAAAACAGACTCGACTTAGGGAAATTAGTTTAATTTATTACTCATCAAATCAGGATAGGATAATGAGAAATAAAACCAAATCTTAAAAACATCTTCCCCCCACCCCTCCCTTCTTCCTGGGCTCAACTTGATTCCCAATTTTCTCTACCCATTCCCCTCCAGTGGTGAAGGGTGATGGGGAATGGGGGTTGTGGTCAGTTCATCACACATTGTCTCTGCTGCTCCTTCCTCCTCAGGGGAGGATTCGTCACACTCTTCCCCTGCTTCAGTGTTGGGTCCCTCCCACAGGAGACAGTCCTCCATGAACTTCTCGTGTGTGAGTCCTTCTCATGGCTGCAGTTCTTCATGAACTGCTCCAGCATGGGGTCCTCCCAGGCTGCAGGTGGAGATCTGCTCTCCATGGACCTCCATGGTCTGCAGGGGCACAGTCTGCCTCACCATGGGCTGCACCACAGGCTGCAGGGGAGTCTCTGTGCCGGCACCTCCTGCCCCTCCTTCTGCACCGGCCTTGGTGTCTGCAGGGCTGTTGCTGTCACGTATTCTCACTCCTCTTTCCAGCTGTGATTGCTCCTGGCAGTAACTTTTCCCCCTTCTTAAATACTTTATCCCATCCCTTATGGGCTTGGCCTTTGGCCAGTGGCAGGTCCATCTTGGAGCCATCTGATATTGGCTGTGTTTGACAAGGGGGAAGCTTCTAGCAGCTTCTCAGAGAAGCCATCCCTGTAGCCCCTCTCCTACCAAAACCTTGCCACACAAACCCAATACCATTGCCACAAACTTTGTGGAAACCAGATGTGGTCAGGAATTCCCACAGCAGTCCAGGCCATTGCTTCTTGGGGAGAGCTGGGGCTTGGAGAAGCTTGAGGTGATGGAGTTCCTAGAATACGTGTAGGTATGAGCAACTGTCAGGACACATGCTCCACTTTTCCCACTTGAAATATCCCTGAATACACCAGTGGTGCAACAGAGGCAGCACGCATGCAGTGGCTGAAATGTGATAATGTGATTCACAGAGGAAGGCACTCAGAGGCACACACTGGATGCAGAGTTTTGAGAAGGTTTTAGTAGGGATCTTGCACCATGCTTCTAAGAAAAGATTCCACTTTCAAATAAGTACTTTTGTGATCCTGCTGAATAAGGGCAGTCTAATGTTACGAGGGAAAGAAAAATAAAGCTTTTGTCATCCTTTCCCCATTGCTCTCCACATAACGGTCTTGACCACAGTTATAGCTTTGGCCCTTCTGCTTGAGACCATCCCAGCAAAAGCATCTGTGTTGCCATGTTTTTTAACCCAGAAAGGTGCTCTCTCCTCTTCGGAGCCTAGAGGCTTCCTTGGGATGGTCACAGTCAGGAGGGACTTCTTGTGATGTGGGCACATGACTGTAATGGATTTACTTATCGCATTCTACTAACTGATAGAAATACCTGGTCCTCACCTGGACCCTGTTTCACCTTACTTCACTCCTCCGAAGTTCATGCTTCCTCCTCTTTCCTAATGAGAATCTCTGTTCGTGCAGGTCCTGAGGAGTGAGGTTCACTGAAACCCTAAACTGAGGGTGTTAAAATGGTGCTTTTTGCTGACTCCAGGCAGGAACAAGGGGTTAGTGCATGTTTCTGTTTCTTGTAAGCTTATAAGTATGTCCTCACATACAGAGCCTAGAAGAAAAATGAAACCTTCTGATGTGACTTTGCCTTGCTGCTGCTCTGTGCAGACTGGAGCTCTCTGGTGCCTATCCTTTGAGATGAATAAAAAGCAGGTGATGGTGGTAGCAGGGTGCCAAGCCTGAAGTAACACACCTAGCCTCTCAGCAGGGCTTACCAGTGCTGGCTGGTTCCTTACTAACATGGTCACACAACTTTCTTGGCTCCAAATACCAGCAGAGCAAGCTTGCAACAGCCTGCAGTGCGTTCTGTCAACAAGACTTTCTAGTGCATGTTGAGCTTCAGATAAAATCTTGAAGGTGTTGGATGTTTTCCTGGGCTGTATTGGATATCCTCTGCTCCCATTCTCATCGTTGAGAACTGAGCAGCATCTCACCACCACTCATTCCCCGTGTTGCATCATTGGAAGCTCAGGATGTTAGTGTGTAATATTTCTGTACAGAATGAAAAACACATTATTTGGTTGCGCAATGGAGTGTGGATGGGTTTGATTTCCTGGGCAGAATCAGCTCTGTTTCTGAGCTGGTTTGTTCAGCCTGTCAGTGTTGTAGAGAGATGTGCTTGGCGTGGATGCCTGTTGGTTCTCTGGGCTTAAAGGTGAGACAGAAGGACTGTGGCCTCATCACAGCCACAAAACTTTGGAGAGAAGGACAACTCCTGTCTTCAGGAATAGCCCTCCTTGTCTCCCTATTATGATGCTGAACACAAATAGTTGTTTATTTTAATTCAAAGTCAGAATTTAGCATGAGTGTACTCTAAAATCTCTTTAGATTAATACTGAATACTACAGATGTTGCTGACTGTTCACTAGTAAGGTGACATGAGGACTCTTACTTTTCTATTAATGTTAAAGTGTGAGAGGTTTTGTTATTTAGCTGGTAATAAGGAAATCACTCCTTCCTGCAGCATGCATAGACTAACTTAACGGGCTTTCATTGGTATTTGCTACAAAGATAAGGAATTTAAAACTACGAACATATGGGCACATACACACAAACACACATCCAGACCCACACAAACACAAATATATACGTGCAAACAACTCTCAGCCAACTGAACAGACAAAAATAGTTCTGCCTGTTATGCCATAGCTGTTTAGCTTTGCCTTCTTTTCAACAGGGGGAAAAAACTGTAACTTATTATTTTTCAAAGTTTAACAAGCCTCAAGCAATTATGGCACTTGTTACAAGTTATGCCAGACAGTCATCATCCCCGAGCACACAGCTCTAGCTGGTTTTGGATAAGTACACAGGAAAAGGCTCTACTATCTATATTAGTCTTACATACCACAACAGGCACTGGGACATTTTAGAGAAACCAGCGTGGCCTGGGAAACCGAGATCCAGGTACCTGCCTCTCCTCCCTGTGACACCTAATTGTTTCAGGCGAGTTGGTTTCAGGTGAGCCATTCCACCACCCCTCCTTTTCCCTTTTCAGCTGTCTCCTTTATTTATGTTCAACAGTGCAAGAGTGAATCCAGTAAATCTTTTACTGCTGACTTTTACAGACATACCACCTAGACTGTGGATCCCAGTTCTCAAGGATGGTGTTTATCCAGTCACCATCAATTTCTCCAGGCCTAGATAATGCCATGAAATTGGGTTTCACAATGCAACACAGCTGCAACTCCAGCCTCTAGGAAGAACATGTTATACACCCTTGATAGAGATGCTTAGGCAAGTTAAGAGCCTTTGCCTCCCTCTTCGTCCTCAGAGATTCAGCGAACACAAGGTTTGAGTTGCCCACTGGAAGTGCTTTGTTCAAGTGATACAGCTATCTAAAGGAATGCGATACAGTGCTGCCTGTGAACATCACATGCAACTAGCCTGTCCCAGATGGCTGAAATCAACCTAGATTTCCTAAATAAGTTCCCTCTTATGTTTTTGCCATGGGTGGAGTGGCAGAATGCTTTAAAGTCTTCACTCTGCTAAATCAAAACCCTATTGATAATGTAGAAACCAGAGCCTGCGACAAGCTTTTTGATAGCTAAGGAACACAAAACATTTGCTTTTATGCCACCTCACTGGAAAATGCCATCGTTAGAGTGATCTACAGTATTTTGCAATGAAGAAAGACCAGTGACATAAATCAGCTACTAATTTTACTGTGGATGAAGCAATTATTTTAAATAATTTGTGGTCAAGGTTGCTTGCCACTGCACTTTTATTCAAACTCATTTGAAGTAATGCTTTCTTAACCTCACTAAATAAAACTGGGAAAACCAGAAAGCAATAGATCTTCATTAGACTCCTATGCATATGTGTCAGCCAAATCATTATCATTAGCAAATCCATCAGGCATATCTAACCTTGGTCCAGCATTTAGATCTAATAAAATCATTAACTGTTTCATTTACATCGTTATTGCAGTTCCCTGAACCACCTTTTTTTGGGCCATCCTTTTGTCAATGAATCTTATATATTACTAGTTCAAGACTGAAGGCAAGACTGTGCTCTGGTCACTTGAATTCCTGAAAAGTTATATACGATTTCCTATTTGAGCATGACCCAGATTTCTACATTTTTTCTTTTAGATAATAGAATCTTTTAGGTAAAAATTTACAACCTTTGTGAACTTATCAGAGAAAAAGTGCTAAGCAAATCTGAACCCATTCATAAGATTGATAGATATGAACAAAGAGGATCAAGAGAAAAATGTCTATAGTTCTTGAATGGAACAGAAGAACTGGTGTTTGCTAAAGAAAGTAAGTTTACCCTCCAAATTCACTCAATGGAAGGAAAAGATACGATGTCTAGTAGCAGATCAGTCTGGCTAAGTGAGAAATTCTGTAGCAACTGTAAAACTGAAAGAGAAATGTACTGAAAATGAAATACAGGTCAAGTAAGGATAAGTATAAAAGAATAGCACAAGTATGTAGACAAAATGAGAAAGGCCAACAAACAAAATAAGATAATATAAAGGTAACATGAAAACACTGTATAACTTCCTTGGCAGTAAGAGGAGGACCAGAGAAAACATTGGCCAGCTAATAAATGGGACAGGAAAGCTAGTAACAAAACACGCCAAGAAGGCCAAAGTGTTTAATGCCTTTTATTGCTTCAGTCTTCATTAAAAAGCCTGACTGTAATCAGATGGTTGACACAGTTAACACTAGCCACAAAAGGGTAAGGACTCAGGCAAGAATAGAGAAAGAAATGTTTAGAAACTGCTTAAATAAATTAGATTTTCTCAGATCAGTCAGGCCTGTAATTCACCCTAGGTTACTTAGGGAACTGGCTGAAAAATCCTGAAGGCCATAGTAATTATCTTTGAGAATTTGGATGATGCTGGCTAGAAAAAGGCTGACAGAGTGCCTATTAAAAAAAAGAAAAAAAGAGGACGTAGAGTCCCAGTCGACCTGCCTTTCATTTCCCAGAAATGAACAAGGGATCAAATGATTTGCAAGATAGCAAAGAGATAAGTAGTTATCAACGTTATTTGTCGAGACCAGATCATATCAAACCAGCCTGTTTGTTTTTCCTATGATGGGGTAACAAGTCATGTGGATAGGCAAGAATTTAGTAAGGTTTTTGACACAGCCTCAAATGGCATTTTCATAAGCACCCAGGGAATTTTGGTCTGAATCGCTGGCCTCTAATTTTGCTGGGCTCAATGAACAGCAATACTGAAAAACATGTTGCATTGCTTTCCATGTCAGCTTTGGTTTGATGGCCTCATGAGCACCCTGCTGCCCAGAAGTCATGGCTTTGGGACCACTGATTCTTGACAAGGCTGTTGCAAAATACCCACAGTATGTCTTGTCAAATGACAGCCAAGAACCTGTTCTCAGCAGTTCATTATTACACTGAAAGGATTTATCAGGTAAGTCCCTGTAAAAGACTGTCCTGGGGTCCAGATCCACTGTTATCATTACAGTGAGTTAACTGATGGACTGGAGAGCACATATCACTCTAAGCACTGACAAATTGCAAGTATCTTGGAGGACAGGCCTGGGAAACTGATGAAATGTTCTAAAAGAAATAGAGTAACACAGAACATAAACTGGCACGTAGATAGGGCTAAACGCCTCCCTGAATACTTGATAGAAATGAGAGGAGAGGTAGCAAAGACCTGGGAATTGTAGTGGATCATAAGTTCAGCATGAGTCAGTAATGGCATCCTGTTGTGAAAGAAGCAAATATTATTCTGGGATATATAAACAGCAGAGTTGTACAAAAGACATATGAGGTAATCCTTTCATTGGTAAGGCCTCCAGGAGGGAGCCAATTCCAATTTTGGGTACCACACATCAGGAGAGATTGCAGAAAGTCCAGGGGAGAGAAATGAGCTTGGTCAGAGGTCTAGAAAACATGCTCTGCAGGGGCAAGTGTCAAGAAATGCATCTGCTTAATCTATGTAGAGAAGGCTGGTGAGAATTGTGCCTGCGAGGCTTTGAATAAATAAAAGGCTGCTTCTATGGGATGGTAATAAACCTTTCTGTCTCTGCTCATTGTGGATAATACAATAAGTTATAAACTTCACAAAGATTTAAGTCAACTTTTAGGAAAGTCTTTTCTCTGGAATAGATTCTTTCAGAAGGAGTAGTATCCCTCTGATGGGGACTATTAAGACCAGACTGGTGAAATGCCTGCCAGGAATGCTGCAGATAGAGCTGGTCTCACCTTGGACAGATTGATGGATTATCCCCATTTTCTTAATTTCTATGGTAATGGGTTGCTTTTTTTAAAAAATAAAAAAAATGTCTGAGTTCAGATTGGTACATGTTTACCATAAACAATCTCTGTACTTGTCATGAATATGAACTATGAAGATGCAGTGTGTGATATTAAACTTGGTGATGCGTAAATCAATGTGTAAGTCAAGCATATGGTTAGTCTAAGTGCATTCACTTCTTTTGGTAAACTCTCACTTTCTTTCATTCAAAAAGCCATTACTGGCAAAGGATGGCCATGGGCACGGGGTGCCTCTGTACCTCCGTCCTGAGTCTGAGTCCTGGGTTTCCCTCATGGAGAGGAAGGGGAGAGGAAACTGGTGTCAGCATTGGCAGGGGATGTCCTAATCACCTCTGTGGATCTGGCCTTGTCGGCTGGCATCATGGTAGGGCTGGGGAGGTGGAGAAGGACACCCCTGCCTTTTCTTGCTGCACTGCAGGGATATCAGGCAACCTTCAAAGAGCTTGTGTGATCATGAATGGGATGGTAGCTAATGTTAGCCACCTCACTGTGGGTGCCCAGGTCAGGCAGTGCATCTCCCTACACCCTACAGAGCGAATCTCTCCTCTCAGGCCACCACCCCTGGTCCTACTATCCATGGCTGGATTGGATTTTGATGTTGCAGAGGGGCAGAGTCAGCACACTTTAGTGATCCAGTCAAACGGCAACCCACAGAAACAGGATTAACCTGGTCCAGGGAGATGGATAACCTTCCCTAGTACCTGTGCGGACACTAGGTCCACTGAGAAGAAAAAGGCAGAAACCTGAAGCCAGATGGAGGCAAATGCAGTGGATTGCTTCTTTTAGTGGGAATCTGGTGTTACATAAGGGTAAAGTGACATGTAACAGCAAGTACCTTCATTTTGGCCTGAAAAGATAGATAGGCTTTGGTCTTGTGCATGGCTAAAAAATGTAATCCAGGAGCCATAACACACAGCTCAGTAGGCAGAGTTGTCTTGTTTTGCTTTTTATTCCAGTGGATGATGCCAATGCTTCATTGTTTATTTAGATTGTTTTTATCTTATCCAGTGTATTTTGCTTTGGGCAAAGATACAGGCATTAAGTCAACAAAAGGACCTAGGTGTTGCAACAATGAGTGTTGGAGCCCTTAACTGTTAGGAGCAGTGCCATGTAGTGGAATCCCGAGCCCCATCTGAAATACCCGGGCTCCCTAAACAAAGCGTGGGGATTAACACAATGATTTATCTCTAAGCGTCACATGGGAATGTGTCTCTGCCATTTAGCCATTTATTATTTCCCAGCCAGGAAAGTTGGAGAGGAGGAAACAGTGTCTCATGTGACTTGGGAGAACCTTACACCCACTGAATAACAAGCAGCAATGGGGGAAGGGGCAGAGGGAAGCCAAACAGTTTGGAAACAGCCTAAAGGCAGAAATTTGTCACGGAAACTCTTTGGCATAAATTCCTCAACAACAGTTAGGCTGATGGAGGAGAGGGGTTCCTAAATGATTTGTGAGCAGAAGGCAGGGTGCTAAGCTATTTACATAATTTATTCATAACAGTTTGTTCAGCAAGAGCTGGATACTGGACACTTTAAATGTTCCCCACGGGAGGAGTGAATCTGACTGAGCTGAGCCAAAGGCTACCAACCTCCAGGGACCTTTCTGTCTCCCTCCACGAGCTTTGGATTGAGTGCTGGGCCTTGATCCCATGCACTGATTTTGTACCTGTGCAGAGGGATAGCTGAGTGCTCGCATGTCCAAACCACTGCTGAACTTCTGTCACTTTCTTTTGTCTTTCGATTAACCATCTGCATTGCAAGTTAGTACCCCAAGCTCTCAGGCAGCGCATCCTCTGGGAATATACCATCAGCAACCATCAGCTATGAAATATTCTCAGATGCCTTTGACTGCCTGAGCCTATTCAGAGTGGTGCTGTTCTGCAGGTACACAGGAAAGATAAAACTGCCCCACACAGCAAGTGAATCCCACACTGTGCTGGGAAAAGGAGGGTCCCTCACTGCCCCCCTGCTCCCTCCCACTTTCTCTTTTTTGCTATGCAAAAGCACATGGAAATGAATTAGATGCTTGTACTGAGCATTTCAATGGGACAGAAACTCAGTAATATTACCTGTCAGTGGGTCTCTGGGAAGCAAAAAAGTCTCTGCCAAGTCCTGCTGAATCTTGAGCAATCTGTGCACGGTGTCGGCATGGCAACCCACAGATACAAATTCCATGCACCATTTGTCTGGGGACTAGCCTCTCTCCATCCTTCAGCCTGGAGCTTGACACCGGCCAAGTGTCTACTTAATCTGAGTCATTGAATTGCTGGAAGGGACTATAGGGTTAAACTGGGATAACCTAAATAAGCTGATAAAAGGCTATTCAGTAAAAGATGCAAGTGCTCAGCATCTCCCAAGTTTTAGCCCACATGCTCTTGAGTCCTGAATTGAACTTAATCTAAAAGAATAAAGGGTAGGCACTGGAAATTCCCCAAAAACTTGGAAAGACACCCAGTGTGATCTTAGTCTCTGCAAGAGCTGGAAAGATTTATTTTAGAAAGAGGTTTGGATGGTTAAATGTTATTTGGAAGTGTGGTTTCTTTTTGTAAGTACAGTGGGTTTTTTTCTTAGTTCCTTTCTTGTTCTATAATCCTCTATTTCTTCAGTGTAATTAGCCTGTTGTTTTCAAAAAGCTGCTGATTGTGTCTCATATATGTGTGAACTCCTTATGCACTGGCTTAGCCCTCTGGTCTGTTTGTTATGCATGTCATCTGTGCACTATGATTCCTGACCTGTGCCCGAAGGAGCTTTGCAGGCTGAGATGCTTGCATGTGGCAATGGGCTGAGGAATGAGTTAACTCAGGAAGCTCTTGGCTCTGAAGCTTCAAGCCTGGGAGCCCCAACTGATGTCTCTGGAGTCACGCCCCACTCCCCCTATCCCCTGTCAGAGTCTTTTTCCCCAGGCCAGTCCCACAACAGCAGCTGATTTACTCACAGGGGTCTGTCAGGGATGTGTTTTGGGTAGTATCTGAGGTCCAAGTGCTCAGCAGACGTACTCCACTGTCTCTTGCAAGATCATCTAAAAGATAAGTCCTTGCAGTGCTCTGACTTTTATGTGTTCTGTTCCACATCAAAATCTTACCATATAAGCAGTGGAAAAAAATAGAATTTCTGGTGCCAGCATGGCATAATTACCCTGGAATAATGGTCCCCGAGAACCTGTATTAGGGCTCTTAGGCTGTATGTCCTGCTTTTGTGGATGCTGTATGGGAACAAGCTAGAACTGGGGTTTTGAGGGTTTTTAGACTCCATGAGTCTTTGGAAAGGCTGGCGTGGTTGGTCACTTCAGAGCCATAGGTCTCACAGTCATGGGCTCTCAGAGCTGACGTTGCTTGTCTGATGGAACTCTCCCTTTTGGAAGTGCTGGCTCCCAGGGGACCTCAAGTCTGCCTTTGATGGAACTCTCCCTTTTGGAAGTGCTGGCTCCCAGGTGACCTCAAGTCTGCCTTTGATCTTCTGAAACTTTGAGATCATTTGGGTTGAGCAAGTCACTATTTTTGGTAGAACCTTGTTTTGCTCCCAAACTTCTGTCTAGCAGTACTTTGGAGCAGTACACATTTACTGGGGAAGAGTGTTCAAGGGAAAAAAAGCTTTCCATTTGCCTTGTCAACTAGCGGTATGCTTTGAGAGAAGTTCTGCCTTGTCAAAGCACAACCTCCTTGTCCATCAAGTCCACACTGTGCGTGGCCTGCTACCCCCTCACAGGTCCCATTAAATATGACAAGTGGACAAGTGTTGTCAAGTCACATGTCTCCTCCCAGCATTTTTCAATTCACAAATATATAGAGAAGATACCATTCCTTAATGTCTCTTTTATATCACTAAGCCCTTGAAGTGCAGAAGACTAGCAAGTATGAATATATATTGTAAAATATTCTAAAAAGCTCACGAATTTTCTTTCTGGGAAGTGATCACCAGGGTAGTAATGCACAGAAACTAAAGAAGTTTAAATCCACATTACGGTCAGGAGCAGGGAGGAATGCAAAAAAAGATTACATCCCTTTTCTGCATACAGTCACTCACAGGAAATCTGTTTACTTGGTCTCTGCTTAGGGTAATGTGAATTTTGTCCTTAAAAAATGAGTGTTCATTCATTTGGTGGAGAAAGTCAAAGTCAATGTTAATGAGATCGCTCCCCCCATGCAGGGAGGTACTGTAGCTGAAATGAATGTTCTCCAACATAAGCACCATCTATGGATGCCATGCTTTTATTCCGTGTTGGCCTGACAAATTTCAAACTGATACTTGTTTTAGTGGCTAAGCAATCAGCTAAAGTGACAATATCTTCTTGAAGCCAGCTTGACAATCTAGCAACTTCTATTGCCATGTTACTACTAAAATGCACAGTATGAATCAGCACAGTCACTTTATATTTTAGTGATAGTGATAAAGTATATTGCTATGTAAATACAGGGCATAAATTCTTCTCAGTACTGCAGTACCAAAAGGAGCAGAGTGATGGACAGCCACAAAGGGAAAATGTTCATATCATAACAGTGCCTGTTTTCTTTTATAGAGCTCATTCATAATGCCTACAGAAATTAATAACATGGCAGGGGAAAGAGGGATGTGGACAGCAACTGCAATTCCTGTTACTGTGTTGCTATACCAACCTTCAGTCTGATAATTAAATAATCCATTTCTAGGAATCTGAACCATGCCTTATAGAAGGGAAGGTCTCTCAGGTTCTTGCTGTACAAGAATGCAGTGGGATCTCTGGGCTCAGGATTGAACTATGCTTGACTCGCAATCAAAAGCCATTCTTTGGAAACAATTTTTTTTTCCTATGAGTAGAAAAAATAATCAAAAGTTTTAGGTTTATAATGACATTTCTACTAGGAAATTGTACCTTTAACCTCAGATTCTCAGTGTTTAAGAAGTTGCTCAGAAGAAGCTGAGCCTATGAAAACTTAGGAGATAGGAGAGATCAGACCTATCTACCACACCAGAGATGCACTCCTGCTCTGCCTGACATGTCTCATATGCTCATGACAATGCCAGAGTCTTCCTCTTGGGTTGTGACTAGTGCAGGTGCAGTAGGTTGGCCTGATCTGCTGGCCAGCTTCTTGGGTGGAAGATGTCAAGGAAGAGGAGAAGAACCATGACATTGCAATCACAACCAGGATAAAACTACCAGGGTCATTGCAGAGAAGGCATCATCTTCCAGCACAGCCAAAGGCACAGCCACTCCCCTGACTCATGAGTGCATGCGTGTGAGGGCATGCCCATGAGTGCATATACAGAAGTGTTTCCATCACATGATCTGTTGTTCATTGCCAGTGTCATGGTCCAATGTGAATCATCCAGAAACCTAAGAGGCTTGGGAGATGGTATGCTCAAGCCTTTGGGAGGTCTGGTTCAGCCAAAGGAGCATCATTCTGGGAGCTGGAATGGCTACACACATTTTCCTTTCTTGGTGACGGTCATATGGAGGGTGATTCAGCTGTCTAAGAGTAATACCCTTTCAAAGACTCCAGGGTATCTAAGCTATTCATGTGAAGCTCTCATGTCTGAGCCCCATAGCAGACCCATAGACTTCTTCCTGGATCAGCAACTGGAGGTCCAGTGTACACTTTAGAGTATCTCAAATGCTGGGATTTGACACCTATATATATAACTGAATTACATCCTCAAATTAATCAATTCCTATTTTTTTTTTTTTTTTCAGGAATGTAGGTATTGATCCCTGCAGTAACAAGGAGACTGGAAGTCTCTGGTTTAGGAGTCCTTTGAATATCTTCATAGCAGTAGACATTGGTGAGTGGGGGGATGCCGGGTCAGTACCACTAACAGCCTTACAAATTTATCTGTTCCACTTCAGATAGCATAGCTAGTTTAGCTATTTCTGCAGGGTCCTGCTTTGTCCTGCTAGTGCTTGGGAAGACTCAGGATGTGAGGGCACTGGCACTGCCTACTTTTGTTGGCGGAATCATAGATTACAGGTCTTTATGTTGCTTCAGGCCAACTGGTTTGGGGTCCCAGGTGCTGGTGTGAGCTAATGAAGCTTGCAGGAGGTTCAGAGAGTTTCAGCTCATGCCCAGCACCTAGACAGAAGGCTTTGACTATGTCTGGATGGATTGCTCAGTCAATATGGTGAGTTGTGTCATGTAGGCTCACCATTTCTGATGTCTACTCACACCAGGGTATCTTGCCAGAGCTTCCCAGAGTTCACACACCTGTAGACTTTTACAGAACAGGCACCTAATTCCAGATAGCTTGTCAATGAGACTTAGGCACAGAAGTCAATCAGGTAATGCAAAAAGAATATGACAAGTAATGTTTAACGTATTTTGAAAGTTCTACAGTCTACACAGTCATAGGAAAGTGTCATAACCACAGCTGTTTCTCTGCCATTGTGCTGCCTTAGTGAGAGTAGTGAAAATATGACAGCATAACTTTATGCCCAGGGTAGTGTTCAATGGCTCTGGTGACCCCATTCTCTGGATATTAAGCCTGTAGAGAAACTGCCTTTGTTACCTGTCGTAGGCAGTTTAATGCCATCACAAATCACAACACCTCATTCATTTTGCTGCGTGGAACTTCCTGTCCATCTGTGCTTTTGTGTGCTGGTGCAAATGGGATATAAAAGTAGTTCTGTTCTTCAGAGGTACAAAGCAAGGACATGAAAGGCCATGAGACACTGACAAACTGGAGTAATGAAGGCTGAAATTGAAACATTGGCTGAATTCATGCTTGGTGTTCAAAAGCTCACACCAGGACTTGAGATCATTTTTAGACATGATTATGTTATATTCTTCTCAATGGGAGTTATATCATGCAGGATAGTGCCATTACACTTGTTTTTCAAACAGGAAAAAAAAGGATATGGTTTACAGATGGGGGCTTCCAAAGGCAATCCTCTAATATGAGGAATGTCATGGAAATCTGGCCAGCAGTGGAGATCACTCAGAATGAGCATGCCACTGCTCCTGTCTTCAAACAGTGTTATGGTGTTCTGCATAAACTCAGAAACCCTTGTGAGATGCACATCATCTTCCATTGGGACTGGAGGATTTCAACTCTGGAGCATTTCCTAAGGAAGAAAATATTCCAAGTCCAGAAAGGCCTGAAATGTTTCAGATTGTAACCTGCGAAAGCTCAAAGGCTGTGATTATTATCAAAGGAAAGAACAAAGGATGAGAGATGGGATCTCTGTTGTGATGCAGCAAGCAAATACTTGCTCTATCTTGTCAGCAATGACGTTCAGAAACTTAGCTAATAATAGCCCAGCCTTTATATCAGAGAAATCAATCCCCATGGACTGAGCTATCACCAGATCTGATTTGTGTGCAAGATGTTTAGAACTGCCAGCAAAAATTATATGAGCCAAATGAAATGTGAAGTGTGACAAACTGTTGGATCCCTCTTTTCCTATTATCACATCCTGGTAAAAGAATGGCACCAGTAAGGTACTATTTCAGTCACCTAAGCACTGTCTCATGTACACTTTCTTACAAGGATACTCCAGCAGTGAAAAATAACTTTAGTCAGAGAGCTAATGGTTGTCATAATATGACATTATGTTGTTTAACACAGATGACGACAAGCATTTTTGCTGAACTATCTGGCTTATATCTACATATGAGTCACCAGTTGTGGAAATGTCAGAGTGGATAGAGGAATGTGGTAAGGAAGAAAATGTCAAGTATCAATCACATTCAGAAGTCTGAGCCAAAACAAGTGAACAAACAAACTAACCAAAAACCCACAAGTGAGCTTTAAAATGTGGTGAGACAAGACTGTCTGATAATGCTATTCACGTGGTATCTTCTGTAGAGAGAATCAAACTTCTCTTCAGAGAGTGATCAGAAGAATTGGGGGAAACATAAGATGAGGACCAGCTCCTTCCTGAACCCTGAAGGGTATGCTGGCAAAATTTTAGGGGTCTAATTCCAAAATGGTGAGTTTGGAAACCCTGTTGCCTGACACTGAAGCACTGAAGCACTAGGATTGCCTTGAGTTTTACTTCATAGTTCCCCAGATGGTAAGAATTGCTCTAATTTTGACAGAGCTGGGCAGCTTGACATGGTGCTCGCACTAATCATGCTCATTGCAATCATTAAACAGTCACTAGATCGAATATAGGCAGAGACCACAGTGGTGGCTGGTACTCTGGCCCACTGCTCTCCACCAACACTGCACAGCAGTGTCCAGCTTGCTGTTATCTCCCCCTACTTGCCCCAAAACATCTACCTTTCAGTCTTGACCCCTATATAGCCTCTATGTTAGTGCATACCACAAGAAGATGAGGGCTTGAATACCTCCATCAGGGAAGAAGCTGAAATTGTGTGTCTGAGCTCTGAGGAATGTGCCTGGCTATTGCATAAAGCTCTGCCTCCACTTCTTGCATGGTTCAAAAGGACAGAGTGGGTTGACTGCCTGTGTCTAGTGTGATTGCCTGGTGTCTGCTGGTGGACAAGGATCTGAGGACAAGGACCTGAGGACAAGGACTTTGCTCCTTACAGAGTTTTATCTCAATTGCAGATGCACACCTGAATTAGAGGGAAAAGTGACATTTCAGATAGCACCTTGTACTGGGCTTGGGTGGCAAGGTTTTGGTTTGGGGGGCTACAAAGGTGACTACTTGTGACAAGATATGAAAAGTTCCCCTGTGTCTGATAGAGTCAATGCCAGCCAGTTCCAGGATGGACCTGGCTGGCCAAGGCTGAGCCCATCAGTGGTGGTGGTAGTGCCTCTGGGATAACATAGTTAAGAAGAGGAACAAAAAACCATGCTCAATGACAAGTGCAGTAGCAAAAAGGAGTGACAATATGTGATGGAAACAGCCCTGCAGACACCCAGGTTGGTGAAGAAGGAGGGCAGGAGGTGCTCGAGGCGCTGGAGCAGAGATTCCCCTGCAGTCCATGGTGCAGCCCACGGTGAGGCAGGCTGTGCCTCTGCAGCACATGGAGGTCCATGGTAGAGCAGATATCCACCTGCAGCGTGGGAGGACTCATGAAGGATGGGCGGAAGGTGTTTTGAAGATTTAGTTTGATTTCTCATTATCTTACTCTGATTTGATTGGTAATAAGCTAAAGTAATATCCCCAAGTCAAGTCTGTTTTACCTGTGAGAGTAACTGGTGAGTGAGCCCTCCCTTTCCTTATCTTGACCCAAGAGCTGTTCACTGTATTTTCTCTCCCCTGTCCAGCCAAGGAAGGCAGTGACAGAGTGGCTGTGGTGGGCACCTGGCAACCAGTGAGGGTCAACCCACCAGACACCTCCAGAACTCCTCTTGGTTAGGCGGGCACCCAACAGTTGGATTCAGATGGAGGTACATCCCTGTGCTCCTGGACTTAAAGGGCTCCTATTCACAACAGTGGCTGGGGCTGGCCAGGCACATGTAGTTGCAAGCTTTCTCCAGCCAGTGAGATGGTGAGATGGGAAACGGCTCAGAGCAAGAAGCCACTGGATGGGAGCTGCTGGGTGAGCAGACCTCAAAGCCAGTCAGAGACAGCAGATGGCCTGACAGGCTGCTTTTACGCTGCTGATGAGTCACATCCATAAGATACTGGTGGGGCTGGAGCTGGGGTGGACTTGTGCAGAAAGCAATGGGAAAACCAGATGGAGTGGTTGGGAGAGCTCCTTTCATGAGCTGTGTTCTGTGTACAGCACTCTGGTTTTTCCAGTGTGTATCTATCCATATCTTTATTTATATCTCTATCTATAACCAGATTGCAATTCTGCAGCAAAGTGCACCTGAAAAGCGAATAGTTTTAATTTCCTGCCCACTGTGCTTATTCAGCTCTCCACAGAGTCAGGAAGTCTTAGCACTATGGTTAACAACAGATCAACATGTACAAATGAAGAAACCTTTATAAAAAACAAAATAACAAAATATAGACTGTAGATATTGTCTTCCAGATACTGAACCCCTTCAAGGGTATGTTACCTGGTATGTTGTGATGTTCTTTTTACTTATTAATTTCACCTTTGTTTTCTGGTTCCTTTTGGAATAATAAACAAGTCCTGTGTCTTCTTTCAGTGAACCTTGGTGAGGCCTTTCTGTTGGGACTGCACTTCTGAGTCATCCTCTGCTTCCTCCAGTACCCTGCTTTGCTACAGGGCAGAGCCAGGTCTTCTTATGGTAGTCCCAGCTCATGGCTCCTCATGGCTGCCTGTCTCCAGATACTCTGACCCTGTTAATATTAGGATAGTCCAGGTTCTCAGTTGCTTTCCCCTTACACGCAGCCTTGTCTTGGTCCTATTCTTTCTAGCCAGACAACTGTAGGGGTGATCCTTCACATTGTCCTGAACATGCTGCATTCACAAGGATACTGAAGTTATTAAGCATGAAATTCCTGGGACCCCAGACAGCAGGCACAGGATGTGACCTTCCTGGTGCATTTTCCCATTGATTTCTAGTTTTTGTTTATTTCTGGAAAAAAATGAATAAAAAACCCCAAAACCCAAAGAAAACCTACACACCTTTTTCCTCTTTTTTCATGTCAAGCAATAGGGAAACTCATCTGAGCTTATTCAAAACTTGAAAGCAATCTGACCTCAGTCTCCTACTACAGATGTGTCAAGACTAGAATGTGCTCTGTTGTAACTTGTGTTTATTAGTTGTTTGCCAATTAGCTAGCAGAGTTGGTGAAGACATTTGCAGATGTAAAAGCTAATCTCCACATTCCAAGAAGATGTGTTGCAGCAGTCAGACTTTTGTGGTTTACCTTTGGTTGTGCACCGAGATAACTCACAAGCATTTGCCTCATGGTGTGAGCACCCATAGACTGTTTAGACTTTCATTTATGAGTATGTTAACCAACTTGAGGTAACTAGCAATCAATGAAGTGAGGCCATACACCAAACCCTACGTAATAACTGAGTATTCTAATTTCAAATTGAATTTAAAAAATTGGTTGGTATAGGCTCAGCTAGGTGGTCATGGTGCTGAAGAATGAGAGATGTATGGAATGCTTCACCCATAAGAATGTGCTTGAGGAGTCCATGGGCAGAGGTAGAACAGCCTGCTGGATGGCCTTCCAGAGAGAAAGTGGGAAGCTGGCTGCTCACTGGAAAACCAAGAAGAGGAATAGGATGCAAGTTTTCCCACAGTGAATAACAAATGCCTACAATAACCCAGTGGTTTGAAGAAGCAGATTAAGAAATGGTATAATCTGTTCATAGAAAAGAAACTGGCCCTAGCAGTCTGTTTCATTTAATGCTAAAAATCAGAACAGGAACCAATGTCCTAAGGTAACAGGGCACAAAAAATCAGCCATTATTTTTTCTACAGAGGGGGTGGTGAACCATAGGGTTAGCTATTGGGTGTAGTTGTGATGGTAATGCACAACCAGCATATTTTGGGATGGTACAGCTTGATTACAAAGTAAGATCTACTTTATCTCATTGACATCAAGCAAATATTTCAGAGTAAAACTAACAGCCAAACATAGCTGGTACTGAAAGTATTGAAATAAGATGGATCGTAATGTGCATACTGCTCCAATACATGTTTGTATTATGACAAATTGAGCATCTTCAGCCATTTGTTTTTATTCTATAGAGAACAATTAGAGGATAAGATGTTAAGTAGGCTATACAAGGCAATAAATGGTTTTCATGGATGCTTAAACACCAAAAGGAAGTGAAAGTATTTGACAACTGCAGCCATCGTTTATAGAATCAAACAGTCTCTTCCTCCACGGTAGCCCCTGTAGTTTTTATGACAAGTCACAGATTGATTTATAAGGTTAAAAAAGAGGAAGAAAAGTGGTGTTTTGTTTTGGACTTCTTTTACCTGATGAGATTCTGAAAGTCCAGTGCCAAAGTCAGCACAAAAGCAGAACTCAGATTTGTGCCTCAGCAATATAAATTCTGGGAGACCAGATGAGGGGTGTGAGAGCTGAAGCGTCCAGTGGGGACCTGAGGAGCTGGGAAAGGCCAGCAGTGATTAGGCGTGATGTTAAATTATAAAAGTCGAATTAGTATAATCTCTCCCCTCCCACGGTAATGCTCTGACCTCCCTGCACCCAAGCTGATGTGACCCTGTTTGGAAAGTGAAAGACTGTAACCTGTTCCCCGGGGTCTTGTGCCCCACAGCAGTGGGGTGGTGGTTGCAACCCAATGGCAGATTGTGGCCAAAGAGGAAACCTGGGATGCAGGTCCCTTCTCTCTCTTTGCACCCTTCAGCCCCAGCTCAGCCATTGCCCCATGAGATATGACTTTTCCCCTTTCCTTCTGACAGCAGCTGGAGGAAACAAAAGGAGTTTTGCTGTCTTGAGAAAGTGAGGAACATCACCATCTGGGAGCAAGAGGGGAAAAGAGAAGCAGTCAGACTGTGCTCCCACACCGCAGGGGCACCATGCAGGTAGTAGCACTGAAGGGTGGTTTGGCAGAGGAGTACAGCCACTGGGCAAGCAGCGGCCCTAGCAGTTGCCTCCTCTGCCATGCCTGCAGCCTGATCCTGCCCTATATCCCTGCTTTCTTAGAAATAATTGCCCAAAGACAGAGCTAAAATCAATTAGCTGATCAAGGGAGTGACCTGTGTGGAAACTCAGTGATGTATCTGAACTCCGACTATGTCAATAAAAGCTTCAGTCATAGCGCAAGCTGAGCCAAGAGTGAAGTACATTTTCCCATAACTTCATGCATGGCCAATTCCTTAAAACTGAACAGCCATGTTCAGCCCACTTTAGGGCGTAGTCTTTTCCACCCTGACTACATATTTCTATGGCAACTCCTCTTACCAGACATGTCTGTGTATATATGTGTGTATGTAAATAAATAATAGATAAAGTACTAGTAAATGGTGCTAGAACTGTGTCAGTTCCTCCGTTGTGTTGCAGAAATCTCCTGTTGCGTGTTGCCAATGGAGGAACTCTCCATGCAGGTCTGTAGAGTCTTCATTTAGCAAAGACTCAGAGCAAAGCGTGTTGTTTTTTTTTTCTGACTTGAAACCCTTGTTGTGGTTTACCAGCCCCAGAGTGTGGCTGCACCGGGCTGACGGGAAGCAGTCCACCCTCCCTTATGATGCCAACAGGGAAAACTGGAGCTTCTCTGAAGCCTGATGCACAAACCAGGCAGTGGTTGCGGTTTTGGACAGAGAAAGTGAGTCAGTCAAGGTGGTCACTCTGTGTAATGCAATAAGGAAGAACTGCTTCCTAATTTGCAAGCTTTTGGAGCTGGTATGTAAAGTAAGGCAGCTTTTCTGACTCTAATAATACTCAAAAAATAACCAGGAGAAAAAGACATTTTCTCCTGTATTTCCATATTGCTTGGCTCCATGAATCCCACTTCTCACTGGATGAGGTTGGAGTTGAATGGTGGAGCCAGGACATGTCTGACTGTATGGAATTCTTTTTTAACTTCTTGGATATTTTTTTTTAACTTTCTTTGCTTTTCTTGCTTCTCATTTTCCAAAGCATAATGGTCTGAGAAGTAACAGGCTCTGTCATGCCTTTAAGATGCTAAAAACTTTCCACTTGCCTTAGAAGTCTGCATTTTAAGGAACAGATCTTTGACAACAGGATCCAGAAAGCACTGAGTTGTAAAATGTAGAGGTGAGGCAGAATTTGGCACTGACGTAGGGGCTTATACCTCACTGTAAGTGCGATCCCACCACAGCAGCCCACCTAACCTATTCACCTTTTTGAGAGACAGGAGACACTTGAAGTTGCAGCAGAAAATGTCTTCCTTAATTTCTGTTGCAGCTTTTGCCCTGAGGTGTCTTCCTTTTGGCTGAGCTAAACACGCAGGTAACTGCTTTTCTGCCTGTGGCCATTTATAATTCACAAAGTAGGTGCTCCTCAGCCTCACTCCCCTGAGGGGCATCCTTTGGGTTGTGCTTCCAGACCACACCTCTCTGCTGAATTCAGGAAAAAGGCATTGCAGTTTTGGCTGCTTCACATAGAAACGCTACGAACCCACAGATAAAGAGTAGAAGATCTCTGTTCTGTGTATGGTAATGTTAAGTAAACAGAGAGGATGTGGAAGACCTGAGCTGGATTTTTTCTTTCTTTTTTTTGTGCAATACTTCTCCAGAGCCAAGAGCACAGGCACTGTTAGAGATTTAACAGTTTCCCCTTTTCAGCTGATTAACCTTGCAATTATGCAGCAGGATCAGGCTCCCTTCTCACTTTCTCCTGTCCCCATGTCTGAAACACATGTGGATGGATCCCAGCATTGCTGGGCATGGCAGAGAGGCCATGGCAGCAGGGGCCAAGCCTTTGGCGGAGGTGGCCGTAGGATGGCACCCGCAGACAAGGGACACCCAGGCTGTGACTCCCCATCTCTTTCAGGCAGCTCAGCTCAGCCAAGGAGACGCTGCCTCTAGGCATACACGGTAGCAGAGCTTTGAGATTTAAAGCAAATCTTCAGCGCCTACAGCCTCTCAGGTGCCTAAACAAGTTAGGTGAAGTTTGTTTTGGCTCCCTGTCCTCTACATAGGCATCTAAGTTCTGCATAAGTTGCACTTTAGGTACCTTGTTGTTTTCTTTGGATTTTGCCCTCAGCTGTGAGCAGGAGCACAGGTTTGCTCTGGCACGTGCTGCGGTAGGACAATGACACCCATTGAGCACATCCCAGAAATCCACTCCCTGTTGCCTCCTCTTCCCTCCCAGCTCTTAAACTTCTTGTCAGTGATTACAAAACTCTAACTACTGTTGTGTTACTGCTGCCTTGCAACCAAGCCTCCACTCAACTTCCCAGTTGTTTGATCCAGTTTAAATCTGCATCTGTCAAAATCATTCTCTCACTGTCAAAAACTCCACTTTCTGCTCAGTTTCTCCACCCTTCCCATATACATACATGAGGGTCATTCTTCAGTCTGGGTTATTTGTTTGCTTTAATAATAAACCCAATAAAAGTGCCGCTCTTCACTTCGAGGTGCCACCATCCACCCAGGCTGCTGCAGAGCCGAGGAGCAGCCAAGCCAAGCCTTTGGCGGAGGTGTTGAAGGGATCTCCTTGCTTCAAGATTGGGGTCTGGTATGACACAGGCCACAAAACCTGGGCTTGTATGATAACAGTCTCCACTTGTTTAATGATGGTTACTTCTGCCTTCAGTTGGGGATCTCTGTAAGCTTTATTTTACCCTAATTAATTTTCACTCCTCTGTACTTTCATGGTTGACCTTTTCCATCAAGTCTTACAGAGCAGATGAATTGTCTGTGAAACTGAGGTTGTTCAGCCATTATCCCCTATGACTGTGCTCCTTTCGTCTTCCCCAGGGAAGCAAACTCATTGAAGCAAGCTGTTTAAGATATTTGCAAGGGAAACTGTGAAGTATTTGGCCTTGTTTTTCAATTTAAATATTCTGGCACACAGTATTGGCCAATTAAAGCCCCATTTTCATGGATATTTTATATGCAGTCCTTGTATAGATGCACATACAATGTAAGCCACTGCTTGCTTTAGATGTAAGTGTTACACCGTAATAATCACTTATCATCGCTAGTCAAAAATAATTCTAAACAGACTCAGACTTTTTTTGCAGGGAGAAACATTACTTACTGAGGGAAGAGCGCATAGAGGGCTCTGCCACTTGGGAAATGGCAAATGGAGGCTTTTGATTCAAGCAGAAGTTGTTTTTAGTGTTTTTCTTTCTGCACAAGTCCAACAACTGATGCAATAAATTGGAAATAATACAAGATCGAGAGGACTTTTAATGGATTTAAAATGAAGACAATTATTATGGTATCAGTTGCCGTTGACACATAACTGCAGCAAAGTGATAGAGCAGTGGCTCACCCCTGGAAACTGTATTTGGTGTGGGAACCTTCAGCAGGGGTGCTAAAGAGTCAGAGGAATTGTGAAAGAAATGGCTACAGAAAATGGCAGAACTGTCACAGAGGGGTACAGAATGCACTGGAGACTCTTCTCCTAATGCCCAAGTGTGCTGTTGTCTTACAAGATCTTTTTATTCCTCAGCGTACTTCTCAGGGGACTAGCTTTTAAAATTTGGTAGAGGCAAACCATAGTAACTTTTGAATGGCTGTTTTGCAGTTTATATTGCTGGTAAATACAGTAATTTCTTCGTATGATTTCTGTTTGTTCTTTGTGAATATAATGATATGTTTTTACAGATAGCTACAGATTTACATATAGTCTAAATGACTTAATTAAGAAAAGTAACTCCCTCTGCCCCAAATATCTCAGTACTGAAAGATTTATTCATGGAAGTAAGCAAAATAAAATCACATTAGTAGACAGTTCGCCATACCTGAGAGATTCAAAATTATATATATATAGTTTTTCATCCTGAAAAATGACTGGAGATGTGAAATTATATACAGGTATGATTTCATCATCATCAGGAGGAAACCAGCCTCATTTAACAGTGGGCAGGAGGGGATGAACATTTTATTCAGCCAAAAGAAGATGGTAGATAAATTAAAGCTCCCTGAATTTGATCAGGACAAGGAGCATGTTTCATCTTGTGAACGGCTGTGTAATATCTTTAATAACCACAGGAATGAAGACTTTACTCATATATTTCATGTAGAGTTTCACCTCCATCAGGGAAGGAGCTTTCAAAACCAGCCCACGGGTAAAAGGAATATCCTGATTAATGTTGCTGCCGCATTTTCCTCCGAGGCTGCGGCTGTGTGAGCAGCACTGAGATGCTAGACCAACAAAGAACTCAGTGTTGCCCAGAAAACCCTGTACCATTATAGTAAAATTACTCCTTGCAAGATAAATAAGCTATTCCAATAAAAGTGTCATTTGGTCAGGGCTGGTGCTGGCACAGGAGTGCCAGACAGGGATCCTGGCACTTCACACCCATAACCAGCATCATTGCAGTGCTGGCAGAAGGCTGCAGTGCAGCTCTGGCCTCAGATGCCAAACGAGACCAAGAATAGCACTGGGTGGTTCGTTGTGTGCAACACTGGAAAAAAAAAAAAAAAAAAAAGGAGTATTTAAATCCAGTGTTTTCCAAAAGTAGCTAAACCCGGGAGGTTATAAATTATTAACCTGTGAGGCATAAGGTTTAGGAGACTGCCACTTGTGTGTCCTGGAATAGTTTCTGCTACCTTTTTGGGATGGAGCAGAACCTTTCATTTAGTTATTGCTTTCCAGCTGAATTTGTGGCAGCTGCAGTTTATCTGATCCTTGCAGCACATTTTCCCTCTAGAAAAAAAATAAAGGAACAACCTATTTTTTTTGCCTTGCTCTTTAGCTTTTTGTTGTGTTACCAGGATTTTCATTACTTTTAGGTTGGTTGTATTAACTCTCTGCCTGACACATCTTACCACTCTTTTGCAAGACCCTTTCCCATCAGAGAAGAGAGAGGAGAAAGATGTAATCTGTGGTTAGAAACAGCCAAGACTAAGACGCAGAGGCTACTTAATACTATAATTAGTGCTTCTTTTTTCCCCTCTGAAGTAAATTATGTTGAAAATTATGTTAAAAAAAATAAAAAAATTGATGGAGAAATGTATGTATCTGCTCTAATTTGCCTGGTAATGTCTAACATACATTTCTTTTGCTTTAAAAATGTAAATTTTTAGTTTCATAGTTGATTTTTATGCTACAGGATGAAATGATGAAAAAAATCCAACTTGTATACATTTAACCTAAATTCCTGTTTGTGTGTGGGCAACTTAAGGCAACTGCAGGCACCTGCCAGGATGGGGTTGTTACATCTCCGTACCTTCCATGCTGTCCTTAGAAATGTCTGCATGTGTTTGTATGAGTATTTATGGGTATAAAGGATATATATATGTGTATGTATGAATAAAGGAAAGCATGTGAGTAAGCTTTATGGCAAGTAGCACACGATTTACTTTTGTTTGCATACATTGTGTATTAGAATTAATATTCTAATAGTATTAATATACTGTGTATTGGATTAGACAGAATAGATAACATCAATGAATTCTGGAACTGCACAGCTGAAATTATGACAGCTTCAGAGGTATGAAAAAAAAAATTTTATTGCATTAAATATGGAATGGAGTAATGCAATCAGTCAAATATTCTTTCTGGTTTGCAATTTAATATTACTTTCTGTTTACTTATATTTGCCTTTGCTTTCTGAGTTTTTAATTGCTAATTTTTAAATTCAGGCTGAACCAAACTGTTGGTGGGCCAAACTACTTGAAAAGAAAGTATAATATGTAAGAAATATGGCTACACAGCACATTTGAGGAAATGCAGATCAAGGTCCAGTTATTGGTACACACAGGTATGTCTGTCTTTATCAGCACATCCTGTTTGGGCTATCTTCCCACAAACAGCTTAGGCATTAGTCTCACAGAAGCAGTGTATCATTCCCTTCCTCTGTTTATTTTTGGCAACTACAAATACCATAGAGGATATTTGTTTTTGCAACACCGTAATGATGAAATAGATTTACTGGCTGCAGTCACAAAAATGCTAAGCAAATATTCATTTGTTTAATCTCTGCAGCTTTGTTGTAAAAATTCAGAAATGTCTTGGATAAATTGTTAGGAAAATTTGAACATTTGGGTTAATGGTTATGGGATACTTCTATAGCACCCAAAAAGGTGTGGGTGATAGCGTGGCTACTCGCAGCTACAGAACAACCAGAAGAGGTTACTAGTGCCACAGACTTCATGGCACAAAGAAGGTGCCCACAGCAGTGTGCCCTCAGGGCTAGTAGAACAGGCTGGCTTCACACTCTGGAAGGGATTTCCCATCTGGGTCTTTTTCAACAGAAAGTGCATATGTTAGGCAAGGTAGCTATATGCCAAAAGAAAGAAATCATGGAGTAGTTTTTACTTTTCAGCATCTAAGATGGTACCATAACCCCACATCTGGGGTTCAGCTATATGATGCCTCTCTTCTGTCAAGATGTTTTTTTTGGCATTACCTTCCTTAATGGAAAGATACATCTTTGATGTGGCAAAGACAAAGAAAAGCCACAGTCTCAGATCACGACTGATAACCATTATTTCTTTAACTATGAACCCAGACTCACCCTATCTAACTGTAGGCACCTAGTAAAAGTGCTTGCAAGTCTGTACAGAAAATGAATATCCTTCTGCAGAGAGACCTACAGCAACAGGGTTTCTCACTCGAGCTCCTCAAGTAAAACCCTTGAAGTGGAAGTGGTTGAAAGCAGGTTCATGTCACAAGGAAGCCATGAGTAGCAGGTCAGACCTGCAGTCTTTCTGAGATCTGTTTTATTTCTGCCTCCCTGCTCATCCTGCAAGCAATTCAACCCAAAGCTGAAGATGCAGAGGGATACAAGAAAAGAACAGCATGCTGCTCCATCTGCTTTGCATGCAGTGCTACCACATTTTTTTTTTTTTTCCTCACTTCTTGGAGTCTAACAAGCCCAAGAGCTACTAGATACTGCTCAACTCAGACGAGCTATTTTGATCGGTCACCTTCTGCTTGTCTGCAGCTCAAGTGCTAAGTTTCTCCTCCTGATTTGCCTCTAGTAATTAGGTGAACCAGCATCATCCAGGTTGTTTTCCTCAAAAGAAACAAAATCAGGGTGAACAAGACAACTCTAGAAATGAAGGGTGGCATAAAACATAGGACTTATCTACCCTTTTTTGCTTAATCTCTACTGTTTTTATCCCAGTCTCAATATTGCATGGGATGGTCTTCCAGCACTTTACAGAGGACCCTGTTGTACATGTTATACCTATGGATTTACACCACATTGAATATGTAATTTTGTTTTGTTTTGCTTCTGCTCTTTCACTAAGCATTTTCATTGCTGTTTTTTGTTTACTTTAACCTTGCCACTAGATGCAGTATTGATGAGAGAGAGGCAGGCAAACATCTTCAGCTGCTATAGCCATGAAATAAACTTCATTTTCCAGCTTATTAACTGTGACTGGAAGGGTACTTGTTGCAGTTACCTGTTTGAAGGTAATACATTGTCTGTAGAAAGTATTTAAACATTACAGCTTCTTTCTGCTTCTTCTCTTGAATAACCTGTTAGAATTTATTAGGACACTGATAACAAAATAGGTTCTTTTTATCACATATGTAAAAAGTCTCCTTACCAACACACTAACTTTTCACAGAAATGCAGGGGTTTTGACAAAATTGTCTTTTTCTTCAGATTGGTGACTTGGATCTACCCAAGTGCTCTGATCACCTTGCTATTGCCTGTCCCCAGATGTCTGTCTCTTCCTTTTTTAGGTGAATAGTGTCAAACAGCCTTTGGCTTCCTCGCGGCTTCCCATGCCCCTCTGCACTGGCAGAGCATGAGACTGAGAAAGTCCTTGATCAGGGTAAATATTACTCAGTAACAACTAAAAACATCAGTGTGTTATCAGCACTGTTCTCAGACTAAAGTGGAAAACACAACACTGCACCAGCTACTAAGAAGGAGAAAAATAATTGCTGCAGATGAACCCAGGACAATACTTCAGGCCAACACAGTGGAGATTTTCAAGAACTACTCTAAATTACACATGCAGATCCACAGGAAGCTGTTCTTTAGTTATGTAGGAACAGTATAGAGTCTTAATAGGAAAGAAAGACTCTACAGCTTTAAGTACTATTTAGAGATGTAATAAAAGATGACTTTTGTTTATAGGGCTTGTGGTACACATGGCATTTGAGAGATAACTGGCAGTTAGGGGCAAGTGGGAATAAAACCGAAACAGTACTGCTCAGCATTTGATATCCAGTAGGTTTGGAAAGTGGAAGCAATAATTTCTGTCATTAAAATTGGGATACAGTATACTGCAGGCCTTATTTTTCCCTCAGGTCACTTGTACATATATGTTTAGTTGCTGGTGGATAGTGTTTAGCGTAGGCAAATCTTTGTTTATTTTGGGGAAAATAGGATTTTAAAAAGAGTCTTCAGAAGGGTCACCTTAGAAGCAAGAGGAGTCAGGTCTTTCGAATTGTGGTGGTGTTGAGTGTTTTTATTTTTATACTGGACTTGTGAATTCTACATTTAAACAATTTAGGGTTTAATTGTTATTTGTTTTATGATTTATAATGTTAACATCAGCCAGCACATATTAGATGTGCTATTGCCTGTGATCTCTGAGTGACAGGGTTGAAATATCAGGTTGACATTAGCAAGTGATCGCATCTTGCAATCCTGTAAACACGTTTAGCTTTACATCCTTCAACATACATGTCACATGGATAAGTATCTGCTGGGTCAGTGACTCAAGATTATTTTGTTCAGGCAATGAACAGCAGTTGCCCAGCAAAATTTTTATGTTGCTCCAGTATCATAATCTATTACCATTTTACTAGTGTTTACTTTCAATACACAGTTTGCTGGCACTGAAATAATTGAAAACAGGATTTTAAACACAAGTACAGATTATATCTACTCTAACAACTTATCTCCACAATAAATATATACAAATTTCAGAATTCATCACTCTGTAATTTTCAGCTGGTGCTTCAAGTAATTACACATTCTGTGGTGATAACACATTCAAGGTCTGTTGTTTTTTTATGATACCACAAGCTGGCGAGACACCTAGATCGGGCGTGTTAATGCTAATTGGCAGATGAAGCATAAATCTGAGGGAGTCTGGATTCCTGCCTTTTTGCCAGTTTTTTGTTGATTGGAAACTGAATTCTTTTTATCCTAGCTTTTGCTATTCAAAAATGCCAGGCAATTCACTGCTGTCTTTCCTCTGTGCATTTTAATCCATCAGTTGTGTTATTCCTTTAATGCCTTGTTGTTCGTTTCTAATGCAGTAGACTAAATCGGTTTTCTTTTAACTGCCTTTTAAAATCAATCATACAGGACTTCCTAATGCGAAAAACATTTGGTTCTGATGACATAGCTATAACACTGATGAGGTTTTTGTTTCTTGTTTATTTATAGAGGTGCATGACCTAGTGATAATCGCAACAATAAACTTCATTTAAAATATAATAGTTTACCTGCTTGTCAATAACCAACAACCAATACTTGGTTATTGCCTCTGTAGTTCTTACATCAAATATTTCAAGCTTTCTGGAAATTCATCTCCCTTCAACAGTGCAAATCCTACTCAAAGCCCTGATCCCTAAATATCCTGTGGTCTGAGTATGTTCACTCTGTATTCTTTATTATCTTTATTTTTATTCTGCAAGTAAATGTAATTTTAAAATGGATGAAGGACTCCAGACAGTGCTCTAAGGCATGCATGGCATGGATCTTCTTGAAAATAGTTTGGTAACTTATCACAAAGGGAAAAGGTTGGAAGTTTCTTTTTGAAGACAGGCTTTTTGTGAACTTAGCCCTGATCCTCATAAAAAATAGCAGTCTGTAACTGAAGGACTATGTGATCCCACTAGGTACAGGTGAATGTGAAATGGCAAAGTAATGAAGTAAGAGCAGATGATCATAGAAGACAAAATGACACAAAGTTTATAGATAATTGCAGGCAATCAGGACAGTATGCTTTTAAAAGTTACTGCCTGAAGATGGAAGAAGATCCATTGATGGCTACTGAAAATAATAGTATAGATCCAATGCATACCTCAGGAAGTCCCTGTTGGATATTTCTCAGAAACCAAGAGAGTACACTGGGGAAAAACACTCCATATTTGTTTAATTTCTTATATTTTCCAATGAAACATCCACTGATGGCTACAGTTGGGCAGAGGAAAGTGAGAAAGGTGAACTTCAGAGCTGGCCAGTGTGGCTGCTCCTGTGCTTATGACCCCCTGTCAGTTGAGGGGCAGTAACTGAGTTTGTACACATCCCATTGCAACTGAAATAAAAAACCCCTACCACCCCACCCCTCCCCCCCAAAAAAACCCAAACAAAAACCAAAACAACAAACAAAGCAAAATGATAATGAGAATAATTCACCTTCAAAAGATGAAGCAACTTCCAGCTGTCGTATCTGCTGTGAGTTGAACTTGACCAGCTTGTGATTGAACAAACCGATGCTCACCATAGCACATAAATGATTATGCTCCTTTCAAAGCAGCAGCAGTCTTGAATATCTTTGTTCTTCTTTTCTGAGACAGTGTCTTGCAAAGGTAGATTTGGCGTGAAATAGTTGTCCTCGGCTACAGAAAGTTTGCCTCAGATAATACACAATGTGATAAAAAAGGAAATAGAGGTTTAAAGTTGCTAATAGACCTAGTGCATGTCATTTTATAGTATGCAGACTTTAAGAAGGTAGTCAAAAGCTGCTTTATCTTAACCCCTTAATTTTTATTGTTAATTCCTCATGCACTATTTTCAGTGGGGTTTAACTCTCTGTGATCCATAGGTGGTGACATCAGACAGATCTACCAAATTATTTAAGTGTTAATTTGCAGTGCTGTGGCTGCCAGTAGGCAAATGTCCTATCCATTTATTCGTTGTTCAGGGGAGATCAAACCTTCAGGAAGTGTGAAAGCACCTGCCAGAATTGCAGGCTTTCGGTGGCAGCAAGGGAGCCTCCTCATTGCAACGCAGGTAAAGCTCTACAGCCAGTTTTGTCTTTGACACTAAAGCCCTCTATGTGTTTGCACTGTAGAGCTATTGATGTTCAATGGATTGAATGTTATATACCATTTATAGGTAAGTGTGCACACCCACTATGACTATCCAAACCAAATTCCTCAACTGTTTTCATCTCGTAGAGCATCATATGTTCTTGGTTGTGCTTTCTGTGGCCTCTCAGGGACTCCTCTGAGCACAGGACTGTAGCTTGCAGCATTTTGCCATCTGTGGTATAACTCAACTGTCCTTTCTTTTGTTCCATGACCTATACACAAGACAAAGACCATGGCTTTGTGCTGTGTACTTGTACTGGTTGCAGATAATCCTGGATTTCATGCAAGGGAAGTCCTAGTTGTGTGAGTCAGCTCAGTGCAGGCAAAGCTATGTTGTAATGAATGTAAATGGAATTTTTTTAAAGTCTCATTCTGTCAGGGTTTTAGATATACTGGTGATACTTGGGTGCCAGTATTTGCAAGAAATGAACTTACCTCCCTGTTGAATTTTGTTCTTTTATTTCTCCAGAAGATGGAAGAGCATTTAGTTACAACTAAGCAGATGACAATTTAGTTTGCTTTTTGCATGCTTGCTTAATATGAGATTTTAACAAAAATATACCTTTCCTAAAAATTTTTATGCAATTGATAGATGCAGGTTCAATTAAATAATTTTATTGATATAGTATTTTATTATCTTTTTTTTTACCAGCCAGCACCATGCTGTCAGCTTTAGTTTCACTGCATTGGATGAACTTATTCCTTTCTCCAGCCTGTTGGCAGATTGCTTTATACGTTTCTAAATAATGCCTAGTGCTCTGTTCCCTAAGCAGTGTATATTTGTGTAATATTTAAGTCACATGTAGAATAGGGTTACTGCAAAGAAGTAGGAACTGATTAACTTACCATTACGTACAATGGGTGGAAACCATCAAGTTTAAATTATCATAATAAAAACCCAAGGATTTTGTGTTTCTTATGGAACTGGGCCGTATCTTGAGCTAGAATTAATAGTGAGAACTGTTCATGCAGTGACACATTGAACTGCAGAGCTGAAAAGGCTCACAAGAGTCTAATCTACCCCTTCTGACTCAGGCAGACCCAAATAGGCTTCACTGGATGGATGTCTTGAACAAGAGTCTACAACACTGCACTATACTATACTTTTCATATTTCTTTTTGCAAGCTGTGCCCCTACAAGGGAATTCAACTATTTTATTGTTAAACATGGTATCTTAGGTTTTCTGGGACCCATTTTCATTCAGACACTAAGGCAAAACATAGTTTCTCTTGAAGACATGGTCCATGTTCCTTTCTGTGTTTCAGCCTGTGTATTACTCTGTATTGTGGTTTAAACCCAGCTGACAGCTAAACTCTACACTGCCACTCACTTCCCATCCCCGGCAATGGGATGGGGGAGAACATCAGAAGGGTTAAAGTGAGAAAACTCATGGGTTGAGATAAAGACAGTTTAATAGGTAAAACAAAAGTGTATGTGCAGGCAAAGCAAAAGAAGGAATTCATTCACCACTTGGCAGGTCTTCAGCCATCTCCAGGAAAGCAGGGCTCCATCATACATAGTGGTTACTTGGGAAGACAAAGTGCCATCACTCCAAACATCTCCCCCTTCCTTCCTCTTCCCCCAGCATTATATGCTGACCATAATGCCATATGGTACTGGGCCAGTTGGGGTCAGCTGTCCCAGCTGTGTCCCCTCCCAACTTCTCGTGCACCCCCAGCCTGCTTGCTGGTGGAGTGAGGAGTAGAAAAGTCCTTGGCTCTGTGTAAGCTCTGCTCAGCAGTAACAAAAACATCTCTGTATTATCAACACCGTTTCCAGCACAAATCCAAAACATATGTCCATACGAGCTACTGTGAAGAAAATTAACTCTACCCCCGCCGAAACCAGCACACTCTGGCGAAACATCCCTGAAAGGTGGGAAGAAGTCTTGTCCAGGGAATGAAATCAAAACCCAAGTGTTGCTGGCTGCCCGGACAGGCAAGGTGCAAACGCCTTTAACAATACACACACATACAGTGGAAATAGGTCCCACATCAAAAGGAAAAGAGCCATCTATGGCAAATAGTTTCTGCAGCCAACTAAAACTGAGACTCTCTTCAAGTAAACCACAGATATCAATCAGGTTCTGCAAGAGCTGGTATTGTCTGAACGCATTCAGAAACGGTTAAGAATATGAAGAGACACCTGTCTTTTATGTAAAACCCTTCCTCAGAAGACTCTAACACACTTTGTAGAGGTGGGTAGCTTTATTAGGAACCCTTTACTTGTGAGGAGTTCCAGACAGTACAGATATAAATTAAATCCGTGGAGATTTGATGTTTAGCTAGGTTCTGAAAACAGAAATACAAGGTGACTGTAAATATGAAAACTTAGAGCAGTAATGTTTGTGAAATCTGTGAAAAATTTCTGAGGATTATGATGTGCATCTTTTGCTAGTCAGGATTTGACCATGTTCGTAATGGAAGCAAGATTTTGTTTTAGCGAGGAGAAGAAACTGGTGCTCAACAGAAATCAGAAACTCATGTTAAAGTGTCGGTTGAAGAATTGTACTGGCAAATAAATGGATGTTGTCCCCTGGATGCTTATTTTCTCTTTGCTGTGTTAGACAGCTCCACTTGCTCTAACGTCTGATTGAAACAAATGATTTCTCAGGTACTTACAATGGACTTGTTTTCTTTGGAAGGTGCTGTTTAGAGAGTGGTGACCTGCATATAACAATGAATCCCCCTAAAATAGTGGTATATCAATAAGCTGATTTTATCTGCTTTCAGTACACACTGAAACTACCACTAGCATTAGACATGGTAAGATTCTTTGAGTTTTAACTGATATACCAGTGCTGTTTATCAGGAAGAGGAAATGTGTATTGTCTTTTGCACATTAAAAGAAGGCATTTGTGCCTATATGTTTTCAGAAGCAAGAACAAGTTTATCAGGAATATCAGGTCAGGCATAAGGATTAATTAGAGCAGAATAGGATGTGACAAACTCAATGAGAGATCTTATGGGAGATGAAGGTAAAATTTATTTTAAACCAAACTGATTTCACTCCCAAACAGGTATTCTCTCATGTTTCAATAAAAGAGACTCCCAAGCACCAAAACATGTCTGTCCAGCCAGGCTAGTCAGGATCGCTCATGAGGGACATGGATGGTAAAAGACACCAACCACAGAATCTTCTTTACCTTTTGATCGGCAACAACAAACTTTTTTGGTAAGGTGTTTTGTACCCTTCAGGAGTCAGCAGTTATTATAGGGTAACATTTTACTTCAGAATCTGGCTTACTTCATGCTCCATATATCTTAATCACAGCTGCTGTTATTTTTGTTCCCTGGTTTTGGGTACTTTTATGGCTGCCTGGCTGCTTCTTGAGACAGCAGGAAGAGGAATGGCACAATCGAAGGGCTGTAAGCTCTTGCTATCACTGTGCAGGTCTCCTGTTGTAAACTCATTTGTGCTGGGGCTTTTACTTCGCTTGAAGGCAGGATGGGTGTTTTACAAAGAGGATTAGGACCAGAATTAAATGAAGTTTCTGAAAACATGCCAAATTTTGAAGGGCTTACTGTATTTGGTATTTCAAGGCAGGTCTAACTTGCATCTGGAGTGATGGGTTTTGGGTCAGGGGTTTTTTTGCTAAGCTTTTTTATTTGCTTTTCACTGCTTAAAATTTATCCTTGACATCTTTCTTATTGCCAATTAAATCTTTCATTATTGTCAGTATCACAGATTACAACTATATAAGATTATATATGTATATCAGATCATAATTGTACAAGCTCTCCCACCCATCCAGGGAAGACTGTCACCTCAGGGCCTAAGAAACCTGAGCCAGTGACAGTGGAGCTGTCATCTAGACAAGCTGCTGCTGTAATCACATGGTGATCCCATCCTAGGCCCAAGAATCACAGATTTGTATTGGTTATTTAAGTAGTGGAAGAAATTTCACCAGAGCTTTTTATTACAACAGTGCCTAATAGGTTTGTGTTTTACTGGAAAGGGATGAATTCATGGCTGGCTCCAGTACTATTTGAAACTGAAGGCACAGCCTCCAGGTTCATACACACAGATAATATGTACAATATAGTACCTAAGGTGCTGCTATTTCATTTGACATTAAATTGAATGTAGCATGAAAATTGTCACAATGATAGATGCTGTGTACAATATACCTGCATACTAGTGTGAACCCTCATGAAATAGATTCCTCCATTTTGTTCTGTTTCATCAAATCATTCCCGACGACTGGTCCCACCACGATCAGTGCCATTGATAGAAGTAGTGCTGGGAACTGCTGCTCTGAAAACCCATTCAAATTACAGGCAAAGTGCAGAACCTGCATCTGTGTGTTGTGCCTTAACTTGAGATCAGAGGGTTTGTAGGGTTTCTTCTACACCTTTGTTTGGCATACTACGTACAGAGGAAATGGTAGACAATTGTAATTCTGATACCATAGTCTGGACAGTCACAGAAAATGGTCCTTCATGCTCTAGCAAGCCATACTAAGTCTTGTGAGTTGATCAATTCCATGAAGTTTCACTGCTTATTAGTGGAAAAAGTTTGTGTCAACAATGGCTCAGTCACCCAAATGAATGTGAGTCTCAGGTGGTGAAAATCCCTTAGCCCTGCATTGGAATCTGGCAAATGGGGATGAAAGGCAGGTACACAGAACATGGGGATGAAAGTGAGACAACAAACGATGAATGAGGTCTCCTCAGGACTAATCTTCCTGGATGCCTCCCAAAGTCTGAAGGCTCAGACCATCACAGGTTGCATCTGAAACAAGTTCTGTCAGATCATTGCATTAGTTTACCTCATACTCTATTTTCCTTTTACTTGGCTTTGATGTGCAGCCCTTGGCTATGATGCTAATTCTACCTGCAAAGAAAGAAAAGGAAATAGTCCACCTGACACCAAGTGGGGTATATTTCCAACTGTAAAGTCAAGTAAGTCAATGCCAAGGCTCAAACGCAATTTCTGTCCTGAAAAGCTAAGTTTTTTGCTTTAAGCTGTGGACAGAGCTCTGCTACAGGACTATGTTCATTGTGTTCCTCTGCCACTTAACTGAAAAGGAAAAGCAGTGTTTTGTAACCATGACATACCCTGTTATCTTCCCCAAGTGATGAGCTCATCCAGATTACTCCAAGGGGATACTTACATTTTATCAGTGGCGCCTTGTTGCACAATTTCTAGTTTCTTTCTTGAAGATACAATAAAAGATTTATGTCTGAAGGACTATGATGTGGTTTCAATCTAAGAGCAAAACAATTCCTTCTAAAAAAATACCATATCCCCAAATGATTTCATAATTGCAAACAGTGTTGATGAGCTTTGTGGCTTAAATGAGTTTATAACATATTTGCTGTGTTTTCTAGTGAATATTTTTTGATGTGCTTAGTAAGGAAAATAATTAAAATCCCCCTGCCATTTCAAATTGACACAAAATAAATGTGATCCATTAGTTGATGTCTACTGTAATAAGTAATTTTTCTCATTTAATTCCAATTTTTTTCCCAAATATTCCCCCCCCTCCCCCTTCTTTCTTGCTTTCTTGTATGTGTGTGTTAAATAGTTTCAGGTCTGAAAGTCAACTATGTTTCTCATTATCACATATCAGAAAGGCTTTTTTCTCTTTGTGTTTTCATGCCACTTAAGGATAAGCAAGTCTCAGAATACTGCATGTTTTTGATGTGTGGGTAAAATCCACATCTTCTGTTCTCAATGCAGAAAGCTTATCTGCACTGCAGATCTCAATTACATATTCTGTTCTCATCCCCTGTGCTGGGCTCAGGTTGTGATCACCATGATTTCCACATGTAGAATATTCATGATTCCTGCAGCGTGGACAGGAGAATTGGCCTGTATCAGTAATGTCCAAAAGCAGAGAGATATTTTATAGAATGTCTAGGTTGAAAAGAATTTCTGAATGCAAGCTGTTATCAGAGAAGAAACACAAGATATCAATTTAAAACACCAGAGAGAGGATTTTAAGCAACACTGTCTAGTTGTTACAATTATTTTCTCAAAGTGAATTAAGGTTGTGGTCTTGCTACTTTGGTTATTCTAGTTCTTTTTTCACTACTAGAATTTGATGTTAGAAATGTGTTATATTTTAGCCAGTCTGTGATACTGTCTGTTGATTGCACTTGAAAGACTTCTTGGAAATAATTTACTGTGTACCAGCTCTGATTCGAGTTAAGCTGTTCCCTTATTCTTACTGCTACATACAGTAGAACAGAATGTCTTCTTTTTTTCAGAAACATCTTAGCTGTCCTGGAACAAATCTGCGTTTCTCTTTCTTTATTCAGGAAATCTAAGAGTAGGTATTCTGAGGACTAAATTAAGGCAGAACTTGTAAGTGGTTGTTCTCAGTATTATCTTGAAGAGGGGAATTCTTCGGCCTAGTAAGAAAGGTGATTTAATCTGCAAAGGTTATGTTGTGATGTTAATATGCTCTGGATTAGTTTCTACCTTTGTATTCCCATGTTACACACAAGAGACACTAATCATTCTGATAGGGACCAGGGTCTGAGTTTTGCAAAAGTTTCTGGACCTTCGTACTTTGTTTTTCATCAAGGACTTGCCCAGGTCCCCTTTATATCCCCTTTGTTTAATTTGTGCCCGCATTTATGCCTAGCTTTTAAGCTAGAATAGTACCATTAGCTGCTGTCAGAATGGGTAAAATGAAGGGAGGGTTTTAACTTCAGACATGAGGAATTTAGCAAATAAGGCATGGACCCAATGTCCCTTTTAGCGCTTTACTGTTAGTGCAGCACCTTGTGAAGCCCAGGCTTGGCAAGGTGCTGTCGCTTAAGGAAAAGACTTCTCTGGGACATATCAGATTCAGGTAAGGCTCAAATTGGTTGTGTGATGTGCTTACGCAGTAACATCTCTTTGGTAGTTCAGATCTGGAGGGTGCTTTATAATTTACAAAAGGACCAAGGAAAGCTATGGTCCAAGATAGAGTGGGAAAAGAATAGTGAATCAGACTATAGACTTCAGAAAAAAAGCCATTAAAGCTTTTCAGCTTCTTATTATAACTCCCGGAATACTGCATGCCTTTGCATTCAAATTCCTCATTCATGTAACCAGGACTGCAATGGGAATGGAAACAACAGAACATGAATCCACAGAAACAAAGGCGTTTGTATTATTCTGTGTGGCCCTAAGAAGCTGCAGTTTGGATATAATTATGACTCAAATGAAAGGACATTAACAAAGCAAATGAAATATTTTGTCTCCAATCTGTTCCAAAGAAAGCTTTTATGATTGCAAAGATAGCTTTGGCCACTGGCTTTCAGAACACTTTATTTAAAATACAGATTGTTTACCCTTATGAACTGATCTATCTTTACTGGCATCTGAAAAAATTAGATTAAAGATGCCTATTATTTAGACAATCTGTCAAAATCAAGTAGAAGGAAATGAATTGACAGCGTCGTTAAGGATAAAGCTGTGGTACAGGGAAAATTGGGACAATGTTGTGCCATGAGGAGGTGCGTTATGGATCTACTTTGCTCTTCAAGGATTTTTGAGGTGTGTATGGAAGAGACACTTACAGCAGAGACTTTTAAAATAATCTCTGCTTTCAGGTGCTTACACAAGGGACTTTGATTCATTCTGCTCAGTCTTAGGTACTTACCTGAACTATCGAAGCAGGGAGTGTAACTGCCCTCATGTCCCATGATCATCCACAGAGGCACAGGTACCTGAAGAAAGTGATTCAAAGCTAAGAAGTCACCACAAGGCCAAGAAACTGGTTCAAGGTTAAATGGCCATAAGAAGCAAATCCACTTCACTGACATATTTTTTTTTTATATCTTGTGTAGTTTAATTGACATTAATGTAACTGCAGAGCATCACCTTCAGTTCTTAGACTCCCCCCATTGCTGTTGAGTACCTATAGTTTAAGGATTGGGTGCTGTTTTGTTTTTTCCCAAAAAAGAGCAGTGAGGGCTAGCTCCTGTTCAGAAGAATTTGTAATACAGCATGGAAATTGGGTGTCGAGCTGGGCATCCAGAAAAACTGACTTAGAATCTTTAAACTTAACTTTAAAGTTAATATATGTGAATATATGAATATATGGTGATAAATAGTTGGGCAATACAAGAAAAAACTTACAGGGTCATAGCGCTCAGGTCCTTGCTCTAGTACATACAATGTTTGCTATAGTACCTTTTGTACACTGTCTGGGCATGGCTACTAACTGGTCATGTTAACTTGCTCAAGTAAAAGCTATATTCAAGTAACATTTTCAGCTTCAGTTTTGACCCTCAAAATACTGAATTCTGAAGTGTCCTTGCTAAGTCTGCGCTGAGATTCACAGACGTACAATACCGAGCAAGGGATACATCTGCTCTGTCCTTTGCAGACACACCTGTACCTGTTCCCCTTTCACAAGCAGCCAGCTGAACATCAGCCATCCCCTGTCTGGAAGGCAAGCAGTTACCGTAAGTTCTGTAGAGAAACAGACCCAGACTAATGAAGCTTTGCAGCTTTTGGACCAACACTTACTTGCATCCAGCTGGCTCAAGGCACGCATAGGTTTGACTGCAAAAGGTTGTACAGATGTACCATACCCTGCAGTCAGGCTGATTTCAAAACTTGCTACAGTTATGGCCCCAGTGCTGGTTTGGATGGCAACCTTCTGGAAACTGTTCATTGTTATTCAAGTAATACACTAATTTTCTGCATATAGCAATATTTTGCATATTGAGACTCTTAGGATCTTTTCTCAGATTAGCCCTGATTTTCTGAGAGAATGCAAACAAGGTGCTTTATTTCCTTGTTCTGTGGTTTCCTCACTTATAACAATGGTGGCAGATACCTGCCTCTCCTAAAACGCCCTGAGAGCAGCCAGTGGGAATTATTGCATTGGTGGATAATGGAAAGCTTAATTGAGTTTTGTCTATAAAAAGTGTTTTACCATCCTGTGATAAAGGCTGTTGACTGCAAGTTATTATTAAAATATTATTAATTTATATTTATAATTAGAGACATTAAATATTAACTAATTATTATTTCTAATTTAAATTATGTTTTTTTAATATTTAACACTCAGTGTTATTCTCTTTTCCTTTAGCGTTACCAGCCCAGCTCTGAAGGGTGAGAGTTTTCCTCTCCAGAAGCTGCCCCAGTGTTACTGGGTGGAGGCTCTGTGCCATGCCAGATTACATAAAACGGTGTCAGAGTTGGACTGCGGTCATCCTTGCTGATTTCAAACACAGAACTACCACTGGCACATTCACCGTTGTGCCAGGAGACCAGTCTGAGTTAGTAATCGCTATTTGTCTTGTGCTTCAGGCTGGATGTCCAAATGATTCAGTCCATACATCAGCTGGGTGACACAGTGTTTGAGGTGACTGGCCAGAGGACCTTGCTGATTTGTAGAAACAGGGTCCCAAATTGTTACCTTGCATGGTTTGGTGTGAATAACTCCTTTAGGAGCCTTTGTCCAGTGGGACTCCAGACAGTGACATTCAGCTGTGCAATGTGTTGTCTCCTGGATAACAGCCATCTCTGGATGAGTCTTCAGAAAGAAAAGCTGCAGGAATGCCATTTCTCATCAGCTGGTGTCACTGCTTGGAGCCAGATGTTAGCAGCTGGGTGTGGTAGTACAAAATGGACTAGGAAAGAAAGAAGAAAAAGTTTAATAGGAAACATTAACTTTCTGGCTAAGCCATGGGCAAAACCAGCAATCTCTTGTTTACAACAATAACTACTGGAAGCTGCAGAAATAGATCTCTGACATTTTAAAGTAGTGTGCTTACTCTGTTTGATCAGACAGGAGATAATGTCATGTGCTTATTTTGCCATAAACACTCCTAATAAAGACTCAGCATTTCAGCTATTGGCAAGAAATAGAAGAACATGAAGTATCTTTTGAATATTCAAACACCAGGGTGTTGGAAATATTCAGTTGCCTGTAATTGTACTTTGTATTTCTTAAACATTCTTCACAGTAAATGTCTTGATTTATGAATGTGTGATAAACTGATTACTGGAAATCTCAGAAGTAAGACAATTTGCCTTTTCTGTCTCTTTCCAAAATAACCCAGCCTCTGGGAATGGGGAATGTTTATGGTGAACAACGAGAACTATAGTAAAATATAAAAATATAAATAAGGAAGTGCTAAATGGCCTTTGGAAACACAGCACACAATGCACATACAGTTCTCCCATGTTTTAGGAGAATAGGCATTCTATCTTTTACTGTGAATATCTGAGCATCTCACAGTGGCTAGTGAGTCACCTGATGTGAAGCAGAGTAATTCTGGCAGGACCAGTTTGGAGAACTAGAAAGTAGTCACTGAGAGTTAAGCACCTAAATATGTGCTAGAACACCAGCCGGAGATGAAAGCAACCACAAAAGCTTGTGAGCGTTGCTGCACCAAGATCCCATGCACCTGCTTGTTAAGTGAACGTACAGCTCCCAGTTAGAGACCCAAACAGCTTATATAAATAAGAGAGTTGGGGCTTCAGAGTGGGATCTCAAACAGCCATAGACCCATTTTGCTAACTGGCTAGCTGGATATCGTGAGTCCTGGGTTTGGGCTGGAGCATGCTGTCCTCTCTTCCTACATAGTCTTTAGCTTTCTGGAGTGAGGAGCCTAAGAATAGATATGCTTTGAAAAACAGAGCATAGATCTTTCTCCCTTTTAGAAGAGAGCTGCTGTGGGACAGTGCTCCTTTTCATTATTATTTATTATTCAGCTCAGTGGTTAGTACACTCATTCAGGATGTGGGTGACCCAAGTTCAGTTCCTTCCTCTGCCTGAGGGGCTGTAAACTCACATCCCATACTTCCTTGGAGAGTGCCATAACCACTAGCTGATGGACTCTTCTTAGGGTGGGGGACACTCAGCCCATCCTCTTGAAGTGGTTCCTCTTTGCATGCTATCCTTTTTCACCAGCTCAAGGACCGGTTAAGTATAGCATGCGAGAAGGAGCAACTTCAGCAGGAAGGCTTCACAGAACCCTTCTCCTCCCATCGTTTCCTCAAATTTAGCCCCCAGTTTAGATTTGAGATTGTTTCCCTGAAAAGTGGGATGTTTGAGTTTGATTACCCTGGGCCTGAGCTGTAAAACATATCTTCCACGTTGTGTGGAAGCACTCTAATCAGTTAGGCGTTAAGGACAACCTCTTTGGGGGATCAAGCTCTAAATGGCTTTTCAGTGCCAGGAAATTTGTGGTCAGAACCCTAGTGACAAGACTGTCCAAGTGTATAGGTACAAATGTACTTCAATAAACAATTCATCATCTGTAAAGACATGCATTTTGCTCTGGACATCTAGGAAGGTAATAGTTTAAAACTAACATTTTCTAGATTAAAAATTACCTTACTGATTTAAACCTGAAACACTTATTATATTTTGCCTATTGCCCTGCTATATAGATTTGTAGATGGCAGGTGTTGCATGATAACTTCTTTGAAAATCTTCACCTGATCCTACACTGCTTAGGAAAGAGCATTTCTAAGCATCAAGCATAAGGCAGAGGAGTGGCAGACTCTGGAGCCAGATACTCTGGTCTCTAATCTCTAGATTGGAGAATTTCAGTGTGTTTATCCTGAGTTAGTCAAGATACATCTAACAGCAGAATGAATGTTTACCCCAGGAAACAAAAATCAAAAGGATTTGAACAAAAAGGACTTGCTGGCTGGGATAAATCCAGGGCCCACACTGGAGCTGACTCAGCTTCAACATTGATTTGAGGAAGGGGAAACTCAGCCCTTTCCAGTCCTGGGGTCACAGTGTTGCTCCTCAGAGCACAGCCCAGCATGGGCAAGTGGGGTGGCAGCCAAAACCCCCAGTCTCTGCTTGCTGCAGCATAGAAGCCAGGAAGACCTTGTGCATGGGCATTTGTAACACCAGCAAACAGCCTGTTGGAGTCATAATGGCAACCTGATGGAGCTCAGTCTGGAGCTTAGGAAATCAAAGACCCTAATCTGTACTTTACCTCCTGACTGCACTTAGCGTGAATGAATCCTCATTTCCAAGGAGCATTGGCCTGCCAACTGTGTGAAAGCTTCACTGTGTCTGGGAAACCATGCGTGGATCAGATAAAGCCCACTTGAAAGTTAGGTAACTTTTCTTACAATTCAATTACACTGAATTGCTCTAGCTATCTCAAGCATACCCGCTGCTCTTAAACTACTCAGTTACAAGGCTTAGAGGAGGTGGATTTTTTATCATGTAAACAAATAGAATAGACATCATGATATGCCAGAGAGCCCAGGCTTTGTCGTTGTTTTTAAATACCTTTTTCCCTGATGGCTTGCACTGTTATCTGCAGACTGTCCCTAAAATAAGGGACCCATCTAATTGATAGCTGATGCCCAGCATAGTTAGTATGCTGTTCTAATGAACCAGGGTGCAGCTGATAAGCTATTGGACAACTTACCGAGCTTGTTAAAACAGTGATAAATAGCGTATCACTTGTTGCAGCCAAATGAGTCTCACTTCTTAGGGTAGCTGAGGCAAAGCCAAGTGCAATCTAATCCAAGCCCTGATCTATATCTTGTTTGAAAGTTTGGAGATGTCTTATTATCATAGTTTGAAATTGCTCTTGATAAGGGTCTACATACTGTGAATTTATAGGCCTGTTTTTCCCACCACATTTATAACCTCATCAAGGTAAGGTTACTTTTTTTTCCTTTTTCTCGCTTCATGAAGAAGTCTCCAGGGGATCATTTCCAAGCAATCGAATTTAGTTACTTCATACAATGGTAGGTGAAATTAGCGAAAAGTAACAGGAGCTAGATTAATGTGATTTCAGGAAATAATCCATAAAAATCTTATGAGGCCTTTAGCAGGTTGTAAATTGGATTTTAGGCACAGGGAAAGAGAAAGAAAGTGAAAGATCCTGAGCAAAATAATCAGTCAGTAATGAGAAACACTAACATTTTAACACTTTATGCTGAAATAAAATACCAGAGTAAAAAAACATAAAATTGACTAACAGTGACATTTTTTAATGGCATGAATGATTAAAATTGTGATTACAAATGTAAATAAATGCCTTCTGCTTTTTTCACTAAAAAAATCATCCATGTATCATCAAAGAGCTGTAAATTAATAATAATAAAAAAATAGATGGAAAGAAAAGAAAATTGTCTGTCAAATAGTTGTCTGCCCCATCCCTGCAATGGGGAACTGGGTTTTTTTCATAATCTAAGCATTGCCACCATGTATCAATAAAGATTTGTAACTGTGGAGCAACAGGTTTGGTGCCTTCAGTTCGAGGGGTGACCAGCGTGTGCTAGTTGAAAAGGTCTTATTTTCAAGTATTTCTTACATTTTCTGGACCCCCTTTAGTCCTTCTTTCACTGGGAATGAGAAACAGATTTTTTCAAAAATGATGTGCAATCCTATGTTATAGCTGTTTTATGGCTAGCTCAAGACAAAATAAGAAATGACTGAATCAGCTTTTGATCAAAGCACATCCTTTCTGATATACTCCAGACAGATTTCTTATCTGGAAAAAGTCCTTGATATCTTACTGAAAGTGTCTCATCAGAGAAGTAAGAGAATGGCTGGCTGAATTTCATCCTCTCAGCACCAATATTTAGGAGAAGAAAGGTCCTGCTTTAAAATGTGAGCAGCGAAAGGGCAAATTCCCATCCCACAGAACCAGCATGTACTGGAAACGTGAAGGAAGAAGGAGCTCCTTGGCTGTGCCTTCATTAGCAAATCAAGCAGACCACAGGCTGCTGGCCAGTTTTCAAGACATGCATGCATTCGTATGGCTAAATTATCTTTCTTCTTCTCTCTAAGAAGCCTGCCCTCGTTCCTGTGATTTGTTGGGGTTGATCCCTGACCTGTGCTGCCCCCTAACAGTGTGGTGGCATCGGATAGTGTAGTGATCGCTGGTACGGGCCAAAACCATGTCATGGAGGCCAACATGTGAACAGCAATGATGATCTTGAGCCAGAGCTCTGGGATCTCTTATTTTACTGCCATACATGGCTGATGTAACTACTCTGTCCTGATTGTGGATGTCTTAAAGTTAGCTGTCTAAGGCTTACCACCTCCTTATACAGCCCTTTTATACAGAAAAACTTGTTTGCAGTTGGTGGTGGATCTGTTCCATAGATAGGCAACTAAAGAGGATGAAAGGAACTATCCTTTTTGTCCTTTGACTATACAGAAAGCTAATATACCTAACTTAGTTTTAGACATCTGGCTTTAAATGCCTTGCATTACAAGACATGAACCCCACTATATCTGTTTTTACAGGTGATTTCTTGAAGCTTCATGGACCATGAAAATAAACTAAGACCCAAGATTTCTGTGATCTGCAAAAATCTGCAGTTTTGTCATTGTCCTTTAATCAAGAGGGATGGTCTTTAGAAGGGAAATCCTTTCATAGAGGCCCTCAGCTTTTTATGGTAGCCTTGAAGGGGCTAAGAGCAGGACTGCACAGTAAGAGATTTTATTAGCTGCTGAGCAACGGCAGGGAAGAGTGGCACAGACCTCCAGGTTCAGGGTGGCTTGCAGAGCTCATTCCCAGGGAGGCTTGCAGTGGGACTGTGTTCCGACTAAGGCCCAGAATACACATAAATCTGACCCATTCCTGAAAGCAGATTCCACCTGCAGCAAACAGCAAATGTTTGGGCTAGGTGGTGCTACAGCCTTTAAGGTATGCTGCTTTATTTCTCATTCAGCTTCATCTACCCGACAGGGCTTTACTGGTGCACAGTTCATCTGGGAAGGATGATTTTGTTGTATAGAGAGTCATACACCTTGGGGAGGATTTGATTGTAAGAGTAAAAAATTGATTTTCTTTTCTATACAGGAATAACTTGATAGGTATAAAGATATTAGATGTACTTTTTATGCCAGGATAAGTGAAACCATACCAGAGAGGGCAGGAAGGGTTTATGTAGTTCATTTGCTGGGTTAGTACCTCCTGAACAGCATTTCCACTAATCTCAAGAGGTTTAAGTATTTACCATTCACAAAGAATGCTATTAGTATCTGAATGCATGTTGGAGATGAACAAGAATCAGCAGAGCAGGAGCAAAAGAGTTGGGCCTCTGTGAGATCTGGACCTTGCAGAGATCTGCATGCAGTGAGGGATGCTGGTCTGCTAATGAGGGAAAGGTGCGGAGCACATCACTGAAAGTTTATAGTAACTGCATCTCAGTACTGGAAACTAAGTAAACTAGCTAAAAATTACAGTAATGGACCTAAATGCTGCTGGCTGTTTAATAGAGTTTTACGAAATTATTAGAGAAATCCTTTCCTTTCCTCTGTTGGAAGAGATTTGCTTCCAGCTAGAAGCTGAGAAACCAATTTTCAAAGTCCCTCTGCTTCTCTTCAATCCAGGAATGGTTTTCCTGGGGACGAGGGGCACAGCAAACATCACTGGGCCAGAGCTGAGCCATGAAATCAGCATCTTCTTGATGAAATCCATATTACTGGCAGCCAGGTGGAGCATTGCACTGAGGACCATCTGCCAGGAAGTCCCTGCTGATCAGAAGGGCCCTCTTGAAGACCAGAAATGGGATTCAGATGCATGGAAGAAAGGAAGGAGAGAGGAACGGAATGTAATCTGATTAATCTGAGCCTAGGAAAGAGCCGTGAGTGAAAGATGTCAAATAAACTGACTGCTGTGAGAAGGTAACACAGTCCTAACACATTAAGGCAGGCTATGAAACGCTTCACTGACAAGATGGGCAGCCGTATTTTTCTGAGTCAGGAGAATCTGGGACACTAAACTGAAAACAGTAAGGCCAGTGCTGTACCCTCAGCCTGCTCTCCCATTTCTCATTTTATTTCAGAACTGCTAGCCTTTCAAGTAGCATATATTCTTGTGAGGTAGGAGTGCTAGCCCTCAGAAAAGCTGTTTAACTGCAAAACATAAGAGGAGAGAGAAATGAATTTTCCAGTTAAGATTTGATCTAATTGTATGAGTTGGTTATAATGTGAAATGGTAGAAATTTCCAGAAGACTAAAAGAAGCCTTCATGCTAATTTAAATTAAAAAAAGAAAATTCTGAAGAATTTCTGGGGCATTGCTATTTTGAGGAAAGAATAAAAAAGAATCTGCGGGGTATGCTTTTAGAATAAAACAGGTAAAGAATGTAATCTGAAAATAAAAGAAACTATGCAAGAGCAGTGGAGCCATTAGTCTGCGAGTTATTACATCTGGCATACTTTGTGATGCCCTTATTTTTTGAGGGGAGAAAGAGTAACACAGGTCTTTCTTTCATTTGTACCGCTTCAGTGAGGAACCTTAAGCTGTGGACTTTTTCTACTGGGCAGGCAGATTGCATGGGCAGAGCACTTCTGTCCATGTAGTTTATATGAGACTGGAATTTATTAGCACAGTGTTTTTAAAGTGCAATAAAATGCAGCACTTAGATCTCTCTGGGGATCTGTATTATGTTGTATTGCGACTTAAAAAGAAGTGCTGTCATATTGTGTTGTACCACCCAACTTGCAAGAGCAACCGTGTTTAGGTAGCTAGAGGAAATACTTTGGTTTCTGGAGGAGAGTCCCTGTTCCCCAGAGGACCAAACCTGCAGCACAGCTGAAAGAGGGCTCTTCCTCACCAGGGAATTGATCCTCCTGCCTGAAAAGCTTGACATTCCCCAGCCAATGTGGTGGGTGTCCTCTTCTCAAAAAGTGCAGGGGAGGAGGAAATAACACAGGCAATTCCTCTGCTGGCAGCACTTCAGCTACCCAGTGGTAGATATATGTGATGCCTGTTTGAATGAGAACTGCCCTGAACTTCCCTTCTAACCTCAAGAGTCTATCGTCTGGGTGGTTTGCACCAGTCAGTAAGGTGTGCTGCTAGAAGCCAGATCACACTGCTGGCTTCTCAGTCAGGCTCTGTGGCCCTGTGACAAACTGGTGGCACATGCCTCTTTTCCCTTGCATCAGAAGGAAAATCTTGGATAAACTGCCTGTGTGCAAAACCGAAGTTGAGGTTTAGAGCCATTCTAGATTGCAGTGGTATTGAGTCTAACTGGACGACATCCATGTGGCAGACGGTTTATTCTGGGTGTCAGGAATTTATCTGCCCTGGATGAATCAGCATTGTACTCGGGGCTGGGCTTACCAAGTCCTGTGGTGGTTCTGCCTTCAGTTCTACCTTTCTGGTTTTAGCTTTACCTGAATAGAAGTAAACTGCTATTAAGAAAAGGAAAGTTGTGTTTGGAGAATTCCACTCTAAAGCATTTCAAGTATCAAAAATTAGGAATGCTATTTGGAGAAAATCTATTTGTGAGCTAGTTCCTGCACAGTAATTGCCCTGAAAAAACTTACCAGTGTTACAGATTCTGTTTCAAGATCAAAAATTGAAAGCAGAATATTTTTGCCTTTTTTCTTCAGAAGTATTGAGGTGGTTGGTTGAAGTGTTTCTCTTTGTGAAGATGGAATAGTTTCATTTTTTTATGGTTCTGTTATTAACTGTGATATTCTAATATAAATACACATATATATTATAATTTATATATATGTATATGTAAGTATTAGTGGCTGACCTTGATGAAATGAAGCTACAACCAAGAGGTTATTTAGATTAGCTTTGCTTCAGCTGTGTCTGCCTTGGTAGGTTTGGCTTCACTTTTTAATGAAAATGCTGAAGAAATAAGATAATGGAGGCTTATTTCCTTATTAAAGTCGTAGTGGAAGAAATGAACTTTCTTCTTATTTACCTCCTCCCTGAGAAACTGAATATTCCTATATAAACGTCTCAGCAGGAAAGCATTTAGAAAACCTCTGTCCTGGACCCTAGTTTTTATTTGTTAAGGAACCCTGGAGATTTCACTTTATCTCCGTGTTGCTTTCCAGCCTTCTTCTCCCTCACCTATTTTTCCGAGTTCTTCAAGTAGAGAATATCTGCCAGCATGCAGCATATATCCAGCATATATCATAGCCCTAATTAGTGTATTCTTCCATTTTCCCTTGGCAAATATCCGTAAAGTAGGTACAAGTTTTCTTTTGCTGGTGACTGTGAGTGGTTTTGTGTCACTGCAGGCTGTGATTCACGATCCTCATCAAATTTAGCTGCGGCAGCAGAAGAGGAAGTGTGCATACGTGCCTGCATAAGTTTATCCTCTCAACCTTTTGAGCCACAATAACTGAAGTCACTGGAGATCAAGGAAATTGACCCTTTTAGCAATAGCCTAAGTTAGTGAGAATCCGCTTTAAGAGAATTTCATAATTCCCATTTTTGAAGGGATTTTCATTAGGATTCTAGTTTTGTTGCAAGAAATGGCGAGGGATTCAGTATTTTTTCTGTGTTTACATCCCTGTGTGTCTCTGAGACCACAGAACATCAGAGCAAACATCATTAAATGTTTTGTATTAATTCCTTCTCCTAGTTTTGTGAGCTCCAGAGGATGAGGAGCATAGGAAGTCTGAGGACATTTTCCCCACTACACTGCAAGACCAACCATCCAGTTACTCTGTTGTCAGTTTTCAACCTCCTTTGGAGTATGAAGTATTGGCCCCAGTAAGATACAGGGTATAACAGGGCAATGGCTATATAAGTTTTATCTTCTTAAACTCCTCTTAATTATCCCTGCAGGACATAGTGGCCAAGTAAAATGAATAACATTGTACAGTATAACCATCCCTTGTGGATTCAGTTGAACTGTTAGATCTTTTAATTGTCATCAGTGTGTGAACATGGTATATAATTACACCTGTTCAAGGAAGTACGAGTAGGTCTCAACAATTTCAGTGTTCTATTAATGTATTTGGGAATTAACTATATATTCAGACATCCCCTCCCTCCCCCCCGATTGTACAATTACTATGTAAACATACCAGGAAGCAAAAATAAAGATGAGAATTCAGCTGTAGTGCATACTTGTCCATAAGGAAGCAAAATCTTAATATGTGAAGCATCAGGCAGCCTTAATAATATGTGGCTTTACCAGCTGTTCCTTTAATTACAACATGGAATTTAGCACACATTAATGGTAAGGTTTTAATCATCTAACCAGAGAAATAGAAAACACTATGGACATGACTATATTTATACAGAATCAAAAATGAAATTGTCTCAAACTTATTTAACCTTCCCTTCTCTGCCAACAGCAACAATAACAGAAAATCATCTGTGTCCTGAGGTTAAATACTCAGTCTTTCAGCCTGAAATGTGAATGTTTTGGCAGTAGTGTAAGTCTATTAAAGGAGAAGTTTTGTTTGAGATTGTTTTGGAACCTAAGCTATTTGGAGCTTTATTAGGCCCCATTATAATAGAGGAGTGTGTGGCAGATGTTCAAAAGCAACAAGGTTGCCACATCTTACCAGGGTATTGCTCATCAGCTGAGCGATGGTAACTGGCTAGTTGCACAAACTTACCCTCCCTGATTGCAAAGTAAAACCTATTAGCTTAAATAATGAGTCATTAAACCAGAGTAACTCATTGCTTTTGCTTGTACGCCCATAATCACAGACTGCGCTGGAGCTTAAGTTTCAACTGCTGGGCACTACGGATAAGCTTTGAAAACCATTCAGAGTGATTTAGTGTCCAAAGTCACATTTTAAAGGTAGCATGGGGGTTTCACTGCCTCAGAGGTTTAGCTCTCCCATGTCTGGGAGTGCCCACACCACATTTGAAGAGGGGACCTTCTCTTTCTCAAGAGGGAGCTCGAGTCACTCAGGCTGGGAGGAAAGTAATGAGAAAAAGCCCTGAGGTTGCTTGCAGGGAAGGGAAGAAGTGGAGGAAATGACGCAGAGGATCCTGACCAACTTGTGTGGTTGGTGAACTTTGTGGAAAGATCTGGGGAGTCTCCAGTTTCTCATTCAAGGGAGAAATTCACCCAACATTTCCCTGCTTTGTTATACCACAGCTTTGGTTCCTAAATCATCCAGACACTTTGGAAAATGCTGTCCTAAATGTCCACTCCTACTTATTAAAATCAGTGGGTATCAAAGATTTTTGATGGGAATGGCAGAGAGGGCCCTTACGAAGTTGCACTCCCCTTGCTTGTGACATGAACAGAGCCTGTTGTGTGAATGCGGTGTTGTGTTCATTCCAGGGCCATCTATTATTCTCTGAGTAACAGAAAATACCATTTATTTCCATTTATGCAGACCATAAATCAACATGATATTAGCAGCATGTGATCTAATGCTGCACAGTGTGCATCAACATGAGAAGAACAAATCTGTTCAAAGTTTTGGAATGCTTAAATGTCCCTTTTTCACTCCCTTTTTCTCCTTCCCATTGTTTTAAAACCATTTAAATAAGACCTTCTACAATCATTACAGGGTGGGCTTTTCTCTCTGGGGAAGAAAAGCAGCATTGCTGGAAACTGCTCTCTTCTAGTTTGCAGGGGAGGAAGCTTTTTAACATCTCTCTGGTTTTCTATTATCAGGAGGACAAGTATGTTGCAAATCAACCTCCCAGATGCGGCAAAAAATGATAACATTTAATAACAAACCATGGTATCCAAACTGGGAGGCTTTCAGTTATATACTAGTTTAAATACTGTGAATCCATCTACTACAAAGTAGAAGAGAATAATGTCTGGTCATTGGTGTCATTCATTGATCACTAGCTGCTGTTGCTTGAAGAGGAACATATTTGGGTGCGTTTGAGATTAAGGAGCCAAAGTTAACACTCTGGTACTTTTGAGATGATATAGTACCTTCTCCAGGATGTATATACCTGATGGCTCCAGTGATCTCCAGTTAGATTGCTACTCCTGTCTCAAAATAAACAGGCTCTGTGAAGCTGACTTGAAAGATCACTATATAACTCCAAACAGAAGTGAGCTCAGACTTAACATGGGCTATCAGGGCTAAGGCCAGGCCTGTGTTCAGGACTGAGCTTCACCTTCCCTTTGTGTCCCAGGGACCATGCATGCCTACATGGCTTGACTTCTTTCTAAATGGATATAGAGGGATAAAGTGCCTCTCCCAATTGCTCTTCTCTTGATAGCTCTGAAATGAGGCAAAACTCTGGTCCCAATTTAATGCTGGAAATAGTGCAAAGAGTTCTGAGAGAAATATGCTTAAAATGTTACCTACAGAATAAAAAGGTGCTTAGTGCATGCCCAGGAGATGAATATTTGTATAGTAGAGGGGCAATGGAGAGGAAAGGACAACAGCATTTTGTAGGTATCTGCATTGACCGTGTACTGTAGTGTATGTAATTATCTTTCCACAGCATGGAGAGGTAGAACAGTGCTATCAGCAATTTACAAGTTGTTCTACACAGTGTAGGTTTATGTGATACATTTAAGGACTCACAAAGACTCAGGACTGAACCAGAAGCTCCTCAATTCTCTCAGGGCAGCTTAATCACTTGATCATTCTTTATTTCTGGAGACATGACTAAAACTACACACTTTGCTTAGACCATCCATGTACCTTAAGACAGCGTTCTGTCAAGTGAGTTTAAAAAAATGTGGTTTGAACTGCTTTCAGGTGGATGATGATACCAAAGAGATAGTGAAGTATTTCACAGCAGATAAGGTTTCATATTATTGATCTTTATGTGAGCTTGAGAGTGCCAGTGAATAGAAAGTCCTGATGTGCCAGGAGCTGTACACATAATGAGGTGACTTAACAAATATACAAGTGCATACATTTATAGCACTCCCTAAATAGGCTTCCTTAATCTCACTGAAATGCAGTTAATCAAGACAACCCAAAGACTTCTATCATCCTTTACTTCTGACTAAGAAAATCCACTTTATTTCTCTGGTGGTGCTCTCTATTTCATTCCACAGCATTCTTTAATATTCACAGCAGGGTGAAGGGTTCATATCGTTGTTTCAGCTAATTGGTACTGCAATAAAAGGATATGAGACAGAAAAGGATCCTAGAGGAGAATGTTGTAAAAAGAGCATCAGGGCAAAATCTCTAAATGAGCATGCCTTGTACCAAACACCTGTAGCCTTTAATTTAGAGCCTCTCCAGTGCCTCTGGGGTGCTCCAAAGGGAGATTTAAAACATTCTTATCACTCTTGGATGAGGGCAAGTTCTCCTCCCTGCACTTTGCACACACCAAATGCAGCTAAATAGATATTCTGTGGTTTTATGAGACACATGGACAAAGATGAAGTCCTAAGTTTGCACCTCTTCTTTCCTGTTAGATTTTCTGGACTGATCCCCCAGGAAAAAACCACCAAGTAAACAAACATTGAAAATCTTGGTGCTAACTTAGTTTTGAGCCTGGTTGATGTATGTTCCTGACAGGTGCAGGACAGGCTCCCATATATGAAGGCTGACAAAACCCCACCAATTCCTCACGATTCTTCTATCCGTACTGATGGCTCTGTTGGGCTTCCAAACAGCCATAAGCCTTTTCGTGATATTTCCAAGCACAAAAATCTTGCCTGGAAAGAGTTTAGAATTCTGGAAGTATATCTGTCCTTGGGTACTTTTTGCACATGCAAGTCATGCACGGTGGGTCTGACACACTGATTTCATGGCATGTGGTCACATACTTCTATGTAGAAAATGTATGTAAATATTATGGGGAGGCACAAGAGCAACAAAGCATGAGTTTTTTATTTTTCCTCTAGTACTCTTCCCACAGTGCCCTAAAGAACACTAGGGCTAAGCAAATCGGAAAGAGACAATCTTTTTGTGCATTCTGAGGTGTACTTTTGTCTCTTGGGAAGATCTCCATCTTTTATCCAAGGAAGCTGGACTGCACAGTTGAGCCTCTGAAGCTGAATGGCATAGCTGGAGTCCTGAAGTAAAGCATAGCCTTTACCCCAGTCATTAACTGTCAGGAAATACTTGATCTGGATGTCATTATTGCTATTATAAAATGTGAAAATGTTAAAAATGCAAAGAGAAGAGTGATATCACCTTTCTCTGTATTGAGACATTAAAATCTTGTCTCTCAATTCTGTGCTAGCATTTTCTTTTTTTCTTTTGAGTTATTTGATCTTGCATTTGGAAGAATCAGTCTTCTCTAATAGCACATCCTACTTGTAGCTTTGGAGAATTTATAAATTGAAGTGCTACCCAGGCAATCTTAGCTACTGGTGATGGAACTCCTTTAATTACTCATTTGCATATGGAACTCCTTTAATTACTCATTTACATAATTTTTGTTTCTTTTTTTTTTGCTAAAGGCACATATGTTTTGCCTCCATTGACAGAGAGAATAGCAAAAAACCCCCAAATAAATAGTTCAGTGGCCTAAGGGGTCTAGGTTGCTGAAACCTGCTTGCAGCTAACCCTTTGAGGAATACCCAAGATAAAACAGGCACCAGTTTGCCAATTGATTGTATTCTGGTTAGGGTACGATGCTTTATGTCTCATTTTCTTATCCAAAAAAAGTGGATTATACTATTTCAAGTGTAGATTACATTGTTGCAAGGTGTTTTGATCTGCATTTGCAATGAGGGAAATGCGAAGAGCTAATGGCAGCTGAGTAATCACCTCAAACTCTCGACATGCCTTGCACTGCTGCTGCTGTGCAGCTCTCACTGCTCTCCCCAAAGGACAGAAATGAGTCAGCTCTGGGAGGATGTGCACCATCTTTTCTATGAGAAAGCCTGCATTCCCCATTGTGTTACCTTACTGATACAAAATGATGTCTCAAAAGCTGTCCCAAGATGTATTATTGCTCCTGATGGATCACACATGGTGATAGGGCCTTGTTAGGATATGTTGAGAGAAATAAGGCAGTTGCTTGAATTGGTGGTAAACTGATTTTGGACAAATAGCAATATGTTTTACACATGTGGAGCTGGACTGTGCAACTCGTGTTCCTCGGCCAAAGGTTTAGCAGACTCAGGAAAGACTGGACGTTTATGTGGATGAGAAGACCATCCCAAGCTGCAACAGAACCAGCAAGAAAAGAACACAGGTTGGAGATAATTCACAAGATAAAGCAATTTATAATGGCATTAAGCTTATAAATTTTGTGGGAATGGAGTTTTCTGTGTCTGCCAGCAATTTTCGTGCACCTTCTTGCAAAACATATAGTATTGACTACTGTTTTACATCATCTGATTTGATGATTTAAAAGCTAGTCTAACAGTTGCTTCTATGCTTTTATACCTTTAAGCTTTGGGTGTTGAAGAAATAAGTTTTACAGGTATCCAAAAGAGATTTCCAAATAGCAAATGTGATGACCAGCACATGCTTCATTCTCCTTGTTATTACAGTATCTCCAGACACTTTGAACTAGATTTGTAAGCTTAAGCTTCACTCAGTCTCAAAAAACTCAGTTTGCTGTGCTTATCATGCAAACTGGGCTGTGAGTATCTTGACCTTTGTGGCTTGCCTTGCTTCAGTGGGCCCAGGATGAAACAGCAGTACATGGCTCCTGTTTTCCACTCATAGACCTACTATGGAAGCTCAGGGTTCTCATTCACTTCTGATAATAACTGCTGGGGAGCAGAGGGAAGGTCTGCTTGGAATGGGTTAACAACTGCCACAAAAGTATCAGTAAAATGCATTGCCACCATTAAAGACCCTTTGTCCAGAAATCCTGAAGATTTTTCCAGATCTGAAGAAGTACAAAGCTTCCTTTGTATTCTGTGATAAAAGCTTCTCTGGATGCAAGTAAGAATCCATTTCTTGGTGTACAACCTAACAAAAAGGCTGTAAAAAGGCAAGGAAATACAATAATGCAGAAAACACCACAACTGTGATCATAATCTAGTTTCATTTTGCCTTTAGTCACAAATATTTTTGCTCCCGCTCCAAACTTTAGCATTTCATAAAGGTGAACATTAGAGCCAAACTTTTCCAGTGTGAACCTATCTCTAGTTTGGGATATTTATGGCGATGTTGAAATCTTACTGTACTAGTGAATGAACGGTAGCATATTTTGTAGGAATAATGAAATCTCAGCAACATGAGACCTCAGTAAAGCACATTGTTGTTAAATCTTTGCTGACTGCTGTTTTTATGTGTGAATTATAAGGTGTGCGGATAAGCAAAGTGCGAATTAATGAGGTTTTGCTGTGCTGAAATGAAACTGTGGTGGGACATGAGCTAAGAAATATGGTGTTACTTACTATTTTGTATTCAAGAAATTATGTTTTTTGAGCAGCTGCCAGTCAGAGCATGGGTGGCTACACTGAAGGCTACACTGAGGGCACTGAAACCATGTTTTTGTGTGCATATTCCTGTGAGAGATTTTTATCCATCAGTTATATTCCCATTAACCAAAGAGAAGGCAGAATAAACTAAATCCATATTAAAGCCTAGGAGGAAAAGACCCATGAGCAGGAAACCTGCAAGAAGCCCTTATCTGCCTGGTGTGCTCAACTAAAAAGACTGTAGGGAAGATGTACTCCCTTCTCTGCATTCCTTCTGTGGTTTTGCCATGGAGTGTCACCTGTATTCCTCTCACTGCTCAACTAACTGCTGACCAGGGATGCCGTAGGGCAGGCATGAATGCCTCAAGTGAGGCAATCTCTGCAGTTTGCTCAACGCCTCCTTAGCTGTCACTGGGATACATCTCATTAGTCATGCTTGCAGATGGTGGAAGAGCTCCTGATGATGATGTACTGAACTTCTGTGTGTGTGAGAGGTTGTGTGCAGAGCTTAACCTCTTGATGGAAAAACTCCTTCCAGGTGAACCTAAAGGGTTAATAAGAAGTAACTGAAGCTGCTGCACCCTTGCACAGCTTGGAGGTGGGTTTCCAGGATAGGTGATTCACTGTCTTCTCCAGGCTTTTTGCACTGTTGATGCTGACGGATATGTCTGCTAGCTGCTGCAGTCACAGCCATCATCACGCAGCCAGCTTGCTCTTGTGAGGAGAGAATTCAAAGGAAACTCAGGCCCAGACGGCCAACAGCTTTCACATCCTACCATCCTCTATTCACTGCTTTGCCTCTCCCAGTCTCTCTTTACCTGTGGCAAAACTAGACATCATGTTACTCTGCAAATCCTCTGTTCCTGTCCTTACCACTTCACCACCTGGAGGCATTTGTCTAAGCTAATGTTGAAGCTTGTAGATCCATTTGGCGCAAAAAGCTCTGCATCCTGGGAACTCTGCAGCTCCTTTCTTCCAGACTCTATATGTGGAGTGAAACAGAGCCAGGAGTGGCACAGCTGAAATGCATTGGCTCTTGTTTAAATATGCCGGCCAAGCTTTTGTTTACTTATTTTTTAGGTGAAGTGGGGCATGAACTGTTACAGGAGATGACATGAATGCTTTTGTAGAAGAACATGGGCTTGAGGAACATGTCTGTCCCCAACAGATCCTGTAGAAGAACTCTTTACTAGTTAAATTTTCCCTCATCACATTTTGCATCATTGCTCAAAATGTAGTGAGCCTTTGCGCAGAACTGTGATATTTTGACGAACTTGGTATTTCCAATTTGTGCCCATAAGCAATTTTACAGGTTATAAACATGCAGATAAAGCTTTCTAGAAATCATATGCCATTTTACATGTGTGTATTTGGTTTGGGACATGAGCTGAGGGACAGCACGGCAAACGACTGAGGAAGTGCTGAGAGCTCACCCATCGTGTACAAGCATCCCTGTGAAGACGAGTGATCGCCAGCCATGTAATCACTCTCTCATGCTTTCTGCTCCTTCCCATGAGGTGCACATGCATGAGTATGCACAGACATACTCTTCCACAAGAAATCCTCCAAACTTTGTTTGGAAAGTAATTTCTCTGTGTATTTCTGTCTGAGGGTTGTTGCTTTCCGCAGAATCAAATGGCCAGAGGGAGGCTTGGCTCTGGAGTGGGAGTAGGACAGTGTGAATGCCTTGGGGTCTGCATGGGTGTTGATGGGTAGCTGAACAGTTCACCTGGCATATGTCTTTGTGATTGCTGGAGTAAGCTTGCAAGCCGGTTAGTTTTCACTGGAATGAGTTTTCACTACATGAGTTTTCACTGGAATAAATGCTATTTCTTTCTTTCTTTTTCTTTCTTTCTTTTTCTCTCTTTTTCTATTTTTTCTTTGCTTGTTTATATGATTTTCTGTTTTGCTCCCAACAGCTGACTGGAACTGGAGAACCAATTCTTGGGTTTCTTACCTGGCTTTCTGTTTTCCCATGTAGACGTGACACTACCTTCTGGGCAAGGCTATCTGGCTTTAATATAGACGTAAAAGATCAAATGTTTTTAAGAGTTAATTAGGTTAAGAATAACACAGTTTGTCCATTGTGTTTGTCACAGGTTTTGAAGTCCGCTAATTCTGTGCAACATCCAAAACAATTCTTTTCTTCAAAACCGAACTGCATCTATTTGAATTAGACAGTATGTGGCCTTTTCCCATTAGTCTGCTCTGTCTCTACACTGGCGAGCCCTGCTTTCTCTGAATTTGGATTTTGGATGACCAGCAGTGTTTGAAAGCAATTTCACAGTGAGTGAGACTGAGTAAAAGTGAGGGCTCTGCAGAAAAGCAATTTTCTTCCCCTTCTCCCATACCACACTCCCAATCCTATCCCAATCCCATTCCATCCCACCCAATTCCAATCCCATCCCATCCTGTAACATCCCCTCCTGTAAAATCCCATCCCTTGCACAAGATGAGCATTCATGTTCCAGAGTAGTCAGACAGGTCATAGAGTAGATTCAGATGATTATTGATTGTTTTTTAAAGCTTCCTCTGTGCACTAGAGAGCTCAAAGAGAACTTCACACACACTGCAACTGGCTTCAGCTGCCATCAGACTGTACCCTCAGAAAACTGTCCAGAAGCTGTAGTAGATTGGCTGTGGGATAATTCCTATGAATGTCCCATCTAAGTGTCAGGCAGTGCTTGAAGAAGTACCAGAAACTTCTCAGGAAAGTTTATTATTCATTTCCCCTTAAAATCTCCTGCCCCAAACCATGAATGAGTTGATACACAGCCCATCACCCTTTTTGCTGTCATCCCTTGTCAGTTTTTTTTCCTCATGGCCTAGTGCACATGTCGCAGAGTCCTCTTACCTGTGGTACACTCCCCCTGTAGTAGGCGGCACCTATGTGGGTAAAGATAAAGTCAACAGAGGTTGCAGGATGAAACACATGGTCTTGTGGCATCCTAAAGCAATACAATCGCTGCAAAGGTTACCAGCCTGGCAGCACTAAATTATTTCCAATTAAATTAACAGGACTGCCACAATAAGAGTGGGGTCTTCATATACTCCTCTTTCTCAAAGTCCTCAGCCGATATGGCATAGACAATGCTAATCAGGCATTAAAAAGCACAAGCCAAATCCGTAGATCTTTACCAGGATGAGTGCTTTCAAATAAGCATGACTCACTTGTCAAGCATGACTCTCAGCCTGTGGAAAATCCTTCTGAGGGAAGCAGTAGAAACACTGCTTTGGAGATATTTAAAGAGGTCCCTGGAGACATTTAAAACTCAAAGCAAAGTAGAAAGACAAAGCGGTAGAAAGTGTATTGCTGGGAACAATCCTGCACTGGCATGGGGTTTTGGTCTAAATGACCTAATAGGTCTTTTCTGCCTCTAATTTCTGTGATTTTATGACTGGAAATAACTTCTAACTTAAGAGGATTTAGATGGCAGGCATGGGCATGCATTATTTACAGCCAAACCTAAAGTTACTGTTATATTCTGGAGTGTGGGAGCAGAGGTGGTGGGTGAGGGATTGTGCAGGTAAATGTAGAGAGGAAAGCATGGAATTAGGAAACAGTGGTAGAGCTGGGATAATGGGAATAGTTTTATTTGCAAAAGGGGTACTTCTAATTAGAAGAGATATGTAAGAGTCCTAACTAAGGTACTTTTTGATATGTTTTACAGTAATTTCCTAGTTTCTTGTTGACTTTTTTAACCTTTTTAGGCACTGGCAGTGGTTGTTTTGAAGGCATATACATGAGAATGCTTAATTTTACTTTCTTTAAGAGAGTGTTGTAGTGCTTCCTCAGATAGATGATAGAGCTTCCACAGCTTTTTAGCTTGTTTTGCATATTTGGGAGGGACTGCAAGTTAAAAAGAAACTGGTGTGCCAAATTGTGACCTACAGATCACGGTTTGGACAAACCAGCTTGTAAATGCATTCAGAGAATGGTTTTCTCCTCTGCACTTGCCTGCTCCCTTCTTATCAACCATTCTTGACATTTACAAGTAATTTTCTCCCTGACGCACACATGGAGCAGGGTTATTTATGGACACTTCTTTTCTTTGTGTACAGGAGCAGGAGTTGAGGAAAAGGGGGACTGGTACAATGAGAAATATGTGTATGTGGCATGTACGGACATGTGGTCCCAGCTAAGGGATGTGCCCTGACTTTGTGATTATGTGGCCATAAAAATTACATAGCTTATTTAATCAAGTAGCATCTGCTCTGGTGTCTTCATTTTCTTTATTATAACAAGAAAAAAGACATCGCTAATTATCAGCTAGACATGTGGAGCTAATTACTGCGACTTTGAGGTTCTGTTTTTTGCTTCCTGACTTTTATGTTATCCCTTTAAATGCTTCTGCTCAAAATGCACTTTTTATGTATGTGTGGAACTGGGAAACTTTGTAATAGCTAAACTGAAAAGGAAGTATTTTGATTTCCTGTCTGTGTGCACATCAACTGAGACACTCCAACAAAAGGATCCTGAAAATGTAGCAGGATTAACCTTTCTCACTTTCCCCCTTTTTCTTTGCAAAGGGAGGGAGTGTGGGATCAGGATCTCATGGATGGGACTGGAATTCCAGGGACGTAGAGTCTAGCTCTGGCTGTACTGTGGTCATGGGTAAGTCATTTAAACTCTATCTGCCTTAGTTTCTCTTTCTGGAAAAAAAAACCCCAACAAAATAAATTGCAATCTCTTTTTAAGAGAACTGCTGTGATGCTTAATTTGTGTTTGCAAAGTGCTTACATCCTTAAATTAAGAACAGAACAGAAGAATAGGTAACTATTAATGAGTCTCACTAGAATAGGTGTGTTAGTTTACTCCTAGAATTCACTGAAACGTTGGATTTTCCATATGTTGCAGTTTGATTGAACGACCAATCCTCCTCTCCTTCCCTTTAGTTTCATTAACCTGTTCTGCAAAAGGAGAACAAAGAATCAATTGAAATATGTAAGACTGGAAAGTTTAACATACTACAGCACTTAACTACAGCCTGCAGAATATTTAAAGTGTGGTTCCACTCTGAAATTGGCAGGCTGAGGCAATACCTGTCTGGAGCATTAAAGCTGTTGGATGCTGCATTTTCTTCTGTAGAAACAGAATTCGCAACATTTGATGTTTATTGCCTCTCCATGATTTCTGTATGAGATTTGTTCAGCTGACAAATAAAAGGAGGTAGCTGCCCAAATGTCAGCTATGCCAGCTTGTCCTGAGACCCTAAACTCGAGCTGAGTCTATTCTGTGCATTGACAGTGTCAGTAAATGTTCTGATATTCAGATTAATTCCTTTCCCAGAGCTTTTCTACTTACCCGTCTTCAAATGCAGTTCTTCTTCTGACTGCCTTCATTGGGTCTGAACAAGGGTAAATGAACGTAGCATAGTGAGCAGTTGTGTGGATGAGACGTAAACAGAAGTTGTGTTAAAAATGCCTGTTTCTGGTCAGACCAAAAGGAAACCACAGGATCCTGACTCCCCTTTTACAACAGAAATAAGTCATTTTTATTGTTGTGTTTCACCCTGTAAGTTTAATGAAAGTGTCGTACTTCTGCTTTTTTCTACTCCTTTCAGTTTTGTCTGAATTTTGTCCCATTTGTCTGCAGGGCTGCTGCCTCTGTGTTTTCCCTGCTTGTAATGTATAAAGAATCCTACAGATTTTGCCCAGAAAGAAAGGACTACATGCACCTGTGTCAGGGAAATACTAAGTTTCAGTCAGTCTTCCAATGTGTTTTCGTTGTTCAGCTACTGTTGGCTGTAGGCAACAACAGTGGAGGGGGCACATTCTTAAAAGGTATTAGGATAATTCTCTTATTGCTTTTTCTTTCTTCTTAGTTTGTAGAGTTTGAAAATCATTATAAGCTACTCTACATGTTTATATACCTACACATTCAAACTTTTATTGGATACATAAAACATTTCTCCTCTTTGTGCATGAATCCATAAAGGCAGGATAAGGAGTGGAAAACACGACAGGTCTGGAGGATTTATGAACATAAGAATGCTGCAGCCTGGGAGCAGGAAAGAATATACAAATGCTTCTTTCTCAATACATCCTACTTCTTCAGTGATCTTGAGCACAGCATGCACTAGAATTGAGTGACAGCTGCTTGTCCACTGCCACTCTTCAAATAGTCAACCCTGTCCTCTACCACATGGCGCATTTATCTTAGCCACCTACCCACCTCTTCAATATTATTAGCTCTGTGATAATTTATACTGTAAACTGCAAAACTTTTTAGTCAAGGGAATGACTCAGTGCTATTGGAACACATTTTGACACCCAGAGCATCCTAAACACATATATGTGTATATTTATTTATTTGTTTGTTTGTTTGTTTATTTTTCTCTTGAAAACACCCTGGAACTCTTTTTTTCCCCCTTTTTTTATTGATTGGCATTAACTTGCAAGACAGTTGCCAATTGCTTACTAACACTGCATTTCACTGAAAACCTGACATCACCTAGTGCCAGACCTGGGATTTTCTGCAGATCACAAACATTTTAAAGCAAAACCTCATGGTAAATGCTCTGATGGTAAAAACAAAACAAAAAGAAAGAAAAAAGAAAAAAGAAAATAGAAAAGAAAAAATAAAATCTGTGTTGCTCATGATTGTTTGAACCTCAGTGCAGGCAGCAGTTTCTATAGGTCATAGCAGTTAAGTACTGTTTAGTATTGAACCATTTCAACATCACATATTGTAAAAGATGCCAGTACCAGTTAAGAATTTGATTACTGTGGTTGAAAATATTGAGTTTATAATCTCAGAAGAAGAAGAGGATGACCTGGGAAGTTACATGCCCATCATTTCAGCTTCCAGCTCTCTCCACTGGGGAGCTCTCTGGTAAGGGATATTGGGTGAATCACTTTGCTAGGCTGGCTCATGACTTTCAGTTGTGTAGAAAAATGGTACTTTGTGGCCTTGAAGAAGAGCCAAAGATTAATTTTCAAGGCATGAAACTGTACTAAACCCATGTTTGGCTATATTACAGTTTCCTCTGTGGTCTTGTTCACTGTCCTTCAACACACGCTCCTCTAAAAAATTAGCCAGTCAGCCTTACTTCTCTCAAAATTTCTTTCCCATTGACAAAGCAAGAACAACTATTGCCTGTATACCTGTAAAATGTTTCTGCAGCCCTCTCAAGGAAATATTCACATTCAACATTTCATTATTGCTGTTGTAAATACTGTGTAAATATATTTCAGTGTTCAAAAATAAACATCTTTTTGATAGATTTAGGTTTGGTTATCTTAATTGACAAAGTGAAACTAGATCCACGTAGATATGAAAATGCTACAGTGTCCATGGAGCTAATCCCTTCCTTAAAATGCTAATTGTTCATTCTGGTATGAGACTATACAAAGAACAATAGCATATCTTCTGATGGAAAGAACAGCTTTTATATCAAATGACCTCCCTGAAGCTGAATACAGAACCCAGAATAAGCCCTTTGGCGAGAGCTCAGATGTTCTTGTATTCTTCCTTAAGGAAATCAGGTCTTCTGGTTTCAATACTTTCTCTTTCCAAATCTCCAGACTCAATACGTGTATGGTTCTGAATATTCCAGATCATCTGGAATGGGTTTAAAGAACAGATTGGGGATTGGAGCAGATTAAGACAAGCAATCTCTTATCCCACAGAGCAACCTCACAGCATTCTCTGTTTCTAAAACCATTTGACATACAAAGAATTGCATCAGTTTAACTATTTTCAAACTAACAAACACAGCTATGTTGTTGTGAAGCCCTTAGTAGGTAGATCTTACGGGTTCTAAGAATGGTTTGTATCAGTACAAGGTTTAGTTGGTTTTGCTTACCCAGTAAGAAAAAAGAAATTAAGCACACAATGTGTGTGTGTCTACTTTTTGAAATTTTCACCACTTTTTGCTAAATTGTCTAAAGTAAAATAACATAATTTAAAAAAAAAAAACTGCTTGAATTTTTAGGTAAACAAGTTTTCAAATAGGATAGATACAAACTCTTAGAAGAATGCCCAAACCATTTAAAAAAATCCAGGATCCTTTAGCTTCCTCCAACTACTTTGCTATGTATCTTTATTGTGGAAGGCGCATTTTTTAGAGCAAACTTAGCTGAATAAAGACATTATATCCTTGGAAGATCTTAATTGAAAGACTGGTTAATCATAAGTTTTTTTAATGATTCATTCAAGCTTTGGTCTATTGTCAGATGTGGTTTGGAAAATTCCCACCTTTGCTTATGGTGTATGTCTGGACCAGAGGCAACCAATCAAAAAGCATAGGAAATTCAAATTAAGTAGCAATGTTAATTTCATGCTTCTGAGAGACTGCTGGATATTGGAAAGAAAAAATTTACTTTTAGGGCCACATGTGTCATTGTCCTTTTAAGAATTTTGATTCCAAAGGGAGGAATGGGAGGAAGAACACATTTCTTTGCACTCAAGCTCTGTAATATTTGCTCTCCTCCCATTACATACCAGTGAAGCTGGAAATAAAGAGGTAAGTAGAAACCTTATGCTGTATGTATCTGGTGCAGATTTACTGAGAGAATTGTGGAGCTGTCACTCCCTTGCTTGCATTGACCAAGGTGGTACTGCCTGCAGGAGTAAGTAACACAGTTTTAGACATATGAACCCCATGTCTCCCTTCCTACCCCATTTCCAGGCCTCTCATTTAGCCTGGGATGCTCACACCTCAGTGCATTACTCACTGCAGGAGGGGCTGCCTTGCATCCCAGTCCCCCACTCTGTGTTTGGGTTTTCACTGGGAGAGAACAGAGAGGTAAAACTACATGTGCATGTTCAGCCTGTGTTGATTGATCATTCCTTAGCTATGAAACAATTTTCTCTACCAATTATGTCTTCGCAGATGACAGAAGCCATTTAGTCTAATGACAGTAATAATTAATTTTCATTATAAATCAGATTAGCTAATGATGCTGAAGCCTACATTCTCAGCAGAACTAAAGCACAGTATCTCATATGTGCTCTTAGAACATATAATTTGCTATATAAGCTACCGCTTTAAATATTTTTGCCTCAATAAGAATAACATTGACTGCCTTTGACCTTCAGGGTTCAGTGGGAATTGCTACTCTCCTAATGTTAGCTTTTTGCTAATAGGTTTCCATTTGCAGCCAATGGGACAAAGAACCTAAGGCTGAAGATTCATCAACTTGTAACATGTTAGTGAGCAACATGCCTTAAGACATTGTTTTTTCTCATTCACTGTAAAAAGTTATGATAGAGCAGACAGTATTCTTGGGCAAGGTAGTGCCTTTTTGTTTTAGTTTGAGTATAATATTCTTGCTGATTTTTTCTAAACCTGTGGTCCTGTGGTCACTTTAATCCACATAAAGGCAATGTATAAAATATCTAGATGGGTAGCAAGCAAACAGTCAAAGCTTAATATAATTTTTATTTTGGTTGGCATGCCATTTTGTCTTTTGCAAAAGACAGCCTATGAGCTTTCTTCAGAAAGGTCACAGGCTTCTTGGATTAGAAAAGGCAAGAGGTGTTCTCCACAACAATATTGCAGGAAAGCTGTATTTATTATTTCAGGCAAGAAAACTACTAAAACTAATCAAATACCTCACTGATGTATTTGACTTCATTCGTTCTCAGAGTCTGTATGTTGAGCTGAATTAATGGCTTTTATTAATGGCAAATATGCAATGAAGCATGTGGATGATCAGTGTGCAGCTTGTGGCTTTTGATGATTTTAATTTGGGATATTAACTGTCCATTATTTTTGGTGTTAAATGGGCCACCACATCATGTGATGCTGTTCTCTAAGTGAATGCCTGTAGTCATGAAAAGCATTGTCAAAACATAAATCAGCAAACTACGACTGGTAACGCACCGTGAATCATCTGGTTTGCACATAAATAGAGGGGGAGCAAAGCCTTGTAAATTTAGCCTAAGCCACTGTCCCTACCCTTGCATTTCTGATGGGGTCAATGACTGCACTTTGTGACTATGTTCTGTCCACTTGCTTCACTGAAGGTACTGTATTGAATCCAAAATATATATTAAAAAAACCCAAACAAACAAAACAAAAGCAAAAGAGTTAGAAAGGAGAGTCAGGGGAAGAAAGTAAAGATCTACAAGAAAAATTAATGGCACTTCATTGGTAGGCTGACATTTCCCAGAAAAATGAAAACAGAGAGAGACAGGTAAGTAGATACTCAAACTGGAAACATAGAAAAGGACAAGAGAGTTGAAGGGAAGTTGCATGGACAATATGAAGAGGAGTTGAGAAACATTTTTAGTGGAGGGAATGCAGCTACTCAGGGTATAGAGATGACCTGGCATATCTCTGCCCAATCAAAGGAAGTTGGGAAGTACCATTTCATTAAAAAGTGCCTCATTTCTGTTCTTGTCATTAGCTCATAACTGATTAAAATAATGTTATATGAGCTGGAAAAGCCTTGTCAGTTCCTCTTTGTACAAATACTGTTAAATGTGATGCTCTTCTCCAGCAATAACCTGGTCATATCCAGCTCCTAGGTTAATTTGTAGACTTAATTTCTAATCCATGTATTCCATTAAAACTGGATTTGTTAAAAGAACATCACTGTCAGGATTGTGGTATATATCCTATGTAACCTCACTACATTCAGACTTTGAATATATTGGGCTATTTAGAATCCTGGTTTCTCAGATATCTTCAGAAAGGGAGGAAGAGTTAAAACAATACCAGACTGCAGATCTGTAATTGTCAGTGGTACTGTGTCTTGGCAGAGCTGGAGGCAATGCATACATCTTCTTGTACAGGCGTAATGTGATGGCAGCGCTGCTGGCTTGGCTGCTGGGTGCAACCAGCCCTGAGGACTGCGCAGGTACGACACAGCTCAGGCAACCTGGAAAACCTCTTCTTACATTGTAACTAATTGCATTTTTTATTGTAAAGAAATTGGTTTCAAGTTGTTAATTTTAACCCCAAAATATTTTTCTGGCCTGCAGTTGGGAAGTGGTTTTTTAATTAAAATAATAAAAAAAAAAGACGAATGTGAGGACATAAATTGAACTTGGTTGATTTTACCAACACTTAGTTTCTAATACAGAAAAGTCCTTGCCATAATTACAGAAATAGATAGAGGTTTTGAGATATATACTATTAAATTTGTCTCAAAAGGTACTTTATTCTGTGGTACATGTCTCTGTTCTACAAATAAGGGGCTTCTTGGGACAGGGAAAGAACTGAGTGCAGAGTGTACTTTTTTACTGTAGGGGAAAGGGAAAAGCAAAAGCAGTAGAACTCACTTTTATTTCTTCCACTTCAAAACCTCTCAGTCTTGTTTCTCTGTTGATTTGCTTCAAATACCAATAAAGAAGTTTTTGAGAGTTTCTTTCCCTTTCTCTGTTGTTAAAAGATATTACTAGAGAAAGGCAAAACCAGGGAAAAGGCAGTAAAAAGCCAAGTTTCCTTCCCCCTCCCCTTTCCACCCCCCACCCCCACCCTGGGAGAAGATTGCAGTTGTTCATAAAGAAATCTTGTGCAGCTGTGTGTAAATAGGCCCTCAATTCTGATCACTGCAAAATCAAAGGGAGGCTAAGTCTGATGTCAGTGCATTCAGTATTTTGGGTTTATGCGGCCACCAAAAGGGTGAAATATTCCCTCTCCTCCCAGACTTTTTCCTCCTCTGTAGCTCTCATTCATGAATGCCGTAGCCTCTCAAGCATCCTTTGCTGTGCTTTGGAAATGAGGCATACAGAAAAAGGATGTTTTAACTGAGAAGGTAGGTTCAAACCTTACAGGAACAAGTGACAACTTGATCTGTCTGTGACTTAGTTACCTCATCTGTAAAATACTCTTTTATATTAACTTTTATACCACAGCCATTGCTACTGGAGCTGAATGTCTGCCAACCATACATTAAGCTATATGACTTTGCATCATTCAAATGATGTTGGTCTTTCATCCTTTTCTTATAGGAGAACGCGTGCACACAGTTTGGGGGTTTGGGGTTGCCATTTGCCTGAGTTTCCAGTTGGCCTGGATGATTCTGGTCTTGCTATTGCTATCAGCAGTGCCAGGCCTGCTCAGATGGGTCTGCAATGTGAAGCAGCTATTGCTCTGGGCACCCGGTGTGTGTTTGGAGATGGCACCATCGCGTGGGTTTAGTCAAGTTTCTAAGATGTGTTTTACTTCAGATAAACATCTCTTTATATTTACATTAGAGAAGGCAGAGCACAGAACTGAGGATTGTGTTTGAAACAGGAGGTAGTTGTATTTGTCATGGGCTTTATTTTATTGGTGGAATGAATTCAACACTTCTGCCCTCACAAAGTACTCCCCTGCAGGAAGCAACATGTTGTCCTTCTAGGAAAGAACTGCCTTGCTCGAGGGGAGTGAAGGTCTTGACCACACTTTACATCCTTGAGGTTTGGACAGTCATTCAGATCTACTGGGTTCAGCCCATTTCATGCCCAGGCCCACCTCAAGGTGATGCTGCATTGATAACATCCATTAATGACTGCAGGTGGTTATGATACTGCAAAACAGCTGAGATGGCCAGACATATTTTTTACTTGAAGGGAGACTGCAAACACAAGCAACCTGTATTCTGACCATGCAGCACAAGTTTGATGAAGTACCAAGAGACAGAGAAGTGAATTAGAAGTGAGGTGACAGCCAGAATAACTTTGCTTTTACTCATACGTGTTTCAACATTAATGTTATTTTAACACACACACACATGCACATTCTCTAACCCACTCTTTCAGAATAAAAAAATCCAGGCATGGCTCCAAACTTTACGCCACAGTCTTCACTTGGGCAAAATTGCCAATTTCTGCAATGGGTGCTTTTATGGAACTTGAATTTTAGGACTGAACTGCTGCACAGTATCTCTTTTCTAGTTTTTCTTCTGTTAGGGAACATCCTTATTTGCCTATCTGGCATAGCTATTGTGAGTTATATTTACTGACTGGAAACTTGGCAAGACCAATATTTGTTCTTGGTAACAAGATACTACCCACAGCTTTTACTTAGCGGGCTCTGTAGCAACCAGGTGGAACATACATCATTAGTTTACTGAATAACGAATATACTTTAAATCAGGATTCAAAATGCTCAGTTACAGTATATTAAATTAGAAAAAAAAAAGTTTAATGTAAAACCAGCTTTCCATAGTAGAATTAACAGAATCAAAATAGGGTTTTTATCAACTTCATTGAAACGAATTCAACTTTCCAAGGACTAAAAATTGGTTTCCTGTCTTGACTGTTTCGGAATTACTTACTGTCATCTGTTTCAGACGTTAAAGGATATGATTTAATATCAGCAATAAGGCCTCTGTTCCTACTTTGGCAGGTGTTAATTATTTAAACACTACTCATTTAAATTTGTTTCCAATTACTCTTTTGAGTGATTTGCTTTACATGTTTCTTCATGTGTATTTTCTGCAAGCACAAATAAAACTCGGGGAAAGTCCTGCAATCAGTAGTTCTCCACTGTTCAATTTATCTTTAGATAGGCAGGTAGAGATGGACGGATATTTCCTGTGTTATGGTCTTCAGTGATGGAGTATAAGATATAATACATCATTTTTATCTCCTTTGTAATAATAAAAAGTTGTTCTCTTAGGCAGAGTGCTGTGGTTTCTGCATGCTAATGGCTGTACTCTGTGCAAATGAATTCTGAAATGGGTCACAGTTCCTGGAGCATTCATTGAGGTTGGAACAATATAGACAGACTTTGGGAAAAAATGGGAAAAAAATCTCCAAAATAACTCCAGTGTTTCCTCCACACATAGGATCCCACCAGTTGGTTTACTTACAGTGACAAAAACACAGCTATTTGATTATTGTCTGGTTCTGTCCAACTTCCTATTCATAATGATGAAAAATGGCTCCCTTGCTGTATATGCCTGAATTTTCATCTACCATCATCATGTTAGAGTCATCTTGCCTTTTTTTTTTCTTATTTAACTTTTGCCTTTGCTTTACAATACTGCACTAGAGAAACACGAACTCTTAGTGCTGTACAACAGACCTCTGTCTGGTGTGAAGTTGAATTCTCATTCTGCAACAGATAACTTGTAATTTAATACAGAAATCTTGTCAGTAGAATAACATAAGGGAAATCTAGACCAGAGGGAAAGCCAGTCGTAAGAGAGGGAATTTTATGCACCACTGGGAAATGAGAAGCTGACAACTATAGGTATTTCAGTTCTACAAGGCAAGTCATTTCATCCTGGTAATAAATGGAAAAGGTGGGTGTTTGTTTAGATTTAGGCCACTTGGTAATGATTTTAACACTCAGCCAAGCCTCCTGCCAAGACAAGCACTCCAAGGCCAAAATCTGTAATGAACTCTCATCTTCTCAATTATGGATTCAGCCCTGACCAAAGCGATATCCAATATTCCCCTCCCTGCTCCGTGAGCACAGGGATGTGCTGATGGACGTGCGAGCAGTGTGGGTCTGCATGGCTCCTGCAGCTCCATGAGACTCCGCAGCCCACTCCGTTGCTGTGCTGGTGCACCAGCACCCGTCACCTCCCCTTCTCCCTCCTCCTTGCCTCCCCCCCCCATTTTATGGAAAGAGTGAGCGCAGAGAGAGAGAAATAGTGCCAGTGGTGCTGTGGGGGAGAAAGGGCGAATGAGAGGATGAAGGGACCATCCTCCCTCTACTTCTGAGATTTTCCCAGCCCCTTCCAGTTGGTGGGAGACTGAACCAGTGGAACCAGCTTTGCTATTGCAGCTCTTCACAGTGATTTTGTTGGCAGGTCTTTGTTGGCTGGTTGAGCCTGGCCATGGCATCCGAAGCTCTATGATGGTGTGCTAGGGATACATGATTCTGCAGCATGTCCATCTGCTTCTTCCTGTTACTTCAAGAGATCTTTAGTATCTTCTCCTTGCTTGCACTTGTCACCAAGCTCCCTCTTTCTGATGCTTGTCCAGCAAAACATAGAGAAGGTAACTTTCTTTCCAAGACTTATATTTCATAATTCATCCTCCTGGCCTCATTCCCCAGCTTGTTTTCTGCTGGCTTTTCCCATAGTTTTTGCTTGTTTTTCCCCAGGTGGTTACATACGTCATTGTAGTAGTATATTCTTTTAATCCATATTGAAATGAAGACATCTTGCCTACTGGCTGGTCCAAGTCCATCTTTGTCTTCTATCTTAGAACTCCATAAACATTCACCTGTCTCACGCCAACTTCCACTGACCCTACTAAGCTCAGCAAAGATCTCGTGAAACCATGGTACATGTTTAGAAGCTGGAGACAGTAGTATTCAAAAGGACTTTTTGTTTGGAGAATTGGAGAGAGATATATGTATACATCAGGGATAAAAATGTACCTGGAATTGTCGGGTTTAAGGTGTGGAAGAAACTCTGATGCAGGTTTTGCATGGTATTTGGGGTTTGTGCAAAAAGGGACTCTATGCTGCTGCTGTGGATGCTTGCTATATGCAGTTACCTTTTACGATCTGCTCCTGAGCTAAATGGATCACTAGCTCTTTTTTCAGTAGACTTTTCAGTTAATTGTCCACCTTCCTGACAGAAGGTGAGGTGTGAAAATGAGAATAGACATGGTAAGATGATACAGAAGAAAGATCAAATTATTTGACATATGGAGGGAGTAGAAGAATGTCTTTCCACCATGGAGGCAAAGACAGTTGTTAATTCAGAAAATGACAGGAAAAAAAAAAAGAAAAAAAGAGAAAAAGGGAAATAAAAGCCAAAGACCCAGACTAGGTCTGTGTTACTCAGAAGTTCTGATTTTTGCTCAGAACAATGAGTCTGTTGCAGTAAGAAAGTCTTCCTTAATCCTTTGTGTTTCCTTAAATAGTAAAAGCTCCCTTTATATGGCTTTGAGGTTTTCATTTATACTGTGTGTTACAGTTTTTTTGTGCTGTTCAACAGCTGGCAGTGGATGACAGAATTCCAGAGGATAAGTGCTATGTACAGTACCTAATCCAGGTGGTCCAGTCGTCCAGTCATGAGTCATGGGTAGTCAGGCTTTACAGCTCTACTCATGAATTCAGTGTGACTTCTGAACAATTAAGAATCAGAAAGTTTGGTCTCCTGTTCATTTAAAACAATGTAGAATGTGTTTGGCAAAACTCTAGATGAAAAATGAAAAGAAAGATGATTATAACTGTTATTCGTATTCTCAGATTAAATCTGATTTTAGTTCCTTTTTCTTTTAGTTACTTGCTTGTGTACAGCGATCTTGGCAGAAGCCATTAAATTGTATGTAGGTTAATTACTTAATGTTTCTGAATTACTTTGAACATGAAGTGAGTGCCAAGTATTACTAATATTATGTGAGACAACATTATAATAAGCTGGGGGTTTCATCTTCAGCTTCTTTTATCATGCATTAATACATAAGCTTTGTTTGGTGCTATATATAGATTGTACATATAATTATCTGAATTCGGTACAGCTTGAATTCCTTTCCCTCCCTCACTGTAAAAGGAGAGAGAATTAAAATGTAAAGAAACAAACATTCAGAGAGAATTTTCTTACCATGACGCATGACTGAAAAAGATACACAGGGCTCCCCAATCTCAGGGAAGAGTGGTGCAGTCATCTAACCTGAAAATAAATTTGTTTTAGAAAAATATACACAATTAGGTTCTAAAAATATCAAATTCTCCTTCTAACAAACTGATCAACAATTTGATTGTTGTCATCATTTGGCAATTGCGTCTTATTTTGTGTAAGCTCAACTTGTGAACACCGCGTTTTAAGAAGTAAAGTTAAACTTACCTTGTTACTTCCCTCGTCTAAATACTTCTGTGTATTAATTAACTAACTCTTTGAAGACTTTTAAGTGTGAATCACTGAGGTCTGCATTTCGGAAAAATTTTGTTTTTTCTGGGAAACCCAGTAATATTACAGACAGAAATTTTCTGTTCCAAATAATGTTACATGACATTGATATGCCTTACAGCTTAATTACAGATAGAAACTCTGTTGAAAGTATTTGCCTTTTTCACGTGATTTACAGATTTACCAACAACAACTAGCAGTAGACCTGTGCTTGCCCATGGCTTTTCAGTTGTTTGTTAATGTCTTGGGTAAGTTTAAGAATTTCTATGGTTCTTTGGAGGTGTATAAGTTGCTTTTATTATGATGGTGGTCAGACTGTTATAATGGTATGACCCTTTTATTTAGTAGTAGGAAATCGAAGTGGTCATTCAAATTCCTTTGAGGCTTGGATTGGTTCCATCTCAGTAGTGGACATTTTATAATCTAAATAAATATTGCTTCTCTTTTTACTATCAGGCCTTACACCTTTCATGTGACAAACCTATCTACTTATCTGCAGTCTATAGAGTAAGGGCATTTCCTGGCAGGCTGGTATTCAGTGTACACGCACACTTGTCCAAAGGTATGGTTTAGACTTTCTGATGGTCTGCTTTATAAAATAAAATTAGTTTGGTTTTTTTCCAAGAAAACCATTTTGTTAATCAGTCATGTTTCCTTTCCATGAAAACATTGAATTTTGTCAGAATTAGGGCAAAATAACCTTATGAAAAGCTTTTTGAAAAAAATATTAATCTTTTTTTTCAAAATGTTTTCATGGGCAGAGTCCTCGTTTTTAATCCATATTGAGATTAATGTCTAGTTTTAAGACACCAAAAGCTAGAGCATGTGTCTAGCAGACTAATAGTGTTTGTGCAAGTACAATTGTTTCCCTACACAGGCTTTGACAATGAAGGCCTATGTGGTTTTAGCCTCTCACACAAGAAGTAACTTAAGGGTTTAAAATGAAATCAGACTATACAGTATGTTGTCCTAGTGTATTGAAACAAAAATATAAATGTAAAAACCCATCATAAATAAAATGAAATATATCCAAAAATAATTAAAATGCATGTCATGAATTAAAATAAAATACACTTTTCTCTTGTTAACTTGAAACCTAACTTGAGCAAAGCAGTTTCTTTTTCTTTGGTTTCCATGAACATAGGATTTTACGGGTACTGATATCGAATTACAACATTTTATCTAAAAGTGCAACGTAAGATCTGTCTGGGAAGTCAGTAAGATGTCATTCATTATTGTTTCACCTTGGGGACTGGATATTCAATCTGAAAAAATAAACACTCGATATATGTTCCATCCACATGACAGGACCTTCTGTTATAGCTTCCTTTCTGATACACAGCTCCTACCCGATCCCAGCTAAAGGAAACCCGATCAGATGCACCCAGGTTGTAACTTATTCATAAAATACCCAAAATGTTTTACTCCCTGGAGTTGCTCATAAAAAAAGAAAAAGTTTCAAAGTATATTTTCCTGTGAAGTATTGATATGTTAAAGTGCTGCTTCTATTTTGAAAGCTTGGTAAATGTTTAATGTCAGTTTTGTCTGATCTTGTGTGTTTATAAATTGTGTTTCTGTCGATTCATTTCCTCTGGCAGCATTGCAAAGTTTTGCTAGCAAAGGGATGAAAGAGGTCAGATTTTAATTCTTTGGCAATTTCCCTTCTTGCCTATCACTTTCACAGGCTTTATACTATGTCATGAAACTCCCAGGTTTTAACTGACTTCCTACTTATATATCGAGAAAGTCAGACACCTTTCAAAGCTTTACTGATCTGTTCATGTTAGGAAGGTGTTTCCAGCACAGCAGTGCCTGCTGAACAGGTCACACCACCCTTATCTCTGCTGTTGGAGAGCTGGTATTCCAGATGAAAAGAAATCTCTTTTTTCCTTGCTTGTTTGAGGATACATGCTTGCTCCCCTGCACCACAGCCTCCTGCAGAAGAGAAAATATTTAGCTAAGGAGAACGATGCCATGCACCTGGTCTTTACTTTCAGCCAAATGAAAGAGTGAAGTCTGGTCCACCAAAAAGTCACAGAGATGTGGCTCAGCTGCCTGCACCCATTTTTCCCCCATGTTGGCAATGACGGATCACACAAATCTCTTACCTGTGAGATACTCCTGTCCTGAAACCAAAAAATCCATAATATGGCAGAGATCTCATCCAGAAAATCCTGCCTTGCACATACATACTTGAGCTAAAAATGCCCTTAATATTTTTGGGAACTGTTTACATTATACTTTAAACAAACTGCTGCTGTCTAGTTTGAAATTGTACTTGCATCTGCAGAAGTATTTAGGTGCCGAACTCCTCGGTAGGTGCTTCGCTTGCCTGGTCATGTCAATCCTCCCTCCCATACTATTCTTCTCTGTTCAGGTGCCACCAGCTGTGCCCTGGAAAGAGACCTCATAAAGAAAAACACATGTCAGAAAAAGGTTAAAACTTCAGGGCTGCTTGAGACAAATGGAGAAGAAGAATATAAACTAATGAGATAGGTTAAGCATTAATGGAATTTAGATAGACTTTTCAGATAATCTAATTGAATTGAATAACATACAAATGGCAGAAGCTTTAAAAAAGATTTAAACATGATTTATGTTTTTTTTTTTTTTTTTTAATATTAACAGGCCAAATTACTAAGTCAAACAAAGTGAGGGATCTAAAAATAATGGGAAAACATTTCTTATTTCCACAGTCCATGGAAATTCATTATTTCCACAATTTCACACTATCCATGCAGTTAAGGGTAGGAGTCCTAACAGAGGGTCTGTTATCAGTGCATTTGGGTGTGAAACATGGTATTAGAATAAACTGTACAATTTAGGTAGGTTTTGCTTTAAATCTAGTACAAAATGCAGAATTTTTCCATGAGAGTTTTGAAATTAAGCAGAGAAACTCCTGCAAACCCAGACCTGTACTTCAGATTTTGTGCTACCTAACTGGGTGAGAATCAGCATATTCTTAAATAAACCTCAATGATGCGATTCGTAGTGCAAGTGAGAAACTCCACACGAAAATCCCCTGCATGAAAATCTCTATTAAATTAGCTATTAATTTGATACAGCAAATAAAAAGCAGGCAGAACCCCTCAATGGCACTGCATGTGTGCGCACTTTACTTCAGCCTAATACACTGTCTGAAAATTTTAGTGACTGAATTACAAGCAGCAATTCCTGAGACTTTGGAACAGTTGCAGTCAGTTGCCTAACACCAGAAAAAGATAGACATTGGAAAGGCTTTCAGAGTATAATGGCAGCAAGGAGTCTAATAAAGTGATTGTAAATGGTCTGTTTGGTGAGGTGAGTGAAACCAGGTATGGAGTGAGGGTATGAAAAGCGCGTTTTGCTGTTACTTTTTTTTCCCCCTGTGATTGAGAAAAACATAAACATATCTATCAAAATAAGTTGGGACAGTTCATTAAGATAAATTAACAGAAAGTTTAAAATACAACCTTGGTAATTTTTTCATTGAAATATGCCAAAACTGATCAAATACATATGTTTGATCTTGGAATTACATTTCAGGTGAGGGCAGCATGAGTATGAATTTAAAGTAGCATCTTCTAACACGCTCTGACAGCAGGGTTACCTCCCTTCCAAGGGAAAACCAGCCCTTTGAAGGACACCTTCCCATAAACGGAAAAAAAAAGTGAAGCCAGAGCATTACATTCCAAATGTAATTTATCTTATTTACATACACACAATAGTTCTGGGAGAGGGGAAGCTAACACTGTACAGGGGCAAATGTCTCTTCCTACTACTACTAGTGTGAGCACAAAACATCATAAGAGCCAAGTCGTTGCCAGAGTATCCCCCACAGCTTTCATTGCCTTTCCTGCAAATACCACCAAGGACTGAATTTTAGATAGTAACCATAACAATTATATGGATAGTTGCTTGTATTCCTAAAAGAATGTGCCACTTGGTGATATTAGTGGTAGGCATCTTTGTGCTGTACTTCAGTCTGTACCATCTCTCTGAATTTCCAGGAAATTATTTCACCAGCACATTAAAGAAAAATGAAGGAAAGTGAGACAAAAATGCTGTGTGTGAGGTTTTGAATTCTTTTTTTTCCAGTTTAGATTTCAGGTGCCCTGTAGGTAAAAATAAGCAGCAAAGAAATGTTTGAGTTTGGGGGTGAAAAGAAGTTGCAGTGTATTGGAAGGAAGGATGTGGTTAAAACAAATGCCTAGAAGGCAGCAGATAACAGTTCTGTTCCCAGATCTGGCACAAATGCTCTTTTTGACCTTGCACCAAAACATTTCCTTGCTTTTGGACCAGTCTCTCTGTAAAACAGGGGTGATAACAGTGCTTAACTGCCAGCCCTGAGAGAGGAACTGGGAAGGTTATATTTATACTCGTTAAAAGCCTTCAGAACCTGAGAAAGATTAAACCTGGATCAGTTTGGACCCGCAGATTTAAGTATTTTCTTCAAGTAAAATATTTCATTTATAGTATTATTTCACACTAATTATTTGTATTTAAAAAATAATCAGCTTTTACACTGATTTGCTCAGTACTGCAAATAATTAGCTGACTTCATTACTTGAAAATTTTATTTTCTGCTCCTACAGTAAATAAAAGAAAGGAAGAAAAAAATAGAGTAATAATTCTTCTATCTTATATATGACCAAGAAGTTTAATTTCTGATAGAAGATTTTAACATTAATAGTGTGATCCTGATAAGCTGTTAGAAAGAATTAGAGAAAAACAAAGATGCTTTTTGCACCTTCTAAAATAACTTAGAGGAATGCTTTGATTGTTTTTCAGAAATAAGCACACACTAAAAGTGGCATTTCCCTATTTCTCTTCCAATGAGTTCTGGAGCTGAGAAATCCCCTAGGCAAGACTTTCAACTTGCTTCCTTCCACCGTGGAGCAGCAAGCGTTGCTGAGGCCTGCAGAGCCTTCCACCTCATTTAAAGAATGAGAAGACTATTATCTGGTATGATTCAGCACACACCAGACAAACTATCTCACCTTTTTCTGGCTTTTAATATTGGATTTTTTTAGCCTTTGTCCTTGAAACCATGTCCCAAACAGGTTAACCAGGCTTAGGAGTCTGATCCAGCAGTACTCACCCTTAATTGAAGTAATGTTTACACATAATAATATCCGTTTAAATCATGAAATGCCTATTGTGAAAACAATAGGCATATTCAATCACTGTATCCCAGAACAAATGTCAGAAATATTCCAGAGCTCCTATCAGAGCTTAATAGGTATAATTTTGGTAGCGATATGGTAATATACAGCAGCTTTCCCCGGATGGCTGTGTAAAACAAAGAAGTGGTTGTCAGCCTTTCAGAATCAGATGTTAATGATATTTCATGTCTTTGTTGAGTCTGTAGAAAGCAGCTACTGCACCTAAAAGGGAAATGACTTCCATACCAACCTCCCCCAGCCAAAGTCGTTCAGATTGGGAAAACTGGATGAAGTCCATATTTATACTTTGGAAAGAGGTGTGAAAGAAGATTTCAAGACAGTATTGACTGAGCTGTCTCCCAGTCTCTTTACCCGAAGTTATATCTTATCATCGTGATGAAAGTTTTTACTTCAGTATATTATGGTCTTTTTTTTTTTTTTTCTTTTCCTTTCTCTCTTTTTCTTTTTTTCAAACATATACGAGGAAAGAATGTAATGTAAGCAAAACTCCAATGTGTTTCTGGCAAATAAGGAGTGTTTTCTACATCTCGTATATTTTTGGAAGCATTTGAATCCAAAAGTAATACGTCTTCCAAATCGGGAAGAAGGCTTTTTATTAGACTGATGCCTGCACACAGCAGAAAGAGGGTTGTCTGCCCCAGCGCTGCAGCAAGCAGGGACTGGTGCTCTGTCTGAGCTAGTCTGGAGGATTGGAGTCAGTCAAAAGAAGAGTTTCTGTAGCTTTATTGCTGCAACTTCATTTTGCTGTACTACTGTATGTCTTCACTTCTGCAAACTTTCTTTCGTTTGTTTTAAGAAGAGGTTTTAATTCCAATGCAAAATCCATCCAGAAAGGAGGGCCCCTCAGCACTGTATTCCAGCTGGTGGGGATTAGCTCAGTCCTTTTACCGGATACATATCATTTTAATCTTAAGCCTTTAGACACTGTACAACATACTATTAAGTCTGTTACCAAATAAAACACTAAAAGGCTGATTCACTAAGGGTTACACACCCTTTGCAGGGAAAAAGCTAACATTTACAAAGGGATAACTGCCAAAACTCACTTAAATTTCATGTCTTTCCTATTTATTAAATTCCACATCCACCATGTGTACAGTAACTTCCTTCAGATATGCCCCTGGGAAAAGTGCAAGTCAAAGTAAAGGGGAAGTTGTCCCCCCCTAAAATGTGTCTCTAGCTCTACAGAGTGATTTATATTGATTTACATCAGAAAATCTGAAAAATGAAAGTTATGTTGTTCAGGAATAAAACGAAACCTTCCAGAAAGTGTGAATCATGTACTTCTATGATAACGAGTAATACATTTCCTATAGGAGTTAGTGGTTAGGGTATGAAACCGGAGCATTAGCAGACTAGGGGAGTCACTTGCTAATGATCTTGTGAAAGTCACTCTGACTACAGTTTCTAGCTCGGGTGCTTAAACTAAAGCAATATTGCAGCTCTTAGTTATTTGGGGAAATGTGGGTGACAGAATTGCTGGACCTTGAACCACTCACTTGGGCTCTTAATAGCAAATATCTGCCTGACTTCACTTCCTGTGGAGCTTCTTGAACGATGCTTTATCTGTCTGTCAAGAGTGAAGCAAAAAACCTCTGATATTTATAACGTGCTTTGGCTGAAGGGAGCAATCTAAATGCAAACTGTGATAGCCAGTTTATTGGCTAGCCTGTTTTTCTGACACAGGCTCAGAAGTATTTCACCACATTATTTTAGCGAGTCATTTAAAGTTAATCACCTTAGCTCATTGTGCTAAATTAGTGTCTATGCTGACGGGTCCATCTTAGGGTACAAAGATCACCTCAGGATGTCATTAGGTGTGGCACTGGCAACAGCAGTGTGAATGAAACTGCATTGATAGTCTGTGTCCTACTGTTTGAGTAACACAAATGATTTAAATTTTCTTCCAGGGGATTGGGCTGTTGTTGTTGTTTTCAGTAAGAAATAACTCATCTGTTTTGGAAAACATTGTTTAATGTATAATGGAATATTCCACTAGCACTGACAGGCAGACTTGTGCTACACCGGCCAGCCAGCCCCAGGAGCACAACTAGCCTGCAAAACTAGTGACTGGGGGTGACTGCAAAACAGGGTGTAGGCATCTCACTGATGTTGGGTTCAGTGCCCCCCTGACTGCTATTTTCCATAGTCACAGCTGTATGAAAAGAAACTGTTCCTAGGTGTGTTGGTTAGGAAAATTGAAAACCTGAATGTACGTTACAATTGTGTTTTTTGTTAGAGGATAAAATGGCATAGAGTAATAGTGTATAGAATTTACAAGGTCTTTTTGCATTCAAGATATTTGAGTAAGATAAATGCTAAAATCACCATATGTATTAAGCCCTGGGATAAAGTACTTTTAATCCTGTTGTGCAGATACAGAAGCTGAACTAGAGGCAAAGATTTTTGTCTGGGAACTGAGATAAAGATTTTTGTATCAGATAGGATTATAACTCAGAATTTTTATTAAGTAGCCCTACACTCAGACCATGCAAATCTCCCTAGCTTAATTTTATTTCAGGGGTCTTGGTGACTTCATTAAGGCCTATTTTGAAGGATCATATGATTTTTGTTAAAATGTCAGTATTCATATATTAAAGCAAAATGTTTTGAGGCCATATATTGTGGGAAAAATCTGTAAATAAAAAGTATCACTCATATGTAGCCTAAAGGCTCCAAGGACCACTAGACAATGAAAAAAGCAATCAAAACCAAAAAGTGCTTGTTTATGTAACAGTCGTGATTTTAAAGAGAATTTTGTGATTTTAGGGGATCCCACTCATGATTTTTCAGTACTTGGCAATATTTCTAGCCTGCAGTGGAGAATTTGCATCTGATGACCAAGTTTTCCTGTCACTTCACATACAGTCTTCACATTAGTCTGTTTTGGAGGATCATCAGATACAAATTCTGTTACGTGTTAACAGCATTGCCAAGCTCAAGGATTCAAAAATAATGAGCTAGTTTATTCTACATGGCAAAGCGATTAGTGAGAGAAAATGCAACAACAACAACAACCCAACAAATGCTCTTCATATTGATTCTGTTGTCTCCTCTCTGTGAGGCCTTCAACAATGTCATGGTTCAGTACCACCACTAGAACTGGCCTATTTATCTTCAGGGGTGAGAGAGATCTCTGAAGACTAACGACAAAAATATGGGCCTTGCTCTGTAGTATCCATAAGCTGTTTTAAGGGGGTGATGCAGTGAGAGGCATTTACAAACAGAGCTGGTCTGTATAGTCTTATAGCAGAAATAGGAAGAACAGCACCTGGGAACCTCCCCTGGTGTATGACTATATTTATAGAAACACCATTAGGGGGAGCTCTGTAATAGACTTAATTCCAGTGTTTTACAGCTTCCTCACCTTGAAAACCACTACCTTCACTTTTTCTTTTCAGTAGTAAACAAATAGTGTTCAATACATTAGTCTTTATGGTACTTTCATCTCTTCTTCATCACGGCTATTGAGACTGGCAGACGCTATGGTAATGAAGTAGCCATCAAGAACAATGGAGAAGAGAATGTCAGAATAAATAGGGTAAATTAAGTGGATTCTAGTATAGAAGTTGTTGTGATTAGCTGTGTGATTCTGCTGTTTTCTTTGATAGTCCAATTCAATTGCAGAGTCTTGCTGTAAGTATCTGTGGCCCGAAAGTATGGCCCATCTTGAAGAAACTTTGCCTTTATCATCAAAAATCTGCTGCTGTAGAGATCCTACTGTGAATTTCTCAGAAGCCATCCATTCAGCTGACGTCCCCTCTGCTCTGAAATGTCCTCTATTGAATCCTATTATATGAAAGAGAATGGGCTAAAGAATTAAACTTAATACGTATGTGGTACATCATGTGATATAGGATGTGGTATGGTACATCAGTCACAGAGCCAGCAGTCAGATGCATTCTTTTTTCATAATAGAAAGCCTTGCCCTTATCTTTAGAAAGACAGAGTGGTTTTTAGCTTTCTGTGAAGTGCAGAACTTAGAGATTGTGATTTGGAGAGCTCTATATGACCTGCAGTAAAGCTGGAAATAAAGAATGAGGACCCATAGCAACTTGGATTTATATTCCTAAATAAGATGCAGTGACCGATAACAACAAAATAGAGGGATAGAATTATCTCCATTTCATCTGTCTGGAGGAAGAAATTCCAGGCAAGATGTTGAGGTGCACCAGTATTTTAGCATATCATGAGCAGTGCAGAGTAATGGAAAATGTTCAGTTTTTCTAAAGGATAACCAGGGAATAATTAGTTAAGCAAAAGAAAAGTTTATCCCAAATTCCAAATAACGGTTTGGCACAGTAAAACCAAATTCATTGCTAAGATTAACTCTGTTTAAGCTACAAAATGCTTTTAGTTTTTAATTTGGCCTAATTTTCTTGTAGATCAGAATATAGCAGAGCCTAGGAATTAACTTTTCATACTTTTCTTATGCTGACTTGAGGCACTTCTTACGTACTTTTAAAAATTTACAAAATCATCCCTCCATTGCTCAAAATATGATGCGAATGAACTCTAATGAATTCATTCCCAAAGAAATAGATTCAAGTCATTGCTGTACTATTGCCAGGTTCTGTAAAACTGCCTGGCAAAAAGCATGCAAAAGCAATTCATACAACTCTGCTCTGGCCCTTTGTATAATGCCCATGTTTAAAAGAGTAAACTTCATTCTCATTTGTACCAGGACAAAGTACGAGAAATAGAGATACAATAGTGTGAATATTACCAGAACATCTTCTGACAAGCACATTTTCATCATGGTGGAGCTTCTAAGGGTTTGGGTGGCCTTCACTCTACTGATCCTGGGATATCTAGGTCCTAACTAAGAAATATGCTTCCATGAAACCCTACAAGAAACTAGTTACCAGAACCTTTAGTTTCCAAAATTTAAAAAACAGCATAAACTCTTCTACCTCATCTTTTTGCTGGGATATGAACTTGCTCACAGTGTATATTGTTTCATTTTGTTGATGTCTCTTCTGCTTTTTCTCTTGGCCATTACTACCTTCATAGAATCATAGAATCAACTAGGTCGGAAAAGTTCCTTAAGATCATGAAGTTCAACCATTACCCCAGGACTGCCAAGACCACCACTAAACCAGGTCACTAAGGGCCTCATCTACATGGTTTTTGAACGCTTCCAGGGACGGTGATTCCACCACTGCCCTGGGCAGCCTGTTCCAACACCTGACCACCCTCTCGGTGAAGAAATTTTTCCTAATATCCAATCTAAACCTCCTCTGGCACAGCTTAAGGCCATTTCCTCTTGTCCTATAACTTGCTACTTGGGACAAGAGACCAACCTCCGCCTCATTACATCCTCCTTTCAGGTATTTGTAGAGAGCGATAGGGTCTCCCCTGAGCCTTCTCTTCTCCAGACTAAACAACCCCAGTTCCCTCAGTTGTTCCTCATCACACTTGTGCTCCAGATCTTTCACCAGCCCCATTACCCTTCTGGACCCACTCCAGCACCTCAATGTCTTTCTTGTAGTGAGGGGCCCAGAACTGAACATAGTATTCGAGGTGGGGCCTCACCAGTACTGAGTATAGGGGGATGATCACTGCCCTGGCCCTGCTGGACACACTGTTGCTGGTACAGGCCAGTGCTTCATCACATTGTTTGCAAGGCTAGATCATGAGCTCCTTGCGGCAGGGAATATGTCTTTCTCTATTTATATTTTAGTTCCTAAGAGAGCCCATGGATGTCACACAAAAGCAATGATGAATATTACAGGAGTACTAAAGTACTTTTTGTGTTCTGAAAAGAATGAAATGAAATTAATGAAAGTATATAGGTCCTGAAACTGAGCCAGTCATGATTCTTCTTCCATACTGTTGGAACCAATAACCACCAGAGAAGAAAGACACAGGGAGTGATGGAAAGCAAGAACTGATGCAGTTGGAAGTAGCATGCCTCAGGACACACTGCCTGTGTATGTCACCAGCACTGACCACTGAGAAGCATGCTGAAAAGTATTAAACAGGCATTAGTTTAAATGCTGACCCAGAAGCTAGAAGACATGAGAGAAGGATGTGATGATGAAAACTTCAGGGGCTGTGGGTAATAGGTGAGGGCAGCTCAAACTGAATTAGGATGTAAGAGAGAGCTGGATACGGTAACTTCTTGAGATATCCACCATCAGTTGTTGTCAGTAAGGAATTTGTGACCAGCAGAATTGGAAGGGCATTTTGGAAGATGCATGGTGCTCCTGCCAGAGTTAGTCTCTCAAAGCCCTCACTTTAGGGATCTGCCTTAAGTCTTGCAAGGTAGGCATGACAATCTGTGGAAAAGGTCTGACACAAATACATTTGCAAAATTCAGTAGCTATTAACTACAAAAAAAAAAGCAAAATAATTTTCATGCCTTTTGCATCTATCCAAAACACACTTGAGGGTTTTGAATATCTTTTTCTATTCCAATTCCAGATTCTTTTAGGAAGACCTCTGAACTGCTTGATTATAATTGATTGGTTCCTTATATAGTTTGTGGTAAAGGGTTTCATGACTAAATGATCCCTAAAGTTAATAGAAATCCCTGTTTCTCCAACTTTTTCCTGTTGCTGTCTGCTGCCAATCAAAAGTCTTGAATCCATGTTGATTTAGCTCCAACTATGAGAACATTTTGAAGTTAAAATTTAAAAGAAATTAGCTTATGCCACAAGACGTGGCAAGTGGAATCTCCAAATACTCATATCTTGGTCACCAGCATAAGCTCTGGAAACAGGATTCCAGAAAAAGACAGAAGATGTATGCAGGCTAGAATTTAGTTGCTGATACAGTGTAAATTGCAGCAGATGAAAGAGACAAAAAGAGAAGGCTGCAATGTTGTGAAACTATTATGGCAAACTGTCTTTTCCTCTTTGAGGAATGAGAGAGGAACAAATACTGCACAAGTGTAATCAACATTGTCCAAGAAGTGAGGTACTCACTTTGAGGAGAAAAAAAAAATTACTGCAACAAAATTCCTATAGAACCCTTGAGTGGAAACTAAAATTGCCGTGATGTCCACTCTAACTGCTTAGAGTGGACACCTGGGAGATCTACCTGGGAGATTTCCACTCCATGGAATGGGAGGGAAGGTTGGTTTTATGTGCCCTTATACTATATACAACAAATATGGATTCTGTTGTATAAAGATCATAACACTTGTTCCAAAAATAAAACAGCCTTTGAGGTAGTTATGGGAACAACTCTGCAAAACTATTTTATAGGAGATATACTGACCTAGTTAGAAAGATCCTTTCACTAGGTTTTGAAAATATGGCCAGAGATTTTGTGAACATAAGCAATTAATTCAATTAAAGCAGTGGTTAAACATCTTTATTTTCGTGGAATGCGACATAAGATTTTTGTGGGATTCATAGTTGGTCTAAATCTCACGTTCCATACTGCATGCAAATGGGTTTCTTTTGCATATGATTTGCAAATGGCATAACTGTTATGTGTAGACATGCTTAAAAATTCACCACTACTAACATTCCTTCTAGACTGTAAAAAACCCAAAAAATTTCAACCACAGTTGTCTCATCAGTGTTAGTTTAAAATTCAGCACTTTGTACAGGCAGTAGAGAAACTGTTTCCAGGAACATTTTTGCTGAGATAAATGTATAAACTTCTCTAATTAATTGCCCAAAGACTTTCTTGAATTTCAAATATTTTTGAAAAATATGTCCATCAAAAAATGTGAAACAATATTGGTGAGAATTTGAAATAATTTGATCTGATCCATATATTAATATTTTCTAACAAATTTTAAAGACTTAAATTTTCAGAAAATACTAGCCAAGCTCTGAATAGTCTTGTAGTGATTAATCCAATAAGTAAAGTTATTTGTTTTATAACAAATTGAAAATGCAGAAATTTCTCATGATTCCACAAGACTGTTTCTTCTAATTTCTGAAATCACACTGTTCACTGATATGCTCACTTTTTAAAGACAATCATAGTTGTAATAAATGTAATGAAATTTGTCAGCAACCTTGTTATATCAGTAAAAATATATGTTCTTTGACCAAGCCACTAGTCCCATTCATTTTTAACTTAGAATGTCAAATTAAGAGGGCATTGTGGGCTGGGAAGAATATGTTTTCCATGTAGAGATTATTTTTATAACACAGTGTTTATTGCTTGAATAAAATAACTCAAAAGCATTTCACAAAATGGAATTTCAAAGTTTTGTCTTCTCTACTCCTTGCGTGTGAAGCAGCAAAAAGCCTGTATGTCTACTTTGCCATTCCACTGCACCCTCACTTACGGTAAATGAATCAAGAAAACTTTGAATGTCAGCAAAGCTTCAGAGGAGTTGATAGCTGTTGTATTCCATTTCTCATAGATGCAGGCAGTGGGATCCTGACTTTAAGAATTGTTTGACCTTTGGTCTCTATGTGGCTTTCTTTCTCTATGTTCCCTTTCTTTAAGGATTTCAGAGAGGAGTCTTCTGAATAATTTGATGGGGTAGAGAGATATCAAACCAAGCTTTTTGCTTCATTATGATCAGAAAGGTTTGATGTGTTATTGATTGGTTTTATACGGGATTTGGTGGAAAGTGTGCGGTTCACTCTGCCAAAGGCACAAGACCAGATGGCTCTCAGATCATGTTAGGCATGGTTGGCTGAAAATAACTTTGCTTCCTTCTTGGGTTTCGCAGGCACGTTCCTAACTTCCAGTGAAAAAAGTCCAGGGCTGTGTAGTATCAAGGACTTCACTCACTCATACTTACTCTCACTGAAAAATACTCTGTTGTGCAAGAGGTCTCATAAAAATGCACTGGACTGAAATCTCTAAGAAAAAAGTCTGGATGTGGATGGATGGATGGATGGACGGATGGATGGATAGAGGTACTGATAAAGACAGACTGCTAGAAGCCAGGTCTGGAGTGATTTTGACATTGCTTTAATTTCCTGTCCTGAGCTGAACAGTCTCTCCCTTTTCTTTCTCCTTTTGTCCCAAGTATCTCACATACATGGATTTTACATCAAGGTAATTGGCTTTGGTGGCCTAAGCCCCCTGATGTCTGCAAATTCTGTTCAAGATTTATGAGGTTGCAACTAAGATTAGAAACTGTATTCAAGAACAGCATATATCATGCAGAGATATGAATGGATTCATTTCTCAAGAAAATTAAATGACTGAATTGAAAATGTTTTCTTCCACTACTACAGTAATAGAGGAAGGGGGTTGGTGTGCTCATTCAAAATTATGGCCTCTGAATCAAATTTTTAATACATTTTTCAATACATGATAATTTTATCTGTCATCACTATCAAATAGCCTTAATGTTATTCACTTAACATCATTCAAGAAACAACTTAACTAATGTCTCCGACAGAGAATTCATCTTCTGTTATTTCTCCAGCTGTATTTTCCTTCTTACAATCCCCAAAATGTCTCTAACGCTGACTCCTCCTACTAAATTACAATATCCAAACAATTTAAATTAGTATGTCATGAGATTGGAGTCGTTTTGTGTTTGACCTAATTATTAAAATTACTTTCTGAGAACTAATGGCATAATTACTCTTATAATTAGTAAAATAAAGAACCTGTAACTGCTCAGACTGGGAGCAGCTGATATGATCAAGCTTTAAATTGAAAAAATCCAAAATTTTCTTGCCCATCGTCTGTAGCTCAGTACATTTCAAAGGGAAGGCTGATACATGCCTGCAATGACTATGTTTAAACAATTAAATCTTGTCTCCACCTTAGCATTTGATTCATTACTCACTGATGAACCTTTGTCCCTACTTGCCTATTACTGGGAAAACATACAGCAGCGTCTACTATAGATACCAAAACATACTTGCCACGGCACTAGCGATACTGTCCTGTGATAAAACAGGTATGGTAGGCTAAGTGAAACTGAAAAAAGGGCTGGAGTTAGAGGCTGACCTTCATCAGGCAGAGCTGGCAGCCTGGGGCTACTGCCTGCAAAGCTCATTGCCCAGTGGAATCCTTGGGCATCCACATCAGGCATCACTTCCCAGCAGCCCAAATTGCTGTCATGAATATGCTATGTGACTGTTCTGGGGACAGAGGGGGTAAACCTGGGATGAGGAGAATTAGGAATCTTTGATGGTTACTCTTTTATTCTCACCCTTTCTCCTCTTACTTCCTCTGCCATCAGAGGGAGAAGGCCGCCCACCTTTCTGGTGCCCACTAGGACCTTGTTGCATGAGCAGACCCTGGATGCACAGTTTGGGATAGGATCTATGTATATAGACTGGACATTATGCCATTTTGTACAGTTTCCCTGCTGAGAAAATATATCACTCATATTTGGTTGGTTTGACTATGGACGTCATAGGCATGGTTGTCTCTCAGATTAGGCAGACCTCCTAAGGAAAAGTACATTTCCATTTTACTTACTGTGTCTTACACCCGTTCTAGAAGACTTTTCATGTTTATTGATAGTATAATGCAATATGCAGACTTTTTTATTATTGGATGAATGGTGGAACCCCCTGCCGGCTGGATTGCATTTCTAATCTATTTATTTTGTTAAGTAATTCATCAGTGAAAGGTGTATACCTCTCATTTTGATGCTAGAATTCCCAAGAGCTTCAAGCGGATGGCATTGTGTTTTGCAGTAATTTTCTATTGATTTGCAGCCCTGAAATGCCAGAAAATGTATTTTGAATATTCAGTTATATTTCAGCAGGAAAAAAGAACCCTAAGCCATTGCATCAGTGGTCAATTAGAGTAAACAGAATATCTGCTCATGAAAAATTTGCCATGTTAATATTTTGGGCTCAATATTCACTTATCATGAAAGTTATGTGCATCTTTGCTTTGAACACATGTGGCCAGAAAAATTCGTAATGAATGACACAGAATTATGCTGTGCCCTAAAAAGTATCCTGAACATTTTGATTTGTACATAAATATTCAAGTATCAGCAACAGAGGTTGTGACACCATGCAAAAAGGGTATAAATTCCCCAAACAAGAGAGTGAAAATTCTGTAAATAAAGTCTTTTCTGTTAATAATACAGAAATCATTTTCCGAAAAAGTGTATATAACTCAAAATGGTCTTGGATCCTCCTAAATGCAGAGTACAGTTTTTTCTCCTATAGCTGGTTTCAGTCAAATATAAAATGACCGACAAACACAGAGAGCAAAATTAAAGCCTTGTGCCTAATGAGACATTTTACCCACGTTATCATATAAAGAATAAATAACAAATGTACAAATAAGTTGCTAATTTGCATTTTCTTTTCATACTGGTGTCCCGAATAAGACATAAAAAGTACTTCTCAAAATTCAAATTACAAAGGAATTGTTACCCTAATTAATAATTAAAATACTTTCTACATCCAAAACATGCAACAGAAGATGTTGAGGCCTGCACCACCATAAACAGAAGTGAAATTCTCTTACACACAAAAGCTAAGAAGGGCTGCCATGAGACTGAACAAAGATGAGAGCCTCCAGACTATTTAAAGACATCAGTATTTCAACAGACAGGACAGGGTAGGTGGTTCTCCACCACAGAGCAAGGCAGTGACTGGAAAAGCAGCCAGAATCTGGGTTTCCTTCCTTCCTAGGGTCTCTGTTGCCGTCACAAGAGCAATCTGCCCTAAAGAACTATTTACGGTCCTCGCTAATGGGTCATCCTTTGCTGCGGGGCCTCAGATCTCGACCACATGTGGCTACTAAAATTTGGAAAGATATGGAAAAATGTGCACAAATATAGCTCCCTGATCTGTACCATGGAATTCTGTTAATTTTAGCCTTTATTGATAAAACAGTTCATTTCTGAGATGAGGACAGGCCATTCAATAAAATGGCCTGAATCCAGCCATTGCAAGGTTGATATCTCTGACACATTTTCCTTAATTTACTGTGTATATGACATATAAATATTAGAAATAGAAAATATGACTGAAATAAATACTAAATTTCTACACACTGTGAAATTTGTACTTTTTAGGAGCAAATTAAAATGGAGACATACCTGGAAAAACCTTTGTCTTACTTGCTGTTGTGCTTAACACCTTGGGCATAATTTTTTTTGCTGCATTAAGCCACATTAAAATCACACATAAATCTGTAATCATACAATACAGTTGTAAACTTAAAAAGTACCAGTTTTATTTCATGTTGTCATGTACTGTTAAAAATGACCATGGTTATTAGGTGTTGGATCATAGCACATTGCAGGGTCCAAGGAGAATATGCTTGGGACTTCGGTATAGCATTAGCTTATCAGAGACATGCACAGCTGTTTTCACTAAGAAGGTAACCCTTAAAGCCATGCATGGAAATAGAACTTAATAAGCAAAATAAAACAAAAACTACAGCATTCTCATTTTTAAAACAAAATCCTGGTAGCCTTTTCAAGAGGCCATCAAAGCTATAGGTACTCCTTTTTAAACTATCATTGAACTTTAGACTATTAATTAAGATCAATCTTACTGATTGCAGTAATAAAGAAAAAGGAAGACAAACAGCACTTAAATAACAGTGCTTCCGACTTCCAGCTGGAGTAATAAATATATATAAACAGCATATTAAAACTGCGGATACTGGAGATGTGCTGATGTCAGATAATGCTTCAGACCTACTCCTTCGAGAACTTGCTGGGGAGGTTAGGAAATCTGCCACTGCCCACCCTGCTCCATGCCACCTCCACTTTCTGCTCCAGGCTATACATGTCCAGGAATATGTTTCCCAAAAGACTTGTGGGTTTAAGCTTTAAACAAGTTTTAAGCAATTGTTATACTAAAAGTATGTAGAAACCATGCTTTTGAGGTTCACCAGTAATAAGAAGGATTAAGTGAGCTTTTGTAACTAGGATAATCATGTTTGTTTTACGTGGTCTTTTTACAGCATCTTTCCCTTGACAGCTGAACGCTTCCAATGATTTAAAATGGATCTCATATTTCCTTTCCTTCCTATCCTCTTTCATTTTCAACAAAGAACTCCCTTGTTGTTTCTGTTCCTGTTTCACTCTGCGTGTGAGGGAGTGAAAATGCTGTGTGCCTCAAACCTGTCAGAAAAGTTCATGTCATCAAAAGGAGTTTGACATTTTGATCCCAAAGTGACTGCATCTCCAGTCATGTCTTGCAGGAAGGAGGCCCGTTTTCTGTGACCAGCTCCTGCACATCTCCAGCACTCAGGGTATTCCTTCTGTTCCTCTAAAATGGAATTTAGAACAGGTCTCCTGGGGAAACAAGTCACAGAAAGGAGATCTACCCTAGGCGCCCTGAGCTATGCACAAGGAATGCTTGGGTATCTGCCTCAACAATGCTTCCAGCTTCCCATGTGCGACCCCATTAGGTAAAAGATATTATGACCCATGTGATGGCCAAATACAGTAGCACCATTTGCCTCCAAGGGAGCCAAAGAGCTGCTGACACTAACAAAGGGTGGTAGGGAAAAGTGGGCTGGAGAGAAGAGCTGGAGAGAACTACTGACAGTTCTCCTTCCAGGTGTTATTCATGAGAAAATCAGTAGTGGCTTCAGGTATATCACACCCTATTTGCACCCAGTGAAATTCATTGAGAAGTAATTTACATTTTAAACTCAGTAGCTTGTTTCTTCTTCAGGCTGCAGATTAGAATTTTTGAGGTTATCAAACCAAATCTTGTTGGTTATAAAAATATTCTCTTTCATAAGACTAGGGAAGAAATCATCTGTTTCCAAATGGAAAATTTTTGTAATGGTAGGAGAGATTGTTCAGAGCATCAGATAAACAAAAGGGTTAAAAATATGAAAGAATTGTCTGAAAGGGAAAGAAAATTAAAGGCAGGGGATTCAGACAGAGAGTGGGGCACAGTTCTGCTCTCTCCACCCTCTGGGCATGAAGGACTGTAGGCAGCAAAGGTTTATGCTGCTGTATGTCTCACTGCTCCCCTTTCTCCCTCAAATCAGAATGATTTCTTGGGTACTATTTCTCCTTTCCTTCTCCAGGAGGGTTGTCTGAAAACCACACAAGGCAGAGATTTTATGGGAGCTTGTTGGTTACTTAGAGCTCCCACAGGGCTTAAAGAACTGAAAGCTTCCAGATATGGCTTAGCATGTAGGATGAGTTTAGCATCACTGTGAATGGTTTCTGAGTATTCTTATCAAACACACCCTGGCAGGTCTCATATGCTGCAGCAGCCAGAGCAGCAGAATAGCTATCGTATGGTTCTGCATGGGTGGGACTAGAAACAGAGCTTTTTGACTCTAACTTTTCCCTTATGAATTTGTTTTAGTTTTGTATGCAGAAAATCATGTTTAAAAAGTGAGTATATTTAATTATAGATGTACTCAACCAAGACCTAATCGACAGTTTTGCAGACAGGACACTTCCACCTCAATATTTAAAGTACACTAAATAAATGTACAATTTGCTTCCAGTACTTCAAAACCTGTTGACTGTTTAAAATGTGCCTTTCTCACTCATACACATGGAGTTTGGTATTAGCTATCATGCGTTTAAAAATATGCTTTCCCCCCAGTATCAGACAGGCTGCATAGATGGCTCTGACTGTACTCAAGTTTGCCAGGAACTGAAGGTCTGGGCGGTTGAACTTTCCTCCCAATCCACGTGGAGAGCAAATCCCATCTTCCCAATGGAAGGATCAGGCACAAATTCCATAAGCACAAACTCACGAATACCCTGTGCAGAAATAATCCACAGAGAGGGCTGTTTGGCTCTTGCTGCATTCTTAGCTGGTCAATCACAATAGCGCCAAAGATTTCTTGCCAACTCTCACACACTTCCCTGACACAGCTTCTTTCACATTGTTGCTCATTTTCCTCTTATCTGCTATCTAAAAAACCTTAAGGAAACTCACAGAAGGGAAAAAAACCCCTCTATATTTATTTAAATAACATTAAAGCAATGGTGGAAAATGCCAAGTCTGCACTGCAACATAAGCAACGCAAGTGACTTTAAGGCCGCCAGGGAAACCTCAGCAGTTCTTCAGCTCTCTCATGGCATCCATCCCAAACTCACTGTGACTTACCCCTCTTTTTCTAGCTCCTCAGCCATCCTCTGTAATAGTACCAGAGGATCAGAGAAAAGTCTAACTAAATGTATATTTTAAACATATTTTTATAGACCTGTTCATTCACATTTAAATATTATTCCAAGTAGCAGCTGAATTATCCTTGACTGCTTTCCATCTTATGATCACCCCATCCTTTACAGGCAGAAAAAGGCATTAGTTCAGAAGGTTTCTTCTATCAATTTGAGACTGGATTGCCTTTATTCGGTTTCCTATTATGCCAGAAAAGTTCCTTTGAAACCTGTGGTGCAAACCTGATTTAACCTGGCATGAGAGTTCTTGGGAGATACCTCTGATGGTCAGAGCTCTTTCTCTGGCCCCTTGCAAGCGCCAGTCATCTCACCTCAGGTATTTGTCCACTTGGCTGTCCTTCTCCTCAGACTGAGGTGGCAGAGGAAGCTCGGCCCGAATGGTGTCCCACGTGTCTGCGGCGGGTCCACCAAAGTGCATTTCAGGGTGTCAGAGCACTCCCGTACAGTGATGATGAAGATAGAAAGGGCGGGCCCAGAAGGTCAGAAGATGTGATCATCGCAGTCTATAAGCCATGCACACAAAGCTCTAAGCGTCCCAACCCATGCATCGACTCTTGCTCCTGGAATGAATGGCCCCTTCAGGGAATAATGCTGTGTAAAGGAGGGATATAAAGTGTGCAGGATCTGGGCTGGCCAGGACATGGACTTGTAATATAGATGCTTTTGCAACATTTATATATGCCTGTTTTCTTGCCAGCTCTGCAGACTGCCAGAATTTTGCCCTAAACATTTAATGAAACCATTGAGATTTATAATCAGAAAAAGCAGAAAAGAATATAGGAAAGGGAGGAGGGAAGAGGAAGAGAGAAAACTGTACAAAAGGCATCTGATTAAACCAGTGATAATTACTGATCTTGTTCCTCTCTGAGCCAGGATCACACTTCAAAATAAAAAGTGGAAGATAATTTTGTTAATAATTTTAATCAGCTTCCTTTTCATGAAGGATCAGAGAACACTAATAGGCGGTTTTCCAAAAGACAGATGATTTGTAACACCATCAACTCAATAACTGAAACAAGAGACCTATTCTCTCTCCCATTTGTCTGAAGTAACGGGTTCCTCCAGACGAGGAACAATAGACAGAGATTGAAAAGCCTTGATTTGACCTAAATGAAAGATATTCTTCTCTAGCAGATGCTTTATCCTGTAGTTTATTTTTCTCTCTCTGCCCAATGGGCTATACAACCAAGTTGTCCTGTTTGTTTTCAGTCTTTGTTCCCCTTCCTGATACCAGGTTGAAGCCTGGCTGACTTAAGTAGTTCAGGGTATTCTTTGGGAGGAATTTACTCACGTTTCCTTGGCAACAGGAACCACAAGAAGCTCAGAAAGGCAAATTTTTGAGCGAGGCTTTTTGTTTTCCTTTTAGCTGTTCTCACATAGGCATGAAGGAGAGAGGAGCTGGTTAGGTTCAGATTAATCAGGTAAGTTGCAGAGAAAGGATGGGGGTAATAGTTGTCTCATTTCTGAATCTGGCAAACAATGTAAAGCTGCCACTGCTGTTAATGTCCCTGCTGTTTGCCTCCCAAGTATCCCAATAATCTGTATACCTAACAAGATTTAAAAAAAAAGAATAATTACTGTGTGATCTGCATGATTTGATTTAACTTTGATATAGGAAATAATGCCCCCTATTTTTGAAGGCTACATGCCTTATATTAGTGGGCCTTTCTATATAATTGCTTCCTGCCACTGTTTTCTTTTACTGAGAAAAGTCATATAATGCCGTTGCAGATGTGCTACCAGCTTGGAGTAAACATGGTGCTCTAAATCATGTGTAGTACAATAAATCATATGCCTGCCATTACTTTAATGCTTTGCAAATCTTTGCATTTGTTTTTCTCTGGAGTTGGAGGAAACACAGTTAGGAAGCAGTGTTGTGAAATCCTGAAGAATTCCATTGTCAGTAGAGCTGCTTGAGAAATTACACTCCTCTTTCAGAATAATTCAGTATGAAAGGAAACATTTTGTTTAAATTTTGTTACAAAGAGTTTTCATTGAAAACCTCAATGTTCAGTTTTCTCGTTGAAAGTCCCCAAATGAAAAACATTTTTCTTTCACCTAATTTTTCAATGCAGACACCTTGGCCCCTAAAAAAAAAACCACCACAAAACCAAACACACACACACGCCCCCCAACTTCAAAATAATCAACCAAAGGTAGCTTTTATTTGTAAAAAGGGTTTCCCCTCTGTGTCTTCACTGCCGCCACCCCAGTAATTTCTCCATTTTCTTCTACAGTAAATTTTGGAAAACAATGTTGTTCTGGTTACTAAAGGCAGTGTGGAATATTAGATGTTATTCTCCTCTTTCAGCCATATGCAAGGGTGGTTTTTCTTTCAGGTTCCAATAGATAATGCTTCTTTTTGGGGGGAGGACATTGTAAACTTTCTGAAACAAAATCCTTTTGTGTAAACTTTCCATCACTGGTATCAGCCAGAGGCAGGTTTTTGGGTTAGCATTAAAAGCATGAACAAAATTTCATCCATCTTTCTAGAGGTTTTCAGAGTTTACAAGCAGAACAAAAATAAAATAATAAACTATGCCAGCTTCTCCTTTAAATTCTCATCAGACATATTTTATGTGACACTGAGGCAAAACTTTGGGTTTACAGAATGCAGTCTGTGCTTTTCCAGCTCTCAGTGCAAGGACTGGGAGACAAAATCCCTGTTTCTTCTTGCCTCCTCAGAAGCTGATTGTTTTCACCTCGTGTGAATTCTTCAGTGTTTGAAAAGGCTTGCTAATACTATTTTATCATAAAACTGATGAACAGGTTAACTGACTCATGCCTTGCAGAGCATTCCACCATCAAGTATACTTCTGAGAGCATGCTGCTTCTGGCATTGCCACTCTTGCTATGGGTACGGAGAGGCGAGCTGCACAATTATTAGGAAAGATTGCACCATGAATTTAGTGTGTGACTAATAATAGCAGGCAATTGCTGTTATGTAATTGCTATTTTTTTATTTTACTAGTGATCTTTTATCCAAATGCAAAAATTGGCATATTTTGTAGTTGCTGAGACATAAATTGATTATAACTCATTCAGCAGTAGAGATCACTTAGATGATGCCCATATGCGCATATAGAAAAAGTTTTTATTCAGAACCCTGCTCTGGTAGTTTTTGCTGGACTTAAAAACTGAACTGCCTCAGGTTCAGAGCCTGATGTATCCTATTAAGGACACTCAACTAAAGAGAATACTTATCGTTGACACAGGGGCTTAACAAGTTAATGAATTAGTCTGTAATACCTTCTCTTTCTAAGGGCCGGTTCAAGTTTTGCTGCTGTTACTTTGATTAGCACTATCTCCTCTGGTGCTGAGCCAGGCAATTCTGTATATTGACTGTGCTGGCATTTCTTACTGCTATGAGAGAAGCAGAGAAAAAATCCTGCCCTATAAAGTTTGTATCAATCCAAAAAGTAAAATCGTAAACATAGCCAAAAAAGCTGTATTCTGAAAGGAAAAATAGGGTTGTTAATGGTGTGGAACAACTGATGCTGTATCCAGCCCATCTTTCTTCCTTTAAATATATAATATTGCTAGTGTAAGTTGTTGAATATACTTTATATCAGCGATAGTCATCTGAAACTGGGTCATTTCATGCCATTATTGATATTATAAACCATGGTGGTTTATGTTATTAACTGCCCTCTGTTTACCTCAAGTTGTTAATCAGAGAGCTAGCCGTTAAGGGCTGGCAACACATGATTTCTCTAGCATTATTGCTAACATTTCTGCTGCAGTCAGGAGGGTTTTTCTGGCTTAGCTCAGCAATGAGGAAGTCTGTAGCTGATCAAATGTGCTCTTGCATGCAAGTGTCACCGCAACTGATGGGAATTAATATGAAAGGCAAAATCTAATACAGAAAACGTTACTTTAAACCCACTCTTCAATTCAATACAAATATTGGAAAGGAAAACAGGATTCTAGAATACACAGCTCTGATTGTGACTGACCTACTCACAATTATAAATGGCAAGCTGGGAGATATCCCATTCTGCCTCACTTGAATTGTCATCTTTAATTAAAGAAGTTCTATGTCATGGATGACATTTCTCAGAGAACTGTCTCTCAGAGTCTTGAGGAAGGGAGGGAGAGGAAGACTGTGAGCAGTGTTTTGGCTGTCTATTTGCTGTTTTCCCTGTACAGATTTAAGTGGTCAATGTTGCAGCATTTAGAGATTGGCCCAAGAAATTCTTTTGGGCATTAGCTGATTTTAGCTCCAAGACTAGGATTTTGTGAATGCTTTAAGTAGACTTCCACTTAGGAGGCAGCCTGTGCCTTGTACTGCTACTCTGAAAGACATTCATACTGGTCCTGAGTTCCGGATGTTATTGAGAGATTTTGTATTTAGTTGCTGGTAGGTAATGTAGTGTTATGTCCATTTTTCAAAAGGAACTTGGGCTCTACAAACCAGCATTTAATAAAATATTTGTCTGGAGTTCTGTTTAGCAACATTTCAAGTGCCTAAATTCAGTAGCGTTTTTTAAGAAACCCCGATTAATGTTTGGAGATATCTTTGGCATATAAAGTTTCAGTGGAAATGCTATAATGAGTCTAAAACTGTGCTCCTGGTCATGTTTGGTCGGGTCCTTACCTTCACTGCAGTGATTTCTTACCTCCTGCCAAAGGCTTTTTTTGAAGTTCAGAAAAGAAAAATGTGTTTATTTTAGTCTCGCAGTGCTGAATATGCCCAGAGCTAGACTGGTTTACTCAAGTCAGGTAAGGCAGTGGTGGTGCCTGCTGTCACATCCATGAACCAGTGATCAGATGAGTCACCTGCAGTCTCAGTTCCTTGGAGCCGTGCTGGACTGAGGGGACCTCCAGACACATCACCCATGAACCTACCTCCCTTAGCACAGGTGAAGTAGAGTCCAACTCTCCTGTTGAATGTGGGCCATTATACAGGAATGCATTTGGCATGAACATTCACAAAACAAATGACAGAGATATAAGGAACCCGCCCCAGGTGCCCCCTTGCCTCTGAACTCTTCTTTTTCTTTATTATTAATTAAAATACTAAACAAACTTCAAAACTAAAAAAACCCACCCTTTTTTATCTGCATTGAAGATGGAGGAATCCCATTTCACCAGCCAATCCATGTGAGTAAAATTTTCTTTAAGAAATCAGTCAAGTCTCTATCTGAAACAAGATGAGGGAAGACAGCGGAATATGATCGTGGTACCTGAAGTAAAACATTACCCTGTGAAGAACCTCGGCTTCTTCCCACAAGAGATGTGATCAATGCCAGTGTAACACCATACTCTTCTCATGCTTTGAGGAAGAGATGGCTGGATTCTAAGAGCATGGACCCTTGGTCTAACTTTGGTTCAGCTTGCAAACAACTTGCAAACAACAACAAACTTACACTTTGTGTTGCTGCTAGGTGATGTTGTGAGTGCAGCGAAGGAGCACAAGGGTGATTAAGGGATGGAAGCATCCGTCATATGAGGAGAAGCTGAGAGAGCTGGGACGACACAGCATTGAGAAAAGAAGGCTCAGGGGATCTTACCAACGTATACAAACACCTGATCGGGGTGTAGGCAGGGTAAAGATGGAACCAAGCTCTTTTCAATGATGCTTAGTGACAGAGCAAGAGGTAATATGGAAGAGCTGAAATAAAACCAAGAAATTCCATTTAAACTTAAGAAAAATCTTTTTGCTGTGAAGGTCATTGAACACAGGACCAGGTTGTCCAGAGAGATTGTGAAGGTGTTCAGAAGCCATCTGGACAAGGTCCATGAGCACTCTGCTCCAGCTGCACTGCCCTGAGCAGGGGCAGCTGGACTAGGTGATCTCCAGAGGTACTTGCCAGCTTCAAAGATTCTATAATTCTATCATATCAAAATACGATCCTATGATATAAATTCTTATTTGCGATTATTTTACAAGAAATTGTATGCTATCTCACAATAAAACAAATATAGATAGGTTTTCTTTCCTGGAGATTCCTCTCAATGTTTATGTATTTACAGATGCTCTATTTACAGTTACATTTTATTTAATTATAATTATTATATAATTTATACACAGCTGCACATATTTACAAATATTTAAACATATGAAAACGCAGCATAAAATTAGTCTTCAGCTAATAGAAGTTTTCTAAAATTTTTATATCATTCATTTACCAGTCCTTTAAAAACAGAATTTCAAATAAAATAGAACATTGAGTCCCCTGTGAAGGAACCTCTTTTATGCTTCATCTGCCTTTTCTTCTTCATTCTTAACCTTTGGTCTCCCAATCCCCCCAGAGGCTTTGACTTCCATGACCTGCGTTTTCCCAATTCATCTGTAAGTTTTACCTTCTTGACTGGGTTACTGCATTTTACCCCACATGTAGACTTTACTGAAGAATTTGGATTATAGCTGACAATATTTAATCATAAACTGGCATTAGAGGAAAAAGTGAATACATAATTTTGGTCTCAGAACTAAATAGTGGTAGGGAATCAAAATAGTGAACATTCTGTTCAAAGGGCAAATCTTTAATCCTTGCACACATTTTTGGAGGGCAAAAGTGGTCACCCTCCTACTCCTCTGTATGTAAGGAGCAACTGCATTGCAGAGCCAGTGTGATAAAACCCCTTGTCAATGTTTGGCCTTGCGCTGCTGCCAGTGCCTTGGGTTGTCTTGATCTCAGGGGTTTTGACATTGCAGTTTCTCTTTAACTGGAAGCACATACAACTGCACCGCAGCCTGTGCAGAAAAAATTTGATAAGGTCGGGTTTTTTTCCCTGTCCTTTTTTTTCCCCTTCCTTTTATAGGCAGTGGCAGTAAAGCCTTGAATAAACAGCTCAGGAAGAGGCCCATAGGGTACTGATGATGATATTTTGTTTTCTCCATTTATTAATCTTCCCTGCTTTCATAGGGTTTTAGAACTCAAATGATTTTGCTTCATAGCTGAATTGGGTTTCCCACTATATTACAGCACTAGTTAAACACTTTTTACTCAATTGCGAAGGTGAGTATCTCCAGAGAGGACGCCTTTAACACCGGAGCGGGGGGAAAGCACAGCGTCCCGGAGCCTCAGTCGGAGCGGCAAAAGCGACCGAGGGAGCCCCAATCCTCGACAGGACCTTGCCCAGGAGCCGGCAGCTCAGCTGACGCGAGCAGCTGACTCACAGGGGGCGGCGCCAGGAGTGACGGTGGCAGATTCAAAGGGTCATCATCGACCACTAACGATCAATTGGCCGAGGTATCTCCAGACGAGGACGCCTTTAACACCGGGAGCGGGGGGAAGCACAGTCGTCCCGGAGCCTCAGTTCGGAGCGGCACAGAGCGACCGAGGGAGCTCAAAGTCCTCGACAGGACTTGCCAGGAGCCGGGCAGCTCAGCTGATGCGAGCAGCTGACTCACAGGGGGCGGCGCCAGGAGTGACGGCACCAGCCCTCAGTGGGGAAAAACCCATCCCAGGGAGCGCGAGCGACCAGGGCGTGGACGTCAGTCAGGGCGTGGCGCGGCAGTTTGCCGCGGCAGTTTTGCGCGGGCAGCGAGCGGGATGGTGAGCACTCGCCGCAGGACCAGGGCCCGCTCTGGGAGCTCTGCCCCGGCGGTGGGCAGCGTAGGCACCCAGACAGAGCCGATGAGAGGGGAGGTTGCGGCGCAGACCTCGGAGTGTAGAAAGTGCCTCGACTGGTCTCTGAGGCGAGGGTGCACAATGGACAGGGCTGCCACTCAGTGCGCCCTGGCTGGAGGTCCTCCTGCAGCAGGTGGCTGAGCTGCGGGAGGCTGTTGGAGAGCTAAAAGATGCCAGGGAAGCTAAGAGGAAGCTGGGCTTGCTTGCTCCAGGCCCAAACTGCGGCAGGGGCTGGCAAACGTCTAGCACTGCTCTATAAGGAAAGAAGGCAGGGCAGCAACCAGGAAGCTGGGAATTAGTCACGAGAAAAACGAACAAAAAAAGGAGGAAGAGGACAATTAACGACAAGGGCTTCCTCCTAAATCTGATGTCCCCACCCAGAACCGCTTCGCGGTTCTGCAGGGGGCTAATGAGAAAGCACCCACCACAACCTAATGAGCCACCCTGCTGATGCACCAGTAAAGAGGATCGCTACTGGTGCCTCCAGGAAAAAGCGCAGCGTCATAGTAGTAGGGGACTCTACTTTTGAAAGGCACAGAGGCACTCATCTGCCGGCCTGATCCAGTCTCGAGGGAGGTGTGTTGCCTGCCAGGGGCTCAGATCAGGGATGTTGGCTGAGAGGCTGCCTGCTCTAGTAAGTCCTGCTGACTATTACCCCCTTCTAGTGTCCATGTGGGTGCTAGAGATATAGATAGCAGTAGCCTGGAAAAACATTAAGAAGGACTACAGAGCCCTGGGAGAGGTGGTTAGGGGCTCTGGAGCTCAGATAGTTTTTTCATCGATTCTCCAGGGCAAAGGGGAGGACCTTAAAAAGCTTAAGCGTGTTTGGCAGGTTAATAAATGGTTAGAATGCTGGCGCCATAGTCAGGGGTTTGGCTATTTAGAACATGGGGCTCCATCTGGGAGGCCAGAATCTACTGGAGGCCTGGTGGAGCTGGTCTGACAGAGAAGGGGAAGAGCTGTTTGGTAGGAGGCTTGCCAGGCTGGTCAAGAAAGCTTTAAACTAGATGTGTTGGGGGAGGGGAGCCATTGATCCATCCCAACATTCCTGGTCAGTTGCGAGCACCTGTAATAAGTGCTTGGAGCGATGTAGAAATGTTCAGCTGCCCCAGCGCATTGAGTCGGCTTCATTTGGAGCTCAGCTAAGGTGCCTCTATACAAATGCCCGTAGTAAGGGGAACAAGCAAGAGGAATTAGAGATGTGTGCAAGGGCTACGGGAATATGATGTCATTGGTATCACAGAAACATGGTGGGATGGCTCCTATGACTGGAGTGTCCGGAATGGAAGGTTACAGGCCTGTTTAGAAAAGACAGGCCAGGCAGAGGGGGAGGGGGTGTTGCTATCTATGTCAGTGATAGGCTAGAGAGTATGGAACTCTGTCTGGGGACGGGTGATGACGGTAACAGAGTGTTTGTGGGTCAGGATCAAAGGGAAAACAGCAACAGGGGACATTACGGTGGGGATCTGTTACAGGCCACCTGATCAAGAGGATTCTGTGGGTGAAGCGCTCTACAGACAGATAGGAGCAGCCTCACGCTCGCAGGCCCTGGTCCTCATGGGGGACTTCAACCATCCTGACATCTGTTGGAGGGACGGTACGGCCCGGCACAAGCAATCCAGGAGGTTCCTCAATTGTGTGGAAGACAACTTCCTCTTTCAAGCAATAGAGGAGCCGACGAGGAGAGGTGCCATGCTGGACCTTGTGCTCACCAACAGGGAGTGACTGGTTGGAAATGTAACGCTCTAGGGCAGCCTTGGCTGTAGTGATCACGAGATGGTTGAGTTTGAGATCCTCAGGACAGTGAGAAGAGCGTACAGCAAGCTCACTGCCCTGGACTTCAAGAAAGCAGACTTTGGCCTCTTCAGGAACCTCCTTAGTAAGGTTTCATGGGATACAGTCCTAGAGGGCAGGGGGGCCCAAGACTTCTGGTCGATATTCAAGGATCACCTGCTACGTGCTCCAGAGTGTTGCATCCCGACTAGAAGAAAGTGCAGCAGGAGGGCCAGGAGACCTCCATGGATGGACAAGGAGCTGCTGAGGAAACTTAGGGGAAAAAAGAAGCTTATAGAAGGTGGAAGCAAGGACAGGCGGCCTGGGAAGAATATAGGAGCACTGCCCGAGAAGCTAGGGACCAGGTTAGGAAAGCTGAGGCCCAGCTAGAATTAAGTTTGGCAAGGGATGTAAAAGATAACAGGAAAGGATTCTATAGATACGTAGCGAATAAAAGACAGACTAGGGACAATGTAGGCCCTCTCCAGAAGCTATCAGGAGAACTGGCTACCATGGATTTGGAGAAGGCTGAGGTTCTTAATGACTTCTTTGCCTCAGTCTTCACCAGCAAATGCTCTGACCACACCACCCAAGTCTTGGAAAGCAAATGCAGGGACTGTGAGAATGAAGACCTTAGGCCCACTGTAGGAGAGGGTCAGGGTTCGAAGACCATCTTAAGAACCTGAACGTGCACAAGTCCATGGGACCTGATGAAATCCATCCACGGGTCCTGGAAGAGCTGGCAAATGAAGTTGCTAAGCCACTGTCCATCATATTCGAAAAAATCCTGGCAGTCAGGTGAAGTTCCCGATGACTGGAAGAAGGTAATATAACCCCATTTTCAAGAAGGGGAAGGTGGAAGACCCGGGAAAACTACAGACCAGTCAGTCTCACCTTTGTGCCTGGCAAAATCTTGGAACAGTTTCTCCTGGAAAACATGCTAAGGCACATTGAAAAACAATGAGGTGGTTGGTTGACAGCCAACATGGCTTCACTAAGGGAAAATCCTGCCTGACCGATTTGGTGGCCATTCTATGATGGAGCCACGGAAACTGATGGACAGGGGCAGAGCAGTTGACGTCATCTACCTGGACTCGTGCAAAGCGTTCGACACTGTCCCGCACGACATCCTTGTCTCTAAATTGGAGAGACATCAATTTGATAGATGGACCACTCGGTGGATATAAAAAACTGGCTCGATGGCCGCACGCAAAGAGTTGGGGTAAATGGCTCGATGTCCAGTTGGAAACCTGTAACGAGTGGTGTCCCTCAGGGATCGGTGTTGGGACCGGTCCTGTTCAACATCTTTGTCGGCGACATGGACAGTGGGATTGAGTGCGCCCTCAGCAAGTTTGCCGACGACACCAAGCTGTATGGTTCGGTTGATACGCTGGAGGGAAGGGATGCCAATCCAGAGGGACCTTGACATGCTTGTGAGGTGGGCGGATGCCAACCTGATGAAGTTTAACCAAGCCAAGTGTAAGGTCCTACACCTGGGTCAGGGCAATCCCAGGCACTGCTACAGGTTGGGCAGAGAAGAGGTTCAGAGCAGCCCTGCAGAAAAGGACTTGGGGGTGTTGGTTGACGAGAAGCTTAACATGAGCCGGCAGTGTGCGCTTGCAGCCCAGAAAGCCAACCGTGTCCTGGGCTGCATCAAAAGAAGCGTGACCAGCAGGTCGAAGGAGGTGATCCTGCCCCTCTACTCTGCTCTCGTGAGACCTCACTTGGAGTACTGGTGTACAGTTCTGGTGTCCTCAACATAAAAAGGACATGGAGCTGTTGGAGCGAGTCCAGAGGAGGGCCACGAAGGATGATAAGAGGGCTGGAGCACCTCCCGTATGAAGACAGGCTGAAGAGAGTTGGGGCTGTTCAGCCTGGAGAAGAGAAAGGCTGCATGGAGACCTCATAGCAGCCCTTCCAGTATCTGAAGGGGACCTGTAAGGATGCTGGGAAGGGACTCCTTCCTTAGGGACTGTAGTGGTAGGACAAGGGGTAATGGGTTCCAAACTTAAACAGGGGAAGTTTAGATTAGATATAAGGAAGAAGTTCTTTCCAGTGAGGGTGGTGAAGCCCTGGAATGGATTGCCCAGGGAGGTTGTGGATGCTCCATCCCTGGCGGTGTTCAAGGCCAGGTTGGACAGAGCCTTGAACCACGTGGTTTAGGGCAAGGTGTCCCTGCCCATGGCAGGGGGTTGGAACTAGATGATTAAGGTCCTTTCAACCCTTACAATTCTATGATTCTATGATTATTTCTTGTTCAAGTTTCTGATCAGCTCATTCACCTGTTGTGCAAATAGCATATTCGTTAGCTGTCTTATCACAGCTTACCCCCTGTGTTACTTCATATAGTTCTCTAGCTTGTCGTCATATTTCCTATCTATCTCCTGACACCAGTATTTGAATGGTCTTTACTTCTCATCAGTCTCAAATCATCAGCCGGAAATGGAAGGTGTTGAAACACTTTCACTTATCCTCTCAAAGAATATTAAAACTTTTAGTACTTTAAACTTTTTTGAACTATTTCAAAAGCACGCTGTTGGAAAACAAGCTATTACACATCAAGAGCTTGGCTTTAATTTTCTTTTCACCATTTCTTCTGGTGAAGTCATTCTCTTGGTTAATGTAATCAAATAAAATTGGAAATAAAATAAATTACACTGGAAATAAAATCACTGCTATAGATCTCATCTGTTCTCCAAAAGGATCATTCAATAAATGGAGATATTTTTTTAGTTGCCTGTTTATTTTAGAAAACACCTACTAGAATTTTCTAAAGAGCTGCAGAAAAATCATAGAATCACAGAATGCTTTGAGTTGGAAGGGAACTTAAAGCTCATCTAGTTCCAACCGCCTGCCATGGGCAGGGGCAGGGACACCTTCCACTAGTGCAGGTTGCTCCAAGCCCCTGTGTCCAACCTGGCCTTGAACACTGCCAGGGATGGGGTAGCCACAGCTTCTCTGGACAACCTGTTCCAGGGCCCCACCACCCTCACAATAAAGAACTTCTTCCTAATATCTAATTTAAATACACCCTCTTCCAGTTTAAAGCCATGCCCCCTTGTCCTTTCACTACATGCCCTTATAAAAACTCCCTCTCCAGTTTTCTTGTAGGCCCTCTTTGGGTACTGGAAGCTGCTCCAAGGCCTCCCCTGAGCTTTCTCTTCTCCAGGCTGAATGACTCCATCTTTCTCAGCCTGTCTTCATAGGAGAGGTGCTCCAGCCCACTGATCATCTGTCCAGTGCGGGTTTAAAATGCTCCTGGGGTAGAGTTGCCACAACACTCCTGGGCAGCCTGCTTCAATACCCAATTGTTCTCACAGATAAAAAACTTTTCCTTTTATCCAGCCTGAACTTGTTTTGCTTCAGTTTATGTCTACTGTTTTATCCTCCAGCTATTCACTCCTGTGAAGACTCTGGTTCCATCTTCTTGATAATGTCCATGTAAACTGCTTTTAGGTCGCTCCCAAAACCAGCCCTTCTCCAGGCTGAAGCAGCTCAGCTCCTTCAGGTCTTTCTTAGAGGGCAAGTGCTCCCACCCTGAGCATCTTGGTGGCCCTTCATTGAAGTCACTTCACTTTGCTCATGACTTAATCAAAATTGCTATTAGTTTTGTTCCTCAGTTTTGGGTACCTTCATGGCTGCTTGGCTTCTTCCTGGGACAGCAGGAAGAGGAATGACACAGACAAATGGCTGTAGCCTTGCATCCTCACTCTTGCTGTCACTGTGCAGGTCTCCTGGTGGTAACTCATTTGTGCTGGGGCCTCATTGCAGTACAGGTCTTCAGGTCTTCATGGAAATACCATGTTCCTCCTTTATTAGTCTGACTGATACTAGTCACAGCCTGAATATCAATAAATGCCATTCAGTATGGTTTCTTCTGGTGCTTTCCCACACAGATATTTCTATTCGCACTTCTTTCATACCAGTCTTAGTATTTCCATCAGAGATCTCTATGTGATAAAGTTTGGGATGTATATCATCTGAGAAAAAAGTAATGAACAGGACAATTTCTTAGATAATCCACAAAATGTAGGAAAGAGTAGACTTGTGTTTATTTGCGTGTGTGAGATCTTGAACACTTTTTTGTCTTGATGTTTGCAAATAATTTTAAAGTTTCCCCCTTGGAAATAATGCATGGCTGCCATCTAACATATGACCTGTCCACTGAATGCAGAAGATGACCATATAATTTAATTAGACTCATGACATCGATGGGACTGCAGAAAGGACCCCCTGTAACATGAAAAAGGGCATGACCCTGAGGTCAATCTTTTGAAAGAAAGGGGAAGCTGAGCATCTTTATGGCAACTCCAAGCTGCTCTGCTCACCAGCCTTTCCCATGTAGATGGTGCTATTTGTAAGTTACCCTGTGACTTCTTAAGCTTAAGTGAAAAAGCAATTGCTTAATAATATTAAGTTTATAAATCTCATCATATGGATGGACAGAATAGCTCTAATTTAGTAGTAACATTGCTAGATTTCTTCTAGATTTCTTTAATTTTGCTTTGATTTCTTTTTTTCTTATACAAAGCCTGGATTAGGCAGAAACAAGCAGAAGGCCTGAGCTCATGAGATATCAGTTCCTCTTTGCTGATCTGAATAGTTTAGGTAATTTTCATAAACCTTGAATGTTTATCCAAAGTGAAATTTTAATTCATTTCAGTTTAATTTTGTCTTATTGTGTGTCACCTTCCAGATTTTGAGATTCTTTTTGATGTTCATGGTAAAGTGAACATCATGAACAAAAAAATTTCCCAGTGGAAATACTGGGAAATTTTCATTCTGTTTTCAATTAGAAATAAACAGGAATCAAACCTTTCAATCTCAATATTTCTGAATTTTGAGGAAATTTAGTGAACAGCCAAAGTTGGAACTCTTCCTTTTTTGGAAACTGTTAATTCTGGATAACTTTACTGTGTATATCTTACACCCCTGCTTTTCAAAGTGATGATTGACAGTGAGATTTCTATCAGGAGAAATATGACAGACAGATGCTGGTGATTTCTCCTGAAAAATGGGGGTTTGTTTTATTTTTTTTTTAAATATTTAATATTAAAATGTTGATTATAAAGTCATTACTTGGACAGAGCTGCCTAGTAGGTAGTGCCATATCTAAACTAATTACAAGAGTTTCTAAAAGAGCTGAGGTGGGTGAAAAGTAATGAGGATCTTTTCATTGTCATTCATACACTTTCTGAAAATATAAAGATTCCTTTTCATCATGCACAGCAACAGATAAAACAGTGGAAGCAATGCAGTACAAATCCACCTTTAAATACATTCTAAGTGTATGACTAAATAGTTGAGTCAGTTTTGATAAGGTCAATCAGAAGCTGGAAATCAAGTTCAGATGCAGAAAGCAGAGAAATTTTACAGCTGAGTGTGAAAACATACACATACTATTTCCACAGATTTCTATCGAATCTGGCCACCAGCATACACAAGATTGCCCTTCACATTTGTCTATAAACTTTCCATATTAGGAAACAGGAAGAAAACCCTGGGATAGGGCCATGCTTCTGCAGCACACAAATAAACACTGATACAGAAAACAGAAGAAACCATTTTCAGTGTACAATTATCCTACAAATATGAGGAATTATGCTATGTATTTTTGAGTGCTGTCTGCTGATTAAGCAGTAGACTTGCTTAAGTTATTAAGCAATATCTACCAAGTTATTACTTGACTTCTTGCTTTTGTGAGCTCTAAAGTACTCTTGTAACCTTAAACGGATCTGAAGAAGACTCACCTGCTACATGACTTCTCTCTTTTTGAAATTGTTAGGAAAACTGATGGTTAGAAAAGAGAAGTGGCTATACCTCTTCCAGCTGACCCAAAATCTCTTTGGATTTTTTTTTTTAATTTTATAATTGTTATGATAGGGACAAATTAAATGTTATGCAAATTAAATAACTCCAATATTTCCTGTAACAGATGAGAGTGAAAGGGTTTTTCTTATCTTCTGCTCAAAACTTATTGTTTTTAAACCTATGGAGCTTTATTGTAACCAAAGATATTGTCTGTAAAGTTTTTTGAAGTGTTTCATGTCAAAGGAATTGATAGATGCTGTCCCTCAGACAAGGAGGTCATTTTGGGGCACAAATTCATTAACATAGTAAAAAGAGCTGTAAACTTGTTTCAAAAGCCCACAGGGCAAACATCCAAATGCAAATTAAAGCCCAAACAGCCACAACAACAATTATTGATTTAGTCGTGTGGATGGAATCTGAAGACAAGGAGAAATCAGAAATGCTGCTGGAGAGACAAAGAATGGAAATAACAGGGCAATCTGCCGACGATCTATGCAGAAGACATAATCATTTAGTGGCTTGAAGATTGAAAAAATCACGCTGTGCCACGAGAGGTTTAGATTGGATATTAGGAAAAATTTCTTCACTGAGAGGGTGGTCAGGCATTGAACAGGCTGCCCAGGGCAGTAGTGGAATCACCATCCCTGGAAGTGTTCAAAAACCGTGTAGATGAGGCCCTCAGTGACCTGGTTTAGTGGAGGTCTTGGCAGTCCTGGGGTAACGGTTGGACTTGATGATCTTACAGGTCTTTTCCAACCTAGTTGATTCTATGAGTCTATGACATAAAGAGAGTGGCAGATAATGAAACATGAAACCACCAAACTGAAATGCTGGTTGCAGAAGAGCACAGCTTGTAAAAAAGGAATAGGGGCTACTATATATATCAATGATAGTCATGGAGATTGAATTGTATGATCGTTTAAGCTTTTTGCAGCTATACTTTTTTCTGGGTTTTGTGCTTCTGTAAGTCCACTTGAGCCATTAGGCTTTTTTGCAAGAATAAAATTCATATGGTTGCTTGTCTAACAATGAGAACTTGAGAATTATTATTTTTTTTTTTAATTGAGGAAAATTTCTATAAATAATTCTATCAATCAACCCAAGATAAACAACTGAGCTGTTTTGATTTGATCCAGTAGAGGGCAATGACACCTATATCCAGTAGCTACTTCAGTATACCATGAATAAACACCCTTAAAGTTATAGTGAGAATAATCACACCACCCCCCTTTTAACCTTTCAGACATCAGGTTAATTAGGCAGAACTCCAGTTCATACATATTATCCCAAGGGAACACGTTACTGTATATTTTTCCTTTCTGATGTACAGCTGCAGTATTAAGTCAGGCATGATTTACATATATGATGCTATAATTAGGCCTAGGAGCCTAAGTTGAACCCATACACTGTGGATAACTGGTTTAGCTTGAACAAGATAAGCTTGAAGATATTACATGAATATCATCTTTATGATTGAAAACATGATAAATATTGCATATTACTGGAAATGTTACCCTGTGGCTGAGCTAGCAGCAGCCTCAAACATCTAATTCTCTCCATTGAAGGTTTATTATGTTTCTATATGTATGCATAATTATTATTTACCATTTATTTAGCATGGTCTGTCTCCTAAGGAATTCACCATCTAAATTAGTCACAAATAGGTGAGTATTAGGTAGGAACTATTTGAAGAAAGGGACACAGAAAGTATGTGTCTACATAGGTCATAAACTGTACATTTCAGAAACGTGTTGTTTAATATTTCGAAACCATTCACTGACATTCATTCATATCTAGCCTCTTCTTTTCTCTGGGTTTGATGTTGGCTAGGAGCATTCTTTATGTACTACCATTACTTATTATTTTTAAGGCAATGAACAAGACATCCCCCTAACTCAAGGTACATTTTATAATTAAAGCCTCTAATATGGCTTCACTTTGTCTTTCATGGTTGTGTTAAAACTAAAATATATTACAAGCTTATCAGAGTAGATCCTTCCCTTGCAAGCTACTTATAGAACAGCATCCTCTCTCAAACCTTGAAGTGAGTCATTGGGGCAGTTTATGTAATTCATATTACTTGAAACTGTGATGAAGTTATCAAGAGATTTTAGATAGGAAGCTAAAAGTTCATCCAGCTTCTTACAGCTGTAGAATTATGTATTGATTGTGTTGTTTACATGATGATATTCATTGATTATTATTCAGGCTTTGTGTTAAGAAGCTTGTACTGCATTCCAGTATAATGACTGGACAAATAAGCTCAAGAGGCCTCATTATTCAGTGAATATTGTTGACGAGTGTGCTTAACTGTGCACAGAAATGGACAAAAGGACAAGATATTTGACCTGAAGATTTAGCAACCTGCTATTAGACAAATATGATGATCAGATGGGATAAGGGCTTAGACAGATGGAGTATGGGAAAAACTTTAGAGGGCGTATCAAGAATCTGATCACATGGTGACTCATTCTAATCATGTACATGTGTTGACACTTCTTGGTAAATAAAACATAATTGGGAAGGATCTTTGGATGTTTCAACTGAAATGGGTTTTGGTGAAGGATTTGAAGAAAAGTAGATTCTGGGAGAATAGAATTAACAGTACCCAGTGGAGGTGGGGTGGTGGTAATTAATAGGATATCAAGACTGGCTTAATTTTCAAAGTAGAAAGGAAAATGGAAAGGTAACACAAAACTAGATGATTTTAAGGTCTTTTCCAACCCTAACTAGTCTATGATTCTATGAAGACAAATGAAATAGTCCATGTATTTGCCTGTCTAAGATTCATTCTCAAGTTATCATTGGCTTTGTGGCAAACCTGCCTCTCCTCCTTCCTTCATAGTCTGAAACCCTTCTCTAAACACTGAGAAAAAGCAAGGACATTTAGATAGGTTTTTGTTGGGGTTACCTCAATAAAGAATTATTTCTCATACTTAATAAACAATTACTTGTTATTAGTTGTTAATGTTAATGTTATTTTAATGTTATTCAAGTAACTTGGGACTTTGTTGGTGGTGGTGTTTTATTTTGCTTGTTTTTCTACTATGAGTACATTGAGGTCACTTCTGATCAGTCTTTGGAAGGTTGAAGATGCCTGTGAAACCCAGTTTCTAGAGTAGTCTGCTTTTGTTTGAAATGGGTAATATATACTTTAGTGTTAAAAATAGAAATGACTGAAGCAATCATATGTTTGCTATATACAGAAACTTCTCTAAAGGTCTGGGTTTTTTTCATTCTGTCTAAACTTATATAGAATTTCCACTCAGCTACTACCAATCTGAGCAAAATCTGTAACTTCTCATCTAAATTATGAGTTTTTAACTCTTTCCATAGGAATTCAGAGATATATGTATGTACCTAAATGGCCATTCAAAACCCAACCATTGGGAAAAAGTCCATAACGTTCCACAATGTAACCATGATTTTAAGAGGTTGATAGATTCTTGACAATAGAGTGTTCCAACACTGATGCAAACATGCTGTCTTTTGTGTCATACTGAATATACACACACTGGGACAAGTTAGTCATGTCTAGATATGCAAATTCTGGCAACTGGATTGTACTCCATTTCTCTAAATTAGATATTCTTCAGATCTCAGCACAGTGTCCTGCCAATATCTAAGCCTGATTGCCTCTGATTTTAAATAGTATATACCAAAAATCTTGTGGGCTTGTGATAATGACAACATGGCTTTTCGGCACACTGATTTTCTTTTGTTCTTATTTTAGCATGCATTTTTATGTCATGATTGTGCATATTCCTTTTTCAGAGTAGGTGTGGAGCAGCTACTAAGTGTCTTAATCTGCCTCAGATAAGAAACATGTTCCAGAAATGGTATTTTGAGTCGCGGTTCTCACATTTTAAGAATGAAAATGAGTTCATTGGTGCCAGAAAATTCCTTGACTTTATTTACACTTGTAGAGTAATGATAACATAAATGTTTGTTTCATTTTGGGTGGATGAGGCTTATGTTTACTTCATACAGTCACATTGCTCTGTCAACCCAAATACTGTGTGGGACATATTGACTAGATTCATTGTTTGATCTATCTTTTTACTTTCACGGATTACAGAATGAGATTAATGCCATGGTGCAAAAAGGCTCTGTCTTAGCTCAGTTTATACCTTTTCATGTTTCTTCTGGGAAATATTCCTATTGTCTCAAGTGTCATCCTATATGCCTTCCAGTTTTGGAAACTCCATTCTCTTTGTTTTGCTGTGCATTAATAGTTCCAAAGGCATGGCTCAGATTTCTAAGTCTTGCAAGACAAATATTGAATTCAGATTTTTCTATGTAAAACCCCCTTAAATGTATTTATTTGTATGTTTAAATAAACACATATTTTGCTAATCATCAGGGATTTTGTTTTTATTTGCAAAATTTGTACAATTGAACCTTCATATAAAACATCAAAATATGTGACTGTTTTTTAAATTATTAGTTTTTTATAAATCTATAAAACTTTTTGTTATAAACTTTATTAACAAAAGCAGTAGTTAACAGATACAAAAATAAGCAAGTTACATAACCATTGCAGGCTCCTGCAGTCTTTAGCTTTTCCCCACAAATGACATACACAACATTCTTGGCTAGAGCTTTATTCAAAACACATTTTGAAGACACAACTGTAAAACATTAGATCCTTCCAAAGAGCAAATTGGCAAATGGGAAGAAACAAGACAGACCTGCTATGCAAGGCAAAAGAAGTCTCCACCTAACCCATATTCTAGTTTCCAAGAAAGCTACCAGCTATATAAGTCAGGAAGAGACAATTCTTCTCTTAAATTCACTTACTAACTTGGGATAACCACAAATAGCTTTATACAGTCTGTAATCTCCCTGTTGATATCCTTCCTTTTATTTATTGCAGTCATGTCTCTGGTGAGTGTCTTCCCAAGATAGGACATCAGAGATTATAGTCAACCTACAATTTGACTTCTGAATAAAGACATGGTCATTTTCTAGTCTAAAGATCATGTTCACAGCCAAGAATATTGGCAAACTGATGTTCTAGCATGAGGCAGATCACCAGTTTCTTAGGTATCAATGCCTTCATGTTTACTTTAGATCTGATGTTAAATATTGGTGGACATATATTCACTCAGAGTTGAAACAGCCTGTATAATAATTCCTAATTTGTCCTCTTTTCTGCCTCTTAATGCTGAGTGATAACTTTTGGTCTAGCTTGTTATCTTTTAAAATTTATTTGTAAGAGCTAATACAACTAATATTGCGGGAAGGGAGAAGAGCTCACAGATCAATCAGTTGAATAGAGTGCTGAATCTTTTCTATTTCTCTTAAATATTTCAGACCTTTAATTTGAACTTAATTAGTTTTCTACATTTTTAATTACAGTGTGGTCTTGCTAGAGTTCATAAGCATTATCTGGACAGATCAATTTTGAGTAGGAAGATTTTCAAGGGAGGCCTGGGTATTAAAGTGAGATTGGTGTCTTGGTCAATAATATAATCATCTATTTAAGTGAGTATTGAACTCCTGCCGTGGGAAAGCAATTAAGGGAATATGGTACTACCATCTTTGTACTTACATCCGTTTACATCTGCATGAGCATGAACAGCAAAACTTGGAATGCACTGAACCCAACTCAGATGGACTTCTAGGTGTGCAACTGTATTTGATTTACTTAAATTCATACCGAAATTTTTATCAAATGCAGTTGAGTATTCCTCCTCCCCCCCCCACCCAAGGCATTATGAACCACTTTTGTTTTTACAGAACCTCTGGATTTAAAATTAAGCAGATGAATGATAAAGATTGCATAAAATAATTTTATTTGTTAAATGCTGAAGAATTATTGTTCTGTAGAATCACAGAAGAGTCTGATCTTTACCTGCTCAGCTGCATTCTTTTGACCTGTTAGTCAGTCACCTAACACTGATATACACAGTGATGTAAACTTTCAATGGATCACAACAATAAAAGCCACCTTATGATTACCGTGTTATTTTAATGATTGTGTCTACTCACATGGAGACAATTAATAACAGTAGGCCATGTGGAACACCATGCTGGGAAGATGTGTTAATGGAAAATTTCATAAGCCTTAAGTTTTTTGTTTGTTTATTTTTGGGGTGGGATGGAAGAAGACAGGAAACAAGGGGATATTGTAAAGACAAAGGGTTTTTCATAAAACCAAATGCTTTAAATATATTTGAATTCAAGTTACACTTGTATTGGAATGATGATCAAATTAAAATAAACACCTTTTGAGTTTGTTTCTGTCAGATGAAAATGTTAAGTGTTATCTTTTGAAATGTTTTGGTTGTGGTTGTGAGATTGTGTAAATGAAATACCTCTGAAATACGTACTGGAATTTCTTTCCAAATTTAATACTGTTTAGATGTGAAGAGCTGGCTTCAGCCTATCTCAATCTGTGTGATTTAGTTCCCACAATCAAAATTTTTGGACTCCAATTACAAATAATAAGCATAATCTGGCCAGTCTCTTTTTTTCCATTGTGTGCTGTTGAAAGCAGAGATTAAGCAGGAAGATTAAGGTCACCTCATATCCTTTAGGATCACACTGAGGAGGTGCTATACTTTTATTCGCTTTAACAGAGACAAGATTTATTTGCAAAAATAATGAGAGAATGAGAATAAAGTCAGAATAGGGGGGAAAAATACAAAGAATATATTTCAGCTGTTATCAATATTTTAACCAGTTTTCCTAGCTGCAGTAGGCACTAAGGTAGTCCATGGTTCACAATAGCTCTTTCCTTAATTGTAAATGACATTAGATCAGAAAGAATCTCCAATCTTTTGTGTTTAATTTCTTTTTCCTTTTCTTACATAAATGGTTTCCTAGCATTTTCCTAAACAGAGAAATAATCACTGATTTGGAGAAGTAGAAAAAAGAATAGCACTCACTTTAGAAATTCATTTGAAATTATTGCATCATATATGACAAACTTGCTACTGAAGCAAATATAAATAAAGATGAGTTCCCATCTTACTGATGTTACCTCATTTAAGACGAAGAATAATTGGTATTCACAGATGAGATGAACATTTTCAGGCACCAAGTAATGAGCAAATTAACAAGACACCTACTGAGTTGTCTTAAAAAAGACACTACACATAAAAAGAACTAATTAGTATTCACTCTGGAATACAAATCTCCATTCATGGTAAGCTGTGTTGCTGACTTTGCGTAGATCACAGAGGACGGTACAGAGCAGGTGTCTGGTTATCAAACACCATGGCCTTCTTGATGGCTTTGACAGTGATAGTCCTTCAGTGAAGAAGGAAGAATAGTCTCAAGAGTCCCTGCATCTCCCTACATGTTTGTTGGTGAACATTTAAGTTTCTTTAAAGGTTCATTTATACCAAACTCGTAAGCATAGCATCTGATCTTCTTCCAGTAGTACATTAGGCAATATGACAAATATCTGTCACATTTTAGTTCCCTCTTCCTCTCCCCAGGGGAGAAAATCTAAATGAATATAGATGCACAGGGATAAATTCAGACCTGCTGTAAGTAATTGCAATTCCATTGATGTGAGTAGAGCTGCACCCTACTACTTTTGATTTGAAATTGGAACAGAGAACCACATTGTTCTTCGTAAAATAAAAATAAACAGTATGTGAAGATGTTTCCAAACATTTCAATAATATTATCTAGGACAGATTCTGCCCCCAGTTAAAGCTATACAAATCCATTTGAGTTAATGACATTGCACGGCTGTAAAAAGAATCAGCCCTTATACATACATACAGCTTACAAATGCCTGTGATTATTAGATACACATTTCTAGATGTACACAGATCAATATGAAGAACTGCAGGTTTGGCCTCTGTCTTTTAACAAATAGGTCAGTGAGCTGAAATGCCTTTGGGTAAACCATCCTTTGCAGTTTTTGTGAACTCTGTATTGTCAATGGAAAATAGAAAATATTTTTCAACATAATTTTGCAGGTCAACTGCTTAGGATTTATTGTGGCCTTATGAACTATATGTGGGGCACTGAACACAGTTAGAGGATTACCGAGATAGGATATGACTTTGATTCAGCTCACATCTGGATGTTTTAGAGCCTCTTTCAGAAGGAAGGATCTACAAGTGGTTCGTATAGCATGAAATTGCCCAAAATACAGGTGCTTCTTTCTAATTTTTCCAAGGAAATGACAGATTGAAAATATAGATAATTTTAAATTTAACAAAAAATCTTTGAAGTTAAGATAAGATACTTATGGAAGTAAATCAGCTTAAGTTACTGTAAAGTAACTCTGTGATATTTTACTGATGTATGACTAGAAGCTTCCATGGGTAGCTGGGTATGGTGATGGTTTACTTTGCTAAGAGGAAGAAAAGTAATGATGTTTTTCATCACTCTTGAGTGAGTTTTCAACTGAACTAACTAATGTGCTGTATGAATGTACTGTATTTTATAAATAAAAGAGATATTTACTTCATGTATAGTGTAGTCAATCAACTAGAACTTTAAGATTTACAAAAATCCATCTTATGAGAGTAGTCATTGATGAGAAGGGTCATATATATACTTGGTTTTATCTCTACTTTTTTAAAAAGGGCATAAGTTCTGATTTTGTCTAATTCTCTAGGAAAAAAAAGGCAGGCGGTTTCTTTTCTCTGCTTCTCCATCTTAGACTCATGCACAGTTCCTTCACCAAACAGTATTCTCTTTTTTTATCATGACCAGTCACAGCTGGCAGGCCTGAATACTCATTCCTTGCATTACAGCCAGACAGAGTCGCCATCACAATGTCTTTCAGCCATGGAACTTTCTGCCTTGAGCAGTCCCTCACTCCAGCAGAGGATGAAGCTTCCCAGCACTTCTGCATCTGCAGAAGAGTTCTTTGTATGATCCTGGTTGTTGAGAGCTCTGTTTGTGTCTGGACCAAAACATACTTGAGAACTGCTATTAGCGCTTTCCAATATGGAGTTAAGACCTTTTGACCACAGCTTCCCAGCTCTTAAATGCAAACTTGTGTTGTTGTCATGTTCCATCTCTTTATTATGGCAAGGCCCAAACATATTATGCTCTTTCTATTGCCTCTCCCTGTTTCAGAAACTCAGGATCATGGTCTAGAGAGAGGTGCTCCCACAGGTTCTGAATCATATGGATTTATTGTGGATAGGTCTAACCACAGAATACAAATCTAACTCCATTTTCACCCCAGTAAGCGAAAACGTCTATGTTTTTGAAGGCCTTTGGTGTATGAATGGCACTGATTTAACTCAATGCAACTGGAACACAGGAAAGCCTTTTTGTAACACTTCTGACACAACAAATTCATAAGCTCCAAGCTCCATTCCAGAGGATGACTTCCCATGGAGGTTCAAAAGATTTCTATAGAGGTCTTCTGCAAGAGAAGGACAATTTTTTTTATTTTGTTTTGTTTTTTCAGGGGACTAGTTCATGGACTAATTATAGATGCTTTCATTTTGGAGAAAAACAAGACTAGTGTTATCAATATGATTGCTGCCTTTTACAGATTGACTCTTGTGACTTGCAAGTTACAAGTTCCTGAATTGAAGGTCTCGAGGTCATCTTTTCATGATTAATGGTACCATTTTCTTGAGACAGAAATTTGTCATGCTGTTCCTTCATTTGTAGGCTTAGCTGTCTGAAGATATTTTTTTGCCTAGTATGTTTTTAGTTACCTACCATGAAGGAATTCTTTGAATCCTATGTTGACCTATTATTGATCATAAGGGGTGGTCCTTTCTCCAGATTCTGGCTCTTGTCCTCTTAGCTGGGAGCAAGGCTTAATAAAACTGAAACAATAAATATCTTATATCTACATAACACTTGAATCCAAAAACAGTTTAAAAAGCAAGGATGAATTCATTTACCACTGAAATGCCAGCCACCTCTGGGGTGGAACACATGGTTCTTATTTTCAGAGAGCTAAGCAGCTGTTTAACAGTACAAAACAACAGTACATTATAGTTTAAGTCATGAAATGAAGAATAATCCTGTATCCAATTGAAATGTAAGATTAAACTTAGATGGGGGGAAAATAATTACCCAAATTGGTAAAATGATCAGAACACAAAGACTAACTCTGCTATTCTGGCACAGTAGGCCACCAAAACACTGAGGACTGAGTGTGGTAAGGAACATGATTTTTCATTACATCTAAGAGCTGTTATCTTCAGTTAGATTGAATTTTTTTTCAGCAAAGTGATTTCTTGTTAAAAATGTTGGTCCACCAATATCCAGCCTTTCTGTGGAAAGTACATGTCGTTTAGACAGGAAAGGTTTTTTGGAGTCTACTGTGGAATTTCTGATCAAAAAGACATTCAGCCAGAACCACTAGTAACCTGACTGTTATGCACATCTCCCAGGATGTGGGAGAATGAAATTCAAGTCCCTATTTAGATTACTTCGCAGCATAGACTTGGACCTGGGTTTCCTATGTCCCAGAGGAAGGTCCTAAATTACTGGACTTGCAGCTATTCCGATCATGTTTTCTTCTTATTTTCCCATGGAAAAAATACAAAAAAATTGAAAGGTCTTGGGTTTGGCTCAGTGTAGAATGTGAATTTTGCAATTTCAAAAACTTTCCTGGAACAGGGAAGTTATTTTCCACCCAGTTTACCTCCCGCTGCAATGTATTCCTTTGCAATAAGATGAAAAGTTGCTGAATTTACTGCAATATCATCTTAGAGGGAAGACAATTGCTCTGTAGGGTTCATATGGGTTCATATTATACTGTAATGTTTCTATACATTCATCTATGTTGCTTATATGACAGACTAGGTCATCAGAAAATTTAACCTGGAAGTTAGAAATTTTCTTGCAATTGCAGCAATCAACTTTTTTAAAATATGCTTAAAAAAAAAAAAACAAACCATGAACACACACATCTACCTGCTTTTAAGGTGGAGTAAGTAATATCTTCTACAAAGACCTATTTACAATAGCCACTAGGTGAATGCTACAAGATCAGTGGTCCTTTTTGTTCCAATTCCTTCAAGGACTAATAGTATGACATGCTTGGCAGAGAGACCTTCTCTCATTCTTCTCTGCTGGGCAGGCTAAGGTGTCAGAAGACATTTTTGTAGTTAAGGAGGTACTGACACTTGCTTTTGCTTTTGGCAATCACTTCCAATAACTTTTATGTTCTGATAGATGCCACCTCTGACACTGATGAGATACAATATCTTTTGTCTATCAATCAGGAACAAAAAAATAGATTTAGGACTGTTTACCTGTTTGAAATACTTCCAGGTCAGATGGTAACAAAATTCTAGCACTAACGAGCAATGCTGGATTTGATTCATCCTTTCTATTACCAATGCACTGAGACTTCAGATCTCAGTGCACTGAGGTCTACTGATTGCTGCAGGCTTGTAATACTTATTAATCTGTCAAATTCATTAGATTTCTTATTACTGAAAGAGGTAGTACACAATTTTAAAGAAATATCTACTACTTTCAGGAATATAATTACTGCCTGCTATATGGTCACTAAAGGTGTTGACCCCAGGAACTGTGAAGTCGATGGACACATTTTGCTAAGATTTGCATGAGCTCAAAATATTTGTGCAAGCCCATTGGCAAAGAAGCCTAGCATTGAAGAAACTTGAGTATAATGATTCCTCAAGTCTCTTGTTCTCTTAAGGCCAACTTTTATGAAAGTCAATGGGAGGCTAGTTTCCAACAAAATTAATGACTGCATATTAATGGTTATTCAGAAAATTGAATTGTTTGGTCTTTGAGGAAGACACTAACCCTTTCTATTGTATTTGCACCAGGAAGAGCATTAGCGTTATTCATCAAGGTATGAGTAATGGTCTGAGGGGGGAAAAAAAAAAAGACAACTGCCAGTAACAAGAAAAAGAAAATATCAAAATGATTAGTCAAAAAGAACAACAAAAAATGGAATAACGGCATATAGAGCTCCTCAACATAAATCTTATTTCTAGTTTGGTAGGCTAGATACAGAGGCACTTATACTTAAATCAAATTAAATTGCAGTCATTGTGTATATACTCACACGTATATCTCAATGTAACATGTATAAAAAGTCTATGCCAACATAAAAATATATTAGATGCTCTTGTTGAGAATAAACAAACATTGCCTTGTTTGGCAGAATTTTCAAATGCATATTGCTTCCTTTATTTATTTTTTTATTACAATAAAAATGTGTTTTGTATTAAATCTATTGTTATAAAGAAATTAAGCCCTGAAATCTGCCAGCGTGGCTTTTTTCCATAAAGTGGAGAAAAAAAACCAAACTGACCCAAAACCCTCCTGTTTTAGATACTTGAAAACATTAGAAATCTGAAAATGAAAAGACCAGCCTCTGCGTAGCAAATTACTCCATAAAAATAAAAAGAATTCTTCTGTGTGAACTTAAATGGTTTGAAAGCAGAACATAGCAGAATAGAATAGCGTGCGTGGTCATAAAGGAAAACAGAGGGTTTAAGTCAATCTTTACAGATGTATTGGAGTCATTCAGGAAGAAAAATAATAAAAAATAAATAAATCAGAGGCTATTTCACAGATATTTGGGTCTGATTCCTGCTTTGATGGGGCAAAGATTGTTTGCTTGAGCCTCTGCTTGTAAAGAAAATTCCAAGAAAATCCTTATAAAAAGTCTTTTCCTTGGTCTGCTCCTTAGCTTTAAACAATGGGGACAAAAATTTATGGCCTTACATTTGTATTAAGAGGTATGACTTGCAAGGCCTGAGCTTCCAAACTTTACTACTCAGAGCACTTACTTTCTTCTTTAACCTTATTCTATGGTTTAACCTACGCTTCATATTACACCGTATTATTCCCCTGTGTCCATCTACATGTTGTTGTTATCATGAATTCTGTGTAGTAGGTTATATGTAACTCAGTGATATCAATTTGTACTTAGATTCTGTTCTGCAAGGTACTGTACAAATACCTAATAAAAGACAATACTTGCTCCAGAGAGAAAAACATCAAAAGAGATGATAGAAGACAGAGCCTTGGGTGACATGGTTTAGTGCTAGGTGTCCCTGCCCATGGCAAGGGGGTTGGAACTAGATGATCTTAAGGTCCTTTCCAACCCTAACTATTCCACGATTCTATGATTCTATGACTGACAGGAAAATTGCAATCCTACAGGTGATCCTGTGCACAATTCCAGGGTTGGCCAGTGGCAAAATCAGAAATAGCATCTTACCTCTGAGGCTCCAAACACTGTCTGCTCTGACTCTTATTATCTGATTTTAACTTTCTCCCTAAGAAATGTTCTCAGACGTTACTGTAGCTACCTCTGAACACTCAGTAGAAGAACATCCAGGTATAGTAAGCCAGGTCACTTGTCAAAGAAGAAATGGTCTAAGCATTCAGAGAAAAAAGAGATATTGAGCAAACTCCAAATGAACATACATTTTGCTAGATGTCCCAGATTTTATTATTTGGTTTTTTTTTTTTCTTTTGGAGAGATAATCAATGACTTGGCTGATAACAGAAGAGAACAGACTTGACATCATTTAGCAAAACGTTTGCCAAAATGCCTCTCAGGGAGCTGGTGAGTAAGGTCATCAGTGATGGTACCTATACCAGATAGGTGAAAAGGATTAATAATGGGTTGGGTGGCAACATATAGATGGTGTAAATCTAAGAGAAGGAGAGGTTTATGGCAGAAAGCAAAAAATGAAGAGCCTTTGTGACTTGGTACTGGGACCAGTTCTGTTTACGATTAATATATAAACTTAGTGCTTGTGCGCCTTTTCTGGCTGTCAGCTGAATCACTGTAGTGTCCTGCTTCAGCATGATGCAGCTGCACTCAAGTTTAAGTGAAACAGCCAACCTTCCAATGGATTTCAGGAAAAAAACGTTTAAAACCAAAAAAAAAACCTAATAGGGGCTCCAAGCATATTTAAGGTATTTTTCTTGAAATTTTAGATTGGTGATTCCTGGATTCCTCTGCATTCATCTTCCCGTGGCTGCACTTTAGCCTCAGATACTATTTTTGACACTATTGTAACTGATTGTGACAGCCCTGGGCTGCCACATGTTCCTTTCATGTGAGTGCTGATGTTTTGAAATGGCTGGAGGTACTACTCAGCAGACGAAAGGGTTACACTTTTTTTTGTATTTATTTCAAAGGGTCCTGGCCAGAACACCACCAAAATCTGAGTATTCCTGGCTGCTATAATGGTCTTTTGAAGACACAGATATCTGGGTAAAATTATAAGACACCTCTGGTTGCTTCAGACTGCACATCACAAGCTCTGCCTTCAGTCTAGCACAGCTGGTAAACCACCACAGTCAAGCTACCACCCATGCCTGTAACAGGTGGCACACTGAGAAGTGATATTGGCAGTCATTGTATATTCTGCTTGCTTACTAAGTTTGAAAGTCTGTCTTCTCTCAGCTAGTTATCATCTCATAATTAAAAGCAGTCTTTGACATGAATCTGAAATGATGCTTGTGTTCAAAGCCCTTCATCTGCTGCAAAAGGCTTTACCTCTGTCCACACTGCAACGGTGCAAATATTGCCTTGGACTTTCTACTGTCAGACTGGACCATGCTATAAAAGAGACATCAACAGGTTCTTATGGTTGAGGAAATAGAGAGATATAGACAAGGACTTATTAAGGGTTGTCTTCCACATACGTAAAAGTAGGGACTTTCAGAGTCTGTTGATTAGGCTGGTGGAGGGAGAAGAAACCATTAGCTTAGATGAATGGCTTTCAAAGAAGGAAACACCAGTAGTAGGGAGCAGAGCTTATGGGGTACAGATTTAACCAAACCAAATGAAGCCACCTCCAGCACATCCTTGCAGATCTGATTATGGGGTAGCACAAAGATGGCATAAAACCACTTTTTCCTTTCCTTATGGGCAGATCTTAAGATTGTCCTAGAAGTGAGGAAAGCATTCCCAAATAGGATTAGCCTGGCTCTGGTCTTGAACAGTTTTCTCCTGGCCGTTTCATAGGATGCTTTTTTCATCTCACATAAGATGTCCACATGTATTATCCTTTGCAAGACAGAAGAGACAGAACTTAAATGAAATCCAGTCTCAAACACAATGGGGATGTTCTAGCAAGCATGGTGGCCCACCCGGATTTTGGAACTCTCTAGTTTGCAATGTGAAGAACATGCACTGGTATGGCAAATGTAAATTTCAACTAAATAACTAAGGCCAAAGCCTTGCTGCTATGCATGCTGGTGTAGGGGACCTGGTAAACCTTTGGTATGTTTTCATGCAGCAATTACACAGACAAAGGTTCAATCTGTCTCAATATCTCACAAAACAGATGACAAACATCAAAGAGAACAGATAATCTGCTAATTAGGTTAGCTGCTTTGGACTCTGGAAATGGGTTGTATTAGTTTGTTATCCTTCCAATGACTTAGTTTTCAACATCTTGCAAGTCACGAAAAGTGTCCTAAGTCACCTTTAGATCATTTATATGTATACATTCATTATAGATGTCAAAATTACTTCAAGACATATTTCATTTCATGGCATAGTAATTCCTAATACTTACACTAATTTTGGCAATCTGATGTTGCCACACTGAGAGTGTGGTCTTTTGACCTTTTCCCCACCCTTGGATAAAACTCAAGACCATGCCAGTTGGGTCTGGAAATGCTAGATTGTATGAGATACAGAATTTATTACTTGCTTGCATGCATTGAACAGAATTTAGGAGGAAACTGGCCAATTTGCTATAGGATCTTCTTGTGAAGCAAGAGAGCTGAAGAATAATACTGGATTAAAGAGAACACAGTAAAAAGGTGCTGTTATGATGAACATTTCCCTGTTTGAGGACCAAAGAACAGGAAGATACACAGCTTACTAAAACATGAGACTGGGAGCCATCACTGAAGAATTTTAGGCTATCATTCCTCCTCTGTTGGGACAGGACCCAGATAGCAGAGGTAGTACTGTCTTTTGTCTGAAGATTTCCAAATTTCTTTTAAAAACTCTTCCAAAACAGCAATTTCATAAATCATCTTAGAAGTGCCACAGATGAACAGAATTATTGCCTGTTAGGAACATGATACTTACTTGCTAGGAAAATAACAAAGTGAGAGTACTAGCAATTTTAGTAGAATATTTCTGGTGTATGCTGCCGCCTTCATCAAAACCAGAGAAAGTACTTTGTGGGAAAGAAAAGAAGAAGGAGAAGAAACAACAGAACAAAAAGCTTAGATGTTACTGTGCAGTTTTCTGGTTTGTTTTCCGAGAGACTCAAGCATGATTAAGCTGAGCAGACATTCCTTGGACAGAAGGCAAACTTTTATAACCAGGCAGAACACTGACATTCTGGATGAAGACAATACTTTTGAAAAAGAGGCTTTGAATCTGCATATGACATAACAAATGACATTCAACCCTCCATGGTGACTTTTTGTTAAAACTTTGACAGCGTGTTTTGAGTTTTGAATAAATGTGTAGCTGTATACATGTACACACAAATGCACACAAGCACTTGAATGTGTGGTTTTGTGGTAGTGTTTGTCCCAGTTTCACTAAATACTCTATCCAGAGGCTTTGCTTTGTGCCATGTTTGCTGAGAGTTCTTCGCCCGAGGTACTGAGAGTAATTGAAAAATTTGTCTAGTGCCTTCAAAAAGTATAACTCATGTATGTGCCTTTATAAGAAAGCAGGTATTTTGTAAACCCTGTTTTGACTGGGGGATGAACATGCCCATAAATTTACAAAATTATCTGTCTTTGCTCGTATCATGGCTTTAATTCACTATTCACTGCTGGAATAAATTACTTCTACCAAAGATGGTAAAACTGCTTCCGTCTATTCTCAGAGGAATGTTTTTGTCTTTATAGACTCCATTGGCAGCAATTAACATAACTAAAAATATTTGCATCCAGGTTAGAAGCCTCATTTCCCCAGTCTTTCTGTAGTTAACAGAGTTAACTACAGTTCTTATCTCCTGGGTGTTGCAGACCATTTTAGTTAACTGTAGTGACTATCTTGGAAGTTTAGTGAAACTAATGTCATTATTTAAGCACAGCAGACATATGCTTACAACTGGGCTGTGTGAATTCTCCCCTGTGTTTGTCATTTCATTGAAACATATATTCATTTTTTTTTCCCCTTTATTTCATACTGAGATATAATTCCTTAGCGGTTAGACTAATGTAATAGGACCTCATTATGTCCAATTTTCAGGGATAAGGTATCTATGAAAAGGATGTATCTGGAGTATATAAGAGAGTGTCAAGTTATATTTTAGGAAAGTCACTCCTCAGGAAGTACAAGAGAAGAATGATTTGAGAGAAGTCATCAAATAAGAAATTCTTACACAGGTTCCATACTAACTGGTTATATCTTTCTTTTCTTTTTAGCCAGCCAGACATCAGCAGGCTTAGCAGCTATCCACAATATTTTTAAGAAGCCATCAAAAGCCATCAGACAAGTAACCACATTATCCAGATTAACTTCCAATCAAGAGAAAACCAGTAATTGAACCATAGACTTGAGAGTAATTGAGCCAGGATACTGAGGGCACCTAGACATCAAATTAAAACAACACAACTAATTGGTAGCACTGTAAAAAATCAACTTATAATAAAACATTTTCATTAGCTGAGTGCAACTAAACACTGGACTGTGTTAACCACTTCTAGTGAAACAAATTGTTGATATAGAAAGTTATGTAATAAGTCTGTGTTAGAAATAATTTGCCTAATAATGTTAGGCTCAAGACTGATAACAAGATTCAATGGTATGGCATGGTTTTTTCCTTCCTAACATTAAAATTTTTCTGAGAAGCATTGAATTGTAAATCAACTTATAATAAAACATTTTCATTAGCGGAGTGCAACTAAACACTGGACTGTGTTAACCACTTCTAGTGAAACAAATTGTTGATATAGAAAGTTATGTAATAAGTCTGTGTTAGAAATAATTTGCCTAATAATGTTAGGCTCAAGACTGATAACAAGATTCAATGGTATGGCATGGTTTTTTCCTTCCTAACATTAAAATTTTTCTGAGAAGCATTGAATTGTAGGTGAAGGGCAACAGCCCTGTATTTTCTATAAATATCAGTTATCTTTAGCTTCAGCTTTATCTTTATCTTCCTAACAAGCTGGACAGATTTTCAGGTCAATATTGGCCACGGGTAGGATTCACGAAACCCCGAAGGTCTGAAAATCAGACTCCCAAAGTATGCTGAAGTATTGAGACAGCACAAGTTAAAAGTTGTGGATGAAAGCTATAAAGAAGCTCAGGAACACTTGGAGTGCTTTATGGACCCAGTAATCCAGTGAAAGCCAGAGCTGTGACTGTTTTTTTCTTCTTCTTTCTTTTTTCTTTTTTTTTTGTAATTTTGTTTTCCTTCTCCTAAAAACTGCTTTAGGAGAAGCAGACACCTAAAAGTAAGTCTGGCCAGTGGGTGCCAAAACCTCTGAGCTCATCCCATATGTGCTGGCCCTTGAAACAGAAAGAGTGGGGCTCCCTGTGCAGACACACCCAATTGAGAGCACAACAGTATCACCTGAGCACACAAGTGACTCAGATACATTAGCACTACGCTGTGTCTGCACTGAATTAAAGGTGGCTGAAAGTCAGAGTAGCTCATCCAGCTGTGTTGAGACACTTGACAGGTGAAGGCCCTTGGTGTGTCCTGAATGGGTCTGTCTTCAACTGGAAAATGATAACCTGGGAATGCATCTTGGAACAAAGTCACTCCTCCAGCTCTTTCACCAAAAGGATGTCCAAATGTTTCCTTTCTTTTCCTTCTCTTTTTTTCCTCTCTTGTAATGGCTTGGTCATCAGAACTCAACCTGAGGTGCAGAAGATCAAGATTAAATTCCTTCTTTTGTCTGAACCTGCCACTTTCACATTCTATGCAACATTTTATACTAAAACCAGGAGGTGAGAGACTGCATGTCAAATGGATGCTCTCCATCCATTTTCTTGAAACTGTCATGACCAAGTATTTACTGACCAAGAATGTGAGCACCAATCTACAACCTATTGGTTAAGAGGCGTGAGTTTTGAGTATTAGCCACTGATCCAATGGCTTGGATTCAATTAAATCTTCATTTAGAATACTTGAATATAAGTTGAAACAAGAACTGAAACACAGATCTTTGCCTTGTCTGGTGAGTTTCCTCAAGCACAGTAGTGTAATAGAGCAGTAATCACATACTCCTTTGTTCTGGCCCAGTGAATATTTGATTATTCAATGCAAATTTAAAGACCTTGAACATAAGAGGGCTGAGAGTGTCTTGCCACTGGTTATTTTATATTTTGGTCTCTTACATCTTCACTAAGAAGGTAGGAAATTAAGTATAAGGGAAGTGAGGTCAATGAACTCACATTTGTCACATCTTGAGAAGGGTCATTGCCACTAACTTACTGTATAACTTGGACACTAAACCCCAGACATTATTTTTAGTCATGTCTAAAGAGTGTGTACTTGAGAATATCTTGACTGCAGACCTTGAAGATGAAGCATTATGTTAATCTCTGTTGGATTTTTGTGCATAGGTGCCCAGACATAGAATAATAAAATCATAGAATCAGCCAGGTTGGAAAAGACCTTTAAAATCATGAAGTCCAACCATTACTCCAGGACTGCCAAGACCACCACTAAACCATGTCACTAAAGGCCTCATCTACATGGTTTTTGAATACTTCCAGGGACGGTGATTCCACCACTGCCCTGGGCAGCCTGTTCCAACGCCTGACCACCCTCTCGGTGAAGAAATTTTTCCTAATATCCAATCTAAACCTCCCCTGGCACAGCTTGAGGCCATTACCTCTTGTCCTATCACTTTCAACTTGGGACAAGAGACCGACCCCTATCTCACTGCAACCTCCTTTCAGGTATTTGTAGAGAGCAATAAGGTCCTCCCTGAGCCTTCTCTTCTCCAGACTAAACAACCCCAGGTCCCTCAGCTGTTCCTCATCACACTTGTGCTCCAGACCCTTCACCAGCTCCACTGCTCTTCTCTGGACCCGTTCCAGCATCTTGATGTCTTTCTTGGAGAGAGGGGCCCAGAACTGGACACAGGATTTGAGGTGCAGCCTCACCAGTGCCCAGTGCAGGGGGATGATCACTGCCCTGGCTCTGCTGGCCACACTATTGATGATACAGGCCAGGATGCTGTTGACTTCTTGGCTGCCTGGGCACAAGCTGGGTCACATTCAGACACCATCAATCATCACCCCCAGGTCCTTTTCCATCAAGCAGCTTTCCAGCCACTCTTCCCCAAGCCTGTAGCGTTGTGTGGGGTTGTTGTGGCCCAAGTGCAGTACCTGGCACTTTGCCTTGTTGAACCTCCTAACATTGGCCACAGCCCATCAATTCAGCCTGTCCAGATCCCTCTGCAGATCCTTCCTACCCTCCAGCAGATTGACACTCCTGCCCAACTTGTGCAATTCTAGGTCTGTGCGGGGTTTTCAAAATTGCATTAAGATACCCATAGACTTGCAATGTCTCATAGACCAAACATCTGTGGAGAAAGAACTAAAACTGTGGGTGTTTGATAGACATAAATACCAAAGTCTTTTATTGGTGCTAGTCTTTCAGCTGATCAGCTCACTAAGGTGTATGCTTTACACCAGTCAGCTCACCAAGATGTATATTTTACACCAGAATATAGAACTGCACAGTATACCAGTCCTCTTAATACTGAAACAGAATCAGGCACCAATTTGAAAGAAAAAAATGTTTGTTTCAAATACAGGTCTAATACAAATGAATAAATACACTAGATGAACGTAGAAAATTAATGTTATGAGGATATGAAAGGTTATTTAGCAAATACTGAGTAATGAGAATACGACACACTTACAAATTAATCTGATCATAAAAGAAAAGCTCAGAACACATCCTAATTGCTGATAGTAAACTGCAATGACCCATGGTTCCCACTCAATCCAGGCAGTATTTTCAATATAAGAGGAAATAAATTGGGCCTGACTGTGTTTTCATTTACATGTGTGTAAAGCAGGAGACATTCCATTAAAAATGATGAGGCAAAGTTAGCAGTGGTTTGAGATCAGAACACAATCCCTGAAGGGTTTTGGTATATCTACATCAGCCTTTATAAGAGATAAATGTTAAAAGGATCCCTCTTGAATAAGGTTATCCTTCATTTCTTCTTCTGCATTATTGTTACTTCAGATGTTGTCGGATCAAAAGGGTTGTAAAGAAAAATGGAAATCTAGGCCTGCACCAGTAAGAGGTATTACATATCATACAGGACATGAAACTGAAAAAGGCTCAAAGTATAATAGAAAGACAGTGACATTTAAAAAAAAATTAAAAATCTCTGATTTTAGGGACAGGCAGACTAAAATTATGCTTGGATAAAAATATAAACCCATCTTTGTAAAATACAGTAAAAATAGGTTAAAAAGTAAAGACTGATTTTTCAAACTGTATATTATGAAATGAGGATGCTAACCATCTTTAGCTTCAGCAGAAACTTCAGCCTGAATGAAGAGTGAAAATTACCTCTAGGTGAGAACTTGCCATTCTAAATGTTCACCAGTGGAGTATGGGAGTTGCTTTCACTTCAAACAAAGATACTCCTGACACAGGTACAAGTCTGTCCTCTTCCCTTCAGGAAAGCTTTTCAGATGACAATTGATGTCTTTGGCAATGAGCATGCAGACAGGATAGTGTATCTATCTGACACATGCCTTTTAAAAATCAAGTAAAACGCACATATTTTTTCTGGCATATAAAAAAATAGTTGTCTGGGAAACAGGTGGGTGATCAGACACCATTGCTGAAATCTGAAATATCTTCATCATTTTGGGCTTACTTTAGTTCCAAAATTGGCAAGAATCTCTGACTCATAAGAATACAGAATGTGGTGAGGGCAATTAATCTTGTGAAATTTGTAATTTTTTTTTTAGCTAAAACCTCATTAAAAATTCTGTCTTTATACTTACTGTATTTTATGGTAAGTTTTTATGGAGGGAAGTATACCTTATGTATGTGAAAAGGTTTCTTGACAGTGAACTCTTCACTACGCAGTCCTAAATGCAACGAAAACGTCCAATCTAGACTGGATATTGCATCATGTTATTAGTAACCAGTAATGAAATACATTGTACAAGATAAATACAAGAAAGCAGCATTATGGCTGATATTTCTTTCTCAACTCTTTCTGAGTTGTAAATTGTGAATGGAAAGAAGATTGCTGTTTTCCTTACTGTTAATTTCCCACATTAAATATAGCCATTGATTACGAAAGCATTTAAATGATAAAACCTAGCTAGAATATTATGTTATGTCTTATTAAAATGTATTTGGCACTGTTCAAATTTAGTTTGCTGAGTAATCTGCTCTAATATTAATGTCTGATGTACTGCGGACTATGTAGTGGCCTCGCTTGGAGTGAAGTATAACAAACTTTCCAGGCTTTGGTTACGTATTCACCAGTGGCTTGTAGAACAGATACTGATAGAGGTGATGAGAGCTTCTTAAATTCAGATGTTTCCAAATACGTAAAAATGATCCAATAGTCTGGAGATCCCCTGTAACTCCAGAAATATTTTGAGAAGCACAGTGAGATGTTTGCCAAAGACTTAGACATTGACAAATAGCCTCTTTTGAGCATGGGAGTTCACTGCCATTCAGCCATCCAGCTGAGCCACTGGGAAATGGGGGCCGCTCGTAAGCAGCAGGGGCAGTGCTGGACTCATTTGGTCACGTTCAGAATGAGGTCATGTGGCTTGATCTCATTTAAAATACGATTATTTTTGGTTTGGGCGTGACTCAAGGCTTGAATGTCAGGAAATGTGGGAAAAAAAACAGGGTGGAGAAGCACAAACTGGGAATTTTGAAGTAGAATCAGAGAAAGACAAAGCATACAGATGGCTGTATGTTGGTGTCAACTTTCTGAGTCAAAAGTGAGTCTGAATAGGGTCAAAAAAATAATGCTTTTAATTAAATGCATTTCTTATACTTCATACTAAAACTGCACGCACCTCAGGAGAATTTGTACCCCTGCTGAGAAGATGCCGTCAACGAAGCCTTATCAATCCCACTTCACTGCCACAATAGTTTCATAGCTACTCTTGTGCCTATAGAGTAGATACTGTTGCAGTGTTGCATAGACCAACACATGGATCTTCTTTGGCTTCTGTAGTTGCATGCTGTCTTTCAACAATATAAAGTGAGGTTTTAAGTATTCTCACCTACCCACAGAGGTGCACCGATGCCAAAATGCGGAGGCGGTATAACATCAGCTTAATTTTTTGTAGCTTACACTGGTCTTTCTCTGGGCAGGTTTATTTTATTGCATGGTCTAAGAGTGGAGTCTTTTAATGCCAGGGGTCAAATCAATGAGGTGAAATTAAGCCAGTGTTTGGAGACATGCTGCCAAAATAGAGATTTGTCTTTGTGCAATTGAGGGAAAGTCCACAAGTCAGGCACTGTAAGTGAGGTCTAACCAACCAGAATGAGTCATTAGATTTTTGTGATGGTAGGTAAGCACATGAAAGAAGGAAATAAAGCCAAGGGAAGGAAAGAAACTAAGATTCTAAGGATCATGAAGATGTTTTAGTGCTTGATAGTCATCTTTAAAACCAGATTATGAAGAAGCAAAATAATTTGAGGGAGATTTGGTCTGTTTTGAAATTTCTTTACATAAACAAATGTCTTTATGGTCAGGTGTTTGGCAGTACATCCACTGAGGGAAAAGTCAGAGTTGGCTGATTCATGTTCTGTGATGCTACACATTATTTTGGCAGTTCAAGGAGGTGTTCTGGTTCATTATGTTTTCTGTTCTTCACCTATTGCTGACAACCTGTGGTGGAAGGATTGATGCAAGTCCATTGCTCCACAGATGGCAGCTGACACAGTGGTCTCCCTGTCCAGAAGCACTGACGCAGTTACTTCTACTAACCACTGTTCATCAGATACCATTTTACCTCTCTCTTGCCAGCCCTCCTCCACCATTCAGCAGGTAACTGTGGCTGAATAGCAACAGTAGGAAAAATCAAATGGTCACCAGGAGCATTGTGTATCATTGATAGGCATATCCCTATTTGTTATTGCATCTTTAATTGGCAGATAACCTTTTTCTCCCTGCATGGTTATGTGACAGAGGAATGTTCTTCTCCAGTGCTCCACTCACAGAATTGCAGTTTGACCTGCACTAGGTTTGACCTGCTATTCTAGTGGCTCCTGTGGGTGACTGCTGAGGCTCATGGGGGTGAATTCACTGGGTACAGGGCAGGATCTGCACCATTTGACCCTGCTCCCTGTGATGAGCTAGGCACAGCTCTTAGGGTTTTGCCATCACCTACTACAGATTTCTGTGGTTTTGGCAAAGTCACGTACCTCATAATGTGCTGACAGTAACGCAGATCACTCCAACTAATAGAGTTAACTTGGGTTCTGTTGGTAAACTGTTGTTTAAGCAGAGTGTGAAAGGGGGGGGAGAGAGAGATTTTCATTGGTCTGTTTTTCAAAGCTGCTTAAACCTTTTTCCAAAGAAGTTACAACTTGTCATTGATAAATGATATTTTGTACATCCCAGCATTAATTATTTAAATTCCATTAACTTACTAATAGTATGCAATAAGTCTGCCTGCACACCCTTTTACCTTTCTTATTATTATTAAATTGGTGTTTTGATTGATTTGGGCTATTTTAACACATAGTAAAAGTGAGTCTTAGGCCATGAACCTGCAAAAACCTTAGTACCCTTTATAAACTCAGGATAATATTTTGTACTGAGGGTGAACCACAATAACAAGCCACTGCTGAAAAGGAGGGATCCCACTTGCTCTTTCCTTCTCTTCCAACCAAGCTTCTCTCCTTCCCTGGTCCACAGTCAGTTACATTACTTCAATCCTAAAAAATCTTCACATGTTTGGAGAGCCAGGTTTTGATCAGGTTAATGATCTGGACTGACTTACAGAGGGTCTGTTGACTGGCTGACATGATCTGGATAGGCAGCAGGAAGGTGCAGTTCAGGAGCATGGAAAGTTGGTAAAAAGGGCTGACCTGGGTCTCTCTCATTTGGCTATGCTAAGGTGTTTGCACATGTTGGCCACAGTGTGAATGGGTTTGTACTTAATTATGTCCCAAAATTAATTCCAATGAATACCAGCAGGACTCAACTCAACTTGTCAATAGTATCTGAATATTTTCAGGATTTAGATAATCACAGCTCAGTGTGATCTTAGCAAATTCTTTGCTATCTATTATAATCTGCAGATGCTTAAAACAGCAAGAGAAATGAAAGGACACTGACAGTGGCAGAAACAGTCACTTGAGCTCACGCATAGGGCTGAACCTAGACTCAAGCAGGAACCAGCAATGCTCTGATGTGAAACAGGGACTTTTATTAAGAGAAATGGTACTGGTTGTGGTGTCTTAGTGAAAAGACTGGCATAGATACTCAGGTAAGCAGCTTACATACCAAATTCTGCATTCCTATAGAGTTTTCCTATCCTGATATTTTTTTATATCTAGAAGTGTCCCCACATACTTTATATTGTTGGGTATTTTGTATTTAGGTGACTCAGTACACTATAGTGCTGAAATGGACATTCTGTAAGTCAGAAAAAGAAAGCATGTTTCTCTCCCCCTTCACTGTTACAGTTTCCTATGAGTTTATCTTTTACTTATTCCTGAGCAAATGGTACATTTATTCCCACTAAATGATAGTCAAGTTATATCCGCTTGGCACTTCAGAAGTTTCCAAGCCATCACATCAGGTTTAATAACAGTTTATGTTTAAATGTATACTGAAAGTAACTGTGCTCTGTCATGCAATGTCTGATGTTGACACAAGATTTACCTTAGGGCTGTTTGACTGTTATTGATAGAGCTACTGACCACAGGATTCACTCATCATCTTCTTCCTGGCTTTCCTGATTGACTTACCTCCTCAGTTGCTTCCTATTGCCATAATGGCATTTGTTACGGTGATTTCACTCCTCAGTTTCTTCTGAAAACCCCTTTTACTGTCCTGATCTTAAAAAAAAATGCCAACAATAATAAAAAACCATCCTAGGTGGCCTCATTTGCTCAATTCAGGTGTGTTAAACTCAATATACTTGTCTCTGTGCAGAACGTGGCAAGGCTGATTCCTACCCAGGTTAATGACCCATTTGGGGAGACTGGATGAAAAATGAATCTGACTACCCGCCTGCTCAGAGACTGCTTTGGGAGCGTGAGCCTGCTCGGCCCTTTAAGGTGCCATATAGCACAGCTTTGTTTAGATACAGCTTGTCTACCTCCATAGTCTGCTCTCTTGAATTTCAAATACACTTCCATGGAGTCATACCTGAATTTGAGCAGCTCTTAAAAAAAACAAAAGCAAAACCTAACCAAAACACAAAAATAGCAGAATCTTCCTTGGCCTTAGGATCTGCCGCTTGGCAAATGAGACGAAAAATATCAGTCACCAATTAAAAAAACTTAAAGTATTGCAGAAAACCATGATTTGATAATCTTATTTTGTTTTCAGAAGTGACATAACAAACCTCCTTCTAGTTCCATAATAGCTAATTAAAGTACAAAGATAAATGAGAGGGGTTTAATTTTTTAATTAGAAACTGCCTACAAATATAATCTAATTTTTTTCTGCTATGACAAAAATGGCAAAACAGTTTGTATTTTACATTTCACAGCCTTGCTGGAGCAATTTATTTTGAAAGTAAGAACGTCCATTAAGGGAAGGTTATATACCACTGTATAGCTCGTCTTGTAATGTAAACAGAGCACTTATTTGTTACACTGAAGAAATAGTGCTTTTTGGAGAAATTTTCTGCTAGATGAATTATTTATTTGTTTCTGTCAGTAGTTTTTTGGATATTAGGGTGAATATCTTTTTGAAAACACACACCTAATTTGTGCTATTCATGGCAGTAATAACATCTCACCTTTTTATCCCTGTCATAGTTTTAAAGTTGACTATATTAAGGTTTCATTGAAGTGTTTTCCTGCATTCAGTTAGCTTCAGCCTGGCCAAGAGTTTTGCAGCAGGAATGATGAGGTTTAGTCTAAACGCACTACCCTGTATTGTATCCCACATCTCACCCCCACTCCAGGTTTCTTTGGTTCCTGGCTGGAGGGAAGATGGAGGGTTGGAGGTCACTGATCTTGGCCTGAAGAATCCTAACAGTTTTGGCGGGAGCTCATGTAACTCTTGTGGGCATATGAGCCTGGGGCCTCTGAGGAGCGGTGTGGAGCCAGACAAGCTCCGGAGGAGCTGAGGAGGGACTGCGACCCCTGAGGCACAATCCCTCATGCAGATCTCCAGCACACAGGTTTGTACACGTAGCTGCATCATCCCTCTGGTACATCCAGCCAGTTCTGCAGGCTGGTGCAGGGGTAAGCGGATTAATGGTCTGGCTCTTTTTCACTCCTCTGGGGTAACTTGGGAAGCCAGGAGAGAGCAAGTCTGCTCTCATGACAGGACTTGCCCATTGCCACGTTGCACGAGGTAGCCACAGCCCACTTCTAGAGCTCCCTCAACACAGACACAGCCCCCTGTTCACTCAGGCTGGAGGCAGTGGTCAAGGGTAGGGGCAATCATGCTGCAAGTCATGATTTCCTGAGGTTCAGTGTTCTTGGCAAAGGCTGTTATCTGAGCCTCAGCTACAGCTGAACAGCATGCTGTGGACTGACTGCCTGTATGTCATGGTGCTCAGCCTGCCTTAAACCAGCTCTCCACTGTGCAGTGTACACATACACATAGGTGTATTTTCCAGAGGGAACATTTACTTCTCTGTCTCATCTTTGGGAAGGATGTACTTGGAAGGTGAGGTCTCCAAATTTTTCTTCCTTCTTCCACAGATTTCTACTAGAACAAGACAACAAGATATACTGTGGGCTGTTAATATTTTGTGACTTTCTCTTTTTTTTCCTACTCAGGTGGTTGATTTAACATCTTGCCTAGCAAAATGCTAGGCATAAAAAATAAATCTTCACAATGTCTTTCCTGTATCTAATAAACATCCAAATGATTGAAGTTTTAAATCACCTAAGAAAACTAAATTCATTTCTTTAATTTACGCTTCCAAGGGAAAGGAGTGCCTTTGGGTCCTTGGCAGATAGAACATTAGTCTCTTTTTTCTTTTTTTTTTTTTTAAGCATGAAGATGATTTAATCTTTTTTTCAGGTTTAGAAAAGTGAGCTCCTACAAGTAGAGGTAGGAAGTTCACAAAGAAGTCAATCCAGGCTGTGTTCTATGGCCCTGAAACCTGCAGGCCTGTTAAACAGCAGTTGACCATCTAGTTAACTATGCAAATGTACAACAACAAACTAAATATTATATTATATTTAAATTAGAACATAAATATAGGTATGCATAATTCAACAGGAGGATGCCTTTGCAGCCAGAGCAGACAGGAGGTCAACGACCCTTGATGATAGTTCTTTCAAGTATTAATATTAATGAAGTCTGTCCTTGCACAAGGTTTATTCTCACCCTGGATGGGGAAATAGGAGCACCACCAATTTTGAACACATGTGCAGAGCATGTGGTTTGAATCTTTCGTATACGTAATTTGACGATTAACCTTGGCTTTCCACATCCATATTCAGAGTTTGCTAATATTATGCCTTCCATTAGAAAGGCTATGATGAAAGCATTTCATGCCAACTAATTCTAACCCAGGTAGAACTATCTTTTATCTAAAATATTTCTAACACACCTTTGTTACAATAGTGTCGAGGAGCTTCATCAGTTTTTCAGTTTGCTTATCCAGCCCATAAGCATATCATTTAGTGCTACTTTTGCTCTGTTATAAATAACCTGCCATGAAGTTAGACATATTGACACTATCTGGTCTGCAGTGCACAGGAAGGTCTGTATTTTTATGGCTCAGCAGCCAAACAGCTGAAAAGCAGTTAAAACATATTCCATTTTATAGTAATTCATTTCAGCCCTTGACAGATTGATTTCCATGGGGTTATTTGCCTCTTTCTGCACCTTACTTCATAACAATGCTTACTAGAATGATTTATTAACTCAGTGCCAAATTCTTTGATACCTTAATAGTTAGATTAACTTCAGGACATGAGGCTAAGTTATTTTTTTCCCAGGTGCTTGGGGTGATGCTTTTCAATAGTGACTGAATAGGGTCATGAACTAGTAGCACTTGGTGCTTGTGTGTGCCAAAAATGTGCTTTCTCTAGGAACATTCAAAGCAGATATAAACAAGCTGAATAATAGGTCCTATTCAAAATAATCTCTTCTTTTTTAATGCGTACCAATGAGCACTCAAACAGGGCATCTAGTTTGCAGATCTCCCCCATACCACTGATTTTTGGATTCCTCACTTGTTAGAACAATATGAAGTCTCCACAGAGGCAAAGTGTCCATGAAATCAGAATAGGTTAAATAAAGCTCTGTGAATAATTGCTTTTGCAGTTCACTGTTGAACTAGAGAAAGAAAAGGTTGTCTTACATTGATCTGAAATGAATTTTTTTTTATTCTTGTACTGAAATGAAAAATAATCTGTTTTGGTTAGTACAAAACTTGTCATTTGTGATCCCTTGTTTTATTCTCCTTAGCTAAAAAAAAAATGTAGATTAATTTTTTAATGAAATGCCAAAAATGAGAAATAAAAAGGTTGGTTTCGGACATAGCAAAACAAAACATTTGCATTTTTAAAACCACTGTTTGTTTTTTTTTTTAATTAAAAATTGTGGCAAATTCAGGAGGCTCACAAACTGTTGAAATTAACTTGAGTGAATTTCTGGCAAATAAAGTATGCAAGCAAGGAAAAAAACCCCACCCCAATGGTCATCCTAGATGTCTATGCTCTAGAAATAGAGAAGAAAATCAGTTATGTTATCAGAACATAGCTTTTATGCTCCTGTCTCAGGCTAAGAAGTTTTTCCCTTACAATCTCCCAGAAGTGCCCATTTAATGATGTTGACATATCACATCAATTTCCAGATAACTGAGTGCAAACTCAAGTAGAATATCGTTGCCTTACCTAAGCTTTTAACATACTCATTTTGGGTACTTACTGAGAAAACTGTTTGGTAGCTGCTGCTACACTATAATTTTGAATCACCCACGTGACCTTGGTGTCTTTCCTATATGCTCTAAGCATCATTTAGTGCCATTAGCAATGTATAGGGTAATAATATGAACTTGAAGAGTATTGATGAACCAAAATCTCAGCCAAGACCATTAGGTTTATTGAGCCCAATAAAATTCAGCGTAGTGGTAGATGCTGGTCCTAGGCCACACTGCACCTAGCAGTACTATTGAGAAAACAAGAGTTAACAGGAGAGTGAGGTGACCACAAAGTGTATGAAAATAAGCAAAAAGCTCTTGTAGTGGAGTGGAAGTAATGGTTAAAATCATGGGACCATGGAGGATGGAAGGGTCTGTCTAGTTCAATCTCATGATCGAACCAGGTCCAACAACAGGTCTTCAGGAAATGATCCATACACTGTATGAATGTCTCTGGGGATGGAAACTCAGACAAAGAAACAGAGAAGGAGCATGATACATATACGTTATGTAAAAACTTGTAATCTCGATAACTTCCAAAACTCTGTGCTAAGAATATTCATCCTTTATCTTTGTTTACTTCAGATGCCCACTCATATCTTTCCCTTAGACTTTGCAAACATTAAGTTTACCAAACTGTTGTCATTTTTTAAATGTTAATCAGACAGAAAATTATCTCATCCTTCATCTTTAATTATGAAATCTGGTCCCTTAATGATGTGAATCCAAAATAGCATCTCAGACCAGGGCTGGTGACTGTGTGCAAAACCAGAATTTTATTACGAAAGGGTTTAAGTTTTCAATTTTAATTTTTTCCCCAATATCAGTGAAATTTTTATGCTGCAGAAGATCAATGTTTATTTCAGCTCTGGAGGGCCTTATAATCAAAATCCCTACACTTAAAAAGATGTGTTGTAGACCAAGGAAGGTTAACCTGCAAATGGGCTATGGGACCCAACATCAACCTTCTAAGGTTCAATCACAGTTGTGGCCATTTAATATTTGTAGAAATAAAGTATATGAAAATCAAAGTATCTGGGTTTCTAGTGCAGAACTTACTGTAAATGCAAATTTTCAGGAAGGAAAGCAATGCCCAAGTAGGTATTTTGGGGTAGATACTCAGAAATTTATAACCATTCTATGATTCTATGATTCTATGACTTGTGAACAGATGACTGAATGGAATAGTATATATATTTTCCTATTATTCCTTTGAAAATTACTGACATAATACACTACTTCCCAGTATTGAATAAATGTTTAAGTAAGAGAACCAATTACCTAGCTTGGGAGGGTCCTCTGGAGGTAGTCTGGCCCAAACTCAGCTCAGAGCCAAATTACATCAGATTGATGCTTTCCTTAATAATCTTTTTGTCTCTAAGGAGAAATACAAAAGTAACTTGAGACAAACCAATGTAGAGCTTGCAAAGCAAGGTGAACCAACAGCCTTCTGCTCACTGTTGTGAGATCAGTTTTCTGGGTTTTGTTATGGTGACATTTGATATGACACTGTGTTTGCTGGATGTGGATGGAAAATGAGCTGTGCCAGTTACATTCTCTATTTGTCACTTGTAGATGCACAGGCACTCACATGCAATCAATAATCCATGACTACGTTGCTCCTGAAAGACAACTCTGCACTTGAACCTCCTCTAACACCTCATGCCATGATCTGCCTCCCTGTTAGCAGGTCTGGGACATGGTATAAATTTCCTTTCTTACGTAAATGATTTGGAGGAATGATGCCTTATAATCTGCTTTGATCTTCCTGGCTTAGCTGAGTTTTCTCAAAGCCTAAACTGCTGCCAGAATAGATTGTCTTTTTGCCTTTTTGCCACTATTTTGCTATTAAAGGAAGAGAGGTTAGATTCTCTCTAACAGCGGCCATTTGCAAAACCTTGGTTCCTGAGAGCATTTCTTTCCCCATATTTGGTTGCTATGCACTAAGTCCCAATGGCAACAGAGACTCTAAAAGGTACTTATTGGTTACCTACCTATTCCTTCTCTTGAGATAAATGACCCTCTCATTCAAGATAACCAAGAGTGGTGGGATGAGAGAGTGTTGTCAATGTATTCTTGTCTACGGATTATCTGATGATTTTCTATTCAGACATGACGCTGAAAATCAATCCCTGCCCTTGTACTGCAGACAGGTATATCCAATAGCCTAGCACAGAATTAATAGACTTCCCAGGAGGTATACTGCATGGTTAGAATATCGGTATTATAATTCCCTAGTTTCTTTTCAGTAGGGAGGCAATCATATTGACTAGATGAATAAATAAGCTCTTAAACTACTTTTTTTCCTCAGACATTTGACTGGTTTCATGCTTTGTACTGTTCTGATCATACTTGCACTCAGCACAGACATTCCAATTTCCTGAAAATGTCTCACTAAATGTGGAAGGAACATGACATAGTCTAAAGATAGGTATTTCACAAATAGGTTTTCTGTTTTGACGTATCTACTTTTTGACACTTTGCTTTGTTTAAAAGATATAAGTAACCCCCTGATTTTGCTGAATTCAAGTGGCTTTTTTAGTGATTTCCTGCTTTGTTTCTTGTCTTACATTTAAAGCCAGAGATACCCAGAATTGGTAGCCACTTCTAAAAAAAAACCCTGGCTGGAGTAGCTGTCACTAGAGACCAGAGATACTTGTTCAGGAGTCAGCTTACATGCAAGCAAACCAACTGCCCTCATTTTGTAGGTTAGAGGCAAATGCACTAATTGACTCTATTGTGTTGCTTCTTATTAAACCCAGTTGACTTCCATGCACAGAACAGCTACAGAATCAGATGCTGTGTGCATTTAATTAATTAAATGTGATTATTTCAATTCATAGGAAAAAAATGCCCATCCATTGTTCTGGGTGCTTTCACGTTAAACAATAAAACATTCTAGGGATTTTTTGCTCACCCTTTTTAACGGAGCTGTTAGCCATTAATGGGCATTGCAGACTGACTCACTCATGAGGGAGCATTTTGTTAATGTAAAGTACAATCTTGTTCAAAAGTTCTGGTTTGTGGTTTTTATTTAATTATAAAAAACTATATTATAGTTCCAGGAGGAACTAAAGAAGTAAAACAAAGGGTGTGGATATGGGTGTTGGTATGCTTTTAAAGCAGGTTCAAGCAGCCTGGATAACTTTGATTTTTTCCTTTCAGCATTTTAATTTGCATTAGTTGCTTATAAAAGCATTTGATTAAATGAACCACTGCTCTTTTCTTATGCTCATCAGTCAAGTTTGTCTTGCTATGCTACATTTATGTTGTGACTCAGGCCAAACTGTCCTTTTCAATGTAGAGAGAAGGAAAAGAAATATCATACTGCCATAAAAGGCTGACCTTGCTTGTGCTTCTTTGGTATTTCATTTTCTGTAGTGGGTTTGACCATGGACTGAGACAGTTTGTAGGTGAGTTTTCTCTGCCTACTCATGTAGCTGCGGCGCTTCACTTTAGCTGGTGGTCTCACAGCAAACAAAAATCTTTTTGAAAGCTTGCATGTAAAATTAGCATCCTCTTCTGGCCTCCTGTTATCCCCTCACTTTGCAGCTATAGGAGACTCCAGGAGGCAAAGGGCATCTGGGAGAGTGGAAAAGCAGCCCTGTTCCCACAAGCACTGTCTTCAGTAGGCAAAAACTAGGTTGTGATTACTGTGACAAAGATCCATTCAGACCTTCCAGTTGTAGCCTTGACATAATTCAAATAGCCTAACAGCAATGATTGGCTTCATATTGGTGGCCTGGAAGTGACAAAGAGAATTGGGCAAAACTATACGGTCATCAGGCAAACAGATAGATAACCTGTTACTAATCTAAATAGTTAGGAAGAGTTTATAAATATTATTTTATGTCCTGGGAATGTAATTATTCATGTGCTGAGGATTAAAAAAGCCTCTGTTCTTTTGTGTTTAACTCTGAGCTGCTCTGAATGCCATAGGGAGAAAAAGGAGCCCAGTGCTTAGTCATACTTGTATTAAATTGGTTGTACAGCTCAAGATCGTGTGTGTTGCAGCATTTTGCCTCAGAGTCATTATGTATTTTATTAAGGACTGCTCTATGTGACACAAAGGTCTTATCGTTAGGTGTGTATATGTTACATTGCATAATGAGAAAGGACTTAGTTCACTCATCAAGATTTTTATATTAGGAATGTCCATCTCTCTTAAAAAGGCATCAATGTTATATTTTAAATTATCATTTAAAAAGTTTCTAAGGGATTTCTTTGGCATGACAGCGTAGTTTCTCAGATTTTACATCAAGAAAACATGGGCACAATTTTAACATCCTCCAGTTAGAAATGGTTGTTATCTATTACCTTGGACTGGACAAAGGATATCTAGACTAGAGGCATGATCCTCCCAAGTGTTGCTGCAGCCTCACCTGAAACAGATAGAGGATTTATTTCACGATACAGCAGCGAGACTGATACATAGGAGGGGTATGAAGAACAAGATGAATGTTTTTCAGTCTTAAAGGACAAGATTACCATGGCTGATTGCCAATATCTCATAGGCTATAAAACTGGGGTGGGCTTTGAGGGGGATTTTGAAGTTAAAATATTTACCTGATGCATTTCATTTGTGTAAAAATTCAGTGAAAAATTACTTACACTTAAAGAACATCATGAATCAAGCTCACCAGTGGCCCTTTACTACGTCCCATGGAGAAACAAAACTATGGGCTGATGGCTTTATAGGAACCTCTATTTCAGACTCAAAATGTGTATTACTGCTCCTCCAGAAAAAAACCCAAAAAACAAAAAAACTGAACTTTCATAGAAACTCTTTCCTCTTCAGCAGTTTAGTAGGTTGCTGTACCAATCTGCAGAGGAAAGGAGGCAGAAAAACACCATGTGATTTATTACCCTTTAAACAATAATTGCAGTTCCAGAAACTGCTGCTTAAGATCATGCAAGGTAAAATGTCTTTGCAGAGAACAGGCGAAAGATGGTTAGCCATGTTTTCCTCCAAAAGAAAAGCTGTTTCAAAAGGTATCTTTGAAGAATCATATTGTTGATCATTTCTTGTTTATCTGGTTTGGGAAAAACTTTCTTCTGGCATAGGAAATTTTAAGTATTCAGAGCCATGAAGCTTCTCCAAGAGGAGCTACATGGATTCAGTTTCACTCAGAAAATGGCACCACATAAGAGAGACATAGAGTTCCAGCAAAACTCTGCCTAGCACTGACAACAAAATTATACACCCTCTGCCAGGCTGTTTGCAGTAAGTCAGTCAATTTTAGGAATTAAAAGTAAAGTTAAATGAGTCAGTTCTGCCTCAATCCATCGAGTGCTTGGCAAACGAGTTTTCACTGCAGTCCAGGAGCCACCTCATCTCAAAGTCAACTGGGCACTTGTCTGAGTTATTAATGTTTCTAGATAGAGGGACAGGACACAGGGTTATTTTGTTTGTGCAGAACAGAATTTAATATTTTCCTTTATTTTTTGCCTAGTACAAACTTCCTTTAGTGGGAGGCTTCTAGTATTTTTTTCGATTCTGACTGGGTTGTAAATACCAGAGTAGTCTCTACTGTGGTATCCCCAGTTTACAGGGAGGCTGGGAAATGAAGAATTGTTTCAAAATACTTCCTTAGAGAAATTAACTAAGTTTTTGCAAATGTATTTCTTTTGCAAGTTAGTCCTTGCTTTTTATCAAGGGTTTCCTGGATCTCTGAAAACTCACCTACCTACATATATTTTGTACAAATAAACAGTCATCTCATTCTCCCTTTTCAGCTTGGTTGTATACAAAATTCCACTTCTTTTTCTGCAGTTCTGTTTGCTATCTCTAAGTGAATGAAGATTCTTTAATGGACACACAGTAGTTGTAAATAATGGATATAAATTCCTTTATTCAGAAAATATCTTTGAGTCCAAAAGTGTAGTTGCTTTTCTACAGTTGTATCAACTGGTCTCACTACCTACTTTGTCATGCAAACTTTTCTTGAGGTATTTGTAACAACTCACAACAATTTGCAGCTCCATACCTGAGATCTAGTTACACACTTTTAGAGACTCTCAACTTCATTTTTTTTTACTTGGAAAACTTGAACAAAATATTTATTCTAGTCGTGGTCTGCTGGCATTGTAATAGTTTCAATTTCATGATAGATCCTTAATACAGCAATATATTCTGAGCTTCTTTCTCTTTTTCTGCTGAAGTCCCAAAGAGTATTTTTATGTAATTAAAAAATGCTTCAAGTGTTGATTTCAGTGGGGCTACTTTGGGAAAACTGAGCAGGAGCTTAGGTGTTTCTAAACTAAACTTTTACTTATAATTCCTTCAAAATATTTAGACAGTAATGTGGTTTTTAAGTTTGCTGTATACCTTTAGCTGATAGCTTAAGGTATGTGCAAATGATGATGTTAGTCTATTGATAAGATATGTAGAAATGTGGAAATTATCATATTATGTTAAAATAAAATATAAGCAGCTCAGACTTTAAAGAAGTTAAGACTGAATTAACAACCTAACATTAGGACTCAGGTGCAAAGACTTTAATCCAAACTTCCATCCCGCTGTGTCATTTATTTCATCCTTAACTCTTTGCTTTAGTGATAAAGGCAGATTTAGAAAATATGTTAAATTTTGCTGTGCTCTTAGAGAGGTGAATGTCTTCTTCCTCTAAGAAAGACAGAGCAGCATGAATCTTCATGTCATGTAAGGAAATACTGTTTCTCTTAATCTTTTCCAAAATGATTTTGCACTCCACTTCCACAATGTATCAGGGAAACAGAATGGGGACCTTTGCAGAATAACTGGTGGTTACTCTTCCTAGACTGTTACAGCCAATGCAGAAGTTAATAATGTTTACAGGTTGGATTTAATGTTATGATGTCCTTCTCTAAGTGACAATAGCTGGAAGGGATCCTAGGCAGAAATAGTGAAATAAGCACAGGAGATTTGGAGTGAAAATGGCATTAGTTTTATTGTATAAAACAACTGCTGCTTCTATGTTAGTAGAAATATACTCTCGCAGGCATTCTTTTCTTGTTGTAGCTTGTCAATCTTGATTTACACTGTCTTGGTTATATAAAAAAAATAAAAAAAATAAAAAGACACACAACATCAGTCTTGATATTCTTGGACATTCTTACCGATGTGTGGATAAAGAATGGTAGTCAAGTGAAAGTGGAGCTGTCTAGTAGCTAGGCACACTCACCCAAATAATCTGCCTGTGGATCAAATTCAACAGACAAAACTTAAATGTCTTGTTCTGAAGCCACCTTTCCACTCCAAGGCTTTGTTGTCACTAGCCAAGCAGAGTAATTTAAACTGCCTTTTTATTCAGCATCCAGCTTTAAATTATAGCTTTACAACCCTACCATTTGATGATATCAGAAGACAGAAATACAACTTTTCTAGGAGATCTTTTCTTTGCAGATTGGAAGCATCATTTCAGAGATGCAGTGTTTGCGAAAGAGGGTCCAGGACCAAAACATCATAGTGAGATAGGGTCAGACATCCTGTGTCATAAATTCCAGGAAATGGATAGGAAATCTGAAGGCACGATTGTAATGTACAGTAGCAGCTACAGGAGTATGACAGTGCTGTGTTTACCACTGATTCTGCTTTCTTTTCAAGGGGGCAATAGAGCAGGTACCATGGAGGAGAATGGGGTGCCCTCACTTTAATGGGGTGCGCCCACTTTGCTCGTCCAGGCCTGGTATCTACATGAAAGAAACTGCATACCAAGGGATGTACCTTTGTCAGATGTGTGAAACCTTTATGTTTTTTCGTGGTCATTGATTCTTCCATGGATTTTAACAGCAGTTCCTGAATTTTCATCAGTGAATATCTTAAACCCAAAATCTCAAAAATTCATAAACATTTCAGATGAAAAGGCAGAAAAATATTTAGTTGCTGATACTGAGGGAATTTAGTCCATGAGAGCTGGAAGACAACTCAGTGGGAGTAAAGCTGGTAGGACAGGTATCCTTGGCTGCTTTATTACAGCCTGTAGTGAGCCTGCATTTCGTTCAGCATGATAAAATATTCTGCAGTTAATGCTTTTTCTTTTCTTTTCCCTTTCCTTTCCTTTCCTTTCCTTTCCTTTCCTTTCCTTTCCTTTCCTTTCCTTTCCTTTCCTTTCCTTTCCTTTCCTTTTTTCTTTTCTCTTTTCTTTTCTTTTTCTTTTCTTTTCTTTTCTTTTCTTTTCTTTTCTTTTCTTTTCTTTTCTTTTCTTTTCTTTTCTTTTCTTTTCTTTTCTTTTCTTTTCTTTTCTTTTCTTTTCTTTTCTTTTCTCTTCTCTTCTCTTCTCTTCTCTTCTCTTCTCTTTTCTTTTCTTTTCTTTTCTTTTCTTTTCTTTTCTTTTCTTTTCTTTTCTTTCTTTTCTTTTCTTTTCTTTTCTTTTCTTTTCTTTTCTTTTTTCTCTTCCCTTCCCTTCCCTTCCCTTCCCTTCCCTTCCCTTCCCTTCCCTTCCCTTCCCTTTTTTTGTGAGACAGAGATATATTTATGTATCACTTGGCCCACTGGTGCTGTTGTCTACCAGGCATTTTCCATTGCTCCTCAGTGAAGAAAGGTTTAATATTTTTCCTACACAGAATATTTTTACCCTCCTTCAGTTCAGTCTCAGTGCAGCCAATGACTGGGGAATGACTTCAGGCAAAGCTGTCTCACAGCCCTGCGATGGCAGCCGGGCTGGCTGCAGGCTGAGGTACAGTAGATTAACAGTGATGGGACAGCCCTTCATCCCTTCCTCCATGTGGTTTTCCCTCCTTGCATGTATTTGTTTCTGTATATATTGGCAGTCTCCTGGAATAGTGGCTCTCCTGACTGGTATGTAAAACCTTAAAGAAAGTCATTGTTTTTGCTGTAGTTCTGAATCTCAACTGGGGGTGCTGGAAATGAAACTTGCAGTTACTGAAAGTGTAGCAAGATTTAGGAGCCTAGAAACTGACTTTTCAAATAGATTTACCAGATTTGTATGGTATTTAATAGCTTGTGTCTTGAAAGCCATTAAATTTACATTATGCTTTATCACATTACAAACAGTCATGGTTCAATGTTACTCTTTTGCAAGAAGTCACTAACTTGGATTTAGATACAATTCGTTGTTTTCTTCTTTTACTTTTCATTAAAAATAATTTTTGGTATACTGTTGCTCTGGTGATAGAAATGTAACTCAAAATTGTCTTCTTCCAAAAGAGTTATCTAAAGAGCTGAGCAATGCTTTATTTATAATAAGGTTGTGGTTTTTTGCATTAGTTTGTTCAGTGTACCCCATCTCATCTTCTGCAGCCCTTGGAAACTTATCGAAGCAGCAATATAAGATTAGACCCTTAAACAACGTCACCAAGAACATTGTATTTCTAGCGGTGCAGTCCAATGTGCAATAGAATGAGTATGAAAATGATTCATGCCATCTATTAAAGGCTAATTTAAAGACCGTAATACTGTTTTACCATTCAGATGCTATAAATCACCGCATCTACTGTAGTTTGAGATTACATCGAGCCAGCTTTTCCAACCTGCCAACAAACTCCAACCCCAAAGGATTTTTAAAACACTGTAATTGTCACCATAGACAGATCTTTTTTTATTTTACGTATATGGATAATAATCTTTCAAACATTTTAATACAATCCTAATGAAATCTAAAAAAATAAATTTCATAGTTCATCTGCTGGTTCGCTGCAGAAACTGCAGAACAGTATATTAAAAATGTATTTCTCTTTCACTCTTTTTAGATTATCAATCAAGTAAATCAAACTTGGAATTCTAACTTATTAGCATAAAATCTCACCCAGACACAATCTGCTTGATGAACAGGCTTCTAACTTTTTTGTTATAGAGACATAAATTATATTGATATTACCAGGGAAAAGAAATTCTAATACTTTACTCACTGTTTTTGACGAAATACTGTATCAGGTTATGGCTGTTCGAGAAATATAATGTTTTGTCTGAAAAGCACAGATCTAAACTGATTAGTTTATTAGTTGTAATACCTGCTACTCATGTTTCCTGCTTAAATATTCACCAATTTTAACATTCCCCTGTGCATACAAGCACACACACACACACACACGCACACATGGACACATATATCTGCCGTGCCACAGAAGTTTGCCAGCTATGTATTTTCATATGAAAGTTTCTGGATTATTTAGTTCAGCTGCACAGGATATTCCACTTGGTATAAATTAGAAAATCATTCTTTGGGCCTAATCCTTCATTTCTTGAACACCCATGGATTTCTGCAACTAACACAAATTAGAAAGGGGTCAGCCTCTTGCCTGCTTGTACCCAGGTAACTTTACATCTCTTATGCATGCAGGGATCCTGTAAGATACTGAAAACGTGCAGCAAGGTTTGGAGGTGATCTTCATTCAAGCTGTGATTACAGAGGCATTAACTACCTGCTGAGATTGGGCCATAGCAAATCCCCATTGATTACCTGCCAGGCATGTCACTGAGCAGCTTTACACGGTAGGGCTGCTGATTTTGTCTTTTCATGGAATTTTTAAAATCTCATCTATACACCTCATCAACCTGTACAATAAGTACAATCTCTGCTTGACTGTCATACAGAAACTTCTGCTATCTTCTTTTCCCCTTGCTTCCCCCCAGCTTCTTGGTTGTCTTGGAATTAATATATAAATAATTATAAAAAGATTAATTGTGCTTGTACAGATATCTTTCTTTTCTCCACAGTAAGCCATTCTGCTGTCTACACTTCGAATCATTTAGTCTACCAGAAAAGTGTTTTTTAAACCATTCTTGCACAAAGTAAACATTTTATTTTTGGAAGAATTCAGCACCCAGAATGACATACCTTCCTGATGCAAGTGGTGGCACTGAGCCTGCTCGCCTGCACCAAGGTGTCTCGCTCTTATCTCATCGAGTTCGCAAATCCAGCCCCAGCAGAAGGTGCTGAGCAGTTGTGCATGGGGCCCTTGATGTGCCCAAACCCGTGACCTTCTTCTCTATTTAAGACATTACTTATGGTGTGGCCTATGGGAATGCCACCACCAACTCTCACAGAGACAGTGTGAGTCTCAGACTATTTGATCCCTTATCTTTTAGGAGGATCCCTTTGCCCTTCTTGTGAAAAGCTGCTATGCCCTGAGGAGGATCACAGACTTGGTATGACATGTTAACCTTTATTTGAAGTACATGAGAGATTCAAGCGTAATATTCACTTGTTCTCTGTGCCAAGGCGCAGCACCCTCCATGGACAGGCACAGTACCCTGTAATGGGAAATTAAAGTAAGAAATACACTGCCTGCTGTCAATACCTCCTGAGGAAGTTTCTGTTCCTCCCCACTGTATGGGGGTCTGACTCACAGCCTGTCTCAGATGGCTGTCAGATTATCAGTGACTGTGGTAAGGCTTTCACTTATCCCAGCTGGGGAGGCTTAGAAGCAAATAGGAACTGCAGTGGGAACCAGCTGCTCACGTCTGTGATGAGCAGGCTCACAAGAAGATTTTTACTCAATTTCTGTGCCTTGCGTTGTTTAACTTACCACCTGATGTTCCTGTCATGCAGTAAATCCAGAAAATTACTATTTGCTGAGATTTTCACTGTGTCAGTTTGTGCAGATACATACGATAGTCTCCCAGGTTTCTTGAGAATTTCAGGTTACATGAAGGAATCTTAGCATGACATTTTAGCTGGTTTCTATTCCGTGGCATGGTGCTCCAGCAGTGCCTAAGGATTTCAGCTCCGTTTTCGTTACTGCAGTCTACCGAATGGTATCCCAGTCTCTGCACAGGCAAGTCCTGCAGGCTGATAATAATCATGTACACATAGAGAACAATGATCATGATAAAAATCAGTGTAACAAAAACAATTATTTGCCTGATCAAAAACGTTATTAATTGATTAGCACAGCAGCTTTACACTGTGATTTAAGAAAAAGACAGGTTTTCCTTTCAAAGACATTGACTTAAAAATACAGCTCAGACAAAAAAAGGAAATCTAAAACTATGATTCAAATATAACTGTGATCTGACTGTACCAAATAGCATATTTGGCAATATTACCATATTTCTGTTGTGTATAGAACATTGTAGCCACTCACACAATGTGAGGGGAAAAAATATTTTAAAGTTAGAATTTAAGTAAGTCCTTTGTTAAGCCATTCCATATTTTTCAAACAAGATTAACATTAATTAACACAAATTTACAGTAGAGTTTCAGTAAGCCTCCTGAATTTTGAACCAGGCTTTAACACTGTGTAGTGTCACTGAGCCAGGCAGTGACACTTTTGTCATCACGGATAGTATCTGTTTCTACATTTACAGCTGCTACTTCTGCAGTTGTCCAAATGTGGTACCACTGACAACTAATAGTTCTCATTAGTGCTAATGATGTTCTGAAAAACCTTTCCGCATCCACAAAACAGGCAAAGCAACGGCTTCTTGCTTCAGAGGATGTTCTGAATATCAGTTATTTTACCATTTCCCTTCTATGAGGCTATCATCAACCATTAGCACATGGAATAATACGTATTGCAGTTGTTTTTTTATTTTATTGTTTTGGTTTGGGGTTTTGTTTGGTTTTTTGTGGTGTTTTGGGGTTTTTTTGTTTTTTGTTGTTGTTGGTTGGTTGTTTTAATAACACTTTGAAAAGCAAGTAATAGTTCTAAATAAAGGTGGGGGGAGGAAAGAAGTTACTGCCTCTGTTGTACGTTGGCAGTATTGCTTAGGGTTATTTTTCAACACAAGTTTTTTGATGATACATTTTTGAAGACTCTCAATTCTGATATCTTGTTTTATTTACTACCAATGAAAACATTTCTGACATAGATAGATAATTGAAGCCTTCTACACATTGAGATTACGTCCTCATCCTCCAGAGAATTACTAATGTCTTGGAAGCCAACTGTATGATCTGGTTGTGGGAGGGATTGATCATCAGAGGCTTAGGAAGTGCTACCTATCTTCTTGAAGGGAAGGGCTGGTAATTCAACCTTTCACCATCCTGTGAGTCATCAAGCAAATAGTCCAGCAGATGGATCTGGGGTTCCTTCAGGCTTGTGAGTTCCTGACGATTCTCAATATGTTCATTAACCTTGTGCTTTTGAAGAGAAACCCAGTCTGATGCCTGAAGGCTTTCTATATTGACATTTCTGTTGCCAGTAGAGTTGAAGGAAAATACCATTTGTTTTTGATGGGAAAGTTGGGAAAGGAGAAAAAGAAAGAGTTGTTTTTAATTTATTATTTATGCTGACATTTCCCATAAATGAAAACAGGAAAATAGTCAGTTTTCAAATATTAATTATATTTTTCAAAACTGGGGTTTCAGTATTAAAACCAAATATTTTCCAGCATTCAATTTTCAACAAAGAGAGTCCAATTTCTTTGAAAAATTGTGGGGGGCACAATAAGTATCTTCATTTGCAATGAAGGGGCATTCTGTGTGTGAATATGAGTTCAAACTACTTAAATATCATTATTTTAATGAATATTTGAGCTTTGGTAATTTTCAAAACTTCATCTTTCTTTATTTTCCAGCCACATAAAGTTTATTTTTCAATAAGAGAGTATTGGTGGACAACAGAATGTTGATGATGAATTTGCCCCTTTTCTGCATACAACTGCCACAGAGAGTCCTTTGCAGAATGCAGATGCTGCAGGGAAATCATGCTCCAAGTTTCCTTCCCTAGTTCAGGAAGGCATCTTAAGACAAAGTCAAGCTGCCTGGATCGGGTATTGGGCACCCAAATAATTATTGCAAATACACATATTGTTGATTCAAATGTTACCTAGCTATTAACCTCAGAATATGAAACGCCTCTGATAAGTTGTGTCAGCCAAACATGCCTCAAAACTGTGCTACCAGAAAAAATAGCAAGCTCTGCATACAGACCTATACATTATTTAAATATAAATGATGATGTCATAGAAGAAAAACAGGAAAAAAAGGAGAAAAATAAATGGGATGAATGATGCTGTGGAAGCGCCTGCTTGGTACATGGGTCATCAAAAGTAGTGAACCACATCCTGCAAGATCCTGTTCTCCTCCACCAATGATACCTGAAACATGGGTGCCTAATGTAGAAACTGTAGATGGCCGACATCTGACCATACGAGGTCTGCCATATCCCTGAGTGTCTGCTCAGGCTTGCCAAATGGGTGCCGATAGGGGCTGAGGTTTTGCCCAGTCTTGTTATGTCCCCCCATCCTTTTTGTCTGGGCGTGTTGCAACTGCTGTTTTCTGTCTGGCTTAACGTCTTTCATCTCTTTTTCCGTAAAAAGCACAGAAACTAAGACAAGCATCTATGGCCCCAGGAGGAGCTGTAGCCATGAACTAGGCCAATTTTTAATTCTGCTTTTCAAGACTATAGCAGTTTACAATGTCTGGCTAAGTTAACGTCTACAATGTGTTGGTTGGTAAAGATAATGACTAGTGTTGCAAAAATTGACAGTTTCCAAGAGATGTAGGGTAAGACCGGATCAAAAAGCTAAAAATAAGAGTAGTGCTATTTATTCTTTCCAAGGGAACAAAACAGAAAATGAGAAACATCTTGGTATAGTCTACAAGAACACTGACTTGTATAATGTTAATTTGTTGATGGTACTGGATGAAACGCATTGTGAAAGAAGGAGAATAAAAGGCTATTAACATCTCACTATATTATTTCAGAACTTGTAGTTAGTCTGCCACAAACTGTTTGCTTGGGCTAATATTTCTGAGAGGTCTTAGGAAGCAGAGGTTCTTTTCTTTGTTTCATGTTTTTGCACAGAGGTACTTTTCACTTTTTCCTTCTTACAAATGTCTCTGTAGGTGAGAGGAACAGCTTTTTAGCAAACTGATAATGACTTGCAGCATTCAGTGAAGCTGTTCCTCACTGCACATTATTCCTACAGCTTCTATGTTTGTAGCTGTTCCTGCCTGCAGCTAGGAGTACCTGTAGTGTAGGAGAATGATAAGAAGGGAAAAATGAAGCTTGAATCAAGAGAGAGCAGGATACTTTAATAAAACAGCTCAAAGTATCTTTTAGGATTAACCTTACCATTCTGATTCCTAAATTGGGTGCAAATCATTCTGGTTTTATTCTGTTGTGTAAGGGAAGCATAAGCAAACATCACTGGAATATAGCTCTGATATGCAGCTGCCTTTTCTATTCAGCACCTTTATCTTGTCACTAGCCATCTTACATAGTGACAGTTAGTATAAGCAATAAAGTATAACTATAGCACTCTGTCTTTCCAAAGCTAATGGATGTAAGCCCACAGTTCTCACCCTAGCAGGCAGGCATTTGTCCCATTTGTTCCTTATCTAACGCTAGTGTACTTCTTACTTTCCCTTTTCATCCACAGAAATTATATGCTATCGTCACCACAGTTTGTGTATTACCTGATAATGGGAAATGAATCAAGCTGTGTACTGCTCTCTGTGCCTTGCAGAGTGTCATCGTTATGTGATAATAGTGGAGATAGATCAGAATGGTAGAACATATGTTTGATTAGTATCTCGCAACAAGGGCCCAAATTTTATTGGTATTTAATATCAGTAGACATCAGAACAGAGGTCATCAGTTTAGGGAGAATCCATACTAGGCTTAGTATAATTATCACTTCTCATAGCCTTGGGTACAGGGTATTATTATGTTGGTAGACATGTAGAGTTTTAATGTAATGCACGTAGCTTGATATCTATCTTTTCTGAATTTCGTTCAACTTTATGTATCTTAAATATGTGCAATATGGAAAACAGAAGATACCTACATGCCCAGCAGGATGATGATTACAAAATATGCTCCAAAGGTGACATTCACTGCACATTTTCAAACAGCTGTACTTCTACATCAAAAATCCTAGCTGTCTCTGCATATTTTACTTCAACATTTTGATAAGAAATAATACTACTACTATCATTAAGATAAGTTAAAGAATTCAGTGTTCTGAAAACTTACAGTAGGAAACTCCCATAGGAATGGCGGAAATAATGACAAAACATAAATTTAAGCTGAATTTGATTTTTCAATATGCTTGATAAGACAGAAACTGAAAAAAAAAAAATTGTGTTTAAAAGACTTTTTTTCCCCACTGCAACATCTCACTGTTTCATCAGAAATTCAATAACACTTATCTCTTGACCACAGTCTAACTCCCTATGTGTGGTATCCTAGAAGAAATCATGCTATTATTACTATTATTGTTCGTAGTACTTCCAGAGAATATATGTCTAATCATTCTACCCCTGGGCAAAATCTCCCTTTGCACCCAGTGCTATATTAACTCAGAATAAAAAGATATCCCAGCCAAAATCTTAGAAATCAAAGCACAAGACAACATTGGTAGGCAAGCCAGTAAAAGAATAAGCAACAGTCTGGCTCACCATCACATTTTGTGAAGAAACCATGGAGAAATTATTATGGTTTAAAATGCCACATGGGCATAAAATACCATCACGGGTGAACAGGAGGGAAATGACAATTAAAAGATGTGAGAAAAGAAGGTTATTCTCTGAGTGGCTGTGGAAACAAACACATTTGCCGGGGCTGCAGAAAGAGGGATCATGAGAGGGGGTGTTCTGGGTTCAGCAGTAGCAGTCATTTTTCTCCTTCTTAGTAGCCGTTGCAGTGCTGTCGCTGTTTCCAAAATGACAGGGGGAAAGAGAGACACGGGCCTGGATGCTCCTGTCGCCTATTGAGAGCTTGGCACTAAGCTCAGAGGGGTGCTACATGGAAACGCTCCCTTGTAAACGGTCATGAGAAGTTGTGTTGTAACATACAGGGAGTTTGCATGTAACATGCAGGGAAGAGGCTGAAGGCACATGAGACACTCTTCAGTGAGATGGGCAGTGCTGGACCTGGCCATTGTCCCACCCTTGCTGAAGACTCACCAGCAGATGCAGATCAGTGAGACATGGGTTTCTGTTGCTTCAGGGTCACTCACTGAAAGGCCTCTGAAGACGAATTTGCTGGTGCCATCTGTACAAAGAAAATAGGAAGTGAACTGCTTTACATATGCAGAGGAAAATTAAACAGTTGTGTGTGTCACAGCTATTCCTCATTAAACTGTTTGTAAACAAGTTGCTTGTTTAATCTGTCCAGGAGTGTGTGTTACAGGATAAAATGTTGCCAGTGAACGAGCCACCATAATTATAAAGACCATGAGATGATGCTTTGCAGCATAGAGCTGATCATGGGCAATTTACCACAAGGTGAAGTAATTATATTTATTTCTTGCCTAAGTCATCAGGAGGATCTGCTTCAGGGAACTGGAGCATTTTCAGTGGAGAGCTTGACCAGTCAGAGTAATTGAAAGCAGTTCAAAGATATCCTGAGAGAGAAAAAAACAGTCCTGGGAAATAATAATGTGGGGTGGTTTTGAGTTCTTTGGGCAAACTAGCCAAGGAAAATTACTGGGTAATTTAGCTAGATAGCTTCTCAAAGTGACTTAGAGTCTAGTGAGAAATCCTTATTTGAAAAAAGTACAGGGGTCTTCTGTTAGCCTAAGAATAACTCCAAGAACACGCTCTGAGGGATTTTGTGAACTGGAGAATGTTATATTTTAGGAGCTTCTTTTCTGTCCTGGGTAAACTGATTTCAAAATTATCAGGAATATCAAGAACTTTCAATAATTTTAGAAGGGGCAGTAAGCTTGCTGTGAGCCCCAAAAGTGAGTGCCATGGGTGCTCAAAATGCACACGGGCATCTAATTTCATACTGGATTCACCCAAGGATGAACATAAAAGTAATAAGATAAAAAAGACCTTTAATCTCAGCAAAGGATAAAAGGAATGAGTTAGTGAGAATGTCAGGTAGATTAATTAAAGGAGTCACAGTGAACAATATTAGGCAGTAAATAACATTAGGGCATAACATAATTACCATTTCTAAGAGTTATTTATCACCAAGTAACCCTTTTTGGTCTAGGCCAGTCTTGATCCCCCTGGGCTCATGTACTTTTCTGGAGCCGCCACACCTTTAATTATGTAAAACCTTAGCTTTCTTAATTTTTAGGGCTGATCTGTGCTTGGACAAGTTATTGTTCCACTTTGGTTGGATCCTTCCAGCCGTCTAGCCTCAGTCCCTCATTTCTTTGCTAGATTTTGCACTAGAGTCTGAGGCAGTGCTTGCACTGAAGCATCATACCTTTGTAACTCACTGAGCCTTCCAGAGCTCTCAGGTGCCACTGACTGTGCATTTCTCATTGTGGCACTCATTTCCAGTTTGATTTGAAAAGCTTTTTTCTAATGCTTTTCTACACCTTTTTTTCTTGAAGTGGGAGCACATGAGAGTGTCCTGTTAGGACAGGGAAAGGGTTCCCTGAAACTGTAAAAGTAGGACATCTTTCGATTCTGATGTAATATACTTCTTTGCATTATTTTGTAGAACCAACCAAGCAAGTGCCCCAGGAAAACCTGCACTTTTTCGCTCTACTCCCAGTGCCCAATTGACTTGTATGTCTTTCAAGTTAGAATGAAAACCATTCCCCAATGGAAAATTACTATTTGTCTCAAGACGAAATATTTACAAATGTGGATTCTTTAAAACATTTTGTTAAAAAAAAAAAAAAAAAAAAAAAAGAAAAAACATTATGAATTGATCAGAAATGACCAGGTATGTTTCAGTTTTGCATTTCAAAAGATCTTTTTTGTAACAGAATTCATCGTCTTTAAATATATATAAAAGCTTAGTAAAACGTTTTAAAGGTCAAAATCAGAGAAGAATGATCTGATATTACTTAGGCAATACTCTTGGATTAATCCCAAAATAAGTCTTTTAAAACTAATAAAAATTAGTCCTTCAAGATATGTCAAAAAATGTTGGGTTTTTTTTCACTTTCAATGGGTGGAAAAAAGAAGCTACATCTCTTACTGGAAAATCCTCCTTGCTCTTCCCAGACAACATCTCCATAAGATATTATGTCAGTGGACCTTCTTCACCTCCACTTCTCAGGTTCTGGGGCTGCAATTCATCTGACTTAACTTTGCCCTTTTAAAGGTTTAGTCAAAGTTTGATCTTAGTCTTCCTCTGCAGACATTGAAGATAGCTGAGGAACCCCAGAGAGCACATGCAGTTGGGAAGAAATAATTTATGGAGAAAGTACTTTGCTTTAGAAGAAGCCTAGACAGCCAGATGAAGTCAGTGGTTGAAAGAGGCTAGAAGATGAACTTTAATGGAAAACTGCTTTGTTGTAGTGTTAACCATAAGTACAAAAGAAGTAATACCAGCCTTGCCTTTTCTCTCTCTGAAAAAAAGAAAGCAGACAAGACAAGTGCAACTCAGAGATTTCTGTGGTGCTTGCCTCAGACCAGAAAATTCCTGAACTGAAGAAGATAACTTTTTCTTCTTTCTTCATGTTTTCCCTATAGTCATGTATATTGGTATACATATATTACATTTTCACATTACAAGTGACATAACCTCTCCTTAGTGAAATTGAGCAATTTTCTAAAATTGAAAGATCAGTATTAATTAGTTCATTCATGCAGGAGACTATTTTATTACTATTTTCTTGAACACCTGAATGAGAAGTGAAAGTTGGTTTAGAATGCTAAGCTGACAGTACAGCTGAAAATTTTAGTCTTATATATACAAGGATACAACTGTGCTACTTAAGCAACCTTGTTATAGTCTTCTGAGTCCTTGTCTCCACTAGACATAAAAGTTACATTTTTATCTCATGTTAATGAAGATTATAGTCATTAATATATAGTGAAGACCAAAGGTGTACTTTAAATTCTAGTAAATCAAGATAATCCTTAAACTCCTACCCAATGTTTTTCTCAGTTTGTTTAACCATGTGAAAACTATCTTCGCTAGAATTTTTTATTTCTTTCACCTGGCATGTGGTCAGAACACAATTTTTTTTCCTAGCTTGGTCGTATTATTCTATGTGGTAAGCCTAAGTGCATAATGGAGTTTGCCTTTTATACTAGCTATGCTAATGAGTAGACACTGAGAGAAGCTCATCTTGGTAAATTTAAGACACATTAGGAATATTCTGATCTACTTACATTATGCTTCTCACATGCCTTAATTGGAGCCTACTAGCAATATATTTAGAACATATTTAAATATTCAACTCTATGCAAGGGCTCGCACTGCTTAAATGTTATGGCTGAAATACTGTATAGCCTCTTTACAAAATAGCCTTGAAATGGTTTTAAATGACAGAAAAATGTGAAGATGAAGGTGTGAGTGAGTGACCTGGAAAAATTTACTTCCTGTATCAAACTAGCAGTGGAAATACTTCTTTAAAGATGGAGCAATTGAAATTAATACCAGAAAAGGCCTCATTAATATACTGTTGTATTAACAATAATATTCTTCTTTTTTATTACGACACAGAACTGCTGTTACATCAGCTCTATTAGTTGCAACTCTTTTGCAAATGGCCAAGACTTTGTATTACTTAGGTAAGAAATTACTTAGGTAAGAAAATACATAATGCCTAGTCAATAGTTTTGTTTACTTTTGACAAAAACTGTGGAGAAAGCCTGTGTGGAAAATGGTGCTGAGTATCAGGCAAGATGACAAGTGTCTTCAGCTTCCAGTGTGAATTAAGGCACTGAGCATAGGGCAGGATTGACTCCTACGTAGAAAGGCCGCATTCAAGGTCAGTGTGTGGGTCTGTATCACACTTCCTTTGATATTCTGAGTCCATAAATGTAGGAGTGTATATGTTGCTCTCTTCCTCTGTAAAAGAGGTGGCAATATGTCTAACACTCTGCAAAAATATATTTAATAATAGGCTTCATGCAACAAGAAATCCAAGTATCTTTTAAGACAAGTTGCTTACAAGTTAACAATATTCATCTTTCTGACTTCACTGTTTCAGAGCCCCCTTGGCAAAGCTTGGAGTTTGGAGCATCAGACATCTCCTCCCACCCATCCCAATCATGAATTCTTATCACACCATAGCAGGGAGAGGCACATATTCTGACTGACTTCAATGGAAAAACTTACTTCCCAAATCAAGTAAACAGTGAACCATTCCTGGAGCAAGCGAATTTGCAGACAAAATTTTGGCCTGTAGGCTGAGTTCCTAAAGACAGAAACACTGGAGGAAAGGCAAAATGTCACTCACATTTGCAGTGTGGCGTAAATAAATAATATTGGTGGAAAGTGAAACTGCACTGAAAGTCATCCTTGCTTTTAGTACAAACAAGGAGCTCCCTGTGCAGCAAGCAGAACAAATGAAGCCTGGTTTCCTATGGATTTGTGCCTCATGGTTGGATTCTCTGGCGTCTAGTAAAGTGTAAGCCCCATTTAAAATTTTTTCTTGTAGTTCAGGCTTTTAGACCCCAGTGGTGTGAGCTCATCTGAAACCTGTTAGTAAAGGGAGCATGCTTAGGAGTGCTTTTTCTTCTGGGAAGCAATGCCTTCTTACTAAATGTGTAGAATTTTACCTCTGACACCTTTTTGTCACTGGCTAAGGTTGACCAACAGGTTCAAACATTATGAATATGGTTACATAGAAAGTCAGACACTCATGGGCACAAACAGATACACATGTATATGTAGATAATGTAATGTTATCAGAAATCTGTCAGATTAATCTGGACTACCTGTTGATTCAGTACCAACCCAGAAGTGGCCCATGTGCGTGAAGTTCACAGAACATCAGGTAGGCTCCACTGACCTCCCACTACAAGCATCTGTCCTACAGTTGAATTCTTCACTTCTGGCACAAGCTGCCCTCATGAAACACCTCAAAATACAGGTGGGCCTATCAATGCTGCTTTTTGCACAGCCTTTCAATGATGTTCCCCATCTGTAATGCTTCCCTGTAGAGGCGAACCCTGAATCTCCCCTCTCTACTGTGTAAGACTCTTATGGAAAACCTGAAATATGTAATTGCCCACTAAAATCACAGAAGATGAGCCGTATAGGGAGTTATTTAACTCACTTCTTAATAAGACCATCTTTTTCAAGCCATTACCACCTAGGAGTTTCTTTTGTGATATTTCTTGGCACATTTTTTACTTCTAAAAAATGCGACCTTGCTTATGTTTCTAGTGACCTATTCTGGAAATTTTAGCCTCCTCCAAATCGCAGGGAAAAAAAGGAGTTCATGTGAAAAAGAGTTTTATGCCCAACAGAGATGGGGACCCTGGGCTGAAAATTCCTCTGAGGCTGTGGAGGCCTGTGCCACCTTCTACCGGGAAGATTATGATGTGTAAGTAGATTGTGACCCCAAAAAATTGCTTGGTTGTGTAAGAAAGACAAATGGATGTTGCCAGTTTACAAATGCTTTAAAAACAAAGCATCATCTGGTCACTGCCAGTTATTAGGCAACATAACACAACATCAAAAGAATCAGGGCAGTTACCCGATTTCTTTCATATCTGCTGAGTTAATCCAAGATCATTTCTGGCCAGTCTTAAAACAGAATGAGAATAAATATTGCAGGAATAAATTAAAAGAGATCAGTGAGAAAGGATGTTAAATGCTCATCATTAATCTGCCAGAGAAGCAAGATTAAAATAATTACAGTTTAAAATTTTACACAGGTTTCATTAAACTCTAACCAGACTTTTCAATAAAGGATTACTCCTCAATGGCGATTGTTAGAGATGCTATCTAAGAGGGCGGATGCATTATCTGTATTTTACAGTTATGTAAAAATGTAATAACTTTTGGTCATAATTAATTACTATAATTTTGAGCTGGAATATCGATTGGAAATCACACATAGCAGCCCTAGGTGATGATTAAGAGGAGATGTTGGGTTCTTCTAATGGCAGTTGGCCGTGAATACTCCAGGTACTTAGTTATCAGCTACCTTGTTGACATTTGCCAAGGAAGGAAAGGAGGCTTTGCGGGCTGTTTTCCTCTTCTGCCCAGCTTGACACAGAGAGAAATGGAGTATTAACTACATGCATGTTAAATACAGTTGTACTGACTTGGAGGAAGAGGTATTTGTGTGGTTCAAGATATCACTACCTTTCTTGCAGAATCCGTAGGGGTGGAAGAAGACAGGCAACTTTCTGTTCATGACTGGTACTGGCAGATGGCACAATTGGCAGTGTGTCCCTAGTGCATTGATCATGCTACACTCTTCACCTGCTTAGTCCTTTCCTGATGAGCAAAGGAAGACTGAAATGAAAATTTCATTACACTGAAAATGAAGTACCACAGATGTGAGATTGGCATTGGCAGTCCTTGCATACTGTGTGTGCTTTTATTTGGGTGAAATGTAGCTCATGATAGGTACAGGTTTTTTCTTGATCTAGGAGAGTATCCCAAGCTCTGGGATAAAAAGAGATGTATTGTTCTTCCAGAACCACCACTCAAAGCCCATTTTTTTAGTCATTGACTGTAAAGATTCTGGCTAGTCTTGGGATTTTTTATGTAGCCAAGTTTTGGAAAATTCTAGCAAAGAAAGAGAGAGAGGAAAGCACATTTGAAGACAAGAGATAATCACATTTCTAATCTGTGAAAATTCTCAGAAGTGCAACCTGTTTTAGATTTCAAAGCTGGGAGAAAGCAAAGCTGCAAGTCTTTATTCTCTTTGTGAGTTAACATGAAGTTAGGATAAGAATTTGGACATAAACCAATTTTTTGCATCTATATTCAATGGTCAACCATGTTTTTTCCTCAGGCGGAAGAAAATGAATCAGGTTGGTAACATTTGCAAACATTTTCTTAAATCACTTTACTATTGTTTATGTCATTTATTTTTCATTTGAGTTTACTCTTGCTCTGCTTTATTCATATTGACATTACTCTTCTAGTGAAATATTTTTTCCTATAAAATTTGGTATTTAGAAGTTGTTTGAAATGTAGAGTTCCTGAAAACAAGAATTAAAATCTTTCAGAAGATTTAAATTAATAACTACACTATTAAAGTAAATAAGGAGGTTCAGCCATAAATTAATCTAGTTTTACCATAGTATTGTTTTAATTTAAAACCAATAATTCTCACAAAGACAGATCTTCCTGTCCTGCTTACAAAGTAAGCTTACAAAGTAGATGAAAAGATACATACACACTTGTTGGCATACTGTCATTTTTTTTTTATTACATCCTATTGGAGATTCTCTTGTGTCTTTCTCCGTTTTCATGATGATTTTTTTTTTTCTGTATTGCTGCATTTCATTGTTACGCTAAAATATAATTAAAAAATTAAGGAGAAAAAAAAAAGCTAGAAAATCCATGTTAAATGAACAGACTTATTCTTACTGTTAGTAACAATATTTTCTTTTCCTCCTGGGTGCCTGAACCATCTTTTTTTTCAAGAAACAGACAAAATTTTGAATTTTAGTCCATCAGCTCTTCGGAAAAGACAAAAATTGTCTATCATATCTATATTTCTTTTAATTTTCTTTTTTCTTTGTTGTTGAGCACAAAATCAAACTTCATACAATAGTAAGAAAACAGCTTATTTTCTCATTTTCTCAAAATTAAATGCATTAATATAATTTTTGTGTGTTATTTTAAAAGTATCTGACAAAAATAGGCATATAGATATAACCTTTGTTGAAATTGTTTAATAAGTAAGTATTCTACAATTTATTTTTTAACTCCTTACAAGACTGCACACTGCAAACAAGACTGTTGAATAACAACTGAATTTGGCATATTTCTTGTTTCTGACAAATACCTGCCATGCTACAGAATCCTGCTAAATTTACTGCTGAGTATTTAAAGCCTATATATAAACTGTATTTCTTTGTTTAAAATAAAATAAAAATGTCAAAGTGAGAGCTGGCTTTTGAAGAATAACACCAAAGGCAGTACAAGATGGGACCTTTTTATAGTTATGCCTAAATTTAGTCACAGTAGCAAAATGCTGTATAGCAGACAATTAATTAGGGTTTCTTTTTGTGAGTGTAGAAAGTAAAATATTTGACAACATGGAGTAATGAGGTGGTAAAAGGAAGATCATCTTCTTTCATGGAGGCTATTGAGGAACAATTTGGACTGCTGTGGTATGCTGAAATCACGTGCAGGTTCTAGCCCTTCTAAGACCTCACAGCTGAACCTAATTTTACCCTGCTGCAAAGACCAGGACCTTCAGTTAGCATCTACCACATCCTGGCCCCTTACTCTGTGTGTTGTATGGTGGCACCTCCCACAGTAAAAGTTCTAATACTTTTACAGAACCTCAAAGTAATTGTTATTGCATGAAAAACATATGGAACCACAATTCAAACTTGTATTAGTTGATTGCACTGAATATATTTAATCTTGTTTTCACCACTTGATTTTTTTTTTTTTTTAGTGGAACTTTCCCTGAAACAAATGCTGTTTAAAACTTATTTTTGGGGTACTGTAGCTTGTATTAAAGCATGCTTTCAAAGCTATATTTTTAAAAAAATAGAATCTTTCAAAGTATCATACACTGGAAGTAGGAATAATACAGCAATAAAATAAGTTAATGACGTTCTGAAGTTCTTCCACAAACATTTTTCGTTACTTGGAAGTTACCTATATTCATAACATCAAAGACCTAATGTGTGTAGTTGGCTTCTCTGCGCTGCTTTCCTTAGACCTTCAGGCTGAACAGTTCATACAGTCAGTCATGTAGTCAAATACATTTTACTCATTGTGAGTCAGACCAGTTTCAAAGTTTAAATAGGAGATCTCTGCTAGCTTAATACATTTAGATGGAAACAGGTGAAGAAAACTCACCCAAAGAGCTGAGCAGGCCGATTTTAGCAAGGTGGTTACCGCTGCTAGGATGGTGCCAAACAGGATGGAGTAGGTTGGAAGGTGAGTCTAAGGCCAGTGCAAGAGGATCAGCAACCAAGCCCATAGCTTCACTACTTCTTGCGTGCACTGAGGTTTAGTCTTGTTTGTCAGCAAGGTTCAGACAACACTCTTCTGGGACCAACCCTCTTTTTGGGTGTTTGAGGTAAAGAACAATGTCAAATAGTTCCTAATTTGGTGGTTCCAATGTGGGATGGAAACATGAAGTCAAATGTTGGCATGGGTTACTCTCTAACAGTAGGAAGCCATCAGGTTTTGCATTTGAATCCTAAATGATACGATTATCATCAATTGGGTTTATTGATAACCTGACACTCTGGCTATACCCTTGGAGTCTGGGAATGTTCAGGCTTAGAGTCTGGATTTGTGGACATCTTTGATTTGATTCACGCTTGCTACTTGTGTACTTGTTGCCAACATTGTTTAGATAATGCAGCACATCTGACAGGCTCTATACGAAAACCGTGTCAAACAATGATGCTCTTTGTCGTGGCTAGGCTGGAATGTTAAACCAGGCTTTAAACTATACTGGAGTCAAGAAAAGATTAAAATGTTTTTTAACAAAGGCTTCAAATGCAGAAATTAAGCAACTTAGTTCTTCCACATCACAACCCTTGGATCATAGCCAGGGTAACATTTAGAGTGTATTGAAGGGGTTCATTCATCCTGTTTTGCTTTAAAAAGGGAACTTATTTTCAGCACAAAATCTTGATCTGCCCAAGTGTGCCAGGATAGCACTACATGTCAATTCTGAAAATCATATTTTTGCTCATGGGAATATAGCAAGAGGGATCTTATACTTTTTTTTATTATATTTCTTTGCTCTGTATCATTAGATTTCTACATCTGAAGATGGTGACATCACCAACTGTTTTGACCTAGGATGTAACCCAGACCAAGGAACATCAGACAATATTTTGTATTGTGTTTCAGGTGAAGTGCTTTTTTTAAGACATCTGATACTAATTTATAACTCTCAAACCAGATTTCACAAAGATGTACAAGCATTTTTGAAAAAGAAGAAAAAATAAAACAAAACAAATAAACAAGCAAACAAAACTACCAACAAACAAACAAACAAACAAACAAAAAAACCCCCCCAAAAAACCCCAACAACACCAAACTGTACAGGATTTGTTTTCAGAAGATTCTTTTAAAAACGGTTCAAGAAAAAAGCTGGAAAAGACATGAAAAAAGTCTTTCATCTTAGACTCCAGTAGCTACTGCACTCAGGAAGTGTGAATACTTGGATCACTTCACTCCAGAGTGAAACAAGTTTCAAATCTCTGTTTTGTGCTTCGGAGGAGACTGTCTTAAGCAACAAACAGTAAGCTCATTAATGGAGGGAGCTTCATTCTGCTGAAGGTGATTGCTTCCACCAAGAGAAGAGTGAACAAAATAGCAAACAACTCTATCCTAGCAGAAGTGAGGCTTGGGGAAGAATGAGGCTCGCGGAGGATTTTTCTATAACAAACACAAATTAAACTTTGATTTTGTGACTGAATTATACCCCAGTGTTGAGTTAGATGACAAAAAAATCATGTCTTAGAAAAAACGCAAGATGAGAGAGAATCCATCATATGTCTAGATAAACTGAATAATACTAAGGTGTAGGTATACTTTGATGGACTTTAACTTAATAGAACAAAATCTACCCTTATTTGACTAGGTGGATGAAATTTCAAGGCAAAGAATGCTTTCTTCTTCTATGAAGAGAAAAGAAATCATATTGCCTTTCTCAAATTATGCAAGAATAGCTAAAAAGACACCAGTAATATGATTATGAACATGCGTGATTATGAACACACATGTACTGTGTGTGTAGTTGTATGAGTGAAAGTGACTTCTCCGTTACAGGTTGCAGTAATATCAAAAGGATTTCTAACACTAACTGATTTTAAAGTTGAATGAACAGATACACATGTATCACCACTTTCCAGCTACATGCATGTGTCAATGGTTGATCCAACCAGCAGGCAAAATTACCATCCAAGGGAATTTTGCTACTTGACAGTCTTACAAGTATCCTTGGGGCTTTTCAGATGCATCCCTTTAACATGAAACAGACCAGACCAGCAGTACCTCCACCCTGCACTGCAGCTGCTCTCATTCTGCTCCGGCAATCACCTACCTGCTTCAACTTCAACTTACATTCAATGCTGATGTAGGGCTTTTTTAAGTTGCAAATGTGGGCCACATAGAGTTTTACATGACTCTTTCACTTATTTTTGCCTACGGACCACTCTTAGGATTAAGCACTACTAACTATATTTGTAAACAAATTTATCTCACAGACCAAAACTTTGTCCTTAATCATTTGTGACTGTGCAGCTGGACATTTCTCTCCACAGCAGAGTTTTTACATTAAACAACAGACTTACTGTGGGCTACAAAGCTGTGTGAAGAGGCCTTTGACATAGTAGTGATATAACATTTGCAACTACATTCCAAGGTCTGCTCTTTTTGGAGCATCTTCCTTCATACTTTTTCATGTTTTAAAATAATATGTTTAATACAAAAGATTTGAACTTGCCTTGAGCTCAATAGCAAATATCTTAGTTTACCATTTGATTACAATTATTTAGTACAGTGTTTCCCAGATATTTGAATGTCTAATAAAGGTTATTATAAGATAAAATTTTTTCCATAGAGAAAAATAGCAATTCCCATTTGTTAATGTCACCTGTAATTGGAATTAACAAAGTGATTAAGAACATATAAATGAAATTTGCAAGTTATTCAAAGTACCTTATGAATATAGGTGAGAAAATAATAGGATGTTTTAGCCTGGTGGCTCACATACCTGCCAAAAGATAATGGAAAAAAATCAGTTCTGATGAAAGCAAAAGTTCTTTTCAGGGAAAGAGGAGAAACAACATTTTCCTTATTAGGATTTTATGAATTCAAAACATGGTATTTTTCAGCCCATAATTTTTGTTTTGTTATGTATTTCAAAATTATTTAAATCCTGTATTTTTCTTTCTTTCATTTCACTTTTTTGTTGTCTTTAATGAGACATGTTACCTGACAGAAAAGCCCAGAAGTTTTACTTGAAAATGGCAAAGCAATGTTCTTGGAATTTCAAAATATTCCCACGTACATATAGTTTTATTTAAGTCAACTTTTTCACATAGTTTTGGTTTGCAAAGATTTTTTTGGTAAATTTGGTATTCATTAAAAATTTTGTCATATCTCATTTACAGACATAAGCATACCCACATAACATTTGAGGTAGCAAAGTGTCATTGGCCTCCTCCAACAAACCAAGATGCCAAATTATTTCTGGGTAAGGAAGACAAAAATGTGTTTCATACATTGAAATAACTCACGTCAATGAGCTCAGCTTCCCACCAAAGGAGCTTGGCATCCTGCAGACTTCAAGCTCTTACTTGTCTGCATGCTTCTTGCTCTGAGGTTTTGTGTTCCCAGCAATATACTGGTAGGTCTTGTCCCATGACAACATACCAGAGCTCCCTTTCAGCCTCCATATCTGAAATTTCTTCCCATGTAAGCAGGACAGGGAGGATGGTACATACCCACATCTTATGCTATGAGGTTGGACAGCAGCCAGGTTCAGGACCTGAAATCATTTGTGGGTTAAGCACTAGGGACATAGAGTTGTGTCTGTCCATCCGACATAAGCTCCTCCAACACCTTCCTTCAACCCCCCTCTGGGTCTTCACCTGGAGGAAGAGATGGCTGGATGGGGTCAGGCACCAGCGATCACAGCTTTTACAAGCCATCTGTTTCACAAATCTTCCTTTCAGATAAAATTGTTATAGACAATTACAGGAGAAGAGAGGAAAGCAAAAGTCATGTTTGCCCAGACAGGAGAGTGGATTAAGTGTGAGATATATATGCCTAAAGTGGAGGAATTTACTCCACCTGTGTACACACCAGCATGAGCTGTGTGCACATATAGGTCTTGGGTGGGGATGACAGTCTTGTCTTTATCTTCCCTCAGATAAACAGAGCATACTGTTCTGGAAGTCAAAGGTAGAGCAAGGAAATAAAAACAAATTGGTTTTCAAGTAGGGAACTCAATTCTGCTAGTAAATGAAGGTTTCTGCAGTCACAGCTACCAGGTGTTATTTCATGGTCTCCTGAGGTATTGTGCCAAAGGTAAGAGACAGAAAAGAACTATCTCTCCAGGCAAATGGATATAAAATGCATGGATCAAACTAATGAACAGGGGGAAAAAAAAAATGCTTCCTATGAAAAATAAGCTGATTCAAGCACTGTTTGATACAGTCAATGATAGGTAGGAACTGCAGTCTTTTATTAGCATTTGGCCTGACCTACCTGGCTTTAGAAAAGGGCTTCAATTATTTTATTTAATTGAATGAGCTAGACTTATCAGTTAGTTTACCCACATGAGATATTCCTGTAAATGATTAAACAATGTGAAATTATTAGAAATTTGTTAGCATTATCAAGGCAATCAATATTTTTACCAGCTTTCAAATGAGTCAGCTTTCAGCAATGGTGCGGGAAATCCATGCAGACTTTGTGACATTCAGAAAATATTCTAAATCCATCTCCCACGAATGCAAGTACATAATTTAGAAAGAGGCATGCTGTGGGATTAAACAGAACACAGAACTTAAGCCATGCACTGCCTCAGGACCATCTCAAACACTTAATCACCTCTTTGCAAAAAACAGCTGTCAATATGCTAAAGAAGGTTTTGTCTTTCTATTTGCCTGATGTCCTGTCAGGTAAATCTCTGGTTTTAACTTGGTCATTCTGTGTGCTTCTTCCCAGGGGGTTGCTGGCTTCAGGGATTGCTGGTAGAATATAGTCTTTCACCTGTAAGGCCTTTGGTCTCTATCCACAGTAAGATGAAAAGTGCAAAATCTTCCATATATCTTTTTTTATGTTCCCAGCGCACATATTCTTAAGACAAGACAGAAAGAACTATTTGCAGTATGCAACGAAATGTTTAATTACTCTGCAATGCTCCATGCCATTTAGGGCCTTAGTTGTTTAGCTGAAGCTCACACAGGTGATGAAACCCATCTATGCTAGCACTAATTGGAACTCCTGTGAACAGTTTCAGCATTCGTCTTTCTACATGACACTTCAAAGTGGAGTGTTGGTCTGCCAAAAAGATACCTCCTCCCAAGTGACAATGAAACAAAACATTACCACACCATGGAGAAATTCCTGTTGACTGCTTCAGGTATAGACTGAATTTACATTCCAATGCTGTCCATCAGGATCACTTGAAAACTATTCCTATAAATCCTGCGTGTTTTCTGTTACTAAAGAAGACCACCTTCATGTGTAAAACTGCTTTTTACGTGACAGCTTATGCCCTGTTTTATTAAAAGACAAAACAGAAGTAGGAGGAGGTACCGCCTTAGAATTCATGGGGTTATGACAGAGGCTTTTAAGTGCTTTGAATAAACCACAAAACATAATAGGGGTTTTGCTGACAAGCAAGCAAGGAAAAGATTAGATGGATTAATTAGTTTTCTCCCTGTATTAGTTTAACAGTTGCACCAGTGGAAAGAAAAGGACCAGACAGTTTGAACAGCTTTAAAGAATTTCTTTCCTTTACATAATAACTGCACGTACCTCAACTATAAACAATCATTGATGCTGGTGCAGATCACCAGGTGATGTGACAGAGTGGACAGTTTAATAGAAAATTATTGTAACAATGAGTTATGTAAAGAATTAGATGAATTTCTATTGAGATATCCGTAAAAGAATACATGATGTCATACAGATCTGGCTGCTTCCTACAGATTTTTCTAGTTGTTTTTGTAGAGTTTAGCAGACATTTGTATTTATGCTCTAGAATTCCTGATATGGACTTGGAATACAGTATTATACTAAAGCCTGCAGTATTTCTTCTATGACAAGAAGTGGTTAGATACTACCTCTGAACATCTTCCTCTAACATTCAGTTTAGTCCTTTCTCTGTTGCGACTCAGGCATTATCATTCCTTCCATGAGTTCTGAGTAGGGTCTTTGCTTAGCAGGGAAGACTTAACAGTCCATCAGCAATCAGTGCTCTTTATAAATCTCTACCTTGATTAAGAGCTGAAAAATTTTCAGATAGAAAATGGTTGCTGCTTTTCAGATGTTGCAAAGTATTTGCCTGTACTGGTGGGCAGGGATGATCAAACCCCACCAAAAAGCCATATAAATGGTTGAAGATGAATACCAGCAAAAGCAACAGAGCTTTCCTACTAAAATGAAATGTTGTGCTTTAAAAAAATAAAACACCAAACCGCTATTGGAACAATTAAGGATCAAGAAGTAAAAATAGCACTGTAGACAGCATTTGATTACAGGGGCTTCGAAGCACTTCTGTTGACTCAGATTGGCCTGAATTACTACTTCACTTACAAGGGAGCATGCTGTGGGATTAAAAAGAGCACAATACCTAAACCATGCTCTGCCTCAGAACTATCTCAGCCACTTAATCATCCATTTGTAATAAGTGGCTACCTATACCCTAAAGGAGGCTTTGCTCTATCTGATAAAAGAGTCAAGGACACTGTCAGTGACTACAGCAGCAGAGCAGAAGAACTTGTTTTTCTGCAAATATTTAATTTCCCATTCTCAAAAAGTTAATCCATGTCAGCTTTTCCACAACTGACTGGGGAAACAAAAAAGTTCTCTGCTACTAATAGTGTATCTGGTACCTTATAACACACTGGGGACATGGGCATCTGAAGGACTTGTTTAAATATGTAATTGGCTCTATATGGCAGCTGTCCTCATACGAATAATCTTCACCTATTTCACTGAACTAAGAGCTCCAAATTAACATTATGAAAGCCTAGACTATCACCTATACAGAGCCAAAGCATTCAGATTTTGCTCATACAAACCTCCCTTGCATTTCTGATATGTCAGCACCTTGAAGAACTGAGTGCCAATTTTCTGTCCAGTTGTTTCAGAGAAAAAGGCTGTCCAAACCCACTGAAATATTAAGTGCATCTCTAGAGGCAACTGTACACTTTGGTTCTTTTCTATAGGTTTAACTTTGGTTGTAGTGTACAGGATTAACTTGCATACTAACAAGCGTTGGAAAAGATCTGATGACTCGAAACAGGGAAAGGGTAGGCAGCTTTGTTGTTTTCCTTTTAATTCCTGCAAAGAAGAAACTAATCTTTCCTGGTTTTAATGGACAAGCTCTTTGTATGCGTGACAATAGGTTTCCCTTTCAAGAAGGCTTTCCTCAGTGAACCAGACACTTCCCCGAGCAAAACCAGAAGCATTCACACAGACTGGGAAGGGGCATCTGGGAGTGGGAAATGGGGAGACATGGAGGCTGTGGCACTACAGAGAGTAGTGAAATGCCTGATTCTTGCCCCTATAAGATAAAATAGGAATAAGATTTGAGGTAAATAAATATTCAGATGGTCCTCAGTGAATTTGAACTTATCTCTTGGACTGCATTAAAAATGGGTACAAGTCTTGTCCAAAAATCATTGCTTTACAGAATGCATGTCACAAGACAAGCACATACACAAATTCTGGCCTTGCTGCGGAATCCTCATATGCTTTTATTCAGCTTGGACCTGATGCTATGAGGGACCAAGTTATCACGAATCTCCCTTTAAGTTCAGTGGAAACTGAGGGCCTGAAATTATTTAAAATATTGTGCTTTATTGTAACTTTTTTTTTTTTTTTTGAGGCTTTCATTTTCAATTCATCTTTGAAGCCTTGGTGCTGCTATAGCTTTAGCTTTAAGGAATGGTTGTGCTCCATTTTAACCTTTCACATTTTATTAACAAAATCAAAACCAGGACAATTAGATACCTCCTGATTTTCATTTGTTTTAATATTATGGGAATGTTTGAAATGGCACAAATCTTGGGGAAAGTACTTCAAGCCGTGGCTGCAGCAGCACTGGAGTTCTGGTCACAGACTTCAAAGATAACTTGAAAAGAAGAAGAAAAAAAATTGAAGCCGATAATTCTTTACATTTGGAGATACTTTTGAATAATTTTGTTACGTCTATCAAAAAACAAAAAAGACTAAGAAAGGAGAATTAACTACTGTTGAAAACCAAAATATTTTAAACTTACAACTAAGCTAAGACATTTTCCTATTCTGTCTTCTTTAGGGAAGACATGAGAAATAAAACTTTCTGGCAACAGTGGAAGATTGAGTAAGGTATTCAGAATATCTGCTGGAGAATCTCTGCCACTGGCTTCTTGTATGGCCATTAGAAAATTAGTACTTTGTTCCTGTTTTTTGACTCAAATTTTTCTACCTCAAATGTCTGTGCGCTAACAATTATAGGTTTGTTAGTAGTGTTGGTAATCCTACTTGTAGTTAAGATAGATACAGGTCTTTAATGCTTAAACCAAAGAGTGTTTATTGTGTTGCCCTAAAAATGGCACATTAAAGCAAAACATGGCAATAAATATAAATATATCATATCTGAAATGTGTTTTTTGTTCGTATTCTTTCACCTTATGTTGGACCTGAATAATATAGTCCCATATAGATTCGAAAAACATAGAAAGACATATTATGTTACTGTTAATTGCCTCTTCACTGCTTTTGCTTGCTGTGTCTCTCCTAAACTTAATTTGCAGACTCCTTGGAATTGAGGTAATGGCTGAAATTATGATTCTGTGGGTTAAGAGCATTTTGCATTTGTTTTTATAAGTGCTCCATACCCTTTACAGTAAGGCTTAGAGAATGTTAAAGAAAATTCCCTTTTTCAATGTTGCCTGACAGCGCTAGGCTTTTGAAAGAGGAAGTTGTGAGAAGTCTGTGGGCATGAAAAATGAGAACACTGTTCACTGATAACTAAAAATAGCATTTGCCTCAAAAGTGTTAAGGACTGCACTAAACCTGTGCAGAAGGCAAACTTATGAGCTATTGTCAACTAATACGGTATGGCAGAAGGTTAAAAATAAGCAATTAGACTGGTCAAACACTAGTAGAGGCAGACAGCAAGGATCAGATATTCAGTTATTTTATTAAATTGACTCTTTCAAAGATTAAAACCAGTAATTTAGAACTTTGAGAAGTTATTTTCATTACTATTCTTGTACCGACTCGGGTAAACACTTTTAGACTAACAACAAGACATTGTTCAAGAAAATGACAGATTTGATTAGAATATGCTAGATTGAATTTAATAGCTGTTATTGCTGTTTAGCTATTAATGGACAGGCTTTTGTGCTTGCCATGGGGCTTCCTTGCCTGACTGTATATTAATGTCTAGTGCTCATTAGTGGCTGCCTTTTGCTTTCGCTGCTCACTGTACCACTGTACTGCTTATCACCTTACTCTGCTGTGCCTGAGAACCTTTTGATAACAGTAATGGTGATGAGCCTGGGCTTGCAGATGCCCAGCCATTGCTGTTTCTGTGCTGCTGTACTGGGCAGGCTGGGACCACAGTGTGAACTCGAGTCAAAGGGGCTGTGACCTGTGGAGGAGTCCATGTGAGAGCAGGACACCCCAAAGCATCTGTGGCTCTGGTTATGTCTGTGCTGCAGCAGATATACTTCTGAAGGCACTGTGGCCCAAAGATAAGTTCATGCTGGAGAAGGTACACCTCAAAGCATCTGTGGCTTTAGGTAAGTCCATATTGCTGCAGGTACTACTTGAAGCATCAGTGACTGTGCATGAGGTCATGCTGGAGCACCTCAAAGCATTGGTCATGGATAAGCCCATGACAGAACAGGTATACCACTGGAGGAACTGCAGCCATGGGTAAGTCCATGCTGGAGCAGGTATATCTCTGAAGGCATTGTGGCCCATAGAGAAGGCCACATTGGGACAGATGTACCTCAAAGTGACTGTGTCTATGGGTAAGTCTATGCTGCAACAGGTATACCGCTGAAGTGGCTGTGGCTCATAGGTAAGGCTCCATCTGGAGCAAGTACACCCCTAGAGGACTGCAGTCTGTGGATAACTCCAAGCCAGAGCAGTGGCAAAGGGAAGAGTTCATTGAGAAGTTAAACCATGTGGTCCAGTCCAAAGGAACCAGGGGTGGAGACTGTAATGGAAATACCTTTAAATTGTTGTAACCTGGGATGTGAGTGGCATAAGAATTCCTATAGCAGGAACCACCCGAACCAATGGAGAAGAGGCCTGACAAGAAGCAGTGCATCGCTGACCTGACCTGAGCTGGTTTTGGTGCCCAGCACATCACCTCTCCTGTCCTGAGGGGCCACCGTAACAGATGGAGCCCAAAGTCATGGAAAAAATGAAGTCAGTGGACATTTTGTGGACATTTTGCAGATTTTATACGAGTGGTCCATCGACTAAGGGAATGATATCTGTGTACTATATTACAAGATGGGAAGGGGATCATGGTGGTGAATGGGAGTGTACTGGATAGTGTGGGTCCTGAGCATGATGCAAATCATATGGAATAAGGGGTGGAGAATGTGCTGATTTTGGCTGGGATAGAATTAATTTTCGTCACAGTAGTTAATATGGAGATACGTATTCATTCCATCTGTGCTTGAAACAGCATTGATAACACAAGGATGTTTTAGTCATGGCTGAGCGGTGCTTACACAGCATCAAGGCTGTTTCTGTTCCTCACCCCACCAGCGAGCAGGCTGGGGGTGCACAAGAAGTCAGGAGGGGACATAGACAGGACAGCTGACCCCAACTGACCCAAGAGATATTCCATGCTGTATGGCGTCATGCTCAGCATATAGAGCTGGGGGAAGAGAGAGGAAGGGGAGGATGTTTGGAGTGATGGCTTTTGTCATCCCAAGTCACCAATGTTATGTGTGATGGAGCCCTGCTTTCCTGGAGATGGCTGAACTCCTGCCTGCTGATGGGAAGTGGTGAATCATTTTCTTGTTTTGCTTTGCTTGTGTGTGTGTCTTTTGCTTTACTTATTAAATGGTCTGTATTTCAACCCGTGATTTTTCTCACTTTTACCCTTCCAGTTCTTTCCTCCATCCCACTGGGGAGACATGAGTGAGTGGCTGTGTAGGGCTTAGTTGCCGGCTGGCCTTGATCCAAGGCAATGTGATACTTCAAAAAATGTTCCTGAAAAGAAAAAAAAAAGGTAATTCTGCAACACTCATTAGTGAGAGACATCTTGCAAGAGCAATGGCAATAATGGAGATGTATGATTTAAGATCTGTGAGCATTCACTTTCCCAAATTCTGCAGACCCTTATAATTTACCACCAGCTTCTCTTTGCTCATAAACATCTTTGGAAGTTGGATATTGAATCAGCTTATAAGCATTCATCTTTCTTTTACTGAACAAGAAGCAAGTACTTGAATCCCACTTATTCTACACAATAGAAAGTTTCGAAAAGTAATGAGAAGCTATATTATTATAGGTAAGTATGATTTTGGAAAAGCTTGCCTATACCTATAGGTCTTGATGTGATTCTCCTCCTAATGAAGTGTGGTGCTTGATATTCTCTGGCAAAATAGTAACTTTGGTTGATTTCTTATCTTTTGCGATTGCACTGGGTCTGGTTCAAGGCCAGGTTGGACAGAGCCTTGGGCGCCATGGTATAGTGTGAGGCATCCCTGCCCATGGCAGTGGGGTTGGAACTAGATGATCTTAAGGTCCTTTCCAACCCTAACTATTCTATGATTCTATGATTCATAGTAGCCTGCAATGGTGCTGTAGTTTAAATTTGCTACCAAAACAGTGTTGCTAACACACATGTGCTTTAGCTGCTGCTTAACGGTGCCTGCGGAAAGTCAAAGTTTCACCAGCCAACAAGAGATTGGGAGGGGACACAGACACAACAGCTGATCTGAATTGACCAAAGAGATATTCCATATCATATAACGTCATGTTCAGCAATAAAACTGAGGGAGTTTCTCAAAGTAGCTGTTGCTTGGATACTGGTTGGGCATTGGTCTGCTGGTGGGAGGTGGTGAGTGATTGCCTTTGCATCATTTGGGTTTTTTGTCTTTGTTCTTCGCTTCTTAAGCTGTCTTTATGTCAACCCACAAATTTTTTTCCCCTTTGCCCTTATGATTCTCTCCTCCACCCTGCTGGGAGGAGCAAGCAATTGGTTGGTGGCTTAGCTGCTGGGGGCTTGGCTGGGGTAAGCCCAACACCCAACACAATGATCCAAAACAAATATTAACAATTTTCAGTACCACAGCTCCTGCATTTCACCTGTAATATGAATAGTATTCTGATATTCCTAAGCAAAGCAAAAATGCATCTATCTGACTTATCAAAGTCTTAGGTGTAGTATTTCCAGTCTGTCTGGCCTGGAGGTCTTTATTATTTCTCATGGCAGGTGAGCCACATAGAACAAATGCACGGAGCTCCTTATGACAGTGACCTTGCTTTGATATTGTTTTCCAGATCTGTTATAATGTTGGTGGCGTCCTCTTGCAGAAGTGTTTCAATGTGGTTCCTCTCTCTGCTCCTGCTGAAGGAATACTTGCAGTTACCCTATCACATACGTAGTCACATAAAGAGGAAAAGGACACAGAATTATTTCAGTGTGGCAGTTTGGGGACTTCTGTCCACGGGACCAACGCTGCATTGCCAGTGAAAGGAGTCTGTGCACCTGAAATTCTGTCTGGAGAAGGAACTGAGCAACCATGAAAGTTAGAAAGGAGGAATAAATGATGACAATTGTTATGGTCCTAATTAATTAATTCCATTCTATAAGAACAAGAGGAAATGAGTGATCAAGTCTGTGTGGACCCAAGACATCTTTTTCTTTTTTTACCTTTTTTACTCTCCTTTAAACCAGAATCCTACTCTTGCTGATTGGTTAAGAATTATTTGCGTTTCTCTACTAGTATTCCCCAAAGGACTCCATCTCTTCCACCAATGGTTCCTTGTTCTATCTCCCAAATGACAAAAGCTGCATGTAGATTAAAAGAACTAATATATTAAATTATGTAGTGGGGAAAGGGATATGCTGGCTTTAAACTGAATTTTGTCTCCCTTGCTTTGGTCTGTGTTCTACCTGCAATCATAACTCATTGCCTCTGTCCTCCACAGCACACAGGGTGTTCCAGAAGGTAACAGGGTAATGAGATATACACAAGCCCTGCAGTTCTCAAAATGCAACTCTAGGAAGCAAAATGGTCCCACTGCTCTATTGAAGGTAGGGCATCAGGCCAGTCTGGTAGAGAATTCATTTTGTTTTCCAAATTATGCCTGGCCATTAGAACTTTTGACAATATCAGAAAGAGGACTGGAATCTCCAAAGAGATTTATTCTTTCACTAAAACTGGAGCCAGTGATCTATTGGCACTTAAAAAAGAAACAACAATCAGGAAAGTACTGAATCCACTAGACATACAGTTTTCTGCTGTGGTGTGAATGAATGACTATGACAGAGTATCTTGGAGTTTCTAGCTGAAAAGTAGGCTGCTTTCTGTTTAATTCCCAAGTCATGTATGTGTGCTTAGACAAAGATGGTTGGTGCATCACTGGCCAGATCTGCCAACATACTTTAGCCCTGACCTGTAAAATAAATTGCACTTGATATTTATTTAGTCACTAGGTTTGGTCTCCTCTGAGTTATGAAATTATGTCTTGGACAAAATGCTGTGAAATTGTGCTGTGAATTTAGTTCATAAATTCACACCAATATTTGTTTTTATCAGTATTAGATCAGTCCTGGCAGTTCTCTTTACAACTGTAATCCCTGTGACAGAAGTAACTGTTTTTATTTCCCCTGAAAATAACTCAGAAAATTTTCAGTAAGAGATGGGCCTGAACCAAAATGCAGGTTCTAATCAGCTCTGTGCACCTTCTTGCACTACAGCAACTGAGAAAGAATGTTTTCTTTGTTTTAGTTTAACAGTCAAATTTGAAGTGACCTACAAAAGAGATAAATGGTTTCTGCAGAGTTCCTTTTGTGGTTTATTTAAGATTTAAAAATGATTGCTTTTAGAGTATTTTTAGCAGGTTTTGTGCAGTCTATTTTTTCTAATACTTTATGGGTAAGTGAAAGCAGTACGCCATGCAGTGAATGTAATTATACATGAGGAAAAAGTATACATTTAATCGTGGCTTAAATAATAGGCTTTTCCATTTGTTGCACATAGAAAGAAAAGATGACTTTGGGAAGGACTTAACATTCTGTTTTTTCAATTAAAACCAGAGGTAGTCTATAATTACACCTTAGATAACCCTAATGGGTTATCTAGAAAATCATTAAAAAGCAAGCAAACAAACAAAGCTTTAGAACTCTGAATGTTCATATTTTCCTTATTTAAGGAGGTTTTGAGACAAGTGAAAAAACTTCTAAATGTTTCTGGCAATCTAGAAGGGTAAGGTTTCACAGGTCCAAGCAGTGGGTCCAGGACTAGCCGTTAGGATTTGTGTAGCAACCAGACAATTTGTTCTGCAGGTTAGGAATGGGAAATGTTGATCCCTCAGTACCAGGGGCCCAGGAATGCCACGCTCAATAAGCCTCATAGATCTAACAGTGTCACTACTGGCATTTAGAAGTGCTGACTGGGCACAATTTTCATTACTGTTTAAGGACCTCAAGGGCTTAAATTGCATTTCTTTAGCAACCTGAGACAACTCCTTTGCCTGTACCAGATCATCTACTTGTCTTCAGAACAGAACCTGCGCCATCTTCTTGGCCACAGAGCTCACATAATTTCCAAATGCTGAAGGTTTGCTCCCCAGTCAGGTTTCCAACAGCATAATTTCATATTTTCAGTTAATTTTTTTTTGTTGACAGCAGGTTGCTCTGAGGTGCATAGCAAATTGCTTATGCAGCCTATTGACCTTCTTCCACAGTGGCATGGGATGGCTTCAATGGCACAGTCCTCATTGTTCTGTTACTGACAGTTGCCCACACATTCCCTGTGGTCATAGCTGTGAGTAGGAGAGCAGGCCCTCTACGTATGAACATGGTGTGTGGATAGTTGTGTTAAAATCCAAGATTCTCTTGAGAAATTAATTTTAAGCCTAGATTAGCCAAGACATATACAATGAAAATTAAAATCCAAGCTGATATTCTTGTCATAAATTAGAGTAGAAAGATTATATGTATAAAAGATTTGAAGTGTATATATTTTCCTTCTTCCCAGAATGTAGATGCCAAAATGTAATTCAAGATTTTCACCACTAATTGAGTTTCTGTTCTTTGTCTGTTGAGGTCTGAATTGTAAAATGTCTTAAAGACACTGTCTGGAGTTTTGCTTTTTCTATTTTTTGGAGGAGAGAAAGGTTTGATTTATAAAAATCTGTTAATTAGGAATCCAATCTTATCTGGGTGTATCTTGTGACCTGAAAATCTATTTTAGCAATGGTACAGTAGTTTATATTCAGATTTGTTTTCTCATATAATATGTCTTTGTTTTTGTTTGATACTGAAAAAAAAAATGTTTGGTACTTTTATGGTTGAGTATGTTGTTGTAAATGTTTTGCACAAAATCCCAGCACCATTCAACAGGTAGATATTTTATAGCACTGAGCTGCAGCTCACAAGGCTTAGCCTCCTTCACACCTTCCTGAAGACTGCTGGTAAAGAGTTTTAACATTCTTGTGCCTCTGCTTTCCTGGTGGTAAAATAAAGATTATTATATTCCGTTCCTTAGTAAAATGATTTGATATCTATCATTCAAAAAAAAGTATATCACCAAGCAAAGATGGAGAGCTTTCATTTTTCAAGGCATTGTTTGGCATTAGTTTTGATATTATTCTTGTTCTATAAATCATAATAAATTATAAATTATAAATAATAAATAATAAATAATAAATAATAAATAATAAAGTAAGCCAAATTTTTTGAATTTTCTTTTTTCAGACCCCCATCTTATCCCCAGTAAGAATGTCATCAAGTGACTAGTAAGAGTCTGAATTTTTTCCTGGTAGGCAACTTTTTATTAACATAACAAAAATATGCACAATGAAATATATATCCAGAACCTCCCATAACTTTATACTCTTTCGAGTAAATAACAGTATTTATTACCTGTTAAGAATAATTAAATTATTATCATTATTTCCATAGCAGAGAAAATATGGAAGAATCATTTTACAGAGCCTGGTCTACATTGGCTAGTGTTCAAATGAAGGCAATTTTCCTGTCTCTGGATGTTTCTGACACTGGAACTATATATATTTGTTGCTTTTCTCTAAGAAATGAGAGATCAGGGGTCCACTTTGATTATAACATTTAACGGAAAGACTTTTTACTGGTAAATTTGAGAACTCAGAAAAAAAAATCTCATAAAGAGATTGCTCTCCTCCTATTCAAGCAGTTAAGAGAAGGGTTTCTTTTTGCCTACAGTGTAAGCTGCCCATCCATTTTTTTTTGTCTGAGCTTGGCAAAAGCAGGTTCATTTATCACTTTGACTCCTTCGGCTTTTGAGTCAGCAGAGTTTGAACACCTATTACATCTTTTTCCCCTTCCTATTTTTGAAAGACAGCCACAAGTACTATGCTGAGCTCAAATAAAGACAGACGTTCTCCTGAAGAGCTTTACAGGTAAACACTTGAAAGACTAGACATTCTAGGAAATCCAGATGTTTGGAAGGACTTGAATGAAGAAAGGGTGATGTCTTGGCTGAAGTTAAGCATGAATGTTTTTACCAAAATATACTATTAAATTTAGCCTGAGTAGCTCAATAAATTTCCCTTTGTTACCCAGAGATTCCTCACTATTATGTTTTAGGGACTCATTTGGCTCAAAAAAGGGGCCAAATGAACAACTCTGGACACCAACAACTCCACTTATTCACCATGTGAGCTTCAGAGAACTGGAATTCCTTACCTCTAACTGGGGACGGAACACTTCTTTTAGCATGAAAATAACATCTATGTCCATTCATTTAGCATGAGAATAACATCTTTGTCCATTCATTTTGTAATGTCTTCTTTAAAGACAGTCAAGTTAGTGACAATTTTGTTGAGAATCCCTTTGGGTTATTCTACAGCCAAGTCATCTTTGGACAATCTTATTACATTACAGTGGCTGTGTGTAGCTACTGCAGTCATGGAAACTCGCGTATTCCGAAATCCATCAGACTGCGCCATGGTTTGGTTGCTTTTAAAATGAACCAAGACTTCCTGGTTCTTACTGTTTTTCTGCCAAAATTCCTGTTACTGGTCAAGAGCATAGTAACAGTGCCAGGATTTGGGCACTGCTCTGGATTTGAACTGACCTCTTGTCTTGATGCAAATGTCCCAAAGTTCATTCATAATACTCCTACATTTATGCCATGTTATGGAGGCATTGGAACTCTAATTCACCCTTTCCTCACTGTAATTTTATACTGGTGCAATCTCAGTGTGACTCTGTGAGTTCAGCATAGGCAAATTTGAGGATGTGGTCTAGTAAGTCAGGTGTCCCCCTGATATATACTTGGGCTATATAAACACAGTTAGAGAAGAATATACTCCACATTCACACTGCAGCAAATGCAGTAAAAAAGAAATACACCCTTCTGACTCTTTGGAGCATCTCCTCATTAATATATAAATATTATATTATATTATAATATCTCAGTATAAATGAGAATAAATTTTGGATTCTTGATTGTTTAAAATTTACTTTTATTCCATAAAATGTTTTAAATCAATTAACATGAATTTAGAGAAGCAGTATCTTTTAATGGTGAAAAATCTGCCCAAAACAAAGGATCAACTAATTGTTTGTAACTTCTAAAACACTTTTTAGGGTTGTGTTATGGAGTGAAAAACTCTTATGTACAGAGCTCTCAGAGGAGCTTCCATTCATTAATGTTTTAAACAGATGCATCACTGAGCAACATATTTAATTAAGTCCACAACTGTTGTGCTTAAACAAGACAGATTTTTACTAGAGCAAGCATAAAGTTGAATTCACAGCAACAATTAACCAGACTTGTTTGTACGGTGTGTTTTATCAAACAGGTAGAGTGGCTTTTCAAAGACATTAATTTAAGTGTTGATCATCATTAAAAGCCCCAAAACAAAGCTCAAGATCATAGTGTGCTTGCAGCCACTTCATAAAAAAATGTAGGTGGCTAGTCTTTCTACAAGGCCTGATGGTTCTTCCATGGGACTTAATGGGAACAAGACTGAGCTTTTGTAGGTGTTGGTGATACATATATGCATACATATATGTATATATAAAAGATCATATTATGTATAAATAATTTATATAGAAATAAATAATGTTTTGTGACGATCATAAACAAGTATATGGCACAATTGCTTATGTTATAAACAAGCAAGTAGGAACCACTTGCTTTTGGTTTCAATATACAACCCATAGGAATGCTGAAAGGATCTTTGACTAACACAAGACCTAAAGCCACAAGCCCTGATTACACCAAATATCATACAGGTATAGCCAGTGCTAGAGTACACAATGACACCTTCACTTCCCTCAGCTCTCTGTCACAGGAACCTCATCAGGTTCAGAGAAACCGCTCCATTATTAACACAGAAATTGCACTGGTGTTCTATCTGGGCTAGTCTACTGACCTCAGTGGAGTTCCTCTAGTGTAAATAGTAGCTGAAACATGTTAAGATCTCTGAGTAGAAAGATTCTTTTGAGAATATCATGTGAGACTCCGCACTGTCTTACATTCCTTTGTCTTTTCAACAGTGTCTTGGAAGAAGCTGTCTTTTTTCCCCTCAAAAAGCACAAGGTCCTTGACTTGTTCTATAATGATGGAAATTTCAGGACTCATCTGAGTGGAGACTGTCTACAAATTCGGGGAGAAAGGTGTGCTTCATCTGCTGTAGTGCTGTGATGTGCAGCACTCCACAAACGACATGAACCATCAGTGGCATATCAGGATTTATTACAAGAAAGGTCAGAACAGTTGTGACCACTATTCTTCTGTGTAGTCATCATTCTTTAGTGTTTATGCATTTGCAGTGTAAAACATGCTGCCATGCACACTTGTGTTTTTGAGGAAATCTTAATGTTAATTTCTGTCAGCATTTATATAAACTAAAGCTGTCTAGTCTTAAGTGTGCTAAATAGAGACTCTAGAGATTCTTTCCCTGCTCTGCCACAGACTCTTTGTACCAGGAGAGGGACAAATGTCTTAAGCCTTCTCAATTTTTGCAGTACCTTCTAACTCCTCTTTGCCTCTGAATAATTTGGCCTGTGCATGTCTAGCGAAAAAATTTTTGTGGGCTGTGCAAGCAGGACCTCATTTTTGTTGCAACAACTAAGTAGCATCGTAATGCAAATTATAACATTACTATTCTCTATTTCATTAATAGCACCGTTTGTACTATTCTTTCTATATTCAGGGATCAGACAAAGCACTATTTTTCCCTCCCACGGTAGAAATAAATGATGACATACTACTGTATTCCTGATAAAAGGGATGTGTGTTAAAGCACTTGTTGCTACACAGCCTGAAAATGCTGCACGTAGAACAAAAAAATCTTATGGTTAACTTACATATTTATTTTTTTAAGCACCAAAGAAAACCAGCTTTTCTCCATTCCAGGGCAACAGCCTATCAGATTTTGCCACAGAAATAATTGCATTGTCTGGTAAAATGACTGAGTTGCTACCCATGACAAAAATCTTTGTTCTTTTGGGAACTTGTGGAGAAATTTTGCCCTGGGTGAAATTCTCAGTTTTGCTTAATCATTTGTTGTTGTTGATATTATCTGTTTTCATAAGAAAAATTCAGAATGAAAATAGTAGTAGTTTCACAATTTCCACAGTTCAATAAATGTCTGAAATATGGAATATTTTGATAGCTTGAGCTCTGAGCAATAAATAAACTGAGATTATTTGGTAGTTTCTCAAACTGTTTACAAATGGCTAGAGAAAGATAAGGATGTTATTTTGCAGTTTTGTCAGCTTTCCTTTTGATTGTTAGGTTAAAATTATGAAATAACATGTATTCCAAAGGAGGGTTAACATGAACTACCTTTGAATATGCAGAAACAGGAGATCCAGTTCTCCTTTAGTCTTTCTCTCCACCGGTTCCCTTCTCTGTGGAATAACATTTGAGTTAAAAGGAGAATAATGAAAGGTGTGAAGACTGCCAAGAGAGTTGCCATGGTTTTAAAAGCAGTTGTAGATGATGAAGCCAGAAAAAGCTCAGCACAGGAGCAACAATAAGAAGTCTAAGTAATGGTCAATAACATTATATGGGATACATGTCAGGATTCTGACCCACACACAAATACAGAGCCTAGTCCCAGTCTCCTTCAGATTTGATGGCAAAAATCCCATTTACTGCAATAACACAGAGTTGGAACTTCTATTTGGAACAAGATTATCATAATTATTTTATTTGGCTGAAGTTCTTGTTTTCATATTTCCCATAACTTGGATGTAAAATGACTTTTCAACAATAGATACAGTATACTATAGAAGTAGTATTCTTGTTAATAGTAGGAGGTGTCAAAGAATTCACAGTTTACAGATAATTACTCTTTTCTACCTGTAATTATTACATTTAATTTTGTGAAGCAACACTGTGTTTTCCAGTTATGCTGTGTTTCACAATGCCATGCTGGATGTCTGTTCATATAACTGAAAGATCATAAGTATTTAAGCGCAGTTTCTAGGTTGTTTGTAAATTCAAGATACACATTACTCCTGTATTAAAGATACTCCAGATGTCATCCAGTAAATTGTCCTTCACTGAGCTAGCTTAGAGACCAGAGCACAGTACAGCAAGAGAAATAAAAGGTGTATTAAAGAGCAGCTCAGAAACAGAAAGATAGCACAGATAGAAAAGGTTAACACTGCAACCTGGCTTGCTTAACCAAAACTGCATGAATAATTAATAATATAAAATCTTAAAATTCTTCTTGACACTGGAAATTTTATTCATAATATAGTGATGAATGGATTGAGGCACCTAAATAGTTGCTTTTTTGAACCTGTTGCCTCTAGAACTAGTTGCCATAGAGATTACTGTTGTTATTATTATTAAAGTTATTGTCAATGTTATTTAGTATTTATATGGTTCTTCTACATTGTCTGTAAACAAAATTTTTATTTCCGACTTTTTTTCCAGGTTATCTGCCAATCAGTTGATTTATTTTAAAGAAATGAACATTTCACAAAACAATAGCAATAGTGCCTACAAGTATGGTCAGACACACACTGCTTCCTACATTAAATCCAAATGGGAAGCTTTGACAGACATAGCTATTTGGAATAAAACTTCATTCTAATGCCAAGTTTTTGCTGACCTGGTAATGAAAGGGTCAATTGAGTTTGTTGGATTTAATTTTTTACTAGAAAAGCGATTTTGATAATTTTTAGTTTTAGTAAAAAAAAAAAAATCATGAATAACTGCTCTACTTGTATATATTGAAGGATCATATTTTTAGAAATACAGAGATAATTCAAAACATATGGGCTCTGAAGAGTGCCTTTGTACACAACCTTTTCAAAACAGGTTCCATCAGTGCCGTGGCATTTACACTGCACTTTCTGTAAACCACAACAGGCTGAGGTGAGTAATTGAGGTGAGTGCTGCAGGCAATTGTGTCCCTTGGACGATTGAGGTGATCAAGGATTGTAAAAAAGGCAAAGGACTCCTGCTAACTTGGCCAAACCAGGTGGCTCAAGCGCCTGAAAGATCTGTGGGACCTGGATGCCTTGAGTCACTGGAGTGACTGCAAACACCCAGACACCAAACTGACTTTAGGCAATCTAAGCTCTTCTGGCTGTTATGACAGAAATAGCTGATCACAGAAACTCCTGTTTTCCATCCCTGGACATCAACTGCAGCATAGAGGTTACTAAAGTTCTGATACTCATTAAACTTACTTTGGAGGTCTAAAAATCCTGTCTCTGAGATGCCTAAGACCACGTGGTGTGGTCTTCCAGCAGAAATCTCCCTAAAGATAATTGAAATAATGAGTGATAGATTTTGTTAATTTCTTTGCTAAAGGGCCACTGCTTTGACTCCCACAATAGGGTGATACAACCATGGATACAGAGACCTTCAGGAGAAAGGCAGGGGGTAACCCAGGGACAGCAAGTGCTGCTGACAGTAGACACAGTCCAAATAAGACCTTGGAGACAGCATAAATCCAAACTGCTGACGGGGCTAGTGCAGAGGCATTTTTGGTGGGAATAGTGGAGAAAGAGAAAGATGTGATGAGTAAACACAACTAAAAATCCAACACATTCTTTTACTATTGATTTCTAGTTATTTTAATTTTGGCTTTTCTGCAACCAAAATGTAACAGGGCACATGAAAGAGGTCCAAATGGTGTTCTGAATGAAATATAATAATTTTTATTGCCTTAAGCCAAAAGTATATTTAGCCTTGGTACAATAAACCTATCATTGTACTGATGGGAGCAGTGAATAGATACTGTAATCAAAGCGCATATTTATGAAGTGATAAAGTAACTACCTCCAGAGGCTTGTGCCTCCAGCTTGGTAGGATCCTATTTTGAAGTTACAATGGCTCTGGAGTCTGCACAGCTGCTGGGTTTGTTTCTCTCTAGCCAGTGCAACAGGATGGGCTGTTGGCATGAAGAGTAGAGTGGTGGGGAAAAAACAGAGCAGTTCAAGTAAAGTCTGCCCTCTAGTTTACCCTTTTATATTGCACCAAGCACCGCGCTTCATATCCAGTGCTCTGGGAATTTCACATTCCCTGGAAATATATTGTATTCATACTTTTCATGTCTTCCTCATATCTTTGTTCACATTGCATTAAGATGATAAGAATAGTAATGTGCTGTATATTCAGCCATCTACTTAATATAGAAAAGCAGTTGCCATTAAAATTTTTTTTTTTTTCTCAGTACAAAGCAGACAATTTAGACTAAGATCATTGAGTCTTACAAGTATTAAATCATTAAGTGTAAGTTTCTTTTATTACACTGTGGGATGTGTAGTAACATAGCAGCCAGTCTTAAGTGGTGCTGATCATCTCTAGGGAGATGTTAACCAGCCTCCACTTTCACTGAAACCATTGATTTGTTTTGGGTTGGTTTGGATTTTTTACATCTGTTCAGGTTCTACATCATAGTTAAAGGAAGTAAGAATAATATCGGTGCGGCATGTGAAGATTAGTTTTCCACCTGGCACTGTGAAGAATGGAAGGGTTTGTTCATGTGTGCAAAACCATTCATATTATAAATCATTCCTGTATCTGATTATCCAGTCACAACTGAGACCTGGTTTGCTCTTCTCCTCATTTGAGTTTTTGTAAGAGTGTCTCATATGAAAATTAAACAAATGTTCTCTTGGAATGGTCTGATGATATAATTGTAAAATGAATTTTTAGTGTCTCTCAACTCCCGGAACTGTGAATGTACTGAACTTTTTATGAAACATCTTCTTTCACAGCTCAGATGATCTCTGTACTGAAAACTGTAATGAAATTCAAGATGTGCATGCAGGGCTGAACAGCCTCGAGTGAATTTGGTTGTGCAAGAAAGCTTTATGATGAGGGAGGATGAGAATGAATTAACACTGAAATTGTATTATATCACTCTCAGTAGGAGGAGTATACTTTAATTGACCTGTGTATGAAAAACAAAGAAATGTTAATAGCCTTATTTACCAAAAGATATAAGCTGTATAATATCTTTGTCTGCCTCTAACATGGCCATATACATTATAATCAAACTCTTACGGTTACAGTGTTCTTTATTCCTTCCCTCTTAACATAACAGAATCAACCAAGTCTTAAACCACACTGGGTGATACTGTGATAAGCATCAGGGTGTACCCACACAATTCAGCAAACATTAAAGGGGTTGAAGGCAGGAGTCTGGGACAACTTTTACACCCTGTGCAATCTACTGATTCCTCCAGGGTGTGAGCGTGTCAGAAATATGGGAACTGGGAATCAAGTTAAAAAGCAAATGCAGAAGGAGGTGTATATATATATATATGTATATGTCTGAGTGCTATAATGACAACTGCTCTTTCAGCAGTTTGGAGTCAAGGAAAGATATTGATGATACGCAGTATTTTACTTATATATTCGTTAATGTATTCCATTCCATTTCTGATTTATTTGCCATGCTGGCATCATCCAGTTCAGAGTAACTTTTCCAGACATTTGTATATGAATGAGAGCGTGTACAGCTATTTGAACACTAGCCTCTTGCACACTTTCATTTCCTATTCACACAGCCTTGTCACTTTGCTGGGATGTCTCCTGCTTCTGTTTCACCTGTGGTTCTGAGTTCATCATGCTATTCCCCTTGCTGTGCCTCCTCTTGTGCCACCCCTGGGCTCTGTGGATCTTCCTGTTCAGTGGTTCCAGAATGGCTCCAGTTCTCCCATCATCAATGATAGTGACCAGACTGATGGTGTGACCATACCTCCAAGCAGGAGCTTCTGTAGCCCGGATAAGGCCGTAGTGAAGTGCACTGGCTGCAAGCTGAAGGCAGATAAATAAATAAATTAAAAAAATATTAGAACTCATTTTCTTTATTTCTTAATGGTGTGGAGGATAGTTAAGCATGGAAAGAACCTGCCTGATATTTTGATGGATTTTTTTGTGACAACAGATATTTCAATGAAAAATCAACACAGTTATAAAAGATACTGTACCTCTAGAAGAAATTAATTTGCTGCAGCAATTTCTTAGAGCAAGGGCTTGTGTTATTGAGAAGGCAGCCTGGATGCTCACAATGGTCCTTCTAGCTTCAGGTATCAATTCCTCATCAGGAAATACCTAGTCACCATTTAACAACTCTCCATTTTTGTTGTAGCCCATCTCTTGTCCTACATTTATCTGCAGGCTATGATGAGTGTTACTAGAAAAAAGTCATGTGTAGGAAATATTTTTCAGCAGACATAGCTATTCCAATACAGCATGAGCAGAACAAGCAAAGCTATTAATATCATCATTTGTACTGTTTTTTCATAACCTTCTCTATACCGTCACAATCTTGAAACTACAGATAACCCAGGGATAGATTATCTACACTTCAGGTTATGGTATTTCCTGACCTACCACTGTGCACCTAAGAAAAATAAAAAACAATCTCTGCAAAACACCTTCCCTTATAGTTTTTCACAAGGATGAAACTTCTTTTCCTTAAAAAAACCCCATCAACAAACCAACACAAACCAAAACAAACAAAAAACACAAAACAAACAAAACCAAACCAACCAACCAAACCAACCAACCAAACACCAAAATAAACATACCCCTTTGGGCTAGTTAATCAATTAAAAGCTTGTAATGCATCTCAAAATGTTAGATTTCCAGCCTGTCACACCTGCATATAGCCAGTATCTTCTGTTTAATTAAAGTATATGTTCCAGAAAGGCATCAACTGGAAGACACTAACATGGCTCAAAGGCACTGGCTGTAAGAATCCTGGCATGCTGATGTCTTCCCTCATTAACTCGTTCGAGTGACTAATCAATTAAAAGTATATGTTTTGCTTGTACTGAGAGTCTTTTTTAGCCTCTGGTTTTATAGCCCAGCCATTGTCTCTTATTAGTTTTATTCCTCTTCTTATATCTACAAACATATTAGTCTCTAATATCTTTGCTATATATGACAGTGTAAACCATGATGCAATTTATGGGCACACTCAGAAAGCATCTGAAATCCGCATTTTGCTTTTAAATCTTCTGATAACTGACACTACAGAAAATCTTAGTTCTTGTACAAAAAAAACGACAAATCCTGGGATTTGGAATCTACTTACACTAGTAACTTCTGTGATCAGAACTTTGTGCAGAGACTACGTTTAATTCCCCTGGAGACAGATTTGGGTGGTAAGAGCTATGAATCTTTTCAAGAATGACAACTTTTGATCTTTTTCTTTCCTTGTTCCACCTGCACCAAGTAGAGATGTAACGACAGTCCTCCCTCCTAGGTAAGTGCAAGATTGGGTAGGACTCACATTCCTAATGATCTCAGAGAAGAAAGGAATAAAACTCAGCATGTCCACTCACAGCTCTGCAGCAGCTGAGGGAGCAGTGACCCTACAAAGGGATTCACAGTGTCACATCTGTGATTGCCACTGCTAAACTGCTGTACACTGGACTGATAGTGCTGTGGTGATATGATACAGCTTTTAGCCTATTACCAGGACTAAATAGCTATCTAATGCAATTTTTTTGCAATCATTTACCATAAAACGGATTGCTCCAATTAAGAGGAAAATGGTATCATGTTCATGATATTCTCTGGCATATTGTAGGTTTAATCAATCTTTCTTTAGTCAGAACATGAGGACATACATAGAGCTTTTTCTGATCTATTGTGATCATACGTACAACTCTTTGTTATACAGTTTATCAATATTCTTATGTATTTCCTGACATTTTCCTCTTCCCCATCCCATGCTTCACTTCTGCTTTAATATTTTCATTAATAAATTCCATGATGGAGTAATTCATTGCACATAAGAGAAAATTGGTAATGGAAAACAAATGCATGAATATTGCATAAATTCCATATATTTGCTTCATGCCCTGAGGGCACCTTTATTTGCGCTAGATAGTGTCTCATGAACAGTAGAATGCATAGGGAAAACACGAACCAACAAAGTTTACAGAAACTGGAGCTTATGAGACGAGCAACCTGAGGATTTATAATCCCATTCCAGGCACAACTCAGTTGCCAGCATTATCCTCTTGCTTAGCAGTCAGAGCAGCTTTCTTAAAAAAATCTCTGCTTTTTTATAGTTTCATTGTGGGTTAAGCTTTAAGGGCTTAAGTAAGTATCATGTCTGAAATACTATGGCTGTCCTGGCTTCCAGCTGGGCCACCTTCACTCATTGGCACTATAGGGACGCACAGTGAAGTCCAGAGCATTTGCAGGCACGGACTCCTGTCAGCACATATTTCATACATTGATGCCCACCCAAATCTACCTGGAGATTCATGGGCCATATCTCTCTTTTTCTCCCCATGTTTCAGTGAGCTGCCTGTGGGTGCAGACAGCACTGGCTGCACAAGCAGGTTGTCTGGACCCACCCTGTGAGCTTTTGGCATCCGGCTGGGTCTTGGTGGTCAGTGTACACAGGCAGCTACTTCTGAATATTCTGCAATTCTTATATTTGAGCTGAATCCCTCTCTGGAGGCACCTAGTCCTCTTCATCTGCTCTAGAGAGAGACAAGGGAACTAAATTCCTAACAAAAGCATCACAGTTTGGGTGCTGTAACTTAGCAGAGTGAATCTAGAACAGAATGCTTACCACACTATAGTTAGAATCATAGAATCATAGAATCATAGAATAGTTAGGGTTGGAAAGGACCTTAACATCATCTAATTCCAACCCCCCTGCCATGGGCAAGGACACCTCGCACTCAACCATGTCACCCAAGACTCCATCCAACCTGGCCTTGAACACCGCCAGGGATGAAGCATTCACAACTTCCTTGGGCAACCCATGCCAGTGCCTCACCACCCTCACAGTAAAGTACTTCTTCCTTAGATCTAACCTAAACTTCCCCTGTTTAAGTTTGAACCCATTACTCCTTGTCCTACCACTACAGTCCCTAAGGAAGAGTCCCAGTATCAGTGACAAAGCAGTGATATTACGCAGATATACTGCAGTGTATGGATGTTTGAGTTGAAAATAAAGTAACTATACATAAATTGCTGAAACCAGCTGTAAAGCTTATTTGAGCATCACAGAGAGTGACAGTCTTTCTGTTAGTCTATGCTTGAACTCTTCTTGATGACTCAACAAGACCTCCTGAGCTGCCCATTTTGTTCCCTATTTGACAGAAGGCAAACTCTTGTCCTACATGTTAATAGAGCAATTGGAGAAGCTACACTAGGATCCGTGGGTGAAGAAACTGCTTTAGTGCTGGCAACAATTGCTTACTCAGCAGCGCATGCAGTCAATGCATTTTACTAATTGTCTATTTATTTCTGCACTCTTTGGCTCTTGAGACTTTGTCATGAGACAGGCCAGATGGTAGAGACATCGACACCTGTAATTAAGAGAGAAATAAATGCTGCAGCACCATGGTTTACCCCCGCCCCTGGCTTTTTTTTTCTTTAATCCTGTTGGCTGCGCTTATGGGCTCTGCAGTTAGTGACACTGAGCTGCATTCTGAATGCTGAATTTCTTAAAAGAACCTATAACTTTTGCAACATGGCTCCTAGGAAACAATTTTCATTTCCTAATTTAGCTGATGACAGACTTGGGAAGGCTTCTTCTGAGATTCCCTTCTTATTGCACATAAAGGATAGAATGTATTTAATGTAACCAGACGTACAGCAAGGTTTAAACAGCAGAGTTTAAAGGCAGCCAGTGATGGAATTCTGTAGACACAGGCCCAGCTGAAGTGTAACACCAAAGAATAAATTACCACATTCAATTTTCTACCAAATTTCTTCTTCCTTTTTAGGTAATTTGCAAATATCTCATGAGGCATTTTTCTTTGTTTTGTTTAGTTTCCTAGAAAGCAGTAAATGACATTGCCTTTGTCATAAACCTTCAGTATTCATGGTTCAATTCATAATGTTGGGAAAAACCCCCACACTACCACTATTCCCAGTTACCTCCTGATGAAAAAAAAAACCACTTTTTTTACCAATCAAGTTATAACTTTGTGAAACTGACTGATAGCACTGAGAAAAGTATTTGTAAGATCAAGGGAGAAAATATTCATAGTCCCAAAGTATATTTATTTTTGATTGAAAAATCATTCCTTTTTGAGTTCTGAAGTCTGTAACTAAGAACCTGCTATAACACCAGCACATTAAAACACCTAAGCCGTTTACTTTACTATGCAAACTGTTTATTCAACTGAATGTACTACATATAGGATGTTTATATACCTCACTCTGTTTATATAGGCCATTATTTGGTTTAAGCAGAGAAGAACCAGTTAAAACTTACATGAGACAGTGTGTTGACAATCTGGGTTTTCTTTTCCCTTTAAATCTTCCTTAAATAGGTGTTTCTCTAGCCTCTAGCAGCAAATGCACAAAAGAAATGTGGGGGTTTTTTTCCCTGTCAACCTATGCCTACAGGACCTTTATGTCCTAGAAGTTGGATTTTACCTTCCTCCAGTATCTCTGGCTTAGTGTGGTAATGATGCTGTGTCAGTCCAACGTATGCCTTTGGCTGCTGATGACTTCTCATTTCTCTATCGCTTAGGCTGCTCATCCATGACATGAGAACTCCCATCATACTGAACTCCATTATCCAAATGAGATGGGGCAGGGAGAGAAACCTTAGTTTCTCCTTTTGAGTGTGCAGCTTGTAGGCAGTAATACGGACACAACGAACTTATCTGAGTTGGGAGTAATGGTGTGAGATTGCTCACACCATTACTTTAGATGGAAATTGAGTCTGTGCTGTCTGCTCTCAAGTTTTCTGGAGGCTCTCTTTTCTGCTTTACTTTAATTCTCTTTGCCTCAAGGATAATGAATATGAAAACTTTGCAAAGACCTTTCCAGCCAACAGTCATTCCTAAGCATCAGCTATGTAATGCTGGGATTTTTGCCTTTGAGAAAGTTGTTCATTTATTTGCATTTTTTTCCTGGTATACTAATTATGAGCTACCCTGTCTACCCTAACCCTCTGGAGCACTCATTTTAAAGCAGAAACCTACCAGCAGGAGCTTTCATTTAATCAAAATTTCATTGTTCATGCATTATAAATTAGGAGGTTGATTCTCTCCTATTCACTTATACATTGTAACTCCAGGCTTCTCTGTCAGTGAGCTCTGAAGTTAATTTCAACTCTGATCATGGGCAGTTGGAACTTTTCGTTGGAACCATTTTACTATCATCACTTATTCTTTTGCTTTATGACACCACCTGGGGAAGCCAGACCCCATTACACTAGGTGCCGTGCTAACACAGATCACAGAGGTGGTCGCAAGCCCCGTCGCCTTGAAATACTGTAGCATGTTTCTTTAAAAGCAAATGATATAAAAATGTGCCTACCAGATAATAATATTTTATTAATTAGCTTTCCAGTCTATGAGGACACAGTCATAGATGAGGATCCCGTTGCTGGAAGAAAGAAGCCAAGTATGCTATGGAACCACAATTAAAGTATAGTAAACACAAGGTTGTTATCAGGTTGTGGCTTAAATTCTCAAAATATGCACAAACGCAAAACGTAAGTGTCTGATGAGGGAGAGGTAAATATAAGTAAATATAATTATTCATCTAATACACACAAATAGGTATTGTCTTTGGTGCAAAATGCAGATGACCAACCTGTTTAGGAAAACAAGTCTTGCTCCTTGACAAACATATTACCCAGTTCAGCTTCCTAATACTCACAGCATTGTGTGTCCCAAACCAGGAAATAAATTGCATCAGGAGACAAAAATGACCACAACCCCATCACTTTCAAAATCAGTTCTGTGATTCACCTTGACTTAGCATTGGTTGAACACCTCCTTTGTAAGTAAGTCACACCACACCCATGTATGAATAAAGCAGTCCAACAAGCAACCTATAAATTATTCAGTTTATCTCTGCTACAAGGAGACTATGAGTTATTATTCCTACTCATATTCTTGAATGATATCCAGGGTAGGAAACAGGTGTGTATGGTGGGGGAGATGGCAGAGTGGGGAAGGCATGATAACATGCAAAGTTTGCTTTAGATCCTAGAAAGAAAGGTAGCTCTGACAATTTTCATTTTGCCTTGGATGAGATTTGAACATTTTTTTAAGAAATTGTATTTATTATACATGATAGTGAGCTATACATTCGAACATATGGAGAAGCTGTTGAAGAAGTTGTATGGAGTTGTATTAAATGTGTTGCAAATCTTGATGAACGAAAGTGAAATCTTAAACTATTAACAACTTTTGTCCTTGCATCATCTCCTTGAAATCCATTCTGAAGATATATGTGGTTTAACAGATTGGAAATTCAGTTCAGTTGAAGGATACGGTGCGTAAAACCAAACTTTATCTGACTTTGTGGAAATACATAAGTTTAGATTTGTTGAACCATCAATGGATTTGTACCAAGGTGGCTACGCTTCAGGTTCCTTTACTGTTTTGCATGAAGTTGACATGACTCATGAATGTAGAGTTTGATTCAGATGGGGGGACACCTTCCCATAATTATGATAAAGGCTCCTGGGCTGCAAAAGAATAAGACTGGAGGTGAGCAGGTACTATATGAAGTGTGAAATCCATAACTTCCACCAACAGTTCGATGATGTAAATACTCCAGGCCCTAAACCACCAAATTTCTCTTCTGCTGGTTGCAGACAGTAGCCCTTCTGGGCATCTGCTGATCTGATGACTTGTCCAGCCTTCAGGGTACTGGTAGCAGAGGAGGGAGACAAAAGCACATAGAACATGTAACATGAAGTAAGCAAAAAAGCAAAGAAAAGCTGGGTACACACCAGATGACAGGGTTTTGTGGAAAGAAGAGTTCTGCTCTTGTCAGTATCTGAATTTTTGAGATTTGTGATAAAAGAGCATAATGAATTCAATGTGGAATTGTAAGTCCAGGGCTGTGTCCTTGAGAGAGTGGAAGCAAACAGTCACAGAGGCACAGCCAAATGGCATAGCAGAGCAGTAACATAAATGCTGCAGTGTTTAATTTCTAAACAAAGTGATCTAGAAGAGAATTCACCTTGGCTGTGGTCCTTGTTACAGGCAAAGGAAAGCAAAGGAGTATGGCACCTCAACAACTCAAAACCCTTCATTGTCAACAGATGTGAGCGCAGCTGCTCACACAACACCGGTGTTGAAATGAGCACTCAAGCAAGGGCAGACATGTATTTAGGGCAGAACGGGGCATAGGGAATGTAAAAATCAAACGGGGGGTTGGGAGAACAACACTTTCTGTTCACAGAAGGACCGATCATATGTTTAACGGGTTCAATCTGTTCTCATCCTGATATAGTAGCATAACCACATGGCTTTGTTATCCTGGTGTAGCCTAGTCAAATGAAAGGGATTTTTCAAATCAGAGCCATATTCCAACAGTTGCCTGCAATCCATAACTCTGCGTTCTTCTGAACTGAGACATTTCAGGGCTGTATCCTCTCCGTGATGGACAGTGTAGCTTGGGTTAGAGGCAGGGGAACACCAGATTGCCCTGGCTGCCAGGGATTCTCCCTCAGATTCCCTTTTTTTCTCATAAGGGATTTGGATTTTCTCATTAGCCCAGAAATTGCTCCCTTGCAAGGCTTGGCTAATAGCATGGTTGTGCACATTACTTTGCTATAACAGAAAAGGGTAAAAAAGAACTCATGTTTTTTTTTCTTTGTTTTCACTTGGGAGTTAAATGTCTTTAGGGATTAAATGTGCATAGAACTTTTTCTAAGTCTTCCTCCTGTCCCGATCCCACTCCTGAAACTTGCTTTTCTGCAGATCCCACCCACAACTGCTCAACTTTCCTGTCCTCCTTCCATATCCTCACTCTTATTTCCAAGCCATTTCCAAAGTGAAGTTTCATGCAGGTTCTTCTTTTGTGATAACTTCCCAATTTCTAGTTTACTGGCAACTGCTTCATCCTGCTATGGATAGAAATGCTTCAAAAAAGGAGCACTATTGCAGTGCTCATGTAGGAATAACAACAGTGAATTTTTCCTATCTGTCACAGATGTTCTCTGAATATTTGAAAATGTATTACAGCATGCTTCCCGAAAGGATGTCTCTTGTTTTACAGTGACCCCTTCCCACTTAGTAAGAACCTATGTTATTCGCTTTGTGAATGGCGTCAAAAAGTTCAAGACAAGGGTTTGAAATTTGAAAGCCTGATATTGTGTACCAGTATTCATATTAAGATATCTAAATAACCCAACTCTCTGTAGAGTTTAACTCTCTCGTTCATAAATATCTGCATATCTTGCTTGAATATGAAGCCGGGCATATAACTTGAAGCACTTAAATTTGACTTTGTTAGAGGGACTTTTTTCAAGGTGATATAACGATTAAGTGGCAGAATTGGAAACAGACCCAGGTCTTCTAGTTCCCACAACACAAAAAAATCACTGGCTCATGCTACTTCCTCCCAGGGTCAATCTATATTTAATGTGAGCATTGTATCATTCAAAGAAAAAATAAATGGTTCCAAAACTTAACATGCATAATTTAGTTTACACAAAATTGACACTTTTCCTCAACAGAATATAAAATCTTGTCTGCACAAGTATTCAGCAGTGCAGTAAGTGTTGTAAAAATTAAAAGCTAAAATGTGCTTGAATTTCAGAAGAAAATAATGCTGGGGTACATTTCATGCTCAGTTATATTGGTGCAAAATTTAGAGCTGATTCTTCAACTAAGTTCATTACAAAGAGAGCTTGATCTGACATAATTTTGGCTCAATTTTCTCCCTACTTTTTTCTATCTAAACAATTCTTCTGAAGAAATCAGATTAATGATCAAATTAAAAATAATAATTAAAATAATAGTTTTAAAATAAAAGGAGTCCATTGTATTATTTTGATTAAGTATATTTTTGTAGTTTTTCTAATAGAATTTCTCTGAAATTATATAAAATTACCTAATATTATATTCACATATTTAATTCAGACCATTCAAATTTATTCTACTATTCAAAATTATAACAAAGAAGTATTCATGAAATAGTGGTGAGAAAATGGCATAACCCAGGCTATAAATGGTGCTAAATTTTTCACATGCTAGGGTTTTATTCTGAACCTGGTATTTATTTTTTTTTTACCAAAGTAGGTCTTTCTGTTAATCCCTAGTATGAATGTTAAATAAAGTGATTGCTGTTTATTCCGAGAGACACTGAATAGTTCCACCTAGCTCTTGAAAAAGCAATGTTACTGCCATACAGCTACAATACGCCTTGTAATTGCTTACATTAATATATTTATTTCAGATGTTCTTTGAATTTTCTAGCTTTTGGCATGCTTGTTTAAAAAAATAAAAAGCAGGAAATTATTAAAAAAACAATGGGATTGTCAGTATTCATATCATCATGAGATACACTTTCAACTCCTTGAAATATCTGCTGAGCTTTTCTCCACTTCCAGTCATTCTACTAAAACTCAATGTTATCACACCAGCTGAGCTTGAGAGAACAAAACAGGCTAGTAACAAAATGATGCCCAAACATTTACACTTCAAAGGAGCCTTGCAAAGAGCAAACTTCTCCTACTTAATGCCACTGATTTATTACTCCTTAAGAAGTCATCTTATTCCCCAATCCTTATTATTCATGGACTTGTGAGGAAACCCAATATATTCAAAGTGGTTCCAAGTACATGAAGTAAATTGTAGCATCAAAGCTCTGAACTCAATGAAATTGCTCTGTGCATAAAGTCATTATCATGTGTTTGCAGGGCAGTGATCTTTATGAGCATGTAGGACACTGCGATCTTGCCTTTGATTTCTCCAAAGACCTTGCTAATTTCCAACAATACCCAATAGAATTAAGAGGATCAATTTCTTGTGTTAAGAGTTTGCACGATCTGCAACAAAATGTGCCACTGAAAGAAACTAGGAGATTAAAGGAAACAGATAGTAGCAAATTCAAGAATCCATCAGGAATTTAAAAATATTATGGGAATAACATTTTATCCATTCCAAAAATGTGAGAGAAGACCAAATAATGAATTATGAAATAGTGCCTTTAGGTTTCGGTCTGCTCAGAGAGCTACCAATGGGGAATTTTGCTCTTGATTTTAATGGGAGCAGGAGCAAGTTCTTTTAACTTTGGAAATTATCTGATCTAAAATGTGTTTGACAGTAGAATAAAGATCTTGAAGATATCTGACCCAATTATTTAATGCCTGTGGTGTTCCATTTACATGTCAAAGCACCTGGGATACCACAATTGAGTGCTCTGTGGGGAGGATCTTTCCACTCTGAGGATAAACTCATGCTTTGCTCAGACTGCCTTTCCCAGAAAGTGATATGCAAGAGTCAGTTTAATATGAACTTTGCTTTTTAGTCAGAAAATAAAGGAAGACCCGTAGATGCTCAACAATGAGTTTACTGGGGAAAAGAAACCAAGCAACAAAATATCTATGGGAAGGTAATGCCAAACTAGCATGATGATAACTCAGAAAAGAACTTCCAAGAAGAACATCCATATATTTCATGTATTCAGTGTGCAGCAGAATGAAAGGTTTTGATATTAAATGGAAAGACAATTACTATTTAAACATGTGAGAAAAAAAAATTTGGGAGTTTCCATATGACTTTCCAGTAGACACCTCTCAAAAGTTTACTGCTTTTCAAGTGCGTCATTGAAACCATACTTAAGAAACAATGAGACAAAATTATTTAAAATAGAAAGAGAGGTTTCCATTTTAGTAATTGCATCTCATTATTTCCTGACTATGAATTCAGTGAAGCCTTCAAGAATGTAGTTAGCTTTAAACACAACATTTAAGCACATGTTAAGTTAAAACCCTTTGACTTTCGAAAGGGCCTTCATGTAGTTTCTGTTGCTGAGTTATGAAGCTGGTTTTCCTCTGTCTGGCTGTATGAGAGATTTCAAAACTCGGTGTTACTGTCATTCTGGAGAAAGCTGACTATCAGAAGTAAGAGTTCTGATTCTTTGTTGCTTCACGTGTTCTTCACATCCATCTATTAACATTTGTAAGTCAAATACATGGGGACACAAAATGTAGCTCTCCGTTTACATCAGCATTAGGAGCTTGTACATCATTTTTGCATATGCTTAGCTAAAATTTAACATTTGATTCAAAATGCAAGGCACTGGAGGGTCAGGATTTGAAACCGTAAAGTTTACTGGGACAAAGAGGTTTGGATGCAAATTAGTAAAATTCTTTCATTAAAAAATCTCATAAGGTACATCATGGCATTCTATCAAGTCCTCAGCACCTTTAACATACTGGCTAGATGGGCAAGGCACACTTTTGATGACCTCCACAGAGCAACAAAACTGTTAAGGAGCTAGTTCCAAATTTCTCCCAACAAACCAAAAGACAGTAAGTTTAGAAAAATATATTTCCTGAATATCTTTCTGAATCTGAAAAATGCCCCAGGCAGTTCTGATCCAAACTGCTAAACAAAAGTTCCTGCAGTAAAGTAATAGCAAGAAGAATTTTCAGTAATCATAAAAAAATCTTCAGTAATTCTTCAGGGTTTACTTTAAAATTCTTGTTTAACTTCAGCTGAACTTTTAGCTTACACAGAATTTCTTCTGACAGTTACTAGTTATCTTTTGGAAGTCAAAGATACGTATTTATTTAAGCATGTTTGCCCTTTACGTAGGTACAGTGAGCTATAAAGATACTGAGAGCTTGAGCTATAAAGATATAAAGGGATGGATTCCCAGCTGATTTTGGTGCAACTGCATTGATTTATGCCTGCTGAGGATTTTGCCCCCCCACAGGTTTTAGTTCTGAGTGCTTTGTAAAACCCTGCATATCATAAAACATTTGCAACGCACTGTGCATGAAAACATAATCTTTCTTATCACAGGCAGTAAAGATATCCATAGAATACGATTGTTCTGCTTAAGATAAAGAAAAGATCCATTTGTAACTGTATGATTAGCAGGAGGCTGTGTCTTCGCTGCTGTTGCATACCAGGTCAAATTGTCTAGGGATGAGGCAGAATTCGACCGCAGTTTTTGCAGCCCCTTCAAAGAAGGCTGAGCGTGAGAAAGTGAAAACAACTCCTTCCCTGCAGACCCAAGCAATGATTCCAGCATTTGTAACTCTCACTTCAAGCACGGATCTGCTGAGCTCTTAGGAAATCCCAACTGAGCCTTCTACAAAACACCTGTTCGGCGCTGGGGGAATTAACCTTAGAGCATGTAACGCTAACGTGGGGAGGTGGTGTGCCTGCCAGCTGGCAGCCCCGCGCCACGGTGGACTTGTCCAATTAGTGGTGTCCACCCTCTTGCTGTGTGCTGGAGACATCGTGCTTGCACAGCTGAGATTCAAACCCTGGGTTCTGCTGTCTGTAGCCAACAGCTAATACAAGGTGTGCTGAAAGGGAGCTTCTCCCATGGCCCAGACAGGAGAAGCAGAGCTACACGTAGCTTGTTAGGAAGTTGGGATTGCTGCTCTGAACATGCTGAGCAGCTTGCGGGATGGCCAAGTGCCCTGATCGAAATGCTGCTCTCAACAAGCAGCACGTCTGTCTGCCTTAGCAACAGCAGCAATGCAGAAAAATAACAATTCCACCTGAGGATGTCCCTTGTAAATGTTTAAACACCAACTTCTAGATGAATATCACGAAATTAAAAAAAAGTTGAAATTGTGCTCAGTTTTGTTGTGATGGAACACATGTTTCTCACTGTTTTCCCGAAAATGGAAAGATAAATGTACACAATTATTCCTGGCTGTTGAGAAAATGACAGATTTGTAGGTAATATAACAGTCTGCTTTAGCAATGCCTTCCACAGTTACGGCATGATTAGAGCAAGAGACAGCAGGCCTGCCCTTACAACAAAGATGGCTATATGGTGGATTGTTACAAATAGCTAAGTGCCTTCTGATGTCTTATTAATATGCTAGCGCAAGAAGAAAACAGAGAATAGACAAAAGAGCTGAGTCTGTTCCCTTTCATGAGAAACATGGGAAACCACCAGGCAGAAAACAAAGGACACCTCGAGCTCTCTCCCTTTAAAATATTTCCCAATTAAAATGTTAAGCAAATACCATTGGGCTCAGACTGTTTACACAAGGCTGGTCTTGTCAAAGAATAAATGCTGGCAGAGCAGGCAAGAAAATGCCAAACTCTCTCATCTTCCGTATACCTGTAAAAAACTGCATAATTAATAGAACAGCAACTTTAGACAGGCCCCAAGGGCTAAAACTTCGAAATAATTTTGACCCCTCATTGCAGTGCCTACCTCCAAAAGGCAGAACCTCCAATTTCCCTGCCAGTCGCTCCTTAAACCTGCAGTGCCTAAACAGCATAATTGTCACATTTTCATCAGTGTCGTGCTTAAATGAATGCTGCCGTGCCATGCTCGGGGGCCCCCAGCTGTCTGCAGCCTCAACAGCAGGGTCACCTCCCTGTGCCCACTGGACAGGCTGTGGCACCAGGGGTCCAAGCTACAACACTCCTGGTCCAGCCTTGCGCGAAAGACAAGCAGCCACCACAGCAGTGGCTTGGTGCCCTCCTTTCCCCAGCCATGTGTGTGACTGCATGACCATGGTGGATGTTGCAGACACATTTTCCCATCCTCGTGGAAGGGCAATTCATTTCTCCCAACGGCAACTTGTCTGCTTTCAGGAGCCCAGCCTGAGTCCCGGCTTTGTGTCCTTTCTCTGGACACGCTGGGCCTCCTGGACATCATTGGGAAATGAATTGCAGCCTCCAGTCTCATGGCCAAAAAATTAGTTTTAGGAACATAGGCAAAACAGAGGCTTAAACGGACCATGATGCCAAGGCAGAACGAGCTCCAGCAGGAACACAGGAGAACAGCACAACTACATTTATTTGCCCTTGAGAGAACCACATATTATAACAGGTGGGCTGTCTTCCTACAGTCCTGCTGCTGCAATCCCAGTGCATATTACAGCCTGCTGTCCATATTTCAGGGAAAACTCATGAATTTCAAATAATTTTGTGCTGGGTTTTACATGAATCACTAATAAATATATCAATCAGTGTATAAATCTATATTTAAGTGAATTCTGTGTGCAGATGGCCATCCACCAATACTTGATAGTTCAAAAAATATCATTATAAACTAATAATAGTTGGAAAGATTTCTTTAGATGTAGTGTTGTGCTCTACCATCCCAGTGAAACAGAAATGCTGACAAGCCTTAAAACTGGGGCTGGTAAGCAGTTACAAAAGATAATCAGAATTTAAACACCTTGGCTTCTGAATATTCATACAGCTCAGTAAACATTACGCATTTATTAAAAATCTATTGCTATCCTTCCCAGAGGCAGAGGACATACAATGCCTGGCTGGTTTAATCAGCTTCCCTACAAATAAATGGCTTCTTAAAAATGCAGAGTCAGTATCTCCTCTCAAGACATTGTTGGGCGAGCTGACCTCTTTAAGCACACTGTTTATTACAGTAAGACTGTACTGGCCCAATAGCCTAGCGCTCTCCTTAGCCAATTAAACCGTGTGTATAATAGCTTTCCCTTGAAGGCTCTGTGAAAGGCTGAGAATTGTAAGTGGAGATTTTAACAGAGCCTTTTAGCTGTGTTCTGTGTCTCATTCCTGAATCCTTTTTTTTTTCCCAAGACGTGTTCATATGTTTCTCTCACTGTCTCAGGTACAAAAAGAGCCTAATGACTGGGTAATATGCTAGTCTCGGCTGTTAAGTTAATTTCTTTAATGCTAACATCAAGAGATATTTGCTGTTGAAGTATTTAAGGGAAAATGCCAGGTGTTTGGGGGTGTTTTACTAAATTTAACATGCTTGCGTCAAAAAATAATATTGCTGTTACCTCAGATGTCTAGTTTCTGTGTTTTATGTCAGCAATGAAACAAAAGCAGTTGCCTCAAAGTCTCATTGTAAAATATATCAAAAAAGCTGAACAAACCCAAGAACTGAGTATTTTCTTTTAGTACTACTCTTCACTTCAGGATAAAAGCAGAATATTTACATCAAGGGAGCACTATCTTTTATCCAGAAAGTTAGTTTTTCATTTTTGATAATTGATAGCCTCAACATCTGACAGATTACATTTTTAAAGAAACTTTAATTTTGCTTCTCTGGGTACAGTTAACACAAATTCCGTGAGACATTTTAGTGGTACATACTGTTAATAATAACTTATTTAAAATATTTGCCTGTAGTCTAAAGAGCAACTGGTAGTTTACAAGTTTTAGTGTTCATCAGCAAGGAAGATATTACTTTTTAAGAGCCATTATTAATTTCAGAAGGTGAGTTCCTTTCTTAGTCAATGGGATTACCATTCTTAGCAATCATCAGGTTATTTCAATGGTCCAGCTCTTAATGTGACCCTGTAATTCTCCAGTTTTAATTTGTTCTTGCTTAGTTTTGTTTCACACCATTACCTTTACATCCACTTGTCTTAAACATGTCTTCTCCAGAGAATTACATTGGAATCTGTGCTACTTAAATAACTTGGTTTCTTTAGAAATAATATCTACTAGATATTAAATCTGACAACAAATATTTATTTGGGTTTTCTTTCAGGTTTGTCCTGGCTTGTTAGAAAGCATCCCCAAATGAGTCAGAGGGAAGATCAGGGTAATTTAAAGTAATTTTCTTTTATTATGTCTGGTTCTTTTATGGGAAATCCTTTCTTTGGCGGGATCTGCAGCAGAGCCTTGCTATTCTGATTAAAACATTAGCTTAAACTGGTCAGTTCAGACCTCAGTCCAAGATCTGAGATTAATCCCTTCTAGTTTATGCTGTTCACTGAAAAAAAATAAGGTTACTTACTGCATTTTTCAACTCCATATGTAGAAAGAGCTTGATGCAAAAGAAACACCTTAAATGAGTGCATAATTATTTTTAGTGATATCAGAGTATTGCTAACACTTAGACTTTTTTTCCTCCTATATTTAACTTATATTTACTTTTTTTTTATTATTATCTTTTGGAAAGGCTCAGTCATAAGATTGGTGTTCTGACCATTTTTATAGTGCTGACTGTGATGATACAAGCCATTCCTGTTTTTCCAAGCTGAAGTTATTTTTTCCATGACACCTTTTTTTAAAAGAGCTGCTTAAGAAGCTCATGAAGAAAAGTCACTCTACAAGTAGTGTATAAAACTAGCTAAAATTCTTATTGTATTCACTTACAACAACGGAGAAGAAAGAAGGAATCAGATCTATACATCTTTTTATTAAAAAAAAACCCAGAACAAACATAAGCACAAGCTAGAAAGAGGTTGCATTTATCATATCTATATATTTTTTATTCTTTGGTATCTAAAATCTCAAACACATTTTATTTGGAAAAAATAACACTTTTATAAAATGTTTTACCGAAACCACAACCATCGGCTGACTTATCCTACATACATTTTATCTTTCAACAATTTGCAAAAATACTGGCACAGTATGTGCAAAAATTTTTTCACAGTTTTGAATATAAAGGTAATATATGTGCTTAAATTAGCGCTTGAACTACGTCTTCCTTTTCAAACAACACACTGTGAGCACCAAAATGTACAACATTCAGAAAACTGAAATCCAACACAATTCCCAATATTAATAGACTGTTATACAATTTGATAAGAATTAGACCAAATGCTTTCTAAACTTACAAGCACTGACTTTCATGAAGCCTGGATTTTACCCATAAATTTTCGTAAAACATTTTTTCAGAACTTCAATGAATGCTGTTATAGAATGTACTTTAAAATTCTACAAAGAACAACTATTAACTTCCTGTAGTCTTCTTCGTATGGATATACTAGTTATTTGGCTGTGCACACAACATGTCAAGATTGGGATATTTGAAATATTTTACTATTTGCCTTTCTGTCCACAGGAGCTTTCGCAGCCTACCATGTTATCGTGTTTAATTTCTTCTGTCTTTTTTGTTTTCTTATCTTTGTTAGTGTATCAGCCTACTACATCTCCCTGAAGCCCCTTTTCTTTTAAAAACTTCTTGTTGAATTGATTTCTTATTTACTTTCTGATTTTTTTAATCTTTTTGCAGATGGCTTACATTTTCACCCAGTGTAATAAAGGACCCAGAAGGTTGCATCTTATACATTTGTTTTATCCTTTAACACCATGTGGTTTTCAAAAACTATGTAAAAAAGACACACTTGACCTACTTAATACATCTGAATAGGCAGATTATTATAAACATAACATTTCCTGTAATTTCATGTTTTTCTTTTTAACTTGCATTTGTTAATTAAAAAACCCCATGTTTTCGAAAACACAAGGACATTATAGGGCAGGGTTTTGATTTATCTACTGATTTTGCGGTCAGCATCATTGACAACAAACTATTATTAGATGTAAGATTATCAGTTTACATAAGCTATCTGCTTACAATGCACTATTACTGTTGTTTGTCTTGTAACAGTCTAAAAGCATCCTCGAAAAATCAGTAGTTCATATTTGCACTGAAGATATTACAGTCTGTACACAGGACTTGAATATCTAATATGGCTGCACTATAAGGGCGGGTCACAAATACGTGCTGTACATAATCATGTGGTCACTGTTTTATTCACTGTAGTGACAGAAGACTTAATATTATTTAATTGTGAAAATATTACTATTTCTATGTGATTATGTAGAAATTGGAATTCCAGAGCAATTTAAACAAGAAAAGGAGAGAAGGCTGACAATGGTATGTTGTCAGAGCTTTTTCAGGCTAGGTGTTGAGTGGAAGAAATGATGGAAGCGTTTGTGAGGAGAGAAGGGGATTTGGAGATAAAAAGCTGGAACCATCAGCAGAGCAAGGAAACTTGTAATGAGTAAGTGTGAAAAGGAATTAGTTCAGAGCATAAGCAGAGACTGTGTGGCTTATAACCTTAAAAACAATCACAAGAAAAAATGAATATGAGATGAAACTAATAAGAGATTGAATTAAGTGACTCAGAGACTATAAAAAGAGAAATTACATAGTCAGAGGACCAGGCAGGAAAGATCATCTTGATGACAACAGTCTGGGCTAATAGAAGAGACAGAAATTAATATTTAACAAAATTGTTTAGGTCTGTCACAAGAAGACTATTTGCTCAGTTTAATTATAAGCTTCCATACAGGAGGAAGATCTTCCTACAAACAGCGTGTAAAACAACACAATACTTTTGTTGTCTTTCCTGCTACTTTTTTAAGCCATAAAATATCATGTTTCAGAAAAACTAGATGCAGGGGAAGTATGGGACTGAAAGTTGATATGGGCAATTTCTAACAAATTATGCAGCATAGCAGAGTTCTTAAAAATATAATTGTGGGCTTGGTGTTTTTTTAAGTTTTGATCGATTCAATCCAATCTGATACTTTCTGTTTCCTAGCGTATCAAGTTGTTCCAGTCCTCCAAGACTCTTACACTACACTGTTAAAAACAAATTGAGGTAAATATTTCTCTCTATAAAAACCAAGCAATAGAATTAACATAGGTGAAACACACATTCCCAAGGACTAATTGTGCAAGTTCAAAATGCCCTCCTTAATTCCTGGAAACTACAGAATATTATTCTCCTGAAAGGACACACTTGCCACGGTGACAGCCTCCACCCCAACACAGTCTTTCCACCTCAGCCTCTTCTCCCACCTTTAGAGAGATTCTCAGACTCCTTCTGAAAGCCCCCACCCCATGTTTGGACTTTTGTCTTCCTCCTACTCCTGAGCCCTTGATGTTCTTGCCAAGTCTGCAGCCCAGCCTAAGCCAGCAGGCTGGTTGGCACCTGCTGGGCCACACTGTCTGCTTCTCTGCCTTTCAGTCATGGCTGTGTCCAGATTCTCCCTGACCACAAAGATTGGACTCCAATTCCAGGCTTTAATCTTGTCCTGAAGAAGAAGGAACCCCATTCTTTTTGGCTGGATAAGTAATTTTTCTTTTGTGCGTGGACCTAAATTATCTTTGCCATCAGTAAAATGGTTACCAATTCCCACGGTATTAGTGATGGGTGAAGTGAAGTCACCACTATGATATCCTCATGAAAGGCAAGTTGTAAACCAATACAGAATAATAACACTGGGTACAACATGTAGTTTACACTTATTGGAACCACTGTTTGCCTTTTGTATTTTTAGCTTACGGGTAAAACCACACCCTGTCCTCCCTCCCCCGCCCCTTGATGGGCAAACCCAACAGAAACTCTGCAAGTTGAAACTCATGGAGCTTCCTAGCTCTTCCATAATTATTTTCATCCCCAGTGTAAAGAATGATTCAGCCCTCGGTTCTCTGAAGAGAGACAGAGATAAAGAGAAAGAATAAGCTAAATTGCTGTTGAAAATAATCTCTTCTATGTGAAATAGAAGTGGGTATTAGAGGACAGATGGTCAGTGAAAGCTGGAAGGGGGATGCTATATCGAAAGCACAGAGGGAACTAGGGCACTCAGTTATCTGTGGCAAAACAGAGATGGAGTGTCGTGTAACCACTTAACCGATGCCAGGAGGAGGACGCACATGGGGAAGACAAAAGAAATCAGTACTATGTTGTTTACATTTTTGTTTTCCCTCTTAACAAAGACAGAAAGTGGTACCTACAGTATATATGGTTTACACTGAACATAAGGACACTGTCTGCCTCATACTTTTGAGTGGAAGGAGATAGAACAGCGTGAATCAGTGAGTAAGACATAATGCAGTACAGGTCTAGAAAAGGTTGATGTGCCCTGGAACTGATGCACTCTGTTTAGAAGAAAGAAGGAGAATCTCCTTATTCGTGACGCTTTTGTTGAAGAGTGGCAACAAATGGCAAACACCTCCCCTTGAGGCATCTGCAGCAGAAAAGAAAGGCAAAGGATGAAGCAAATTAAAAGTCTGCCAGTGAACAAAAAAAAACACAGTTAGGAAATATCTTGGGTTTGGTATAAAGAAAAGTCAGAACACTATGGGGTCTAGAGCATGAACTGTAGATACTTTTCTCTAAGATGCCTTGTCTCACTGAGAGGGATTGTCAAAAGTGACTAAGAAGCGTTAGGCCTACTAATGCTCATTGTGTGGGTGTTTTCACACCACGAAACGTGGTGGAACTTTAATTATTTCATAAAGTTTGAAACCCACTGCAACATTCCCCCACTACTCTCCAGTGTCAGGGCTCAGCAGCTGCTGCTCACACTCCAGAGGAAGTATGCCAAAGTGGGATGTCCAACTGCTGCCTCATGTGGACCCCCCGTCTCAATAACAGTTCCATATAACCAACAAATCTATATTTTGCACAAAAAAGGGAAGAAGTACATCTACTTATCCCCACAGCAAAGTTTTAATTGATCCAGGAGCTAAGTGCACTGGAGAACATTGCAGTTAATACACATAAATGAGGAGTTCAGGAGAAACAGCAGAGACTGTAAAAAAAAAAAAAAAAGTTGGTCTGGGAAACTTGGAGATGTCTGCAAAAAGTTGATGTCTTGATCAACTTCTTAAAGTTCATACAGTTTTCATATGTGGTGTTAAAAGTCTATTCAGTTAGTCAAGGGCTGCCTTTATGGAAATAACTTCTAACTTTGGGATCTGACTAATACAATGTGTCCCAGAAGGAGGGGCACTTTGTATGTAAATCTTCATTTGGATTATTTCTTGTTGTTCTTTTAATCTTGCTATGTGGCAGACAGTCCCTTATGTGCTATTAGATGTGGTGCGGCTTTGTAGCTTTACATTATGCCAACTGGCCCTCTTCTTCGAGGACCATAAATCTTCTTTGTATTGTATATCTCAATAATGATTATTTTTAGCTAAGAACAAATTAATTTTTGGTTTCACAGTAAGGGTCTGGCATCTTAACCCAGTTTTCTCTGTAAAAAGCCATACTAATTCCTCAATATATTGCAAGTGTCCCCTCCTTTGTTCTGTCCCTTGCGCAGGAAACCATATACTGAAATTGGGACAAGCCTCAGCTGACCTATTAGCTTTTTATTACCAATGTAGTTATCAGAATAACACTGGCAACTAGCATGGAGTTCAATAGCAAAATATGAGTGTGACCATGTATGTCTCCACACCAGTAGCAACAGGACTTGGCAACACTGAACCTCTGTACCATGAATCTGGAGTAATCATTTCATGTGGGATGTTGATCATTGTTTGAAGTGTGGGACAGACAGTAGGGTGGGGAAATATGGAAACAAGAATGCTCCTTTTCTGAGCCAGTGCCAGCTTGTCACACAGAAGATGAAGGTAGTTATATATATCCTGAAACTCATAGCTCACTTGTGGTCATTCCTTACCTGGAAGAAAAAAGGGTTGCATGAGAGGAACAGAAGGTTAGTGATGGAAAGAGGCAAAAATGGACCAGATGTTGACAGTGGTAACCATTAGCAGCTTGGCCATGCTCGCAGCATGTGGGAGAATGTTTGAGATATAGCTGCTATTGATAACCAGCATGGGATCCTCTGTCCTTGTGACACAGAAAAGAGGTAAACTTGAGCCTACCAAGGTGCATGGCATGCCATGGCTGTCACCTCCGGTTGCCACTCCTTTGGTGTGACCTCTGCTGAGCTTCCTGCACCTCTCTCACCCAGTTTCATGCGTACAAGCTTGTCTAATTAAGCTGATGCAGCAGGACCAGCGTGATGCTGCAGGGCAGTGAAAGGTAGGTCACCTAGGTGGAGTCAGTAGACAATTGCAGTGCACAGAGGTCAGGCCTCAAATGCCAGCTGAAAGAGAGTGGTCAGGAGGACCTCAGATGCTCTTTGGAGAGGTGGCAGAGATGCATCAGTGACACAGCAGTGGAGACCACTCAGGGGACCTCAGTGACATTGGGGATGGGGAGCTGCAGTGAGGTTGCCCTCACTGTGGGAACCTGCAGGCAGCCTTGCTAGGCAGAGTCAGAGCACAACCTTCCCCAGCCCCAGAGCCATATCAAAGACCAGAAGATTCTGATGATGCAAGGCTTAAGACCTGCTTTCACAAGAGATGCTGAATCACAGTTTTTGCTTAGTATCTGTAGTGGTAACATTGGTTAGCGCGACTTCAGATGGCTCCCATGTTCTGGACGTCTTAGCCATTCCTCTTCTTGTGCTACTTACTACATTTAGCAATAAACTGTATTTTAATAAATTCTAAGTGACCACAGCAGACTTCTTTATATTTTCTCCATGTGTATGCATATTCTGGGGAAACTAGCTCTGACAGTGAGAAATGCTTTTGGTAAAACTTTGCAGAAATATTTCATTTATACTCCAGTTATCCTATTTCATTCATCAAAATTATCCCTTTGTTCCAATGTACTTTAATTTTACATGAACTGTTTGTTTCATCAGCAAATTAGCATATTAAGGTTTCTCCTTTATAGTCATAACTAATAAGAGAGATGAACCAGTGAGAAGACTGAAGCTAAAACCAAACCCAAGCTAAAATGAGTACCAGGTTAATGATGTGCCTATTGGCTAGGGCAGAATACAGCAAATGACTGCATCAACAAAATCAAGCTGTTTCTTCATCCATATTTTTAACTGTTGTTAATACTTTTAGTGTTCCTATAATTGACTGTGTCCAGAGGCTAGAAACATAAGACTTGATGCTTGCAATGCTCAGATTCACTTTCAAGTACTCAGCCACCCATAGTTAGACTCAATTCTTAGCAAGGTGCAGAAGTTCCCTTTAGGCTGTTTAAATGGACTTAAAGCAGACATCAATAGAGAATCCACAAAATCCAGCAGAAAGGGCGCTGCCTTACTCAGTTTCTCTCCAAAGCCAAGGGAGACTAAGGACTATCTTGCAATCTATGTTGTGACCACTGCTATTTCACTATCGATCTTTTTTTCTTTTTCCATGACTCTTCTTTTTTGTTGCTTGCCATTCTCTGTTGTTCCCTTGTCCTAATTTTCTTCTTTTCTATTACAGTATTGCATTTTTTTAAGCAGTGTGTCAAAGGTTTGCTAATAGGTACAACCGATACCATGAAATTAAAATGTCAGCAAATTATTTAATTATTGTTATCAATGTCATAACAGTTTCAGGTTTCTAGGTGAAACTGGACAACCGCATCTTAGCATTGGTTTCAGATTCAGAGCTTTCTTATTTGAATTTCAAAATGCAAACTTTAAGAAGACAAGATCAATGGAAAAAAAAAATATTTACTGCAGCTCTAGAGATCATTTGGTACTTCATAATGCTACAGATTTACCACTGTCTCCTTTCCACATACACACTATAGTTTGGAAAGCTATAACCTTTCCAAACTTGATGTCTATGCTGAACAGAATTGTGCTGTATTGCCTTTGGCTGCTGCAAGGTAACATTTTTGCCTTTCTGGAGGGAGCTAGAACAACAATAGTAGCAACCAGTCACTGGAAGAGATACAAATGATAGTAGCTCATTGGCCTGCAAAGCAAAATTAAGGAACATACATTTGAAGAATGCATACTGGATCAGTCTACTAAATATACCCTTATGTTTCATTGTGTGCAGGTACATTTGAATAGAATGAATTATCTGTGCATATCAATAAAGGTTCTATCTTTCTAATGTGGAGGTTGAACTGTAATAAACAAAGCAGATCTTTCAAAATGCATCAACTCAGAACCACTATTTTCACACATTCCTTTTTTTAAATTACTTTCATTGTGTTTTAGGGAAGGACCTGCAAAATTTCAAGATGAATGAGGTGCAATCTACTACATTGCACATAAGTAGTTCAAATTTTTTTTCTCATTAAAGGTAAATCTTGCAGTTGGCATCATTAAGCTATTGACATTCTGCTCCAGTGTAATTACCTTTATGACTCTGCTTGCAGTGCTCCTTTTACTTAGAATGGGAAATACCTCAAATAGTCTGGTAGATTTTACTACTGCAGGTGGGGAATGTCCAGTTTAATGGCCCCACTGTATTACTCTTTGTTATTCATGTGCGCCAAAAAATACACAGGATATAGATGGGACTGAGTTAACATTGCTGGAATTTCCTGACTTTTTTAATACTTGATCTTGCATCCTTAATATTGTCAGTGAACTGGCAGTGGTGGTAGGACTGGGATGGCATACCTCCATTTTGGCACTGAACAGGAGGTGGCTAAATAGTTGGAGAGTTAAAAATGATTTAATAGTACCAATAAATCGACAGACATCCATAACAGTCACACACACACGTACATATATGTGCACATACTCTGCCTCATTTTTTTCATAGCGAAAAAAATGTGATTCAGAAATGTGTTTTAAATGGCAAAAAAAGGCATTTGGGAATCTGATGGAGGTCTGTGTTTGTCAATAATTCATGTTTCATGCAAAGAGGAATCAATAAAACACATTTTATGAGGCTGTTATAAAGGCTGTAACTGTGCTCAGCAGACAAGGTAAAGGTTCCCACGGAAAAAAGTAATGCTTCAAATGAAAAACTGATACCTGGGCTTTGTCTAATGAGATATATATTATTGGGGCTTTGACTAGTTTGGAAGGCTAAAGAAGGCTTTGAGATGCAATTACAAAGCATTAGTTACATTGGTTTCCCTTTTAATAAGGCACAGTTCTACATGCAGTAGCTAAAAACCCTCACCCTGATATGTTTTTTGACTCTGAGTGCCCAGAGGTGAGTGGCCAGCGAGGGGAGGCATGCCAGGGCAAGCTTGCTGACTCAAAGGAGAGGACTTGCAAAACACCCTGGGAACACAAGAAGGGAAAATATCTAGGCAGGAAGATACAGTAATAGTTGGGTCAGAAAGAGCTGTTTTACAGAGCTGCCTTTTTTTTTTTTTTTTTTTTTTATTTATTTTTTTTTTTAAATTTTAACACCTTTTCTGGCATTTGAAAAGCATAAGCCATTTCTTTGGCATCATATAATTTTCCTCCAATTTTCATTAAATCTTGTGTTACTGTTTACTGCTATATTGGTAATTTGTCAACAGTATCCCCAAAGGCTTTGTGAATGTCACAGAGAAATGCCAAGGGTTAACAGTTTCCTTAACCTCTTTGTCTCAGTTATTCCTTATTCACTGGTGCACACACAGGAGGCATATTATATCTGTCTAGCTCTATCTTAATGGGAGATATACAACAGATGCAGGGTTTTCTTCCAGTTTCCCAAGCCAGCTGACTGAGGTGGGATCTGTGGTCCCATGCTGAAGCTACCAAGGCCCAGGGAGAGTGCTGATGGCACCACCACTGCATGTCCTATCTTTACATATTTGTCAAGAGTTCAATATAGAGAAAAATTTAAATGTAATTTTTGTGGCAGTGCAAAACTGTATTTTGCTACAGCATGCAAGATTCTTATTTAAACAGTAACCAACAAACTTGCCAGGATCAGCACCTTTGGTTAGCATCTGTGGGCGAGCAGTTGTGATAACAGTTGAACCCGCATGTGTGCTGGTTGGCTTTTCTCACCATTGCCTCACTGGAGTTGTAATGAATCAGCACTTCTGTTCATGAATGTACTGTTCTCTGAGTTGGATTTTCAGCTCCCTCTCTGTACATCTGTCAACTGGATACAAGTATATGTTCTAGTGCCCTTTCATGTGTTCTTGGCACAGATGCATTTCGTTGGCATGAGATTTAGGCTGAGTTTGTTGGCATTTTAGGAAGCGAATATGATTTAAAATGCAAACAGAAGAACAAATAAACTAAAACAAACAAACAAACACACCAGGAGAGTGTTCCCGCAGCGGAAGCTGTGCATGGCTCACAGTTTACACATACAGGCTTAGCCTTCCTGCCCTCTGTCTCCCAGGTTTACTCATCCTGTCAGGGAGCGAATATGGAGTTTCAAGTGAGCAGCATTTCACTGCTTAGATGACAGATGCTTTCTGTCTAGAGGAATTCTGGCTGATGAGGAGCTGAATGATGTCTCTTCTGCACTTCCCCCAGCATGCCCAAGGACTGAAACAGTCCAGAGAAAGGCAGTAGTCAAAAAGAGCTTTCCAAAGTCTGAGGCAAATGTATTTTCTCTAGGTGACCCACAGAACTGATTTTCTTATGCACTTTTTTTTAATGAATCATCGAATATATAGAAGTGCAAAATTATGGATGTGCTTAAAAGCAAACAACTGCCCATGTCAAAAGCTTTCAGAATAAGTTTCTTAGCTATTACTGAAATTTATTTTCCTATGTGGGAAAACTTTGATATGCTGTTTGAGCTGTTTACCTTCATCATCTAGGTTTAGCAGGATTGCCTGGGTCCCATACTTTACCCTTAGGATGATAGCATGCTGAAATGACTAATATGGCTAGCACAGGAGTTAATGAAATTACATGTCAGACAGGTACTATTAAACATACGGGACATGCTCTAGGGTACTGTTCTATGGCAACCTAGTAATGGCAGTAGCTCAAGTACAACTGTAGATGGGATCTTGAGTAAGAGCACCCTGAGGAGAACAAGGTTTTTTATGTTAAAAAAACCCCAACAAACAAGTTCTGCTACACAAAAGGACAATAGGTCGTGTTCAAATGTGAGAATATATATTTCGTGAGAGAAAAGTCCACGGTATGTAGGCCGTAGCATTCTGAAATATCAGTCTTTACTGAAATCATTAAGTCCATTGCTTACCTTAAGAGAGGTCAGATAGATAGTCAAACTTGAAACACTTATATTCACACATTTACTGTTTATTTGCTATGTTGATGCTCTGTTTATTTGCTATGTTGATGCATTCTGAAATATCAGTCTTTACTGAAATCATTAAGTCCATTGCTTAACTCAAGAGAGGTCAGATAGATAGATAGTCAAACTTGAAACACTTATATTCACACAATTACTGTTTATTTGCTATGGTCATGCAGGGGTGGGTTTTACAAGAAAGAAGTTTTGTGACAACATTTCGATATATAAAAGAATAGTAAATGCTCGAAGAACTTTTAATAAAAAGTTTTATCTCTTTTCACCATTCCTACCCATATAAGGTTTCTTTTTTCAGTCTTAATTATGGTAAAGAAAGTATAGTAATGCTATTCATGGTGGAGTAGAGAAAAACTGCCTGTGAGAGAAGTTAAAACCCCAAAATACAGTATTTGGAACCTGATTGGGGCCTCTGATTTTTTCCTATTGACTTCAATTAATTTTAATTTTAAGTTCTTTTTATTATGTTATTAAAATCAGAACACACATAGAATAAAGTTTGCTGTCTGCTCTAGTTCAGAAAAAATGAAAGCACAGCCTGTACTGAATGATAGAGTTGTGCTTTAATGTCCAGCCATGTGGTTTCTCCATGGAAAACTAATTAGTTAAAGATGAAATTCCTCTTCTAGTTTGCATATATCTTCTTGCAAGGATTCTGCTGAGCAGAAGTATAATTGGAGACTCTATACAATTGAGCTTGTACTTTTTAATCCTAACATCATAAGCTACGAAACATCATTCTTCCCACAAAAATGCGATGTTTTTGGTCCTGGACATGCTCAGTTATGGACATTTTTGAAATAAACATTCTCAAAAATACCAGGACCATTCCCCCGAATTTTATTTGATACCATCTGGAAATAAAGCAGGGGAAAACCCAGAGAAACAAAAAGATGTAAAGCTAATGTCTCAAAGCTCAAGAGTTGTCCTGAGTTTCTGTACTAGGGGCTTATTTGGCTCTTATTGAATCAGAAATAAAATAGAAGCAGAAAGCAGACAGGAGGTTTCCATTCATGCCTCTCATGCTGTTTTCACTTATTAAACTTTGTTCTGAGTTGACAGGAGTGGGTTCACAACAGTCCTCCACATAAACTGTATCTGAAATTGTGTAAACTGTATTCAGAGATTTACTGAAGGTGGACATTTAACTTGCATTCAAGTATATGAATGTGCTTTTTGAATACATGATATGATACAGTGGTTTTATGATACCCACGATGATTAAAAAAAATGTCTAAAACTTTGAAATTACAACCCTCTGTTATCCTATCTTGTTGCAGGGTGAGGGAAAATTCCCATTGCCAAACTATTTCTACACGGGACCTTTTGAACCAGATTTAGTATCAGTAGAATTTTTTTTTGCTATTATTATTTGTATGTAAGAAGTACAGCCAGAATCTTTGGGTTTAGGTCAGAAATCTTCAGGGAAGGGACATTTTGGCTGCGCTTGTACAGCACATTACACTATGACTCTTAGTATCTGACATGAAATCCAAAGTGTTCCTGCAATACAAATAATAAAGATGGCTTCCCACTGAGGCTGGGACCCTTGGTCCCATATAGATGTCATGCAAGAGGTAGTTCTTGCTAAAAGCTTGGCACTTGCACAATCAGAATAATCTGAGCCTGGCAAAAGGAAAGAATGTTGCAATTATCGAACTGTCTGAAGTGAAGAATAAAAAAAATAAGCTGGTATTTTTCCCTTCACTTTTCACTAACTGAGCAAAGGCAGCCACTGATGTTCTCCTTCTGTAGAAAACAACCATACACAGCCAGTTAGTTCTGTTTCCGTAAGGAGCAGTCTGTAGTAGCTTACATTTCAATGGCATTTTTACAAGGTTGTAAAGAAAAGGATGGCACCTTGATAAGCTGTGACACACAGCTAGCTTCCATTAGACTGATCCTTTCAGCTCTTGCAGACAGCTAGAGTTCACAAGTTATTTTTCCACCCCTATAACTCATGTAAATCCAAAATCTGCCTCAAAGGTTAGGCAGGCTTGTTTGCTTTGAATTTTTAAGTTATTTTAAACACTGTTGTCATACAAATAACTCCTGGTGAAGACATTCTTTTTCCAGAATAAGAATGATTTTTCTTCCTTGTATATCTTTTTTGGAATGCAGATCTCATCCCCAGGAATGGCCTTGTTATCATAATGGTAAGATAGTTACCCGTATCTAATCATATTTAGCAAATATTCTGATATAGACAAGTCCTTGGATTCTCAAGATGCCAGAAGCAGTAGTTCAATCTGAGAAACAATTGAAACAGGGAACAAAATATAAATATACACTTTGTGTTTAAAATGGGGAGAAAGAACGAGTGTACAGTAGAGAAGCTTTAGGTGGGGGGAGCCATGTTGTAGGCTAAAGGGAAGGCAACTGAGAAGCAGGGCTGTTCAGGGTTAAGATGCTTACAGGGAACATGAAAAACTGGGTTATTGATGTGTCATAACTTTCCTGTGTGACTTTAGCAACCCACAGGCCCAGTTTTGTAAAGAATGTGAGCAGATAACTCCTAATTTTCATTTATAATTAGTTATAAAACTAATATAGTGTGTGGCTACTGCTATATGCTTAATTATCATGACTGCTTTTCAAGTATGAGTTTCAAGTACTAGCATTAAATACACCTTAATTTTAAGTCCCAATCCTGCAAATATTTATTAGTGCTTGCTGCCATGAGTAAGTCATTGCCTAGAAGAAAACATCAGCTTCAGTGGAATTACTCATGGTATTGAGTGCTATCACAGAAGGAAATGTTTTCAGAGTTTTTTGCTTTAGTTATATACATATAAAAGTCATTATGCATGTATTTTTATATATATATACACATGCATATATACGTATTTTCATAAGATGAATTTGTAATGACTTTTTCTATATATGTATTCCTTGCTGCCTTTTTCCAGATTTTCTTTTTTCTTCCACAAATGCATCATCCTAATTCTCATTTTAAGGTGCAACTAACAAATGAAAATGCCATGTGTTTTCTTATCGTTTGAGTTGATGAAGAACAAACAGTAAGTATCTCAAGCCTTGTGTTTTTGGGACATGCTGAGGAGGAGTACAGCAGTTCATTGCTTTTTCTTCTTTTGTCTTTTTTTTTTTATTTTTTTTTTTATTAAGTCTGAATTTTTAAATTCAGCAGTGTCATTTTCCAAAGCTGAAATGCAACCCGGAGGCCAGTTCAGACATGGTGTGATGCAGGCCAGTTGAATTGGCTGGTAGTTCTACAGTGGATGAGTTAAAGAAGGAATCACCCGAAGCAATGGTAGCTCTCAGAAGGGGGCCTGCCCTTCAACAGTTTAAAGCCTTTGAAGAGAGATTTCCTTTGAGCAATGCGAAGTCTTTGTGGTGATGGGAAACATACATTTATAATTACAGAAGAACACAGTGTACAGTAGGAATAGTATAAAAGCATGCGATTTACAGTGTCTAAGGAGAAGCTTTGATGTAGAGGGCCCCACTGACCTAGTTTGCTGCTGAAAGCCCTAGAAACATAAGGCTGACTGACTACAGTTACAGCGATGCAGGCTGTGAACAACATCCTTCTGCCTCTGCACTGCCACCCCACACCACATGAATATTCTGTTGCAGTAATGACTGCACAGAAATACTATATGAATACAAACTAACTGTGCTTAAAAACATTAATAAAGTTTGCTGTGCTCCTCTGGGGAAAATGTGCTAAAAATGAGCCACTGTTAATCAGCATGCAGGCTGGGAAAAAGATTTATCTGGGAAGATTATTTACGGAAAAATTGTTGAAAACTTCATGCCACAACAACCACCCTTTGGGAAGAGGGAAAAGGGGGGAAAAGGAGGGAGGGAAATCCTAATCTCCATTAACAAGGCACATAATGTAAAACCCAAGGAGTAATACTGATTCAAAACAGTTATGATATCAGGGCCATAAGAATGACTGTTTGGCAGCAGCCAACATGCCATAGGAAGAGTGTTCCGTTACCTCTGAGGTATGCACTGCTGTGAACAAATCTGATATGAGACCCAAGACTAGATATTCCTCTCCACAGAAAGACTAGGAATGGTGAAAGGAAATTGGAGGAAACACAGGCTACCATGATCCTAAACCAGCCATGTGAAGAGGGCAGCACCAGGGTTCAGCCACATCCACCAAGTGTGCACCAAGAGAAGTGATGCAATTCATGGCTCACCTGGCGTAGAGGGGATAAAAAACTGGGAAGTCAGTTGGGAGAATGAGAAGAGCTTCAGGGCAGTCCCTGTAGCACTTTTTATAAGTGAAAAATAAAATATTCTTTATCCCATATATTCAGGCTCAGATTTTTAGTGAATATATCTCAGATTTGGGTACTAGTAGATTTCAACGGCCTCATTCAGACCATTTAGTGATTACTCTTCTTGAGCTTCAGAACGGAGTTTGGATGCTGAGTTGAGCTGAGGTGGGTATCTGGGAGTTTGGTTAGTGACCACATCTAAATAATATTATGCTGAGCTAGCACTGTCTGCCTTATAATCACTTTGCCTGTGGGAGAGGGCCAATCTGAGGGAGGTCACTGAAATTAAAATGGAAAACTTAATTACATAAAAATAATATGGGTGTGTTGGGTGCTTTGATGGACAAGGATGATGTAGGAAAAGAAAAATATAAAAGTTCAGCAAGAGCTATTTATAAATATTACCTAGTGGGAGTAATAGACAACAAAGGATAAATCAGTGACTATTAAGCAACATTTGTGCCAGCACAGATACAAACTTTTTAGAGTTCAACCTGTGACTTAGTGTTGTGGTTTAACCTTGGCCAGCAGCTAAGTACCATGCAGCCGCTTGCTCACCCCCTCCAACCTTCCCAGTGAGATGGGGAGGAGAATCGGAAAAAGGTAAAAATATGTGGATTGAGATAAGAACAGTTTAATAATTTAAACAAAGAAAATGTAATAATAATAATAAAGGGAAAAGAGGAATAAAGCCCAAGAGTCGTATATGATGCACAATACAATTGCTCAGCACTCACTGACCCATGCCCAGCCCATCCCCGAGCAGCAACCAGTGGCTTTTGGCTGACTCCCTACAGGTTCTATACTGGGCATGACATTCTGTGGTATGGATTACCCCTCTGGCTAGTTTGCGTCAGGTGTCCTGCCCCTGCTTCCTCCTGGCTTCTTGTGCCCCTCCTCACTGGCAGAGCACGGGAAACTGAAAAGTCCTTGATCAGGGTAAGCGTTGTTCGGCAACAATCAAAACATTGGTGTGTTATCAGCATTGTTTTCACACTAAATCCAAAACACAGCACTGTCCCAGCTACTAGGAAGAAAATTAACTCTATCTATCTCAGCTGAAACCAGGACGCCTAGCAAATGTAAGCTACTCAGTGAGGGATGGGAGAGATCCTAGGAATCTTGCTGTCTGTAATTCAGTTGCTGGCTATGTCTCCTGTAGTAGTCTCCAACTCACCAGTCACTGACCTGATCCTAGAGCAGAACAACTCTTAGGCTTTTCTAGGTTTGCAGATGGCATCCAAACATCACAATGCCCCTAACACCCTCTGTGGCTTCACTGCACAAAAAGGTACCTTTGGTGCCTTCACATTATACCTGCTTTGCCACTAGAAATGAGTCTTCAGAAATACAATAAATAGTAAAAACAACTTTTCCAGGATTAGGTAATTTTTATTTCAAATGTGAAGGCCCCTTACCTTTCAGCTTTAAATTTGGCTCTCTTTCAGGATGAGAAGTTACTCGCCAGGTATCATTTCCAATCCATGGCCATTACCCAGGTGACTTGCCCATGCCCAATCCAACTGTTTTCCCCAGACCTGTCCCTGATTCTGTTTACCTTCAACTAAGTCTGGAGGAGTCCTTCTTCTTCTGTCAACACTACCACTGTCACCATTCCCACCAAACATTTGTCATTCATTCCTAGCTAACAGTGAAATGTTAGTGGTTGGTATCTGCACTGCCTATGTCAGACAGCATCCTTAACCCTTTCATTATTAGGAAATTATACAATCTAAAGGTATAGAGACTAAAGTAACTTTAGTGAACATAAAAATGGGCAAAACCACATTTTCCCATCTGTCTCATTTTCCTTCTTTAGAAGACTGGGCTGAGCAGGGTCAGTTATTCAGAGTACATGGAAGGCTGAGCTCTACTTCTGTATAAGCAAAGGGCAGTATTGGAAGTAATCCACATTAAGTGAAATTTCATGTTATGATTCTTATTTTTAACCATACAAGACTTTTCTTTACACAAGCAATGGGCAGAGCTGAAGGTTGCAGTCCTTGTGAGCTTTTGACAGATATTGCTGATATTGGCTCTGGATGCTTTAGGTATCTTACTCCCTTTTAAAAAAAGTTCTATCCTGATTAGTATACTGCTAAGTACATCTGTATTTCTAGGAAACAGTGGTTTCTCTGTCAGTGGTATTGGACCAAAAAAAAATTGTTATAATTACAGATAAAGATAAGAGATCCTATAACCTGACCTCACAAACAGGTCTCTGTGGCTTTATTGCATTTGTGGGCCATAATCAAGGCCAAACTCACCTCAACTGAGATGCAAGTTTGAGACAAGCTTTTGCTCATGCCCATGAAACATGCAGCCTGTTTGCCTTGGTAGCAATATCACATAATTGATGCCAAACAAAGAAATCAACCAAGGAAGCCCTCATGGAAAGCCCTAAGTGTTGTACACTGAATGTGCAGGTGCAGTCATGCAATACATGCAGCATGAAGCAACATATCCCTCGAGGTATGGGCTAACATCTAGGGCCATGGGTCTTGAAATTCTGGAAATTACACTTGATTTTAGCTTATCTCATGGCCTGAGCAGTATATGGGGTTGTATTCTCAGAGAAATGCAAAGGACAGAGTAGCATATAAGCTGATTTCTTTCCCTTTCCCCTGCCAAAATACCTCAGGCTGTCATACAAGGATCTGTCCTTGGCCACTCACTTGAGATCTAACGCATCAGTCTCCAGAGGCAAGCATACAATATTAGGATTCGCGTCTCTTCTTCGGAGAGTTCTGATTTTAAAGATGCATAATTACTTAATAAGCCTGTTTCTCCACAAACACAAAAGTGCATGTTACAGGAAACCATCGAACCAATTAAGAAAGACACAACATGGCTTGCATGCTGACTCAGCACCAGGGAGACTTGGAGGTATGTGAGTTGCTCAGAAGTAAGTGTGAAGAGCATAATAAGACTCAGTGAAGAGGAATCTAGCCTTTATTATAAAAGCTGTCCAATGCATGACACAAAGAAAATTCCAAGGAAACACCCTTTTAACAGTCAGCAATTCTATTGAGAAATGGCATATCTGTCCCTCTGCCCATAAATTTTGAACTGAATATTATGGAAGAGAATCTGCTCTAAGGCCCACAGTGAAGTGTTATTTTATACTATGCATTTTATCTTTATCATTTTATGTAATATTTTTAGCAATGTGAAGTATTGATCTTTATCAGTGGATAAATCACCAGAAATTCTCCAAGTGTGACTGTGTACAATGGTAGTGGATTATGGCACACCTTATGAGGCAAGTATTACTTTCTCCATTTTATGTCTGAGAAAGCTGAGGCATGAAAATGTAAGTGAGCTTCAAAATCTTGAGATACAGGATTTGTGGGTCACAAACTCAAGTCATTGAAAAGATGCTTGAGGAGCGCTTTGTTTAAAATATATATATAAATATATATATGCGTTATTATTCACAACTTTAAAAAAACACAATAAAGGCTCAGCGGGACCAAGATTTTCGAGTTGATCAGCAGTATCAGGTGTCTCAGCTGAACATGCCCTGGTTGAAGTCTCAAGCTGGTTGCTTTTCAGAAAAGAGGCTCTAGAGATGACTCAAGCTGCATAGCCAAAATGCTGATGCACCCAAATCTTTTGAAAGACTGAGTCTATGAACAGCCTTTATATAAATCAACCTAACTCTTCTTAGAGGTCTACTGTGTTGACAAATCATGGCTTTATCTACTTTCCCTGCCTTATAGTATATGTGGTTATTGAAACATCTTCAAGGCATAATACAGTGCAAAGTGAGTACCTGTCATCCTTGATCAGTTAAGGTGAGCACAGCTTTGAGCCTCATTTAGCTCAAGCACAGTGACTGGAGTATATTGTTGTTGGATCCAGAGCTAATGCGCTGAGAGTTAACTTGTATGTCTGCTCAACTTGGCATGGTACAAATGTAGCCTTGTGTAGTTGTACTCATATGGTGCTGTTTGAGGCTACCAATTAATTTTCTTTGGAGCTTGTCTGTATGATCTAGGACTGCAACCCTCTGCAACCACTGTAGAAGCAGTGAGTCCAGGGGACTCTTTCATTCACAAGAATAAAATGTTTCTTCTCAAGAATTTGCTTTTTATAAAGTGAGGAGACAGGAGACCCTCTTTGCTGTAATTTTCTCTTTCTATATCTTTTCCCTTGGGGATGTACATAAGATTTTAATTTTATTGGAATATTTTTCTGAGCTACCCTTAAGTAACCCATCTGAGCTCATTCATGTTCTCTGTGGTGGGGTGTTCTGTTGCAATTACAGACATAGAGCAAACCAGTGAAGAGCTGAAAATAGAATGTACAAGTCTCTTTTCTCACTGCAGTTCAGAAGGGAGGCGACGGTCTGTGCCACTGCTCCACGGAGTGAGAAGAATCGCTGTGGTTCCCACAGCAAGCCAGGACAAGGGCTTACAATGCTATTGTGATAATGTCTGGAGGCCCCAAGTAAAATCAAAGCCTCATTTTGTTTGCTGTTGAACTGCTTCTACTTTGAAGAATTTTTAATCCAAGACTTGAATCCTGCACTCACGGAAGTAGTGCTTTTGTGCAGAAAAATATGCTCCAAATGGAAAACAAAACACACCAAACCCCCCCCCCCAAAAAAAAAAAACAAAAAACAAAACCAACCAAAACCAAACAACAAACCCAAAACATTATTTTCTTCTATTTTATATTATTTTTATTATTTGGGGATAGAAAACTAAGTTGGAAAAAGACTGGATAATTTGCCCAAAATCATATAGGCTTTTCATTGAAACCAAATCTTTGATGTTCTAGTCCAGTGCTGATCTACAAAACTATCCTTCTCAGCTGAAGGTTTTGTGATTGTTCAAACTTGTTCTTGTGTAAGCAGGTTGCTTGCTAGCCAGAGCAATCATCAAAGTTGACCTATGCTCTCGTTTTAAAAATACCTTGGGCACAAAAGAGGCCTGTAGCAAATTTTTACAATCTGGAAGTGTCCATCCAGCCACCAGTACAACCATTCTTCCATTACTGTCATTATCTTTCTCAAGTCCTTTAGCAGAAGTGCAAAATTCAAATAGTCACTGATAACATTCACCAGAGCACCCACTCATACACATGGTATTTCCTTACTTTCCCTTTTCACTCATATTTTACTGCATTATTGTCCCACTCTATTACTTTTCTCAGTCGTTTCCAAATCAGCCTTCCAAAAACAGGCTCTCAACATTATTTTTCCAACTCTGTTCCTGTGCCTCCAAGTACATATCTTGCCCCTGAATTACACATCTCATCCCAGCAACTTTGGATATCATGTCTCTCAAGCCTCCTGCCCCACTTGAAGGTTTGCCAAGGCACCACTGGGAATCCCAAAGAGTCACAAATCCTCTGTGCATATCACCTGTGTGTGTCTGAAGACTGTTGATGGTAGCAGCCATTCACACTGACTTCTGGGTGCAGACCCTGAGGGATAAGCATCTACAAACAGCTGTTTAGCTGAGACTAAGTCTTATTCAAGATTAGGCAGTGCTACTAACCTGCTGCTTCTGCAACACAGAGGTACCACAATCGAGTGCTATACAGGCGGTGCCTGCTGTTGGCAGATTGTTATCTCTGTCAACAAGTTTGCAAGCATCTCCTTCCATGCTTTAGCTGTTGGCAGATTAATACCTCTGTGAGTGAAGCTCTGCAAGCATGCGCTTCCATGCATTAGCTGATAAACAATGTTGCTGTGCACAGCACTGTCTCTCTGGCTGTTTTTATCCTGCCTCTGGTAGCAGTGGCTCAGTGGAGGCTTGTGTTTTCTGAGCACAGTGACTTAATCCATTTGCTTTTGTACAATAGGCCTTAGATTGTTTCTGATTCATGCCAACTGCATCTACACTGTGCTTTGGCAAGACTGAACTCAAGCTTAACAGCTCTCCGACGTGACATCCCCACATCCTGTTATGACATGCCTCTTTAGTGCACACACCTCAACCCACCCTTCTATATTGTAGGTGTCCCAAAGCTCTCCGGCAGTGTAACGGCATTGACTCCCTCACCCGCCTCAGCCCCATCATGTTTTGAGCCAAGGTCACTATGGAGACACCCCAAATATAAGGACAGAAAGAACCAAGGAACTATTTGGCTCTTTCCTGACTTGATTTTCTCCCCCCATAGAGGTCTGCCACCAAAAGGCTCTTCCAGGTCATTCATGCTCTCTACAAAGAGCACAGGGTTGTTAGCCTCAGAAAAATAACCTCATAAACAGATACAAATGGACTGCCTGATGTCCTGCAGAGCCCTGGTAGCCCTTCTTTGTCCAAGGGGCAGAAAAAGGCTCAGCAAAAAAAGAACTCTGGAGATTCACTGTTGCCACCCTTTGTGAAAGGAAACACAGCTTCAAAGTTGCTGAAGTTTGCTCAGGGTTCTATCCAGCTGACTTTGTAGTATCTCCAAAGATTAAGATTTTGCAGACTTTCTGAATCTCTATTTCAATGTTTCACCCCTGCCAGCAAAAAGCATTTTTATTTACTGCAACTTGTGCCCCTTGACCTTTAAAAGCTTTTGTTATGCAATACCAAGAAAAGTCTCACTCTGTATCTCTCTGTATCTCCCCATTAAGTAGTTAAAAACAGCTGTTAGATGCCCCCTTAACCTTCTTATCTGTAGGTTAAACAAGCCCAGCTCCTCATATACCATGTCCTTGCTCATCTACAGTTCCTCATATGCTATATGCTCAGTCCCCTTAACCATCTTGCGGACCCTCCAATGGACTTAATCCAACTTGTCTGTGTTCTACTGTGAGCCCAGAAATGGACATAAGATTTGATAGGTGGTCTCACAAGTGCTAAAAAGAGAGGAATAATCACTTGCTTCAATCTGTTGGCTATACTGCTGTGATATGATCCAGTGTACTGTCGGACTTTAGCCATATATGAAGGCCACAAATGCTGCCTCACATTCGACTTCTTGTTCAGTGGATCCTTTCCTGCCAAGCTGTTCTGTGGTTGGACAGTCCCTCACAGCCTGCATGGGATAACACCTCTGCCTGTGCAGGACTTGGCACTTACCTTTACGCGTTACTGACAGTTGCCTTAGAAATAGCACCTGTTTTAAGGCCATATTTTGTGGTAGAACTGAGGATGATCAGCAATAGGTAAGGCGTGAGGAAACATCCCTGCCCTTTGGAGGAAGAGGGGACATCTGGTTTAAGGTGCTGAAGAAGTTCACCCTAGGAATACGCATGGAACATGAACTTGAGCTAATAACACATTCCCACATAAAGCAATTCGGATTCAGTCAAGTTTGACCAAGTTACAAAACAACACATAAGAGAGCTGAGACTCAACAGAAGCCTGAGCTGGTGTGACAATATAGAAAGTAGGCTTAAAACCCCTAGAGAGATGCTGTTGCCTCTCAGTGACCAAGGCAGTCAGCAGTAACCTCCTGATGGCTTCTTTGCTTCTCCCAGATTCCCAGCAGTGTTCCAGACATGCGTCCCAGCAGCACACACCAGATGTGTCCTTTTACTTGAGCAGTAAAAAAATTATATTGCAGACCTCCTATTGTTCAAGTCCAGTGAGGATGCACCCTAGTTTTTATAAGCTTTGCTGTTTCTATTCTCAGTAAGTCACACATTTATTGGAAAATCACTTAGTGTTATGACTGGAGAAAATTAAATGGGATTTACCTGATCTAGGTTTGGGTATTCTGGTTCTTGAATGGTGCTGAGTGGCTTTTATATTCATTGTCTATTTATTGTGATTGATGGAAAAAAAGCATTTTTAAAAGTGTAAGTTGAGTTAAAATACCTTTAAAAGGCTTCCTTACAGAGCTCCCAAAATTCACAGAAAGGAGAAATCATTATCTCCACTCATCAGTTTCAAAATTTAGGGGCACTTACTGCTCTCTAATCGTTATTACAACTAAGGAGTTTCCAGGGATTCTGGCAATGTAGGTCTCTGTACATAAGAAAAAGAACTGAAAGTTCTATTTGTTTGATGCTCTCTTGAGCGTCTCCATGCTCCCTGTCTAACAGTTTGTTTTCACTGTTGAAGAAGGTTACATTTTCTCTTTCTAGAAAACAAACACAATAAATCTTCCCAGGTCATGTCTGATTTTTGTGAGGCTTATGATAAAATCTGAATACTGCGTTCCCCTGTGATTACAAAAAGCAAGAAAAAGAAAAAAGAAGGGAAAAAAAGGATGTCATTTTATCATCCCAGCAAAACTTAGAATATGCTGCTAAGAATTGCTCGGCTTAGCAGAGTCAATGAAAATTTGACTTTGTTAATGTTTATTCTTGAATTCTGCTTCAACTAGCAATGTTAAGTATTAGAAAACTCTTGGGTTTTGGGCTATTGTTCAAAATTAGGATAGCCACTAACCTTTGTATTCAGTTTCCAATAAGCTATAATTGCATTACAGAATTTTCATCTAAAATATCACTTTGTCCATAACTATACTTTAATCCTACCACTGTTCTGTTGCACAGTGTTTGTCCTTTTATAGTCTGGAATATGCAAATTGTCTATGTGTGATCTTTACAGATGGCTAACATCATTGATGTGGTTCTGACAGTCTGTGTAATTGAGGAATAATTGTACTCATTGACTATGTATTGCATAGTTAGATCTGCAGACAAACCCCTACGCATTCCCCACTGATAGACTTACCTGGAGAAGTATCATAGTACTCATTGTCACTGAAACTCAGTAGTATTTCTAGTTACTGTGAGCTCATTGCAGTGTTGGATTCTTAGCTGGTAAATCCTGTAAGAAAATAAAAGAAATTACCTCTCTAAAATGTACACTCAGAATTGTATAAAAGTGATGAAAAATCATTATTTGTATTTAAATATAGTTGCTCAAGGCTTTGGTTTTGATCCAAACTTTTTTAAAGCAGTATGTGAATTTTCTCCAGATTGATCTCAATTCATTTATACACACGTGTATGTCTTTAGCAGTAGTTTAAGACAAGCTGAAATGTTCCTGGGAAGCTGCTGCACAAAGAGTTGATTTCCTTCTGATAAAGGGCTTTTTACTATTCTATGTTCTTGCAGAAAAGGATCCAAATACAGTAATTGGATTTGACACAATGGAAGGCTTTTTAAGTAGAACAGGTGAAAACATAACTGGCAACAATTAAATGCTAATTATCTGCAGCCATCAACTGGTCACCAGCTGTTCTGAACCATATAAAAAAGCATACACTGCACGGGAACAGCATATATTATGGGGGGGAGTGTTAGTAAAGACAACAAAACTGGGAAGAGATATGCAGGAGGTTCAGCTTTCCTAATCTACGCCTGTTCTTAGAAGCCCTCTTGTGAGTAGATGTATTCTGCAGGTTCCCACATCAGGACATAATGCTGATTCTTCTCTTGGTTGCACCAGATTTTAATCACTGTGAGCTGCTAAGTTTAGAAACACTTATTCCTGTTTTACGCCATTCACGGTTTTGGTGGAATTGCTCACCTTAACAAGCTGCTAATCTTAGACTTCCTTGTTGGGCCCATGTTTGTGCTCAGCTGAGGAACAGAACCAGCAAACTGGTGGGGCTGTGAGTGGGGTCCAAAAGGGACTTCTTTGGTTTGTTTATTTGTTTCACACTGGCAGTAGAATGAAAGCAACGTGAGTTTCCAAGTACCTTCTCAGTTCCCTTCTTTTGTCTGGTTGCCTGTTATCCAGCATTAATTAATGTAATTGCTACAATTTCATAGTCCAATGGAGACTAACTAATGATACTGGAGCTGAGTGTTCTGTTTCTGCAATAAATCAAGCAAATAGTTCATATAATACAGCTTTCCACTTCTTCCCACCACATCAAATAAACAAAGATAAATATTTCTTTTCCATGGCTTAGGGTCTTGTGGGTCTGGTAGTTAGATCAGTCCCCCATGACTTCATGGGAAGGTCTGATACAATGCTTACTTCTGTATGTGGGGAGTTCAAATCCAGCACTTCAGCCATTTGAGAAAATACACAGTGCTTGGGAGGAACGATCTCTGCAGCTTCCATTCAATCTGTTCCTCAGTGTAGAAACCATCACAAGATCCGTGGGACCAGAAAAACAGAAGGGAAGAAGGCACATAAGTAGCTACGAAAGCTTCCTAGAATACAGCTGGTCTCTTCCAGAAGTAGCTCCAGTAAGCAGGTTTTGGTTGAAAAGAAACAAACTAGCCCAGCAGTGGAGACTGGCTAAGCTGCATATGATTAGAGGAAGCATAAATCTGTGTTCACAGAAGTGGCCTCCAAGAGAAACTCCTGAAGGAGATGGGGACCTGCTGTATGAGGAATCAAGTTATCCCACCAGAAGGCCCCCATCATTTGTGATGACAAACAGCTTTGCACAGCAATACCTGGGAAGAGAAACTGCTGGTGCTGCTGCCTGACCTCCTGTGTGAGATGCTCAGAGCTGAGCAAGCCACTACTATTCCTGCTTTCATGAACTGAAGCAAAGAAGGAAAGAGGAAACTTGAGAAGTATTTTTTGTAAAGTACAGTTGGCACACCTACCCTGCCTGGTCTCTGACAGTTAAAATGATAATTTGAGGTGAAAATTTAGAAATTCTGTTAAAAATTCACCATGTGTCGGGGAAAAAAAAACCAAAACAAAACCAAAAACCAACCAACCAAACAAACAAACAAAAAAACCACCCCAGCCTGATCTGATTACATATATTCGATTCTTCAATTCCATAGATATGTCTGTAATGACAAGCCTCTGATCTACAGCTGGACTTTAAAAGCCTGAGGTATTCCTACTTTTTTCCTGCTTTCTTTGTGTAGTGTAGTGGAAATGGAAAGAGCAACAAATGAGACTAAACTTTAAAAGTCACAAAGTGGGGAGTTTCTTCTTCAAAACCAAAACAAAATTCAATAAATTTTCAAGAAAAACAACCTGATTATTCTTTAAATTTAAGGACTATAAAGGAAAAATGGACTTCTAATCATAAGGCCCATCTTATCAGAAGACTCTGGTACTACCCAAATTTTCCAGGCTGCAAGCAGGCATGGCTTGCATGCAACATATTCAGGCAAGAAGATGTCATGCACAGTTCTGTTTTTCACTTCTTTATGTTGCACAATATACTATTTTTTCAAGGCACAAGAGGTTAAATTGACTGGCACATTACCGGGTAGAGCTGAGAGTATGTAAATATTTCACCTGAAGGTAAATCCTGAGCCTGATTTCTAGCCAAGAGCATCTCTGAAGTGAGGCATGCCTAGAGATGTAATGTTTACCCTTCTTTTTCAAGTCAAAAAGCATGTGATTTTGTAGAGGGTAAAACAAGACTTGCCATGTATTTGATTTTATTTTTTTATAAGCTGGCACCTTATTGCAGCTAAGAAGATTCATCTTGCTCGTGCTGGATACTAACCTTAGGTTAAAGTTAAGCCCGTCGGAGCAGTATATATAGCAATCAGTACAGAAACATCTGAAGTCAGCAAGCCGAAGTGTTTGGTGATAGCTGCTTGGGGAACAGTGAAGAGGAGGAATCAGCCCCTCAGACAGGGTGTTCACTGGTGTCAGAGGAGCTGCAGTGCACCAGGAGTCTGTAAGCTGTGGTCCGCTGGCAAAGTGCCCTTCTCTGCCCTGATCAAACTCTGCTGGTGCTACTCTCATCGATGTCACAGGTTGCCAACAGAAGTGCCCAGGTGCTGGGAAACAACCACGTTACTTCCTCAGTCTGAAGTTATGAAAACTCAAATCCTCCATCTCCCCAGAAAGTACTTATGCATTCAGCCTACAAAGTGTTTGTGAGAAAAGGACAGCTGAGGGATGTAGAAAACGTTGTATCCCCTGAATAATCCAAGCAGCTGATCCATTGGCAGTCTGGGATCTTGTGCTTGATGTGGATCCAGCAGGTAGAATGGGATCTGTGTCTAGCGCAGGAGGCCCCCATTCACTCCCTATTCCCACAAAACAGTTAGGGGATTTCATTCAACAAGAATTCTTCTCAATAAAATATTTAAATTATGTTATAATATTAAAAAGTAAATGAATTAAAAATTCAAGACTCCTGATGGGTTGAGAAGGTGTGAAGAAAAGTGAGCACAGTTTTCTTAAAATTAAAAAAGAGAAAAAAGAAAGAGTGACAAATTAAAATCCAGGGAGGATATCTGATACTCACATGGGAACCAGACTTTGTTTCCTATAGGAAGGGACTTCCATTACTAGGCTGTAGCATGAGGCGTGACTGATAGCTCTCCCTTTCCATCCAGTGACTCCTAAATTGTTGTCCACAAACGGTTATGTAGGTACTTCTAGAAAAGGTGCCTTACTTCCTATTATCCTGAGTAAATCAGTCTCTCACTTTCAGGAAGAAGGGTGTAATGGATGCTGAACCCTCCTTTAGCTGAATGCAGGTCACCGAATTAAAAAGATCAGTAAACAGCAAGTATATTTCTCCTCAGGTCTCCCACCTCCTTACCAAAAAATATTATATAAAGAATAGCAGCAGCAATTGTATTTTATGCAGAGCCTAATACAGCTGGTATGTGTTATCTATGCTTTGATAACATCTTCCAGATCAAAGACCCAGGGAACTTGGGTGGGGAGAATAGAGGAATGTCCAATTTTAGATTTTGGTTTGACTTAAGCTGGAATTAAGTAATAAGCTGTTCAGTTCTCTCAAGGCAACGAATTTGGGGTGCATATGGAGCACCACTGCTTGGAAACACAGAAAGTAAAGCAATTAGGGACCTTAGGTGTTTCCTGGGATATGTAATAGGAGGTTTCAGAATCACAGTTTTGGATGTAAGTGCTTAGATTTCTTTAAGCTCTATTTAACAGCTACAGTGTGTGTTCTTTACTCTTTCACCAATATGGATCCATATTAAATGAGAGGTAGAGCATATCTAGGACTGGGAAGGGAAGTTAACCTACAACCTTTATGTCATTCATGGTCCTCTTTGAATCATCCATCACTTACTAGTAGCACGTCTAAAAGAATATTTATGTTGAATATTGCAGTGTGTCATGCTGAACTAGATCAAATTGGTTTCACATAAATTTATTTTTGTCTCATCAAATAAAATTCACTTAAACTTTACTCTAAAGATTGGCCTTTTGAGAGTAAGAATTTGTCTATGAATGACAACATCCCAAAACATTTCATTTGGAGTTTATTGACTTGGATATTAGGAAACATTTCTTCCCCACAATGGTTGCCAAGCATTGAAACAAGCTGCCCAGGAATGTGGTTAAGCCACCATCCCTGGAGGTATTTAAAAGATGTGTGGATGTGTCAGTTAGGGACATGGTTTAGAGGTTAATGACTGGACTTGATCTTGAAATTCTTTTCCAACCTAAACAATTCTATAGTTCTATAGTTCTATGACTTAATGTGCATCTATAGAATCTATTTCTTCTAATATTAGTCATGAAAGCTGGTACCAAGGAGATGAGGGACCTTCCTTCTCATGCTCCAGCAAGTCTGCTTTGTAAATTCTGCATAGATACAGACACGTTTCCATCTGCTTTGGGCTCTTTTGTTTTCAGTCACATATGCTCTGAGAAATACGTCTTATATTTTAACTCTAGACCTGATCAGATAATTCACAGTGAATAATTTATTTGAACAAATTTAGATTTTTCTGTTTGTTAGTTGTCCATGAGCTGGTTTTGATTTTCTTGAATTTATTCATTATTCAAAAGTATTTGTTTAATAATTTCTATTAATATCTTAATGAGCAAAGCTTTGTTTTGAGGCTGTTTGTGAGCAGTTTGACACCAGTACTAAGAGCCTGGTGCTGTTGCTCATTTTTTTTTAGATACTGAGGCCATATAGCATTTTTCTCTTTCTTGACTGGGTGAATAAATTGAAGCTGTCTTATGTGAATACTTACATTTATTACATTTAAAAGTTCAAAATTTGATTTTCATGACAAGTTGTAATCAGTTATAATGCACTGCAACTGTGTATATCCCTAAAATAAACCTTTCATTTCCATATCTCTAGGACTGCAAATAGGCCATAACTCTCTAAGAGGGGTTTAATTTTTGTACAGGTGGCTGTAGATGAGGTATTTTCATGTAGGCAACCTGCAGCTGCTAGATGTCTATAGCTTGACTCCCAGCTATTGACTCTATAGCTGGGAGAAAAGCCAGTAACTACCACTTGTTTTAAGTGAGAGTACTATTGCTGTTAGAATATAACCCACTGTATCGACAATTTTTTTTTTAATTCTTTTTTTTTTCAACATTGATGCCAGCTTTGTATTTTAAAATATAGCCTTAATGTTGCGTCTGTGAAAAGTTAAGTATTTGACAGCAAAACATCTTGAGCACTGGTTTTCTCTTGGAAAATTGGAACAGATTTATATGACATAAACAATATCCCTTTTGTTATTTATTTACAAATCACAATATAAAAACTTCAGGCAGTGAATGTTAAAAATGGATGTTCATAGGAATCTTCAAAATTCAGAGAGTCTGATAAAACAAATGGAATAGTTCAATGATAGAATGGTTTATTTGTATTTTAAAGCTGATTAAGTTAATTTTTGTTTCTTTTATTAAATGTTAGAGGCTTTCTCTGTAATTATTTTAATTAGATGCGTTAAATCTTTCCGAGACATTCAATATAGAAAACTATACAGAAAAAGCACAGTTGTTTTATGACTTTTAATGCTGTTTAAAGCACAGCAACCATGATCTTATTTTGAAATTTTGTTCATCACGGTACTTGCGTAAGATTGATGAAAATGCATTAAGCAGGATATATTTATCTTCCTTTATGTTCCTTTGGAAATGACATTTATACAGCACCAAAATGCTATGTTTTAGTAAGGCTGCTGCATATTTGACATGCAACTGACAGATGATGTCTAAGCATTATGCAGGGCTATTAAGGATGACATACAATGCACAAATATATCAGCATATGAGAGAGAAAGCTGGTGAGATTTTGCAAAAAATATCTAACATCACTGGGTGAAAGTCGTAAGTGGAGTTATGTGAATTAAAGCAGAAAAACATGCATCAGTAGCACGGTAAAAAGCAAAACTCTATGAGGTGGTGAATGAGGCCTGCAGTAATAAAATAAAATGGAAAAACAAAACCAAACAATGAAGCCAACAACTAAATATGGGTAGTGCAGAGTAAAATGGCCTATTTCATACGCTTGTGCAGATCTGATTTAATCTCAGAGCAATAGATTTTCTTTTAGTTGAACATTAGAGTGGGATTTAAGAGAGAATTCAGATCAGTTATGTACACAAGGGGCTTATCATCTGTCTCCCACTAAATTTCATCATGTCTTGAACTTCAGCCCCCTAGAAGTTTCCATAGAAAGTGTGGATCCCTACATGAGAAATTTGAGTACTTCAGTAATGTACTGTATTTTTTCTCACATATATGTGTAAGATTTCTTAAAAATAACCCATGAACTCTCTTCCTCTTCCATTTAGATTCTTGGATCTTGCATCTGGACTATCTGTTGCAGAAATGTGTGTCCATGCTTGTGCTTTCTGTTGGAATGAAGTAGTGCTCTCTGAAATAGAGCCTAAATATGATTCTGTGATCAGTTCACTCCAGGGACTGCTCCTGTTAATAGATATGGACATGACCACATCTGTCTTGGTGTCTTCTGGTCTAGCAGTCTAGACCCCAGTAAGCTTTCCATCCCAATGATGTCCCATGTACACCTGATCGTGTGCCATTTAAGAATTACTTTGGTATATAGCCCTCACTTCTAATACTCTGACTCAAAATCGATCATACTAACCAAATTATGTAGTATAGACAAAGGGTTGGCATGTAGGACTTAAAGGAGTCACAGAGCTGAACACAATAAATGCATGTGTCCAGAGCAGAGTGGATGTGACCACCTCTGCCACATGTCTGGACTAACTCCCAGGGGTTAACTAACTCATTTATCCAGGTGGTTACAGCACACAGACTACAACCTTCTGGCTCTCAATCTCCTGTTCTCACTAAGCATTTGGTAGAGCACCTAGGTGCTTGAGTTTGGGCTGGAGATTCAAAGTGTCCTGATAGTCACTGAAGTGCTTGATGATCCACTTTGGGGTAACTGGCCTGCTCAAGCATGCTACATGGATATGAAGAGCAAGTGAAAAATTGAACCAGAACAGTCCAAGATGCAAAATAACACTTCAGCTCTGGGACATTGTCTTAAGCTTTGAAAACTTGACACATTTCAATGAACTGATGGTCAACTTTACTTTCGAGCACACTTTGCCCAACAGGACTGCTCAGCTGCAGCTCACATCACCTGGCCCATGTCCTTTACTTGGTCCTTTCAGCTCAAGAGCTTTTACTTCTCCAGCACTGGGCAGGGAGGGAGAAATGAAAATTCATTGTTATAGCTACTGCGGAGAATTTGGAGCTGTTGTTGGAAATTGTAACAGTGACCAACATTTTTATGTACTAAATTGGTAGTACTGCAGTGCAATAGCCTGTGGAAATTACACACTGAAAGCAGTGGCAGTTATGCAATAATGTATTTTTGAAAAATCTAATAAATGTCTCTTTATATATATATATGTAAATACTTCTTCAAGTCCCAGTGCATCAGTGACTCATGATAAATGAAATAAAAGGCTCTTTGCTACTTCATAGGCGCTGTGAGGACAAATGAATGTTTATGAGTCTGAAAGTTTAGGTACTCAGGATGGTATCTTCTTCAGGATAGATGAAGTCTGATTACTTCCCAGCTAGGTCCATTTTACACATCTGAATAATGCTGTTGACAAGGCCATGGGCCTAATAATTTTCTCTACAGATATCCGTAAAATTGGGGCTGTGGGCTTCTTCACTTTGTGTATCGTGTTCCCCAATGAACACAGTGACTTGGACACTTACATCACACATGGTGAATGCTGGGTTTTGTGTTTCTGTTGTTTGCTCTCCATCATGTCAGTGTTCTGGTGGCTGCTACAGACCTCGGGGTAGAACACATCTACTCTGTGAGTCACAGTGCAGTATTCACTCTGCCTTGGGATTACATTTCTTGGTTTGTGTGTGTTCTGTCCCACTACCTACAAATTTCACGCTCAGGAATGTATTAATCAATATGTCTATTCTATTGGTTTTAAGTTTGGTCTTTTCAATCATTTTGCAAAGAACTCATGACAGACACCATGTTGTGCAGAAGTAATGGATGTGACTCAGAGTAGAGTGCACTATGAAAGTAGAGAGGATCTTGATAACCACTGTATTGAATCCTGTGCATGCATACAAGAAAGCAACAAAAAAGTAAATCTTTCAAGCAGTATTTGTTGATATTTTACCCAGGTTTTAGTTTTAATTTTAGTATAACTTCCAGTAACACTTACTTGTGGTTTTCTCTTGTGATTTCATCTGCTTGATTTTGCATTGATCCATTTTGTTTTGATTTAGCTTTATCCTCTCTCCCTTCTCGACTTGCTCTGCTTTTGTTTTTCTTGTGATACCATAGCGGCAGCACTGTAAAGCCCCACAGAGATCTTGCTTCAATTCAATTTGGCTTGCATGTATTGCTCTGTTTCTTCTTGAAATTGTATTGCCATTTCCAGAAATGACATGGCAATATTTCACTTGAGTTCACTTGCCATTTTAAGTGGACCTTCATGGATTTGCATTAATGATATGAAACCATGCCTAATATAACTACAGTGTGGAGAAAGGTAAAATGAAATTAGTGTAGCTTATTGTCTGCTATGCACTGAATTGACAGAGGAAATAAAATTATAGTTGCTACAACATCTATAAAATTCCTCCAGGATCAGTCCTACACTATCCTCAAAATCTGCACATGCTGATAACCAAACTAACAGATACAGAGTCCCTCCACTCTAAGCTAAAGTTGGTGTGGTGGGTTGATCCAGCGTGGGTCCCTTCCATGGGGTCCAGTCCTTCAGGAACAGGCTGCTCCAACATGGGTCCCCTGTGAGGTCACAGCTCCTGCCAGCAAACCTGCTCCAGTGCAGGCTCCTCTCTCCACAGGCCACAGGTCCCACCAGGAGCCTCCTTCAGCATGAGCTTCCCACGGGGTCACAGCCTCCTTTGAGCATCCCCCTGTTCTGGCGTGGGGTCCTCCCTGGGCTGCAGGGGCACAGCCTGCCTCACCACTGGCTGCACCATGGGCTGCAGGGGAATCTCTGCTCCAGCGCCTGGAGCACCTCCTCCCCTCCTTCTACACTGACCTTGGTGTGTGCAGAGATGTTGTTCTCACATATTCTCACTCCTCTCTGACCAGCTGCATTTTATCTTGCACAGTTTTTTTTTGCCTCCTTAAATGCGTTATCACATAGGCACTACAGCTGTCACTGATGGGCTCAGTTGTGTCCAGCAGCGGTCCATCTTGGAGCCGGCTGGCATTGGGTCTATTGGACATGGGGGAAGCTTCTAGCAGCTTCTCACAGAAGCCACCTCTGTAGCCCCCCAGCTACCAAAACCTTGCCACACAAACCCAATACAGTTTGTGAGGAGAATAAAAAAGCTGCATGCAAAGATTTCAAAATTATTTTCCTTTTTTCTCAAAACACAGTTTGTTCTGTTCTTCAGCAAACAAGAAATGAACTTCTGAAGATGTCTGACTGAACTATTTTGCAATGTTTTAAAAATTTCAAAAACTGGCATATTGAAATAAGATAGATACAAACAGAAAACCCCATCAACTGTCTGTGATTCACATTTCTGAACAGACAGCAGCATTGCACAACAACTTGAGATTGGAAATGAGAAGGATTCTACATCCAGATGAAACTTCATGGGGATTTCAGGCAGAATATAATTATTTCATATAATTATATTATATACGAGGAGAATATAATTATGCAAAGCTGGAATTTTGTCAGGACACTGTGGTGAGCACCTATGCTTTGTGAAAAGCTTATGGGGATTTTTAATTACAATAAGTGGTCAGAATCTGAGTTTGATGTCTCAGCCAAGAGATGAATTGATACTGAACTACCAGACTCTCAGTACATGCCTGTGTAGTACAAAAATAACAGAACCATTAGACAGCTTGACTCACCTCATAGTGATGGCAGAATGGGCTGTATCTGAAATCTGGAACAAGGATTAAAAAATACTGTTGCTCTTCCACAGAAGAACAGTGATTATGAGGGATGTAAGTCTGTATTCAAGATTCTTTCATTCTGGGGAAAGATATGCATCTGCTAAACATGCAGATATGTTATCTGTTCACTTCAGAAACACTTAAACAACTGAGCATCTGTCCTCAAAAATTACCACAGAATGGAATAACTTTTAAGAAGTTATCAGACTATGGAATGAGTCTTATGATATGAACTCATTATGAGTTGTGGAGCCTTCAATCAGCAGAGTGGATATTACACTGGGTAGCTGAATACCCAAAAGTTTCTTAACTGGTTCAGTCCTATCTGTTTAATCTATCTATCTTCTCATGTCACACCCAGCTGTAGTGTATCTGAATGTGTTCCAAGTCTCTCTGGGGCAACAATATTTTTTTTCATTATTTTTGGTAATGTAATATAAACTGGAGGCTACAGTATCATTATTTTATTGCTACCCCTGAGATATTTTTGTCAGATGTTAATTCATAATATTGCAAAGTACATTTAGAAGAACAGATTAGAGTTGATACTTTGGGAAAACGGATTGAAAAGCTCATTAGTAGCTTTTAACTTGTCTATATGAGTTCTATTAGACATTTTAAAAAACTTTGAAAGGTTACTAAGTTTCCTACTTTCAGAATTTCTAGCAAATTTTGTTGTTTGTTGGTTTTGGCATTTTTTATATCTATCCTGGTGATGCTTATATCTTGACTGAGATCCTGAACTGAGCAAAGGGTATATGATTCAAAGTTCTGACTGACACAGATTTTACTTTTTTAAGTGCCCATTTGGTAATACTGCTGTGAGTTTGAATTAGGTTTGTAAAGTGATGATATTTGTATGCTTTGCAGATTAAAACGCACACAGTCCTGTCTGAGTGGTGCCTAAACAAGATTATGAGTTGGGGTGTCTTGTGTATTTTTTGAAATGTTGAAAGGAGAAAGAATAAGGTAAGTAAAATTTAAACTGAATTGCTGTCCTGAGTTTTCTGTAGCTAACATCCACAGATGCATATAGCAGGTAATAAAATGCATTTGTCTATAGGCAGGCTCTCAACATGAGGTAACCTGATTGCCAGAAACTGAAACTCACACAAAAATATGATCTACATACAAAAAGTTGCCTTAACTTTAGCAGATCTGCTACTGGCTTTACTGTAATTAAGTGCTAATCATAGGGGTGTGCTGTTTTGCAAGGCAGTAAACCGGTTTCCTGAGTGGATAAACTCAGAGGTCAAAGGCCAGGCAGTTGGCTCCATCAGGGAACCAGGATCACTGCTGAGAAAAGCAGCACACCTGTCCTGTTATTGTGATTATGAGACAAATGTGAATAAAGCCACTAAAACAAAGTAGCTTGAAAGTCTGGAAAATTTATTGACCTAATTGTAAAGAGTGGCGTATTGTACACACAGTGAGCAGAGAGCTGGGCTCTGCCAGGTCCCACGGGATGGTGCTCAGCTTCCCGACGTCAGGCAGATGAAAGGGAGCTACTCACAGGGCTGCGGGGCCACTGCCTCTTGGTGCAGTATTAGGAAAGCCACTCGGGCTTTCTAAGGTTATGTTTTCCAAACTATAAAATGAAGATATTAGGTAGTAAACTTCACAGAGGGGTTTCCAAGAGTGAATAACAAATTACGTATAGCTCTTCAGTGTAATAGGATGGAAGGTTTAATCTATAGTAAATAAAAATGGCAACTGTTCCATATGTTTCCGCAAGCAGCATTATGCATAGGAATTTCAGGAATAGATGTACTTAAAATCAAGAAAAAGCCGTAAAGATTCACGAAAAGGGAGAAAAAAAGAAAACCTTTAAGAGTAAGTTAAAATGACCATACTTTATTCATTGGCTTGGAAAGAAAGGGAAAGAGCAAGGTGCTGTGATTTTTATCACCAGAACAGCATTTCCATCAGTAAGTAACTGGACTGTTAGTAAGCATTGGTAGAGAACATCCACCCCAGCATGAAATGCTGGGACCTGACACAGGGTGAAGTATGGACATTCTTTCTGCATCATGGAATCCAAATTTCTGAGGCTTCTTTCTATGGCAGGAAGACTCACATAGTCTGAAAAACAGGTCATTTTTTGATCCAGGAAGAATTTCATATGATCAAACAAAAACTAGTTCTTCCTCAAACACCAAAAACAAGGGAAAACCAAAACAAAACAAATTAAAAAAAAAAAAAAGGGCAAAAAAAACCAAAATAAAATAAAACCAAAATAAAATGAAACAAACAAACAAACAAACAAAAAAACCCCACAAAAAACAAGCTGATATTTGAGTACAATTATATTAATATTTGAGATACTCCTGACATATGGAGAAATGAGCTTGTGGAACTTACTGTCACAGGAGTGAGTGAAACAAGGAATTTAGGTTTTTTACAAAGGCTGAGACACTTTTAATCATAAGCAAAATTATGCATATACATAACTTCATATGCAGATGTTTGTTCCAGCAGTACATACTTAACACCTTTAGGGATGTAACTGGAGAAATAAGAAAGGTGGGCTGGTTTGGGGTCTAAATGAATGTAGCTCTCCCGCATTAGCCCTCTCACTTGTCACCAAACACTTCACATCCCTATAGCACAAAGCTCCTGAAGCCAGCCATCAAGTAAATGGGAAAGGGAGAGAAGACTTTTCCTCCAGTCTGCATATATTCTTAAAAAAAAAAAAGTCATTTTTCCTGCTTCCTACTCTGGAGAATCTGATGCCAATGCTATTAGTGAAATGATATTGCAGAAGTTGAATTTAAACTCTTATCCCATCTTACAGTCCCTGCACTTCACATAAATGATGACTGTTAACCTGCAGTGATCACCCTGTGTGTTTTCAAAGTGATGAGATGATCACTTTTCTCATATGCATGGTATGAATCTTTCCAATGTGTGTAATACCTGATGAGGGGATTAAAGAAGATGGAGGCAGGCCTTTCTCCATGGTGGCCACTGGCTGGATAAGAGTCAATGGGCACAAAGGAAATGTAAGAAATCCCACTTAAACATAAAAGATGTTTTTACTGTGAGTGTGATGAAATCCTGAAACAGCAACAGTGAGTATGTGGAATGTCAGGGATACTTTGAATAACCTCAGAGGTATTCAAAACCTGACTGGACACAGCCCTGGACACCCTGCTTTCGCTGACCGTGCTCTGCACCGCAGGGCTAGACTAGGTAATCACCAGAGCTGCCTTCCCACTTCAACTGTTCTGTGAGTCTGTCAAAACAATAAACAACCTTAGAACCAGCATGATCATTGTTTTGTTTGAATAATCTACCTGTATCTTTATTGATGAAGAAAATAAATTCTATGAGTCTCACATCCCCTAGACAAAGTCTACAGTATTAATGGAAGACAGTAGAACTGTCTGTAATCAGATTTTTTAAAATCTGGATGTTACTGATTTTCAGTGGTGCAGAACTAATTCATATACGATGACTCTTCACTCCCATACATCACTGCAGTAATACTATAGAAGGTTTTTATTTATAGATCTCCAAGAACATTGCAGATGCACTGTGCAGTTACACCTGATTTCATATAACCCTAGAAAATCACACTGGAAAGGACCTTAATCCCAAAGCAAATTAGCCTAATCTGTTAGATAAAGCTTTTAAAGTTCTCCAAAATGGCGACTCCAAGACTTCCCCAGGCAATCTGCTACTGTACTTGGAGGAAACTTTCCCTTACTGCAAAAGTGAATCTCCCTTCCTGTAATTCTTATTTTGTCTATCCTAGCCATGAAAAATAGGCTCTTTTCAACAGCTTTTTATGCACTTGAAAGGTTGATGTCCTTTTCTTGCCTGAACAAGGCCATGTTTTCTAGATCTGCGATCACTCTCACTGACCATACCTGGACTCTTTCCAGTAAATCCACATCTTTCTTTAACTTAACTTATACAAATGACAGAAGAGGAAGGTCTGGCTTTATAGATGGAGTTCCTGCACACAAAGAGGTTTTGGGAGTTAGGAGAACAAACAAGAAACAATGCTGGCTTTTAGAACAAAACCAAGCTTTAAATATCTCGTGAAAAATATCCTAGATTTAAAAAAAAAAAAAAAGTCCTAGAATACCCTAAAGGTCTCCAATCCTGGTTCTCAGAGCAAGTGCTTCTAGTAGTTTAAGATCCTATTATTCTTCTACTAGAGGTTTTTGCCTGAGTAGCAGTGTTGGACATGTTAACAGAAGTTAAACCCAGATCATAATACACATCTAATTTAACCTGTTGTATAAAACCCCTACATCAATCCCAAGAGCTTCTGGTTGATCTAGGTGTATCTTTTAGAAAGACAGCCAATCCTGATTTAAGGACTGCCAATGATAATGGTTATACCAGATCCCCAGGTAAATTATTCCAATAGTTAATTACCCAACCTAATTGCTAGTTTGAATTTGTCCACCTAAAGCTTCCAGTCATTGGATACCTTATGCTTTTGTTTACTAAACAGAGGATCCCTCTACTATCAGAAATATTTCCTTAACTGCTCACTGTAATGAAGCAGTCTCAGATGTTGGCTCACTTCTGTAGCCCTCTTCTGTAGCCTTTCTAATGTGCTAATATTTTGTGTTTAGTGTCTGCTTACTTATTTAGTAAAATCCACTGGGGTTCAATAATCATCTAGCAGGCACATACAAAGGTAACTATAACAGCCAAAACTTTTGAAGCTTTTCAATAGTGACTCAGATCAGATCTTTGTTGCTTGGGACCCACTGTATATGGATTTCTTTGATCCCATGCAGAATGTGCCTTGCACCAACATCTTCCCTTTTCATCCAGTAGCACAAGAAAGAGGGTTGAGCAAGTGACTTGACAGCTCAGTTCCACTTCTGAAGAGTGACTGAAGTAACTTAGCCTTAAGAAGGCTTGTTTTCCAAATGAGTTCATTGTTTCTTAAAGTGGTGTTTTGCACTTTTAAGGGTCTTGAAAATTGTCCATATAGTCTTTTAGCCATAAGGAAGGTGAACAGAACTGTAGCCATCTGTCCCCCCTGAGGGGGGGGGGTGTTAGGGTTAGGAGTGGTGGAAGGTCCTGTTTAAAATCTGCAGCTACAGTTTGTCATCCAGTAGCATTACTGAGTCATGTCTTCTCACGAGATTATTTTGTGTCTGGTTTCCCTGGAAACTGAGCATAAACACAAAATGTAGGTTTTTGTCTACTGAGAATTTCTTGACATTTGGCAGACTGGACAAGTAGCTACTGCACATGTGCAGACTGACTCAAACAAGCATGTGCAGTGAGATGGATTTATCCTGGATATGTTGAATTTAACAGCACAGACTCTGGAAGTGTGATATTTACCAGACACATCTAGTTCCTGCATCCACGTTGTAAAGTCAGTCTGCTTACGCACAGTTAATTTGCCACACCTAGAATGTATCTAACACACTGCATGTTCCTATAGGCCATTAAGGTCACTCGAGTCCTGCACCTCATGTGTACCCTGAGCACACTGTGCAGACAATACAACTTCTTTGCCCAGTGGTCACATTTGATATCCACTACAGTGGGACTTATGCACTGATCAAAAATACAGAATTCCTAAATTTCAATCTTTGGAAATTCCTTAAAGAAGGAGTAAGTATATCTCACTTTGTGATTTTAATTCAGTGATTGAGCTAGAATATATTTCATCATCAAGGTACTACTGACCTCCTTTGAGTAATTTTTCAGAGTTTTAAGATAGCATCTTAGTGAAAACATGTAGTGTTAGCACTGAATGTTTTCCCACCTTTATTTCTTTTTTTTTTTTTTTTACTTAGCTGCACCTTTTCACTGTAAAATCAGAGGAAATCTATTAATGTTGGCTAATTAACAGGACATTCCACAAGCCCTGAGTTGGTTAATTCCATACATTCTCTACTATTGCACCCAAAACAGCATACAGACATTTAAATGGTTATAAAGACTTTCTCAGACTTTTTTATTGCTCTTTTACTGTTTGTAGTTGTTAAAAGTCAAAGTGAGAAAAGAAGTAGATAAGATCACCTAGTCTTTTTCTGTTATTATAATTCTTTAAGGCTACATTAGATAGCACTTCCTTCTAGCAAAAAGAATAGGACCATCATTACAAATCCTATCACATAAAACAAGGAAAGGAAAGAATCCAAGTAATGTTGAGAGTAGGCCATATGATGATAAGCATCTTCAGCATCTGTGCCATACATCGTTTGCCTCTAAAATTACTTTGATCTAATACACAGCCTTTGATCTAAAGAAATTAACCATCTTCCCTTCTCTTGGTAAGATGAAGGTGAGACCATAAAGCCAGCTTTAGTGGCAGGATATGTTATTACCTTGGTTCACGTCCTGTTTTGCTCCCAGAAGGTCCATGTGTGCGTGCTGCTTTGCTTTTGGTCTGCTCTGTGGCAGCCAAAAGTCTCCTTTCCAGAAAAACAGCCAGTATGCTCCAGGGTATGCTCCAGGTGAAGTATTCAAACCACACTTGGGTCCCTGGACTCCAACAGTGCAGCACTCTAAAATATCTTTCTGTACTTGTGTCCTGCAATGCACCATTGGCATCAAAATTACCATGAGAGCTTTGTCATCATTTCAGGCACTCAGAACTTTAAAAGCCCACAAAACTACCAATTGTACTTCAAGACCAGAGGGGGATTGGGGATTATACTGTATTTTATAGTTCCAGCACTTAATAGTTTGGGTATGAGCCAGAGCACACCAACTGACTGGGGGAGCCAGGACTCAACGTATAGGCAAAGGTAGCTGCCAGAACCAGCACTGGCCAACACCAACTACATAGAAACAAACAAGTAAAAAATTAAAGCCACCCATATATATATGTGTATATGAGTGGATTTATATATTTATATAAATATGTGTGACTTCTGGAGTGAGTTTTCCTATTTAGTTCTTCACCAGCTGCAACATTTGGAGCAGCACTATACCACCACAACATTGCACAGGGTTAATGCTTCTACAGAGCTCCTGACTCACAGTGTGCATTTCTGTCTCTCCTATGCAGAGATTATACAGCTTTTGAGCTGATAAGTAGTGTTTGTTTAGCTCAAAGAGTAAAAGCTTTCGCTTTTTACATTTTCTAGTCTTTCCCTGTCTTCTGACTCACAATGGCTGTTCACTCTTCTACAATCTCTTCTTCTAGCTGATGTCAAAGTGCAAAACAACAAATACATTTGACTACATGATAAGACAGTGAGTTAGTCCCAGGATGTGTAACTCTATTTACTTAGGTAGAAATCAATCTGAATATGTTCAATATATTCTTTCATCATTGTAGGATTTGTAGGAACCAGTGTGTTATCCAGCTAGTTTGTCATTCCCTAGTTTAAAGTGAAAGGACATAGATGTAGCTGACAGTTTTAGTCCAGACCTCAGACAGAAAGATCTTTTAAAGATAATTATCTGATTATGCTCCGAGAATAAATGGAATGTTATTAGCAATCACATATTGCCAAAATTTCTGATTTGGGGCTGCCCATGTATACTGGTTTGTGTATGGATTTCACCAGATCCAGATGATGGACTTTCATAATTGGATGTCCTGATGACATGCAAAGTTCCACGTAAGCTACACACTCAAAACCTAGAGTATGAACTGGTTTAATTTCTACTGACCTTCTGAACAGAAAAACTTTTATGTGAAAATCAGCCCTGAACCTCTTTCTGTTAAAGAAAGAGTCTGATTTTTTTTATTGCATTTTTATATGAACCAGAAAGTAAATTTAAACAGGTATGGACAGGTTCTTGAACAGAGCAGCTAATGAAATGAAGAAAAAGTAGTCATTCTTCCAAGCGCTATTGCTTAGTTTAACACTGTATGGGCATAGATATTTGCTCACTTAGTTAACTTCATTATCCAGTGTATCTTATCGACCCGTGAATGTTTTCAGTTTTCTTCTTGGGCATCAAAACCCATGCCCAAATAAAATTTCCACTAAAGTCCAAAGAGGTTTGTTGAAACAAAAACTGTAGAACTTAGCAAGAGAACAGGGAATAGATATAATGGATTTCTCTCACCCTTTTTTTTCTTTCCTTTTTTTTTTTTTTTTATGAATCAAGTAAAAGGATGGGGTTTTAATGGATTTTAGCTATGTGTTTTATAGATTAAATATGTATACATATTTAGAAATGGCCTTCATTAGCAAACAGCTGCTTTCCATACAAATAATGTAATGGTAATGCTAAAGGGTCCTGATAGGACCTCATCTGGAATATTTTCACAGTTTTGAATATCTCTCTGTATAAAACAGAAACAGAAACTGGACACGTTGCAGGAGGAATATTTTCAGTCCTACTCTGATCCTCCCTGTAACTTACAGGATGATGATACTAAAAATGTTTTGTTTTGTTTTACCAAGTAAAACAGAAGCTGAGAAAACAGCTGTAAATAGATCAAAAGTAAAATACCAGACCTGGTAAGTGATTGTTTAAACTAAAGGACAAGTACAAAACAAATGCAAATAAACCAGCCATGCATAAACAAAGAATGAAAATTAGAATATGGCTTCAGATCAAAAGAGCGGTAAGGTTTTCATTGACCTGTCCAAGGAGAGTGGTAGGACATGCCTAGGCCTCCTGCTGTCCCCTGTCAGGGGCAATGTCCCTGGCATGCACAATGTATGTCCAACACAGGTGGAGTAATATACTTATTCCACATTACCTAACCTATGCACTTTACAAACACTATGGTTGAGATTAGACTTCAAATCTGGAAGTATTGACAATCTCGACATTTTCTTTGGCTATTCATAGAATATTTTTGTTTAAACCACGACACTATCAATCAGATAGAAGTATCCAAAACTTTGCTTGCATTCATGTAGATGTGAAACTAGTCTATAGGTCTGGTGGTCGTATCTGTGTTGATCTCAAATGGAAAGAATGTGGTATTGATTTATCCTTATATACCAAATAACATATCACCAAAATCTCCACCAAATCTCACCAAAATCTCTGGGTTGGCTCTGTTCACAGCAAAATAGCTGCATCCCAAACTGTAGCAACTGGAAGATGTGGTGCCTTTTTTTTTTGCTTTTTGGCAAACATGTTTAGTTTTCATATTTGTAAGGACTTTGTAATAGTCTGCTTAAGTTCAGTTCGATTACTTTCAGTTCCTAACCTAGCTCAGATAACTTTATCATCTTTCAGGCCCGAAAAAATACTATAAAACAGTCTGTCTCTGGTATAATCACAACATAAAGTGTATTTTTATGTTTAATATAAGGAAATTATGAGTTGAAAGTTAAAGCAACATATAATTAATAGCGAACCTGGCTAATGATAGCTAAAATACATCAAAGCATGCTTCAGCCCATTGGCTAGTATACATGCTTTCGGCAAACTACTAACTTCCAAACAAATTAACTTCTTTTCTAACTAGGGATCTTTTTAAGTTTTATAGTGGCAGACGCTGATTGAAGCTTTGATTCATTAATAAAATGATAGATCCATGTCATCATTAACTCATGCAGTTGATGCATATGTTGATGCATGATCTTCCTATAGTATTTTACTTTATGACTGCTAAACATGTGGTACTCCTATATGTGTTCAAATACAACCATTGTTACGGTATCTGTGTTTGTGTCCTGTATTTAGGACTTAAGAACTAATGTAACAAAAGGAAGCCCTTTTTGGCTGTTGATTTCATTGATACTGTTTCCATCAGTTAGCTTAATTCACCTATTGGAAATAAAACGAAGGCTTAGATGCACTGCATGTGTTTTTTATGGATCTGTGGATGTTTATGACCAAAAGACATTGCAAAAGCTATTCTAATGTTTTGTGTAATACATTACATTGACTTCCTTCAGTGAAGAGATTACTAGGGTCTGTTACCTAAGTAGGTTCTACCAAATGAAGTTATGTGGAGCCAAATTACAGTTTATCCAGCCTAGAATTACATTGGGATCTTCAAAGAAATCACAGGGAGTTCAGTAGTACAAAAAGTTTTCTCACCTTCCTACTTTTAAAACCTTGACTGTTGAGAGGACTTTATAGAATTGAATCTGCATGAGAAAATTATATCGAGAAAATTATATCAAGAAAATATTTACTGGCAAAGCTATATATAGGCTTTGAGAAAGACCTTCCACAGATCTTCATTGTTTATAATGTTCTCTCCTGATTCCTATCTGTGTTGTGGTTAATTGTCAAGTGAGTCATCAGCATGAAGCTACCATTTTTTGTCCTGTTATCAAGTGTTTTGAAGATGGTTGTGCTGTCCCCTCTAACTCACTGGGTCTTTCTTGCATATTGATTATTTATCTCATGAAGATTCAATGACATCATGCTTCCTTGCCCTTGAGGGTTGGGCCTAAACTGTGCACAGCAGAATTACAGGGTTTCAAGAAGCCCTCTGTTCAAAGTGTCCTCAGAGCTGTGAGTCAACTCCTTCATTGATGCTGTATTTTCATAGCATTGTTCAGCTCTAATGATGAGAAGCCAGTTGCACAATTAAGATAGATGCAGTCTTGTTTCCCTGCTTACTAATCTCAAGAAGCTGTTGTGCTTTATGTTTCATCTAACAAGAGGTGTAAGGTGGAGCTTTGAGAAGATGAGAACGTGTTCAGACCCATTTTCTGTTGGAGTTTTTTTCAGACGGCTCTGAAATCATATATGGCCATCATCCATCATTAATAGCTAGTTTAACTATTATAGCAACTCAGTTCATCAGCTGAGTAGCATTATGTTCTTGTACTGAAGTACAGACAGAAAGAGAGGGAAAGTAGTAGAGAAAAAAAAGAGAAAGATGATGTGTTTGACTAAAAATTCTAGATCAAAATGAAGGAAATTCAAAATCTTATACTCTGTATATTTGAAACTCTACACAATAGTCACATCTTCTGCTCAGAAAATACTCTCCTCTCCTTCATTATAGAATTATTTCTCTGAATGCCCCTTATTCATTGCTGTCATTATGTATTACTATATCGTCATTTTTACACCTACTCAATCAGAATCGCTTAGTTTTGCATTTCTGATCAGCTACGTCCTACTGCCCTGTAAGTGTTGCAGCAAAAGATTTTTCTGAGGTTATGGCAACATATTGTAAGAGCTCATTTTTCTCTATTTCTGAAAAAGTGCAATTAAATTGAAATAAGAATTACTTGCAATCTGACTTCACTCCAAACAGACTTTCTTTACTTAGAAAGTATTAAAGCAACTGATTTCTTTGAAGATCTTCTGAAGATATTCCTATCATTTCTGAAAAAAAAAAAGCATCTGGTTATAGTAGTGTTTCAGGAGCTGATTCACAAGCAAACCAAACAGCCTGGCCCTACAGGCAACAGTATCCATCAGAAAGGTAGGGCAGGGAACTTCACCTTGTGTGATGCTAATCAATGGGCCATTCCTAAAATAGTGTGGTCTAAACTTTTGATTTCTACAATTGTGAAATTAAGAATTGAAGATTCTGTCTTTCATTGTTGATAAAAGTGTCAATAAAGTATGCCAGGGTGACATATAGGAGCTCTGGATCCCCAGTAAAGGAATTAAAAAAGAAAGGGAAGCACAGGACAGCTTGTTAAAGGTAGTCCTTTGAACCCCTGTGTGTGGGACATGTCAGAGGCAGGGAAGAGAGAAGAACAGAGGACAAGACACACACCGATACCTGTGGGAATTTGGGATAGTGCAGAAGACCAGAGGAGAGTTTAGGAGGGGAACTATTACTTACCTGATAGGAGAAACTGTGATTGTGAAAGGGGAAGAAGGAACAGACATGGCTTCCTTTTAAGGGCATGTGGGAAATTGATCCCATCCCAAAACAACTCCTAGTGACTTCCATAAGCTACCTTAGCTTCAGCCTTCCCCTCCATAAAAGGGACAGACTGTGTACACTGTTGGGGTGGTTTTGTACTTCATTTTAATACACTACTTTTTTTTTAAAAGCCAGATGAAAAAATGGATGTCTCTGTTCACATAAGATTTGGGAGCATCAACACCTCTTTTCTTTCTAAATCAGCACAAATGCAAAATTATGATGATATTTCCTACATACAGGAATTTCTGTAAAAGAAACTGCATTTTTTGAAAATTGAAAGGGATTAAAAAATTAAAAACCCAAAGAAGAAAATAGGCACATAACCAGGTGACCAAGCCAAGAAACTGGCTGCTGAAAGAGTGCACCAGGCCATAACCAGAGCCTGCTTTCTGTCAGAAGATTTCACAAAACTACTGTGTTTCACTAACTGTTTCAATCCCAAGAAATTAACATTTGCTGACAGTAAACTAATCCACTGGAAAATTTTCTCAATAAATTGGTAGTATGCACGTGTATGCAAGTGTGAGTTTGTATGTATATGTGCAAAAACGTTTCAGCGTCTTATGTCCACTCCCACTGAATCCAGCTCTGCTGTGCTCCTGCTGTCTGGTGGAACACGAGTTCTGTACTGAATAAGCATCACTGGTCATGATGATATAAAATAAACTGGTCATGATGATGTAAAATAAACAACAGGTACATCTAAATAAATAGGTGGAATTGGATTAATATTGTTAGGGTCAATATTTTCATAAACTCCATGGTGGAGGGACACTTTGCTGACCATCCTCCCCCTCCTGAATCCATGTCTTTTCCACAAATAGAGTTCAAAAATGCTCATTTGAGAACTGGATTGCACCAGCATACCCTCACTGCAGCTGCTGCCAGGAGGCAGTTTCCAGTTGCATCTAAAGAGTTGTATCATGTGAGCTTTGTGAGTCCTTTAAATTTAGAAAGAATTCAATAAAGCAACTGAAAAGTGCATAAGGAGACAGAAGAGACCTCCCCAGTAAACCAAGCACCAAGTGAAAAACTTCAGTTGTCAGAACAAGATTTTTCTGATTTTGCTATGACGGTTAGTCTGGTCATTAGAGTCACTTACTCATTACTGCACAGAGGCAGTGCTAGCTATCTGCTCACGGAGATGACTGTGTTTACCCATTTGCTTTCGAAGTTTGTGGGATGCTTTCCTTGAGCTTCCGCATAAACTAGGCTTGACTTTATAAATCGCTGCCTCCAACTATTCAATTATTCTTGTGCTGAGGGACGGAATTATCCACACAAAAGGTACCACGCTGGGATTACAAATGCATACCTGCTACCCACTATGCCACAAGCTGGAGAGCATGATTATTAAGTATCAAAGACAGAGACTTTTATGGAGAAGAATGAGTCACAGAAGCAATATATTCTTTTCTTTCTCACTAAACAAAAGAAGAAAGACAGTGTCAATTGAAATCAAACCATCCCTCCCTCTAAACAATAACATCCACAGGTGCTAACCTAGTCAAAAATATCTTTCTATACGTCTCCTCACTGACAATATGATAATGCTGCAGTGGCAGGAACTATGACTTTATAATAAAGCTTCTCTATTAAAAAGAACTAAAAAATTGAAAAATAAGACTGTGACTATTTTCTGCTGTTCATATACATAGATTTGGAATGTCTCCCATTTATTACTATTCTCATAATATTTTCTTCCCTGTAAAAAAAGTCATTTTCCTGTATGTGGTTATTTATTAGAAGTGAAATATTACTTCTGTATCTGATAACCTTTAAAAACAATGTGCAACAATCCCTGATTGTTTGCTTAAGGTTTGCATATATACATTTACCATATCACAGCAAGTGGAAATCTAGAAAATAACTTAAAATTGCAGGTGCTGATAGGCACAGTGCTATAAAAGTTAGATGAAAATATCAACTTGAAATTGCAAGACTTGCAGACTCAAACCATGTTCACGTTGTGTTAGCAGACCCATGGATTAATAGTTGTGATACTAACCAATGCTGATCACTGAACCTACATTTTGCACACTATTCCTTTGATACAGGCTATATCATGATTATCTAACTTTTTAAGAAGCTCCAGATCCATCTTTTTTTCCTGTAAACCAGCTTGACAGAGAAATATTTTTTCTTTCTGCCTTCAAACATCAACCTGCCCTCAAAGCTTCTAAATACTTACATGAACAACTTACATTTTCAAGCCTACAATGGACATTGATTCAATCCTGCATCTGCAATTGGTTTTCCACAGCAATGTATAGACTGTTGCTATCCTGTTTGTTGATCTATAGCTGTAGAGAGCAGCGATAGTTATGTCACTGTTTTATTTTTTGAATATCAGTTCTAAAGCAGGTGTGTAAAGATGGAAGGGTTTAAAAGCAGCCTCTCCCTGTATGTGTGTATATATACTTGTCCTGGGTTCAGCAAAGAACTGTCGTGGTTTAAGCCCAGCTGGTAACTCAGAACCATGCAGCCGCTCGCTCAGTCTCCCCCTTCTTCCTCCCCCACTCCCAGAGGGATGGGGAGGAGAATCGAAAGAATGTAACTCCCACGGGTTAAGATAAGAACAGTCCAGTAACTAAGGTATAATACAAAACCACTAATGCTACCACCAATAATAATAATGATAAGGGCAGAGGATACAATTGCTCACCACCCACCGACCGATACCCAGCCTGACCCCAGCAGCGATCTGGGCCTTCCGGGTAACTCCCCCCAGTTTATATACTGGGCATGACGTGCTGTGGTATGGAATACCCCTTTGGCTAGTTTGGGCCAGGTGTCCTGTCTCTGCTTCCTCCTGGCTTCCTGTGGCCCTTCTCCCTGGCAGAGCATGAGCCTGAGAAAGTCCTTGATCGGAGTAAACATTACTTAACAACAACTAAAAACATCAGGGTGTTATCAGCGTTGTTCCCAGACTAAAGTCGAAAACAGAACACGGCACCAGCTACTAAGAACGAGAAAAATGACTGCTACTGCTGAACCCAGGACAATACTCACCATATTTGTCATGCCATGAGCACCATGGCTTGGAACTAGATGATCTTTGAGGTCCCTTCCAACCCAAACCATTCTATGATTCTATGATTTTACTGGACACATAGCATAGGCAGATTACAGGATGCCAGTACAAAACAGGACATTTTTTAAAAGATCTAGGGGTCCTAGCAAAGTCATTTGACTGACTGCCCTATATGCAAACTCATAACTCAGTGAGAGACTGCCTTCCCAAATTCCTTTCCCATTAAGAATGGGGTGTGGCCAGGCAAATCATGTGTGATTGCTTTGGTAAAAATGTGTTAGCCATATGAGTTTGGGGTGACTGTATTTTTTGGGTGTCAAAGCAAATAAGTAAGTTATGTTGGTCATCGTGAATATGTATCAGCATGGCCTTTGTACCACATCACACAGACACTTCTGTATTGTTCCAAACACTGCAAGAAACCCAGGTCATTATTAATTTTTTGTTTTAGGAGCAAAAAATTTCAAAATTCTCTGCTAGAACAGGTTTTCTTCATGAAAAAAATCATTACTTTGAATTTAATATAGGCTTTTAGACAAAACAGTGTATTCTCAGCAAGATATAGGTATTTTAAGGTTAGCCGTTAGTAAAACACCCCTTTCATAGTTCCGCTAGTTTGTCAAGATAGTGATAATGAAAACATCATTTTTATTAGTGATGATGATGCAAGAAAGAAGGAATCAAAACTTGTTTCTAAGGCCTAGACTTAGTGTGTGTAGACTTGCAATTATAGGGGGAAAATAATTTTTTTTTTTTTTTAACAAAATATTTGGTATAGAAGGTCCAGACAAGAAATAAAATGGCTAATTCATAATGCCATTGTCCATCCTTTCACAAATCAGGTGCTGCTGTTGGGCAAGAGCACTCTGAAATAGTTAGGTCTGTTCTTCAGACACAATGGAGCTGTTCACAACAGAGCCAAGTTCTACACAGGAGGAATGGGGCGTTCTCACCAGTCAGTCCATGGCAGCAAAGCGAATGCTCATGAGCCATGAGACCCACCTTCCTCACTCAAAAATTTCAATGCACTTCTCTCCCCTTGCCTTTGTAAGCACTTAGCTCAAGAGATGGAATGTATGTTTTAGGAAAGGGAAGACAAAGTTTTGTTGGGAATGGGTGACCATAGCCAGTGTGCTCCTGGAGGTGATTCAGGGGTTAAGGAAGGTAACAGAACCTCATTCATCTTTTGAAAAGTGACAAGTTTTGAACTTTGAAAATACCTGTGCTGATTTGCAAAATTGTCTTACTGATGATCTAGTTGAAAGACATGCTCTTTGTTTATTCATAATTGCAGTCCTCCTCAGTTCTTCCACATCATTTTTTTTCCCTATCTTCAGTGCAGATTGTTACATATAGAGTTCATAACAGGAACTCAATGTGTGGAGAAGCTGTAAAGTAGGAGCCAAGGATAAAAAGAAAGAATTAACTGTACTTAACATTCTCAGCTTAAAAAATACGGATTGTGTCTTTCTTCTTTCTCATTTACAAATTTATTGATACTGAATAATGAGAGATTTTTTTTTGCCAAACAGTAATTTTATACTGTTTTTGTTTCTTTTTCTGGTTTTGCAAAAGTGATAGTAGAGAGATAAACTGGATTCTGCTTCATCTTGAGCATCTTCAGTGTAATTTGTGTCAACATCCATTCACCTACATATGAATAAATTTGCAGGAGATACCAAATTTGCACAAGTATCATGGAGAACTTTTATTACTCTAATGATATATCCTGCTGTGTGCAGTACGACACACAATTCCTGTAAAATATTCTTCAAGACTTGCATGACAAAAGTATCTAGACTGCAGTCCTCTCTTTGGCAGGCGTCTTATAAGCTTCTCTATACGATGTGTGGTATCTCTTAGGAAGTGACAATTCTGGGGATTTTTTCTTGATATTTCTGGAAACCTTTCATGCTTGCAAAAGAGACTGCTTTGTGAGAAATAGATATGTTTTATCAAGAACTTAGCAGGCAAAGTCATGTCTTCAGAGATTCCTGATCAAAATGAAAAGGAATTTACCCAGTAGTAATCAATAGCCCGGTGTTCAGGGCACTGTCAAGGCCTAGAAGATGCAAATTCAAATAGTTTCTCAGCTGAATTCACTGCATGAATGAAATGCATGAACAAAAGCCATTCATGGCATTTTCACACGAGCCAGGTGAGTGGTTTTGGTGCCAGACTTTTTCATATAGGTGTTTGGCAGCTTCACCTGTTGTACAAAGCAAAACCATTTAAAAAATTCATCAATCCAGAAGAGAACAAGTGTAGTGTTGACTGAGCTGCTCTATTTTTTTCCCAGCAGCCCTTACTCCAGCTAAGCTCTGATTTTGGCTCTGTGATAAAGCTTGGTAGGAGATGTTACCTCTGTAATACTAGTAATACTAGAGCTTTTCTCCACCAGCCTTTGCTCAGGACTTACTTTAAGCTAATTCCCTGTAGCCTAAATGATTACTACAAAATAGGAGTACATGACAACCAGCAGACCAGCCAGATCCTGTTTCTCAGATGTAGATTACATATTCACAGGATAATAGAGCAGCTTAATTAAGCTTTTGGAAACTACTGCAAATTAGCTGTCTGACCATTTTACATCTGCAGGCAGCTAAACTGCAGATTTGCTACTTTGTGAATATATTTGCAAATGCTCCCGATTGGCAACATTCGCCTTCAACATACAGGATTGTAGAGAGTGAGAGTAGACAGCGATCCTTCTGTAATGGTTGCTCCAAGATCTATCTTCTGCTTGCCCTTGTCATTTGAGTTTCTGCTTTGCTGACACTGCAGGATCCACTTAGCCAAAGGAAAGTTAATGCATATTTCCTGGGATATTATGATCATTTGCCATCTAGATGTCAAGTAATAGTGACAATACAGTCTGTTAATGTTTCCCAATGAAATCTAAAATTCTGAATAGAAGTGGAGTTTGAGTCCTTCTCCTTCAGAGATGTGCCTATGTTCATTATTTCTTGGTTCCTTGGTAACTCCAAACTTTATTTCTCTTTCTGGTAGGTTGACCCTGGATGGATGCCAGGTGCCCACCAAACCTACTTTATTACTCCCTTCCTCAGCTGAACAGGGAAGACAAAATATAACAAAAGGCTCATGGGTCAAGATAAGGACAGGGGGAGATCACTCACCAGTTACTGTCATGGGCAAAAGATATTCAACTCAGGGAAATTAATTACCAGGACAAATTTATTACCAATCAAATTAGAGGAGGGTAATAAGAAATAAAACCAAATCTTAAAACACCTCCAGCCCATCCCTTCCTTCTTCCAAGGCTCAATTTAAGTTCATTCTGCTACTCCTTCCTCCTCAGGGGAGGACTCCTCACACTCTTCCCCTGCTCCACGTCCCTCCCACAGGAGGCAGTCCTCCATGGACTTGTCCAATGCGAGTCCTTCCCATGGCTTAACTTTTTAAGTACAAACATATTTAGTAATAAAGTATTGCAATTTAGTAATAAAGTAATAAAGTAATTTGCAGAAAGCAAAAGGTTTCCACTGAGAAGTATTTTCTTCTTTGAAATATTTTCCCATAACAGTTCTGTTGAAGTTCTGTCCAAACAGACCTGTTACCCCAAACAACTCCTTTTTCACCAGTAAATGTTTGCCTCTGAGACTACGAAGTTTCCCCTTTGGTGTTAACTCTCTCCAGCATCTTACTGCATCGACTGAAGACGGACCAGCTCATTATCCCTCCTATGGTCTGGTCTCTGGTTATTTTGTTTAAATGCTTCTTTAAAGGGTTTATAATTCCAGTGTCACTTTGGCAGTTTACAGCTTATGCCACAACTTCCCAGGAGTCATGCAAAAATTTAATATATTAGCAGAGAGAACAGCTCCATCACATGCCAAATTTGGCTCTAGATGAGTGATAATACCAAGTTCTGTACCGCTCTGCCAAACTGCATACTCCTGCTTTCCCTACACCCTTCCCTGGCAGTCCTAATTGCCTTTTCATGCCACTGGAAAAATCTCTCTTTCTTCTCAGTTTTTGTAAGAAGTAGAAGCACGTTACATCAGTTTTAGAAAATAGATTTTTTTTTTTTTTTGTAAAGCAATAAAGAAGAGTAAGTATATTTGGCAATCAATTAAGACAACAAGAAGAAACCTATCAATTTTAGCTCTTTCATCCGACTCTTGATAAAAGAGATATGTCCAGATGACAAGCATGCTTAAGCTATCCTTTCTTCATCTTATAGAAACATAAGGTTTATAATATGGACTTGGAAAAAAAAATCTAGTTACAATCCTAGGCTAATGTGTGCAGTGAATTAGGTGTATCCTTCCAGAAACTTTAATTTGTATGTCTGTTTTCTGGAAACTTTCCTAAGTCAGCTAAGAAAATATTCCAGATCCTGCTTGTGTGAACGCACATACAAGTAAATGCTTCTTGGATCATAAAATTACTCCTGTATGCCAAACATATTCCTGTTAGAAGCCTCACTCCCGATTCTGATCTCACACCTCTGTTACACCAACCCAGTGGAGGAACCAGAAACAAGAACTAGAAATTAGAAATTCCGTGTATTTTGACTATAAGTAGCTTTTATAAAATTAATTCCACAAGTCTCAATGGAAATTATCCTGATGGGCAAGTTATTTATTGGCAAAACTGCATTATTTTATGGCCCCGATCCAGCGGAGGACTTAAGCATGTGCTTACTTTTTTTGTAAGCACATGAGAGTATTCTCATTGGTTTCAGTACAGCTTCACATATTTAAAGCTAATCTGTGTTTAAGTGCTTTGCTGGATTGTGGCCTGTTTCTTCTGTCAATAACAGGAACTTAATGGAGATTATAGCTGCTATGGAGAGATGATATAAGTTTAAACAACTGAAAAAGATCAGACTTGCATAGGACTGTTGAGTTCTATCAACCTTGTGTATATTTTAGATTGTAGTACGCTGACTCTTATTCTTAGAAATTGCAAGTACAATTTTCTTATTTCCTGAAATTTATTTACTTCTTTGTCACAAGTATCCTGGATGATCTTTTTATTCATAGGTACATCCAAACTGAACACGTGTGACCATTGCCATTATGGAATAGCTGTTTTCTGGCTGATCTTGTAAATGATGGAGATGGAGAGATTCAGAATGAGAACAGAAGTTTTTGTTTCGGTATCTCTTTATACAACAAAGTGAAGCTTTTCTACTTCCATGTTTGTCTCCACCACACAGCAGTGCACCAGATCTCCAACATGCCTTTTGAGTAAAAGAATTCTTCTTGAGATATTTTTCTGTCTGAGTTTGCTAGGACAAAGATTTAATAAATTAGGTTCTCAGCTGCCTTTCCCGGGATGAGTGAGTGCTTTAAGCACTTCTTAGGCTGAGATTTGCAGCCTGAGATTTGCAGCTAGTAGTTGTGCTTTTGGGTGACTTTGTTCCTATGGTCATACTGTTATCTCCTTTGAAGAAGGGCTTTGAGGTAGACTGGTGAGTAGCGGCAGATTACCATTATTATATTCCTTATTATAATGTGCTTTACAATTATTAGAAAAGGTGACATCAATTCACTTAGACTTTCTACTTCATCTTCTCTCCATTACCTCCCAGGAACATTAGGAACTGAAGCTGTACAGTTATATAAACTTCTATAAAGTTGTATAAATTACCAAATACTATTATCCGCCATAACTAAGTTGCTGAAAAGACACATTCCTTTAACGATCATATTCATGAAACCTCATGGGTCCAAACATAAAGAAGCACCTTATAGTTAAGTAGGAAAACGCAGGTCTCATTTCTAGTGGCTCCGGTAAACTTCTAAAGTAATATTACAGCCTCTATTCCAGATACAGGTTATATAAGCCCATGCAAAATACATCTCCAGCACTGGTATTCTGGTTCTTCTACTCTACTGCAGACTCTATGCAGAGAAACATATTTTATTGAGAAGACTTTCCCTGTAGTCACCTGAATTGTCATACTTAAAAATCTAGCACACTTTGAAAATCTGTGCAACTGAGAGGCAGCTACAGATATATCTAATGAAAAAGCCTTCTGTGTCAGGCTTTTGAGGAATACAAGACTGGGCACGCCTGAAAAATTAGGCCACTGTGTACTTTGCCTAAACTGTTGGCTAATGAACATCTTTGGGGCAAACTTTTGTCACTGCACCATCAACTCATGCAATCAGTTTTCAGATCTTGGCATCCATATGACCAGACTGCAAAGCCATACCTGTGCTGTTGTATGAGTCCAACTGTGCCATTCATCCCTATGTTGCTGTGTTTCATGTAGGTACTTCACATAGCCCTTGTTCTGCTGCATTAAGATAAGGGTGACCCATCCTCTGTTCACTGCTGCAGAAGTCTTCTGGGTCTCTGGGTATGCGGGGCTGGAGGTGTGAAAAGGCACTGGAGAACTGTTACATCTCCAAACATTTTTGCCTTGTTCTCATCAACAGTTTTGACAAGAAACTCATTTAGGCTTTGAGTATGTCCCCATTTATAAGTTGAAAACATTGTTAAACTAGTGTTTGGTGAAGTGAAAAATTAGGGGCAAATACCTGAGTGTAAGTTTACTTTTCACTCTGAAGTGAAATTCAGTGGAATCTTAAATCTTGAGTTCTTAGTGAGATGGTGTCCCAGCAGGCATGCAGGCCACCTGGCAAACATTGGCGCCGAGTTCTTTTTTAATACGGAAAGCTATAACCATGCAACATCTCTTTGTTGTCAACAAGGACAAAACAGAGATTCAGCACTACTTTTTATAGACTTTTCAACTTGGCTTGCTCCTGTTCCACAAATCAAAATGACAGCTTGATGAAAAATGTATTTTCAGTGTCTATAAATCTTATCTCACAAAGCTGTTAACACAGGTACAATTTAAGGATGGAACATGACATCTGGTAACTGAAATGTCTTTCTGACCTTCAAAACTCAAATATCATCTCTTTTTCACCATTCATATGAAACAATTCTTTCAATATGACATAAGGAATGGAATTAAATTTAAAAGACATACATTATAGATTATTTGTAAGAAAGCTGAAACAATATAGCTGTATGCTGTGTAGCTACCTATAGGGCTTAACAACAAGGCAGTGTTTAAAGTTACAATAACTGTAATCAAGTATCATCATATATGGAAGGCTCAGGTAAAATAGAACAAACATCACAATATCACAACTTATTAATAAAGGCAGTGAGAAAACAGCTTGTTTATCTTTGTCTGTACTGAAAAAAAGAGAACCAAATTGTAAAATACAGACAAAGAGTTGTTATACTCAAGCAAGAATATTTTTCTTATGCCAGTATCAAGTGAGAACAAATGGACTGTGTGAAAATTGACAATAAGAAGAGCAAAAGGCAATGCAAAATATATTTTCATTTTATAGAAATTTTCATAGTATGTATGAATGAAAAACACTAATCTGCAAAAAGGGAATGAGAGCCTAAACTATACAAGCACAAGTTTCTGATTCAAAAATAAGCTTAATCAGCTTTTAAGAGAAAAAACTTTTTTTATCAAAGTAGTGCTGAATTCTGAATAGAAACAAACACATATCTTAATGACTTTCCATTCTATTCTGGATCTAGGAGCCATGATTTTCAAATGTATACAAATATAATAAAATAATTATTAGGCATCTAGACAAAGTTGTTTTGAGCAGTCATTGAGCAAAGTCCAAGAGTGGAGAGGATTCCTATAGGGAGCATAACCTACATATATTTGATAGACCAATGTAATGTGCAAAATACTTGAAGATTGATTTATATTAGTATTAGTGATTAATAAATCCTAAAGATTTAATATGTTATTGTAAAACATTACAGATGAGAAAGAACCAGTAGCTCCACATTCCACATGCCTCCTACTGCATGAAGGTAATTTAACTTTTTTCCTTGTTTCTGTTTCTGTTTTAATTAGTTGTTGGCAAATAATGCAGAGATCTGGTTCATGAACAGTTCTTTGCAATGATTGCACGCTAAAATGCAGAAAATCTACACATATTTTATGCTGGTGTCTGAAGTTTTTCTGAGAATATTGGCTTTTCGGGTACTTGGCAGAGCTGAGTTTTAAGATTTTTCTGATGAAGAAACCAGGAAAAATTAAAGTTCATTTTGTTTCCTTGGATGCTTTGCCTACCATCTTGATGCTTTCATATACAAACTAAGAGACATTGGTAAGATGCTTTTAATAAACATGATTTCCACAGTTGTTACTGTTGGTCAGCCAGCCGTACCCTCTACTGCTTGATGCCAAGAATTTTCTCCAAGCTCCTCTCTATGTGCTGTTGAGTACAAGGTAGGAGATACTGACTTTTTGTTCATTCTTATCTTAGTGAGAAATGGAACAGGATATAGTAGTCTAAGTGGCAGGCTTCTAAGGTAACTGGTCTGTGATATAAATTCTCTCTTCCCCTCTTCAGAATGAAAGTTTCTTAATATAGTAAGGTGATTTTGTTTTTCTTACAATATGTGGCCAAATGATTTGTTGAAAATTTCTAAAGTTTTTCTAGTTGTGTATTTTTGTATTCTGTAAATAACCAAACATAACTTCTAAAAATCCTAATAGTCATTCTCTACACTTTTTCATGATATAGTCCTCTCTATATCTTACAGGCAAAAGAAGTTGCAGTTGTGTCTGAGTACTCCTCAAGCCCTATATAAAAAGAATAATTGATGAGAATAAATAGCAATCCTTAGGAGAACTTATAGACCTCCATGGTAGGATTCACATTACCAGTCTTTACATGCCTGAACTGTAGAGGTTTGTGTTTCAGCTAGCTTTCTAGACTCCTATTCAGTGGCAAGAACTGGACATTTGAGTTCAGCAGTTAACTCACTGTGAAAGTAATACTTAAAACAGTTCAGAAGAACTGTGCCTAGAACCGCTACTTTACTTTGTTGACTGGAGTCAGTAAGACATTGTAAAATACTATATGTTTAGATAAATTTATACCTCTATTTTTCATCAAATTAATTCCACACCTATCCTTTTGTTAAGGTCATGACTAAGGCAACTTATAATCATAGACATAATATTTAAAAACTTGATATTTTATTATTCTTAGAATACAACTTTTGTTTGCTAATCCTCCTAATTTGTCTCTGTTGCTGGGAGACATTTGGATATTTTTGGTAGGGTATCTCAAAGTCTTTTCATCAAAAACTTTGCATATACTGCTTCTGGACAGATGCTAGATTATCAGGATATGTTTTCTCTCTTTCTGTTCTCTTCACTGTGGGAGTACACGAAGGAGAAAAGAGAGGAACCAAGTGTAGAAAGCATGCCCTCTGAATGGATATCCATGAGTCAGATTTGTATTGCGTGCAGATTCTGCTGTTTATTTTATGATAACCTTATGACAGAAAAACAATTCCTCATGTACATACAATTCAATTATAGTAATTCTATGTTTGAGCAATTCCTTTCAACTTAGTGGATATGGGGGTAGTTTACACTTGAATGGCCTATATGAGCACGAAATGGCAAATGGCTGAGCACAGTTCAAACACACTTAAAGGTCTAAAGCACATTTCATCCTACTGTGCTCCCACACAGGATAAATTGAAATTAAAAAGCTCACAATGCTTAGCACAACCTTTCCAGATCACCTTTCTTGTTTCTCATTTAGGAACGCATTTAAAAGTGCATCTCTTCTCCTAGTTGTACCTTGAGGGGATTGAGAGAGAAAAAGAAAGTGATACTGGAGAATGTTAGTCTCACAAAAAGAAAAATAAAATAAAAAAGATTCTCATTACAAGTACTAAATATCACTGGAGCAGACTCCTGGCAGGACCTGGGGCCCCCTGTAGAGAGGAGCCTGCGCTGGAGCAGGTTTGCTGGCAAGATCTGTGACCCCACAGGGGACCCACGCTGGAGCAGTCTGTACCTGAAGGACTGCAGTCTATACCTGAAGGACTGCACTCTGTGGAAGGGACCCACGCTGGAGCAGTTCAGGAAGAACTGCAGCCATGGGAAGGATTCATGCTGGAGAAGTCCATGGACTGTATCCTGTGGGAGGAACCCCACGCTGGAGCAGGGGAAAAGCATGAGGAGTCCCCCCCTGAGGAGGAAGGAGAGGCAGAGACAACATGTGATGAACTGACACAACCCTCATTCCCCGTCCACCTCTGCTGCTGGGGTGGAAGTTCGAGCCCAGGAAGAAGGGAGAGGTGGGGGGAAGGTATTTTTAAGATTTGGTTTTATTTCTCATTATCCTACTCTGGTTCAATTCATAATAAATTCAGTTGATTTCCCTGAGTTGTATCTGTTTTGCCTGTCACAGTAACTGGTGAGTGATCTCTCCCTGTTCTTATCTAGACCCATGTACCTTTTGTTGTATTTTCTGTCCCCTGCCCAGCTGAGAAGGGCTGTGATAGAACAGCTGTGGTGGGCACCTGGCATAGTCAACTCACCACAAGGATCATCGAGTAGGTTCATCTCTTGATGAAGACCTCTCTTGAGGACATGAGCTTAAAGCATCCAGTCTTCTCAAATTTTCTCTCCCAGGCACACTCTGGTTCTAAGCAGAGGATTGGACCTGTGATGAGCTGACTCTGAGGGCACACGCTCACTCTCTTCAAAGTCTTAATTCTAATGATCTAGAGTAATATTTGCAAAGATTTGAAGAGTTTTTAATGACACACAAGGGCCTGTCTAACTGGAGTGTTTCTGCAGACCCTGTTGCAATCTCTAGATTCCTGAATATCTTAGCAAAGCTGTCCCTGAGCACTAATACTAAAAATAAGTGGTAATAATGTTATATTCTACTTTTTCCAGAGGTGGAAAAGGAGTCTCTTTCTTTACTTTACACATAAATGGTGAACTAGAAAAATTCAGAAATATACCTGCGTAACAATTTCCTGCTGTCAAAGAGCGTATGACCTTACTGAGGTTCAGAAAGCCATTAAAAAAGAAGGACTGTCTTAGGGTTTGTGTGTTTGGTTTAAGATAGCCAAAGCTGACATTAATCATTCCAGTTTTCAAGTTACATCTACAAGGACATAGGACCCACAAGAGTACTACCATCTCTCTTCCCTGCAGTCAGCTCCTCCAAAACCCCATTCATTATTCCTTTACGATATGGATCTAAATGCTGCTGTTCTGTGTGCATAAAAACAACTCCATGAGGAGTTTCCAAATCTATCCTGCCTTTTTTGTCTGCCCTGTGCACAAATATATTCAGGCTGCTAAAACGCCTTCCGCTCCTCTCTCAGGAGAGAGTGAATTGCTGCTTCCATTATTAGCTCTGAGAAAAACATCAAAACTGCAGCTAGTCCTGAATGCAGCATCATGTTCACTCACAGGACTGAGCAGCCATGCTCATATTACACCCCCTTGAGCCCTTCATGTTGGCTGCCCATAAACTAGAGGATTTATTTTAAGCAGTCCCTGCTGGTTTTCAAAGCTCTTAATGCTAAGGGACCTGGTTTTTGCAAGACTTCCTTCTTGAGCCTCCTCCCAGTGCATATGCATGGGCTGACACCACATACTTCTGAGCTGCGCCACTTAGACTCACTCACAACATTAGTATGAGCTTTACCTCCTGCTGTGATAGCTCGGAGAGTATGCATTTCACTTCTCCAGACTCTCCGTCTTACCCCATGTGATCAATAGTTGTCTCCATTTGCAGTTGTCTAGTTAATGCACCTCACCATGAAATTAGATCCCCTAGAAGGAATCTCAGGGCTGGGTATCTCGAACCTTGAGACACTTTAAATGGGTACTTAATCTTGGAAGTTTAGCCAATGATCATATTTTATAGTTTATAACAGCACTATTCCTTTCATAATGTACAACAACAAAAAGGAAAGCATATATATAAGGACCAAAAATACCACAGGTGGTCTTTCAAGAGAGAAAAAATAGTAGTCTCCAACTTCCTATCACTGGCAATGAGAGAAAAAAACCAACTCTGGACACTCCCCAGAAGCAGCTGTCTAACGAAGAGTAATTTTGTGGTAATAATCCTGTAGCAATGTTTGCTTGTACAGTTTAGAATATGTGATTTAATCAGAAGAGGCATACCTGAAGGGAAGTGTCCGGAAAGCTTTGCAGATCTTGCAGGCTGGGGTACAGTGGACTTCTCACGTGTTTACCACAACTGCACATTTTAAAACTTGACAAACACTTGCAGCCAAGCCATAGGCATGCTGCCTAGATAGATGTGAGTTTGGAATTATTCTGCTACTAAAATCAAATAGGTGGTACTTGCCAAATCAGAGTGTATTAGCACAACAGCAGAAGAGTGGAAGTCCCTCCTGTTTTATCTTTCCTTACTTGTGCTGATGTTGTCAGGTCACAGGTCTGAGCTGCAGAAGCCCTAAGAAAGTACCACTATGGTGTTAGTTTATTTGCATGCTGATAGTCCCAAGCTTTGGGCTCTGGTCTTTTTACCACAGATTTCATTTCTATTGGTTGGTGGAATCAGCCTTAGGGACAGTTACTGAAGAGAATCACACATCTCACTGTCAGATCCAGGCTCCGGTATATTAACAAAGCTCTCACACCACTGCTAACTTCTGCTGTCCCTGGCTGCTACATGCAATGCTCACGCCATGCCTGTTTCAAAGTCCAACTGAAATTTGCTGTTGTATTTAGTGGGAACAGAATGAGGCTCCTAAGCCTTTTAACCCATAGCCTGTCTGGGCTGCATTGAAGCAGCCTGCATTCAAACAGCCTGGCAGCGATCCATCTTAGGATCCCTGAAGCTTAAGATCACTTCATTTTTCCTCTCTTTGCGGATCAGAAGCAATTGTTTTTGAAGGTGTTTTTAGTAGGAAACTTTCCATAATATATTTTTAATTTATATACATCTATATATTTTTCTGATGTATTTCCTTATAGTGTGATACTCCTGAGAAAGCTTTCCAGTCCAGATTTCTTTTAGCTCTTCTTCTTTGTCATTTTTTTCTTTTTTCACATTTCTTTAGCCTCCTCCTTTCCTATTCCCTGCCTCCCGATCTTGGTGTAAGATTTTTAAAAAGACCATTTTGTTTTGTTTTGCTTTTTAGCAAGAAAAAAAACACCCCTGCTTACTTTCTCAGTATTTGACTAAGCTCAGCAACAAAAAGTCTGCTCAGCAAACAAAAAAGAGCACTGAGATAAGTTTTGGAGAACTCGCTTTAGATGGCCTCAAAGCAAAGAATAAGTAAAGATGTGCCAGGATTGGATTATCCACTGCTACATCTACCCACAGACTACACAGACAAAAAGGCCTTCTTGTGCTTGCGGGTCACCCTATTAACCCACAAGGTTCACTCAGCAAACACGCGTCCTTTTCAAAAGCTGCCCTTTTCTCAAAGCTGTGGTTTCTCTATCTGTGGTTTTGAGCAAAGTAAGCAGAGTTCTCTGCCAGTATTTCAGGCTACCCATCACACTAAGACATCTTGTCAGAATTCAGCCATCTCCATGGAGCTGGCAGGTACCTCACTGAATGTCACAGAAGGAGGTACTTTCTCTTTTCTTCTTTTTTTTCTTAACCAACCCATAGATCACATCCCTGCTAGTGAGTTGGGACAAAACTTTCCTGGTTACTGTGTTTCTTTTTGCAAAGGGGAAAGGATTTTAAATGGAACCCCCTGCCAGGTCTCCTACTTACAGCTCTGTCTATAAGCCAGAAGTAGTACAATATCTGCTGCTAATCCAGAAGCAATATGCTGCAGTCATTAAGGTAGTTACTTACTACTGCACTGATGAATGCACAAAAAGGAGCAGAAAGGAAATTTGGCAGAGCAGATGGTGGATAATGATAGTGACAGTGAACAAAAATACTGTCGAGTATTGTGTCTGTTGGGGAGCCCATTCCCCAATGTAAATATAAAGTAAACATGACATAGGTATTAGGTAATTTTACAATCTACTGTTTTTGGCAGCTAGTTTGGCACTGGTCATTGTGTCTATTTTGGGGATCAGCTGTATGGTCCCAGATTGCCATTTTTCCTCTGCCTTTCTTTCTCTTAAATTTCCTACAGTATATTATCACTTCATTTTAGTTTCACTTATTTCCTCTGACAGTAGAGCAGGCCAGGCACTGACTGCAGAGTCACTTCCTCCCTAAAACTCAATCTGTCTGTATGTTGCAAAAACTTTTCAAATGAAATGCTATATTAAAACACATACATATTCAGCAGTTCAATTTCTCAAAGGATGTTTTCCCCTGGGTGCTGCATACCCTAAGGATGCCTGCTCTGCTCCAAGGTGAAAGATCTTTCTGAACAGGTACCCTGCCTGGCATACAAGGCAAAGCTGTGGCACTTGAAAGTGCAAATTGGTATTCAAGAAGAGCTGAATACATGCCTTTTATTCTTGCATTTCTAGGACCTTCCTCTTTTTTTCTCTCCCCCCAATTCTAGCCTGTTTTGCAAAATGTGCTTTTCTGACAGATATCAGTGGAGGTTTCGAATTAGATTAGGTCACATGGGTAAATGAAATTAACTTGGCATCAAAGGTTATCTGCTCTCATTGGGTTTTGTGCGTTTCCCTCTCCTTCACTCCTTTTTATTGCAAACTTTCTAAAGCCTTTTAAAGATAAAAGGACAAATCTCAGGAACAAGCTTTACTGAAGTTTTATACACCCACCGTTTAGGGAATGTCTTCTTGCAACAAATTTTTTCAACCTATTTTACACATCCCTAATTACAGGCTATTAGGGATCAAATTAACTAGGTCAATTAATGAATCCCAAAACTGAGTTATAATGCATTCATATATGGAGGTAGTAGCTGGGATTAATGAAATGATTCTATACTAAAAGCATCAGCAATTAGTATTTTATTTGGAGGTTGGGGGCTGAGGGGAGATTTTGGAAAAGCCAAGTAGTTCTGCTGCTAGCTTGATGATTTAAAACAGAGGTGTCTTCACATAAAACTTAATGATTCTCTCTCAAAAGGTAACAGGATGTGTCAGCTTTTCTCTCAGAGTTTTCACAGATATGTGTATTTATATGTGTCTGTGTGTACATAGTCATTCTGTTAAATGGAAAATCCAAACCTCTTAAATTACCTTCCCTGATTGTTGTGATTTTTTTAATAACTGAGGTGATTTAAATGAAATTCAAAGAGAGAACAGGGTAGTGTCCTCATTGCTTTCTCAGCCCATAAGCAAGCTCTATACCTCAATGTCTGAATTATTTTCAGGTTATTTAGTTTACTCCTAGATTCAGATTATGAAGCAGAAGTGTAGCAGTGGAGGCCTTATGCACCAGAAATGATCCATGGCCTCACGGGGCACATTAGGCCATCTAAGTTCATGGGTCTGGCTTAGACACCTCACTGAACTATTTAACAGCAACCCACGCTGGGCAGAATAACCATTTCCTCTGCATTTCCTCTGATGTATGGGGTGACTATGAAGGCTGATGTGAGGGCAGCAAGAGATTAGCAAACACTTTCTTGTGAATCTTCTAAGATCATCAAACCCACCCAGGTCTGGACAGAAAAATGCCAGCCGACTTTGGCTTCCTATAACATTTTTGGTGGCAAGGATTTAGACCTAGATAGTTTGGTAAACCAGACTCCCACTTCTTGGAAATGGTGTGGAAACGGGCATTTCATCACCACACAACAAGCTTCTCTAATGCATGCCAATTTTTTCTAGCATATTTGTTTTTAAATGCTTTCTTTAGAGAGCGACTTTACAGAATCAACATTTTCCATGGTATTTATTGATTGGAAATAAGTTTCTTAAGAAATAATAAGTTTGAAAAATTATAAAACCAACTATTTCTTACAGCTATTGTTCCTTGAAACTAGATTTGTACTAATGTATAGTGAAATGAAACATGTCCCAAATTTGGAGTTTATCCATATGCCAAGAATACATATTAGTTTTATTTACTTTGTTTAAACCTTTACTTCAGTGTTTCATGACTGAATGTTTTTTCTTAGTTTTCTCATTTTTTCCCCTGAAATTCCTTAAGCTGCTTGGACAAGGGATGGAAGAAATGAATAAATATCACAAAACTGATAGTCTATGAAACACCACTGGATTACTGATTCACACGTACCGTAATTGTTCTTTCAAAATAATACGTAAAACTAGTAATCCTTTAGAGTACTCCTTCCTCATTCTGCAGCTGATGAAAGATGTATGCTCGCCAGTTGCAAGTCTACAGAATTCCTAAGAATGCATCTGAAGTTACACCATGAACAGACATCTGGACTGTTTTCATTTCCACATTCATATAGCTTTTGTGCAGCCCAGATTGCTTTGCAAAGATGGGTAAATATTACTGGTTATGTTATGGATAAATCATTGTTATTCAGTGACTGAAGTTAGTTTTACTAAGCACCAAGATTTGAGGGGAAATGTAAGCAATATTTTTCCAAAGTCAAAAAAATCACATCTGACAACACCAGATGTTATAGCTGTATTTCCAGCTATACATATCAAAAAGAACCTTTTTAATAATTTCCAAACAGTCAAATCATTTAATTTGCTCAGTCTCCTTGTTTCAGTGATTCTTTCTTACTTGTCTTTGCAGGTAGAAGAGGGACAACTTAAAAGAGAAGGGAGAGAAACACAAAAGGTAAAATATTAAGTCCATAAAGCAGAAAGGAAATGGACAACAGTGGTGATAAGAAGGAAAACAATTCTTTCTCAGTTCCTTCCTATTCCTGAGGAAGATAGCCTTCACTCCTGAAGGGCCAGCCAGTAATGACTGCTACTGCACTCAGCAAGTGCTTCAGCTGTTAAGGGACAGGTGACATTATAGACCCTGGGACATTCTTACGCTCAGCTTTACTGACTTTCTCTACTTCACTTTTCAGACTTGGATTTCCTCACCCCACCATACTTATCTCTCTTTAGCCAGAGGATAGCGGTTTCCTCAGGCTGCTGAGCAAGATGGCCAGGCCAGCTCTCCATGACTGCCTCTTACGTTTTCTGTCATTGATGAACCTCACTGCCACAACACTTGTCCTTTTTTATTCTTCCAATGAGTTTAATTTTGTAAGTAAGTGGAAATTTGTCTTTGACAGTGGCCCACGCAATTTTCCCCAATCTGGCAGTCTTCTGACCTTCCCTAGACAAAAATAGGAAAATAAGAACCAAAAGTAAGGTCCTGGAAAATAAGGACTAAAATCCTACAAAAATGAAGGTGCAGCTCCAAAATAGATGAAAACTGATCATGTGCACATCAAATCACTGACTTCTTATTTTATTTCTAGTTTACTTCTTACTTCTAACTTCTAAGCATTTGATCAGAGAAAATAAAGAAATTGGAAATATTATCACAGAGTAAATGAAACATTTTTACTTTGTGAAAACTCTCTGTTTTATTTTGGTTTGGGGGTTTTTTGTTTCTTTGTTTTAGCTTTGGGGGTATTTTTTTAGGTTTATATCCAAAGTTTTTACCACTATTGAAATTTTTTTGAGGAAATACCATAAAATTTTTCACTGTTTATTACATTTGGTAACTTCTACAGGTTTTTTTGTAAGACTGCAGAAAATGACAGAAGGTAAAAATCTAAAAGCAGTATAGAAATGGGACTGAGTAGGTGAGTGAGAACAGAGAATATGGAAATTTTTGAATGATCCATTTAAGTCACGATGAAGTCTATTGACATGAATTTCAAGGAAGGTAAAGTTAATATTTTTCCATTTTATAATAGTTTCCAGGCTATTTCCTTTTAAAATTGCAGGTTACAACTCTGACAAAAAGTCATGCGGAAGCCTGACTATAATACAACATTATGTCAGCAAATTGCACTAACACAATATAAGATTTGACGTAAATGTCGGTTACAAGCTTGCTTTCTGACTGATGAAATAAATCTAGAAGTCCTTGACCCTCCTACGAAATTCTAGGGTTGAGAAAGGCTCTGCAGGGGAGTGATGAGCAGGTGTTATTAGTTGGCTGTAGGAAATATAAAACTAGACGGATGTATGGTGTAAGATGAGGGAAAGTGTCAGATGGTTTGGGGATGAGGCAGGATGGACTAAGAGGATAGTGGGTGAAAGAAGACTTTGACATGTGAATGAGCTTACTGAAGTGAGTTGAAAGAGGTGTGTCTTTTTTTCTCTCATCCTTTTTTTTTTTTGTCCTGTGCAAATCCCAACTCCTTCTTCCTGAAAATTTCTACGTAAAGAGTTTCAACCTGTGAAATTGCCACAAAAATCTAATGATCTTTAGACAAGCATGTGAACTTTAGGTTTGAAGATTCGGAAGACATGCATTAGTAAAAGCCATATAAGACATTCCTCAATGAGACACATAGCCAGGAAGAAGATAAATGAAAGAAAGTCACAGTGGTTTCACTGCACCAGACACAACTCTCATGAAAAGGATTTTTGCTGTAAAAAGCCTCTAGATGCATAACTATGAAATGTGTCCTTCTTGAATTTGGACTAGGTGATACTAGGTTTTCAGACCTGTGAATTACAATATTTAACATATTTATGCTTATTTAAGAATATAGAAGTAGCAAGAATTATGGATTCAAGTCATAACCATTACTGGTACCGTATCAAAGAATTTATTGCATAAGAACTCTAAAGTTCCTGCTAAAAACACAAAGTTAGTGGTTTTGTTTTCTCTGTCATTAGAAACTTTCTGTTAAGTTCCAGATAAAATTTATTCTTAGTCAGTTTATTCCCATTGTGCCAACTTTCATCAAGACCACTACCGTTAAGAATCTAGTACTTCCTGATGTTTAACTCATCTGTATGTATAGATAGAAAGTGCATCACATTTCACTCTTATTTTTGTTAACTTGGTAGTGCTTTTTCAGTCTCCTTCATGCGTGTGTCCCACTAGCTTCATTTTTAGTATATCTTCTCTGCAGTTTTCTTGAGTTCTAATTCATAGTTCTTGAACATATATAATGAGAAGTTTTAAAGTGTTGCAAGACCCCATAAAGCGCGCAAGCTCTTCTAGAAATCAATCTAATAAAACCATAGACTGCAGGAGTCTTCATTGTGCTGGCAACTCATATAATTCTGCAATTAGCTAGTTCACTTAAGTCCTCCTGCATCTTTTTCATCTGATAAGTTCTCACCTTGTAGCAGAACTTTCTGTTATGAGCTGCTATCCTGTATTCCTCAAGAACATTCAGCTCTTGCAAATTGACATAAGCACTCTCTTGCTTCCTTAGTTAAAAACAGACATTACAATATTAATCATCACCTGTCTCAATACTGAGCCTTGAAGAACTCTACCAGTAACGCCAGTTCCTCTACCAATACTGCTTGACAGTTTTGTACTCACTTCACAGATTCTTTACTCATTTATTTGTTTTAAATGACAAGCTTTTTGGTTGGCATCATTTCCTGAAGCCTTGATATATGAAATCCAGTGCACTTCCTTTGTCTAGAAAATCTGTCTAGGATGATCTAGATTTGATTAGATCCCTGTTGTTTTACACCCTATTAAATTGTCTTTAAATATCTTTTCCTTCAAAATATGTCCTAAAGCAATGTACAAAGTTACAGGCTTATAGATGCCTGATTACTTTCTCCTCTTTTAACTGTAGGCACATTTGGTGTTTAACTTGAAAGGTGTGTTTAAAAATACTTCTTATAAATCCTGCAAGGGAGACCACCTAATCCCCCTGTCTTGAGTTCATTAAGCCTTATGAGTTCTGTTTCCATTGCAGTTGAGATAACAAGGGTGTGGAAATGAAAGGTGCCATTAAACATTCTGCTTTTCCTCCCGATTCAACATAATAGCCCTTTTTGAAACCCGAGGCAAAGTTTGTTTCATTTTTTGGCCACACCTAGATTATCTTTAATCTCTGTTTTATCCTGACTGCAAAGCCATCCTACTTCTTCTTTTTTTGTGCCTTTTTGTTTTAATTGACATGGCTCAAAAAGGAAATACCTTACAGTTCAATATCTTCTTCAAGGCCAAACTTAGATTCTATTTTGTCAATTTTAAGTTTCATCTTTCATTTCTTAATTCATAGCTTTTTTTCCTGCTAAATCTATTCCTTAGTTCTCTCCTACTTATTTCGAACAACTGTCTTTGAGTGGTTACTCTTGTGAGTCATTTGAGAGTTCTTCTGACATTTTCAGTAGTTTTAGGTAAAATGTTCTGTAAATTTCAATACATTTGACTTTGAAATTCCAAGCTTCTTTCATGACCAAGTCCCTTGGGATTCTCATTTTAACGGACTTTATTAAACAGTTCCATTAATTCATCAAAACTTGTTTGAATTGCAAATGCTTAGCTGAATATCTGCTTTTTATCATTTTATCTTAAATGGAATCAGTTCCTATTTGTGTGATTCAAGTTCCTTTTCTGTGACCAGCTTTTATACAGAATCCAAGCAGGTATAAGTCTAATAGAAAGTAGGTTCTGATTTTATATTATTTTTATTATTATAGCAGATTTATTTTACCATCCTTCCACAAAATGATTCTAACCCAAACAAGTTATTTCATTATTATTCTCTTTTATTTCTTTAAACTCCAACACACTGCATTTAGACCTTTACTTTCCTGCTTTTTTTATTTTTCTTGAAGACCGAGTCTTCTTGAATATCTATGTTCCATTTGGAAGTGCTGTTCTTTGGTATGTTTGTCTCTACAACATTTGGTTTCATCTTTAATGGGTGCAGCTCAAAATCCTCCTTCTCTCTGAGAAACACAAAATTATTTACAAGCATTCATTAGCTTCATAACATTCCAATGAAACAGCTAATTGTTATGGTGGAAGGTGCAAATGCATTGCTCATTGAGAAGGTTGAATGTAGAAACACCATGTAGAAAATTCCACAGACAAGTCCACCCTTGTTCTATACAGATTCTTTAAGTAAATTTATCACCATAATATCTCAACAGCTTCAACAGTGTGGTAAGCAATATGACTAACATCTGACATTTGCACTTCATTTTCTCTTTCTTTTATCTTTCCCTTCATGCTGAAGTGTTTTGGATTTCATTTTTAGTATTTCTATGTCTCTCTTCTTCCTATTTATTGAACTGAATGGGCCATAAAGAATGTCATCTGCTACCTGTGCAAAGGAGAGAAGGTTTTAGTGCCTGTGTTAGGCCAGTTCCAGGGTCCATTGGGCTTCAATTTCTCTTTAGACTACTGTGCTTCAGAAAAGTTTTTTATCTTGATTCTGACCCTGAGGTATTGTAGCAAGGCAACTTGCTTGCTGTTTGAGGATGCTACCCTAATTTGACTGGTGGGTAAAAACTGGAGATTAATTCCTTGATGTGTTTCTTCTGCAGCAACTCTAGGACCTTGCAAGCCTGCGCAATAGGAGAAAGTCTTATGACCTGGAGCTATGTCTTTCATAATAAGCATTGGCATCATGACAAAGTTCCTCATATCATGATTCTATATTCGTTGCCAAAATTGCTCCTATTTTATACGATACTACAGAAAGAAAATAGCTCTTAGCCCTTTCAATGTGATGATGACAGGAAGGAGGGACATGAATAATGACACCAGTGTCCTTCGGTGTCAAATGTTGGTGTCATGTCCAATTCCAGTTTCACCTTTAGGAACACAACTTGCTGAGTTAATCAGCAGCCCAAGTGGCTCTGTTAGGTTTTGTCATTTGGTAGCTGATTAGGTGCAGGCCAAATCCATTTGGTTTTACTGTCATAAGACAAGCAGAAGGGATGAAAGGATTGAGGACAGAAATTAGGCTATACAGTCTGAGAAACATTTAGGAGTTATCACTGAAAAATTATTTCCTTCATCTGGCATCTGAGGCTTTGCAGCTATGAGTAGAAATCACCTTACCTGGTGGTCACGGATAGCCACTGTAGGCTTTCGCAAGGGACTCTTGAGATTTCTGGTGAAGTTTCTAGTGAAGGGAGCACCAGAGTGAAAACTGGCATGTTTTCAGAGACATAATGAAGGCTTTTAGACATCTCATCTCTTAAACAGAGATAATTATACTGACTGTCTAAGAGTCAGAGATCTGTTAGAGATAGAATGAACTACCATTGTATGAATGATATATTTTCAAGTGGAGAATGTCTCTGTACCACTGCATGAGGCCACAAAATCACCATCTTGGTGTTTAATATGGTTCAACACCATCATGAAAGCATTGCAGCAGTCATAAGCAGTGTCACTATTATTACTCTGTTATCTTCTCTGCTCTGCCATGGACCTTCTCTTTGATCCTGATTTGCAAGACAGAATTTGGAGGATTTTTACCTTCCTGCTTCTTTCCTGATTCTTGGGTTTCTCAAAGTAGCAAAACAAATGACTTACTTCTCTATTTTTTCTCCCTAACTTATAAGAAATATGATGATGTACCCAAACAACTTTTGTTTCCTTGATCTTTCTTTGCATGTCACCAGAGCACCATGAAGAACACTCTGTGATTAGACAAAAGAGCTGAAGAGCTCCAAGGGGGGCAAAGTAAGAGAGAAAAGCCTTTAAGTGCAGGAAGAAGCATCTCAAAATAACCTTCCTGTAGCTAAAAGTCAAAGGCTGAGACGTGTTAATTTGAAAAGGCAGATGGAATTCTTGTGTACATTCAAAAAGCAACAACTCCAAATGCGCTTACAAGGTGAAATTTCAGAAAGCATCTGCCCAAGTCAGGGCCACAAACCTAACTGGATTCTGATTATTTTAAGAATCCGATGCCAAAATTACTTTAGAATAAAAAAATGTTTTAGACTTGAGGAGTAATATTTAAAATATGGCCATTTTTGTGCCCATAGTCCACATCTGCAAGTAATTATGAGTGCAAATGTGGATATGTCAACATCTACATACATTAATATACCTGTTAATCTGATAGTTAAATGCCTGTGTGTTATCAAATAACATACTCTACAAGACTGTGGCCACGGTTATTTGTAAGAGTAAGAAGGGAAGCCATGACCAGATTTAACCCTTAGAATTCTGATGTTGATCTTTTTATCATGCATGAATTGAAATCACATTAGTATTAAAGACAAATATACATATTTGGGGTCGACATTAACACCTGCCCTCATTCCTATTTTACTGAGAACTCTGTTTTCCACCTGTATTGCTCTCATCAGTCCTCTTTTACTTAGCAACAAATAAATTAGGTACCTGTACTTACATGAACAGAATTGTCAAAAGTTAGTTTTTAGGTACTTCCCAGTTTAAGAGAATAGGAAATGATCTTCCTGATTTTGGAAAATTGCCATTTAGATAATCCTTTTCACACTGAGGTGAAATTTCGATTTGCAAGTATCTAAATATCTCTACACAGAACCTTATCCAATTAAAATGTAAGACTTGCATATCTACTGCCCATTCTGAGAGGAGGCATCTAAATTTTCCTTTCTTTTTCTCTTACAGATATATATTGGTTAGTTAGTGTTCTGAGACAAGAAATTTTCCTGACTAGATTGTCATCAAAATTCTTTAAAAAAAATATATCATTTCACTGAACTGGCTTTCTAATCAGACTATTTTGCTGTGTTGGATGACAACCATTCTAATTACGAGCTACATAATTTCAGATGGCTTTGTAGCTTTTAAGGTGGAGTTTTTCATTTCAGATGTCTGGCATGCACATGAAGTTTTTTCCTGGAAAACTTCAGCCATCTTTCGGACTGCGATTAAGAGGCTTTTTGCTGATTATTAAAGTGTAAACTACCAGCTACTCCATTAAGGCCTGGCACATTCAAAGTCTGGCTTAAGAACCTGCTGGTTGAGAAAAGCTTAGCCTCAGTGCTGAAGAGGTACTTAATGATATCCTTCTGAAAATCTTATCAAACTAGTTGTAAACCTCTGAAAAGTCACCTCTTACTTGTGCCAAGAAGTTTTTCACAGCCTGGAAGTGATCCCCTTTTATTATCTCTTCTCCACTCCTAGAGAGCTCCTTAGAGGTCTTGCAATCTGCAGCTAAGAAGACTTCTCTGATGGTTTCCCACACTGAAATCTGCCATGGTTCCTCGTAATGACACATCAAAGAAACAAAACTTTCCTGCTTGCCTCTTGCTACCTTATGAAGTTCAGTACTGTCCATAATTTGGCATTTCTGGCTTTTCCTTTGTTTACATAGACATACATAACCTCCCTCAAGGCATTACATTTTGAGATAACACATTAAAAGAACATTAGCCTGAATTTTTGCCTCCACCAGCCCTTTGTGCAAGCATTGTGATGCAGGCTTTAATTACCTGTATACAGTCAATATTTTTTTTCCATCACCAGTGTCCTTACCTTGCTCATAACACAAGATGGTCTGAGTTTGGGGCTCAGTCAGGATGGTCTAATGAATGAAGTTGTATTGTAAACAAACTTTCATAGGCCTCTTCCCTCATTCATTGCAGAAGTTCAAGGTGTGTGATCAAAACAAAACCACCGTGGGATTATAAAAAAAAAAAGATGGTTGCCCAAGAAGACAGGTTCTACTACAGTTTTTGACACTGTGGTTATGTTTACATTGAAGTGTACAGTGTTGAGATAACTGAGCAGTTCAGGTATCAGGAACAATTCTACAGCAGCACAAGGTAATTCATTCTTCTGAGCTAGCCTCAGGGCTAGCTGAAGCTTCTCCAGCCAGATTGCTTTGTGCAGCTCGGTTAGCTTGAGCAGACAACAGATTGCAAAGTAGAAAACACGCAGAGCTTTTCTGTTACTTGGTTGCATTCATCAGATTTTGCTAGGATGGTCAGTCAGTAATTTTGCAGTCCTTATTCCCTAAGTTACAGTTTCAGGTACTCCTTTTGCCTGTGGGCTCAGCGCATATAACATAACCACCAACAGAACTGGTGGGAGTCACACACTGAACTGAGTTGTTATAAATGTCAAGTGATCAGTGAGCAAAATAAATGTATTACTTTTTTTGAAATACATTGAACTAAGAATTGTTACAAATAATTTCCTATGCAAAACCAAGGTGTCTGTCTCTCAAGAGACATGTCTTTCAATGCCATCCTTAGACTTCGAAGCAGCAGCACAACAATCTAAGTAGACAATAGTCTACTTAACATCTGTGCAATAAGCTAATGTTATTTTAAGGAGTACCATTAAAAATAAATAAAATAATAGAACATAGAATGACATTTAAATATGTAAAAAAGGAGGAGTGGGACCCTGAACCTAAGATGAAGTGAAAATTTAATTGTTATCTACATATACAGTGAGAAAGTTTGAGAAAAAATTCTGTTTGCTGTGTACATTGAGGCTGCAATAAGGCTACACAGCCAACTGCCACTTAAATGCTTTTTACAGACTGAATGTTGGATTTCACAATGTGGGTAGAAGCTTGGGTTGTTGTTTTTTTTTGGTTTTTGTTTTGGTTTGTTTTTAATTCAGATGCTTTTAAAATGCAATCAACAACGTCTGCATGAAGAAAATGAGAAGTAGCTGCACTCTGCTGCTTGTTTTTCTAGCAGAGATTATTTTCATTCAGATCGTTTCTTCTTCCTTTTAAGTTTTCCCAGCCTGCAGTCTATTTGAGGATTTTTGCCGAACTGCTCAGAAACCTTGCTGCCTTGCATACTAAAATCATGAAATACTGTATATCTCTCTCTAGAAAGGAAAAGTAAATACTGGAGTTTTCTAACTGAGGTCATACTTTCTCCATGTCTAAACATCATTGGTAATCTCTCCCTTTTATAATAATGCTGTGCTTTCCATGTACTCAGCTGTGAGGAAAGCGCTTTGCACTTAATTGCATAAAATATGCTGAATTTCCAGACAACTTTCAGTACAGCATCTCAGATTGTTTGGGCTGATGTGTGTGATCTTTTATGAAATCAGATTTTTTCCTCTGGAGGAGCTTTGCTTAGTTAACCAATGGTAAATTTGGAATGAAAATATGACTGATGTGGTTCCTTAATGCCCAGCTTGTTAAGCAAATGCTGGTGAATTCAGTCTGCAGTAAACAAGCAAAACTTCTTGTTCCACTAGAAGTATATTTTACTAAGAATCTTTGTAGATCATTCTTTATGCAAAAAATAATGTCTCAAGTGACGGTTTTGAGCAGAATAAAGCAAACGTTTAATAAATTAAAACATATGCTGAATCAGTGTTTGCCCTCATAGTTCCACTTTTTAAATATTAATTCTCTTTTCTAACTCTTTGTACATAAATATAATCTTTTAAGAGAGTAACAATGAAATATAGACAATCCACATCAAATGAATCTGAACTTTTGATGTAATTATCAAAGGTCTGTTGGATTCTGCTTGATTTTAATTAGTATTGGATTCTAACCAACAAATTCAGGTCTCACGTGGATTTTTAAAATCCAAACATTATGCCCCCTTACATGAAGGATTTTGGCTTAATTTGGCCCATTATAAAAGTACTGGTAATTCATAAAATTATGTTAAAGTTCAGATTTTGAAAGCTAACAAGCTGAGGATTTCTTTTAACATGGAGCAATAAACTAATTGGCCTATGCATTAATTGAAACTCCTGTCAAGAGTTTTGGGTCTGGGTTTTGGATCGTTTATTTGTTTCATTTTGTTTTTCAACATTAGCTGTTGGACAAATACTTGAACATTTAAAACGAATATTCTTGCCTGAAATTCTTCCTGATAGATTAAATCTTAACCTAAGTAGATAGACAATCCTATCATGACTTTCACTGTCTTGGAGGGTTTAAGCATGGACATACTGGCTGTTGCAAATAACTATTAATAGGACTGCTACATACCCATGTGCAACATGTTCTCAGGTGCTTTTACTGATTCCAGTCTTTTTTCCTGGGGAGCACCAAATCCCATTTGAAAAGGATAAGAAACAATAAATTAATCCGAATAAGATGATCAGACATACAGGGGCACTTGAGTTTTGCTAAAGATTAGAAATCAGCCTTTTTTTTCTCTCCCCTCTAGACATTTAACCAAGGAAGAAAGCCCAACGAGGCCATGTGGGGTGATTCATGGGCTTTGAAGCCAGACAGGACCACTGCTACCATTTAACCTTTTGGCATGGGACCCAATTATTTCGTTTCTCCTAGAAGGTCTTTAGCAAGAGGGAGGCCAATATCCCAGTGGTGGCAGCGTTGCCCTCAGGGTGGCTGCCAGCCCTGTCGGGCAAGGAGCACAGGGGGTTACCGGAGGGGAGATGGCTGGGTTTCTCCCTGAGTATCCATGATCAGGCACTTGCAGGCTGGAATATGAGCTTTAGGGTGGTGGAAAGGGGTGGGCTGACACCAGGAGCTGCATTTCAGCAGTGCCCACCTCGTTGTCTCACTGTCCCTCCATAACCAATGCTCCCCAAAGCTGCTCTGGCCCCTCATATCTTCCTCTTGGTTACAGGTAATCTCCTCAGCCCTATTCTTCACTCTTTTCTCCAGGGCTCTCTCTGCAATACAACCTTATGTCACTTTGCCCAGTGTGAAAGATGAGATGCCTCCCCTGCATCCATTTGGGTTGAGTTTTTCATGCATCCAAAGACACATAGGTCTGTTTGCCTGGGGCCATGAGCTGGCAGCTCCACTCTGCGACATGCTTTTTACCTTTGTTCATGGCATTTGAGTACATTCAAACTCCTGTACTGAATTGAAGTCACCTATCCAGGTGATTCAGAGCATTCTATAGGACCTGACTCCTGATTATTCTTCACAGCATCAACTTTGTGTCCCCTGCAAACTGCACTCATGGTTTAGATTATTTTCAAAGAAGGATTTAAAATGGTTTAGGACCAAGGGTCTTGCAGTGTCTTGTTAGTAATGGCCCACCTAATTAATGCCTTTCCATTAATGCATACATTTTGAGAGCTATCAGTCAAGTAGCTTTTAAATCATGTAATGTGTGCTCTATTAATATACATATAATGCAGGATTTTAAAACACGATGTCATGTGTAGTATGTCAAATGCCTTGGGGAAATTTAATTACACTGTAACATCACAGCTACCTTTATCAACCAGACCTATAATCTTGTAAAAAAACCCTAAAGAAGATAATTTGACAAGAGCTACTTTCTGTGAAACTGTGTTGAATGATCTACCTTTATTTTTAGCATGTAATTCCCTGTTGATAGAGTGCTGAATTTGTCTGGCTTTCTTTTTCCCCCTAAGATTAGTATCAGGATAACTGATCTATCATTTCCTGGGCCATTTTCTTTAGATGCTAGGATTACTTTGGCAAGTCAGCAACTCTTTGAAATAACCTTTCTTTCCCAAGAGTCAATAAAGAATATTAACTCTAGTGGTCCAGATTGCTTCTTGACTAATTCTTCTAAATTTCTCAGGTGAGAAGTATGAGGGTTTCAAGGTTTGAAGTATTTTGTTTAAAAAAAGATATTAACTATTTAGATGGGCTAATTGTTAGGTTTAATCGCCTTTAATCTTTTATTCCAGCTAGGATTTTTTTGGGGGGGGGGTTGGTATTTTGTTGGGGTTTTCTTAGGAAGTCTGTTGGCCAATATTGCTGTTCATTTGCTTCTGAAAGGAAGAAATGCAGATATCAAGACCTTAGTGAGACCTGCAGGCAGATATGTGGCTGATGCTCAGGTCTTGTTCTGACCTAAAGGTGGGAGTGTGGGGGAATCCTTTGCAAGAGACCAGAACAGCAGGTGAGCACAGAACTACATGAACTTGTGGATGAGAGTTCATCTCATGCTGAACTCATTAGGTAGCTGGATGACATCTTTAGTAAGCATACCAGGAGAATCTTGAGGGAGTGGTTTAATGAAAAAGATGGTGAATTTGCATGTACGCCAGTTCTTTATCTGCCTCTTTCACTAGAAGCATTTTGCTATCTATCTACCTTTTTCTCATCATTCTGATTTGTGATGACACTTACCAAATCATATTATACCAAGGAATTTCTCTTTTCCTTTCTAACAGTGCTGTAACTTCATGCAATAGGGGAAGTCTTGAGGCCTAACAAGAATTGTGGATATTCCCACAGCAAGAGTTGTCTGTAGATGATACGCCTGGAAGAAGTATTGCCTGTGGTGAGCATCAAAGTACTTCTGCAGAACTGCCTGCCCTAGACAACCCCACAGCTTTTCTTGTATATGGTGGTTTACTGAGCATGACAACAGGTGTGAGTGACTTGTTGTTTTGTTGTTTATTTGCTTGTTTTCATCTGACATCTTCGTGTACTTGGAAGATGTTTTTCTCCTCCTGGTCTTTGAAAACCCTAGAAAACGTGCTCCCTAGAGGTTGAAAACCTAGAGGCAAACACACAAGCTGAGATTCCATTGTCTGCAAAATCTAATTATTAGAGAAATATAGTGACTTTCTGGGATTTACCATCTTCAGGCTTCGGGTCAGGCACAACTGATGAGTTCTAAATAATAAGCCCAGGATTATTTCAGACCTACTCTTTCCAGAAAATGAAGAGTAGATGTCTGGGGAAAGCTCACACTGTGCTTTTTTTCATTTTCTTTCCATCACCAGCCCCAGTCAGAGGTAAGGTACTGTGCTGCACAGATCTGTGGTGCAAATCAGGGTAACAGTTCTAAGTAATAAGGGGTTAGAAGAATTGTGCACAGATAATTAATTACTCATTACTTATAAGGAAAGATCTAACAACAAGATCATTAATGTAATGATTTCATTTGCACAATTATGAAAATTGGAACTGAAGCTGTTATTTATAGGTGAATCCGAATGCCAGAATCACAAAATTTTGCTTGGTTATTACTATTGAAATGGTGAACTCTTCAGTGTTCGTTCAGTCTTTGATAGAGATTAATTTAAAATTTATATTCATTATTTCCATTTTTTTCTTTTAGCACAACTTGTTGTTAAGAAGGATGCTGAGTCGGTGCTTAATTACAGTAACAGCTTCAATAAAATCCAGGCATTGGTACCTAGATCTCTAGCCACTGCTCTTCAGCATATACTACCCCTGTAAAACTGCAGTGTGTAAAAATAAATAAAATCATGGAACAGACATACTAAAATGTGATTTAGTTAACCTACACAATGAGCACCAATTGGAAAAAATGTGGCTCAAATTCCCTCTATCAATATTCTCTACAATGCAGGGGGTAGTTGTTTTCTTTGTTTAATCATGTCTTTGACCACAGCTCAAAAGTCAATATTCTGCTGTCAGATGCAGACTTGTATGTGAGGAATAGTAAGGGAACTTAACTAGGAAGCTTTGTGAATAGGGAATTGAATTTGCATCTAATTCACTAAGCACACATGTTTACATGACCTTTAAAAAAGGGAATTAAAGCAGTTTGATCATGAGCTCTAGGCAATCTGACTTACTGAGGCAATTGAATCAAGGGGCTCAGGTACTTCTTACAAGAGAGCTGAACTGGAAAATAATGATTTTAATTTAAATATAATATCATACCAAATTCATATCTGTGTTAGCACTATGAAATGAATCTCGAAGCACTGAAAATGGCTGCCCAGAATCTCCTAGGGTGGTAGCAAACTGTCTCAGGTTGCCAATTTAGCTAGACGTATTCTTGCTGCCAAACAGAACAGGAAAATTATTGTGAAGATTTGGTGTCCAAAGACAGCAATGATTAGTTGTTTTATTACCAAAAAGCTACATTTGGGAAAGGCAGGTTATACCATGAACAGAAATAATACAAAACATTTGTTAATGGCAACCTTGCCCAGTGATATTTGTGCAAATATCTAATGTTTACTGAGGTAAAATGTTTTATAACAAGAAATTCTCAGAGCAACACAAAGATTTGTTTAAATTATGTAGGAACATTTAATTTCTGGATTCCTTAAATGATAAACTTTCATTAGGCAACAAGTATGCGATGCATGATTTTGATTATATGACCTGTTCTGTATCTAAGAGTCAAGTATCTCTGGCTCCCTGCAAGCCCTACATGCCTCTATGGGTCTAGAGCATTGAGTTTTCAAATATGCAGAGAAAATAAATACTTTTCAAAAGGGAGAAGGACGCTAGAGTTTCTTTCTTACTTTCCAAATGCTCAACAACAAACTTTCCAGAAGCATGTCAAAACTGGCTCTTCTCAGCTCATGTGGGTATACAAGGTGCATGTATCATCTCTGGATGCCTTACATTTCCAAGCAGAGTAATACCTCACTTACCTAGCATAAAGTGAGAAAGGCCAAATCCATTGAAATTTCTTAGGATAATAAGCACAGAGGGGTAGAACAGGAATGCAGGGTTTCCTCTCCTTTTAATGGCTCATTAATACTAGTTATAAATGCTTAATGGCTGATTACATCTTCTTCCTGTACAAGGCCCCCAGACATGTGTGTCAACACATGTTTCTCTTATTCCATAGGTTACCTGGTTTACTGATTGTTCCATAATGAAAAGGCAGCCCCAGCAGGGTGACCCCCCTCAGCCCTGCTCCTGATGCTTTCCTAGCTGTCCTTCAGCTAGGCAAGTTTCTTTCAGTACAGCATGCCAAGTCCAGTTCAAAAAACAGGCTTTCTGGTTCTCTTCTGGGACAAATAAGGGACATTTGAGATAACAAATAGTGATATGAGATAGATATTTAACAATGGCAACCTCATCTGGGTTGTGAACAATTTTTAGGGAATCTTTTCTAATTCATTCCCACACCAGATAAAAAGTTCCTCTTTCTATTTTTTCAGTTATCTGAACCAAAATCTGTAAAATTTTCTGAAAGTTTTAGTAATTTAATTACTATTTGTAATCCTGCTAATTATAGCTACATGTGATTTTCTATTCTTGAATATCTACTTCACAGGTTATAACAATACTGAACAAAAAATAGTTTGTGGAAGTGTTACCCATATATGTAGAGTGCAACTTTGATGGAGTTGGGCACAGATTGGGGACTGATTGTGTCTCAATTATGCCTAGTAGATTGGGGAAATCAAATGGTCTTAGCACCTGGGTTTAAGTTTTACAGTCTAAGTAAAAATATGGATGTTACTGCCAGAATGTATGCAGCCCTATAGTGAAGGAGCATAGTGGAATCTTATTGCAGACATCCCTACTTCTCCATTATGTTCCTATTTGCCATGGTACCCAGCCCGACCCGAGCAGCGATCTGGATCTTCCGGGTAACTCCCCTCAGTTTATATACTGGCCATGACGTGCTGTGGTATGCAATACCCCTTTGGATAGTTTGGGTCAGGTCTCTGCCTCCTCCCGGCTTCTTGTGCCCCTCCTCCCTGGCAGAGCATGAGATTGAGAAAGTCCTTGATTGGAGTAAACATTACTTAGCAACAACTCAAAACATCAATGTGTTATCAGTACTGTTCTCAAAGTTGAAAACACAGCACTGTACCAGCTACTAGGAAGCAAAAAAATAACTGCTACAGCTGAACCCAGGACACTTTTGCATCTCAGCTAAAAGGTCTAATAAGCATCTAACACCCCTTTAGTTTTCAATAATAGGAATTTATGGTTTATGGATTATGATTAAAGTACCCTTGAGTGTTTCTGTGAGGCTTTTCTAACAGAAAACGTTGATGTTTTTATTGGTTTTATCAGCGGAGATGTGGTCTTGCTTAAGAGTCAAACCAGAAGAGAAGAATGGAAATGTGAAGACCTCATCCAGTGCATCAGCTGCTTTTCAGAATCCAAACATTTATGTTCTGGTTGCAAATCTGAAATTTTCCACTGCTGATTTCAGTGATTCTTCTTTTTCTTTACATACATTGCATTTTTGTGAAAACTGCGTGTTCCAAACTGGTCTATAACACTATCCAAAACCTTTGTATGTCAGTACTTCACTGAGTCTCTGATGATTTATATCTGCTAATTTCTGTGATAAGAGCCCCTGACATGTCTCCTGACAGTTGCATTTCAATGCAGCTCTCCTCAACTGAGACTTAAAGGAAGTTTTTGACACATTTGAAAACCTTTCTCATTAGCCAAGGAGTATATCTGAGGGATAGGTTTCAGGTCTGGCCCCCACCAGTCACAGGGGCTGATAGGATATATACAAGTATTTTGACATAGATGAAAAATTTATAGTGCATGCATGAGAACATACAGACAAAATACAATGTGCATGACTTGTATAAGCAGCATTTTGAATAACTGAAAAGCAGATTAGCTAACTTTTTAGCTTTATTTGACTTTTTTTTCCTATTAAATATTTCACAGTCCTGACCTTTTACAGCCAAACTTCAACTTTCAATTGCAAAATAATCTGAAATAGATGTCTTTAGTTGGTCACAAGCACATGCTGCTTCTGTATGTACTCAATGGTTATTTGCTTTGGATGAATCAGTAAGCCACACTGTCAGGATCACAGCCCTTCTTAAAAAGAAATGTACTAGAAATTACGAAAATGATGGTGGCATCCAAATATTTGTTACTTTGTGTAAATAGCTTCATTTACAACTCTGCAGCATTCAGAGACCTTACCAAGTTGTTCTTTTCCCAGCTAGTTTATTGAACATTCTACGCCTGCAGAAAATGGTTGAGTCTACATGCTTTGCTATGGATCTCAGCCTGCTTAGAAGGGGAACAGAAAGGCTCATCCTTTATCTGACAGACCATGTGCATGTTGTTCAACACCAGTTCTCAGTCTTTTCCAAGACTTTATGAGACAGCCAGAATCCTTGAATGAAAAAATGAAAGATTCCAAACTCATCTTACTCTGAATCTTGGCTCACTCTTTTCCTATCCACCTATTTCCGCACAGTCATGGGGATATTTATCTCTAAATTTTAGGCTTGCAGATGTTCCAGACTCCACTAGAAGGGAAGTTTCTCTGCAACTGTGTCCCCTGTCTTCTCTATCATACCTGGCAAGAGCCATGCTTTCTAAACAACAGCTAACTTCTCATAGCAGTCACCAAATACCAGAAGATAAGTTGTCCCTGACAGTTTCCCACATGGCAAATATGCAATCCAGGGTCTTTTTAACAGATTTCCAACTCATATGTTGTTGGATTTTCATTTATGGTGTAACAAATCCTGGCAGAAATCCTGAGCAAGCTTCCAATCACTTGAATTGAGCCTTTCCTTGGTCTGATTATCTGTAAGGTCTGATGCAGACTGCTCAGTCTTCTCCCTCAAGCTATTTCATCTTGGAAAACCACTCAGTGTTCCTCTGATTCAGTGATGATAAAACCCAATCCATCTATCAAGATGAGTCAGCAGACTAGGTCTACTCACACCCCTCTCCCCACACACATACACAACATTGAAATGCCAACAAGCTGCATGTTGAACATATGTGCAGAACAGCTATGATAAGTTAGAACAATCGTTAACTTACAGTGCAATTCAAGTACATGTTGTACAGGAGTTTCCAAAATTATTTTAATAACAATCATCTTTGAGTACACAGTTGAAGATAGTTGGATCTCTTCCTGAAGGCATGTTCCCACAGTCATATCCACAGCACATCCATTACAGACAGTGCTGTTAGTTCTCATTAGCTAGGACAAACAAGGCGGTGAGTCACAATCTCCCTGCATAAAGGATCCCATTGTTTTAAACTGATAAACCAGAGATTCTGCTCTGTGCTGCTGTAAACCTGACATTGAGTAAAGTTTTCTGAGATGCTACAAAGGCAGCCTTTGAATGCAGGTATACCTGAGGTGTTAGGGAGAGAAATCTGTCACAAAGATACAGCCACTTTGTATCTCTTCCAACAGAAGTGACTTGGCTTCACTCATTGTTGGGATAACCTATTATATTTGTTGCAAACATTTTTCCCAAACTCCTCTAAGAAAACTAGGCTTAAAATAAATAGATTGTACCAAATGTTTCTAAAGTCTACCCAGTAAAATAAGTTGTGTGTTTATACACTTTTCACTTCATAGACTACTTATGGTAGGTGGCAATTGTTTCTAAAGTATGCTGAAGTGTATATCTGATTTACTCTACTATGAGAAAGTATTCTTCCCCTTATGCTTTGGCTCTTGTTTTGTTGTTCGGTTTTGTAAAATCTTAGCACTAATGGTGAAAGCCAAACACAGAAATATTTTTACCTGCACTTTGCCAGTAACATCAAAAGAGGTGCTATTATCTCAACAGCAATTTGGACTGGTTATCAAATGATAATCTTGGAATAAGTGAGTATGATTTGTGATGGTACTTATCTTTTGTAGGTGTGGTTGGCATTTATTAAATTTTTTTTTTTCCTGATGGATAGCATGCCAAAGACTTCAGGCAATAAGTAATTATTCCATGTAAAATATTTATTCTCTGCCAGTCATATGTCTTTCTCAAAGATCTGACTTTGCAGCAAGCATTTAAAACCATGTAAAAGCTTAAAGAGGGGGCCAGAATTAAGTTTGATGTAAGCAACTACAACAGAAATACGTGTTGTGTGTGTTCAGTAGCTCTTGTAAGTAGAGATCACTTGTAATTATTTCCTGCATTTGTTTGGAACATTAGAATTAGATTATCCAATACTGGGCACTCAATTTGTGTTCCAGACACAAAACCTGTGACCCAGCTAGGAACTCACTAAAGTTTCTGATAAAGGCTTTTGTGTTTTAGAACTGCAAAATGAAACTTCTTTTCCTTTTCATTGTGATACTCGTTGTAGGTTATACCCCTTCTGAAAATGTCTTCTGCATGTGAAGGGAAAGCTCAAGAATACATGTACAACATGAAATGAGATTGACCACAGCAGTTCCTAGCAGATACTCTGCTTGTGAACCATAACTATGTCCCTGAGCTCCTCTGCAGTCACACCAGCTCATTCTGCAGAGGAACGTGTACTGTGTGCTGTCATGTGCTGGAAAGGCTAAACTGAACACATTGGAATAAATTGTACTAGCCTGAACTTGCACTAATTTATTTAAATCTTTATTTTCTCAAATCTAGTGCTAAGAACTGAACTCATAACCTGAGACCTACTTCACTCTTCCAAAATCATACAAGAAACACAATCAGCAGAGCAAATAGGGTAATGAATGTGCATGTACAATCTGTATTGTCTGCCTTATAAAAGAAAAAAAATTACTTTTGCATTTACATGTCTACACCATTTACATCCTCTTTTCCTGGCTGACTTCAGCACCTACATACAGAGCTGACTGGGATTTTTTCTCTAATTCCTTGAGAGAGTATGCAGCCAGCTGCTGCTGCACGCGTGCTTGCCTGCAGGACTGGCAGGTGGCTGTTCTTCTGAGAGGTTTCAGGGCACATCTCCCTCTTGAGAAATGTTGGAAGGCACAAACCCCTCCTCAAGTACAATGAAAAATCAAAGGAAGAAGATCCAGGAGCTGAAATAAACTTCTGAAAGAGACAAAACTGTAAAGTTAACCACAGTTGCATTAGCAGCAGGCATTGCCATTCACTGTTGTGTCTCTTCAATAAGATATTCTCAATAAATAAAGTGTATATCTAAAATCCCTTTCTGTCTATTTCAGTTTTGCACTAGGCAGCAACTCTCTGTATTACCTCTGACATATACCAGTGTGACAGGTAATTCAGACCCTTGGACAGAAGTGTAATGTTTTTTGTCTCCTCTGTGGTGGTTATGAAGGGACATTCACCAACAATTAAATCTGTAGATAATTAGAAGCCAATCCCTGTCCTTATTGCACAGCTAATCTCTTGCTAAACCTTTAATATGCTATTGCATTTCAGCAGGATTTCTTCCAATGCTGAAAGACACTCTGCATAAGTAATTCCCATTCATAACAATATATTGGTACCAATAATTTACAAAATCCTTCTGCTTTGTAAACACAGCTACACTGCTAGAAATTTCACCTTTAACTTTTTCACTTTCTTACATGGGTAGTTCATGTTTTTGGAGAGCACTAAGCTGAAATAGCACCTCAGTCACACAGTAACCTTGGCCATTCTTCGTTCTTTTATAAGACCCATCTTCAGACATTTTGCTATGGAGAACGGCAAGCATCAGGCACTTCACAAGGTAGTAAAAGCCAGGGAAAGGATAAATATATGGCATTTGCTCTCAGTATTCAACCTGCAGAGAAGAGGTTCCTGTGAGAGAACAATTACAGTATCTAATAAACTTCCATACAAAAAATGTTGCTGCTGGAGCCTATTGATAAGTCTGGATATTCCTAACACTAATATAAACACTGAATGATTCTAACAAGACATATGAAGAGAATGGTCACTGCTGGTTTAATGATTTTAAATTAATTGAATGGGGTGTGCAACTCTGTAGCTATCAGAGTCTGAAGGTTGTGTCCATCTATAGACAGCAATACAGGTTTTCCTCTAAAAAAAACCCAAACAAACCCAAAACTGAAAGGCTTGTTTTGTTTTTGTATTGATACCTCTAATATCAAACAGACAAAACCTTTGTCTTTTTAAGATTTTCATCAGAAAATACTTAAAGTCAGAGCAGCCAAAGCAGTTGCAGGATACATCATATTATGAAGACAAAGCAAACAATTGGATAATATCTCTACTAGTTTGTTTATCATACTCAGAGTTCATTCCTTAAACCTGTCAGAAATTCAGTATTTCTCCAATGCAACTCTAATAAATACCACATTAAAAAGTCAGCTTAGCAGACTGGCTGGTGTGGAAGTATTAATACTGTATAAAAACATATTGGCATGGCTTACTTTCATGATTTGACAAGCATGTATTACACTGATCATCTTTTTAAACTGGTATCTATCTTGGAGATTTCATTGATATGTTAATAGAAGCTTCTGAAGTTAAGCTGATAATGTCATTTATATATTGGTACAAAACTGGTAGATTGACAAGATCTAAATACTGAATTTCACATAAGTAACAGTGGCAAGAGATGGCAAGACTTGGAGGGGAAGAGAATGATTTGGAAACTTGGTGAAAGAAGGGGATGGGACTAGATCAGACTGCATCCTTGGTCTTATTAAGACGATTGTCTGTGAAGTTGTTGCTGATCATGCAGCATTTACATGAAGAAAAATATTTACTTCTTGACCTTACTGCTTCAGTGTTACAGAATTGAACACTTTCTATCTATCTGCTGCTAAATTGCAGACTTCCAGTTTCCAACAATTTAAGCTACCCACCATATTGCTGCTTCAAATCCATTTTCGTGCATATAAATGTAACAAACAGGCCTGTACTTGCTCAGGAACATGAAGGACCTCCTGGATTTGTTTTTACAAGGAGGACATCCCGAATTTTTGTCAGTGTATGTGACTTAACCATCACGTGACTGTCACTGCTCTATAATTCTACAAGGAAATGACATTTTCATAGATCAGTCTGTATCTGATTTGGCCTAAAACCTCGCTATTATCTCTCACTTCTGATCACTTGAATGTGGAAACATTTCTGGGCTCTGAACATTTAGAAAGGGATTACATAGGAACACAAAAAGCAATATTCAAAGCGGAAAGTTTCAGCCTGACTTTTAAAAGTGTTTGGCAAGGGACATTCAGTTAGTTAAAAGGGCTGGGAGTTCCAGACGGAAGGAACAGGATATGCAAATATTCAATTAGCAGCAGTATGAGGGTGAGACTTTGGAAGAAACAGAACAATCTAGAGATGAATCTCTGGGAGAATTGGCAGGAATGTAGGTGACAAGGAAGTCTTATAAATCATGTCATGAAAAAGGCATGGAATGTTTGATAGCAAGGAACGAAATGTCATATAAAAACAGTGCAGCACATTACCCAATTAGAAGCAAATGCAATGAGAACATTTCAGGGTAATGCAGGGATTGGCTTACTTCTAGGCAAGGGTCCAGCTCACACATCTTAGAATGGCTACCGTAGAAGAAAGTGTATATAGGAAAGTAGGTGTGAAGATGATTAAAATAACCAGGCCTGCGCATGATTGCATGGGATGAAGACAGTATAATTAACTTGGCTAAAGGAGTGTCTTATCCTTGCAATATATGTAAACTGATAAGAAGCTAAACAAGTGGAGGCAGACGAAAATTGAGTGAGATGGAACGGAGACTTCAGAGAAGCTCCAAAAAATTTGACTCATTGTGTTGCTGTAAAAGATGTCCATTTGATCTGCAACATGGAAATATCATTCAGTTTGGTCTCCATCCTGAAACAATTCACATTACAATGACATTTGGGTACAAGCAGGACTTTCACAATGTAACTTTCTCTGTGCTCAGAGCCAACTAAAGATTAGTTTGTAATAGACTACCATGGAGTATTTGGCAGAAAATTCTTGCAAAAAAATTATTTTCCAGCAGACAGATAGGCAGAATGGAGACAGTAAAGAAAGGTTAAAGGGGAAGAAAACATGTAAAGTGTACATGCGGATCCTACTATCTGAACAGAAAAAAAACCCCAGCATTGATGCACTAATACCATTTTTAGAAAAGTGATAAGAAGCAGATGTAAGGAAATCTAATTTTTCCCTTCATCATCAATAATTCCAAAGTGTATTGTTGCAGTTCCATTTGGCTTTTCCAAATGAAATTTTACAACATTAAGAAAAGAATTCCAAAGCTCAAGCCAACCCTTGAAATTCAGACATACTGAAGATAAGAAAGAATCTACAAAATAAAGAATAAAGACTTTGATGACCAAGATTTTGAAGAAGAGCTGAGGAAAGAACTGTTTAGGACACCCTGAATAACTTTTTTGTTTGTCTGACTGTCCAGCTGAATAAAAGAGTTGGCCTAAACAAAAATTGATTTTTGCTTCACATTTTCTATCATCTAAAATGAAAAAGAAAACCACTACCAAACCCCCCAAAAATAAACAGACAAAACTAGAAGAGTTTGTTTTATATTGAGCAAAAGCTTTCATGTGATCTGGAATACAAGTTTTATTCTGATCACTTGTAGTAAATATTTAATATTAATTTTCAAAGAAAATCAAGCAGAACATCAGCTAACCCTCTATACAACCTTCTCTCAAGCTGAAGTACTCAAAAGAAGTTATGAAGACCTGGCCTTGGTAGGATGACTTTCCTCATTTTTGCTATGGTCCATAGCAATGTCTTGAATTTATCTGAAGAATGCTTCAAAATAGAAACTGCCCAACCAAATATCATGTTATGTCTATAAAAATGATTATAGAAACAGTGCATTTTGGTGTCCTTAGACTTTCAATTAAAACTCTTAAACAGTAGTTTAAATTTTTAAAATCTATTGTTATCAGAGAAAACTTTCAGTTCTTTGAATAATGACTTAAAAGGGGATGAAAGAGTAAGTGACTTTGCTTTTGTGCGGACATATTAGATTGCAGTTCCTATTTTTCTTCCCATCATTGGCTATTTTTTGTCTGAAGAGCATATTTAATGATTTCTTTTCAGAAGGCTTGTATCAGCACAACACTGACATACCAGCCTGAGAAAGTGAAGTTTGTTTCTTCTCAAAACAATTCTGCAGTCCAAATCTTATGGAATCTTTTTATTTCATGATGCAACACAGCTGGTGCTTACAATTTTTAAGATTGTATAAGTGGAAATGAAGCTACAGGACCTATTTCTCTATAACAAATACCTTCACTTCCTGGTTTTAAAACTGAAGGACAGTATTCTTTCTTAGAACCACAGTGCAAAAGAGTTACAATCAAACTGATATTTTTGTTCTGGTACAATAATACAAGCATTTTTCACATATACAAATACCTTCACTTCCTGGTTTTAAAACTGAAGGACAGTATTCTTTCTTAGACCACAATGCAGAACAGTTAGTTACAATCAAACTGATATCTTTGTTCTGATACAATAATACAAGCATTTTTCAGTAATAATGAGGTATCGTAGTGAGTGGATTAAAAACTGGGGAGTTCACACTAACTGTGCAAGACTATCACAGGTAACCATTCCAGAGTCCCCTCCTCCAAATACCACCACTTTCCATTTCAATAGTACTGCTCGCAAGTGACCCAGCATTACAAACTAGAGTGACTTTCAATGCTCACCAAGCTGCCTGACCATGAAAATATACTGTGAGCTCTAAAAATTAATGTTTCTCTCTCGGACACTTAGATTACTTTTAATCAAGATTGTGCATCATCCCCCTTTCATATTCTTTCTGGAAATGAAGCAAGAGGAGGTCAGGATCTTTATTTGGGCTTTGTTTCAGAAATTTTATGACAGCTACTGAATTACTTGGAGCTTCAGAGAAGTCAATTTTCCAAAGCTGAGAACAAATAAAGCCAAATCTATAGGGAGAAAGAATTTAAACAGAAAAATATGAATAATTAAGAACTGTTTAAGAATATATTACTAGATGTCCAAAAGCCACAATCAATAAAGGAGGACAACTGCTCTGGTAATAAGCCAACTTGGCTTAGAAAGGAAATGAAAGCCATTCTTAAAAATGCACATGTACACAATATTTGTATGTGTGTGTGTATATGCACATACAAGTAGGTAATTGATAATGAAAGCAGAAGAACAAATATGAATATCCAGAAAAGTTAAATTACAGTGTTGTGGTATCAGAGATGCTTTATAATACACAAGTAACAATTCATTGTGCTGAATAGAAATTACCTAAACTTGGAACATAGAGAAGGGGAGGCAATGATACCACATAATTTCACTGACTCAGTAAATTGGGTACAAATAAAAAATAGGGGGTTTCATACAATCAAATATTAAGACATTCATCTCAGAATAAAGAACAGAAGCTACAAAAGCATCCTCCTTTGGGGACAATACAGAGCCTAGAGCAGAAAACCCCAATGCTTGCTTTGACAGTGACCCCTGTCATAATTAATAAAATTATTAATTATAATAAGGGAAGGTACTTTCTTTCTCTTATTACTATTTCTAATTATTATATTACTAAGGTATCAGGCATTATTGAAGTTTGAAACATGTCCAAGCCTCATACTCATAATTTAAAAGAGGTACTTATAAATTGGAAAGGGTTCTAAAAAGATCTATAGGAAAGATGAAAGGATTGGAAAATGAGACAATACTGAAAGATGCAGAGTTCTCTTTCTTTCTTTGATAGATGGAAAGATGAATGGAGAAAAAAGCTACAGTGTGTGTATTCATAGACTTTGTTGTATACACCCCTTGTTTCCATTTCACCTGCTTTTCCCTTCCTCCAAAGAATGTATGGTGTACACCATAGTATAGTATGAATATTATGCACTGATTCAACTGCAGAAGTCAGGCAAAAGACAAATACAGTAGTTTCTTCCAACTTTAAATATGCAGCTGCAACACGAGCTCTGCCTGGGCTTGAGAATCATTCTGGGATAGAGGAGAACATCTGATCTGTAGGACTGCAGTGGGAATCCTCACCCAAGAACTGAAGCTATTTATTGTCACCAGGTCTTTCATCTAAAGATGGACCAGGAATTTGTACATCTGCACTGTATGATTGTGGGACTGCTCAGGTTAAAATAAATCCAAGGTGAAGGGAAATACAATTTTCATCAATTATTTTCCAAAAAATAAAGTGTTCAACCTGAAGAAGAAAGACAACACAGGGGGGGAATAAGCAGTCAGTGACAAAGGAGGCTGGAGTGCTGGCAATGCTGGCTAATTCATGATCAAGATAGAGGTAAAAAAGCTTACTGCTGAGGTATCATCATCAGGACATGAGCAGTTCCTTAGCTGTATTGTTGCTTCCTTCCAAACTGACATTGCTCAGTTTTTAACTGTCCCAAAGTCTCAGCCAGGCACACACTTCTTTATATCTGTTAGAAGATATCACCATGGATCTAATTATGGGAGAGAACAGTGTGGCTTGGGGTTTGTGGGTCGGAAAGAGAAGAGTTGGAAACTGAAAAGAAAAATTAAATAGATGAAGACTTTATATAAATAAAATATAAAAATAAAGAATAAAAATAAAGGATAATTTTTGACCCCTGATTTCAGTTCAAAATTACGGGCAAACCTGAGAATTTACTTATATACCCTATCTTTTTCCAGTCTCTCAGCTACAAAGCCAGGAATCTAGATTCCCTCTGTCCCTGGTGGATTCTTGGAGTCGGAGTACATGGGTTGGGAGGTGGCTCTCAAATCTTCCTGAGTCTTGCATAACACCCTGGAGACAGGAGGCAGGAGTTGAGAACCACTAAAGTGTCGTTCAGTTCTCATGCCTTAGAAGGTCAAGAGACCAATTAACCTGTAAAGTATCAAAATCTAGAAACAATGCTCCTGACGAGCAGTCTTCGAGGCAAACTGGTGAGGATTCAGGGAGTGAAGAACCTTAGCTGTCAAAGAAACTTAGCTGTTCAAAAAGGTTCCCAGTCAAAATCCATGTAGGATCATAAATTTGTCAAAGGCAAGTCACATTTTCTGATGGAAAATATTTTCATCAGGAGTTTATTCAGCTCTCTCTAATATTGTACTGATTTGACTTCCTTCTACGTATTTCTCAGATATACTATGCAATGATCTTTCAACAAGCAGACATTCCCCCAAGACATTCTAATCCAAATCAGGTATTTTTTACCAGATGCAACTCAACGTGCAACTATTAAAGTTGGTCCACCTCCCTTTTTCAGGTGAATAGCAGCTTGCTCCCACTTACAATATTTTCTGTGAGTCCAGAAACTTTCTCCATCATATGCTCAATTCATAACTGCAAGGTTACATGGTATGACACTTCTAGTATCAATACATTAATAAAACTGTGAAATGTTACAGCATTTTTTTTTGCTACCTTTCAATTAATTTATTTTCTTAAAATAAAAATCAAAAAGCTTACCTTTAAAGAACTATTTTTTATATCGAAATCGTATTGAAGTAAAGAGGATTTCACTGAATCACTACATTATTTGTAGTACTTACCTAGTTTGACATCTTTTCTTCTTTTTTCATCACTCAGTGTAAATCCAAAAGAAAAGTGGCTGAGATCATACCTTCTAATAATCTCCCATTATTTATTACTTAGGACAGACTTTTTGGCTATAACTTGCATCCCTGGAATACACTTGCAATTCAGGCTGTAGTGGTTAAAATTTGTCTTGGAAGATTAGACTCTTCCAGGAGAGTCTAAGTGAAAGGCGCTGAAGATTCAGTGCTAGAGGATATTGTTTCTGGTCAGACTGCTACATAAAGCTAACTGAATCTCTGCTGAAGTCTGCAGGAAAGTGAAATAACTAAGGGAAAACCAGCAGAAAGTTTGAGAAGTCTTGGCAGAGAATATTTTAGTGTGTTTTTCACTGGCATACGAAAAGTTCAATATTTGAAGAATGGGAATAAAATTATTAATTCTATTTCTATTAATTAAAAATACTGTGAAATGACTAGCATATACATTGAATTATAACAACTCAAAAGTTTTTAAACTCAAGTAGAAAAATATTTGATACTTCCAGTGGCTTACTTCATCATATAACATAAGAAAAAGTGAAGTTCAGATAAAAATACATTTACCTCATTTCTTGAAGGTAATACCCATTATCCCACGAACTAGTCTTTGAAGTCAAGGGTGGCATCCTCCTTACCTGGACTGCTGAGATCTAGACAACTAGGCAATTCTGACAGTGAATAACTGGAATAAGCTCATTGCTGGTTTCTGTATTTACCTCATTCTACTATGATATACTTCAACAAGGCAAATACCTCCCTGCAAGAAGCAATTATTATAAAACTTAGTGTTAGGTAGATAGTTACCCTAGAGCTCACTCTGTCATGGACTGCCTAAGCAAGGAAGAGTTATTTCTCCAAGGGGGCAAGCTATGTGGATTCCAGTGAAGCTAATCGATCTTCATCAAAGGGCTATATCTTTCAGAAATCTGGCTAAAACCAAACCTATTCAGAAACAGATGGCTTGGAATGAGGGTATTAAGTATTCTTTTATTCTCATGATAACATTTGGAAGGCCATCCAGTTCTAAGGAATAGGTGATGAAGTTATATATGAATAATGGAAATTGTTATCATACTGTGTAGCACACAAAATCAGCATTGGGCTGGAGGCTGGGCAATAACATAGGCTTGTTCAGGCTCCTGTCTTCAGCAGTTACTTGTCATTCATGAACAGTTGCGAAAAATACTACCAAATGACCTTGAGTGGATGAAAACTTGTTCAGGGCCTATATGATCTAAAAGATAGTTGTACATCTTCTGTGGAGAAGCAGCAGCAAAAGACTTAACAGCACTGAACAAAAAAGATATCACATGAAAACAGGTGGTGGCTAAAGCATGTTTCTGGGAATAGGTAACAGGAAAAGATCATGGACATTACCTGGAAATAGGAATCTGAGCAAGGTGATCATGTTCTTTCCATTCCTGCTAGCTCCAGTGAAATTGGGGTGTATACATGTTCCTTAAACTGAAAACTATCTCGTCAAAGAAGTATCTAAACCCATCATTAAGCTTCTCTTCATGTGATATAATTATTATTATTAACAATAGTATTTTTGCAGTAATACTCTGCTTTCTGTGTTTTCCACACTATTCCCAGAACATCTTTACCCAGTTCTGTACATTCCAAGAGCTCAACAAAGTCAAGGGTATTCAGCACATCTGCATTTCCCATGGCAGCTGGTGAGTGAGGTAACTTTTCTCCCACTATGGTACAATCCACTTCATTATTTCATGCCTTTCAGATTGGAAAAAGTACCTCAGGAAAATAAGGCTGCCTTAAGAAACCAGACTCCAGATGTCTAGCACCTACATGCAATGCAGGATCATAATGTATGCAAGTGCCAAAAGCAGTCAGCAAAAACATCACAAACTGAGTTTGATGCAGAGCAATGCCAGATCTGACAACAATAAAACCGCAAGTAATGTATAACCTTATCAGCAGTGAAGCATTCAGTAGAGGCTGCATCATCACAAGCTGGCTGAGTGCAGCTTTAGAAAGAAGGCTAGTATTTTAGCAATTTTGAATCATTGTTAATTTCCCCTTCCTCATTTTCTGTTGGTCTTTCTTTGTCCGGTATGCCTTTTTCTCAGCATATCTGCATGCACTGACAATCCTCTGCAACTCCCTGCAACCCTTGCTAACGTCGTGGCTCCCTTAGTAGTTACGATTAGCTATCTATCTGCTCATACCATTTAGCCCTTATTGTGACAGGTAGAGAAGGCTTGGAGCAGAAACCTGTAGTATTTAACACTAATCAATCAGCACTGGCTATCCTGTCTGGCACAAGGAACAAAGAGCTGTTGCAGCAAACAGTGCTGGGCGGGATGCAGGGTTTTCCTGGCCATGGCATTTGACCATTGGTCACCTTGGGCACCAGTAAGTCCTTTCAGAATACTGCCCTTTTTAAAACATAGGTTTGGCTGATGTTTAGACAATTGACATTCCTTTTCTTTACATACCCTGAAGTTTACGAGTTTCTTAGGAAAAGCACTGGCTACAGAAGGGCTGATTACAAATTGGACTGTCATTACTATTTCAGTCCTATTAATTATACTTTAGGCAGGATAAAAACACCCAAACCAAAACAAGTAACCAAACCAGATGGAGAGTTCTTCCTTAGTTACAATATATTTAAGACTCAAAATACAGTAAAATTTAAGCAGTACTAAAGCAAAGCTTTACTAATTATTGAGCAATTGACAAATTAACTTCCAAATGGGTGGATCAGCTGGCAGTCCCACTGCCACCTTTGAGTTTCAGTTATTCTACCACTTTTCTGAGTGTGTCTTGTATATGAGACATGAAGTTTTGTTTTGTCAAAAAACTTCCTTTTGGCAGACATGTCTGTGTTAATACATCTAGACATGTCTAGAAACACCTTGAAAGAACTTGGGTCATTTCTCATGGACAAAACTAACTAGTAACTCTATCCTCCTATCTGTGAATCTCTCATTTGCTGATTCTCAGTACATTTGTGCCTTGAGACTTAATGAAGCAATATGGATTGTAGCGGTAGTTAGAATCAAAACTAATTTTGCACCTTCTCATTATTAAACACAAAAAGCAGTTTCCCCTGTACTCCCAACAATGAACTAGATAAGCACTTTTCTAAAGAATAGATGTAATTCAAATATGGGTAGATGCAGACTTTGTCCAAATGGGAAGGTAGGGAAGGAAAAACTCTGCAGTTGTCAGGGTCCCTCACAAAGTTGATCTGTGCTATGTCCAGCACCTAGGAGGTGAGCAAATCTCCCATGGACTCTTCTTTCTGAGGCCAGTGTAGAAAAAAACAGTCAGAAAACTTCTAATTTAATTTTGTTAATTGTTGAGTAACTGTAAGTATGAACATCCAATCAGACTGAGACATGGAGGATTCCCTGTAGTTCCACCAGAAAATTGAAATACATCAGTAATTCTTCTGTAACTTCTCCATAACCCAGGACTCCAAGCAAACCTCACTCAACAACTCCAACTCAGTCTTACTCCAGACACTTAACAATCAGACAGTCTGTCAGAAGATATGACCTTGCATGTTCATGACAGGCTAAAAGATTGTTGCCAGCTATGAAGGAAAAATGTGGCAGCAATGATTCAAGATTACCATTTTCAGACTTAATATTACCATTTAATACAATCTGATTGGAAAAAAAAAACCAAACATGACCACTATCATAACAGACCTCAAAAGCTGAGGATAACACAAAACTTTTTTAATGTTGGACTACAGAGATGCATTTGTGAGAAAGCCCATAAATGGATTTTTTTTCTCATGGATAGAAATAATATGTATTTCTATAATCAAGGCTGGCAAAGCTGACAAACATTTCTTCAAAATTAGCTATACCAAGACTCTGAAGACCTGACTTTATGAAGAAGCAAGTGTATGGCAAGAAATAATGGTGGAGGGGAGGCAGAAAGGGAAAGGGAAACAATGAGAGCAGCACTGGATGATAGCAGTGCCTAATGCACCTACAGAAATGGACATGGCAGTCAAAAAAACCTGCAACCATTGTACAACAAAACAAAGCTCTGAGACAAAAAAATGTTTGATCTCTTCATGAAGGATGTGAAATCAAATGTTATAACAAGTAATAGAAATAGAATAACTATCGTCGACGGAACACAAATTTCAGAAGGAAAAGCTTTAAATAAATATAAAAATAGTAAGGTGGATTTGTCTAACATTAATGACAGTCCATAAAGAAGAGAAGAAGGTGGAGTGCTCGTTCCATCATCCTTTTCGGAAGACTGATCAAATAGATTCCTGTAGACAATTCTCAGGGGCAAGGCTGTCAAGCTGTTATGCAGGAAAGACACATTCATCCAGAACTCTACCCCTTCCTGGTTAAAGCACTCTCTGAAGCTGAGGGCTGAAATTCCCATGGGTCCGGAAAGCCAAAACTGCAAGCTGAGACACTGCTGTCTAAAATCTCCTGGGAGAAAATCCACAAGGAAGAATAAATATTTTAACCATAAAGAAAATACAAATTGATGCTTGAAATAAGAAGAAGGTTTCTAGTCATTAGATCTTCAATTCAAAAGCAGAGACAAAAAGGTTATCTGAATTTTCAGGGGTTTCCTTCTTATATCAACCATCCTTGCACGGTCCTCTCTCTTCCCCTGTGAGATATTAATTTTACTGCAACACTGAATTCGGTGGCCAAGAAGCAATGAGAACAGAATAATTTTTTTGTCTGAAATCAAAACTCCTTAAAAACTACTACTTTTTGGGGAGTTTTGCTTTTAAAATATTCTCTTTCCAAACTTTCACTTTCAATGAAATTTACCCCACAAATCTTCTGTTGGATTAACTAAAAGTAGGAAGCAAATGTGAAAAGGTGCTAACTACTGTCACTTGATAGTAATAAATTACTTCAGTGTTAGGACAAATGGTTGAAATAACAGCCATTTCAGTCTTTGTGGCATTAACACAGCAGCTCTTACAAGGGACTAGCTTGAAACAGATTCAAATAAACATGATAGAAAATTCATTCCACCTAAAAAAATGTTCCAAGTAATTGACACACCTTGAGATTTGGTGTATAATTTATCTAAGTATTCCCTTAGAGATCTTTTCTTCTCTGTAAGCCACATGAAAAATCATGGTGTCACTTAATGTTTTTTTTACCTATAAAATATTTCATTGTTAGTTAGGTAGCATGTAATATATAGTGTAATTTGGTTCACATGGTAGTGACTGTTCTGTTCTTTTTAAATTGTAAAGACTCATTACTGTGAAGCTAATGAAATACAAGCAGCTAGACCAGACACCAAAATTGATGAATCCATATTCTCTCCCATTCTGGAGTCAACAGGAATTTTCTCAGCAACATCAGCAAGAAGCAGATAGCTGGTGATCAGATTTTCCAGAAGATTAGATGTCTGTCTTCGTGAGAATGAACCCGTTCTTAAAGCAGAGCTCAGAGAGCATTGCAGCAAAAGTGAAAATTTCAGGGGGGGAATTTCCCTTGTCTCCAGCATAGAAAGTATTAGCATAATTCCTCAAGTGCACACTATCTAAGATACCTGTGAGTTATTTATTAATAGTTAAAGAAGTTATTTGGCATCCAGCATCAAATATAATTCTTGAAAAGGGCTGACAGCAGAATACATTTGTTAACTAGAGATATGCCTAAACTTTGCCAAGAGAAATATTGAACTAAATGTGCATTCACTGAAGGAGAGTGTGTCTTTCTTAAGTTGAAGTCCTTGTTTATAAAGTTTCCTTTTTCATCTAGTCCTATTTCTCTAAATTTCAATTTATAATAGCAACAGAAATAAGGTAAATTGGACTAAAGAAGAATTTTGACTTTGCACCAATTCAAAGCTTCTCTCCTTCTGTAGCATTTTCTTTATATTGCAATAGAAGACCACCCTCATGGTACCCTGAAACCTTGATTTGTTTATATTTTGTTAATTTTCTTTAATTTAATGAGGTGATATATAAATGAGCTTCTCAAAGAATGAGGGACTGTCAGTGCTAGAAACTGAAGATCTGTTTATTCATAGGCCAGGTATGGATGCCAACCGGCACTGTGCAAATACGTCTGTCAGTAATCATGCAGTTGGCCTGAAGGAACAAGACTGTTAAGTGGTGGTTATTAATGTAGCTCCTTTCTGCTTCACATTTGAGACCCTTTCTTGAGCTGAGATGGTCAATGATATTGACCTATGGTCAAGTATGTGAAACCCAGACAGGCAAATCTAAGATAAGGATTGACGAGTAGGCTGTTCTCTCACGAACCTCATGTACTCCTGTCTTCTAATGTATTTTCCATATGAAATGAAAAAATAAAGTGAAATCTGATATCTGTGACATAGTAATTCATATAAAACTTATGGTATGGTAAAATCACTCAGGCAGAACAGTCTCTGGAGCACCCTGAGCAGAGGCGCGCTACACTGCTATTTAGATCCTCTCCCTTTGGCTGCCTCTCAGACAGACGGCTTCTCAATCAACCTGTAGGCTATTTATCTGGGCATACTTGGTAGTGAATTAATCTACCTGGCATGCTTGGACATGCAGGGTCCCATGTGCTCTTAAGGGTATCCTCCAGCATGTCTGAGCCCATGCTTACAAGATCACTGTCTAGTCTCGATGATGGTTTTGACTCATGGAATGGCCATCAAACAGCAACACAGATAGATAGTCTCTTGGAGTCCATCACTACTGAAGAACCTTGGAAGTGTTCCTGCTGACAAACTAGCAGACGATCAAGAACCTTGAGATTTTAGCCAATGAAAGTATCAAGATCTATTATATATAGTATGGCAAAGAAGAACAACATACTCCTGAAGTTTCACAAGATTTGTCCTGGCTTTTAGATACTGGGAAAATGCTTTAAAAACCTCTGAAGCAGCATCACTGATGTCAAAGGTCAACATTTTCAAATGATATTCTCACAAATCAAATCATCTATTTATTTTACTATGACATCCTTTTTTTTTAAAAAGTTATTTTTGCAAGTCTATTGACAGTAGAATGCATTTCATTTGTAACTGCTCGTTTGCTGGTGAAGAAAAGAGATCTAGATTTGAAAGAATTCTGCATACACACTCAAATCTTCTTAGTATATTCCTGTAAATGTTTGTTTCTTCCCTAAAAACTAGCAGTCACTATAGCTGCATGTGAAACATATCCAAGAAATCAAGATGATGAAAATTTGTCTTGTTTTATTTTAAATTTTAAAACAGTAATTATAAAAAAGAGAATATTGGGAAATTGGACAATAGCAGTCACCTGGCCATTTTTGCAGGACTGGGAATAGAGGATATTGCTAATGTATTACAGGGGAGAAAGTGAGGCAAAATCCTAATGACATCTTTTAATATAAAGTTGTTACTCTTCCAACTCTGTTTTATTCTGCAAACACTATAATTTACAGTAGTAATTCTTTACTAATCAGGTGTTATTATTGTAGTGTTCTTTTTTACCAGGACATTTTAGTGTTAAAAATTATAAAAGATGTCAGTCAGTTCTGAGTGTAGTGCAATTATTTTTATGGCTGATAAACTGAATGAATAACTCCCTGTGTGCAACATAGGCAGAGCAGGTTTGAACAGTCCTTGGTCTGCTTTTGATTTTCATGTCTATACAAAGATGTGCAACTCAAAAAACACAGTATTACTGCACAATAAAACAATTGGATTAGAAGCAATTCTACTGAATATTTCTGTTATCTTCCACATAACATTGCAGTTGCAAAAATATGTACACACATTAGGTCAAACCCCGTGTGCACTAAAATACAGCTATTGAGGTTTCTTTTTTCAGATAAACTGATGAGATTGCAAAGATTCTTGGAAAGATTACAAAAAGGGGGTGTGTTATGACTGGTCTTGACGTCATTAGAAACAATGTGGGCAGATAACTTTTAGTTGGCACCTAAATCACTAAAATTAAAGATAAAGAATCCTTGAATGACAAGAAGCAACATCTCCTTTCCTGAACCAGGATTATCCTACAGATCCTCAAGAAAACCCTAGAGTTAAGGTAAGGAAGAAACAGTTTTAGTGCAACATCCCTTAATTATATACAGATGTTTACTAAGAAATGCAGCTATATCATCTGCATGGCAGAGAAAACCAGGGATTTTATTCCTGTCTGTTATCAATTAAATCATCAAAATGAAATTATCATTCAAATTACAATGTATCATTTCACTTTTAGAATGTATGGGGAGGAGGCAATCTATGAAGCAGAAATCTGCTAACCATCAAAGCAACAAAGAAACATTAAAGTTCAATGGACAGTTTGTTCATGCATGTTTTAATCTAGTTTTTGTAAAAATGGAAACCACGTTCACGTGGTCAGAATAGCACTTACATCAAAGAAGCCTTTGAGGTTCAATCCAGTGAGACAGTCAATTTTCTTCCTTCCCTTTTTTTTTTTTTTTTTAAAAAAAAAAAAGTAGGGTTTTCAAGAGGGGAATGTGATTCACCAGAGATCCCAAGGTGGCACTGCTAGAGGTTCTATGTGGGAAAATATCAGCTGCGAGACAAGCTTGGGATAAGCATAGGATATCAATCAAATGCTTAACTTCTAACTGTATTCCCCTGGAAAATGTTTGCAACTGGGAACTGGTTTCTATCAATACTTACATTCTATTGTCTTCCACCATACATGTGTTGCACTTGCTCAGTGTCACATTTTTCTGATATCTATGTTTTAAAGTATTCTTCTGACTTCAGAAAAGGGATGTATTCCAATCATTACTTTTTACTGTACATATATCTTGCATTAATTACTGAAATTCCAGGTAAGTAATTTCTTTATTGTTTTAAGCTGGAAAAATAGTAACAACACACTTTTTTTTTTTTTTTTAGAAAGATATCTGGGTTTTATGGAAGCAGGCATGGTGGTGTCAAAAGTGAAAATTCTCAGCTAATGATCCACCTGGGATGTTAGATACTATCTATGTGTGCTTCTGGTTTTTCCACTAGTAGTCATTTTCAGAAACAGTTCCCTAGAGAGATATTAATATTTTATCTTGCTGTGAAATTTAAAACCTTTTTTCCTTCTAAAATTAAGCAACAGGTACACCACTGTATTCCCTGATGCAATACTTACTTGGGACAAAGGATCATATTCATAAAAAAGCTTTCTGTGGTCAGGGCACTTTAATACTTTCCTTTTAAAGCTGAAAATAAAGACACATTTGATTTTATTAGAGATACTCAAAAAGTCATAATTATGTAGTCACAGACATTAGTGTCTCCTTAAGGTAACCTTTAAGTAAGGATGGATTTTTCCACCAGGTTCTAATGCAGGGACTGGAAAGAACCCTCCGCCTGTGCTCCTGCGCATGTGCACCATCCGCCGTCTAGTTGCACAATTAGCATCTGAATTTAATCTGAGCTTTGTTTAAGCCACCATTTATACTTATCATTTTTGGCACTCTGTCCAGAAGGACAAAACAGCCTGGAAAAGCGAATCATTCTCTAGTATGCAAATGCAATCTCCCTGCTGTCTACTGTCCTTTTCCATCAGATTAGGCTGCCTTTTCCATGTTTAGAGGTCTAGTTCAAATGTTTTACGTGGGCATAACAATTACAAGGAGAAACATGAGCTTAGAAAAATAACTGCCATGGGATATATTATTGTATTTTCTCTCAAAACTTAAGTGTATGCTACATCAAGTGTAGTTCAGGTTGTATATATGTATTTGCTGTCTCTTCACTGCATGTAAACATGCATTTGTGAATTCAAATAGCTGTAATTTCATGGCAGTATCTAAGTGCCTGGTATAAACAACAGAGAGAAACCTTTGTTTTCAAATTGCCTATCCCTTCCAACCACTCTGGTATTGCAAAGAAAAGAAAACCAAAACCAAACAACAAACAAACACACAGACAAAACGCTAAGAACTCAGAGTTTGGGAGTTTGTTTGCTCTGTCTCCTCATGGTTTTCCATTTCTGCTTCATAGCTGGGCAGTGTATTATCTTTGGTAAAAATCAGCTGTGAGGCTGCCAGAAAGATGTTGCCTTGCTGCACAGCAGCTTTCCACTGCCCACCGCTCCCAAAAGTAAACATCAGTAGGATCATTTCAATTCAGGACCTACTTTCTAGTATACCAGGTACCTTGTACATACACTTACCTGCCACCCTAAAAGGTGACAGAGGTTTGTCACTAAGCAAACATTAAATGCAGCATCCAGTCTACTTAGCTCAGTAAAAGGGCTCAGGAAGCGTTGCCACAAGAGATGGAAAGGAATTTACTGTTTTACTGATTTGGAAACAGTGCATATGGGTTGTGGAGGTAATGTGCTGCTGAGACAAGTGCGTATTCCAGCTGGCTCAAAGGCTAGACATGCCTCCTGACTTTTATGTTCCTTAACACTTAAATGTGCCAAGAGAAGCTGCTGGGCATCCTCAGGAGCAGGCCCAGCCCTTTGCAGGCTGACAGCATGTCTAAACCTGAACCTGGTCCTATTTCGAACACACCAGGAGCTTGAGAGCACACCTTGAGACTTAGCTTTTAAATCAAGCTTTCCACAGACTGCCAGATGCAAAGCCCTGGATGATAAGTTTACTGGCGAAGCTTGTGTTTCTTTACTGAACTCAGAGCCTCAGGGTGGTAAGACGGTGTGGATTCTTGGCCCTTTCATCCTAACTATTAATTGATCTTCAAGAACCTAGTGCAAGGTGTGCCATTACAGCTCCATGAAGGGCCATTAAAACACAAATATCATTTGTGTTATGATAGATCTATGCATTTTTCTGTGATAAAATGTGAGCCCCAGCTCTCCACATTGAATATTTAATTCCTGTTTTCTTTGGTTAATTTTCCCTATTGCTCTATTTGCAGATTATGCCTGAAAAAAGGTAGTTGCTTTCTCTTACATGTATTTACCACTCAGACTCTGAATAGCTGCTTCATTTGTGTACACACTAAAAGTACTTTTATAAGGAGCACCAAGTTACTGGAACTATCTTCACTGAAAATACACAGTAATCAAATTATCACAGCACTTAAAATCAGTCTCATGGGGTAAATACTCACAATTACAAATGTGAAGCTTTGCTTTCTGCACATGCTCTGTAGTTATGACTTGCAATGTGCTGATGAATATATCAGTTATAAAGTAATTCCCTGGAATATTTAATACACTTACTGAGAGAAAAACAGTGCTTTATGAATTAAGAAAATGACTTTTGTGTCAGTCCACAACAAGGATGCAGTAAAACTCAGATTTTGGAAAACTGGGAAGCAGAGAGTTAAATGACATGTCTCTGCAGCCTAATTGTGCCCTCTGGAAGTTGCATATAGTTGCTGGGGATTCCCTGGAGGCTTTTCTGTTGCATTCAGTATATGAGCTGTATGTGCAGAGATAGAAGATTATGATGGAGCAGTGAGGCATAACGACAACTGTGGTAAGAGATGACTGGGGAACTGTTCTGTAGGTGTGTATGTCAATCCCTGTGAGTGGCTCTTGCTTTCACCATCGAAGGGGAAAGACACTGGTGCACCTGGGAAGAGCCTATATACCTTATTTCTGCACTGTCGTTGGTGGTAGGGTACTGAGATTGTCAGCAGCTAGATAGGAGATGTGTGTGGTCTGTGGGTCTACAGACTGGTAAGTGAAAGAAAAGTGTTAGCCTGAGTCATCTGCAGAAGGATGAAGGCACTGTAAATAACAATTAAAAAAAAAAAGAAGTTGATGTGATGCTCTTTCTATGGAGCTGAGTAAGTGTTTGAGTGGATGTCGTGGTTTGAGCCCAGCCGGTAACTCAGAACCACACAGCCGCTCGCTCACCCCCCCCCCCCCCCTTTTCTTCCTCCCCCCGCTCCCGGAGGGATGGGGAGGAGAATGGGAAGAATGTAACTCCCACGGGTTGAGATAAGAGCAGTCCCGCAACTAAGGTATAACACAAAACCACTACTGCTACCACCAATGATAATAACGATTAGTGAAATAACAAGGGGAGAGGATACAATTGCTCACCACCCGCCGACCGATACCCAGCCCGACCCGAGCAGTGATCTGGGCCTTCCGGGTAACTCCCCCCGGTTTATATACTGGGCATGACGTGCTGTGGTATGGAATACCCCTTTGGCTAGTTTGGGTCAGGTGTCCTGTCTCTGCTTCCTCCCGGCTTCCCCTCCTCCCTGGCAAAGCATGAGACTGAGAAAGTCCTTGGTTGGAATAAACATTACTTAGCAACAACTAAAAACATCGGTGTTATCAGCGTTGTTCCCAGGCTGAAAGTTAAAATACACAGCACTGCACCAGCTACTAAGCAGGAGAAAAATGACTGCTATAGCTGAACCCAGGACAGTATCCACCCCTTATTCCATACCATTCACGTCATGCTCAGATCCCACATCTCTCAGCACACCATCACCCCTGTCCCATATATACACATATATATACACCCACACCCACACACAGAGAAAGATATCGTTCCCTAGTCCATGGACCAATCCCTGTAAAATTGCTGAACTCATCCAGTCCATGATGTCAGGCTCCATCTCTTGTAATAGTCTTTCAGGGCAGGAGGGACGGTACATAGTGTTGGGTTGTTGCCTGCTGATGATACCGCCAAACTCATCTGGTCACTGCTGAGCTCGTCTGGTTTCCTCAAAATTCATTCTTTGTTGAGGTGATGATCGGAGGGAAGTCAAGGTCAATGGCTGGTGACCTGAAGATATCTAGCTGGTGGGCTATAAAAGTGTTATAGAGCAGGCAACAGCGTACAATTGAGTTCATTGGCTGTTTTCCCCCAAAATCAAATCCCCTTGAGGTACACATCGGACTTCCCCATCTTCCCGCATTACCCACCAAGTATATCCAGGTCCCTGAGCAAAAGCAACCCCATGAGTGGGTTTGCCTTTACCTGAAGCAGGAATAACCCAGACTGTCTTCCCCAACAAATTCTTTATGTGCACCACAGGAACTTTATCCCCCTCTACAGTACGTAAAAGTTCTGATTGGGCTGGGCCAGCCCTGTTGGCAGATCCCCTACTGTTGACCAACCAGGTGGCTTTTGGTAAATGTGTATCCCAGTGTTTGAAAGTCCCACCACCCATTGCTCTCAGTGTAGTTTTTAACAGCCCATTGTACCGTTCAATTTTCCCAGAGGCTGGTGCATGGTAGGGGATGTGATATACCCACTCAATGCCATGCTCTTTGGCCCAAGTGTCTATGAGGTTGTTCCGGAAATGAGTCCCATTGTCTGACTCAATTCTCTCTGGGGTGCCGTGTCGCCACAAGACTTGTTTCTCAAGGCCCAGGATAGTGTTCCGGGCAGTGGCGTGGGACACAGCATATGTTTCCAGCCAGCCGGTGGTTGCTTCCACCATGGTAAGCACATAGCGCTTGCCTTGACGGGTTGGTGGGAGTGTGATGTAGTCAATCTGCCAGGCCTCCCCATACTTGTACTTCAGCCATCGTCCTCCATACCAGAGAGGCTTTAACCGCTTGGCTTGCTTAATTGCAGCACATGTTTCACATTCGTGAATAACCTGGGCAATAGTGTCCATCGTTAAGTCCACCCCTCGATCACGAGCCCATCTATATGTTGCATCTCTGCCTTGATGGCCTGAGGTGTCATGGGCCCACCGGGCTAAAAATAATTCACCCTTATGTTGCCAATCCAAGTCCATCTGAGCCACTTTAATCTTAGCAGCTTTATCCACTTGCTGGTTATTCTGGTGTTCCTCAGTGGCCCGACTCTTGGGTACATGAGCATCTACGTGGCGTACCTTCAGCACCAGGTTCTGCACCCGAGCAGCGATATCTTGCCACAATGCAGCAGCCCAGATGGGTTTACTTCTGCGTTGCCAGTTGCTCTGCTTCCATTGCTGCAACCACCCCCACAGGGCATTTGCCACCATCCATGAGTCAGTATAGAGATAAAGTACTGGCCATTTTTCTCGTTCAGCAATGTCCAAGGCCAGCTGGATGGCTTTCACCTCTGCAAATTGACTCGATTCACCCTCTCCCTCAGCAGTTTCTGCAACTTGTCGCAGGGGACTCCACACAGCTGCTTTCCATCTCCGATGCTTTCCCACAATACGGCAGGACCCATCAGTAAACAAGGCGTATTGCTTTTCACTCTCTGACAGTTCATTATATGGTGGGGCCTCTTCAGCACGCGTCACCTCCTCTTCTGGTGACATCCCAAAATCTTTGCCCTCTGGCCAGTCCATGATGACTTCTAGAATTCCTGGACGACTGGGATTTCCTATTCGAGCTCGTTGTGTAACTAGTGCGGCCCACTTACTCCATGTAGCATCAGTTGCATGATGTGTAGAGGAGACCCTGCCTTTGAACATCCAGCCCAGCACAGGCAACCGGGGTGCCAGGAGGAGCTGCGCTTCAGTTCCAATCACTTCTGAGGCAGCTTGAACCCCTTCATAGGCTGCCAGTATCTCTTTTTCAGTGGGAGTGTAGCTGGCCTCGGATCCTTTATATCCCCGACTCCAAAAGCCAAGGGGTCGACCTCGAGTCTCCCCTGGAGCTTTCTGCCAGAGGCTCCAGGTAGGACCATTCTCCCCAGCTGCGGTATAGAGCACATTTTTCACATCTGGCCCGGCCCGGACTGGTCCAAGGGCTACTGCATGAACTATTTCTCGTTTAATTTGTTCAAAGGCTTGTTGTTGCTCAGGGCCCCATTTGAAATCATTCTTCTTCCGGGTCACGTGGTAGAGAGGGCTTACAATCAGACTGTAATTTGGGATGTGCATTCTCCAGAACCCCACACCACCTAAGAAAGCTTGTGTTTCTTTCTTGTTAGTTGGTGGAGACATTGCTGTTATCTTGTTGATCACGTCTGTGGGGATCTGGCGGCGTCCATCTTGCCATTTTATTCCCAAAAATTGAATCTCCTGTGCAGGTCCCTTGACCTTATTCCGTTTTATGGCAAAACCGGCCTTCAGCAGGATTTGGATTATTTTCCTCCCTTTCTCAAAAACTTCTTCCGCTGTATCACCCCACACGATGATGTCATCAATGTATTGCAGGTGTTCTGGAGCTTGCCCCTGTTCCAATGCAGTCTGGATCAATCCATGGCAGATGGTAGGGCTGTGTTTCCACCCCTGGGGCAGTCGGTTCCAAGTGTATTGGACGCCCCTCCAAGTGAAAGCAAACTGTGGCCTGCATTCTGCTGCCAAACGGATTGAGAAAAATGCATTGGCAATGTCAATTGTGGCATACCACTTGGCTGCCTTTGACTCCAGGTCATACTGAAGTTCTAACATGTCCGGTACGGCAGCACTCAATGGTGGTGTGACTTCGTTCAGGCCACGATAGTCTACTGTTAATCTCCACTCTCCATTAGACTTTTGCACTGGCCATATGGGGCTATTAAAGGGTGAGCGGGTCCTGCTGATCACTCCTTGGCTCTCCAGTCTGCGGATCAGCTTATGGATGGGAATCAAGGAGTCTCGGTTGGTGCGGTATTGCCGCCGGTGCACTGTTGTGGTCGCAATTGGCACTTGTTGTTCTTTGACCTTCAGCAACCCCACAACAGAAGGATCCTCTGAGAGACCGGGTAAGGTGGACAGCTGCTTAATTTCCTCTGTCTCCAAGGCAGCGATACCAAAAGCCCATCTATACCCTTTTGGGTCTTTGAAATACCCTCTCCTGAGATAGTCTATGCCAAGGATGCATGGAGCCCCTGGACCAGTTACAATGGGGTGCTTTTGCCACTTCCTCCCAGTCAGGCTGATTTCAGCTTCCAGCATAGTTAACGCTTGGGATCCTCCTGTCACTCCAGAAATAGAAATGGGTTTCACCCCTTGATACCTTGATGGCATCAGAGTACACTGTGCACCGGTATCTACTAGAGCCTTATACTTCTGTGGGACTGATGTGCCAGGCCATCTGATCCACACAGTCCAGTAAACCCGATTATCCCTCTCCTCCACCTGGCTGGAGGCAGGGCCCCTCTAATAGTGATCACAAAATTCTCCACTTCTGTCTTGTAGAAAGGGATTAGTATTCCTTATCACAGGAGCTGGAGTAAAATCAGCTCTTTCGCTCCATCTGGGAAACTGCTCGCCAGAGACTGGAGCAGCAGCTTTCCTGGGAGGATCATCCTTGACCATTGTTCTCCTCTTCAGTTCACGCACCCGTTGCTCCAGAGCTGAAGTAGGTTTTCCATCCCACTTTCTCATGTCTTCTCCATGATCCCGCAGGTAAAACCATAGGGTGGCCCGTGGCGTGTACCTCGTATATTTTCTTTCTCGAGCAGTAGGGCGCCTTCTGTTGATAGCTGAGACATGGGTTGGTACGCGTGGAGAGCTGGATAGATCGGATAAATCGTCTCTCAATTGTTTGAACTCCTGGGACAGTTTTTCCACAGCTGAAATGATGGAAGGGGTGAGATTGTCTTCGAACTCTCGGAGTTGACGAATCAGGAAATCCACTGTTGGTGATACTCCGTCATTCCAGGTCATTGATGCCAATGTGTGGGCATATGATGATGGCGCACTCCGTGTAAGTTTCCGCCACATGGGTCGTGTACATTCGACTTCATCTGGGTCTACGGATGTGTTCCTGGAATCCGGCCTACGATAGATCATCTCTATAATGGCTGATTCCCTCAGGGACTGGATGCCTTTCTCTATCGTGGTCCAGTTGGCTGAGCGATTCGTAATATCGTCTTTGTAGGGAAACCTTTCCTTCACAGCTGCCAGGAGCCGCCTCCAAAGACTGAGGGCTCGCTTCTCTCTTGCAATCGCTTTGTCAATTCCTCCTTCCTTAGCAAGTGATCCCAGCTGCTTGGCTTCCCTACCTTCTAGTTCATGACCGTCGGCCCCATTGTCCCAGCACCGGAGCAACCAGGTGACAATGTGCTCCCCTGGAAGACGGGTGAAATCTTTTCGCATATTCCGTAGTTCGGTTGAGGTCCGGGGTCGAGAAGTGACCTCTTCTTCTTCTTCCTCTTCCTCTGACCCACGTAGTAGTAACTCTTATTCAGGTGCTGTTGCATATAGTAATGGCACTGGGTCTTCATCTTTCTTCGCTTCACGGGTTGCTCTTTGTGCCTTTCATTTGCTTTTGCTTACAGGGGCAACAGACATTGTCACAAACTGGACATTTGGTTTAGCTGCAGTGTTTGTCACTGTGGTTGGAGTGGCTGCAGTGTCTGCCACTAGGATTGGAGTGGTTGCAATGTCTATTGCTGGGGTTGGTGCAGCTGTTGTGCTTGGGAGTTGAGTAACACCAACAGCTGCATTATCTGTTGCTGTCGGGGTTTGAGTAGCTACTGTGCTTGTCACTGGGGTTGGTGTAGCTGCAGTGCTTGGAGTAGCCATATTGTCTGTTGCTGTCGGGGTTTGAATAGCTACTGTGCATGTCACTGGGGTTGGTGTAGCTGTGGTGCTTGGAGTAGCTATATTGTCTGTTGCTGTCGGGGTTTGAGTAGCTACTGTGCTTGTCACTGGGGTTGGTGTGGCTGCGGTGCTTGGAGTAGCCACATTGTCTGTTGCTGTCGGGGTTTGAGTAGCTGTTGTGCTTGTCACTGGGGTTGGTGTAACTGCTGTATTTGAAGTTGGAGTAGTTGCGTTGTCTGTTGTGGTCAGGGTTTGAGTAGCTGTTGTGCTTGTCACTGGGGTTGATGTAGCTGCTGTACTTGGAGTAGCTGTGTTGACTGTTGTGGTCAGGGTCTGAGTAGCTGGTGTGCTTGTAGTTGGCATAGCTGCGTTGTCTGTTGCTTTGCCATCAGATCCAGAGACATTTTTTTCCCTTTGAAGGTGCTGGATAGTGTTGAGCAGGGCTCTGTAGGCATAGGCCAAGCCCCAGCACGTTGCCAAAATTTGTCCCTCTCTGGTATAACCAGGACGACAGCACACCTCGTTTAAGTGTTTTACTAGTTTTTCCGGATGTTGCACTTGTTCAGTGGTGAAGTTCCAAAGCACTGGAGGGGCCCACTGGCCTAGGTACTTGCCCATACTATCCCACACACCCTGCCACTCATAACTGTCCAGCCTCAGGGAAAATCTCCTGGTGGTCCTCCTATATCGTCGTCTAACCCTAGACCAGATTCGAACCTGATACTGCTGAATTTTTGACATTAAACGAATTAGGATGTTCCTACGACGGGATGGCCGTGGGTAAAACACACTCCGTATGTTTGCAAACATGCTGATCCCCAGCACAATCAGCAGGCAGGTTTCAAGGGTACTCAAAGGCCATCTAAAACCTTCAGAACTCTCAATTGCTGTTGCAAATAGGCTGGTGGGGGAACGGGGGGTGAAAGAGAATGCTTCCTTCGTAAGTTTACCCCCCGAGGAGAAAAAAAAAGATATGCAATTGCTAAAATATTTCATTATATACCTCCCAATGTATAGTGGTGATGGCCACGCTGGAAGCACAAACCAGACCAGTTTCATGATCAATGAGTCTATTGTATTACAAGTCATTACCATGAAGTACAGTGAAACAAGAACCTTAGCCCAGGCCCCCCAGCCGATAAATGCTAAAACAGCAAATAGTGGCTGTAAGTAAGGTACAACATGCTGAAACTCTGAGATCAAGCGCAACACGTCTGAGAGCCAAATAATCACCATTGTGACGAGTAGTAACAATGAATGCTTATCACAAATATGATTAAACACACTCTGGTCAGATCTGTCATTATCTCAACCTTTCGTGCCCCACGTTGGGCGCCAAAAAGAACTGTCGTGGTTTGAGCCCAGCCGGTAACTCAGAACCACACAGCCGCTCGCTCACCCCCCCCCCCCCCCCTTTTCTTCCTCCCCCCGCTCCCGGAGGGATGGGGAGGAGAATGGGAAGAATGTAACTCCCACGGGTTGAGATAAGAGCAGTCCCGCAACTAAGGTATAACACAAAACCACTACTGCTACCACCAATGATAATAACGATTAGTGAAATAACAAGGGGAGAGGATACAATTGCTCACCACCCGCCGACCGATACCCAGCCCGACCCGAGCAGTGATCTGGGCCTTCCGGGTAACTCCCCCCGGTTTATATACTGGGCATGACGTGCTGTGGTATGGAATACCCCTTTGGCTAGTTTGGGTCAGGTGTCCTGTCTCTGCTTCCTCCCGGCTTCCCCTCCTCCCTGGCAAAGCATGAGACTGAGAAAGTCCTTGGTTGGAATAAACATTACTTAGCAACAACTAAAAACATCGGTGTTATCAGCGTTGTTCCCAGGCTGAAAGTTAAAATACACAGCACTGCACCAGCTACTAAGCAGGAGAAAAATGACTGCTATAGCTGAACCCAGGACAGTGGAGGGTGGATGGAGGCAAATTAAAATGTGAATTCCCCAGATTTCAGAAATTTAAACTGAGAGATCTGCTCATGCATTCCCTGCTTTTCAGAAGCTTAGTATTTGCTACACCTGATCCTCAGAAAGGGCACAAAATACGTCTAAGCAAACTTAAATCAGTTTCAACAAAGGGGTTTTGTTTGTTTGTTTTGCTTTGTTTTTCTCAGTGGATCTGCTTGGGCTGAGTTACTTTTTGTTATTTGTTAATGAAAGAGAAATCTTTCCATCAGGAATGCGTGATCATTTTATGCAATTTTTCTTTTGAACATTATTACATGGAGATACTTTTAGTGACTTGGATAATTTAGTGTATCTGTCTGGTCCTCTGGGCACTCTGGGCCACATAATTTTACCTCCCCTCACCATTTTACTGTTGTATACATACAGTTTTGAAGCATTTTCAGTTTTACACATGCACACATAAACATATGAAGTTCTCCATCCCTCTGGGATTTCAACTCCTTTAACAGGAAGACCTGTACCAGTGGCTCTCCCAACTGGCTCATGTTATGCCATGTCTTGCTTTCCTACCACTTTCCCACCTCTAAGCAATTCTCTTCCAGCACACAAGGTAGTTCATTTTTCATTGAAACTGGCTGAAGGAAGGACAGACTTGCTGCTTTCTTCAGGAATCTTTTTGGCCAACCCACCTGAATGGAAATCACTCATTTCTGTGCAAGACAGTCCTTCCCAAACAAGCATGCTTCTTTGCCAAAAACTCAACTCTACTAAAGCTCAACTCTTTCTTCTTTGAAAAAAATGAGGAACCACATACTGATTGAGAAAAACACTGAGTGACTGAGGTCACTTTGGGCACTATTGCAACTTCAGCATGATCTGCATGTCTACACGCACAAAAAAACCCTGTTGAGAGTTTCTCTTTTTTAATGACTGAGAAATTTATTTTTTATTTTTTTCTTTCTCCTTGAGGCTGAAGATGGTTCAGAAATTCAGAAATTCTGACTCAAGTAGCACTGTGCTTGAAGCACTAACTGTATCCAGTAGTCCTACTATGGTTGTCTGAATTTCAGTCTGATTGGAAAATGCACATAAGATTTACAGGCACATAGGTAAGTTAGAGAAAGAGGCATTTAGAGTCCTAGTTCTAACATAACTAACTGCCATGTTTCTGTAGAGTGAGACAACTGTAAAAGTGAAAAAACCCTGCATCTGAAGGTACTGCATTTCTAATTTGTAATACATCAGGTCATAATCACGCGGGATGCTCAGCAGGACAAATAAAGACAGATTACCTGGCCAGAATAGCTTATAAAGTCCTGATATTTTAAACACTTTCATAGGGTGTGGTGTTTACACTAGGAAGAGAACCATTAGCTGCACTGCAACTACCCCTGGAAGAAAGCAGTGTCATTGACTTCAATGAGACTACTCATGGTAATAAGCACCGTGCCCAGTGGTAAGTGTCTGGAGACTATTATTATTACTAGTTACATGCTTTTTATCTTGCAGTAGCCACTAGAAGCCAAGTCAGGGACCTGGGCTCCACTGGGTTAATCAGTATGGGGCCCAAAGTTAAGAATGAGAATAATATAGACAGGAAGAGGGTAAAACTAGGATGAAAGTGAGAAGAATAGGAAACAAGTGACATGGCATTGTTACTTGGCAAGTTGCTGCATATATTTCAGACTTACAGTTTTAAAAAGCTAATAATAATGGCTTTGTTTAATCAGAGCCACATTCAGCACAAAAGTTATTTACATCTTTTAACAGGCTCTGAAGGGCTCCTCCTATCCTGGCTTACTTAACTCTTTTCCTGCACTTTTTCCCCACTGCTAACATTGCAAGCAGGATCCACAGCAATCTGTGCTTTCTACAGGAATGAAAATTAAAAGACACACATTTCATTACTGTGGTGGTGAAAAACTGTATACAGACTTTTTTCTCTGAGTCCATTGTTTGAAACTTTGCTAGTTCCTTTTTTTTCTCACTTCCTCATACTTGTATTTGTAGTGTCTGAGAGAGATTAAATGGTTTCTATGTTTGATCAGTCACAGACTGTGAGAGTACCCTTGAAATCAATGTTTTCTACAAGTTGAGTTTTGTGACTATGTGCATACGAACGTGTGAATAAGTGCATATGAGTAATTGCTGAGAACGCACAAGTGCGATGTGGTAATTCCTTTTCCTTCATTCATGACCTTTTCAAAGGAGAAAGCACTAAACGTAGTGATGTAGAGGAAAAAAAAGCATATAATGAAAATATCCTTAAAAACTGTAATTTCCTAATGCAAATACAGACTAGAATATTATGTGGGGTTAACAGTGCTGTAGCAGTTACAATAATGAAAAAAAAGCATAATTCTTTACAAATACATACAGTGTGGGAGGGAGGAAGGAAGGACTTGTGGTTTTGGCACTTAACTGGTGCTCACAAGAGCTAGATTCTGTTTCCAGCTCTGCCAGAGACTCTGTTCATAGATGCTATCACAGTGCAAATACTAAATAATAATAGTTATGAGCACTTCTGCAAATTATTATCATCCTTCTCTGCTTGTAAAAAGGGAATAAGGACAGTACTTTCCTCCTAATGCATGCTTTTTTTAACATACTGGTATTGTAAGAAGACTAAGGACTAAGCTGTGTTGTGAGCTGAAGCAGCACATGGGATGTGAGCCCTGGTGCTTTGCCCAGCTCAGGTAGCCATGTCTGAGGGATCTTTCACTTGACTGTAGCAATGAGACACAGCATTATGACAGGATAACATCGGTTAAGTGATTAAACAGCATGTAACACACTGGAAATGAAAGTCTGAGAAGGTTCAAGTAATAATGCCTCTTTCTGAAATTTTAAAGGATTGTGAAAAGAGTAATAGGAGATGTCAAATTGTATGTTAAACTGCTCACTGCAGTGGTTTTAGTTTAAAATATTTTCTGTTCTAATAAATGAATGAGGGATCTGATGCCCTATGCTTCTTTCGTCTATCTGGCCAGGCTTATATTCCCTGATTCAAAGCGAACATATGAGCTAAGGAGGAAGAAAATTCCTCCTCATTAAAGGGAAGGGTAGGGATTTATAATAATGTCTTGGTTTAAACCGGCAGGCAGCTGAAACCAGGACAAACAATTATCACAAAGCAAAGCTTTGGGAATGATGATAGTCATCTACTACTGCACCATTAAACTTGAAAAGTTTTCAGGTAGTTGACACAAAACGTTTAATTACCATAAACACGTCTCTCTGGCTTAGCTTTGCTTCCAATGAAGCACATTATTTAAAAAAAAAATCACTCAGTTTTTCCACTGGTTTCAGACAGAACAACACTGGGCCAACGATGACTGCCTTTGAAATTTCTGCCCCATCTAGATCTCCACGGACTGCTGCTTCCTACTTTATCTTCAGTGAAATAGTTTGTTCTAAAACTTTTCCTGCCTTCACCTCATAGCAGATCATCTGTGTTAAGAAAACATAGTTTTATAAATGGCAGTGATGAAAAAAAGTGCCAAGTGGATTTTCTAGTGAATTACAATCTCGGGAGAAAAACTAAATTGTAATAAAAAAAAAGAATCCCCACTACTTTCCTGAAATTGAAGTTGATTTTTCTTTCCTTTGCTCACAAATGCTTCCTCAGAATTTGGAGCTTTGAATTCCCTTGCATTCATCAGTTCTGTTTGATTTATTTTCTTTTTCTTTTTTTTTTTCAGAGGTTGATGTAGAACAACTCCCTATTTTGACTTCTGTTTGCTATAGGATGTTGTCCACAGAGTCCATCAAAAGCTATTTGACTTGAAAGCCAAGTGCTTAAATAATAGCATTTATTAAATAAAACTCTGGATTCTGATTCAACTAGTTAAATAGCTGTAATGCTATTATTTTTACCACTACTATTATTTTTCTTAAACGTTAAGTTCACACAGAATCACTATGATATCTGCTTTCCTGTGTAAGTCAGACCATACATACAGCTCTAGCTAGCTTATTCCTGCATTAGGCTTAAGGATTTATCATAGAATTGGAATATTCCTCTTAATAAGATATCCAGTCTTGACTTAAAGATCCCTAATTATGGAAAATTTACCACAACCCTTGGAAATCTGATTCATAGGATGATTACTCCCACTGTTATAAATGTGTCAATTTGAACTTTTCCAGTTTCAGCATTTTTCTATTTCTTATTCTTAGACCAGGGTCTAATAGTCTAATGTGCTTTGAAACAGTGATTTTCTCCAAGGGAAAAAAATAATAATAATAAAAAAAAAAAAATAAAAAAAAAAGGAGGAAGCTATCTTATAGCCAAGTACAATATTTATTGCGGAAGGTGGCATTCTGCAATAGGACTGGAATCCAAATTTAGCCTTATTGTGAATTTTAGACTATGGATGTACCTACCTCTGACAGATAAATACAGTATAATTCTACTGACTGAGGAAAGGTAGAATATGAAATGATACTTGGCAGAGTAGAAGTAGTGAGGGACTGAGATGAGGAAAAGAAGTAATCTCCTGTTTATTCCTGAAGTTACATTTTTGAAAGCATACTATTGATTGCATTCTCATTTTGCTTTTAGTTTGTATAGTTTAACTTCAGTCAATCGGCATGGGAATGGTGGTCAAGGCTGAAGAGAAAGTGGAACCGATTCATATTCATCATAGATCTAACACGCTGAGCAGTGTCTGGTCTTTGATTTTGTAAAGACTCCTCATGATATTTGATATTAGGCTACAAGTCACGGAATGTACTGTTGTAACTTGTACAACATCCTAAATAATTTTGAATTGGCTTCTGTTCAGTTATGATTTTTTGGGCTTCCTTTTTTCTAAAGTACATAAATTATTCTTCCCAATCCCATTAATGTTAAATACGCTTGCTGAGTTGTCTTCCAAGAACAGTTTCTTTAAACAGAGTCTACATCTACCTGAGATAAATTACTTTTTTTTTTTTAAAACTTACAACACTTGAATAAAAGACCTTTGGGGCTTGCTGTCTTTGTATTATGATTTATTTGTTGATAAGATAAAAAGATCACGCTATGTCTACTTTTCTTCCTTGTGTACTAATACAGCTACTATTATCTGGCCACAATCTGAGAAATTCTACCCCTAACAGCTGAGAGCAGAGCCCCGACCAGTTTTCCATAACCTTTTTGGATCCTGGTGCCAATCACAACACCTTGCAGAGGTTGACTCAGCTTCAGCTGGGATGACTTTTAAGAAGTGGGGGGACAGCTAGGAGCTTCAGTGCATACTCCCACAGTGGCAGAGACTGGAACCAGAAACACACCAGCTCTCCATCCATTCCCACACCCCTTATCTATAATGATTTTCAGGGAATCTGCCTCTGCAAAAGCCCCTTGGTCCTGTCTCTGAACACCTATGGTATTTTATCAACACATATGGATTATAACAGCATCCAATGGTTGTTGGCCAACATCAGCCACTCCACACCCTGCAGAGCAGCAGTGACAGGGATGGGGAATACCAGCCACCCGCAGTGTAAAGGGTCATTGGAATAGGGAGCTACAAGCTTACAAGCTTTTCTCTCCTCACACATGATATGAACATGCTCCTTCCACAAAGAGAAACAATTCTCTCCCTGAAACTGCCCCCTAGATTTTCACTCGTCTCCTTGAATCCCAGAGGAAGCAAATATAAAAGCACAATTTTCTAGTCAATATTCTACTTTAATCTTTCAAAACCCCTTTTACGTCATTCGCTTTTGCATCAATGAGGATACTGTGTGTGCTTCAGTATTCAGGCTTTTGCAACTATAATTATTTTAGGATCACACTTCTTTAGCTCAATGTAGAAGATAACAGGAACACACAGTTTCTGAATATGCAACTTCTGTGATAGACAGACCTTAAATACAGACTATGCATATGGTGATCTGAATATGTCTTAATCTCAGAGATGAGCAGCTTTGGTTTTTTAATAAATCCGAATTAACATGATGTGCACTTTTGATATATAGCAGAGATGAGAGACTTTGTGGAAGATGGTGGATTGTATAAATAATTTTGGCAAACAGGGAAGCAGTTATAAGTAAAATATGTATTGAAAAGTTTTATCACGTATAGCTGCATTTTTAAGTAATACAGAAAGGAAGTTAGAGAAAATAGAATAACATGGAATTTGAGACAGTAAAGACTTTCAAGCCAAAAATCTCAAAGGTTCATTTGTTCAGTAGTAAATCTCAACATGATCTGAACTCAGGAACAATCCTATGCAATATTTGCCACTGGTGATACACAGACCAGCTCCAAGCTGCATGACACAAAACTGAGAAATGCTAATAGGTTCTACCACTATGGCCACTACTGAGGCTGAAAGTTGCTGGGAAGTGGGTAAATATATCTGTGACCCCCTTGAACTATTCTGCTCATCTCTAAGTCAGAACAAGATTATTTATTATTTCATAATGGCTATTTTTCTGTCTCTGGTAGTTTTAAACATCTCAAACAATAAGATTTGTAAATATAACTCACATTCTTCTGTAATAGTAGGTTACTATTATTGTCTTGTAGATGGCTACCCAACCTGTATGTATATGCATAGAATCAGAGAATATCTCGAGTTGGAAGGACACCATCAGGATTGGGTTCAACTCACTGATCATTGAAGGACTACCTAGAACAAAACCATATGACTAGGAGGGTCATCCAGACACCCCCTGAACTCTGACAGGCTTAGTGCCATGACCAGTTCCTTGGGGAGCCTGTTTCAGTGACTGACCACCCTATCAATGAAGAACCTTTTCCTAATGTCAAAATCTGAACTTTCCCTGACACAGCTTCGTTCCATTTCCTCGTCCTATTGCTGTTCACCAAAGAGAGGAGATCAGCACCTCCCACTACAGTTTTCACATATTTGAGTATGACTCCATGCAGGAACTTTCTGGTTTTTTTCATTGTGGCTTTACTACCATGGGGCTTCCTTAGTAACTCGAGTCCCCTCTGTGGGAGGAAGTGAGCTGTGACCAACACCAGCAAATAAGCTTTGGACCCCATGTTGGACTCAGTTACTCCAGTCCTGAGCCACTTGGGAAACAGTCGCCATCTCTCACCCATAACCTGCCCACAGACTCCCCCCACCCACCAGGTCTCTGACAGAGGTTTTAAACGTCTCGTGGCTCTGGGTCATAAGAAGTTTTATCATGTATCTTATCAGATAAGGAAGGCTGGCCATGTATGATTGAGTATAGTCTTTTGTAAGAGTTACGTCAGGTATTGTTTAGAAATGTATTTAATCCCCAAAAGGAATTTGTCTCCATCTGAGGCAGGTGGTATCTAAGAACCTGCTATCAGGAAACAATTTCCTTTAATAATGGGTGAGTTGTTTCACTCTAAGGCTATTTAACTTCATAAAATAAGGGTCTCTTAAAGAACTGGGAAGAGAGGAAAGAGTAAGATGGAAAAATTGAGCAAACTGCATGTTATTAATTTTTAGGAGATACTTTTCATGCTGTCCTCACCCATCCAAAAGAATGTAGGCATGGAGAACTAAAGGCTCTTTCACCTAGAAGATTAGATTAGAAGTTAAATCCTTAAATTATAACTGAAAATTTATATAATATATTTCTCTACAAGGTGTAGAAGCAATATAAAAGCTGTAAACTATAATCCTGTCCATTTCTAATGCAGCCATTAAAATACAGTTGGACTCCTTCTTTTTTCCCTCTCAAGTAACTGCATAAATTACACAGCAGTAAAGGTATTGTCTTGATTTTTTTTTTAATCTTATCATACGTGAATTTCCATTAAATGTTCCTTCCTTAGTTACAGGAAGAAGCTTGGCTCTCTTTTGCTGCCAGCTACACCATTAGGGTCTGCAATTCTTTTATCAGCTGAAGATGTTTCTTCATCTTCTTGATACATTCTCCCTTCTGATACATACGGAGAGCAGAGTCTCCACCTAATGAGACAGAGAGGGACTGGGTAAAGGAACTTCTCACTTTTTTCTTTTTTTTTTTCTTTTTGGTCACTGGTAAATCTTTTACTGTTAATTACAGAAGAAAGAGATGGAAAAGTTCTAATAGATCATCCAGCACAACTCCTCCTTAGTGAAAGATGATTCCCTGCACTACACTTCATATTTTTGCTCAGAAAAAAATTTAAAGGGTTTGCATTAGTTCCCATATGAGATTATTTCATAGCACTGTTTCATGCTGTAACTTCCACTCTGGGAATCCTAAATAATTTCTGTCCATCCTTTCCATTTTACCTGCCAGATATTTGTAGGGTGTTATGTTTTCCCCTAAGCCACTGTGTCGCCAGTTTTTCTCTCAATCGTATAGGTAGGGCTGTTAGACCCATCTACAGTTATGGCTGCCCATCACTTCTTGTTATAAAGCCTTGCTTCATGCTGCTAAGTCAAACTTTGATCATTTGGACAGAAATTTTACTTTCTACATGAATGTCTCGAGCTTATTTCTTTAGAGAGTATTGAACAGTACAAGTCAGCCTTCCCTGAGAGTGGGATTAAGGGGAGAAAATCTACCACAAGAGAGAATTACATTCCTTTCTTTTGAGAAGCTGTAACAGACACATGCCTTACAGCACACACTTGACTCTTGGTTTCTGGGGAAGATGACTCCTAGCACTAGAACTATGCTTTTTGACATCCCACAACATCCCTGTCAAACTATGCAATTCGGGGTGGGGGTGGGGGTGGCGGAATCCACTACTTACTTACACAGGTTTATCAGACCCTTGCTTTAATGATTACGTTCTTAAAAAGTTCTACCTTAATTCTGCAAGCTCAACAGCAGAGACACAACTGCATCTCCGCTTAAGTGGCTGAGCTTACTTTAAGAGGGCTGAAAGGACAGAAAAAGCCTTTATATTTTTTTGTCCCAGCTGTTCATGCCTCTGTGGGCCTGAATATCACACATGAGAGCAGGAAATTGGGCTTTTCTATGTTCTCAGCATTCCTTTTGCTAAGATATCTGTAGGAAGTAAAGGAGAATTATCTGACTAATGTGGAGAGATGAAGAAGGTGGGAAGTGCTAAGAAAAGATTAGAATACGGAAGAGGTATGAGCAAAAAGAGAGGCTTAAGGAGCAAGGATTATGGGCAAACAGAAGTCTCAGGGAGAGGATGGGGGAGACGATATGAGATAGGATAGGCAGGAGCTGTGGCAAGCAGAAGAGCAAAACAGGGATCAGACAAGAGGAGGTAAACATGAGGCAGGATATGAGTATGGAAAAATACATTGCTGATGGATCATACAGCTACAGGCTGTATCATCATGAATATTCACAAAGGGACTGAATTAACATTGCGCAGGCATTTCCTACCACTTGAATGCTTGATTTTGCAACCTGAACATTCTTTTAACATAAATTTTTAAATGTAACTCTCTGTAGATATATAGTCCAGAGTTATGCATTTAGATTGTGTTATATATGTATAATCATGCTTAGCTTCTTTGTATGGAGATGCCATGTACAACTTGCTTCAGGCTCAAGCCTTGAGCTCTTTTCACATGTCCATAGCCTCAGTCTTACTTGATCAGTATGCAATCACTTTTGTCACTCTTCTCTGAATTCCTTCTAAATTACTAAGGAGGTGCCCAACATTGAATATAATAATTTGTCCGTGGTCAGACCAGAGCTATAGGGAAATAATCTTATACTATACATCCCCTTGCATAGTTGATACTTCCGTCAGTTACAGTCTTTTGCTGTCATACTACACTACAAATTCACATCTAATTGTATGTTCTGTATCATACCTCTGTTTCATTAGTACTTACCCATGTTTCTCCCTGCTGCTATATGTGTTTCTACATGGAAAACAATCCTCTGCGTCTGAAGGTGGGGTGGGGGTGGAAGTAAACAAGAAGAATACAAATAATAATTCAGAAGAAGTAGTAGCAGTTGATCTACTATTCTAGAAGCTGTTCTACTGGTTGAATCTACTAGTGGTTCCACCACTCTCCAAGTTGAAAAGGAAGTCTAGAGGATTAGAAAAATAGTCTGGCTTAAAGGGAAATCTATCTGATCGACTGTAAAGATTATAATAATATAAAACACTCCTCAATTTTTTTCCAGCATGTATGTATCTAAAACCATCTGTCTGCTTAAACAAAGAAATAGAACAATGATAGCAGTGACAATAAATGAGCTAGGAAGTATACAAATTTGAGATGGAGAGCAGAAGAACTCAGGAAGAGAACGGGTCAGTACAGTTAAAAGGTAACCGAAAGAATGTGTTAGGAGATTGAAGGTAAAGGGAATCAAAATGATGGTGTTGACTGATTACTAACAAAATTTAACCAATGAAGAAAAAGCATAAGTACTAAACAAGTGTGTACAGTTTTATGTTTTAAGAAAAAACATGTGATAGCATTACATATTAACGGAATATTTTCTACTTTAAATGTGAGAAAGACTGATGATAAACAGAGCCACTACTATTAGACATTTCAAAATAGCAAGTACAACTAACATGTATATAATAACAACTTTTAAAGAATTAGCTAGGGAACACCCGGAATAAAACAGAAGACTAAAATAAAACTAATACTGTACTAACAAATAAGGCAACTCTGATTTTACCAAGTCTTTGCAACTATCAGTTATCTTGGCCTGCTGCTTATAATGCTTTTAGCAATTTCTTGATGGAATATAAAAGCTACACATTTTAGATGGTGCAAAGATTGGGAGGAAGATAAGTAACAGAAGACAGGCCATTGGTACAGAATGACCTAGTAAGCTAGTTGTGGTGAACCAAAATGCTTCAGGATGGGAAAATGCAATGTTGTGAACACAAGAACAAGGAAAGTAATCCATAAAGAATTGAGGTCATGGTCTGAAAAAGCCTTAGATGGTTGAGTTGGATAGTTAGCTTAATATGAGTTGAGACAGCGATGTTGTAGCCAAAAAGCCATTTTGGAAATCTTCATTTGCCAAGGCTAAATTACCACTGCACTGGAATTACTGTGTCCAGTTCTGCTGCTCGTGATTTAGTGGAGAGAAGAAGAGCTCAAGGTTCCTAGGATATTAAGACATATGGGAGAACATAAAGCATCTGATTTGATAGAAATATATATACAGATGGGAACAAAATTTGATAATAAAGGGTTTCTCAGTCTAGCAGACATAACACGATCTAATGGCTGGAAGGAGAGGCTAAACAAATTCCATGAGAAATACGGAACACGTTTTTAACATTATAACAAAGTGCCAAGTGTTGTGGTATAGCTTCTATCACAGGAATTGCTTTTATCGGGGTTGGACGCTTTACTAAACCACAGCTGTTGGAGACAAAGCAAGAATTAAATCAGAAAAAATACTTAAGCGCATGTTGCCATTGTATATTAGACAATCAGTTACTTAATGCTGTTCTTAAATCCTATAAATATTTTACCCTAAATGCACAAATTTGAATATTTTCAGGTTTAGCATTTATAGATGACTTCTGCTTTTGTGTCTCTGATTCTGGAAAGTGACAATAGAGAATATTTGTATTCTTGTGACAACTCTGAGATGTAATAGTTAAAACACCCTAATACAGGAATATAAGGGATATATCAGACTTTCCCAGTCCTTAGGAGGCCCAGTAGAGCTAAAAGTTTGAAATCAAGTCTTTTTTTAATTTTTAGTCTGTGCCTCTAAAGATTTTAAGTTTTGAGCCCTGATTCTACGTCTTGCAGTTGCATGATTGCTTTTTCACATTTGTCCAAAAACATTAAAATGTTTTTCTTTCTTGCATATGAAAAAAATGTACTAGCTGAACTTCCAGTAGTTCAACAAAACCAATGAGACTAAGCTTATCTGTAAATTTCAGCCCATATGTACTCCCAGAATGAAAATGCTCATAATTATACAGGAAGTACATACGCATGAACAAAGTAAACACATTGAAAATGTATTGAGAAATGTTTACATTTCTCTTTGAGGTATAATAATATTAGCTACAATGATTACAGGCAAACTCACATGTTATTCTCTTAATAACCACATATACATAATTTGATACCCAGTAAACAGCAGCAGGAACCCTTTCAAAAGTCTCTTTAACACAGGGTCATGTATATCAGACAGGCACATCGCAGTGCTCCTCCGTGAAACCCTGATCAGCCATTTCTTTTTGGGACATGAAAAATCTCAGTGTCTCATTCTTATCTCTGTAGCAAGTCCTTGTATCTTCAAGATCACACACACACAAAAAAAACCAACCCCACAACCCTAAAATATTTAAAATAACAAAAATTAGAGTAAGTCTAAACAATTCTCTCTCCAGTTCAAGTATGACTGTTCATTAGTGGCAGCAATGTACTGTATTTGACAAATGTAGGAATGTTCATATCAGCAGGACACCACAAATGTGCCCATTCCAGGACATCTCTAGGAAACAAGAATATAATAGAAGGGTGATGATCCACTTAATTAACGTATGTGAAGCATACATAACAAACCAGTTATTCAACAAGCTATTGCTATTTTCTTTGACGTTGGATGCTGCATGGCCCTTACTCTCCTGAGCACTCCTGAGTGAAGGTATCTGTTCCTCCCCTCTGAAAGACTGTGTGTAAATCCTGTTGGGGTGGAGCACCAGAGATAAAGATATTGCAACTTGAAAATGGTGATAGCTGCTGAGCTGGCATCACACACTTGAGATGAGTGTCCAAAAGCAATTTATCAACCCTTTTGCTCTCCATACTTAAAAACGTTTTAAGATGCTGTGATTAGACTCACGTGTGTATGCCCAGATCTTTTAGGATTGTGGTTGTAAAATGGTTCTGGATTACATTCAAGCATTGCTAATTTATAAGTGTAAAAGCTGGGGGCCACCAGCTGCTGGGCTGCTGTTTGTCTTTGCAGAGGCAGGTCCCGGGATGACTGTGTTGAGGTGTGTGCTTTTCTACCCATGTTCAGAAGAATGTGGCACATGACCACTGCCCAAGGAACTTGCAAGTCCAGGCCTTCCCGCGCTAACAGTCACTGGCTAGTTTCCTGAAAATCCTGAACAGATCAGAATCAGCACATCACAACTGTATCTCTTGTGAGGGCCTTTACAAATTCATTCCAGTACCCCATGGAGGTGATGAGATCCAATTTCTGCCTATAAGGAATCCAAGGCAGGGGCCTAATTTTAACCCTTCACTCCTAGACCCAGGTTATTACCCTCCCAGTATGGAGGGAAGTCCACAAACACACAAGCTTTCTCCAGTTCCCACTCAGAAAGCTGATGAGTGCTGGGTGGAACTGGCCACACAGCGGGTGCGGCCAAGGCACTGACACAAAAGAAAGCTGATTCAGCTCATTCCCAGATAATTTTCACTGTCTTTCCCTGCTGGGAATTCGTGGGAGGGTTAGAGAGACAACGGCAGCAGCATCAGATCTCCTCCAGCTCGCTGGGTTGCAGTGAGTAGCAAAGGGATAGTGGTAACTCCTGCACCGGTGGGAGTGGTTTGGGGAGCTCTGCAGGAAGGATCAGTGTTAGTAGAGCTGTGTTGAGAATGCTGGCCTCCCCCAGTGCTACGGTTACTCAGCTATTTCACAACGCTCCTAATGGTCTCGTCTCCTGAGGTTGGAGCGAGGCTTGCAGCTACTTAGTGACCAGTCTAAATAGCAGTCTTGCACAGCTACAAATTAGATTAGAGGAGGCTCTGAAATGCTGACAGATCTGTGCCTATGGTCTCCAAGATTGGCCCGGACTGTTCAGGGAATAAGCGACTGTGAATAATCATCTCTGGGAGAAATCAGTGCCAAAATTCCTACTGTTCATCTCTGTGTCAAGCAACCAGTTTCCAAGTTCTCTCCTACTTGGGTCTTAGGAAATCTGTGGGTAGCCCTGATGCCTGAGAGTCATCTGTAGGAAGAAAAGCCACAACAAAGCCTGAAGTTAAGCCTAGATGGTACATAGCATGCGTATGAAGATGCATTTCAGTGGTTAACAGAGAAAGGTTAAGTCAAAAAGAGGTGGGTTAGAAAAAGCTGTTGATTATGATAGCTCTGTACTCATAAGTGCCAAAACCAAAAGGTTTGACAAACTCGGAATCCAATACATTTCCATGAGTTGAGAGAAGATATATCAACATTGTGGATAAAGCAGGTAAAAATGTGGCAGGAAAATAAGACATGAAGAGGAAGTGTAAACAAATATAAGAGCAAAGTCCAGTATTTTGTGAGGCTGCTTTCTGAGGCAGGTAACAAGGAACACAATTTATGCAGTTCTTGTTTCTGTTCTTCTGGTTCTTTTGTACTTCTGTGCAGCAAAGGTTATCAAGCTGTGCTTACAGACTCAGCTGCTTTGTCTCCTTTTTTCTTGTAGTTGCTAAACTGCATCAAACCCCCCCAGATAATAATGTGTCTTTTGCTTTGTATTGCTTATCCATGTAAGCAACTGCTATAGTTGCTAAGGGATTGTTATATAACTTTGAACGGGAGATTATTTACATGCTCATAAACAGAAGTCTGAAGGAATAATAATAATTTTATCATTATTATTAAATGGTGACCTGCATGATGGCCAAATTCAGTAATACGTTATATAGCATATCTGTATGTTCCTAGATAGTCCTACAGTGAGTGTGCAGACCTTTTTAGTTGACAACATTCTCAGTTCAAAAAGTTTGCAATTATCAAAGAAGCAAAGCTTCAGTATATGGAAGACCTGTCAGTCCAGTCTAGCAGGAGTAAATGCATTAAATTATTTACGAGTAAACTCTGCTTCCTTCTAAAACAGGGGTGTGAGAATTGTTCCCAGAGGGAGTTTGTTTTCTAATTCCACTGCTTCAGTTAACATTGGTATATTGTCTCACATAAAACAGTAATTTACTGTATTTATTGCCTTCATTGTTCGCAAGGAGTTGTAACTTAGCTTTTTGTTTTGCTTTAAGCAGGTTGTGAGACAAAATATGCTTTTTGCTTTTTTAATGTCAAAGAGCTGGTTGAAACACACACATTGTTTAAAGTAAGTCACATTTTATATTTGACATTTAAACAATTCCTTTTTTTTTTTTTTTTTTCAAGTTTCTTAAGGTATTTGCCCAGACAAACAAACAAAACCAGGAAAGCACAGAAATAAATGTGCCACTGAATATGCCACTGTCTCAGCATGGCACCCTCTTCACTGATCAGATGTCTGTATCTGTTCACTGGAAGTGTTGTCCATTTTGTCCTTTGTGTTTGTGATCCCCTCCATTGTCTGCATATACAAACACCTTTTGGGCTGGTGTGCTCCATGGCAGACACCCACAGCTCCTGAACACCCAGCCATCCCAGGAACCTCATCCTCAATAAGGACTGAGGTGCCAAATACTTTCAATCTCTAATGCCTTCAAATTGCAGCAAATGTAACTACTATAGTCTCTGGAAAACCACACAGAACTAGAAACATGCATTCAGTCAGCACCACGCAAGCCCCTTTTGCTGAGACTGACTGGTTAACAGCTGCTGTAGAGATGGCAAAGGCCTGGAATGAAACCTGGTGGCACAGTGAGGTGCTTGTGGTTTTGTGCCACCCACAGCTGAAGTTTCATGCTGTGGCACATTTCTGTTGGCAGACAGATGTTGGAAGCCTATGAGAAGCTGGTCTGTGAACCACAGGGATGGCTGGCAAGCTGTCCTCCCGGCACCTTAGTCACCTGTTTGGACCTCCAGTGGAGTGGACACACCACAAACACTGGCCACAGGAAAGGGTGGCAATCTGCTCACACAAGTGCACAAATGTGTACTTGGTCTGTGAAGCACCTCACATGCACGTGTGAGAGGACTAAGTCCTTTCTCCAGCAGACAGGCACTGCACATCAATACTACACACGGTGCCTGTGGAGTGCCCCAGGCAGATGCAGACCTGCTCTCGTGAAGCAAGGGGATGCCATAGGCTGATTTCTTGTTTCTTCCTCACTTAGATTTCTCACTGTGAGCCTGCTTGACGCAGGTCTCCTGGATAGACACCTTCATGCTGAGAAAAAGCTGTGCTTTCTTACCTTACCTTTGGCTCCTTCAGAGGAGTAAATTACTTCAACTCCCTTTGGCTTGAATGCAAACAAAGCAGTTCAAGATGCTGCCCACAAGTTTGTTATCATCTTAGAGGAATGGTTATTTTGCTGTTCAAATATTTCCCCTCATCCCACTCCCACCTGCCCTATCTATCATATCCAAGATTAAATGCAGAGTGTAATAGCCACTAACCTAGTTAGTGCCTGCAGATTTGTCTTGCTCTGGGAGTGGTTATTAGCTTGGCTTCATTAGAAAGATTATACCTTGGTGTCTCAGTAGGCAGAATCCTTCCTAGGATCTTCTTGTTAAAGCCCAAGTAACAATAGCACAGTATAAAAAAGTGACTCTGTGCCTATTTAGTGGACATTGCTTCCAGGCTTACAACAGAGAATACAACTAATGACTGATTATTTCTTACCATCAGAAAGGAAATCCTTTATTTTTAGGGCCTCTAGTAAATTAGACTAGAGTGACTTTTGCCATGAGAAGGTCTGAGGATGAAGTACGTTGTTGCTTATTTCAGTAATTTTCAAAACTCTTGAAAGATTTTCTTTCAATTTCAACACATAAATCAAAGAAAATAAATCACAAAAATCTTATCGTTTTAACAAAAAAGAAAAAAGAAAAAAAAAGCCAAACTCAAAGCACAAATCAGTTTTCTATGAAGGGTGAGAAGTGATTTTGAAACATTCACTGTTGATCAGCAAATACACCTAAATTTTAAAAAAATAAGATCCCTGAGCACTTGCTTGGGCAGATATTTTATGTTTATATTAGTGATATGTGAAGTATAGATAAACACTAAAGTTTGAAAGCTAACAGAATAGCTCCAACCTTTGACCAGTTGTAGTGTCCCTACTTCAAAAAGTATTTAGATGAATGATAAAGACTCAGAAAAAGTAACTGAAATTATCCAGGATAAGAGATGAAGGAAACTTCATCTGCCTGCTTTATGGGAAAGCATATGGTGATGAAAGTATGGTCTATAAGCCCATACATGGAGGAGAGGGTCTCATTTGGGTAAAATCAAGGAATCATAGAATCATAGAATAGTTAGGGTTGGAAAGGACCTTAAGATCATCTAGTTCCAACCTCCTGCCATGGGCAGGGACACCTCACACTAAACCATGTCACCCAAGACTCCATCCAGCCTGGCCTTGAACACTACCAGGGATGGAGCATTCACAACTTCCTATAATAAGTGAATAAAATAAAGTAAAACATTATAAAATAGAACTGGAAGTTGAAGTTATACTAAATCAGGTCAGGGACATTTTAAAGAGTGATGGTAATTAAACACTGGAACAACTTACCTAGGAGTGCAGTGAATCCTTCATCACTGGAAGTCTTTAAATCAAGACAGACATCTTCAGAAAGATGTATTATCTTCACATTGCAGTTATTGCCCTGGCACAGCCAGTACTGAGCGTTCTGTGGCCAGAATTATGCAGAAAGGTAAACCAGATCTTGTAATGGTTTGTTCTGGCTTAAGCTCTGTCTTTGTGAGATATACTTCCCCTATTTTATTTAGCAAGTATCATTGCAGATACATGGCATATCAATGCAAAGCTCAGACTAAAGTGGGGAGATTGTGATTAATCATGTAACTCTGAGTGTGCATTCATATCACCTAAATAGCGTCCCCAGTTGCTTAAACTAAGAGGCTGGGTTTCTTCAGTAGTTATGGATGAAGAGCGAGAAACTCCTTCAAAGGGCAGTTGATGGCAGTCATCACTCTCTCCATGGCCCTCATAGATGGCTCTGGAGACAATCCTCCAAAGGTTGTCTGGTGTTTTATGACAAAGACCCTATCAGAAAAGGAATTCCTACCCTTTTCCCTGTCCCAGATACTGTATTTTTGAACTGATAATTAAGAAGAAAGATTTAAAAGGTCATTTTCTACTGGATCAGTTCCCTTTTATGACTTACAGTGGCACAGCACAAGCAAAGGGATATGGGTGTGTGCCAGGAAGAGGACAGCATGGCAGGGCCAGCCTCTGAGCATCAGCCCAGACTTGGATAGTCACATGTGGGTCCAGAAACTTCAGTCTTAGGGGCTCACATCTGGAGATGTGTCATAATTTCTCTTTACATCTGAGAATTAGGTAGGATGATAGTGCCATGCTCTTCCCCCTAACTCTCCTTTATCAGACCATAACAGAGCACAACCTGCCAGCTTCATTTTCCAGCAGTCACCAGAGAATCTCTTTTATTTGTTTTTTGAGTTTCCTAAAGCACCCTGTAACCTGGGAGTTTCCTGCAGCTTGAAAGGGCTGGATGGGTGGAAAGAAGGCAAGAGACAAATGTGCCTCCATTGTTATCTTATCATTTCCTGTGCTTAAGATGTACCTTCATCAGGAATTAAAATAAAATTCCTGCTGCTCTGAAGAAGCTGATAGCAATAGTTGTCTGGGAGTTTTAGAACAGATAAGATTATTGAGGTTTCCCTGTCTTCTATGTCCATAAAGAGATGTAAGTGCCATCTCTCAATTGAAATTAATGAGAATTAGGCTCCCAAATATCTTTGTGGATTTGAGCCCTCATGTTCTAATTACTGTGGCAATTAAATATGCTGAAAAACAGGTTCAGCTGCAGGAACCTTGTCTGCACTAAGGCCTAGGAAATATTTATGTAAATTTTCTTTCTAGACATGGCTTGAGCTTGCACTGATGACTGTGCAAAACCTCTCTGATCGTAGAGGACACCTACAGTATGGAAGGCCCTGAAACCAAACCTGTGCGCTTGGCTCAGAAAAGGTTATAAGATACATATTCATGAACTGTGCGTCTTGCTGAGTGAGACAAGATAGTAACAAACAAAATAATAAAAGACAAAAATAAGCAAGTGGCATAATGCAAATAGCAGAATTACAGAAGCAGCTGATTTTTTCCTAAATTGCTTCTGTAGTAGATCTTCACAAATCAGCTGATCTGCTCACTGTACTGATTTCTGAAGGCCACAGGACTATATATCCAACATTTCATGTAATAGCAAATACATCTAAATTCTTTTTTAATCCCTTCATAGAGAAAGAAGAAAATAAAATGATGGCTTTTTAATTTGCAGGCTCCTAACTGTTGGGGCCAATATAATTACCAATATTATTCTTATGCATGTACATGCTACCGAAGCACTAATGTTAAAGGAGACACCTTCATTCTGAATTTTCTAACTTCAAAGTAATGAAAACCTTAACTTCAATACCACAATAATGTATTTTTCAATGTTAAGTACCTAGTCCTAGTGTCAGTGTATAGTACAACCTTGGCCAAAAAAGCCCAATTAGGCCATGTAAATGAAGTGTGTTTTCAGCCAGTCCTACTGGGAAAACCAGCTTTGTCTGAATGGTTGTAATTATAGTTGATGGGGAAGGGGGAAAACAAATTTGCTATGCATGAGCCCTTCCCAAGTAGCCTTTTTTTCTTCCAATGCTTGCATATCTCGAATAATGACATTACTGAGGAAGGGAAAAAAGGACTTTCTTCTTACACAGGTTGTGTTAAAATGCATCTTTTCAAGAGTCTGAATGATACTTGAAGTTTGCTGTAGGAGAAGTGCTACTTTCTCTGATGCATCCTTTTGTTTACTTCTCTCTGCCTGATAGCCTCATTGGACTGCTTGTCATAATTAGGAGCTTATGTGCATGCATCTCCCTGAAAGTTACCCTTTCTAGCTTATTTCATGCAGGCACTTCCTGCCTTGAATCCTTCTTTTCATTCACACCCTTATCTGGGCCTGTGAAAGTCAAATCAAAAAGCGATGTGCAGGATTCCAAAAAGTGTGTTTTTTCTAGACTTTCCAATGTGTTACTCTATCTTCTCCATGCCTGCTCTTGAGAACACACCCCCCCCCACCCCCCACCGCTGGTCTGGATTCACTCTGTATGTTGCATCACCTGCATTCATAAAAAAATAGGACTTCATTACTCAGTGCACTGAATTTACACATCTGGATTTGCAACACAGTGTGCAGGTTGCGCGCTGCATCTCTGGATTGCTAGTTGGGCTGTCTCCAGCTCTTGACAAGGAGAAAGAGGGCACCGGCAAAATTACCTCCAAGGATGCTTCCTATGTACAAGCCATTCTGGCTTCTGTGACTAAGGGCTCATGAAGGTCATAAAGCCCTTTCTGAGATATATCTTCCAACTTCTCTGTATTTGTTTTTACTGCTTTGATTTCTAAATAGTTCCTAAATATAAAGCTATTAATCACAAACGTTCTATTTACAAGTCACTGTATGAGTGACTCTTTCATATATTAGTCATAATGTAGTAAGTTTATTTCCTTTACTTAAAAATAGCTAATGATCCTTAGCTCAGTGTGTATGTTAAAGTCAATAATATCATGTATTTTGCGATGCTAAAAAGCTAAGGAGAAGGGACTGGTCAGGGATGAGTTACTTGGTTTGAGCTGGTTTTGTTTTGGTTTAGGGTTTTTTTCCACTGATGCATACACTGAGTGGGGAAAAAAAATATAACATATACAGCAAAATTGTCAAAATTATCCAGGTTTTTCACCAGCCTATTAAGGGTATTTCTGGCCATTGTTAAATAAGAAGTCTAACACATAAATATTTTATTATGTCATAAGGTAACTGTCTGTTTTATGTGAGCACTGAAAGGAGCTAAAAGCACTGGAGTCAGGAAGGAGGAAAAAAAGACAAAAAAGAAGTAATAAAGACTATTTTTTTTCCCTCTGTGGAATCAGTTTGTCCAGGCATTGAAGTAGACAACGACACACATGTTTTCTGGGTCATGATCTGCACTTCACCACATCAAGATCACAAGTGTAAACGAACACTGATCCATCAGCATTACTTTTGCCTGATTCACGCTGTGCTCTGTAAAACCTTGTGTACGGGCATGTGATCCAGCTCCTGAAGAGTGAGAGGTATGAACAGAAATTAGGTTTCTAAGTGAGAGCAGAACCAAGTGACCTAAGGCTGATGCCACTTGTGTAGGTTGATGTGCTCTTCCCTTAAGGGATTGCTATTTCCAAAGAAATCCTCTTTCACGACTGATAGTCACTGAGGACAATTAAGCAAGCTCTTGAATAAGTTTAAAGGATGCCTACAACTGTTTCATGTTTTTCAACAAAGACAGTGGCACTGCTGTTTCACAACTAAAGGACATGGTATATATTAATCTTGGTGTCAACAAGCCTTAGTGTTAACCAAGGTGGCATTCTTGTTAGGATACCTGTTTCCAAAGAGTAAGCATTAAAAGAGGTATCATATTTAAATTTCAGAGCTGGGGATGTGTATTTATTCTTATGCAGAGGTCAGACAGAAAGTGGGTCAAGGTGCGCTTCTCACCCAAGTTAGAAAGCTCCTTTGAGTTGTCTTGGTTCAGGAACAAGTTCTAGCAGTCGTGTTTACTACTGGGGAACTAGGAAGGCTCCAAATGGAGGAACTGTGTCCTGGGCAACTGGCTGTAGGTGGACCTACTTGAGCAGGGGCATTGGACAAGATGAGCTCCAGAGGTCCCTCAGCCATTCTGTGATTTTCTGATTCTACAAACATGTTGACGTTTCTTCCTTTTGCTCCAAAAACCCCTGAGTCCGAGTTCAGGAGCTGATGCAAGGCAAATTTCCACCTATCAGTAATCACTCCTAGCACACAGTGGTTCATCAGATCATGTCTTTACAAGATGGACTGGTTCATGATACAGAGAGTAAGGCCCGATTAGGGTCAAGCCCTTCCTTACACAACACTGCACGCCTTGAAAGTTGGATATATTAGTTTGGTTGACTGTAGTTATTTGTGTGAGTGCTTGAAAGAGCTTCATAAGAGAGTGATAGAGACCACTAAAGACCACATATTACATTGCCATGTTTACCTTCATTGTGTGACTTTCCCTCCACTTGGACATAGTGACAGCATCTTGGTAATTTTACCAATGCATTGTGTGTCTGAGATTCTCAATAGTTATTACTGTACCTCCTAGGCCATATATTGTGGGTATGCATAAGATGTTTGCCTTGGAATGGAAAGTGTACTTTCTGCAAAGTGAAACATATATGTATATATTTGAAAGAGATTTCCTTATCCTAATCTGAGACCTCACATCAGTACATATGTAAATAAATCTTTCCTGCAATAAAAACACGTTACTTGTAGTCTGTCACATTAAAATGAAGATTTGAACACACTGTGAATGGAAAAGAAAAAACTATTTACAAAAAATCAAAAGAAAGAAAACTCATTTTGAGCCAAAAACCTCAACTGTACAGAATTGTTCCTTTATATTAGAAGATACTGTAGTGAGTTTTAATATTGTTATGTCCAGGACATGGCAATTTCATAGCAACAAACATTAGGAATAAGATTGAAAGATACTTGCACATAGGACCTAATGTAAAGATTACTAAACTCATTTATAGCTTTTTTCTTTTTCCATTTACTTCAATGCACTTTGAACAGATCCAGATTAATCTTCCCAAAAATGCTGGAGGGAAGATGAATACGGAACTGAGGCAGGTAGAGGTAGTGGCTCTGTCTGGCAAGGGTGATGACAGGACAGGGGGCTCAGGTTGTTTTGATTTGCTGAACTTGTGGTTGACATGTGGGAAGAAATGCTGCCACCTCTTTTATTGGTATTTGTTGGGAGACACTCGTTGTATGTTACTCTATATGTATGCGTATGTGCATGTGAGTTTTTTCAGAGCTTTAGATGAATGCCTTTTACATAGCTTTTTAAGATCAAGATCTACACAATTATGTGGATTCCTGCATGTAAATGATTTCAGGGAGTCTGGTGTTTTAGCATTTCTAATTTTCTAGTAGATTTTATGATAGTGTAAAGTGATAAATTATCTTTTGCTGCTGCCAGAGTTATTTAACTACCTGCAGACATGCCATTAGCATGAGCAGTCTATGCCCGGTCGGTGTTGCTCATCTGTCCCCGGGAGATCGCTCACAGGGGACAGGGTTTCCAGGCATTTCCATGCAAGGCTCTCTTGTCACCAGTGCCACTGGGGCACTGAGGAGTCCTGGCCAGCTGCGGTGTGCTACGGTCTCAAGGACATATTTCTACCATGCAGTGGCGAAAGTTACCAAACAAGCATCGGATATTATTGACTTTCCATCAGTACTGGCCTGTGTTAAAACCAGTGACACAGAAGAGAAAGGTTCCATTTCCCATTACCAGATATCCAATCCCCCTAGAAAACATCTGTTGAATCTGGGATGATGCCATGGTATTAGCTCTTCTGTTGCATGCTGTTTCATTGGCTGTTCTCAGCGCTGCCCTGTCTATCAAGACGCACAATCTCTTTTCAGAGGAGTTTCAACCACATCGTTAGGGTCCATAGTCCCACTTCTTTTAATATCAGTGGTAGCTTTTTTGCCTTTGGCGCAGAACTTGAAGTTTAGAAACTTGACTCTGTGCAGGGTGTAAGAAAGGGAACAAAAATTTCCCGATGATTTCATGTGACAAAAGTTGTGCAAGGAAAAGAAGTGGGTCTGCAGAAATCCTGCAAGTTGCCGTGTTTATATTCCCAAGAAACTCACACTGGAGTGCCTCAGACACATAAGTAAATGCTCCTCAAAATGCTCATTACTGAAGACAGTATAAGAAAATGGTCTTTCGAATTCATGTGATATACTACCAACTGGAGGGAGAATAATACAGAAATGCTTTCTTGATGATGTGTGCTAAAGCAGCAGGCATTTAAGAGCCATGGATGTCAATCTCTGAGGTTTTTGTAAAGAATTGCAATTTATGACGTGTTAGGGTAAACAGTTGGATTATATTTCTGAAATGCATGTTCCATCAGGTAAAATCATTGTGATTATAGGCTCTAGTACTTTAAGTAAGAAAGTTATGCACTAAAAGGCTGAAATTGTAAAACAAGTATGCTTATGCTTAACTGTTAATCCCTCTTTGTATCTATGCTGAGTAAACTACAACAGAAACTGCATTAAACAATAAAGGCATAAATGGCATGTTATGTCATCTTGATAAACAATGACTGTTATACTGTTTTCCTTCAAGAAGCAACTGTGACTGGCCTCTGTATTCTGCCTCAATGGAGAATGTGCCTGAGTGTGAAAAAAAAATGGAGATTTATTTAGAAGTTACTTTGTTCATGCCTCTCAGAGAAAGCAGCACTTTCTCTGCATCTTCTTGCTATGCTGCTTTTCCTTCATTTCCTCAGCCCTTATCTATTACAGAAAGCTGAACTTGGTATTTCAACAACATCCTACTATCATGCAGACTATGAGTTTCGAATAAAGTGAAATAAACTTGCTTTAAGTGGTTTTGCAAATGTTTGACAGCAGAAGATAATAAATGAAAATAAATCTCCAATATTTCTCCTAATGCAATTTGTGGCATGTCAACGTCAAAGGATTCTAACAACAAATCAACAAATATTTGAATGAAAACAATATACATAACTTATTTTTCTATATTAGAAACAACTGTCAAACAATTACTGTATGACTTCATGAATTAGTTGGTTGTTTTGAAATATTCCTGCTAGGATTAAAAAAAAAAAAAAAAAAGGAAAAAAGAAAAAGAAAAAAAAAAAGGCTATATGGGCCTTTGAGCCTGAACATATTGTGTCAATCATAAGCATATGCAATGTATCTAAGCCATGAGGTAAAAATTTTCTTTGTAAATTATTTCATAAATAAATAATTTGCCTGAAAAAAGTTTATGAAAATATTTTTGCCTTTATTAAGTTCTCTACAGTTCTTTTGGGGTGAATATAAACAGATTGATATTGACATCTTCTTGATCTGCTTTATTTTAACTTGAAATGCAGAATGTATCATGCAAGCATTTTTTTATACAGATATGGTAACAAACTTTTTCTGAGAGATACAATCTTTCATTAGAGTTTCTCATCTTTGCTTTATGAACGGCTTTTGCGCTTTCATTTTAAAAGCACATGCACAGAGAGTCTTATGCCTTTTAAAAATACATCTCCCTAATATTGTTCTACAGGTGACAACGGGTGTGTTTGTTATCAAGGTTTACACATGTTGAAACCTGCACTTTCATTGTTATCGATCTTCTTCACGGTTTGTCTGTCATAATGTGAATAAAACCTGGGAAAGCTGCAGCCACACATACGAGCTGGCTGAGATTTAAGGTGTGGGGGGCATCATTTCCTGGTTTAAAATAAAAAGACATTAATAAGTCTCACTAGAGCAGAGAAGCAAAGGGGAATAACCCTTGTTTAAATATTTTCCACTCTAGCCCTGCTTGTAAGATGCTTAGCCAAGTCATCAGACAAAATACCTGCTGATTTTAACCCTTCGTATGCAAGACATCTGCCAAGTGAACATTCACTTGGGGCTACACACTCAGTAACAATAATAAAACCTAAATCACAGAGAACACCATGTCTGAATTAGTGTGAATGGGACAAAAGGACTTGCTTTTCAGAATTCTGCATTCTTTAAAATTTGTGAGAGCGGTTTGTCTCTTTGACTGCGATTCAGCCATGGCATTTGCAGCTTGAGAAAAACTGAAGGTTTACAGTCAGGAAAGGCTCTCTGTGTGCGTATTAGTGAGGTGCTACCGAGCATGGCCCCGGCACTCAAGTATTGAGGCAGACTTTATAACAAACTTCAAACTTTAAATTCTGATACTACTTTCCTTCACATTCCATATATAAACATCTCTGCTGCTCCGAACTCATTTTCTGCTGATGGGTACAAAGGGAGTCCCACACATAATCTGTTAGTTCTCCTCTCCCTGTCTCGAGGATCCTACTGTGTGCCTCGTCGTGCAACTGTATTTTACCTTCTGCTTTCAACATGACAAGTTCACCTCTTGTATGTGAATTATTGCTTTTCTATTCATAAAGAGCTTTATCAGACAATCCTACAAAAGAACTTGGGGGGGGGGAGAATGTGTTACCGGGTGATTTACATGAGCAATTACTTTGCAAATCTGCCAGTGGATTATAATAAACATGTATGAAGAATGTTGAAGTTTGGAGAGTGGGCTGCAGACGCCATACGTTTTACTGTAGGGTTTCATTTGCGTCAGCGTGTATCTCTGAAGATTTTATGCTTTACATTTCACCATGTATTTGAGAATAAAATTGTAAGGAAAAAGTTATGTAATTTCAAACATTTGGGGGGAAGCAGCTTCATCTCCTGCACTGTAATGGTGTAACTCTTTTCCAGCTTCTCCCTTGAATAACATGTTAGCAGATGCAAGCAAACAGAATGCCTCTATTTTAATGTGAAATCAGCTTAAAACGACTTGCAGGGGAGGAAAAACATGCCATATAAAGTCACCTAACTGCAGAAAAATTGTGTCCAAATGCCCAACAAATGTTTACACAGTTTTTAACGCCTACTATATTTGGGATTTTAAAACCCTTTCACAGGAACCTTTTATGTACTGCTTCTCCTTAGAGAGTGTTTCTACATTAACATACAGACTTCTGGCAATTTGTAGCACGAGAATTTTGAATCGAAAAGGTTCTGCACAAGCAGGAAAAGTTGTAAGGGTTTTGTCAGAGCATTTTGGGACAGATTGGTGGTTGGTATCCCAGGGCAGCCGGTAACGGGGAGTTATTCATCCTCAAACCTGGAAGGTGCCTGTCCATCCTCCCCAACACTCGCACAGAAACGGGGATGGGGGGGGAAGGGACGATCACGATGACACTAAACCCCCATTCCCCGTGTGCAGCGCGGCTCTCCCGAGCGGATCAGCTATTGCCGCGCGTGGGTCGCGCCTGTTCTTCCCCCCCTATTTTCCCAATCCCGCGGGACAGCGGCCGGCCGCAGTGACAGCACAAGGCCGGGCAGCCTCCGGCCATGGCCTGCGGGCCGTTCCTGCGCCAACTCAGCCCAAGTCCCCGCAGCCGCGGGGCGACGCGCCCCCTCCGCGGCCTCCGCTCGTGCCTGTGCCCGTTCTTGTGCCCGCGTCCCTGCCCGTGTCCCGGCGGCAGAGGCCGCGTCGCGCCGCGGCGGGCGGAGGCGTGCGGCGGGGGGCGGCGCGGGCCGCGCGGCGGGGCCGCCTGCACTGTCTCTTTAAGGGCGATCCGTCTGGGGTGGCGCTTTCCTCCGCGAAGGCTCCTTTGATATTAATAGTGTTGGTGTCTTGAAACTGACGTAATGCGGGCAGACGGAGGTCCTGACAAGCGATAACAGTCCTGATAACGCGCCGGCCGCCCCGCGCTCCCAGGCCGCCGCCTCGCCGCCGGCGGGGCCGCCGCGCTGTGCCCCGGCCCGCGCCCCCCGCCCCGCCGCGCCCCCGCCCCCGCCTCCGCACCGCACCGCCCGCCGGCGGACGGCGGGCCCGTCGCCCCCTCCCCGCCGAGCGGGGCCGAGGGGGGAGGCAGCGGCGCCGCGGCCCCCCGCCCGCCCCCCCCCCCTTCTCCCTCCTCTCCCCGGCCACCGCCACATAATCCGCGGCCAACTCCGCCGGCAGCAGGAGACGGTTCATGGCTCGCGCCGCGGCCCCACCATCTTCCAGGCTGCCGGGGCTGTTGCTGACGGTTAATCAACAGGTAAGGCGCGGGGGGCGCGGGCGGGGGCGGCCCGGCGGCGGGGAGGGCGCCGCGGACGGCGGGCCGGGAGGGGGCGGCGCGGCGGCGGCAAGGGGGGGGGGGCGCCGCGCTGAGGTGGGGGGGGTGCAGCGGCGGCAGCGCGGTGCCCGAATGGGGTGGTGGTGGTGGGGGGGTGCCTGTGTGTGCATCGCGGGTGAAACCCCCCCCTCAAAATACACCCCCCCAAAATAATGAACAAACAACAAAAGCGGGGGGGCATGGTCACAGGGAGCAGGGCTGCTCGGGTTTCACAGGCTTTTTCGGTGCATCCCCCCCCCCCGCGCCCCCCGTTTCCCCCCCGCCGGTGGGTCAAAGCCATGTGTGATGGCTGGAAAGTGGCGACTTCAAAACGGCGGTAGCCCCGCTGGAGTCGGGAGGGTCAAGTTCAGCGGCGGCGGTGGCGGGCAGGGGGAGCAGCCCCCTGGCCCGGAGGCGGGGAGGGGAGCGGCGGCCGCGGGCTGGTGCGGCTCGGCTGGGCTCGGCTGTGCCCTCCCCTCCGCGCCGCTCCGCGCCTTATCTCCGCGGCCGCCGATTCCCCGGCACCGGGGCGCTCCGGGGGGAGGGGAAGGGAGACGCGGGGGGTGGAAGTAGAAGACGAGCAAAGAGGGTTTGCATCCGATGAGCTGCAGTCGCACAGTCCTGCCGCTCCTGCCGCTGCTGGAAGTTTTAATGGGGATCATGACAAGCGGGGCACAGAGGCACCATCATGAGGAGTAGTAAGTTTGGGAAAACTTCCCCCCCCCCCTTCTTTTTTTCTTTTTTTTTTTTTTTCCCCCTTCCGCTTTTCCTCCTTCTTGCCCGGGGACACACCGGGAGAGGCCGGGTGCGGAGCTGTGCTGCGCCGGGAGGGGGGCTCGGGGTCCCTCCCGGTCACACCGGGGGAAAAGGCGACATGGTGGTGGTGTTTTTTTTTTTTTTTTTGGTTTTGTTTTTCCTTTTTTTTTTTTTTTTTTTTTTTTTTGAAATCAGAGCGCAGAGAAACGTAAAACTTTTCCCTCTTAAAGGCGAAGCTCCGCTCCCAGCGCGGCGTCCCCCCGCTCGGCTATCCTCTGCCCAACACAACTTCGTGGACCGTCTATCCCCCCCCGCCACTTCCCTCGCCCTCGGGGGCTGCTCCCCGCGTGTTTGCTTTCCGGACAGGAGGAATGAATGGAGGCGAGGCCGGGCTGGAGGGGCAGCGCAGTGGCCGGGCCGGGGTCGGTGCTGGGGTCGGTGCTGAGGTCGGTGCTGTGGTCGGTGCCGAGGTACCGCCCGCCGCCGCGCTGCTCTGGGATACAACCGGCTCCCGGGAGTGGAGGGGGGGGGAGTCGACATTTCGGGGGCTTTGTTTATCTGCCTCCCTGGTGCAAATCAAGGCGCTCAGACATCCCGGCACTCCTACGCGGTTTCTGCTGGGGCCCGCTAGCCTTCTTTATACTTTACCCTTTTTTTTTTTTCACAGTCGGTTTGTGTTTTCTGTCTGCAAATGGCAAACTTCTCAAGCGCGCTGGCTGAGCTGTGGGCATGAGTGATGAGCTGGAGTGCAGAGCCGGCCCCCCTCCATCGCTGCGGCCTCGGCCACTGCGAGCACCTTGCCTGGCCGGGGCCGGGGCACCTCAGCACACGGGGAACAGGTCCCCTCCGAGGGGAGCAGATTTCCTATCGAAAAAAGACTGCGAGGTGCTATGCAGACCGTGCTGCCTTCGCTGCTTCTACAGCGCGCTGCGCAGTTTGAATGTTGATTGAAACAAACCATAATGTAACAGCTTCAGGTTTGCTTTGATCGAGTTCAGTAAGTCTCCCAAGGAACCACCAAACTTCTTTGCCATTCAGGCAGTCTACTTCAACCGTGCCACTGAATCCTATGGATGTTGGTGGCATCATGTTACTTTCCTGTTGGTTTTAGGAAAAGTTGAACATTTAGAGAAGATTGCCAGAGTTAGAAATGCGAGGGGCAGCAAAGGAAAGTAGTGGTAAGAGCCAGTTCCTGATGTGGACAAAATGAGAATAAAAGTTACAGTAGTCTTCTGAAGTGCAGCTTGTGTTTGCCTCATGTTCGCAGTATGTGTGTGGAGTTAGACGGCTCTCTCAGATATTCCACCAGAGTGACATTTTAAAAAAGCCCTCCAAAAGAGTGAGGATTTTTTTTTAAATACTCTGGGTCTATGGGTAAATACAGGGTTTGTTTGAGAACATCAACTATTTCCTGTAAATTGTGATGCTGACAAGACTGTCTGGAAATGATATCAACACTTTGAAAGATTTTTTTTTCCTCTTTCTTTTTTAACCACTGAATGAAAGTTTGTTAATAACATGGTCAAACCAAACAAGTGTCACCTTTCTCTGTAGAGGGGAGAAAAAAGTCTTTTTCCTTTTTCCTTTTGAAAAATGTATACCTGCTTGAGGTTTGCCCCATAGAATCAATAATGCTGGAGTTCAGTAGTGCATCAGTGCCTATACCCAAGTTAATACTCAGGCTGTTTGTGACAACAGAAGTCTGCTTCACCTTTTTAAAACAGGAGAGATTAGATACGAGAAGAGTAGTCAGTTCATAATCCACCCTGTACTGTCTGGTTATCGCACTTTCTTTTTTTTGGGACTACATATAATAACTTTTCTCTGTTTGGAACTTTGCATATACGTAGTCACAACAAAGTAAGTAAAGGGCAAAGTTGCATCAGCTTTTAAGTTTACGTGTTTTGCCTGTGATTCTCTAAAACAGACTCTAAATAACACTGGGCAATCTCTGCCTGTGAGAGTATGGCTTTATTTTTTCTTTATTTCACAGTAATGTTAATAAAGGGAAAAAAATGTAAATGACAGCTTCAGAGATCTGAGACTTCTTTGGGCATCAAACACTTACGATGCACCCAGGTTATCCTCTTTTCTTTTTAATGCATTTTCAGCATAATTTATATGGTAGCTTTGTGGGTTGCTTTATGTTTTTACTGGCGATCGAGTAAATTCAGCATTATTTGATGAATCCCTAGCAGGATTATTTTTCTATCCTGTGTTGTCCATCGTTCGTGGTAAACTTTCATAGTATGCACTGTTATCATGCATACTCTGGCTGCATGTGAAGAATATTACTATTCATGTATCGTGATTGTGCATTAATAGCAGCATATCACTAACTCCTGTGTGTGGACCTGAGTGTGAGATGCAGTGGTTGCTTGTTAAATCTCTGTATTTCAATCATATTATATTTTAATGCTAGTTGACACATAGGGTTTTATATTTTCAAAGCATCGTGCAAACAATGACTAATTACTTTCTGTTCATGCGAATTACCTCTTTTAGCACTTTATCAGGCAGTTGCTTTGAAACAAACCTATTTTACATTACAGTGTGAAAGAGTTAAAAAATTAGTAAAGATGTTTAAGAAAAACCCAAAATTTTAATTACAAACAGGCAACTTTGGGTGCGTATTTAAATTTTTCTTTTTATGTGGAACTTTCCTTCTAAGTTTGGGGGGGGGTGTGTATATGTATGAATATTTATGTCTCTAACAAACTCTCGACAGTATTTTAATGTACTAATCTTAATAGAAGCATTCTCAGGTCTTGACTGCAGCCACACTGGCAGTATCACTTTAATAAAGGTTTGTGGGTAACACCAAATATAACATTGTGAGAAAGTTTATGGTTAAATATTTTTGAACACGACAGGCTGGGAATCTGACAACCCTTTTTGTTAGGTGCAAGTAAAGTGGAAATAAATTACATTTTTAATACAGTTACAGTTAAAACAAACTGCCACCTGGTAGTAAAAGTATTGGCCTTGAACAGAAATATATTCTGATTAAGATATCCTAACTGGTGTGTAAAATGAAGCCATTCATTCAGTAAACTGACAACTTTCCAGTTGTGTTTGCCCTTGCTTAATTTAGTTTCCTCAACACAACTAGTGAGGTAGTCTGGGTCTGGTTTTGGCAGTCCTGGGTGACTGTAAACTCGGGCATTTTTGTCCCAAATATTACACCTCGTGAGTTAAAAAGCAATTGGTTAAAAAGAACAGCAGGCAGGTATGAGAAGAAAAGAAAAAGTTTCTTTTCGGTTTCTGAAACTTTCTGAAGTTCTTACCTACTAAGAGAACAATGCTATTTTCAAATACTGGTGATTAATACTATAACCAGCATAGTCTGCAGCCATCTATTGTATAAATACCATTGCCTGTTGACCTTTGGATACATTAATTACAGCATATCTGGTCTAGGTTCTACTATTTTTGTCTGTCCAGAAGATAAATAAAAGTGCCCTTTCCAGTCCTCCTGGAGGAGAAGAACTTTTTTTCTTGGTACTGTCATGAATTATGGAGTTCTTTTTTTCTATCCCGTGCCGATGAAGTTCTCTTTTTGACTTTAAAAAGATAAGCCTGCAAGCAAAGAGAGAATATTTGATTACTTTAAGACTATTTTCGATTCAGTTTTTATGGTACGTACAAACTTTCTGGGCTTTGCTTTTTTTGGATTGCGTTTGCTAATTAAAAGAAAAACACGTAATGAGTTATATCAGATGATGTGAAGGATTAAAGTACAATTACACCATTAAATGGTAAATGCTTACAAGGGCAAGACATGCAACTGCATTTCTCAGATTATGCTTATTGTTCACTTCTTGATGTTGTTTTGCACCTAATCAATAAAGGGCCTTCCAGAACACAGCTCCTTAGCCAGTTGTATACGTGCCCAGAAACGCTGCTGGAGCAGAGGAGCACGGAGAGGAGAGAAGTGCTGGCGTATTATTCTGACTTCTTGTCATGCAGACCAAGGCTCAAATGAAACACTTGAGCAATGGGAGAATAACTACCATGGTCTCGATTTAAGTCCCCAGTGGACGTTTTGTCACACCCCAAAAGCGTTGCACAACTGAACACCATTCCACTTGATGTGTCGTCCAGAGTCAGAGGAGTCTCTGATTTGGCGTCATGGGGTTTAGAAGACTGTGATTTAAGTGAACTGGCATAGCTGCATGTAAGAAACTTTGTTTAATAACCATCTATATTTTATTCATGTTCTGTGCTATTGGTTTCTTATTTTCTAGTACCTTTAAAGTGGTTCTTTAAAATTTAATAATAACACCACTAGTGGAAAAGACATCTAAATTTTAATAGAAATTGCTAGTCTTTCTATCAGTGATTTTTATTATTGTCCTGCTGCATTAACTAAGGAACCTTACTCCTGCTGCGGATCTCTATATATGGATTTAGAAAAGCTATAGAGAGAAAATTCTTCATTTAATTGCATAGCTGCCATGAGTGGCGCTTCCGTAGGACATTCTTACAGAACCCAGTTGGTTCCATCCCGTAAAGTTCGGTGGAACTTTTGCATGCTCTTGGGGGATGTGTGCAGCAGCTATAGTAGGATTGTTTCTGCCTAGAAAATACAATTATTTTGAATTGCAAGTTTTAGTCCTAATAGTAATTTTTACTTTCTTAGCTGTACTTAATGCATGTCTAATTTTTCGTAAGTCTGCTTTCTTTCCAGGCTCAGATTGACTTTTTTTTCCTCCTTAAATTTATTTAAAAATATTTAATTTTTAAAATGTTACTAGCCCTTTAAAAACCTGTAATAAATGCTTTACAAGTGGCTAGACACCTTCCCTGGTGGTTTAATTTATACAAGCAGGAAACTTTCTCTCCTTCTTTCTCTCTCTCTTTCTTGTTTTCTTTAAACCAACTGACGTAATGCCAAACTTTGCTTTAAAAGAACAGACAGAAGTAATTGGTAGCTTTTAACTTTTAATAATGTTCTGGATTGGTTTTAGTGGCCAAACTGCCATTTTTTTAAATTTCAAGTAAAAATGGGCTTGTGGCCTGAGGAAGAAAGGCCCTGTTGATGCAGTTATTTTTATTCTTGTTTTTCAATCTGTTATTAAAAATCTTTCCTGCTGAGCTCTGCTGGATTTCTCCAATTGCTCTTTGTGATGGCTGGTGCATTTCAGGTTACGGTAACTTAAACTGTTTTCTAATTTTTTATTTTTTTTTTTTTTCTCCTTTTCCCATGGGCATTTTGAGATGCTTTATCCTTTTTCTTTTTTTTTTTTTTTTTTTGGTTTGGTGTAGTCCGTCCATACTTCCCCCCCCCCCCCTTCTCTCTCACCCAGCACCTGAAGCTTTCCTTTGGAGAAATGATTTATTTTGATTCAGAGGGGAGTAATATGTTAAAAATACCATTGGTGGCAGTTCAGTGAATATTATTTTCCCAGTATGAGAGTGTTTTACACCTGTTAGTGACGCTGATTGGGAAGATACTCACTGCCCATTGCAGAAGACAGGAGAGATCCTATCTTGCAGAGCGGCCACTTTCTGTGCGCTCTCCACCCCATATTTTAAAGCTAAACCAGATTTTAAAATATGTTTAGTAATAGTCTTTTGCGATCTGTATCTGTTTGTATTAAGCTGATATTAGAAACAAGAAGCCCAACAAAAGGATTTTTAAAAATTAACTGTACTTAAGAAAATCCAGTCTGCTCTCTTTTATTTTATTTTCTAATTTCTTTATCTTGTTTTCTGGCTTATTTTCTGATTTCTATGTCTGCTGGAGTTTTGAACACAAGCAAACTTTCTACAGTAAAAGTCGGAGTTGGGCAATAGACTTTCTTGACAGAGTTGACGTCAGGACGACTTCATCAGTTGGCAAGTAGGGAAATCGTTCAAAGACCAAGTTGGCTTGTGCCAGTTTTCCCTTCCTTTAGGGGAGACACTCCACCCAGTAGGAGGTTACCCCACCCAATGTGGAGAGCTGTAATTCAGTGGCAACACTTTAAATGTCAATCCTCCCTAGGGTTTAAACCCCAGACTTGTCTTCCCTCAATCTTTGTATTTAATCTTAACATTCAATCTGTTGAAGTAACATCTCATCTTCATAAGCACTTTTTGGGCCTGATCCTGCAATTCTCATTCTTGAAAAATACTCATTGACGTCAGGGGGACTTTTGAATTCAGTAAAGGCTGCAGGATTGGCCTCTCCAGAGTTGTGTGTGTCTGTGTCTGCCTGTAAGTAGGATTGTGTCTGCCTGATGAATATTGTATAATCTGTGCTCTTAAAGATGAAATTGTAAGATACTTGCTTTGTAGTCTTAAAAATCTGAAGAAGTCCAGGAATCATAACGCTGCAAAACAGATTTTCCTCAATAAATGAAGTGTACTTATTTTTATTTAGCACTTTCTCAGATTAAAATATAAGTTTCGAAAGTTCCAACTCTAAAGAATGTAAGGCATTTCTGCCATTTCTCTGTATTTCTCTATACGATACTGTAGACATATTTTTGTATGCTGCTTTTGGCAATTTTTTCATCTCTAATGGAAAATGAATATCGCAGCCTGTAGCTTAGTGCCCGCAGTAGCCATTGGGGTACTTGGATAATACGGAGAACTCCGAAGGAAAAATTTAGTTTTGGGGTATTCTCAAAGTGAACGTGTAATTTTTATAGGTACATTTTACTTCACCATGGGGTCAGTTCTCAAGTATCCTTTTTGGATCCCCCATTACATTTAGCGAGGCTGCTAATGCAGGAGGGAATGTATAATTTGATATTGTAAAAATGTTATAGAAAAAGCACCAATGTGTTCATCTCTTTGCATTTTGAAAATATGCCAGCTTTTTTAGTTTATTAATGTATCTGGAGAAAAAAAGTCTGTAAAAGATGATGTTAAAAATCATCAATGCACTTATGTTTCTCAGCAAGATTTACTTAAACAATATGCTTCAGTTTTGCCTCAAACCATTTCGAGCCACCTCTGATCCAAGAATGTACCAGTTCTTGGTTCCTGGAAGATTAAGCATGACAGTTTCTATTATATAATGAACAGCAGTATTGTTTGAACAAAGGTAACATATTTTGATTTGTGTACCTTTTTTTGGCAGCTGGCACTAGTGTAGGTCTAAAATGAGTGGTGATCTAACAGTGTAAATATCTGAATGTTCTTGAAACACACAGTATAGATGTAATGTGTTTAAATCATTGAATCTATCTACCTATATTATATAGAATGTGTATGTATGTGTATATACAAAGCCGTAAATGGTGTGTTCTGCTATCTGTAGCCTTCAAATGTGTATCCTCTGGGTATTCCTGACCTACTTTGCAAAGTCTGCAAGTCTGAAATACATACTGAAACTTAAAAAATTAAACATACAGCTTGGTGGTTCACAAGGAAAAAAAAAAAAGCGGGGGGAAATTTTTGCTAGTAGTTAATTAAAAAGAACATCGCCAACTCTGCCTAGACAGATACCTTTCAGACTGCTTTTGGATATCCCAGTGACTTCACTGGGCTTATTTTAAAAAACAAATTCTCAACTGATCTAAAAAAAAGTTTGAAGTAGATGCTGAAGTTAAGTATCGCCCAAAATTTCTATGTACAGATGTGGTTTAATGTTTAATGGAAGTTAAATGAGTTAAGATAAAGCAATTTTCTTTGGGGGTAGAACGTTTTTGGTGTTTCCAAAGTATGATTCTTTTTAACTTTCTCACGTGCCACTTTTCAAGCAAATGCTGTGAGTTATGTGGAACATCATCCAAAACTTAGTATGCAGATGCAACATTGCTTCATGAGTTCGGTTAATGAAAGCAAGATACCTCCAATTTCAGCTTTCTAATCTGTACATAGTTTGCTTTTCTATTTAGTGTTCTCATTTTTAGGTGCATTAAATATACTCATCAGACATTTGCCAGCTGCAGTTACAAGATTATAAACCAAAACTGCAATATATGCTGATCATTGCCGAGCTTTCTCCTCCTGCACGCATAGATATGGACACGCACGCACACACACAATTAATAAAGTAAACCTTGCCCCACATAGCTGAGGCAAAAGCTTGTGAAAATAGATTAGCCTTACCATGTGCCTTGCAGGTAAACAGTATCTGACTCTGAGAGAGAAATGGGAGAGGAGAGCTCCTGAGCAGAGGCTGCCTGCCTGCGCTGCCCTGGCACCCAGCTCTGGATGCTCAGGTCTGGGAGCTGTCAGTAAAAATCCCACATCTCATTTTAGCTGTCGCAGCGGTAGGAAGGAAAGAAACAGTAACTTGGGTCTCTCCTCTACTCTGTATACTGTTTTCTTTCTGTGGCCTGCTACAGACATCTGAAATGTATGCCACCTAATTAGTCTCCTTCCACGTTCTTCAGATCTGGAGTTTTCTTTAGAACTAAACTCGTATTTGCATGTTATGTCTATCACAAAAAAGTAATAATATAATGGATTAAATTAATCCTGTAATAGTTGTTTGAGCATACTATAGGAATGTAAATAATTTTGTGGCATTGAGCTCATATTTCCAGTCTTATGGGGGGTAGGATCAAAAGTTATCAACCACATATATCTGAGTCATTCACCTACAATAAATCTTGTAACAAATACCCACCCTTTGCACACCCAGAGATATGCTCCAGTACTGTTGAAATCCTGCACACACCTGTATCTTACATGTAAGTCCATAAGCATGACTAGTAGCTGTATCTTCAGCTGCAATCAGGTGGTATGTTAGGCTACAGCAGCAGCAATCAAGGTAGTCCATGGTCAGAAAGTTTGATTGCCACTTGGTTGCTGCTGGCTGTGTGGCCCTCAAGGTTGTCTTCTCCTTGGAAAAAGTCCTGAGGAATCATTAATTGAAAAGAAATGTGGGGTATGGCTCTGACTCCAACTCTGACACAGTTCAGGATACAAAGCATTAAGCGCTTCATCTATACTGGGTCAGAAGTGATCATGCATAATCCACTTTTATCTAGGTATCATTCTGTCATATGTAAGGTATGCTCTGCCTTGTCTCTGTTACTCTGCCTCTCCGTTTCTCCCTCACACATGTCGGTCTCTCTTTGGCTGCTATATGCACATACATACATTCTAAAAATACATGGAAATGGAAGTCCATCTGTGTTGCATAATTTTTTACAAAAACACCAGTGTTTGTATTGTTCTTTCTCTGAGCCCTTAATGAGTTTAAAGAATTTAATGTGACTTAATGAGGGTTCTTATTCTATTTCTGACACAGAGACTAATGAGGGAAAAGTAGAACAAATTGAAACCCAACTTTTACTTGTTAGTTTCATGATGTCATCAGATGCAGGATATTACAACCCCTGGAAAAGTTTACAAATCTAGGCAAGAATCCATTTTGCATCCATGCCCTTCAGTTGTTTACAACATGAGGTTTGCCAGTGAGAAAACAAAGTTTAGCATAACTTGATTTTTGTTTTTATGTTCTTTTAGAAAATTTTTTTAATGTTTGGGCTGGTTTGATTTTTGGGTAAATTTTTGTGAGAGTCAATCTAACCTGCTTTGCCTGGCAACAGAAGCATAGATATGACCAAAGATTGATTAAACCCCTCTGATTATGTCCCTGATCTCCCCCTGTACTGGGAAGGGACAAAACTTCTGCTAACTTCATCTGGAGTAAGATCTGATCCTGATCAGGAAACTTAGTCATTAACCTTGCAGCTTACTGAGAGAGAACTGTGGGGCTTGGGGATCCACGTTACACTTACTACAGTTTGCTACTTTAAAGCAGTTTCCTTGGACTCAGGACACAGTAACAACATTTTATAAAGCTCCATCTTGCATTTTTGCTGCCCCGCTTAGGATGGTTGAGCAGTATTTCAGGGTGTGTAGCTGCCCTTTGGTGGGACCATGGTTTGGTCTGTCACCTTTAAAAGTGATTCTTTTGGTTTGAAATTGGTCCACTTCCCAAAGGGGAACGAAAATAAAAGGCAGGTTTAGGAGGTACACGTGCTTCCATGCCCTGCTGCTACCCACTGGCTTCATGGCCACACTTTCTTCTTGTTCCTCACCAGCTATGCTCTGAAAGGCTCCTAGAATTAGCCATGCAGCAACTGAAGCTCCAGTACTACAGGTATATCTGTGTAAGCAGGCTGTAATGCCCTCATAAAGTTGTGTGCCATGCCATGGGCATCAGGATGTTTTTGACAGGCCAAGGGAAGCAGGGACTTTCATCGTCCACATAATGTGCTTTTGATATAACCAAACTGCAGATAGTTGCAGCACAGTAAATAAAATGCTTTTCTATACCATCCGATACTTTTTTAGCAATTGTTAGTCTTCTTAACAGTACCAGGTAAATTGCACAGTGGTGTGATTTCTTAGGTTGACGTTAACTCTTGGCTCTTCTGCTGTTGTTCAGCATATCATGTCTGAACCACGATGGATTTTATTGCTTTCCATTATATTTTTTTTACAATTAGTTGTTGGTTTCATGTTGTTGACTGCAACATGAGATAGTTCAAATAAATTAATAAGAATTTGAATTGGAAATAGGGGCATTTTTAACCAACTTTCTTGAGCATTATCATGCAAACAGAAAAAGAGTAAGTTGTTTGGTTGGTTTTTATGTATGTATATATGTGTGTTTGTGGTTTGTTTTTTTCTTAATGAAAGTTTTCATAATTTGGTAGTTCAGCAAAGATGAGTATGTTCTGAGAGTATTTCTCACAGGTGGCGGGTCCGAGTTGATAGCTTTTAGGTAGACAGTTTTGTCACAACACATAGAGTCTAGAGCTGAAAAACTATTTTCTGGAGTTTTTAAAACCATTGGAAAGTAAGATTTATTGGACCTTAAATATCCCAGTGGTGCAAATTTATTTGGCATTCACGGCAGTTTCAGCTTAACTTTCCTTAGACATTTGCTGTGGTACTGCGTTATCTAAGGAACATTTAAAATGGGTTTGTCTAGTTTTTTTCTTTTTTTGTCTTCTTCAGTTGTTTCAATTTTTATTTGCACATATGAAAAACTTTATTAACGAAGATGACCTGGCAGCTCTGCTGATGCAGATGCAAAACATTCTACCTGAATGAGATAAAATTAAGGATCTGAAAAGCTGGCATCTTTAAAATTTTTTGTTTCAGTGGTGGAGTGTGACAGTGGCTAGTTGTCAGTGGGAGGGAGCTTAAAAAATAGTCACAGGAGAAAGAAGAAGCAGCTGTGGAATTTATTTTACTGGGTGAAAGGAGACTCATGGTTAAGCAAGCTTTACCTTCCCGGGTTTTCAGAATTTATTGCCCAAAAGACACATGCCTGAATAGAAAGAGAACTGAAAATCCACTATGACATCAAGTGCTCTTACTGCATATGAATACAATTTGTTTATTTTTTATCTCCAGCAAACTGTGACTTCCTTTGTCTTGTCAGAAGGAATTTTAGGTGAGACCTTACCAGAGTAATGCTGCCATAAACCCCGCACTCCTCAGCTACAGCTCCATGCAGTGCAGTGTGGTCTGTGGTAGTTTTCACTGAGCTACTGTGCTGCTTTCAGTCAGGAATGGGACTGCATTGACTTTACTTGTGCGGAAAAAAATAACGTTTTCTTAGAAAATGCACTACATGAAAGAAGGAAAGGCAAGAAGGAGGGCGCGCTCTGATATATGAGCTGAGACTATGAATGTTGTAATGCCATTTATTGTAGGAGACTATAGGAAAATCACACTGGGACCAAAGTTCCCGTGGATTACCATGCGATATTTATTACTATTTTCCTGTGTTTTCCCTGGTTAGGATCTAATTCTTCAGTGTCTGGAGCTGTATGGAGTTAAGAATTTGTCCATTCAGAGAGGAAAACCTTGCCAGCTACGGGATTTCACTATTTCACTACCTGTATTTATTTATCCCACCTCTAAAGTTTCCGAGAGCAAGAGGATTGAGAGTGGAAGGCAAGAGATGGGGGATAGGTAAGCTGAGGGAATAGCAGGGGCATGTATCTGCTCAGTAAATAGTGTTTACTGATTACTGTTTACTGTCAAGCAGATTACTGCAGTTGTATTTCTGTGAAGCAACCCGCACACAGCCAGCGCAAAGGAATGAAGCGAAGTTGTGTGCAATTCTGAGGTGACTAAAAGATGTGCTTTTGACATACTTCTAGCAAAAGCCATCTTCAGTTGCCCAGTTACCCTCCTCAAACACTGTAATTTTGCAAGTGACACATCTGATTATGAGCGGCCATCAAAACGCTCATAGGCATCTTGTTTGAAAGAAGAATGTGCTTGAATTAAATATTTGCAGGTCAGAGAAATAAGTTGATCTCTTCTTTTAGTTCGTTCTTCAGCTTCCTGCGCTTTTTCAGTTTGTTCAATAGTTACTCATTTTTGAAGTTTATTTAAAAGAGATTATAAAGTATATGCTTTTACCTTTCTTACGTGGGCAGAACTTCCATTTACTTCCTTGGGAGAGCTGGTCTGAGCAAGAGCTGCTGGCTGCTTTTGCCTTGATATGGAGAGGATGTGGTTAGTATAAGGGTCTCTTCATTCTCAAAGCTCTCTTACTGTGATGAGCTCTTTGTTTCCTGGGGAAGAGATTTTCAATCTGATTTTCATCCCTTCTGTCAAGTTTTAGGGAGCAGTATGAACTGTCTTATTAGACCTGGCAGTGAGGAAAACGTAATCCAGGCACATCTCACCTCTATCAGGTATGAAAAGCCTCTGCCAAGCTTGCCTGGTAATTCTTTGGTTATCATCTTCTCCTGAAATATGTACATAGAAAAAACAGAAGTTAATGTTTACTGCTTGGATGCTTTATCGTCAAGCAAAGAGAACTGACAGTTTCATGGTTAAGTGCCTAAAGTTGTTTTTGGCTTTGCAGTTGTTGAATTAATCACTGCAAAGCTAACTAATTGTGTACCTTTTAAAGCTTTATTTTTTGTTGTTTTTCCTCTTTTAATGAAAGGGAGATATTTTGCTCTTTCTGACTTTGGAGTCGCGTTATCCCATTAACTACTAGCAGCAAGCTCTTCAGCTTTTACTTTCTTGAGTTATCTCAGGAATCATTCTTCTAGTAGATGGTGAATTTACTGATCCAGTTATTTATGGCTTTTAGTGCCCATGCTATAGAAAAGGATGAGGCATTTTAAAACACTTTTTAAAAATTGTGTAGAAAATGCTGTCTCCTCAATTCTGAGTTTACAAATGTTACTACTGCTGCTGTTTCGATTTGTGAGACATCATCTTGGTGTCTTACTGGGCTGTTTCATAGACAGAATTTAGAGTTCCAGGGTTTTTTTTTTTTCTTTTTTTTTTTTTATGTCTCATTACATGTTAGACATGGGCAAAAAATGACAAGGATCTCATCTTTATAGCATGGCTATACAAAGCATAGCTATGTGCATCTGCGGGCTAGTTACTCCCTGGTTTTAAAAAAAGATGAAAAAGTCCTTGTGGAGATTAACTTTATTTCTGGCAACATTTTCATAGAATTTTATTATGTCAAAGAAAGAATCAAAGGATGAATGGACAAAGTTGGGATTTTTGCCACTTGGTTATTTTTTTCTGAGGCTGTGTAAGCTTTTTTCTTTTTTCTTTTTTTTTTTTTTTTTAATAAAACTTTAATGTAGAATGCAGTGTTTCCCACAAGAGCACCTTCACAGATTTAGCATGAAGAAAGCACATTTTGATTCAAAGACACTGGTACATTTCTTAAGGCTTTGAAAGCAGTAATCCAACAGGTATATAAAGCTGTAATGATAAATATGATGATTGTTTGTATCTAGCATTGTTAGAGAACAAGGTTTGTTTTAGTGCTTGTTCAGATTCATGTTATTTAAGATAGCCAACTTACGCATTTTAAATACAAGTCTCTTGGCTTCACTGTTTGCTTTTTTTTTTGGTCATCTGGCTCATTTCAACTCATAAAGGTTTCACTTCAAGAACTTTTAATAATTAAAAAAATCTCTAATTGCAGTTGGAAATTTTGTATATATAAGTAAGTAAACTAACAAGTCTGTGTATTGTATGGGAGCGGGTGTAGCGATGTTATTTATCTTAGGGTCCACAGTATCGGAAGGCAGGACTAGTGACAGTGAATCATGCACACTGTATATTAATGTAGTCCACTTTCGGCACTACATAAATAGTATTGTAAACACACACCTGCAAAGTGTCTGCAGTTATATGGTCATTGCACAGAGTCCCTCTGTGCTCTCCTAAGTACATATCTCTGCGTGTATCACATCTTGCTAACCAAGGCAGCATACTGCAGCTGCTGTTCCTCTCGAGGAGGTGTCTATAAAATGAAAGCTGCAAACCCAAACTTTTGGGATAGCTTTATGCAGAACACATGGGTGTACTGTTACTAGATCTTTTTAAAACCCTCCTGGTCCTTTTCCCCATGCAGGACCAGCCGCACGAGATGAGCTGGATGTTCATCTGAAGTGTAGGTTGGTCCTCGGAGTGGGGAAGAAGACAAAGTGTGACTTAAATCAGTGGGAGGTTTCTTGGCTTTCCCGAAGAGGGATATAATGAAGGACTAGTCAGAAAAAGCCATTATTTCTATCAAAAGTCTAAAAACATGGCAACTACACTAGCAGCAGGTTCTTGAATTTTCATCCGCTGCAGTAACAGGGCCCTGGTCCTAAACTGACTTCCTAAACTTTTCCTTTATTTCAGCTGTCAGTTCCCCTGTTGTGTTTGCATGCATACACACATTCAGGGTAGCCTGAAACCTAAGTATGGGCTGCTGGGTGCCCGTGGTACACGAATCTCTTTCCCTGCACTGCACTGCATCTTGGAGTCTGTTCAAGCCCATGGTAGAAATCCTGGCCTGCCTGTAGGGCTCGATCCTTCCATGGGGTTAAGAGAGGCTGCTGGCTCAGGGGAGACCACTGTGTCCCAGGCCACCTTCCCAGAGGTGGCTCTTCACCCTGAGCAGCGCGTGCTCCTCCGCAGTGGCCCAGAAGTCAGTGGCCTTTGAACGACTCAGGCTGGCTCCCATCCCAGGGACGCTCCTTTGGATTTGCTGGTGGCAGCTACCATGTGTCTAGGAGTGTGGCTGGGAGCTCGATGCTAGGGCACCCGTTGGATGTGCAAAGGCGGGGTGAGCACTGGATTTGGGACCTCCTATCTCCTCTTTGGTAGGGGTTGCAGGTGGACCCCATGATTTGGGCCACAGCTGCTGATGCCAGCTCTGTGGTGTCTCTGGGGAGGGAGGGCAGCCGCTGTCTAGCGCCTGGAATGGCGGAGGACAGGAGAGACAGGGATCTCCTTTTTAAAAGGAGTTGTTTTTTTTCTCACCCCTACTCTTTATTCATAAACCTAATGCAGTTCCACAATTCCCAGACATGTAAAGCTGCAGGGCTTTTCTTGTTTTGTTTAAATCTTTCTGAACCAGCCAAATTTTTGGGATTGGCACGAGGTGCAGCCAGTACCCATGGCCTTCCAGGGCTTGCTTGGTCTAGAAGTCTGCAGATGTTTTCTGCTGGATCTGGCTCTTAATGAACAAGAAAGATTTTGGCATGCTTATTTATTTATTTATTTTCAAGGGGAAAATGTGGTTTAAAACGTTGATAATTATGTTTTAGGTGAACTACTTAGACTTTATGTGACTGTATGGGAAAATGAATGCTCATCAATTTAAAAAGAATTTCTTTATTCATGAAGCATTCATATTTAAAGTGATCTTTTTTTCTCCCCTCCTTAATGAAAACAGGGTTTGAGCAGCATTACAAATAATTATTTTTTTTAATTACATATAGTTGTGCATCAGAGTTCTTGAAGACAGCCCACTGTGATCCTCTGGTGAAAATACCAGAGCTTTTCAAAAGCTTTTTAATTATCCATTCTCACTGCTCCTCTCTTTGCAATGTACACATAGTAACTGAAAAAAAAGAAAAAAGAAAATATTCCAGGAGGGATCCACCTACAGGTGTGCATAGGTCAAGCACATGCTTCTCATTCAGAATGATTAGTTTTCTTTTCCAGCCGTCAGGTAGTACTTCCTACTGTCAAATCCAAGCTCGCGCGCTCTTTCAGAGGCAATACTTATCACAAAGCTGCAGTGCATTTTAATCAAGGTTCCCAGAGTATTTTACAAGCAGTAATTGCCTTTTAAGGACAGGATGAAGTATTATACCCATTGTGCTGACGGGTGAGCCAAGGCGCAGGGAATCTGAATAACTGCAGTGTTAGAGTGAGCCAGTGGCAAAGCTGTGAACAGAGCTTTGGTGCCTTCACTCCTGGTGCTGCTAAGATACCTCCCCCTCCACCCACCAGTTTTCCTCTCTTTTCTTAATTCGACATTTGTGAGACATTGGCTTTCTTTGTTACATATTAAATGTAAAAAGTGCTGTACTTGCTCTGAGGTTGAGGTAAACCTGCTTGTGAACGTTCTCTTGTTTTATGTGTTTGCGAAGCATGAAGGCCTGTGTGGCAGGACTTCAATTTAATTCCAAACCTTCTGTTTTGCTGCTGCCCTCTGTGGCTCTGGTAGTCATTGGATCATCCCCAAAATAGCTCCTGTTGGGTTTGTTACTGATGTATCACCATGCCGTGAGTGACTGAGAGAATTCCACTTTTCAGCACAACAGTTCACTCACTAAATGATTCTCCAGCATGATACATGCTCTGTCTTGTATTTAATTATCTTGAATTATCAAAGCAGTAATGAAGTTTATGCATTAGAAGTGTATGGATCAATAAAAACAAATTTATGAAGGAGCCACTGACAGGCTGTAAGCCTGTTCTTTGGATGTTAGTTTGCATTTTTCTGAAAAGCTTTTTAGTTTTTTTTTTTGTTGTTAAACAATGTCAGAAAAAAAGGATTTAAAGTTCTTACTGTTTATTCCTAACTGATGAGGATCACACACATATTCTCAGTGCTTTGTTAGAGGTGGTGTAAGTGCTAATGAAAGTTTGTATTGGAGTGGCCCCTAAGAATATGATCATTGTTACAAATTTATTGACACCATGAAAGATTTCCTGTTCTAAAAAGTGTGCCAGCAAGCGTCATAATCCTGAGTGGGCAGAGCCATGTGGTAGGTTTGACTGAGCCCCTTTGACAATTATATAATTTATTTAACTGACTATCTTTAGAAGTTGGGAGGCTAAGCTTTGGTTTCAGAAGCATGCCGAAACTCTCGCGCTGCATGCGCGGCGAGGGCAATGGAATACCAGAGTGCTCGCTTGGGCTTTAACTACTAAATAATGTGGTTGCACATGACACAACAAGAACAGAGGTATAATCCTGCCCTGTGAAGCAGGTCACATGTTTCAGGTTCTCTCTGTAATGTATGCAAAGTAGCTGCTTAAATCATTACGAATGTGTAAATCATCTTCTTCATAAACAATACCATCAACGTACAGTCAGGCAACATGTCTCTTGTGGGCTGACTGGAGCTGGAATTTCTTTCAGACATTGAGGAGGTACGTCAGTGCATGCGAAGCAGATTCATCTGTTGCTGCAGTGTGGTCTCTGCAATGTTTTGGATTTCTGAGATCAATATTGCTAAGGCTGTCTTCTTCACCTTGAAGTGCAGTGAGAGGAGGAGGATGTGAATGAGGCAAATGCCACCTGTGTGATCCGAAGCTTCCATGAAAAATTTGCTCTTTTTTCTTCTGGCTTTGTAAGTCACACAACAGATACTCACTTACTCCTCTGCATAAGTTTAGTAAGTATTCAGAGCTCCTGTTACTATGTATGCTGTGCATTTGGGCAGATTTGTTGAGCAGTGTGTTAGACATTTATCTTATGTTTTAGCCGTAATTTCCCTTATAGAGTATGATTTTGTCTAACGTGCTGATGCACTTTCTGTAACTCCTAGGTAACACTCCACACCTTTAGCGCAGTCCTCAAAGCTGACTAGTTCAGTGGTGAGTGAAACTGAAAGTGAGACCTAATCTTGTTAAGAACCCTGCTGTACTTCTGGATAAAGTATAAATATCTGCCATCATCATTATTCTTTATTTATTATTATCAGAGTTTCTAGGGTTTTTTTTGGGGGGTGGGGGGAGGGGAGGAGTAGATGCAGTGTATGGACACCTCCCCACCCCAAATATTGTATTTGAATCACTTTAAGTAGTTGTTTGGGATGTCTTTATTACGGTGAATCATGTTTTTAATATCTGCTTTAAACACATGTGTGAGTTCATACTGAGGCAATGGAAGCCCTCTTTCATTTGCTATCATGTAATGCTTCTGCAGCCTGTAAAATGCCCCGGTTTATAAATACAGGTGCACCTTCCGTGCAGAAATCCTTTCTCTCAGATGTGTAAGGGTCAGGCAGTTTTGCTTAAAAAGCGAATGCAGAGGTGGTAACTCCATAGATGCAGTATAGCTTCTCCTTTTGCTCGGAGATGCTGGCTTCAACAGCAATTTCAGAAGAAATACCAGTGAGATGGCACTGGTAGATGTACCTGGGTATGACTAAAGATGCCGGCACAGGCCATCTGGTCTGTAAGCGCTTTCCTACTTTCTCTATCTGTGCTGTGTTCTTTAGTGGTGGGAAGTAGAACACTACCAGTACTCCTCAACTTTCTGCATATGTGGAAACAAAGCTAAAAGAGCAGGGGCATCCCCAATGCATTGGCAATTTGCTAAGCGCCCGAGGGCTGCATCTCATTTGCATTAGAAGTGCGTAGATTGCTCCTGCCTTTATCTTGGCCGCGGGGACGCGGCTGGTGGAGGCGGACGGGCCCGCGGTGGCTTCTCATGCCCGGGTGCGGTGATTTGAGTCTGGCCCTGGCCGGAGCCCCGCGGCGGGACGCCCAGTTGCCCCAAGGGCTGTTGCGGAGCCGCCGGTGCGTTCCGCCCGGCCCGGGGTGCGATGGGCCGTGCACCGCCGGGCCTGCCCGGTGGGAGCGGAGTACGGCCCACCTCTGACAGTCGGTGTGCTTTGCAGAAGCGGGGTGGGCTGGCTGGTGTTCGGCAGCGCCGTTCCAAGCCCGGACAGGACCCTCCTCGGCGGTGCGCCGTAGGGCTTTGCGGAGCGCCGGGTGAGTCGGTGCCCTGCACAGGCACCCATCTGTGCTCTTAACGAGTCAGTAATGACAGACAAATTAGAGGGAAAAAAATAAGAAGGAAAAAAAAGGGAAAAAAACCTCCCCAGCTTGTGCCTTTTCAATAGAGATAACTGTTATCTCGTATAAAAGTCTACATAAGTGTAAGTAATTGCCTGCACTTGGCTCTGGTACAGTGGAAAAGCTGTGATCAGCAAACTCGTATTGTACTGTGCATGTAAGAGGAAGTTATCGGATGATACAGGGACGTGTTGGCCTTAATGCCGGTACTTCTCTCTCCCCTATCTTATTTACAGTTCTTTGGAGGTCTAAAGACTGCTTAGAGCATTGGGAAGGGGCCGCGGGTACCGCGTTGTCTTTGAGCGAAGAAAGTTTTTCTGGGATCGTCCTTGAGGGAAAAAAAAAGTAGAAAGAAATCCAGACCCGGCTGTATCAGCCGGGATTCCTTTGTTCAGCTTCGAAGTTCTGGGTCCGTGTCGTGAATGAGCATCACGGAGAGGCGCCGGCTCTGCCCGCCGCCGGAGCGGGGGGAGGCAGGGAGGGAACCGCGGGCTCCCCTGCCTGGACCCCAGCACCCCCCGCAGCACGTCGGTCGGGAGCTGAAAGGACTCGGCGTGTCCCTGTGTGTGTCGGTGTGTGTGTATGTGTGCCGGGGTGCAGGGTTGGGGGTCACGTTTGCAGCCGCGTGTGTGCGCGCCTGTGTGTGTCTGTGTGTCCGTGTCCGTGTCCGTGTGCCAGCGCTGGCTGCCTTATCGCAGGAAGTGTTGCGGAAAGCAGTTGCTCCCTCTCTCTCTGCCCGGTTCCCAGAACGTGGTGATTAACGGCGCTTCCCCTGCTCTGTCACTCGGGGCAGAAACCAGCAGCCGCGGCTGTCCCACTCCAGCCTGGGACAACCGCCCCCCCCCACACCCCTTTTTCCCTAAATAAACTTAGATAGAACCCTTAGAATTAATACAGTCTTCCCCCTCCCCTTTTTTTTCTTTGCTTTCTGAACGCCTTCATATGCACATATATATGAAACCTATTTGTGTTCCATAGTGTATACACAGATACTAAAAAACAATATATATGTGCGTTTATATGCAAACCCCAACCCTTTGCTCCACATTCTGCAGTGATAAGCCTGACCTGAAGCAAGTAGAGCTTTTCTGTTCATAGGCTGGTCCTTCCTAGGACACCTTCGTAGATCACTTTGTTGACCTCACTTTATGGGTACTTTATAGTAAATAGGTTGTGAGTCTGGTCAGTTTTGTTTGGGGAAAAAAAAAACCAAACAACCAACAAAAAAACCCCACAAACCTTCCCCTCAACAAAATCCAATCCAACAATCCAGTCTAAATTGAGAGGAAGATATCAGGATAAAGTAGTATTTTTTTCATACAGTCATCTTGGAATTGTCTCATGGCATTTCATGAAAAAATCCTGTCTCAAAGTGGTGTTTTTCACTTGTACTATTGAAACCTCATAGATTGGAGGTCTTAAGATATTTGCATGCTGAGATACTGTGTCTCAATAGATAGAATGACTATTCCAAGAAGCCCAGAGACTAGCATTCCGTTTTGGAAAATTAATCCTTTAATATATTTGTTTCCAAATTATGGTCTGCAGACACATATAATCATGGCATGATACTGATCTGCAGTATCATATCATCCATTTAGGGGTTTTAATTAAAAGTTTGATGTGCAGGCTGCATAGTGGTTCCCTGCTATGTTTGAAGTTTGACAGTGGTCCATGATCCAAAAATGTAGGAACGTTCGTTCAGGAGAATTATGGTCCTGGATCATTACATTTTGCTTTCATTTCATCCTGTAATTTTTCTCTCTCCTTTCAAACATGATTAAAACCAGTGAGAAAGGAAATATTTGAAGTGATTTGCAAAGTTATTTGATTTTTATAAAATTACATGGTGTGATGTGCTGGATGTGCCAAACTGCAGACAGACTTTCAGCTCATAAATTAAGTACACTTTTTTGTTCTGGTTTAAGCCCAGTGAGACTTCTGCCAGTTAGGTTTTTCTCTTCTGTGATCATTGTGCATAATAGTCTGATGTTGCAGATACTTGCAGGAGCATAGTGAAACTGGTAGCATCATGTATGTGGTTTGATTTTTAATGTGTAGCATATTAAAGCATGTTTTCTATCCCGAAAGATGTTATATGAAACTACTGCAGTATATATTAAAACAGTCACTGGACTCCTAACTAGTCTAATATGAATAATAAAGGTACATAATAATTAATGCTTCAGAAAAAAATTTTTTTTAAACAGAAAAAAAAATTAAAAAAAATACTTAAATATTTACCTTTTAAAAATAAGACTTTCAGATTTTGATCTGTGTTAAGGCCTAAGTCCACACAGCTTGCTGTACTGTTTGGTTGTGTTTATTTACCTACTTGCTGCCAAAGTTTTAAGTAAAGTCACACCACAGTCCTGGTGGAAATGGCTAGCTAAACACCTGGAACCAGTTTGTGGAAGTGATTAAACTGCTTTTGCCAGAGGCTTCCTCTGCTGGTGCAGTGACACTATTTTCTCCATTTTGCATTCTGCTCAGTGACACTTATTTTCAAAACTAAGATTACCAGAAACTGGGAAGAAAAAAAAGACAAAACAAAACCAACCAAAAAAGCCCCAAAAGGAGCAGAAAGCATATGTTCCTTTTCCTTATTTTCCATTCTGTGGATGAAAATAGAGTGTGAGATGATGAAATTTGTTACTTCTAGAATGTGATAAACCAAAACAATTGGATGAACAATTGTACAGTGAACAAATCACGTGTAGTTCTTTTTTTAAATTAGTTTAAAATGCAAAACAGGTTTTGTAAATGTCTTTTTTTTTTTGTTGTTTTTTCTTTCTTGCATATCCCTGGCATCATTGAACTGATGAACAATACTTTAAAGAGGTTTTTAATGATTTTTAGTTTAATTCCAGCTTTCATAAACCATAAAAAAAATCTTATTATCTAGCAAATAGAAAGCATGGAATGAAATCTGTAATATGCATCAACATAAAAACATGCGTAAACACAAAAGGTGATACTGAGCTGTGTAACTTCTTAATTAAGTGCCTGTAGATATGATGTATACAAGTTGCTAACCAAAGAAAGACTTCTTCCTTTGATAAAACGACTACATTTAGTTACAGCTGACGTCTTTTAAGAATTATTTCCTGAGTTGTCACTTTTCAGAAATACAGTGAAGACATAAATAATTTTAACCTCGTTGTATGTGTGCATTGATGTTTTTGGGTTGCCAATTTAAATCATTATTAAAACTGGTGATATATAAATTACTGATTAAAGTCTGTATCTGTGTAAAGAACCATCAGTGCATAGAGTGAAATGAATTTGAAATATGACATGTACCTGTTCCTCTTTATTTTTTGAGAGATTTGGCACAAAATAATTTTATTTCATTAAATCAATAATGTGTTGCATTTATTAGATGGTGTGCAGCAGAAATACTAAGTGCTATTTTCAGATTACCTAAATGTTTTTGTATTTTCCAAATATCACCTAGCTGGGGTACTGTAGTAAGACAAGTTGATGATATATAGTTGATAGTATATTATTCCTTCCTTATTCTGAAATCCTGAGCAGGTTGATCCTGATCTTCAAATTCTGGGACCTGGAGATAGTCAGACACTATAATCACAATTATTTATGTGAAAATGCTGGGGGAGATTGAGTCCAGGGATTGGAGTTCTTAATATCTTGAGCAAAGGGCTGTGGAAATAAGGATCTATGTACATACTCATTAATTACTGAGCATTAAGAAAATAAGACCAAATCTCAAGACCTCTTGTAATCAGTCATGATTTTGCTGGAGTAAAATCTACCCCTGACTTCTCCAGTTCGTCTTGTAATAAAGGCAGGAAAACACTATCGGAGTGAATGACCAAAGCTTTGTGCTCAGTCTGTCCGTGGGGTAAAACAGTGCCAGATGAGGACCCCGGACTACCAAGAACGAGTATTCAGCTGAGAACTATTAACAGAAAAAAACCCCCAAAGTTGTCACAGCTGTGTCCTTTTAAGGTCAACACCAAAAAGACTCCTGTCAAGTTGACGGAGGGAGATGGCTTACTCATGTAACCCAGGGCAAAAGAGATAAGCAATAAAAATAGTGTTACGTTTCTGTTTGATAGAGTGACTTCTCCTGGCAGCTTACGGAGAGAACCAAGCAGAAAAATGCACTGAGTTAGTTACTGTGACAGTGAAGCTGGTAAATCACATGGAAACTTGATTTTGCCAATTCCACTGGTTTTGGGGCCTGCATTTGCATAAATTGGTCAAATACACCAGAACTTAATTTCACTGAAATAAAACTCCTTGAACTACTGGGTAAAATTGTAAGCGTAAACTGATAGTTTATTTTTAATATTGTTCTTTATTGGTAGCATTCAGATGTGGACATGAGGAAGAAAAATAATTGATCAGACTTCCATCATGCAAGCAGGCTTTTAATTTTCAAGAAAAGTATGCCAAAACTGGGATTCTCGCTTGTAGAAGGAGGTTCCTGAGTGGAAGGGGAATGTATTACGGGATGTGGACTGATAAATTACCTTTACATCTGATTTCTGTATGGTATGGTCAGGGCATTTTAAATATGTTTATAGTCAATGTGAACTAATAACTGCTTTTCTAACCTGAACTCCTGTGTAACACAGCACTCCAAATTCCACTCAGAGCATAGCTTCTGCTGTGTAATACAAAAGCTGAATATCATTAACATATCTTACAGAACTATAGTTTCAAAGCGTTTTAATGACAAGGAAGGCATTATAATCCTCCCTTGCATGTTATTTAATAAATTAGTTTGCTTGCAATAATGGTTTTACTTTTCTGAAGACAGCACTTACAATTCCTGCCAGATAGAGATTGTCTTCTCCTGAAAGACTCTTTTTTCTTTTTCTTTTTTTTTTTTTCCTTTTTTAAAAAAACTGCTATGTTTTTAACCACTCCCTCCTTTATGGTATAGCTTATTTTCATTCATCCACACCGTTTCTGGTGGTTTTGCTTTCCCCGTGCACTGGCGAGGAGGACTTCAGACGTGCAAGAGCCTGGTTGCATGGGTGGGTGGCAGTGCTTGGGCTGCCCTCAGCCTTCGCTTGATCGGGCAGATGAGACTTATGGGCTCTGGCTGTGGACCTTCAGTGTGCTGAACTGCCTAGTAGCGCTTCTGGGGTGAGGAGCAGGTTTGATTTGGACTCTGCTGGAGGTTTTTCAGGTGTGTGACCCTTTCCTGGTTTGGTGGGACTAGCGCTAGTACAGTTCTAGCGCTGGTTGAATTTGCAAAGGCAGATAAGGAGACAGGAGTTGGCCTGGAAATGTGCTAGGGAATGGCTTTCCCGAGGAGACGTAAGCTTTTTTAATCCAAGCCTGAGCCACCACCAAAAGGGACAGTTCAACCAGCCTCCTGCCAGCCGCAGGGCTGAACAGGGCGTTTTTGGCCAGAGCGTGGGTGCAGGCACAGGGCAGGGTGAAGGGAAGGGCAGGGCTCCTTCAGGACCAATGGCTTATGATGGCTTAAGCCCATCATAAAATTGCATCTTCAGATCCTGGCTACTGGATCTGCCTGTTGCACCCTCTGCTTGACTCGGTGGCAGCTCTGGTCCCGCCGCTGAGAAATGTTGCTAAGCTTTAGTTTGAACTCTTTCAGGGTTACCCTCTCCTCCACACTGTGCCTCCTTAGCAGGAGAAATCTTGAATGTCTGCATTTCTCACAAGCAGAAGTGAAAAAAGGCTTTATGTGGTCTATCAGGCAGAAGTGGGATGCTGGAAAGGCCTGCCAAATCATGGATTATCAAAGAGCCCTGGTTCTAGCAGACAGTATGTGCCATAAATAAATACATGTTTAAATGCATTTCACTGTAGCAGAAAGAAAAAAAAAAAAAGGTATATTGTGCTATTGTCGAAGAAGAAAAAACTCGGAGCAAATGGCCAGCTGTTTACACAGCTAAACCAAAATAATGTGTGAAGGTTGGTCAGGCCCAAATGAACCCCATTAAAAGCTTTTTAGGAATTGTGAGGGTTGCGTTGGTCACTTTGACCACATAAGGCTTCTCTGTTTAGCCATCTGTTGCCATATTTGTTGTTGCATTGTGAGTTACGTGAAAACAGGGATGTTGCAACAAGCTAGGGAGATGGGGTGGCTCCAGGAATGAGCAGTATGATGGGTAGTTTTCTGTCCCCGTTGAATCGGAGCAAAAGTTTCCATTTTCTTCAGTAGAGAGAGCAGCAGGCATCACCCGAACCTATTGGTTTCATCCAAATAGATTAAAATCTTTAAAATACAAAAAGAATTGTACAATACCTGTTTGGAGTATAGCAGTGTCACACAGATAAATCTCTGGTAAGACAGTTTGAAAAGGTGGAAGCGGCTTTTGGAGAAAGTCTTTGATACTGGTAATCTTACAGTTAATTCGTTCTGCCCAAGTAAGAAACATTACATGTCTTGTATTTTCTTTGGAGGCGGAAGATATTGTCTTTAAAGACTATTGGCTTTATGGGGAATGCAGAAAGTCACTATGAAAATAAATATCTTTTTAAAAACAGATAGAGACAAAGAATAGCCTTTTCCCCATCTGCTTTTGAGGAAACAGTGCCCTTGGCACGTACAGTTTTAAGGAATAGTGGTAAGGCTGTTCATACCCTGAAAAATTGGATTCGTGTACGTTCTCCTGAAGTTTTGTGGCAGTTGTGAGCAGTGGGTAGCTCATTGAACATCAACCAGCATATGTAATTCCTTTTATGAAGTGACCCACCTTCATTCTAAAATTAGGTAGGGTTTTTTTTGCCTTGACTGCATCTGGTGGAAGGATGTTTCATAGCCTCACTGCTTTGTCAGTTAAAACCCTTCCTTCTCATTTTCAGCCCAAAGTTAAACATGGCTAGTCTATTTGTTCTTATGCCAACATGATACTAAGCTTTTCCCTTCCTAATGTTTACCTGCTGCTAGCAATCATGTTGCTAGTCTAAATGAGCTGCACTTCATATGTTCATATAGACGAGAGTCCCATCTTCCATATCTTCATGAATTTTATTTAAAATTAATCTTTCTTGAACATTTTAAGTAGTTTCCTTAATGCAGTGTCATCTGTGACATTATTACTTACCTGTTTCTGCTAAAAGTCTTGCCTGGGACATAGCAAGGCCATTTGAAGTGTGATTTATAATTGTGATTAATTCCCCCCCCCCCGTTGTATAATTTACAATTAATAAGGTGCCAGGGATTGTTATTTCACAGAGCATGCACTCTTTCGTACTAATTTTCATTTCAATTTGTAATACAATTTTCAGTCGTTTTCTGTACAGTATCTCAGTCCCTCTCTAGATTGAAGATACCACAAAACATTGTCATCTTCCATCCTTCGTACTTTCTGTATAAACTCACTTGAGTATTTGTCTTGTTAGATCATCTGTGGCGCAGCTGTTTGAAGTGAGACTTTAGACCCTGATGGACTAGTTCAAATGGGAAGAACTGACTTGAGAATAAAGTAGTAGAGTTTCAGTCTCTGCCTTGTCATTTGGCCTCAAGATCAGGCTCACTTCTTGATGAGTGTTAGAAAACAGTATAAACATAGCCATGATATGGCTGTTTTCAAGTGGGAGCAGTTAGCATGTGATACTGCTTTTCTGAGGACACAAAGGAAATTAGGAGACATTTCCCAGTCCTTGGCTACTTATCTATCTGTAGGACTGCCCGTCCTCTCTTTTAATGATAACTGTTTTATTTAAGGAAAAAAAAAAAGGTGAAATAGTAATGAAAAAATGGCTTTATAAACCAGAGCAGAAAGCACCTCTTTAATATTTCTGAAGCGTGGAGTGCTTATAGGAAGACTAAGCCAGCAACGAACAGTTGCTGTAACTCTCTTGCAGGCCAGGCACCACAATCCTGATCTGCTGGATGGCGCATGTTGCACTTCTCTGTTCACTTGGGTTTCTACTGATGGAGTCCAAAGTGTGTAGGAGAATGGTGCCAAACCAGATTTTCTGACGCATAGTCAGGATGCTGCCAGGGTGTGCATTTGGAGCTCGGAGCTGCAGAAGTGTGTCCCACAGTTTAGACGTACCCATGATTTGATGTTGGATTTTTCTTGTGCTTTTTTGTGGGTTCACTGTTGCCAGTGTGCACAGCATTGCTATGGCGGTGTGAGCTTGCACAGTGGTCTTCCTTTTGCTCATCTTGATGCCTAAGCCATTGACATTTCCTCAGTTACAGTGTTCACATTCCTGTTCCAGCACAGCCTAAGACATATTTACTTTTCTCCCTGTTAAAGGACTAAATTAACTTGTGATTTCAGGGCAAAATGGAGGGATTTGGAGAAAATGATTAGCAGCTGGTTACCGATATAAAGGACACTGGTTAACTCAAAGTATCTGTGTGAACAATTAAATGTGTGTACTTGCCACATGAACAGAAGTCCTAGACTTTGCGTGCTCTGGCTATAGCTAAAATAAAAGATGTCATCTTTTATGCTTTCTTAGCACTTTTACAGTGAATGTGAGTGAAATCACCAGGTACAACAATGTTCATATTGTTTCTATTCCCCACTCCTGTCTTTAAAGAAAATAAAAATAAAAGAAAAAAGGATGTTTATTTAAATTCAAACAAGTCTTAACTCTCTCTACCTGTGATGAGTGAACCACTGGGTCTGCCGCACGTAATCTTCATTCCACTACCTCCTGTAGACTTGCTGTGTCTGAGTTTTACTTGTTATTTTTGTTGCCAATTTTAGTATTTTCAGGAAGTTTCTCAAGTCCAATCTCTCTATAATATATCCTCTTCCCACCCCATCTCACGTCTCATTCTTCTGTATTGCCAGTGATCTACAGTCATGATTCAAATTGAAACATAATGAAACATTAAGCATCGATATGTCAAGCTGTTAGAAAGACACAAGGGAGATGGTAATTTTCAGTAATTTTAGAGTCTAATCAACTGTGTGTATGTTGCCCAGATTACAGAGTTCTGTTAATTTACACAACTACCCTTTAGCTCAGGTGCTGGTACCATTCTAGGTAGATAAAATTCAGTTTGGGCTAAAGAAGGTACATTTTTTTTCTCTGTGATTTGCAGTTTCCAGGACTTCACTTCTTCCTGTGTTTGAACTTGGGAAGAGAGAACCAGCAGGCCTGTGTGTGTGCGGGGCCGTGGGCACCCCAGCAGAGGCATACGTGCAGCACTGCTGGGGCCATCGGTGATGTGGGAGCGCGTTGCTCGTCTCACTAACAGCGCTACCATCTCCATGCCTAACCTTTAATTATCCCTGATGCTGTGAGCGTAATACAGACTTATTTGTGTGGTTGAAGTGAGACAAGCATGCCATCTTGTGAGCAGGCAAAATGGGAGCAATGGGGAGGTTCTGCTGTGTGCAGTTGAAGAGCAAGTGTTATGTGCGTAGTTGGGTGTTTTTGTTTTCGACTCGAAAGAGATCTAGAGCTGCAACAACTTGGTGTGTAATAAGATGGGAAATTAAATCAATCTGGGAGTTATAAACAGTAATTCTTTTTCTATTAATGGGCCAAGGCCTGTCAAGATGCTGTGGGATTCAATGATATAAAAGGTTATTTAAAAAAAAAAAAAGGAAGACTCAAGTCTATGTTTGGTTTGAACAGTAGATTCTCATGCTAGGGGAGACCCAAGTATCAGCTACGTCACAAATACCTGACTTCTGTTTATTGCAGTCTCTTCTTTGTTTCATGTATGCATATATATGCTCGTCTTGTTATCTACATACAAATGGTTAAACAAATGTCTTATGACATTAAGATTTTTATCTGTGTGATCTTGGGCTGTTCTCATTACTCACAAGAAGAGAAGCCACGAATGAGTTATGAAGATCATTTATAATTCCTCTTATGTATTCTTATTCTTTCAATACATACTGCTTAACAAAATAATTGTTTAAGAGATGCCTAAATTTCATTGTCTCTGATTTCATCTCTGTCTTCTTGTAAAGCAAGGCATCTTTGCAGCATAAATCCAGTTGTACCAGATTTCAGGGGATAAGAAATTTATAGCTAATACTAATCCCTAAAAAATGGCTGTATCTGTTGTGAAACATTCTCTACAGTACTATCAGAGTTTTTAGGTCCTGTATCAGTTAATCAAGTAATTTTAGAAGCTGGATTCTCTCCTGACTGCTAATGGTACAAAGATCACTTTTGCAGCCTTATGTCTTGTGGTTTATCAGATCAGACTGTTACAGGAGTAATTATTTACTCTTGACTAGTCCCATTTTGGGAAGAATCTGCACGCTGATGTGTGGATGAAACATTTATTTCTTGAGTTGTTTGAAGTAACAGTTGTGGATGTTCCGAAGCTATTCCTGGACTGGAAAATTAGAAGCAGCCCTAGCTTGGATTGATTGGCATTGGGAGAGCAAACAGCAACAGATTATTGATTGGGCAGCAGCTAGCTGAGCAGGATGACACGATCTGTACTCAGCCAACTGGCTTACATTTGGCAGTCCTTTTATTCAGTTGTAGTTATCTTGCCCCATCTGTGTTGGACTCTCAGCCTCTCCACCTAATTGGCTGTGTTAATTTGTAGCCCGCACCTTCAGATCTCAAGTACATCCCAAATTCCTTTGCACAAGTTGCAACATTACTTCAAAGAAGGTGCTGTTGTAGCCTCTGCAAATATTTTTGGGACTTTTTTTAGACTCTAAGATGCCAGTGAACCCAGAAGTTGCTTTAATAAGTTGCTTTCTTTAGAAGTGAAAACACAGCAAAAGCTTTCCATTTTTGTGGGATATATCTCAGTGCAAACAAATCATCCCTACATCATTACCGGATATTTCTTAAAACTGGCGAGGTACTGGATTGGGAATTGAGGTGGCGAGAAGGCAGCTCTGAGGAGGAAGACAGGAGCAATGCGGTAAGGCTTGCTTGCATATAGGGGATTTTTGAGAATGGAAGTATTAGCGTAATCTGTGGTTGTACTTCCATGTAACTTTTTTAGAGAAGTTCTTATAGAATTTTTTTGTTTCTTTAAAGGAACATTGAGCTGTATTATTGGTGGAAAAGAGATACAGTGGTGCCCAACTCATTTCAAAATGTATCTTCAGTGGGAAAAACAACTGACCATTTCTGTTTGTTCTCTGCAGACTGCAGGTTTCTGCTCCACTATCGGTAGTTTTAGAGCCTGTCTATATGTTGCAGCGTGCAGATTCTGCAACCAGTATTGTCCTTGTGTTTGTGGAAATTACGTATTTAGGTCTCAGAAAAAAAAAAAAAATTTTAAATATTTTTATTTTATGTGTGTTTTATGATCCTGGCAGATTGCCACTGTTTAAATTAAATTTCTGATGTCTGTATGGTCGCGACTAATGTGAGGGCTTTTGGCACTACCCCTTCATGCAATAAAGAATCAAAGCCAGTAGAGTAAGAAATCTTCTGTCAAAAGCTGAAAGCTAGATTCATAAAATCACTTATGCAGGCATTATGAGATTTTCCCATGGAAAATTTATGTGGGAGTTGGGCAAAAACTGATTCAAGAACAGCATTATTTGCACTATATATATTCATCCAGCAGTCAACAGGCTGACGCTGGCACCTTTTGCCAGTTTTAAAGGAATGCCAGCACTCGCTACATGAAGCTGCTACAAAGCCACATCAGCAGTCTCGAGGAGTCTCCTTACTCTGTTCCCTCCTTCCCCATTTCCAACCAGAATTGAAATGGGTAAACCAAATCATATTCCTCGGAGAATACGTGCATTTGATTCTTATGGCTATCTGAAAAAATGCTTCCCTGTTTCAAAGCATTTTCATAACAAATCTCTATGGTGGAGGCATTATAAGAGTAGCTTTCTCATCGGCATTTCACTTAATTCCTTAGGTTAAAAAGAAACATAAATAAGAGATAAAAAGGGCAAATAATAGACAAACCACTCACAGTGAACCCATTTGCATTTGCTTTGGGTTTGATCTCCTCCCCACCCCCCTTTCCCGTTTTAGTTGTGTTAAGAAGGTGGCTCCGTGTTTCTGAGTCTGCATGAGGACTGTATGATATATGCTGCAACGGAGTCTTTCCTAGTTAATAGGGATGATTCCAAAGGCAAGGTAATTCACCACTGCTTTGGCTGGAGCTAATATTGGGCTCCAACGTCCGTTCTCTAATTTCTGACAAATGGCCAAGATTTCTTGAATAGGCACAGCTTTCTGTTTTGTGTAGGCAACACACAATCCACTCTTTTGTTGTGGTTGCCACTGCTGTTGTTTCTCCCCCATTCACAATGGAGAGTGGGGTTATTTGTGCCGAGTGGAAAATCAGTGCCAAAACTCTGACATGCTTATGTTTAATGTGATGTTAATTTTTGTGATACCCATAAAAGGTATAAGAAATTTTTGTAATACAGATCTCCTTGTATCCTGACCTCCAAGTCAAGAGGGCGTATTGGTGATGAAAGTTTTATTTGTCACAGGCATATCAAGATGAGAGCTTACTGGATGATTCAACCCAAATGTATAGAAACTGTTTATGTAGAGATTGCCAAACATTTTCCATTGCTTTTCTTTTTATCTAGATTCTTGAATATATTACTAAATAAAATAGTCTGTGTTTGGAATATATGGCTGTGGGATATATGGAAACTTACAGCATGTGGGGGGAAGAGTTAGAATAGGGAAATATAATAGGTTTGTAAACTTTACGTGAATATAGGTACAGCATATAGAGACTCAAAATTCAATTTGCTGATCAAAGCATCCAAATAACTTTGGATTTAATAATGTCAGCAATGAATGCTAATATATGGAAATTGAAAAGCATGGAGCAACAATAGCTAGCCACGCTTACCAGTATTACCCTGCAGCATGTAGATTTACATTTTTTTGTTTTGTTTTGAAATCACAGTTTGGAAAATGTGTATTCTTTTTCCCTTCTCCCATACTTCTGAATGTGGGTTCTCCTGAGCAAGCTTAGACAAGATTCAAGCTAAACAATAGGGCAGCATTAGAACCTTTGAAGGCTCAGTTTGGATAGGTACCCAAAGCCAAAGTCTGCTTTGATGTACGTGGGCTAAACTCCTGTTGCCCTTGGTTGCCCTTTCTTACCTATGTAACTTGTGTCTGGAAACTCTTGCCAATTTTTTTTCTTAAAAAAAAAAAAAGGACATTTTTGCAAACTGATGTTCATTTTGCTTCTAGTCTGGAAAAGTACTACAATAATGCCCTCTCCGGTGATGATTTAATGTTGCTGTTTCAGGTCCAGGCTATAGACTTCTACCTTCTTTCCACTTCTTAGTTTTGATCCAGCTGAAATTTCAACCCCATTTCAAGTGGTGTTTTTTTTTTTTTTGCTGTTGTTGGGTTGTTTTTTTTTTTCTTTCTTTTTTTTCTTTTTCCCCTCTACTTGGAAACAAAATTATTTGAACTTTTCTGGAATTCTAGCCAAAACCATCTGCTCTTCTTCTCCCAAATAATTTTTGGTTCCATTTGACTGAAGTTTGGGGCAAGGGAACTTTGATGCCTTTTTATCCAAGCACAGGCCTCACCTGGCAGAAAGAACAGCACATCTCAGTCTCACTCCTCTCAAAGTCAGTGGGGCTTTCGCCATTAGCTTCAAGGAAAATAGGATAAGTCCATTGTATTCTTAATGCAAAAGAACAGATGAGTCACTTCTTGCATCCATACCTGATTGCTCTTGCCTAGGAGCCAGGAGGTCACCTTCATTCCTCACTCTTCATCTCAAGGTAGCACTGTGATTGCCTCTGCCAGTACACTCAACTGGGATTCAGTTCTGAGTCATTTGCAAACCCTAAACTCCCATTGTCTTCAAAGGACATTTGGATTACAAAGAACACTGAGTTTACTCAGGCTGAAAAGAAATTGAAACATATGAGATTGCCACACCTACTAGAAGAGTTTGGAAAGACAGTGGTTGTTTACCCTAAAGACAGGCTCAATAGAGGGGATGTGATAGCTGCGCCCCAGCCTAGAAGATCTTCAATTCTCACTAGTACAAGACTGAGGTGAAACTACTCCATTGACAAGAAGAAAATTCAAATTGCTTAAAATATTTGCTCTTTTTTAGTTTGTAATTAGATTGTAAAGAGAGAGCTACAAGGTATTACTGATACCAGGATCATCACAATATTCATACAGATATTGGACACTTTCATTGGAAGTGGGGATATACAGACTTACTTAAGAACAAATTGTAGAACATGAGAGTTAATTAAGGGCTGTAAACCCTCTTACTCTTCAGAAAGTAAGCCATTGTCTAAGCGTTGAGGATTAGGAGCAATTTATTTTTCACAGAGGAAGGTGATTCTCTATCTGTCCAAAGGCAGTTGAACCTTCTTCGAAGGACCTGGTATTGGCTGCTCTCCAAGGCAGAACATCAGACAAAATGGACCTCTGGTCTCATGTAATAGGGAATGTTTTACGGTCCTATAAAGTTTAACAACAGCAAATTACTAGAGTAACCAGAAGATTCAGTGAGGATGGCAGGGTACTCATAGGAGGTATCAGTCCTGGCAGAAGCTGGTTATTTTATTGCAGTAAGCAAATCAGGCTGGATTCTCTCTGTGGTGCAATAACAACAGATTGGGGAGCATGCATCAATGCATAAAAATTAAACTACTTTTAATACACAAAGCTGAGTTTAGATAAATGTAGAACAGAGAAGCAAAGGCACAATATTCTCTGAAAGTGTGGCCTTTTTATGCTGTTTTGGAGACTAATTTGCATACAAATAAAATGTCAGCTTATCCCATAACTGACATGATAAATTGGAGCATTTAGACTTTTGCATGAGGTGCGCTTTCTGTACCTTATTAAATTACAGGATCTTGGCCTTTTGCCAAGTGCTAGGATGGTGCTTTTTCTGCTGAAATACATGCAGGAGAGGGATATGGGTCTGGACATCAAAAGAAACCAGATTCAGTCAGTAGCTAAGAGTGCTGCCTGCACATCACCTTGAACACCTTGATTTTTGCATCTCTCTGTAGACAATTTATCTGTAAAATGGCAGTGATATTAATTTTCCTGTTTCACAAGCTTCATTGAGGTTTACCAGGTTGTCATGTTTACAGAGTATTTTTAGATGCTTGATTGGAAGCCAGAGCAAAGCAAATCTTTGCCTTCTTGGGCTCCCCCATCCTGGATGGGTAGCAGTGGAGATGTGGTAGGAGCAAGCCCTCTGCAGCAGGTCAGTCAGAAATGCAGAGCAGCAAACTGCCATGCTCAGGCACCCTTAAATAAAACTATTTTAGAGTTTTTCATTTTGGTTGCATGGTGCTGTAATACTCCACCCTGTATTGTCTCTCCAGACAAATCACCTTTTGACTTAAGTTTCTCCTGAAAGTGTCTGCATGATTAACCCTGGTAGCGAGCTTAAAGTGAAATAAGTGCCTGGAAGTAGGCTCAAAGAATCTATTTTGAAATGCCACTCCTAAACTCTCTGAAACGACCAAGTGTCTGTTTTATACCCATAGGAAAAGGTTAGATTTATTCCAGTGGCTAGATGACTACTAATGTGTGCTGTGCTCTGAAGCATATGGTAATAGAAAAGATCATTTTGAATTAATTTGATTTGAATTAATAAGAGATTTATTTGATGAGAGTTGTTTGAAGGTGATGACACTTTGTAGCTGAACAGGATTTAAGATGTCCAAAAGTGCACCTTTAGAGATTTGAGAACGATTAATGTTGGGAAAGTAAATGTAAATGGGAAGGAGCAAGCTTGAACAGACTGCAGCTTTTTTTCACTTGTCTCTTTGTTGTAAATTTTGTGGAAAAAAGAATTGCAAAAAGCTCTTGGCAAATTGGTGATCAGGGACTAAACTGAAGAGTCTGAAAATGCAAAAGAGGAAGAGAGGAGGTGAAAAACAACAGTGTTTTGCTATAATACTGCTCTACTAGAATTACATATAAGGCATGATTTTCTCCTTTCATTTTCTAGACTGCTGAAGCTATCATAATTTCAGTGGAGCACACAGAGTGCAGAATATCAAGGAGATATATACATTTTGACCAAATACAATGTCTGATCCTGCCAAATTTTGCTGATGTGAAGAGGCATGTTCTACTCTTAAGCAATCTTGGGCAGGAAAGAGTGGCCATACAGTTTTAGGGCTTGTAGAAAAACTTGTATAGCTTTAAAAGTCCTTTGAAATTAATTTGTCACTTGCTTAGAGCTGTGAAGTCCCCTGTCTTGTATGATATGTTTGAAGATGCTGGTGCCAAAGGGGGAGGAAGTGGTCTTGTTGAAGAGGGAGTGAGTTGCTTGTCATTAGTTAAGTTTATTCTGCCCTCCCATGGTTAAGGGCCTGATTCTTGATTTCCTTACACAAAAGGGGCTGTTCTTGCCTTCCCTTCTCAGCAGAGAGGGGCTAGGACCATGCATTGGTTGTTTTCAGGCAATCTTGCTCTGAGAACCACAAGCAAAGCTGGGAGAGAAGCATCATATGTAACTGTCTCTAGCACTGTGTCCCGGCTGGAGATGGTGGGGATGTGAAGCTGTACACAACTCTTTGCTGTCATTTCACTGTTGAGGTATCCACGAGGGAAGGTGGACAGATGGGAGCTTTAGCCAGTCCTGTATCGCTGTATCTGAGTCTGAAGGTAGTTTGTATCTGATGTAGTGTAATTTTCAGTGAAGGCAGCAATTTCATCTGGAGTTTCCAGTGTATTTACACATTATTAGTATTATTATTTTTTGGAAATGCTTAAATTAGCAAACATACAGGTCTTTGAACCATGGGCTGTCCTAATTAGCTCACTAGCTCTCTGGCTGTGCTCAGTGCAGGTCCTGGCCAGCCTGGCGGGATGGGCTGTGGTGGAGGGCTGGGTGCTGGGTGGCTCCCCGGGATGGAGCCCACCACGGAGATGGTTTCCCAGAAATTCACGCTCTCAGGACAGTAGCTTTTCTGGCTTCAGAGCTCGTGTGCCTTACAGCTGCTCAGTTCTTACATGGAGAGTGGGAAGGAGCCTCCGGATCGGTTAGGACTTTATGTGCTTAATAGAAGCCGACACTTTGAACACTTGAGGGTTTTTTATATAAAGAAAGCAGACAGTCTTTGTAGCCTATTTATGTGTAATAAGCTGGGGTTTGTTTTGTGCCCTTTTTTTTTTTTTTATGTGAAAGAAAAAGAAAAAATAAAGGGAGGGAGAAATTAAAACCACAGCAGTATTTTCCCATGCGGCTACAGTGAGTATCCTGCCATCTCACATGATCGGCTGTCCTGGTGGGGTGGAGTGTGGGAAGGTGTCAAAATATGTCTCTCAATTTTTATTTTTTTTTTTCTTAAAAGGGAAAGCCAGATGAGTGCCAAAAGCCCTGTTCTCTTCTTTAGCCCTGCAGTAACAAACTACATGAGTGTATGTTATTAAGATGATAAGATTAAATTTCTAGCTGCTAACATGCTATCACAACAGCAAAGGGAGGGAAAAAAAAAAGATCTTGAAAAAATTATGAAAATTAGTCTGACGGTCTCCTTTTAATAATAAGATCACTCCCAACCCCAACAGACAGTGTAGGCTGGAATTCCACAGGGCTTTTTTGTGGTCCTAATGATTTTAATAATACTTTGTGCTATGTAGCACCTTTCATTAGAGGATCACAAAGTGCTTTACAGTCACTAATTAATTAAGCCTCACAACACTCCTGTGAGATAGGTAAGTATTAGACATATATTAAGCTGAGACATTGAGAGTTAATGATTTTTTTTGCTGCATTATTCTGGCAAAATGATTGATGTTTAAGCGCCGTATGTGCATTATATGTCTGTGTGTGGGTGTGTAATATATATGAGTGTAAAAATATTAATTTTACTATCCCTTAACAAAGAGGTCCTACTTGAGCCTGTCGACTGATAATATCATGGTTTTCATAGACCCTTGACTCAGTTAGCTCGTCTACTTGTGCATCTACTTGTACAAAGAGCAGCCAGTGGCATCTAACGAAATTCAGACATCTTTCTAAATGTAGTATTCTGCTGAAAAGAGCATATGACTAAGATCTGACCTAAACCTGCAGTGCAAGCGCAAGGCAACAACCATACTGTTGCAATAGGCTTTGATGACAAGTCATCACGTTCAGTAAAAGTAGTCAGCAACAGCAATGACCCATGGGGGGAGCTGATAATCAGGAGGTAATTAGCCATTATCTTCATCACACATAAGAAACTATCGATTATCAGAATTAGCTTTTTTTTTTTTTCCTTGTTTAAAAGAACTACTGTAGTCACTATGGTAATTCATTATCTGAAATACAAACTGATTTTAGCAGAAATTTCCACTTTTTGCTTCCAGGGATAAACTGATACGAATGATTGTTGAACAGAAAAGTCTGTATCTTGCAGATGCATGAATCTTGTAGAATAGTCTTGGCTGGTTTTGAGGGAAACTGTATATAGCTATTAGTATGATTTCCACTTTAAAGTAGCTGAGAGTGATCATATCAGGTAAAAAAAAAACCAAAACAAAACCCACATAGTTTAAAGGTAATTTCAGTGTAATGAAAATAAGATACTAAAACCTGGGTTATGGACCTCAAAGACAAGTTCTGCAACTTGGACCTTATCCAGGGTTCCCTCAGCTCAAGAAGTCTTTTCATTCATATCAGGCTTAATAATTCTTTTATTTTGGGAAGATCGCCGTTTCCAGTGACGAAAAGGTAGTTCAGTCCCAATGGCTGTTCATCACTTGGCCTCTTTACCCAGCAAATGTGCTTATTATTACAATGGCATTTTTGAGATGTGGGAAGTTGCCCACTAACAACAAAAGTGACACCACTAAATTTGTTTCAAGTGGAACATGAGGCAGCCAGCAGATGATAACTTCCAATTGCTGATGGCAGAGCCTGGATGTGAACCAGCTATTCATATTCCATTATCCATCCCATTAGGCCAGTCCCATTATGATGCACAATACCTGCTAATATATGTGAATTTTTAAGGCACTTTCATTTTCTACAGCATTTATTCAGCTCGTTTTCAACACTTACTTTAAATATGATTTAAACTTGTTTTTTGGTGAACATCACTTCTGAGATAATTTGTGTATGTGTGTGTGTGCGTGCATGCGTGCAAGAGCATGTGTGTCTGTCTGAGGAGAAGGCAGCTATGGGATTTGTCCCATTTGAAGGAAGAAGAGAACAGCAGCCACTATCTGTATAGTGCCCACTAATAGAAGCATGTGAATGTACAATAGGCATAATGATGTTTTTAAGTAAAAAACATATTTTGAATGCATAATTTAGGAGGGAAAACCTTTTTTTGTTTTGTTTTGCAGATATACAGATCAGCTCTCAAAATGTCTTCTGTGTCTTCCGTGCATCTTCTAAGACAATTGCATTAGCCCGCCTGCTAGTTGACTAATAGAATTAATAATTGTAAAAAGCACTCTAAAGCCACATGCCTTATGAAGTCAATGCTGGGTATGATTTTACAAGTATGTGATCCATTTTTTCAAGTGAAATTGTTAACTGAAAACGTTCTTGGCACACAATAAAACATTGTGCAGTCTGTTATTTGTCTTAGAGATAGTAATTTCAGAGCGGCTATATTCTTTCTGTATCTAACTTATGACTTGCTAGGGGATGGTTTCTTCGATTTAGGAGTATTGCAAATGTAGTTTTATTTACATAATATGTCTCTGAAAAATGATAGTGGTGGAATTTCAGCGACAAAAAAAGCCAACCTTCTGTCTTTTCTTACTGTCCCCTTGAGTGGATATCAAGCAAATAAATGTCAGATGATTTTTCAAAAGCTAAAAGAAGAAAGAGGGGAAAATACTTTTAAATTCAACTTAAAGTTTTAATATTTAAATCAGTGTTATCTTCTTTCCTTTCTTTCTCCAAGTGTAGAATACTGCATGAAAAAGCTCCATTAGGCAGATATGTTTTGTCTTCCCCCTCTCCATATATCAGGAAAATTTGAACCAAAGTATCTAGATCTGGGGTAGTGTCTATTTAGCCTGTATGCTGTCCAGATTTTTCTTTTCTTTGCTTTATGGATTTTTTTTTCTGTCTTTTTCTCTGACTCTCTTCTGTCAGTTGCTGTGAAGATAGCAAATCTCTAAACTTCCCTTATCTGCCAAAAATATCTGTAACAAAAACATTTTAAAACATTGCGTTTAGTCTTGTTTAATTTTGACTGAGGTAACAGTCATGATGTTTACTTTCTTGATTTCTGATTTTTCTTCACTGCCGTCAGGACTCCTTTCTCTGTCCTCTGCCATGAATTGCATTTAAACAGAAGTTATTTTAAAAATGGTTTGGGATGTGTAACCAGGAGAAAAATACAGACTTAGCTGAACACCTACCAGGAATGCTCACATATATTTTTAGTGTGTGTTAACCAAGAGCATTCACAAGTTCCACAGCGAAGCAGTAATACTAAAAGGCTGAGGACTATCAAAGCATAAATGCTTTGAATTATATATGTGCACATGTTGTTTTAGTAGGCTGAGACTGCATTGTACTAGTTCTCTTACCACAACAGGAAATCTTTCTTTTCTCTTAGTTCTGAGTGACTTCAGGTTCAGAATTATTGGCGGGGGGGAAGTAAAATTCAGTGCATATATATCCTGGTAGGTGTGGTTGGCATTACAGAGAAGGCACTTAGTTCCCAAGAATGTGTGTCTTCTACAGTAAGGAATCACAGTAGGCATTTAAGAAACCTATTAAGACCACACGGAGTGTCAAAATTTCTGTAACACAAGCTGGCATTCTGTGTGAAAGCCGTTCCACTGTAGCCCATGCTGCCTGTGGATCAGCTCAACCACAAAGACAACAGAGCCAGCCCAAGACACAAGTTGAACACTTCCCCTGAGAAGTTGTCTGTTTTTATCAACATAACATACAGTGCCCTTTCATGTAGAGCAGATGTAAATAGGAGTATGTACAGACGCCTGTTCTTTTATTTTTAACCTCTGTCCACAGCCGTACTTCTCAAAGTACTGTTCTGAGAAGGTCACCAGTGGTTTTTAAAGGCCTGGGTACAGCACCATTTGGAGCGCATCAGTGCTGCTCCCAGAATCACGAGGCGGTCCCCTTTGTAGAGCAGTATCTCCAGTGCCTCCGTAGGTGCCCAGTTGTGACAGGCATGGGAACGGGGGCTCAGGCTCGAGTCTGCAGCTCACATCTCATGTGTGGTACTGCAGGCTGCTGCCACCGGACCACACACAATTTGGCAGAGAAACATCCATCGTTGTAGACAGCATTGGCAAAGATAAGAGCACAGAAAAAGTTGTAGCACATCTGTCTTCTGCCCCTAACTAGCATGTGAACACAAATGGATCAAACCAGCTGGTGATGAATATCAAATCCAGAACCACACAGTGGAGAGTGCAGGGAAGTTTCATATATATGTTTTCTCTAAGTAGGCTGGGGAAGGTGAAGATATGTAGCAGATGAGAAATTTGGCTTAGTACCTCCATAGTTTGATTGCTTGTTCTTCCATAATCTCCCGTGTTCAGCTAGCAGCTAACTCACCGGTGGCAGACTCCTTCCTTTCTCTCTGGTCCTTATAGCTGTCCTGTCTCAGCTTTCTTTAATGCATCCAGAAAGAGTACTGGCAGGTTTAGCAATAGTGGCTATGTCCGCAAGGAGGACTGAGCAGAGGAAGGTTCGACTGTTTAGATCCATGTGGATTCCAGGTGGTTTTGGGGTAGATCCTGACTTAGCCACGCAGCGATGTCAGCTGTCTGGATCCAGGCCTGTAAAATTTTATTGACAATGGGTTTCCTAATAAAGTTAGTTTTTCTTTGTTTGGCAAATAGAACTAATTACATGAATAATGGACTGTGGGGCCAGACTTTAGAATATCCATATAATCCTGTTTGAAGTTTATGGGCAGTACGATGGGGGAGCTTTTGCTATAGAGAAACTGATACCTGCTTAGGAAAAATACTTTCTCTGAAGCCTGAAGTTACTTACTCTCCTAAATCTTTTTCCTTCCTAGTAACTTGTTTAAGTTCTTCTGATTATGTCCTTTAGATGTATTTTTGCAGAGCTACATGATATGTAGTTGTACAGTATATGAACATTAGACTGTTTATTTTTCCCCTTAGTTTTTAAAAATTATTTTAAAAGAAGCATTCATTTAAAATTATTTCTGCCAGACCATTATCTTCTGAAATGATAATGAAACCTGTAATTCACTGACTCTGATGGCAATGCTTTTGCAGGCTTTAAAGTCTTCTTTTTAGTTAAGTTCAGTCTCAGTGTGATTTTTTTTTTTTTACATGTAAAATTCCAGTTTTCTGCATAGTCTAAAAACCTGTTTGACAAAAGTTTTCTGAAAAGTTCATGTATTCATATAGTTCAGAATGCTTCAAGAAGTGCCAGCTTTGTATTCTGTAATATATCTTGAATAATTTTATAGGGTTTTTTGCTTTTTTTCTTTTTTTTTTTTTTCCTTTTCTTTTTCTGTGGTAGATATGGTCCGGAAAAAGAACCCCCCTCTAAGAAACGTTGCTAGTGAAGGTGAGGTACAGACCCTTGAGTCTACAGGTACTGAAAGTGAAGAGTCTGGAAGGAAAAAAGAATTTTCCGCAGAGCAGATGCAAGAAAACACTGACCAGGGTGATGCGGCAGAGTTAAATAACAAGGAGGAACTTTGCATGCATGTCCAAGAGCCATCTTCCAGCATTAAAAAGGACTTGAAAAGCTCAGTGCTGAGTGAAAAGGCTGGCTTCAATTATGAAAGCCACAATAAGGGAGGAAATGTTCCATCCTTCCCTCATGATGAGGTGACAGACAGAAATATGCTGGCTTTCTCATCTCCAGCTGTTGGGGGAATCTGTGAGGCCTTGAAGTCTCCTCAAAAATCAGATGCAGATGACACCCAAGATGTGGTCTGTACCCCATCAGGAGATGCAGCGGAGACAAATGAGGAGCATCAGATGTCGCCAAAAGCTTCAGATGAAACAGCGCAAGTGCAAAGTGGTCCAACCGATGGCCAAGGCTCAAGCCCAGTCCCCATGGCCTCAAAAAACCCACAAGTGCCTTCAGATGGGGGTTTAAGGCTGAACAAATCCAAACCAGATTTGTTGGTAAATGATAACCCAGATACGGCGCCTCTGTCTCCAGAGCTTCAGGACTTCAAATGTAACATCTGTGGATATGGTTACTATGGGAACGACCCCACAGATCTCATCAAACACTTCCGCAAGTACCACCTAGGACTGCACAACCGCACCAGGCAGGATGCTGAGCTCGACACTAAAATTTTGGCTCTCCACAACATGGTGCAATTCAGCCACTCCAAAGACTTCCAGAAAGTCAACCGCACTGTGCTTTCAGGGGTGCTGCAGGACATCAATTCCCAGAGGCCTGTCTTGTTAAATGGGACTTACGATGTGCAGGTTTGTATTTTCCCAGCCTCTCCACTTCTGCTGACTGCCTTCCCAACTGCAAAGTCAGTTATTTGCAAAGCCTCTCCTACCTACGTGATTCTATTTCGCAGAACTTGCTTAAGCCTTAAGAACCTTTTTGGTCTATTTTGGTGAGGCTTTCTGCAGGTCTGCTGAGCATCTTGTACTGCAGAGGAGTACTTGTTTTTTTGACCAATGATATTTCTGTGTATGATTTAGTCATTGTGGTAATCAATAGCAAAAGATCTTATTCAGCAAACAGGCAAATTGCTGAATTGCTAATCATATTTGAAGGATTTGCTGTCACGAAAAGAAAAGAGCAAATAATAATGAAAAATAACAACCAGATAGACAAAAGACAGCAGCTGGAAATTAAAAATGTAATCCTAAATTATCAGCTGCCGGGAGTCAAGATTTGGCTTATTGATTCTTTATTAAGATAAAATAAATGGCAAGTCTTGGCAACTCTGAAGTTGTCTAGTGCCAGAAAAACAGGATACACAATGGGTATTTAAAACATTTAAAAAAGTAACAGTAATCTATGCTGTGCTTCACGTTAGTGAGCCTGCAAGGAAAGGGCTGTTGCCTCAGTCATTTTTGCATCTAGTTGGAGCCAGGGAAAGAACTACAGATACTGCTGTAACAAAGAGAAAAAAAATCTAATTTTTCCATGAAAGAGTGGACTCAAAAGCTTTTTCATGGAGTATCTGTTAGTTTCTTATCAGCCAATATTTAATTAGTTAAAAAAAAAATAGATGCTGCTTTAAAAAAATCCTCTCATGAGAGAGCTGAGAGGTACAGTAGGGTAGCTCAATATCCTATGATTAAAAAAATCATGTGTTAAGAAAAAACGACAAAATAACAAAGTTTGCATGCAAAACGAATTAAAATGTTCATCCAATTTCAAGTGTATGTTTTCATACCTGATGTCTGAATTAGTAGTAATCACCAGACAAAACTCCAGAGTATGCTAAAATAGAAAGGCAGAAGGTGGAAAATATTTAATAATGCTTGCTGAAACTGCAGCTATAGGAAAAAAAAACTCAAAGCAGATTAAGATGGCCAACATCTAACCTCAAGTAAGAAGCTGAAAGCAGAATACAAGTCAGGAACTTGAAGCTTTTTAAGTGATTTAAACTTTTCCTCTTTTTTCAGAAACTCTACCACTTCTTTATGGAGCAGCAAATCAAACTAAGGTCATTACTATGCTAAAAGCTGCAATCTTTGAACTGTCTTATTAAAAGATCACGTCAGACACTCTCTTCTGTCAAACTGTGATTAGAAAGCAAATACGTGATTTAGTTAAAAGAGGTTAGAAATGAATAATGTCAGAATGTGAAATGATGGTTTATAATTAGCACATAGTATGATGTTAATACCTGGATTTCCTGCTATAGTTTCAGTTTGCTGACTCCAGGGACAGCATCTTAGAGCAACTGATCCATGCTGTCAGGAAGACGTTCAAACTGGAACAGATCAGGCGTACAGTATAGAGGAATTTGAGTTTCTAAACACACTTTCATTTCCTCCAAACAATTGTTTCGTTAGGTCCTTAGTTATTTATAGGAAAGTTTATGCTTGATTAGAATGAGCTGGACACTTTTCCTATGCACTGCTTTCAGAAATAAAACAGATGTGTGAGCTATCTCAGTTTGAACTGATAGAAGGAGAAATAAAACAGCTGAACCTAGACTATACTTGTCTACTAAACCCTGGCAGCAAGATACTGCAAGGGAGACAAAAAGTGGTAGGAAACAGCCCATAGATAATCTACTTAAGATCAGTCTTTTCTCAGACGAAAAACATTTTCCAAAATAGAACAGGCAGCCTATACAATGTTGGCAATTTATTTTAGAGAAAAAAAAAATTGGATCTGGAAACTTAATTTTTAAGAGTGCTAATTTTCCCTGCCCGATTTGGGAAGAGAAGATAAAATAAGCTTTTGTGGCAAATGCCATACTTCATCACTTGCACATGCACCAGATGTTGATCCAAAGCATGTCAGAAGATAAGTAACTGATTAATATTTTTATGCTTTCTCCTCCCCCACTCCCAATACAGAGCAGCTTTGTGAGATTCATAAACACAGCAAAAGAACATTTGAAAATCCCCTTTGCACCCACACATGTTTATATTGCTACTATGTCCATTTTGGAGGGGATTTTTCTCAGGCATGTAAACGGCTGGCGTCTACTGCTGCAATGAGGGATTGTATTGATTGCAGCTCTGGTTAAAATTGGTTCAGTCAGACTCCTGTGTAACATGGAGAAGGAACTGAACCTGAATAATTGGTTCATCTAAACAACATTATTTTGTATAGGTACTGGGCTAAAGGAAAATAATCCCTTTGTAATTAACTTAAAATAGTAGTGGACTGGGCTTAAGGTCTGATTTATTGATCCCCTTGCACTTAACAAACTGTTCTATTGTAGCTGGGGTGGAAGTTATCAATGGATTTATGGTCTCAGGCCAGGGAGCTGGGTGCAGAAGCCAGAGGATGAAGATGACTGACTTTGATCTGGCTCACAGTGGTCAAAGACAAGGGTATATGAAGATTTGTAGTACTGAGAGATGCTACTGAGCCCCATAGTTTGCATTCATAACAAAAGCAAACAAAAAAGCAATAGAAAAATGTCTGAGTGCAGAAAAACCTAGTGTCTTCTATCTGCAGATAGGTAGGGATGTGGTCCCTTTGCCAAGGGCTTGGAAGAAAATCAAATGCGTTTTTGAACGTACACCACAGAAGTGAAGTCTGTCTGAGCAAACTTAACACCCCCTCCCCCTTAAAACAGTTCCTCACCCCCAACCCTAAACCCTGCTTTTAGGGTTGGAGGTTTTTTCGGTTGGTTGGTTGTTTTTTTGGTTGATTTGTGGGGGTTTTTTTTGTTTATTTGTTTGTTTGGGTTTTTTTAGGGGTTTTTATTTTTTTTTAGGTTTTTTTTTTTTTTTTTAATTTATCTGTATTGCAGTCATCAGAACAGTAGGGATACACATTTGGCTTTACATCCAGGTACACAACTGTTGGGACTGTGTTTTGTAGTACAAAAAGAGGATTTGGCTGGGAACTGTGTAAATAATCCAAGCTTTCTGGCCTTACTACTGTGTAGATTTTTACTTGACTTGAATATTTAATCCAGCAACATTCTTTTGTCTTCTTTGAAAATGTTTTGAAAATTTCCGTACACTTTGTTCCCATGCTTTTGGTTCATAAGTTATGATAAATTCCATTGAATTTGGTAAAATCACAGAACCGTTTCTGGGAGATTAGCTTTCTTGCCAATATAGATTTCAGAAAACATTTGCTAGCACATCTCTGGATTCCCAAAGAATGTGTTAATCAGCTTTATTGCTTTTATCAGAATAATATTTGAAGTGAGTTGAACGGATCAACTTTTGCTGGTGCCCCTCATTACTTTTTCTTCACATTTAATTGATCAATCTCTCTATGCAGCTTTGTCTTGCTAGCAATTTTAGCCTATGTATGGCTTTGTGGATGTGCCTACAGCAGAACACTTTAAACCAGATCTAAAGACTTAAAGTAAAATTCAGGTGACTAAGTTAACAGCTATGATACTAAAAACCATTGCTTTGCTGCTGTATGAGTAAGTCTCCTTCTGTGTTTGATCTAATGACTCTTTAATGTATATGGAAAGGTCTGGAGACAGTCAAGTTACTAGCAAGTAGGCAGGAGGCTTTTTTTCATCCCATTTTTTTTTTTTTTTTATAGTAGAGGGTGTGACAGCTTCAACAGAAAGGCTGGAGAATGCTGTCTTCCACTTATCAGCTTGTAGCTAAGGGGCAGGACATTGCCCAGTGAGGGGGAAGAAGGGGGCTTGGATCCCCTCTGACAGAGCAAGGAAAGGAGCCTACTTTTCCTGTTTCCTGAACAAGTGTTCAAGCCATTAGACTATTGTATAAAAGGGAGCATGACCCTACTTCCTGATACGTTGTAAAAGAAAACAGTGTCCCTCAAAGAAAGGACTGAAACATCTGCATTCAGGTGAGGGTTTCAGATGGCACATCCCAAGGGAGAAGGGTATTCATGCAGCCATGAATAAAGACATACTGCAGTGCTCAGCAGTTCTTATGGTTGACTCTAGCCAGCTTCACATTGTGTATGCTACCTTTGAGGAGCTTCCTGCTCAGCATGGTCCTGGCTCTAGAGCTTGTTGTCGCAGACCTGTCTCCTCTTATTTTCAGCCATTAAAGAGATTCAGACTCCTGTCCGAAAGTACTAAGAAGTGTTGGCTTGATTTTTTTTTAATCCAGCCCTCTCATTTAGATTGTTTCGTGGTGTTAGATAGTAGACTGCCATAAAAGAGAAGACGACAAATTTCTGAAAAAGCTATGGGCTGATAAAAGCCATCCAAAAGTTTCTTCGTTGTATTTCAGTGAGCTTGGGGGAAAAGCAAAAAAAGAAAGTATTACATTGTCTGATTGTCCCACAGACTAATAAGAGATTGGCAGCAGATTTTTTCTTTTGTGGTGCTAGACATCTCATATTAGGAGAGTTGTCCTGTACCACTCAGCCTAATCCTTTGTCACATCTGAATATGGGTAACAACTTTTCCAGGATTTTCACAGCAACTGAGAACACTTCTGGAAGTCAGCTGCAAGCCTATGCAGGGCCCTAGAAAGTGGCAGAAGCGCCCACACAGGCAGAGTGTGTAAAGCTCTTCCGTTTGTCTCCTTTAGAAATCAGCGGTGAGCTTCATGTGCCTACAGAATGTTAATGCATGTGTGGTTTTTTTTAGTGGTCTGGATTTCAATCTATCAAATCTGGCAGCTCTTCTGTTCTCATGTTGGAAGTGTGGGACTAGTATAAAGTCTAGTCTAACTAAGATTCAGCTGAGTGAGAACCAGTAGTTTTATTAATAGTTTCTGCTTTTTATGCTCCACTTTTATATTAGCAGTTTGATTGAACATGAAGCTGTGAAGGTAAGACTAAAAAATCTGTAGGGATTCATAGGGGTACAGATTTAATTAACATCCCTTCTCACGTTAAAGGTTTTCCTCTACATTTTTGGTGGTTTTGGCAAAGGGTCTCTTACAAATACGGTGAGAATCTAGACTGGAGGCATAAACAAGTACAGCATTTACTTTGTATTAGTAACAAATCAAATCTTAAAGTTGAACTTTGTCATCAAGTGGGTTTCCTACAAGGTGACATGGATACATAACTAGTTGACATGAGCAAATGAAAACACGTACATGAATGAATTTGATTTTCCTCATATCTTAGACAAATGGATCCAAATTTTATATTGTTGGTTTTATTGACTTTAGCTCAATTGTCCGTAAAACAGGAATTGCATCTAAATAAACTGACCAGTGACTGCTGGATATCATATGTTCCAGTCTCTTGAACTAGTTTATACCGTGCTAGATCTTGAAGGGTGCTAGGACAGACCTTGGATGAAGGTGGCCCAGAAGGCCCATTTCCTCTGTCAGCCACATTGCAGGCTCTTCCTGTGGACCTCCCTGCTTAAGGCTGTCAAGCTGTCTTGGGTATTGCACCCACCTGTGTGCATACCTGTTTATTTCAAGTCTCATTTCTGGGTCATGATCAGGCTTTGAGACTGCCTTGCACACTGAGAGAATCACACCTCATGAACACAGGAGTCAGTCATCTCTTTTAAACCATAGACATGAAAAAGAAATGGTGGCAGGTGGAGAAATGGGTGGTCGTAAAACATGTGTGTATATGCATTCATATGCGTATGCTTGTGTGTGTGTATACGTATATGTGCTTCTTTTTCTCATATATATGTCTGCATACGTGCATATATATATATATATATATATATAAAAAATGTGAAAAAGCACCTGTGGTCTTACAGGCATCTAAATTATATGTTGACTACAGCTGTTAAGTAATGATTTATATTGTTATAAGTAGTAGAAGTTTTTAATATCATTTCTGGGGAGACATTAGCAAGTTTACTCTTCAGAATGATATGCAGTGATTTACAGCAGCTACTTAGCTGCTAAGTAGTAAGTGCCTGGGAACATTCACTTGCCCTGTGACAGAAATGAGGTATTTTAGCTGCCTTTCAGTGAGAAGTAGTCTACTCTCATATTAGAGCATTCGGATGGGCAGTTTCTGTGGAACAACTGAGCTATATTCACAACTGTCAAGGCAAAGTTGTTTATGTGTTAATATTCCTCATCTTTATCCCAGAGATATCTGGTAGTCTTTGAAGAAACATTAATGAAGAAAGTTGGTAAGACTAGTAATAGTCACAGATACATTTAAAGACATAAACTGCTAAGCTAGCCCACAGAAATGATGAGAGGCTCAAAAAATAAAGTTGCTTGGGAAAAAGGAAAGCAGCTAGGTTTTCTTCTGGTGTAAATCAGTACAAGTTTGACCTCAGAGTCTGTGAGGTTGTTTGAGTTTACAGTAGCCAAGGAACTGTCTGGTAATTTTATATTTATAGAGAGAGAATAGAAGCGATTGTGCTTCTTTTAGATGCTAGATATTAGTCTACTAGGATTAGCTAGCAAATGAAAGTCTTGATTCTGTGTTCCTTACTTCTGTTGGTTTTGCACATCTGGTCTCCTGACCTTAATTTAAGTCCTTTATTGTTTTGTCACTGTCTTTGTTTTAAAAATACCTTTTAAATTCTATTGTCAAAACCCATACTGGCTTCAGTGATAACAGAATAGACCTTGAGAAGGATACACTCATCTTGAATGAATGTGGCCTGATAGTTTGCTTTCTTATTTTGGTAAGTACAAATAGCCCAGAAAGCCAGGAGTTTGCCCTGAGTCTTTGCCTCACTTGTGCAACATAGTCTGCCTACCTATAAATCAGTCACACTGTGGTGAATAGTTTTAAGAATATACTCTGCAGATTCTCCTAGTTTTACATGCAGAAAGAACGAGAGAGAAGGGAGTTCTCCATAGTGGAGGTTAGAGAACTGGGTGGTGTTACACAAACTTGCATGAAAGCCAGGAATCTGTTCTGGCCTGCACAACATGAAGAACTTCATAAATGTGGGATGGTTAAAATGTTCTGGATGCTATATTGCACAAAGCAAATGAATAAACAAGAGCATTAGAAAATATTTTAGGATTAGAAGATTAAGAATAATTGGCAAAGGCAGACTGGATGGCTCAGGAGATTGGTAAGGGATCTGGAGCCTTTCACCTCCTGATTAGCCAAAGATGTAACCCAGATAATCAAAAAAAGGAAGATTTGTTAACGTTTGATGTTCCAGTGCAGATGGCTGGTCTAGTTTCTAATCAGTAGTTGCAGAAGAAGCCAGGGGTCAAGACAGTTTTACTCTGTGAGACTTGTGGTTGAATCTCTTATGTGGATATAGGCCACTAGTTTCTGCAGGTAGAATGTTCTTCATGAAATTTATGATTACAGGAGCTGGCAGACTTTGTCTTCCTTGGTATTTTTTTCATTTTCTGTAATAGTATTTGTAAACTGCTTTGGTGTAATAAAATTTAGGATTGAACTTTGAAAAGGGGGTAGGAGAATAGAGTAGGGTGGCATTTGGATCGAGAGCAGATTAAATACCAAAGACACACTTTAAAAAACACTGAAATTACCTCTCCTTGCCCAAGTCCATCTATTCGATGAAATCATTGTTTTCGGTCTGACTAATTAAGGTAATGCAGACATATCTGTTAGATACATATAGTGCAATTACACAGCTTTGTTGAAGTACTTGCCAACATGCTTTAGAAAGTACATCTTGAAACACTGTCAGTTATCGTGTTATCTTTTCTCCTCTTTCTGGCTATTTTTGGAAATGTGCGTGGTGTATGAGGCGGTAGCTTAGTTGTATTAACACATGAACTTCAATCCTGGGGTAAATTCTTTCCCAGTCTTCTAGATTTTGATAATTTCCCCCATTAGCGAATGAATTTAATAATTAAAATTTTTGAGTTTCAGGGAGTCTTACTGTGAAATGCGTTTCAGTTTAATCCCAGACTGAGACATGGCTTTGAACCATCTCAAGCACAGTAGTGGTGAATCCATTCTAATTGTTGTCTTCCTCTATACGGCATAATAATAGCAGCTATATTGCCGTAACTGCAGTGCTGGAGGAGTAAGTGATAATCCCAGGGTCTCACAAGCAAGTGACAGTGAAGGAAAGAACTAAACCAGTCCAAACAGATGCCTTGAATGTTAGGTTCCCTTTAAAAAGAGAAAGATGAAGATTAGTTTTCTTCTGTGCTTACTGAGTGAACTGTAGCTCTATAGGTGCCCTTACATTTCCAGTGCAAGCTGTACCTGTATTTATGACTGCCACTGATTATATGTCAGCTGGCACTTTGGACTCCACTGCTGTAATAGAATTGCAGAATTTTAGCATTGCTTTTGTTTAGTTTCTTCTTCTTTATGTTGGGGAGGGGTGTCTACTTAAGAAAACAGAACTCTCTCAGGGCAAAGCAGGGGACTAGGTTTTTTTTGGATCAGAATGAAATAGGGGAATAAATACAAGAAACTATCACTTCTGATACATACAGAAATGTGGATATTTATTTCTAGGGTATATACATATTTCCCACCCATCTTTCTCCTTCTCTTTCTCCTGTATCTTTTCTCTTTCTGCAGCAGGTCAGAAAGAGCAGGAGGTTAAGGACAATTACATATCCAGTGAAGGATTTTAGTGCCTGTACAGAGATACAATATGTAACTGAAAAATCTGAAAGTCAAGCCAAGACTTGAACATTTGTGTGCATGAATCCCAACAGTTCTGCAGATGTGTAGGCTTCTTCCAAATTTGGCAGGCTAAAAGCTGAAACAGCTTCAGTTTATACTGTCACTTCAAGTGCTTCTCCGAATCTCTTTGCAAGGAAGCCACTTTTTTCAGTTCTCTTTACCTGATGACCCCAAGGGGGCTTTCACTAGGTTTTGCTGTGTGTGAAAAATGGCTTTTGTGTGTAATAACAGTAAGACGATCCTGTGTTACTTTCAGGTACATGCTTTCCTAACAGGACACATTGTTTTGAATTGTGGCAGGGTAGTCAGGGAAATGCCAACCCAATAACTGGTAATCGGTTACAGTCCAGTGCTATAAAGATTGTGTGTCCTCCCCCATTGCCAGAGGTTAACACAGATAGTGTGAGAACGCTTAGTTCTATTTTATCCTCTTATGATGGAGAGAAGGATGTATTAGCATGGGACACAAATTTGCTATGTAGGCCACTAAGTAGGATTACCACAAGTTACAGACATAATGTGATTTACAGTCCATTGTACAAAATGCTAGTACTAATATGGTTTTCCAGTGTTCAGAAATGAAAGTAATTAGCAATGAGCAGCAGCTGGGATTATTGTCACTCACAGTTTCTAACTGCTGTCTACAGAGTGTCTGCAAAATAGGTTTGTTATCTGTAGGCTGAGAGTAATGGGCGTATTTACTCATTAGAGCCACTTAAGGTAAAGCGTTTTGGCCAGTTTTCTGTGCATGCATAGAACAAACATAAGTATCTAATTAAATGAGCAAAACCAGATCACCTTGCAACTTATGTAATCGCACAGCAAGCTGCTGTTATTTTCTGTTTACCATAATTCCATCAGTCCTTTCTTTAAGTTGTCTTTCAACACCATTGAGACTTTGAAGTAATGCAGTGGATGGAGACTTGGAAGTGCCAGATACTGCAGGGCAGGCCCAAATCCCACTGTTGTCAGTGGATCAGGCTTTGCATGCCTTTGTCTCCAGTTCTTGCTTGCCATAAAATGAATAGTATGAAGTATTTTCTGTAGTACAGAACATCTCTTTTCCAAAGAACCTCTTCAAAACCAAATTCATAACTTGATACCAGTACTTGGAGCCCCAGTTTAAGTGAAAATGTTATTACAGCTAAGTCCTAGGTATTTGGCTGCCCAACTCACCATTGCCTAATGAGATACGTTTCCTAAACAACCAGAAAGCAATTTTCAGGTTATTTAAGAAAAAGGTTTAATCAGTGCATGGCACTGGAGTATATGATATGGAGTGATTTAGCAAAGGAGTAGATGTCTGTGGATTTTGGGTATAAAGAGGAATTAGTTTCTGGATGCCCTTTAGTATTTACTGTTCAGGAAAAGAAGCAGAGCAATGGTGACATTTTTTTCAGGAGATTCTGTCTTTGGCCTTCAAACCAGTTGTACAGGAGCAGCAAATCTCCCCCTGATGTCACGGGCAGGTGTGGTGCACTCCTGGGAAGGGCAGGCCTGCCTCCTATGAGAACACAGGGTTTAATAACATAAGCCCTGGAAGCCTTGTTTCCTTCCTGCAGACCATTTTGCTCAGAGATTATGAGAACAGTTAAGTAGACCTACCTTTTTTTTTTTCAGTGATGTCATGGACTTGGGTGTGGTAGGTTTCTTTGCCACATGCCATTTTTCTACTGTAGTTTTTCCATCCTCGTTTTACTAAAATGAGCTCTGTGCATGAGAGGAACAGAATATTTCCTTGGAGAATGTCTGCACTGAGTAATGTTTGAGAAAACTGCCTTTCATTTCAGACATCAGCCACTATGGCTGTGTTCAAGGCATCCTGGTGGATACTGGATACTCCTGTAGGAATGGTCTTCATAAGAATTGGTCATACTCTGACCCAGCAAACTGAACTTGTTATTTCAGATTTAATTTTTGTTTGCTCCTATTTAGAAAGCAGTTCTCTTGGGCTCTTAAGTGTGAATATGATTAAAACACGTAAGTGTGTTGAAAGAAAAAGACAGGGGCTGTTGTTTTTTCCATACCTGGTATAGACTCCCAGCAAAGTCTTCTGTCAAAGGGTGCAGGGATATGAGATCTGATTATTGGATCTTCTATCAATGATTTAGTGATTCAGTGAAGGAAGGAGTAGACACATTAGGGAATTGTGTATGTGTGCCTCAGTTTCCCCAAATATGTTTATTATTCATATGGAGTATATATTCATCTATGTGAAACATTTCAAAATCTTGTGGTGGTGGTTAGTGAAAGAAGCTTATGAATTAATTTTTCTCTATTTCTCTTTTTCTCATTTATTTCCTTTCTTGCTATTTGAGTGAATATACAGTGGAGCTAAAATCAGCTTATTCTTTATTCACAGGTTACTTTAGGTGGAACCTTTATTGGAATTGGAAGGAAAACTCCAGATTGCCAAGGCAACACCAAGTACTTCCGCTGCAAATTCTGCAATTTCACCTACATGGGCAACTCCTCCACTGAACTAGAGCAACACTTCTTACAGACTCACCCAAACAAAATGAAAGCAGCCCTTCCCTCCTCTGATTCTGGTAAAGCTTCAGAGAAAAACTCCAATAAATCCAGTCCTACTCTTCGACCCTGTGATTCTGGAGACTTGGGGAAGTGGCAAGACAGAATCACTGTAAAAGCAGGAGATGATACACCAGTTGGATATTCGGTGCCCATCAAGCCAATAGATTCCTCTAGACAAAATGGTACCGATACAACCAGTTACTACTGGTGTAAATTTTGCAGTTTCAGCTGTGAATCGTCCAGCTCATTGAAACTATTAGAACATTACAGCAAACAGCATGGGGGAAGCCAGGCAGGAAGCCTTCACCCAGATCTGAATGATAAGCTTTCTAGGGGATCTGTCATTAACCAGAGTGATCTAGCCAAAAATGCAGATGGGGAGTTAGTGACAAAGACAGAAAAGGGTGCGAGTGTGGCAAAAAAGAAAGACTTGACTAGCAAAGGAGCAGAGGACAGCATGGTGACAAGCTACAACTGTCAGTTCTGTGACTTTAGGTACTCAAAGAGCCATGGCCCAGATGTAATAGTGGTGGGCCCACTTCTCCGTCACTATCAGCAGCTACACAACATTCATAAGTGTACCATTAAGCACTGTCAGTTCTGTCCCCGAGGCCTCTGCAGCCCAGAAAAGCACCTTGGAGAAATTACTTACCCATTTGCTTGCAGAAAAAGTAATTGTTCCCACTGTGCTCTCTTGCTTTTGCACCTGTCTCCAGGGGTGACAGGAAGCTCTAGAGTCAAACACCAGTGCCATCAGTGCTCATTCTCCACTCCTGACGTGGACGTTCTCCTGCTCCACTATGAGAATGCACATGAAGCCCAAGCGTCTGATGTCAAACCAGAAACAAACACCCTGCCAGGGGCAGAGGGGCCGCTGACGCTCAAGGAGAACAAAGAACACTCATGTACCAAATGTGACTTTACCACCCAGGTGGAAGAAGAGATTTCCCGACACTACAGGTACAGTAAAGTTTCAAATGATTAATGATAGGAACCCAAACAAAGAGTCCTTCCTTAGTTCCTTAATTAAATGTCACCGTTCCCCAAACATTTAAGGAAACTGGAAATCAAAATATGAATGCATATAGATATAAATCTTTACAGCGAGAGTCCAATCCAACATCCGCTTTGTTTTGGAAAACCACCAGCTAAGTCAGTGGATTTAATTATACATTTAAACCTGTGCAAAGAAGAGGGAGATTTGGATTTGCGGGCCGATGCTGAAGTTCCAGCGTATTTGAGGTTTGGTCAACTATTTTCCACCCAGAATCTTTTAGGTACTATTTTAGTTTAGGCTTTTTACCAGAAAGCTGGCATCTTCATTCAGTCAGGGAACACAAATGGCTTTACTTTCCAAGATAGACTATGAACCCTTTCATGCTCCGTAACAGTGCTTTCAATGTACTACCTTTTTGTAGTATTTTCCATTCCCAAGTCCAGCAATGCAATAATTAGTTTAAGAGCATTCCACTGCTGTTTTGGTGTTGGTTTCACACTGGGAGCAGACACTCTTTTGTCTGTTGATGTCATCCCCCAAGATCCTTTTGCAGATGCTTATTTTCGTGTTGCTGGTTTACAGTGTCATTCTATTTATTTTAAATGCTAATGTTCCTATTTGGAGGTGGATGCAGCCAGTCTCCTGACTCAGTCTGACACAATGTCATAGTGGCAGCCAACTCCCTGCTAAACTTCTTGGGTCAGTTCCTGAGCTGTTGTAAACTGGCAGTCCAGTTTACATCAGAGGAGGAGCTGGCTCTTAGGCTTTATGAAGAGCAACAGTTATATGCCGCTGTAAAAGCAATGTTAAATATTAGAAAATCATGCTGAATATGTTAATAGTTAAGGCTAATGCGTCAACAACGGAAAACTCACTATCTATCTATCTCATCTAAAAGATCTTTGCATGGAAGCCAGCTAGAATGAAGACAAAAGAAGATGCATTTTCAAAGCTACGGCTTTGTTAAAAGCCCGAGAAACTGTGCCACGTTTAATAGATTCCAAGACATCCAAAATTAACAAAGGCAGACTGGGGCATGATACTTTAATAGAGATTAAAGCTGGGGGCATCCAAATGTTGCCCAACAGAGGCCTGCATTGGCAATGTATCAGGAGTCTATTTAAAAAAAAAAAAAAAAAAAAAAAAGAAGGAGCAGATTGCTCATCTTTAATTTGGAGCTGGGGCCCACGGAGGATTCAGGTCCCAGCATGCAGTGCCCCATTTTTGATCCAACTGGGCCTGAGGGATGTTGTGTGGATTAATTAGTTAATGTTTGTAAACTGCTTTGAAGATGAAAAGTGGTATCTAAGTTCCAAGCATTATTATAGCAGCTTTGAGCCATGCTGTAGAACTCCATAGGCAGCACTTTGTCCACCGCTGGGGCATGGCATGATCTTTTTTTAGTGGTTAAATAACTGGAAGACTGAAATGGCTCCTTGACTGAAAAAAACACTTTTATTTTGCTGCAGCTGGTAATTTAAGCTTTAACAAGCCTGCCTAGTTAAAATCCTTTTTTCCCAAGGAAAGGAGAAGCTATGACTTTCAAAATTAAGTGCCAAGTCTGAGATGAGGTAGCAGTAGCTTCTCCTTCAGAGAGCTCAGCACCCTGCAGCTCTGGCAGTTGTCACAGGGAACTGCACTTTGGAAAATCAAGACATACACTAAAGCATTCGAATCTCAACTTGTTTGTCTAAAATTAGGCTATTTTCCTTAAGACACTTGAACAATGTATTTTGTTAAGCCTTCAGTCGGTGACACTACTGAGTACTCTGAGGATATTGTGTAATTAAAGCGAAGTACAACACCCCCATAACTGCCAACTTCTCTCCCTTTCTCTTGCCCTCCCCCCTGTTTAATTTGAATTTTCTTTTCTACATGTACTGCTGCTGTTTTCCCCCACTGTGAATCTTCATTGAAATCACAGAAGTTAGTTCAGTTTGTGGTAGGTGCTCTGTAATGGCAAACACCAGCAGGTTTTATTGCTTTTCTATGCATAACTTAGTTTTCACTAAACTAGAACAAATGGAAAGAGAGCCTTTTGAGATGTTAGAGCTTCTATTTTTATTATTATCATGCCTTTTTTTAATAGAAGTTTTGCACATATCTGATATGTATTTTCTTTCCCTTTTCTATTTTATGAACTAAAGACACAGAATAGTTCAGATTTTTAAAAAGTAGAACATCTATAAAATAGTAGTGTTAGGGGGTTATGTGACACACAAACATGCTGATGTGGAGTCAGCTCACATCCTAGCTGGCATTCTCTGTGTCTTCATCCGTTTATCTCAATAAAGCAGTTATGCCTCACATTATGTATTTCTGATGTATTTAAAATGCTGTACATGCACATGTATCTAAACCCTGTCCATTTATATAAGCAGCTGAATGGATCCTAAGAGTAAACATAATACTGAGCATCAATGTGGTAGCAGAAAGTGTTCTGCTGTTCACATATTTAAGTTTAGCCTTGATAATGTGTGAGTATCAGAGCTGGCTTTAGATGCTACTTACATATTTTGGTTCATGTATTTTTTGTCTGCATTTTTGAATATTTTTAGTTTTGAGTCATATGCCTGAACAGCATGCTTAATTTATTTATTTTTTTTTTAAACCTTGTTTCCTTTTGGCTCTACATCTACAATTTCACCATGTCTGCTAGCTAAAAATTTTTTATGTCCCAATATTATTCCTTTGCAGCCATGTATTTACAACAGTATTAGAATTTGCAAAAGTGATTCTTTCCAAGTTTTCTCTTTTCAGAAACATACACTTACGCTTAATGCTCATTCAGTATTTCTTGACATGATTATTTGAGAACTGTTCAGTTAAACTTGAAGTTAATGAATCACATTGCACTTGAGTTTACTTGTGTTTAAACCTCACAAAAATGTGCTTACTCAAATAAATCACCAGAAGGTTTATTTGCCTTCATTTTCTACTGAGTCTGCTACTACTCATTTTCCATTATACCTCTGAGGAAACAGGTACTCTTCATGTTCGTTACAAAGCTTAGTTTTTCCTCAAACCTGTCTGGTATTCTGTTGAGCTAAAAGTTGCCAACACTTGTAATTTAGATAAAAATCAAACTGAGTATTTGGGGAAATTTTGCATGTTGGATCGTTTAGTTGAGATTATTTTCCTGCTTGCTACAAAATAATTAATTTTTAATTTTTTTTTTTCCTCAAAATGAAAGAGGCTTCTCACAGAAGGTTGTGGTTTGGTTTGTTTTTAATTTTGCTAAAAGATGTTGGAAAACTGCATCTTCTGATTTTTGCAGAAATTAGAATTTTTCATGTAATCCTTATTTGTCAAAAAAGATCAAGAAAGTATTTAGTCAGTGCTAGTAGTAATTAAAAATGCTATGCTGAAAAATGCTCTAAACTCTTAAAAACAAGATAGGGTAGTTGATTCATTAAGCAACTGCAAAACAGAAAAAGAAGATGATAGACTCAAATGACGTATAAACTTTGGCAATGGTGTAGAGTAATTTTTCTAATAAATTATTTTGAAAATGTGAGTGACAGAGGTTATATAGGGGTTCTCATTTGAAATTAATTTCAGGTTAATTTCAAACTAAGTAATTCCTTACCTGTAAACATAAATGAGGTAGAGAGGTAAAGGGGTACTTGGGGCTCATGCCTCCCCAGCGGCAGGGCTGCACAGGGGTGTCAGGGCTGCCTCCCACACTGCCAGGCAGCAGAAGCTGGAGCAGGGTTTTAGATGTGCAGATTATGGAAATGTGGAGCCTTTGGGACAATCCCAGAGAAGCCAGCTGAGGGCAAAAGTGTAAATTGAGGCCTACTAGCTCCCTGTTATCGGCAGAGCAGGAGCCTTCGCTTGTTGAACAATAGCAGCAGCTGTGAGGACCTTTTCCATCCTCCTGACACCTTAATTCACTGCTCTGAACTTGTTTGCTCTTGCCAAAGGCTTTTGCTCTTCTTTCATCTCAGCCTTGCTCTCCACGCTGCCCATTCTCTCCTTTCTGACCCTCTGCTGAATTTTCTTGCTTGCTTTGCTCATTGTCTTTCCTTCTGAATATTTTCTGCTCTCCACAAGCCTGGCAGCAGCATCCATCCAAAAGTAAACTTTCTTATAAGCTTGTTTCTTCATGAGAAATTCTAGTAATTATATTCATAATGAAATTCAAAACATACAAAAAATGGAAGTGATACAACAGCTGTACCTTCACCCAGAATATTTTCTACGCCCTAGAGTTTAGGAATGTCTTCAGGTAATTTAAAAAAAAATAAATTACTTGTTTTGTAGCGGATGGTGTTTTGTAATACCTCAGACTAGTTAGAAGTATGTCAACAAGACTTAATTAACAACTGGCTGGTGTCAGGAGTATTGCAGCCTATTAGAAAGCTCAAGTAAAGAACATTAAATTAATCACCCCCACCCCCCTATTTAATCTCTCCAACTTCAAGATTTTGCAAGGGAAAATCCTTGTATCTTATAGCACCCAATTCAAGTACATTTCTGTACAAATAAATAATGATAGGATTTTATTAAGTTGTCATAATGTAACAGTTCAGCAAAGGTTTGGCTTGAATTCCTTGACATACAGTCTTGGGATTGGGCCATAAATGTTTTAATGTCTACAAATAATTAGGTCTTTGATTTCTTTTGTAGGGAAAGTAATAATGCTAAGTGATATCAATAGATGGGATGACATTGCCGTCTCAATGCCACGTTGAAGATAATGCCAGTTTATGGCTTGAACCTGCTGTTAGTTTGCTTGAGTGGTGTAGAAGCAAGATCACAAAAGGGCGAATGGTATTTCCTTCTTCATTTACATTTCTTTCTTCCATACTGAGATTTTCCTCAAACATCTGTCCTTTGATCAGCTGTATACCAATACACTGTATCACACCTGGTGAATTCAGAGTTTCAGATGGTATAACCGTGGTTTAGCTGTGAAGTGTAACTTCCAGGTAATGCATGGGACTGCTTATTGTGCACTTTGCAGACTGGAATTTTTAAAGTTTTGTTACTTAACTTTGAGGAGCGTAGTGCACAAATCTAGATGTAACTTGGGCATTTAGAAACGTGGGGTAGGTTTAAATTCTAGTATAAAAAATAATCAAACATTGCCAACTTGTTTCCTTGATTGCTATCAGGGTGGAGTGAAAACATTCAGAGATTAAAACATTTTCTTTTTATGCCTTGTTCTGGGAAAGAATAAGTTTCCAACTTCTAGAAGTTCTCTAATAGCTGATGATAGTTATTATTTTATTATTTGAAGCTGTGACTTATATTGGCCAGTTCCAAACCTTAGCTTAGTTTTTGGAGCTTGTGGATAGAATAATATGCAAGACAAACCCATGTGAAGTATGAAGATTTATAATGTTGATTGCAGAGATTACTTTTTAATGCGTACTAGGAAAGTGTATGTCCTGAAAAAAATGCCTGTTGAATTACTATCTACCTAAATCAGTCCTCATCTTTTCCACATCACAGTGCCTGTTGCAGTCTCACAGAAAAATGAAGGAATGCTTGTATGACTCTCTGAATCTATTCTAAATAAATTACATGAACAAACCTTTAATGTAATAAAGGTGATTTTAGTTGGGCCTCAGCCACGTAGTTACAACTGCATCTAATATTTGGCATTTTTTTGTGGCCTCTGAAGTGTGGTACCACTCCTGTGGTGTACACTGCTCCTGATCAAAAACGTTTAGCCAGAGTGGAAGGAGCGGGTAGAAAGACAAGTTCGGCAGAAAAAGATCAGCTGCTTGGAGGTGTGATACGTGTAGATGAGAGCCAAGTTAAGAAAGGGGGTTAGCTATTGAAATAGCCAGGTTAAACAAGAGACACTTAGGGCTAAGTAGCCTCCCAAAGGATTGATAAACTTTCACATGTGGAGTGTGTGTGGTTGAGCCATTAGCCCCAAATGGTGTCTTGTTTAACTTGGCTTTTAAGATAACTAGCCCCTGTCTAACTTGGACTTCCCCAATGATATCCCACCTTTACAGGGCTGACCCTCTTTATAACTTGGCTTTTTGTATTTATAAAATGGTTTTGATCAGATAGCACTCTCTCTTTTTCTTGGTTTGGAAGAAAATTAAGCTCAGTTTAGAAGAGAATTAAGTTGCAAGAGAGAATATATTAGTGTCACATCGAGAGACAAGCTGATTTTAATAAAACACAATTGTAGAATGAAGAAAAAGGAACACAGCCAGAACAGGATTTTAACCCACAGCTTGCTCTCCCACGAGTAGATTTTGTTGCCGTAAGGCTATGTGGAGAATAGCTGACTATTTTTTGTATAACTGAACGAGTCCATCTAGTCCCTTAAAATGAATGTGAATACGGAAAATGACAAAAAGAAAACTGATACTGCACAAGGGCTAAAAAGCTTGAATCTGAGTGCGTACTCATGTCTGCTCTCTGAGACAACTGCAAGAAACTCAGACAATGTAAATAACATATGGTTTGTTTTTCCAACAAAAGGAAAGAAGGAAGACAAGGGGGTTTAATAAGTTTGGCAAGTTGTCCCTTCTAAACCATCATACTCTAAAAGGGGACATTTTGTATATCATTTCAGTTCTACAGATGCATCAAGAGCCAAATCCTGCTCTTACTGAAGTCAGTGGGAGTTTTGCCATCGACTTCACTGAGACTAAGATTTGGCCTCAAAAGAATTAATTCTAACAATTGGAGTTGTCAGGGCAGTAACAGATTTCTCATACAAGTTTTGTCCTGTGTGGATAGCAAAAGGCTCGTATTTTAGCTTGGCTAGAGATGCTGTTGTGATTCTGAATGCCTGGGGTGTGGATGTGTGAGTGTGCCTGTAGGGAGAAGCTTTCGCAGAGTTATGTATATTTTGAAGGGCAGGGACGGTATTTTAGGTTGGTACGGCGCCGGGCGCAGCGGGGCCCAAAGCCTGACGGAGGGCTCTGACCACTCCTGTGCTATAAACAATTATTCATAATGGTGTTACAGAGCTCATAAACAGTGTTCTGTTCCTATGATAGATACAGTAAACGGGTAACATGTTGTTCTCATGTGGAAACATATGCTTTACATAATTTAGTAATGCAGTACTTTGTATAGGCTTTTGGAATAAAAACAGGAAGGCGCATTATTTCACACTGCTCCACCAAGCATTTCTGTATATGACAGGAAAACACAGTTTGTAGCGACACAGCCAGCTAGTCTGCTTTTTCTTTAGAGCAGCATCTTTTTTTAAAGTTGTGGTAAAATGTCCATAGACATAAAATCAGTACTGTCTCTTGTGTACAACCTTCTGTCCTTTGGTGTATTCTTATCCATAAGTAAGTTAAGCAGAGCTCCATTCAAAATCATCTTTGTCAACCAAAAGTATATAAAAATGGTGGAAAGCAAAGGATTTCTTTAAAAACATTTTAACTTTATAGCATAGATCTATATTACATGAAGTGTTATTTTTTATGCAAAGACAACTGTCCTCTTCTAACTATTTGATTTTGGTTTAAAAAAAGTGTATTACGTCAATGTTTCTACTGCAATAGAAAGTGAAAAGTGTAAAAGAAAAAACACAAAATCCCAGTGAAAATTATGTGAAGTTTAGAATAATGCAGAGGAGCATGAATGAGTGATAGGAGGCCATTGCAAGTCACATGTGGGGGAAAACCAGCAGGATTTTTTCCGTATTGCATGAGACACCAAAGTAAACGTGCTTGCTTTATTTGGAAGGAATATAATTCTAAGTTTGATTTATTTTCTTCATCTTGGTAGGTAAAGCCACTGTGAGAGGCAAGGCCAAGGTGGGACTCTCATGTTAATACACTTCTTGTTTTCTTCCAGGAGAGTACACAACTGCTACAAATGTCGTCAGTGCAGCTTCACAGCTGTTGACACTCAGTCACTACTAGAGCACTTCAACACTGTGCACTGTCAGGAGATGGACGTCACTACAGCCAATGGGGAGGACAGTCATGGTGTTTCGTCTATCAAGGAGGAGCCAAAAATTGACCTCAAGGTCTACAGTCTGATTAATCCAGACCCCAAAATGGGGGAGCCCATATCTGACAGCATAGTGAAGAGGGAAAAAATAGAAGATAAAGAAGTGCTCAAAGAGAAAGGTTGGACTGACAGTCCTAGTGATGATCTTCGCAATGTGACCTGGAGAGGAACAGACATTTTGAGGGGGAGCCCATCATACACACAGACCAGTCTAGGCTTATTGACCCCAGTGTCTGTTGGCCAAGAGCAGCCAAAGCCTTTAAGGGATAGTCCAAACGTAGAAGCTGCCCATCTTGCGCGGCCCATTTACGGCTTGGCGGTGGAGAGTAAGGGCTTCCTGCAGGGCGTGCCAGCCGGAGCGTCGGAGAAAGCCGGGCAGCTCACCCAGCCCTACTCTGGATCTGCGGACAGCAAGGCAAAGGACGAATCCCAGTCCTTATTGCGGGTAGGAAGCTCTCTTTCTTTTCTTCTTCTTGATTTTAATGATTATGTATGTTCTGTTTAATTAGGCATGCAAATGGTTTTTTCAGTTCCAGAGTAATGTGGTTGGGGTTTTTTTCATGCATAGAGGGAAAAAAAAATCAAGAAAAAGACTGAAGGGTTCAAACTTGTAGAGCTAAACTGGCAGGTAAATGTTCCAAAGTGTTAGCATAAAACAGTGTATATATTGACGCAGTATTAGTAAGCAAGTGCTTCTGCTTTTGCTATTTAGCTCTGATTGAATTTTGTTTAATCATTCCTGCTAACTGTGCAGGTTGATGATGCATGTGAAGAACGAAGGTTTAGAACCCCAGAAGGCTGCACATCTGTTACACTAAAACAACTAATCACCTCTTAAATTTCGTGGTGGTGTGACAGTTCACACTTAAGCAAGATTTCACATTATTAAATATCTAAGAATATGAAACCTGAGTTAAATACTAATAAAAAGTAATCTTTCTTTTTTGTTGTAAAGCAACATAATTGTGTACCAATTTTGACACTTGTCTGGTTGCCTTGGAAGCAAAAGAAGAAGAAAAAAATGAGAAAAGGAAGGAACTTGTGTGATAAAGAGAATATTTGTCACACCAAATAATTCCTATTCTGTCTTTTTTTAAAACAAAAGGACCTATGTATAAGGAACTTCCCTTCCATCAAGGTATGCTTTTCCCACTGTAGAGAAATCTGAGGTTAGAAAAGCTCCAAAATTTTGAGGAGCTGAACAGGGAGACAGATAAGTGCCTTTCTCCTAGAGAATTTCACTCTGCATTTTTAGGGGCTGCTCCCTCTCTGAACTTCTAGAAACTTGCTACAGGCATGGTCAGTCTGGAGACAAGCCTCACTAGAATGGAAGTGATTATCATCTGTTTTTCTTTGTTGTCTTTTATAAGAACATTTGCATCCATAATATCCATTACTGTAAGAGTGAACAACATGTAAGAAGAATACAAAAGGCAAGATAAATGTTTTATTCTATGGTCTGCTAAGATTATACATAGGTATATCTGTCTCTGTATACATATGTAAGTCTTACAAGCTCTTTTTAAATTTAGTCAGTGGTCTTAAAAATATTGCTGTTATTCCAATTATAAAATAATGTGTATGTCACTTAAAGCCTGCATACAATTCAGGGGCCGGAGTCTTTTGTAGCTTACAGGTCATGAATAGTTATTGTTGTCCGACTTTAAGAAGTCTATTAGAAGCAGTTACAGTACGACAGGTTCCCTGTTGCAAACCTGGATCTGTGCTCACTGTGAATGGCAGGATTTTATTTCTCTCCTCTATTTGGAAATAGGTATAAAATATATATACATATATCCGACTAGCAGTGGAATTCGTGCTGTATATATGATGCTAGTTACATCCAACTCTATGAAAGTCTAAATTCGGTTGGTAGTGCGAGCCTAAAATCTTAGTACGTGGTAAAATAAGGCCATTATATTATCAGTTTTAGCCATTGGTGAATATAGGACACTTTTTGAAAGTCTTTGTACAGAAGTCTTTGTACAAAATAAATGCATACATATTTTCAAATCAGTATTTTTATCATTTTGGAAATACTTCGATCACTTTTGGATATTCAAAAATATGAAGTATGTGAAATTTCCATGGTTTTCTGGAGGAGGGATGGGAGGAGGAAGGTCTTATTTTTGTTTATTAATAGTGTATATACATTAGTTCATTACATTTTAAAATATGTACAACCCAACTTTTATAAGGTTTGTAAAAGGATTTATTAGCGGATTAGGTCTATACTGAGTGGTGAAACCTTACCCTTCAAAGAGGAATTACTTTTTTGTACACCTTTAGCTGCTTTTTGAACTCCCTTGTGCCAAGGACTTGTTTGTCTGGGTCTTTTCCTTAATTATAATATTTTCATTTTCACTTTTCTTCTTTGAAAATTGGGCAAGTGGCCTTTGTCAGTTTGAAATACTTAAAAAAAGGAGGGGGGGGGAAAAGGTTAACTTACTTCATCTGGTCAACAGAGTCATTAATCATATATATTTCATCACTATTGACGGATAGAGGAAAATAAAGGTAAGGGGTGATCTGAAGGATAGGAGATGAAGGAGTGTGATTCTGTAGGTGATATTAATTCGCTATTCCCTGGATCTGTGAAAAAGATCATAGAAACCTAACTCTTTTATTTTGTTCTTGATTTAGTTTTCTGTAGACAGTTATGAGATGCGGTACTGGAGCCAGGAAATAAGAAGACAAAGTGATGGTCAGCTTGACCTGTGGGAGCTTAGTGTTGGTATTTTCTGGCATACATATATGTTATACGTATGCCTGAAGCTCACTTGGCCCAGACAGAATTTGAAATGATTCAGAAAAGAACTTCCATTCTGAAAAAGGCTAATTTTTGTAATCTTCAGAAAGAAAAAAAATACTCCGTATTGTTATGTCTCATGATTATCCACTTTTGGTGAAATTTATTTTTCTAATGTGAAATAGCTAGTAGAAATAGCTAATGTTATGCTAAAAGTTGGTCCTTTCTAAAAGCCAAGCGTTAAATCAATACATACTTCTGGTATCATATAATGAGTGCTCATGCAAAATACTGTATCCCAGGACGACTGGTGGCTAGGAAACAAAACCTGTAATAAAAATCACTGTGGATACCTACATTTTTTTTCCCCCAGAGATTGACACAGAGGAAGCCAAAAATTTGGGATTACTCAGAGAATAAACACTGTGAGAAATGGACTGAAAAAAAAATCTAAAACACATCCCTTTGGTTGTACTGCCTATTCAGTATTTATAAAGTGGTTCTGCTTATTACAAATGATTTGTAATGATTTGACAGTAGCAGTAATACCATGTGCTTTTCATTTTTCAGTTCTCTCATGATGGGGGGAAGGGAAAGGGGAGATCATGTTTTCACGTTTTTTCATATAGATAGAGATTAATACTGCAAGTGGGTTTTCTAGATACTGAGTTTAGGAGTGATTAGCATTTTAATAAAATATCAAAGATGATATAGATCAACTAGGGAAGGGGTGAAAATCTACAGTTGCCCACAGAAATCCCTAATGCCTACAGGGTAACTGTAAACTTTTGGAAATTACTTGGAGTGTTTTTCAGCTTTGCATGTTGTGTAAGTCATTTATATGCTGCTTTCTTGCATTCTTTCCATGCATGATGGACATGTTCCCTCCCCAGACTCTGTGTTACAGTAGATTATTTGTGGGAGTCATTAGGGTAGGGTTTCTTTGGTTTTTAGCAGCTAAAAGACCAAATCGCTTGTGACCTTCCGGGAGCTGAGGATGGTGCAGTGGCGATAGCTTGAACTCTGCATGTGTTCAGGAATACATATGCAGTGGATGCACCTTTTTCCCCGAGAGCGCTTCCAAGCTGTGTGTATGTAACAGAATCTTTCTCAGGGGCTTGGTACACTTTTTTGAGTAGCTTTAATTTATTTTTCTTATTAAAATGTTTCCAGCAGCTATACTTACAGCGAATCAGTATGTTTTGCAAATGGGAATTACAAAAAATGTACCTCAGCGTGGTACAATGTAGACATTAGTTTTTTTTTTTTAAACAATAGTTTAAGGATTTGTTGATACTGGAAGGTCTATTGAGATGCAAAAATGTTCCTTTTTTTTGGGTAGCACATTGGCAGCCAGCGGACTCCGGGCCAGGCAGATTGTTTAATGCTTTGACAACGCAGATCTTGGACAGCAGGAACTTTTTGCTAAACTGCTTTTAAATGAAGTGTCCTGTTTTGGTATGTGTGGACACTGCAGAACAAAGTTTTCCACAAGATTAGGAGTTGCAGCCTGAGCCTTCGGAGCTATACACAGACCTAGTTAGCCCATCTAAAGGTATTGGTCAGCACCACTCCATTGCATTGTTGTTTAGCTGATGCAGATGCAGAATAGCATAGATCAGTGTGTCCTGCAGTGCCTCATAGACCTGAAGGCAACAGGGAGATGCCTGTGTATTAATCATAATTGATGGGGGTATTTCTGTAACGTCAGAGGGAGAGAGATTGTCAAATTATTGTAGAGGTACTGGTGATTTTTATCAAAGGCAGACTGCAGGCCGTAACTGAATATCTAACTGAAGTTATGTTAGCCTTTGTGGTGGGCTTTTTATATGGGCAAGGGGTAAAATCAGCTCTTCTATTAAATCAAGATTATTTTGCACCATAATGATCAGACTATTTGCCCACTACAGGAAATCACAGCATTTCAAGAAAGTTTCCATTTACTTCAAGAAGAGAAGACAAAAAGTCTGTGATACTTACCCTTCTGATATTTCATATACTGTTCTGTCTAGAGCTGGTTATATAGCTTTAAATTTGGGGGAGACGGGAGAATGCAAAGCTGGGAGAGGGAAAATAGCTTTTTCTGATTTCCTATGTGACCAATTGACAGAGCTAATTTTAAAATAACCGATTAGTACGTATGTAGTAAATTGACATATAATTGTTTTAATATCAGTGTAGTAAATATCAGGCACAATCCCTAGTGATGAAACATTATTTCTCCTATTATAAAGTACTGGCTCCTGTTATCCACAGTTAGATGCCAGATAGCTGCAACGCAGTGGAAATGCTGAACTGGCCTTTGTGATTTCCAGAAGACTTCTCTAAACATTCAGTTCTTTAGCCAGAAGGTGCCCTCAGAGGTAAAACCTGCCTCTCTGATGTTGCTGGAAGTATTGCTACTGCCTTTAGCATGAGCGCAAGGAGCAGGGCTTGGAAGGTTCGAGCACACAGAGCAGGATCTTGGTTTAAATGTCATTTTTCGGCATTCACTACAGAGTAATGGTTGGAAGTTTCTGTGTGCTTTGGCATCATGTCCCACTTCCAACCACCTTTTCATAGCAACATCTTAATGCTATATCTGTAGAATCAAATTTAATGCATATAATTGTATCATACATCTTACATGTAAGTTGGTGGAGGTCTTGGATGCTGCATCTCATCCCTCAGCCACTTTGGGAAAAAAAAGCAGCCCGTTAAACAAGAAACATCTGAAATAGTTTCTCTGTAGCTGCATCTCATTTTTTTCCCATTTCCTCTGACTCTGTTAGAGATCTTTCAGGAAGTATTTATAGTCAAAGCCATTCATGGCCATACGGGTCCTCTAATTAGCTGAGGGGAACTCAGCAGGCACTGTGTCTTACTAATGCACAGAGCTCTGTCAGGTCAGAGAGCTGCCAAAGTCTCGGTTTTTTTAGAAGCACCTGTTTCCACAAGTCTCTGCCTGGGGAGGCAGAGGGCTGCTTTTTTTTTTTTTTTTTAAATATAACTACATCCTGGAAAATGCCAGAATCCTCTGACAAGGAAAATGAGAAAATAAAGTTAGGGCTTGAAGAAAAATGGTTTTGAAGCATCGCGTTTCCTGCGCAAAACCGAGGCGGGTGAAATCCCGGTGCTGGTGAAGGGCTCATGAACGAAGCTAAAATAACTTTCTGAAGGTTTCAAGTAGTTTAGAAACAAACATGTACTTGACTGCTTTTAGTAACTACTGGAACCAAACCCACAAGAAATTGAATGTTTTGCATTACTCATCCTGACAGAGTGATCAGATAGGACTAGAAAGTAACTTTTAGAAAAATGTTAACCTGCCCAATTAAAGGCATGTTTCTGGTTTTTGTGTGGGGTGTGTCTGTCATGTGGAGAGACAACCCCACCTCGTGCATGTTTACCCACCCGTCAGCGCATAGTTTTTATTTATTTCTTGGCTTTTTTTTTCTTTCTGCCTTTTGCGAAATGTGGTTTAGAAGAGAATTAAGTGATAAAATCATTATTTGGGTGGGGCATGGTAATAATGCGAAAGGGCAGCAGCTACGTCAAAATCCTCGATGAAAAGGTGAATCAGTATGTGGAACAAAGGGCTGGGGAGATCAGCACGAGCCCCCAGGCCGCTGCGTAAGCAGCAGGATTTATTGAAGTTGCTATGATCAATAACAATGATTCAAGCAGGGAGAACTGAGATAATTCTTGATTTAAAACAAGCTGCTTCATTTGGATAGGAGAGATGGTAATGAAGATGAGAACAAAAGAGTGCTTTTTTGTATTGAACTGAGTAGCCAAAACAGATCGACAATCAGTGTCAGATGCAATTAACTCAATTTTATATTACTCTTCTTAGTTTGGATAGGAGAACCTCTCTTTTGGTCTCTCTGGTTTGGTATTTGGTGTCCTGGTGTTGGTGGGGCAACACACTGTTGTCACCTGGATGCTGCGTGCCTGTTGCTGGGTGAGCATCACCCCGGTGCTTGAGGCAGCCGCTCCTGCCACTGCTGCTTCTGGGACTGGTGGTTAATGAACTTGGCATGAGGGTGGGAGTATCCTCGGCACCTGGGTGCAGCTCTGCCTATAGCCAACACCTCCCCAGGCCGGGAGAAGGCCTGGGAACAGAGGGGCCTCAGCACTGTCCCCCAGCCTGGACAGGAGACATTGGTGAGGTTCACTGTGAGCCAGAGCCTCCCTCCCCCTGGGGTGAGGTTTGGAGGTCTGCCTTCTGCCTCAGCCCCTCCGCACTACCGAGACACCCTTGTTGACACTGACAACAGTCCAGTCCTGCAGCCCTTATTCATACTCCCTTGCTCCAAACTGGACAAACAGAATATTCCTTTAGGTATTCCTTTAGGTATGACCAATCTTGGTAAGAAGCCTTTTTTTTTTTTTTTTTTATTTTTAATACTGTCTTCAAATACATTCCAGAATTTTTATTTTATTTTTTTAAATCATGCTCACAGGGGATGCAGCTCAATTAAAGCAGTGGTGGGGTATGGAGCACAGCTGTGGGCACTGCAAAGGCACACAGCTGTGGGCACTGCAAAGGCACACAATGCAGCAGCAGCTCCCTCCAGTCTAAACAATTCTGAGAACTGTCAATAGGAAGCCTTGTTTAAACTGGGACGTAAGTAAATGCAGCTTCTTGCACGATGACTAATTTCAGTAATTAGTTGAGCTTTCCCAAAGTTTCAAAAAGTTAAGTGCAACTATAACCATTATACCGCCTATTATTGTTCTGTATTGCTAGTAGTACATAACATCAGATTATATCCCTGAAGTGAAATGGAAGCTTCAATTCCATTTAGAAACTAAGGATAATCTTCGCCAAACTGGATCCAATGGGAAACACACATTCATGTCCGAGGGCAGAACTTGCTGCTAACTTGTAGATTTTCAATGGAAAATTAAATTTCATAGATGAATGCAGGCAAGGATCGTACATAATTCTATTTTTGCATGAAGTACTATAGTGCCGCACAGTGAAAACCTATGTGAAGATACCTCTAACATCTGGAAGTGAAGAGTTGCTTTCTGTGTTGTATTTCAGACAACCCTCTAGATGTATTTGGTAATTAAAAGACACAATAAATACACTATTTTAGAGGAGGAATATTATGAGAGACAGCAAATAAATGTTTAATTTATTGGACTATGAAGGGAGGATTGTAATTATAATTGATTTGAAGGAATCCAGATGCTGTCCACATCTGAACAAATTCAAAATGGTGAAGATTTAAAAACAGATTTATGAATAAACAGTGCACACACATGTTCTGTGATTTTTCCATGGAGGTATCTAGGGGTTAATACACCCAACTAAAAATGATAGCTATGGAAAATAGTTGTTATACGAACAGATGCGTGCTGAAACAGAAATATATATATGTGAAATACGCAAAAGGTTTTCTGGAATGTCTTTTGTTACCTTAGCGCTCCTCAGAATATGCATGTGGCCACCTTGGAAGTAGTCTTAATTTTAAGATCTCTAATGCAGCACAATTGATTTAGTGAACAATTTCCTGCCTAATATAATTCATTTACTTCTTGTACCAAGTTCTGTTTTTAAAATGAAGCTTTATAATGGCTAAATATAATGGTCCTGTTGATGTGTTTCTAAGCATTTTTCTAAGTAGCATTATGTATATTTTAGAAAATCTTACAATCTTTGTTGTAGTGATTTAATAATATGCGTATGTAATATAAATCTATAAATATGTGTCTTCCATATTGCATGTTACACTGTTTAGAGTTCAGATAGGATATAATTTGTGCATAAAGATGGGAGGAGGAATAAGGATGTTTCCTCTTTTTCCTCTGTGCGCAATATTAGATTTCTGAAACAAATGGCATGGTGGCAGCCCGGCCTATGCAGCACTTTGCAGTCAGCTTGCAAATGGACTTTGAAATCTTTGCTGAGTTTGTGTATCCCTGTGCCGCCTGAGATTTGCAAATCTCAGGTTGGTGAATCATATTTTCCCTTGTTAGGTGTCTAATTTTGTATGATTTCTTAGCTGCTTTGGGCCTTAGTCTCACAATTCTGTCTGTAAAATGGGAATAAGGGCAGTTTCTCAACTTGAAAGGCGGGAGCAAGGACAGCTGCATTGAATTCTTTATTGTGCAACATTATCATCATTGCAGGAAAAGCTGAATCCATAAGTTTCCTGAATCAATATTCCTGGTTAACTTCTTTGGGCATAATGATGTAACTTTTTGCAAAAGTACCAGTGAAAACAGAAAAACATAAGAAAAATATTATTATCTAAATTTTAACTTTGTTAAAATTTCTATTCTTTCCTTTGGCCTGGAATAAAAAAGCAAACAAACAAAACCAAAGACAGGGAAAGCAGGAATTTTGGAGCGAGGCATTTGCATTTCTTGTTTGACTTTGACCTCATTTGGTTTATGTGCCTCTGATGTGTATAGTTGCAAACTACACGTTTTCACTTATGGGAAGAAGTCTTTTAACGATGGCTTATGGTGCAGTCTTTAATCATGTGGGTTGCCTCCAGCACTTGCTCAGAGTAAAATTTCCACCCTCTCCATTTTCAGATGGGTTGTACTATTGGCTGTTTCTCCTTGCAAGACTGTCTGATATTTGGAAATTGTGTTTAAATTAAAAAAAAAGTGAGGAAAAAGAGAAATAATCAGAACATTTGTTAAGGAATTTGTTATGAATGGGAACGAGGAGCAATGCAAACAAGCTTGGAATGAGTTTTAATTCACATGTTATTCTGGGAGCCTACAATTTCTGGTGAGAAAATGGCATATTTCAGGTCTATTTCCTCCAGTTTTTGGCACGGAGCAATGCATGTTTTGTTCAGTCAGATGTTCAAATGGGAATTTTGGATGCTTAGAACTAATTTTAGTAGGTGGGGGGCAAATTTATTATGATGCTACAAATAGAGTTTGATCACAGCTGCTTCACTGCAATTATAAAATTGGCTGTGAATCACTTAAACTATATTTACTGGATGCGAAAAAAAAAACAACCCAAAAAAGCCTCATCTATATAAAACTCTCTCTTGTTCCTCTTGAAGTTCTCAGTGTCATCGTTTATATAGCCAGTATTTTGAATTTGACTTGATCATGTTGACAGAGTATTTTCATGCTGCTGTCCTCCCCATGCCCCAACTGTGATAGTGTGCTCAAATGACTCTCCCATTCTTTCTTGGAGAAATTGTATCTTTTTGTGTTAGGGTGAATTTCTGAGCTTGTTCTGAAATTACAGTAAATCACACACAGACCTTTTCAGACTTCCTAAAAAAATGTTAGAAACTTCACTGGAAGTTGGGCACTTCAAAGCTCTTGCTACTCCAGTCTGTACATGACTAAAAGGCTGTAAGGCAGACACTGCAAGGTGAAAGCTTTTAAATCAAAGCAAGTCTTAATATCCCGCTATTATCCCCTTTATAAGACATACGGAGAATAATATCTTTACATATTTATGATTTTATTTCTGATAGTAACTGCTTTAATGTTCATGGGGTTATGTTTTTGAGTTAAAAGAGAAAATACTGAGTTATACTCCATAGTTTTTTGACATTTCATGGCAGCTCCTCTCCCAACCCGAAGTGGATATATTCCAGATCTGTTTAAAAGTTTGCATTGTGCAGAATAAGCTTAGTCAGCCTGTTTCTTGAGAAAAGCATTCTCTTCACAATTCAGTTAATGGACTCAGCTATGGTGATCATTTTGGCATTCCTCCCTGCAGCCGATAAAGAAGACAAACATCTGTAAAGTTCTCCATTGACAGTAGCACAGTATACCTGTTAGTATATTACGGAAATTCATTTATATTTGATTGAGGTATGGTGGAAACTTAAATATTTCTGTTTGTTTTAAATTCACGTAAACCCTACCTTATGCAGTATTTGAGGGGTGGGGAGAGGTAATGGAAAACGTGATTAAAATCTTGTAGGCTTCAAGGCTTTTAAACATCTTGGCACCTACATATGTTGTGTGCATACGTGTGTTTTACTGTTTTGTTTACTAATTTTAAATCAGTTTTAAAAATTAGAATAAAATAAAAAAAAAAATCTGTTTTTAAATTAAGAATGAAAAGGCTTTTCCACTGAACACATAATTTCTGTAGTTATCTAGCCAAATGGTTTGTAGGACTAATATTAATAATTTTTAAAGCAAAGTTGTATGTTACAACTTTACTGATTTTTCCGTTACAGAAAATTATGTTCTGCTTAGCAGAAGTTTTAAATCTGTGTGGATTTAAAAATAGATCTTTTAACGCCTTTAGGACTGTAAAGTTAATAATCACTTAATCAATTTGCCTTTGCCTTCTAATAGCCAACTAAATGTTTGAAGGGTAGAGGTCTTTGCCATGGTTATCCATAACAACTATCAGAGCAGGTTTGATGTAGGGACTTCTAAAAAAATTAGGAGGATAGTTGATGTCTGTTAAATTTGGAGGCTCAGTTTCTTGGTATTAGGTTCAGCTAAGTGACTCCTCGTGTGAGACTCAGTTTTACTCAAACCAACTGCATATATCTCAGAAGAAGTTCGTTTGGCTTCAGTGCCCCGAGTCTACGTTGGGGTAGACCTCTCGACTGAACTTTTTCTGAATTGTATCATTTCAGTGAGTGAACAGACAGCCTGGGGTGAAGCTTTAATCATCGCTAAAGCTATTTGAAGCTTTCTTAGTGATAGCCTCCTTAAGAAGTGAAGCGTAAGCTATTTTGCACACCAGTCCCCCAGGTACATCGCTGTTGTAAGGAAAGAACATTTTTAAAGCCACTGAGTTGAGAAATATTTTATCTGCGCTGGTTCTGTAGGTCCTTGGCAAAGAAGTTAAATTTTGTAGCCTCTAGTGGTATAAAAGGACCTCCATCTGGCTGTCCACAGTGAAGGGCTCCCAGGGCATGGAGGGCTGCGGGGTGTGCCTGGTGCTCTGCCTGGCTGTGGATGCTTCTGAACCCCTGCTGTCTGCTATTTTTATCAGTATAGATCTGCTTCTGTCTTTGCTTAGCCAGGTTGCAAGGAAGCTTCACTGTAACTTCTCTTTTCTTATTGTCTTTAGCTTGGTTGGCTCTCTCCCCCATCAATCTTTTGCAGAACTCACAGTTTTCTATAGTAAAACTCATTGAAGTGGTCCAAATTTGGAGTTTTCTTTTGAAAGAAAAAATACCAAACCATTCAGTCTGTTATAAGAACTGTCTGGGCTCTCTGATCCGCCTTTCCTAAAATATACATTGTCTGCTTCACTAACGGAGGCTTCCTGATGGGGAGAGATTAAGCACAATTGTCTAAATCTTCTCAGCATCTGCTCTTCGCCATGGTTGGAGCCAGGTTGCTGGTCTGCATGGGCTTTGCCCTGACAAGTTCTCTCTTGAATGCCTACTAGCATAAACATAAATGGCCCTAGTGATCTGATACCCTTCCTACCGAAAATATTCTCATGGCCTTGCTTGCTTTCATCAGCCCCACTAAGTAAACCTCAGCTAGTGGAAGGAGACATGTTGGAGCACAGCAGAAGAATGGAATGGATGAAACTACAAATTGTTAGTCTATTAAACACAGATTATGTCCTTGGGTACAAATTCCATTAGCGACTGAATGAGTCTGGATGGGTAATAGCTTGTGGAAGTATTTGTTATGACAAAACCAACTTTTCATTAATAGACAAAGTTATCCTGTTTTCCTCTGTAGTCTGGCCAACATCAAAACGTTTCAAACTAATTTCAGACTTGTAGAACACTGTCTATCAGATACAGACATATGGATTGAACTAGTAATTTGCTTGCCATCTGCTGATAAAGGAAGCAAGGCGTCTAAGTAGAAAATAAAGGAAATTTTCTTCCCTCCTTCCTGGAATGTCATATGGTGCCTTTAGTTGTTTGTATTGACATTTCTATTGATTATTATGTAAAGTGTTACATCGCAGTGACCTGCATCTGCTTTCAATCTGATAATTATGATTTTTTTTTTGTTTTCAAAATATCCATCATCATTTGAGCCTATAAATAATGTAGTTAGAAAATAACTTGCTTGAAATCTGAAATAATAGATAGCCATAGTTCTTATTGTGTGAAACAGGAATCAGCATATTCCTTTGCTCAGAAAAGAGAAAAACCTTAAATATTACTAACAAGAGTTAATTAAAATTTTCTTTTAGTAAAAATTTCCCCTTTTGTCCTGAAAGATAGGATAGAGGCCAGAAAAAACAATACAATTCCCAACATAAAAACAAACAAAACAAACTGCCAAAACTTTTCTGCTTAGGGGAAAATGGATACTTGAGCTTTCTGGGTTTTTCCCTGTAAGAGGAGTCTTCTCTCACCAGCCCTAATGGTTGGTGCAGGTCCAGAGTTTGTCCCCCAAATCGTTGCCAAGGCTTAGCTGTGCTGGCTATAGCTTTTTCATCCAGGGATGATTGGCCTGGAGGGGCAGCATCATAGTGTTGGGAGCAATTCCTCCACCATGGTGTATTGCTCAGCTGCTTGCCTTTGGGAAGCTGCAGGGTGTAAGAGTCGAAGATTTGCTTCCTGAAACTGCATAGACTTCTTATTTCAGCATATAGGCCCTGGTTGTCTGTGGAAATAATAATAATCAATCCATAATGAAAGTTTAAGTGTTTGTTCTTTTAGTTTATTTCTTTTAGTTAATGCTTCTTATATGTTTGTCCTTTTTCATGAAGAACATCTCTGTTTAAAAGTGACATAGCAAGTACAAAATGCAGTAACTTCTCAATAGGTGTACTGCTTTCACAGGTAATAAACTACGTTCTCAATTGGTTCTCAAATACATGAAATTTTGGTTAAATAATAATAAATACTAATTTCAGTCCTAGGTTTTTTTTTTATTATTGACAAATGTTTTATTTTTCATTGATTTCAGTGATCCATTTTTAAGAGATAAAAATATTAATGGGCTCTGTTCTTAAACATGAGTTATGTCTTCATAAAAATTGTGACTGAACTGTTGATTTTCTTTTAAATATGGAAGCTGATTTTTTTGTTTGTACAATTGGACTATTTACTTGCTAGTGTAGGATATAAAGAACATACAGAAGAATTTTATATGTGCTTGAAGTGAAAGTAACGTGGAAAATTACTATTTGTCCAATATACTGTTTTCTCTTCCGTAAGTATCTTTGTTTTTCTGAAAATTGATGTTCCTTGTTTAGAGACCTGCAGAGTATGTAAACAATGCAGATACCTATTAACACATGCAGCCTTCTCTTTTCTGAGTGTGGTTATGTATGGTTTCGCTTGAAAAATGCTAAACAGCTACATAAATAACAAGTTTTCCACAATGTACAGTTAATTGCCATTTTACATTTGGAATCTATACTATTCAGAAAGCTCCTGCAATGGTAGCAATATTTTAATGGACATTTGTTGCAGATGTACACAGCATTCTGTTCGAGTATATGGACTGCAGCAACAGAGCCAAATTACTGCTAAGAAAATACTGCTTCACAATAACCAGGAGGGTACCAGAAACTGGTAAACTTGCTGTTGTGATGGGCATATTTGCCTCAGGGTATTAAATGGCTCTTCACAGGTTAATGTTTGTAAGTCCATTATGTAGCTTGGTAAACTGCCTCGGAAGGAGATGAGGGGATGAGCGATAGGGTAGGAGGAGCTAGACCCCTTATCCCTTCTCTTAGACAGGCTGTATGATCTGGGACAAATGCAAATTTCTTTTGTGCTTCTATTGATGCATACTTTTATTATATAGTAGCTTTCAAAGTACATTGAGATTTATGAATATTAGCAAATTGCTTTGGGAACATTGGATATGAGGCAGTTCAGAAGCAGAAAAGTTTATAAAAAGTACCTAAAATGTCATATGTGTAGTATACACTTATCCCTTGTCTATCAGAGCTGTTCTTTTGCAGATCAGATTGCCTTACTATGATGCTATCACAATTCTGAGATGAACAAATGATTTCAAAACCATTCATGTCAGGTCAAGATGGTGAGAACAGCAGATAGACATGAGAATCAGGACTGCATAAACAATATACTCCTATCACCGGACTAACGCAGGTCGACAGAAGTGGCAGCGTTGTTCTCACTGCTCTGACATTGCCAGCGTGGTATTCCCCTTTCCCCAGTGCGAGAGAATTGACTGCAACTGTTTATTTTCAACACATGGTTGATATCTTTGTCTGTCTGTCTGTAGATCAGCTGTGCCTTGTTAGGGACTTTACTCATGAGCCCTGAGAATCTTGCTCAACCTTTCATCTCCCTGCCATGTAACTGTGGTTTGTTGGAAATAACTGAGAAAAAATGTAAACTTACTGAAATGACTAAGAAGTCTATAGTCAGTGTCAAAGGAGAGAGGGGACGGACTGAATCAAGGGTGTATGTAAGAGATTAGTCTGTGCCTTCTCAGATGTATTTATAATATCTCTCTAGATGGGGAAAGAAAAACTTAACAGTTGTATTTGCCCTTTGTGAAATGTGAGAAAGGATATTTCAGCCTGACCAATTCCTCTTGGTCTTGAGGTTTCTCTTTGTACTGTACAGGGGCATGAGAGTATGGTATTCCCAGCTCTATATAATCCCAGAATATACCCACGTATATAACATATAATTTATACGTTATATAAAACCCCCTTGGTTATATATATAGCATACACTGTATTTATATGAGTGAACTTGCGTAGTTCATTTAAGAGGCTATAGAGACACTGATGCAGCTAACAGAAACATAGCAATGACGGGAAGGAAATTTGAGAGGTTTGTGCTTTCTCCACTATAGCCTTACCTTTGATCATCCTGTGAAGCATTGTTTAAATGAATCCTGGAGAGAAAATACTGTTTATTTTTGAAGATTTTAAAATGTGAAGAAGTCATAGCTCTCAGGTGAAGTTGCTGTGATCCTTCTGTAGATGTAAAAGCCATTTTTACATGGAGAAAAATGCTACTGGTTTTCTGGCCTACTTGCAGGCTGTAGAGTGCCATTGGTGTATTTAGGTGGTCTTTAGAACTTACATCCACCCACTCAAAACAAGTTATTCCAATGTCTCAATAGACATTACATGTATCATGGTTTTTGGATAATGCTACTAGTGCCTCCGCTGAATTGCACTTGTGCTGCTGCTATTGCTCTATACTCCTGTTAAACCAGGAAGGCTCCATCTGGAGATCAGCCAAGTTTTCAAAGGACTGATAGTGTCCAGGAGAGAATTATCAAAAAGTATGGGTTTTCCTTAGGATTTTTTTGAAGTGGAACTATATTCATTATCTTGCTATTGTCAAAAGCACTTCAGCTGGTTTCTAGTTCTATCACCGTTGTAAAATGAGAGTTGTTTTCAATAGCTGGCAATGAGTTGTCAAACATTTTGGCCTACCATTTCTTCTTTCTGTTGAAGTAACGGACAAAAACGATAAATATGCTTTATAAATCTGTATCATCAAAATGATAAGTGCAAACTTATTGATTTGAAGAACAGCATCTATTTTACCACTTGATACTTTTAGATATGAACGTTTGCTGGAAACATTAAATGATATCTCCAAAGGGAAACTTAAAATGTCTGCCTTTTGTCCTCTGTTGGGATTTTCCGGAGAACTCCACCATGACCAGCATAGCTATGTCATTCTCGTGTTAGTATGTGCAGAATATCAACCTGCTTCACATCCCTTTTTAGGAGGAACTCTTGAAAGATTCAGGTTACCCTCCCTCAATAACATTGGAAGCGCAAATGTCTGAAATTCACTGACAGTTGTGCCAGTGCAAAGCTGGACAAAAAAGAATGAATGTTTTTTGTTGAAATATTAATTGTTAGATTGTTTAAGACCAATGTTTCATTGTTTGATTTGTTTTTGTAGATAGCAAGGAAAATGGATGATCTGTGTATTATTTTTCTGTGTGAAATCTTTTTTTTTAACCAACATTACCATCATTTGATAACTTGAAGGGCTATGTGGCATTATGACCACAAAAGGGATAGATGGAACACATTAAGACAGTTTATGAAGTTGTTGGGAAAAAGAGTATAATGATAGCAGCAGGAAGAAAAAACATATCACAGCTTCAGAACAGATGGAGTCCTCTAAGGAAGCTGACTGAACATGGCCTGGGAACTAGAAATTGCATTTAGAAGATAGAGCTTTCACTGCAGATGGCAGGTTCTCTGTTAGAAGGTGAAAGCCAGTACAGGGCTATGAGCATGTAGAGAACTGCAGTGAATGTGCCTAACATAACATCTTGTGTTTGACATACATCGAAATTTAAGCTGGAATATGAATTCAAAAGGCTAATGTACAAGTTCAGAACATGAAATCTGTCGTAGTGTTCAAAAATCCAGCAACTTGCTTTCAAACATAGAAAATTTTAACTGAATATAAAGGCACAATAAATTTGCGGCCCTAAAACTGAAACAAGGCATTAACTTTAAATGTCATTTTCAATCACTCTTACATTGAAATATGACAGAAAAGCCCTCTCTTTCTTCCCATGTCCCAGGCTGGTGTCATTCCAGAGTCACCAGGTGAAAAAGCAGTGGTTTCTCTCTGGTCCTGTTACTCCATATTATTTTATTTCCCCATTTGACCTGGACCTGATATCAGTGGAATGAACGCAAATTTTAGCTTTGACTGGCAGTCCTGTTCTAGGAAACGATGCCTAGATCTTAGGGAAAAAAAACCCTCCTCTCTGAAGTTACCCCATCCCATGGACTTTCAGGGCAGGACTTGTCTCATCTAATCATGATGCAGGTGTCTGTGCCTAAGTTATCTGTCTAGGATTCTTGGAGCCAATGCAAATTTAAACATCACAGTTATGAAGTACAAAAAGTGAGTTACCACATCCGAAAAAGTATTACTATATAATCTGTCCTGGGTTCAGCTGTAGCAGTCATTTTTCTCCTTCTTAGTAGTTGGTGCAGTGCTATGTTTTCGACTTTAGTCTGGGAACAACGCTGATAACACCCTGATGTTTTTAGTTGTTGCTAAGTAATGTTTACTCCAATCAAGGACTTTCTCAGGCTCATGCTCTGCCAGTGAGGAGGGGCACGGGAAGTCGGGAGGAAGCAGAGACAGGACACCTGACCCAAACTGGCCAAAGGGGTATTCCATACCACAGCACGTCATGCCCAGTATATAAACTGGGGGGAGTTACCCGGAAGGCCCAGATCGCTGCTGGGGTCGGGCTGGGTATCGGTCGGCGGGTGGTGAGCAATTATATCCTCTGCCCTTGTTATTTCGCTAATCATTATTATCATTGGTGGTAGCAGTGGTGGTTTTGTATTATACCTTAGTTACTGGCCTGTTCTTATCTCAACCCGTGGGAGTTACATTCTTTCGATTCTCCTCCCCATCCCTCTGGGAGCGGGGGGAGGAAGAAGAGGGGGAGTGAGCGAGCGGCTGCATGGTTCTGAGTTACTGGCTGGGCTTAAACCACAACACAGTCGGAGAACTGTACAATTTTTGGCCCTTCATTGTGTTGTCTCCAATAACTGTGAAGGAAGCCTAGACACATAAGCCACTACACAGCAATTACAGGAGGTGATAAAAGTAAAAAGAGTGCCTGCTTCTGCTTTGTCCGAATGGCAGCCTTATCACTGCAGGTAAGAAGCAAAACTTAGGCATATCTGCAGTTAATGACTCTTCTGTCTCCAAAATGTAATTTGTCAGTTAATGGGAAATACTAATAGGCCTTAGTCAAGTAGGAAAGGGGGAGGTTTAGCTAAAGCTTAAAACATTATCTCATGGAATGATTACAGCTTTATTTATTGTTTTATTTTTCTTACAGATTTTTTTGCATTCAGACAAGCTTTTAGTGCTTTATTTCTTTATACCTCTCATTCTTAGTGTACCTGCCTTTGCTCCTTCTGAATCTGTAAAATCCATTTCAAAGTGCAGTAAATAATCTGCTGTTGTCCATTTTAAGTTACTGGAGGCCTTGAGTGGTTATCAGTGATTTGCTACCCTCTATACATTAGTCAGCTGTTTAAATCCAGAAGTGTAAACTCTGACTTAATGTTCTTGGTCATTCCTGTTAAATATTCAGTGGTATTCATTTAAAACAGCAATTGAGAAATCAAGAAATGAAACACCATTACAAAAAGCTTAAAAACTGAAACCCAGTTTATCATGTATTTTCTGATTATCATTCATAGGAATGACCTTCCTGGGCAGGTACTTCAATGAATCTAACAGGTTATGTGAATGGACCTGCAATAAAAGGCTGCTGCATAGCATATTTCATGGGAGTAAAGTGTGCAGTATTGCCACTCAAATGATTTTTCCCTTGTGTACATATGAAAGTCATTCTGTTATACACAAATGCTGTGCAAATCATACATGCTTAGAATAAGCAAGAAAGGAAGCATCTGGATTGGGCATTGAACAGTGTATTTGAATTTTCAAGGCCTTTCATGATGTACTAAACTGTATTGATGTCTTAGGTTAATCTAAGAGTGTTACATTTGAGGAATTCTAGTGTATAGAATCCTACAGGCAAAAAGCAGGTGAGTAAACTCAAATATGCAAGTCTGTATTGCTCTAGATGATTTCACACTCAGGTATGCTAATACAATGAAGTGTTTTCAAGTGAAGCAGTTCTACAGAATGCCAAAGCTTGCCTGAAGATGATCCAAGAAGAATGAGAAGCCAGCCCATAATGTCCATTACAGAGTCTCTTCTAAATCTTCTGTTACAAGTGCGTAACGCCTTTCTAAACTTCTTTCTGTTCAAAGATATCCTAAGCTTATCCAGCCTCCAAGCGCCAGTCATTCAAAGACAAAGCAAGCAAACCCCCCTAAACCACCTATGTTTTGAGGTGCTTACAAGAGAAGTGCTTTGTCTTCATTCTGCACCAGCCGTTAGCAAACAGACAGGGTTTTTGCAAAGGAATGCCGTCAAGGATACTGTGATGGCTGCTGTGCCATGCTATGCGTGCAGAGCTGTGCGTGGAGAGTAGAGGCATTAAGGACTGGTTCATAGTCATAAGTCCATAAAACAAAACTGTGGCATATTGAAAGCACGGACTCAGGTCGGTGAGGATACTGAGACAAACTTTATTACAATCAAGCCCCTTTTATTCCCTCATTTGGTACCTTCTCAACATGCCCAGGCATGCCACGCTTTTCCTGTTTCCCAACGTCCTGGCTTATCTGTCTCCCAACATCCTGGCTTATCTGTCTCTCAACATCCTGGCCCATCAGCCCAAGGCTTGTCCGGTATCAGAGCCTCATAGCTTGCATTCAGAGTGTTGCTCAAGCCCATCTTACAGATCCTGTCGCCTTTACCTCCCACACAAAACCCCCCAAACAAATAAAGAGGAAGAACCCTCATCGTACTGCAAAGGGCCTAGTCACATTGAAAATGATAACCACATCCAATAAGACAGTTCATCGTGTTGAATTTTCCAGATATGCCCAGATAGCATTTTTTTGATATTTCAAGATCATTTTATTGTTGAATTGCATGATTGACAGCTTTTGAAAAGCAGATTTAATCTCTTCACCACTGAACAATCTGTAATACTTTCCCTTGCAGCTTGTTCTTTTGTTTCCCAACACAACTAACAAATACTGTTTCACAAAAGTTTGTTAAGGGTACTAGTGTGATAATATTGCTGATTATATTTAGGCAGCAAAGTGTGTCTTTAGCCCTTCAGACACACTAAGGATAAAGGGCTGTCCTAATGGTATTCCCTTTTTTTTTCTTTAAAGCAAATGATGTGTCTCTTGTTTATGGGTTAATGGACATTTTTATTGCATCAGGGAATTTCTCTACCCCAATTTTACACGGCAGCAGGAAATGCTCAGCAGCTGGGATTCTTGCAGCAATATGAAGAAAGTCTTTCTTAACATTTCCATCTTTATAATAGCAGTTACAAAATGGTAACTTTGATTTCTTTAATACATGATTATGTATGGTGTTCTTTTTGTTATTTATTTATTTATCTATTTATTTATTTGTTTATTAATTTATTTATAATAGTGGTGACTAATACTTAGTGAGTAGTTACTGTTCCCTCCTGAAGTTTACAGTCAGCTGGAAAAGTGCTATGCAGTTGCTTGTTGCCTCTGTATTGTGGTGTGAAGATAGATTAGGCGGAATAAAGTTACTCAAGCAACTGTATCAATTAATGCATATACAGTGTCTACTTAATAAATAAACATGCTGTTTTATGAAATAATGGCAAATTAAACATGTTAAAACATCTGCAAAACAAATAGTAGGTCAAATGTAGTGCAACAGTGTATCACAGTGGAGGAAATAAAATTTACCTTCCTATCCATTGCAAACTTGCGGAGGGAACAACAGGACTCTGCTAGGTCAGACAGGTCTAGCTGCTGTGACCCTCCAGAGGGAAAGCGGCCTGCGTATAGCTTGCAAAAATCATAATGTGTGCATCTCAGTGTAGCTTTACTGTAGGACCTTGCAGCATAAAAATTAAAAGACTACTTGATGTTTAGATTATTTCTTCTTATCCTATTTTGCTAAGGAGTATCTAAATGTCTTACACTATTTAGATGAGAAGAAGGGGCTTTCAGATGAGTGTGAACTTGCTTTTGGACAAATGATGATCAGTGAGCAGGTCTGGGGAACATCTGAGTTCCCCTTGGAATTAATTTTAGCTGAAAAAACACATCAAACCTAGACTGTAAAGATACACTGATGGAAAAGGTTAGCTAGTTTTTCAAATGCAGTGAACACAAGGCAATATGTACTGTAAACTCTTAATGCATTAATTTACACTTAGACACAACAGCATGGCTTGACTATGCTGGATAGACAGAACAAGTTAGTTAGTATGTTCTAACAAGGTCCTGCTATCGTAGCCTGGAAAAGGTCTATCAGTACTTGTCAGTCACTTTACTCTGGTTGCTTATCTAATAGAATTCGCCTCTGAATGTTGCATATAAATGCAGCCCTGGATTCTCTCTGAAAGGTGTCTCCAGCGGCAACAATTGAGATCAGTGTCAGTTACAACATCACCTAGTCATCCCTTGTTATATAATAGAAATATGGAATAAAAGTTGAAAAAAAAAGGAAATTAAGAAATCAGTCTTTGCAGTGACTACCCTACCTTCATTTGAATAGTGAAGCTGATTTTGTTTTGTTTTGTTTTCTGAATTTAGTATGGTTATGTCAATATTTTGATAATTTGAGGAAATTTTCAGTTACAAGTGATTCACTTTCCCCGCTCTGGTAATATTGTAGCGGAATATTTTATGTTTGTTGTTTGCCCCTCTCCCCAATTCCTCTCCAGCGAACCCACTGGTTTAGTGATTAGCACCAAAGCCTTTCACACAGTGTTTTGAGCTCAGTTCCCTGGCTGCAGTTCACTCAACCTTGACGTAAATCTCCAGTAAGTACTTTGTGAGAGGTTAGCCTTTTGTGCAGGGTGTGTGAGAAATCCTGCCTGACCAGGTTTGTTACAGAAACCAGTGTCAAATTGCCTTGCCCCAAGTCTTTGAATATGAAAGAGGGGGATGGGGGTGGGGGGAGTCATGCAAAAAACACCCTCACTCTCCACTTCCAAGAGGCTAATTGTTCGGAAAAAACCCCAGTGTTTGGACTCACAATGTTTTAGTGCTGATCTGCCTATGTCTGGCACTGTCAAGTGAGCTGGTGATGATTTACAGTCTGCAGGTAGAGCAGTGAGTATGTCATTCATAGAATCTGCCTTCTGTGTCTTGCTTGTTGAGGCTGGTTGCTTTTAATTTAATCTATTTGATCGTGCTATTTGCCTTAGGTGATCAACAACCTTTCATGTAAATCCTAGCCAAACTTATAAAACTAATGGAGAAGAAAAAAAAAACAACAACATACCAAAACATTAGCACTGTAGTCATGCCTTCACTGTTGATGTCAGCGGTGTCATAGGAAGGCAGATAAGGTATGCAACCCTCCCTTTTTATAAGGAACATCTCCTCCTTTCTGCTTTTTTTAAAGAAAGTTACATCTTTTGGAAATGGAAACAATACATTATCATATTACCTCAGGGCCTTGTACATGAAAAGCCCATTGAAATCTCTTTACCATTCTTCCATATTGTGTCTTGCTCCTAAATAGATTTAAAATTCAACATCTGTACTCTTCTGTTTCTGTTAGCAACCTTCACATTAATTGCAATTATACATTAGTAAAGGTCTTTTGGATTAACTCTTTAATTCATGGGAAGTAGATCCACGGAGGTTTGCATAAACACTCTGGGTTTGAGGCTGGGGGCTGCTGGAATACATTTTGACAAGTCACCCAGTTTATCAGATAATGACAGTAAATGGCAGCAACATTGCTTAAAGGGAATGGGGACTTCAGCTTCACAAAACGAGGAAGCAATGTGGAATCTGCAGTGAGACAAAAAGCCACCTCTCCAGCTAAGCAGGCAGGGCAAATGAAATTCTTCAGAAGGGAAATGTTGCGCAGAGGCTTGCTGTGATTTATTTAATGGGTCCACTGACTTCAGAGTCTGGCTGGAAGGTTTTGAAGGGAGAGAAGGGGACAGGAAAGAGGAAAAAGTGCTGGAAGGAACAGAGAGAGTCTTCTGGTTTTGCCAAGTACTATGTTTAGTTGGAATAAAAGAATAAAAAACACAGACTTTGAAGGCCATTATTTCCTTACTGCTAATTACCTGCAAGAACCTTGACAGGGATGTGCAATCTGAATTGGAGCCAGTGAGTAAAATACAAAAATACGAGCACAGTCTGTCAGTTGTCTTATGATCCCGAAGAACCTAATGGGAGTTGGTGTTCATCCGTGAGGATTGGCTTTATGAATGTTTTCATCTTCCATTTCTGTGCTTTGATTATACATTAAAAAATAAAGTGCTTATCTTGGTAAATTCCAGCAAAAATTTAGTTACAATGCTTTCAAGACCACTTTGCATTTTGTTAAACAACTTCTAAGCATGAAATAATCTTGAAATCTAGTGTGTTGCTCCAGGCTTTTGAGATGTAATTTTTCATAATGGTTATCAGTATCATCATCATACTAAAAAAATGTATATCTTTACAGTGAGGGAGCATTTAAGCATTATGATTTGGCAGTCAAAACCAGAAAATGACAAAGTTAAAATTTTCCTGTGCCCCTTCAGACAGCTGGCTTAGTAACTTGGTGGTCCTTAACTGCCTGGTATTTCTAAAATGGGAAGTAGGATTGGATGCGAAATACAGTTGCAGAGTTGCATTGTCAGCCTACTCCCATGAGGTACACAGTCGTCTTGATCGTATTTGCTCTGAATTCCTCATGGGTCTAAGCTAGCCCCAGCGTATAATACAGTTTCTCTCACTTGCATAATTTATTAGCTCGGACCCCAACTCTGCTTAGCCGTGAGATGTAAACAGCCCCACTGAGCTGTATCCAGCCATCAGGATCTTGTTGCAGGGTCAATGCTCTGGTTGCAAGAGGGCTGGGAAGCAAGATAATATATGTTTTTTAAATCCTTTTCCGTTTGATGTGAGAGTTTTGTCTCTAAACTGTTGGCTAATTGCCATTCTATTATCTGACACTTGTATATTTACCTTTTATATAGCTCTTTCACTGCTGCCTATATTATACTTCCCTTCTGAAGACCGCTGTTTGTTTGCGTTGTTATGTTTCTGTGTAGGAGGGGGCTTTCATTGTTGCCTATGTCTTAGGTTTCTCTCCCCCTCTCCACTCTCGTCCCCCTGCTCCTTTTTCACTTCCCCCTTTTAAAACTGCCTAATTAATTCTTAATAATGCAAAAATGCATTAACACCTAGCCCCCTCTTCCCCCTCCCCTTTTCCTCATCTGCTCTGTCTCATGCAATCACATCCACTGCTAGGATAGATACTACTGCGAGTCAGAGTACATAGTTCTTGGAACGATAGCATAAATTTTAATTAAAACTATCATGGTTCTGGGGAAAAATAAGTAGACATTAACTATTTGTTTGCAACAGGTCAAATAATTGAAAGCTTTTCGCTGACCACAGCAGCAAAACTGCAGATGAAAACTGTCTTATTTACTCACTGATCAGATAATTAATATAGTATTTGATGTCCAACTTGACTACCTTTTCAAAGCTAAAAGCATTTTTTCCTGAATGCAAGCTGCCAGTGTGGACATAAGCATGTGCTTTGGAAATCTGCTTGGAATGAGCTGTTAATCCCTGGTGGAGTAGTGACTATTAGCGCTATTATCCAGGCAGTTTAGGAGAGAGCATTGTTAAGCACTAGAAAAGGGCTCCCTCAGTAGATCTTCTTGGTCCTGTTCTTTCCTGTCCTTCAGCAGATCACAGCTGCCATATGTATCAGCTCACTTGTCTAATAAATATCTCATATTGTGAGTCTACAGTGTTAAACATCATCATATATACATCAGTACCTCTCTCATAGGTGGAGTGGCTTGAAACTTTCTCAGATCAGGCTTTTCAACAGAAAAAAACCCTATCAGCCAAATTGTTTACAGCAATTTTTGATGTTTCCCCTGCTGTATTATTGTAAAAATGGTATTTTGTACTTAATTGTGTAGTCTTGAGGTGAAGCTGCTGCATAATTCCTGAAATACCATTGCTATAGAATACCTGCAATAAATATGAATTTAAAGTGGATAAAATGTATACGATAAGGCATTCCAATTTACAAAAGGTTCTGCTTTATCAAAAAGGAGAGGAATGAGGCAAGAAAAAGCTAATTTGTGACTTACTTAAACTTATTCATCACCCTTGCAATGAATCTTCTTCTGTTACCAGCTTGAGATTTCATAACTGTTAACAAGCCAGCCACGACTGTTGAACTTCAATACATCAACAGTCCAAGGAAGAGCTGTTAATTAACACTGGTGTCTGCTATGGTGAGAGCTTGGCTATTGACAGCTGTCACCTCAGGACATTGCTGTTGTTAGTTTTCAGCACAGAGCAGAATTGTGGTTCACCCGGGGATTGTCACAGGGAGAAGGAAGATGGCCGGAGTTGAAGTCTCAGATTTGCCACTCTGACTCATGGTCGCTTTGTTGTACGTTAGATGGGAATTCCTTTGACGTAAGACACAGCTCAGCTGAAGGCTGCAGAATATAGTCTAAAATTAGGAGTGTGGTTAATTCCAGTGCTGTCTAATGCTAGTACCGAATTTTAAAGCCCATTTTCTTTAACTGTGATATTTATGATGTCCTGACAGGGATTTATTCCCCTCTGAGCTGGATTATAAAGCAATGCCACAGAATTCCATGCCATGGAATTCATCGTGGCATGATAGATTTTAAAACCTCTGTCGAACCTTGTTCAGTATCTGTAATGTTTTTTGTTCCAAGCCTGAAGAACAACTCAGTAGTGTGACTAAAGAAAAATGTTACAGTATTGTCAACATCCTGTAGATGTTACGCTGCAACCATGCAAAATCATTAGGTTGGTCACTTACTGGTACCTTAATGTTGGGTCTGGTGGTGAGCTGTAGGGAATGTATTACAGACAAGTTTCTATTATGTTCCATTGCGGTTTATGCAGTCTGCGAAGGAAATGCTCTCTTGCTGCCTTATGTCAGCCAAGTCTTTTGGGTGGGTTTTTCCTAGGAATAGGAGGGGTTATTTTTGTCTGTAATTTTCTTTTTTTTTTTTTTCCTGCTTTATTTCTTTCTGTTCCATACTGGTCAGAATATACTTTATTTTACTTTTTCGTATGCAGGGTGTAACAGTGTCTGAACTGGCTATTGCTTTTCAGTGGACCTTCCTAGATCTTTACATTTTCACTAAGCACCTGAAATCACCCAGACTTTTAAACTAAAAAATGTCACCCCCCCTAAACCATTCATTATGTTCTTTAAAACAAGCAAACAAACTACCAAATCAAGGAAAGAAGAGACAACTCCAGCAGAGTCTCTCTGGAACATCAGTCATAGATCATTCATGAAGGGCTGCAAGTATTAATACTTGCTAATGAAAGTATGAGCTGTTCAACTATGATACTGGCTATCTATAAGAAGTTCATTTTAATGATACTGAATAGGTAGGCAAGGGAAGGAAAGCTTGGCGCCCTTTAGAATGACTGTGCTGTGCATATCCACTGAGTATTTAAATTGAGGGCATTCTGCCTTCCCATACCCTGTCGGTCTCCGTGAAGCTTAGGTTTCAGTGTGTTTTCAGAGTGCACAATATTAGCTGACCTTGACATTGAGCAACCATTAAATTTGCATTGCATTTGCTTATATTAAAAGAATAATCCTAAGAGTAAATCTGTAAGGCTCAGTTACTGATTTTTATCACCATTCACAGAAATCAAAGGACTCGATGAACTTATTTTAAATTAATTTTTGATCCAGGTGAAGCAAACCATAACCTCAGTGTTCAAATATTTTAAATCAGTGCTTTTGGCAGTTTGAAATAACTAGATTTCTTCAAGCCTAACAACTGCTAGATAGTGTTGCTCAGGTGTTAGAGACTGTGTGAAAGAACCGAAAGCCAAAATATGCTCTGCAAGGCGGGCATCCATACCACTGAGGATCGAACTAAGGTATTGTATCTGCAAACCTAATCTAGCAAATCCCTTTTTTATCACTGTATATGTATTTTTTTGTTGTTGTTAATAATACCAAGACCCTGCAATTCCATTGGCACAAGAAGAAATCAGGTGCATATCTGAGAACCTCAGCATTAGCTTAAGGGTGGGGAAAGGAAGGAAGGAAGAAGACAATATACCCATTCTCATAAAGTCACACCGAGTACTATAATTATAGATTTAAAAGTTTTTTCTCAAAAATATTACAAAATTATGTATATTACAGAAATCATTAAGAAGTACTTATTAGTGTAAACAAATATATATACGTTTAATTCACTATCCCTAGAATGAATGTATTTTGGTGTTATTTGGATTAAGAAGCAATGGTGGAAAGCTGGAATTTAGTGCCAGTGGTTAATGCATTTAGAATTTAATAGTTTAGTTGCTTAAAAAGGATTCTTGTATAATCTGTGTGCATGGAAGTATGTATCTTCTGACATGTTTTTACAGTTGCTTTGGATTTGTTCCATTTAGTAACCATACTGTAACCATTCTTAAGCATTTGATGCTGGCGTTTCAGTGCAGTATTTCAATGTCAAGGGTCCACCTGTGTCTTAATGCTTCAATTTGAGTTTGACATATTCCCCAGTATGTAAATACACCCTTAATTTTATGCTCTATTTCTGTATTTTACTATTGGTGGATAGTAAAATGAAAATGATCACACATTGCCAATAGGACTTTTTATCTGAGTGTCTCAGCACAGTGAAAGCAACCATCAAAAATGTTACGATTACATCGTTTGCAAATATATTACACTGCTGCTTTTCTTTTCCTCTCAGTTCTATTCTTCTCATTAAAAAAAGAGGTTGAACTTGGTAAGAACACATTTTCTGAAATGCTCTGTAATTTTTATCATTTTGTCAAATGTTATTATTCACAAGTAAAAGGAGATGGGATTGTAACATTGTCATAGGACATATGGGATTGGCTGATTAAGTTACCTACACTCTTAATCAGGTGAAGTTACTAAATTTGATAACCCCACGTTTAGGGGAACTTCCAGCCTCTTCTTTTAATGTACAGAACACTTTTCTCTCATTTGCAGTTTGTGACACTCTCACTAAATTGGGCTCTGTGCATGTCTGTCCAGCTGCTTTGTCACAGACAGCATTCACCATTTCTAAAGCTGCATAGGGTAACAAAACTAGATAGCACATTACAGGCCTAGTAACTTGTACAGTGCTTGATCATTGCAGTGCCTCACCACTAATGTATATAAGTACCTGCTGCAGTTGAGCATGACATCTGTAGAGGGATCAGGTCCAAAACCCTATTGAGTGTACACACTCTTAATATCTCTTCACACGTCCCTCAAGGTGAAAATAGATGTTGTGGTCTGTCAGCCTATCATCACTTTGAGCACTTTCCTCACCTTATGTGCCCTTCTCCTTTGCATGCATGTTATTTTAAAATCTCTGTTAGAGATTAGAATCTTTGAAAGGAGATCATTCTGTATCTCTTAGGGCCAGATACTCAGCTGCATCTCTGCATAGGAGCAAGTCTCCTTCTGAAGGCATCCATGCATCATAGGAATGACACTTTCTTTTTAATTTTTTTTCCATAAACATGTGACTCCTAACAATGTAGATTTGCTAAAGGTGACATATTTCCGAAATATTATAATAAGCTTTGTAGACTTCATTTCAAATAGTCACTGAAAGTCCTGGTGAACTTAAACCATTAGTTGTTTTTTCCTGTTCCAACCACCAAAACTGGCCTTTCTCAGTTTATGTGATAACCCTATATCCAGTAATAGGTACATGTAGTTACACAACAGGCCCACCTTATTTTATTTGTATTTTTATTTCTATGTGTATGAGTAAAAGGAAGAGAGGACTTTTCAGTATGTGCTAAAGGATGGAGATACCCTTTCTGTGAACCTTCCATAGGCAGGCTGCTTAACTCCATACATATTCAACTCTTCACTTTTTTACATCATGTCCAATTTTCCCTTTATATCATTTGACCAGTTAGTTAGCTATAAAAAGAATGGAAGTCTAAGCAGATTTAAATAGTTCTGTCCTACAAGATTAGTTGTAGTGTAAGTAAGTGCAGTGGTCTTGCATTATCAAATTGTTAAAAGGTGAAAAACAGAAGAGCTGGAAAACAAGAGAAACAGTATTTTTAATGAGGCAGTTCTCTAGTTCTTTGTTGTTGTTCTTGGGTTTTTTTAGGAATGTAAGAAAGTAGGGTACTTCTGGCTATTGTGAGCAGAAAAAATTTGCCATGACTGCTCTTGATTTCCATATGTACTTACTTTGTTTGTTTTCCTTTTACTACTCTTTGATATAGAATAGTTTCTTCCTGTCTTTCATTAAACTGATGATGCCTTGTACCCTCGTGCTCATATATAAAAGAACTGTAGCAAGAAAAGAAGTCATGCCTAACACATCTGATAGTATTTCCACGTTCATATGAAAGCTCTGAAAATCCTTGATAGTTTATTAGATAGTTATGTGGGGGAGGAATCCTTTACTTTCACACTGAAGAGCTTATTGTTAATGAAGTAGGTATTAAAGGGACTGACTGCTACATCTGCATTGCATCAATTTAGGCATGGATAACTGGGTAACCAAAACCTGCTGGACTTAGTTGAAAAATTAATTATTGCCTAAATGTCATATGCTGCCAATTCCATAACATAGAAAAGATGGGGGGGGGGAGGAGAGAGAGAGTTAAAAAAAGATTAAAAAAGGTAGATAGAAGTACTTTTATGTGAAGTAACTTTTAACCTACTACTTCTGTATTTCTTTAGCTCTGATCATTCTCTTTATTATTTTCTCCAAAATCACCTCAGCTGAGCAAATGTCATGTGAAATATTGTATGAGTTAATCAGTAATAGCATGCAAACAGCTATTACCTATCGGGGCACAGTGCTTGAGTGTGCATTGGAGAACAGCTGTCAGGCTGCTTTGAAAGCTTCCTTTTCTAATTTTTTTTTCACTGAAAGATCATGGTATCTTCCCATCTCTAAGTCTGATGAATGTTCTTTTATTAAAGATTGAGTAAAAATACTTATTCTCAATTTCTCTCCTCCCCCACTCCCCGCCCATTTCTTTCACAGATTATTTTAGATTCACATGCTTTTCTCAGTAGTATTTTGTGGGTATCAAACTAGGTATTGCTACATAATTGAATTTATATTGTGCTGAGTTTGGACATCTAATCTGATGGGCAGTGTGCTGATCAGCAGAAAATGACAGGAGGGTAACCTGTGGCGATTTCTGGAGGTTGATTTACTTTTCTTCCAGAAATCACTAGCAGCAGGAATGTTACCACAGGTTTTAGATTTGTCATGGCTTTTTTAATTCCGTAAAGCGAGTGAGTGATTATCTCTGTATAGAGTGAAAAATGCTTATGTTGATAGTTGCTATCCTCTATCATTTCCTCTCTGAAGGACCTAACACTTCTCCTTCCCAATCCTAAACAGTTCATGTTCAGCATCTCCATTTCTACCAGACTGAACCCAGGACAGTGCCACAAAAGCCATGCTGTGGCTTGGGTAGGGAAGCAGAAGAGGAGTTTCAGAGAGGTCAGTAGGTGGAAGGTGACATGATTTCACTGTAGGCTGAGCTGGACCTGTGGCAAGGCTGCAGATGCCCTATAGCACTGACTTCACAAGTGCCTCCAGACTGCACCTGGAGCACCTGCTCTTCCCTGAGCCATGTTTTAGTTCAGCTGTCCCCGGTAAATGGTATGTGATTAACTTTCACATGCTGACAAAAAGCATTGTTGCATATCATCAAATCTGCCTTTGCTGCCGAGCTTAGTATTGGCTAATGAACCAGAAGAACTTGCAGTTCCAGTGTGAGTGGTTTGATGCTGCTGGTATGCTTTTCTTGTGGCTTTGTGTGCCCCCCCGCCTCCCCAAACCCCTGTCATTTGGGGATGGAGATTGTTTGTTTCTTTAACTGGCATATTATGATAATAGAATCAAGAGATAAGATTTAATCAAGGTACATAATATAAATACATAATAAAGCAGTAAAACATGTAAATAAGATCCTATTGGTACCCTGGCTTTTTGAACTGTACTTTATGGCGTGTTTTCATATGATGTAAGTGTAATGTGCTTGTTCTTGGTAGAACTCCTGAAGGGAAGATTTTAAATTCCTCTTTTCTCAAGCTAAGGTTATGTTTCATGTTAAATAACAAAAGCGAAATGAGATTGCTATCTGCTGAATGAAGAATGAGCTTGCATTCAGCCATTTTCTTTATATGTTATCTTATCAGGGTGTGATTTTGCTTATACACACTGGAATGAGATGTATCAATTACAACTCTCATTTATCACTGACAGCAGCCATACTGCACTTTTCAGAGCCCTTATATAGACTCTTCCTTCTACAGTCAACTACCAGGTTGGACTGCTGGGTAAAACATGAGGGACAGGGTGAAAAGGAGAAGAACAAAGCCAATCCAACCAAAGGCTTAGCAGCAAGAGCTCTAGATTGTGTCCTGTTCCTCCTAAATTCCATATAAAGCTCTTGTCTTGAACGAGCATGTTCCCTGTCCCTTATGACAGAAAGGGATGTGGAAACAATTACTCAACATGAGTCATAAAAGAGATAAACCCTGAAAGATAGACAAAAAAATGTTTATCCTGTGCTGAGCCACATTAGCCCAAGGCTGTGAAGTCTTATTTCCATGTCATGCCCTGGTTCTGAACTGTTTGTCTGAGGCCCTTTTGCAGACAGCTGCTGAAAGTAAAAGGTCACAGTGCAGCAGCTTTGAAGAACCTGCTTTGGCTGCATAAAAGTCACCAAAAGAAACAGGAATCCAGTCTGTCTAATTTTTTGGGAGAATTAACCTTCCTGGTGTAGCATCTTCAGTAGCAAGAGGCTTCTGACAAGCTGACACCATGACATATTTGCCTCTAATTTAGTTGATTAAGGGAGTGACTGTATTATGAAAGATTGTTTTTCCACCACTGCTATAAATGTGATCTCAGACCAGATTTTTTCTTTTTTCTTACAATTAGTTAGCTTTGTTCTCACTGTGGAGAATTAAGAAAAATTGATAATCATTAAGGACATGTCAGCCTGTCCTGGAAATTGGAAGGATGTGTTGTTTTTTGTCCAAGGCTGAAAACATACCAGAAAAGTGATTCTTTTCACTGCTTTCTGTGTGGCGTCCTACCTTTAATTTGAAAGTATGACTAAGTCATTGTGGATTAGGCTTCCCACTCTTGACAGTTATTTGGAAAATTTTTCTTTATCATGGTAAAGAAAACTTACTGAGAGTCTCCTTTGTAATGTGTCAGTACCTAAGCAACCCACATGCTGTGTGCTTTCTGCTCTGTTCTTGTGCATTCTGGAATATCCAGGCCGGTAAAAGAGCCTTTTTTCTTACTTAGAAAAAAGTAAAAAAAGAAAACGTTTCTGTACCTAATCTAAAGGTTAAAAAAGCTAACTAAGGATTGGATTAATTTTAGCTAAATGTTTCCAAAATGTTAGTTAGCTGGGAATGTGCCTGATTGATTGCTTCATGTGAAAAAATCTCTTTGCTTAATGGAAGTATCTAACCTTCCTCCTGTATGTTAGATAGTGTATCCTCATTTCCAACCTCCTTGTGCCAAAACACATGAATAATCAAGAGAGAGAGCCTGGTTCTAGGGTACGACAGAGAATATTTAGGTTATGAACTGCCTCTTTCCACTGATAGAGAAGGGAGCCTAGGGTTAGATTTCTGAAGCTCGGCAACAGAAGAATCATTTCTGTGATGCTGGGAAGATCTTTTCATCTAAAACCCAGGCAATTAGAGAGCTTTAGGTTAAATACAGATTTCTGTTCTTCCATATGGCGTTTGTTTGCAGAACTCTCACACTGTGTTGTTAGACACTGATATAACTGTGCTATAGCTTTGTTGGGCATGTCATGCATCCTCCAGAGGCTTTTATCTCTAATGTTTATCAAGGGTACTTTGGGCTTGATAAGAATTATTACTAGCAGTAAAGTTTTTATTTCTAGATCCTTGTAATCTTCTGAGGTTTTGTATTTTTATTGGTGAAGTAATTCTAGAGATGAGAACTGATTATATGTGTATATAATGTGCTGTTGTACATGTTCATCATAGCGTATGTTCATCCTTTGCCCAGAACCCCTCTGTTACCAGGAACTTACTATGAGCTCTAGAAACTAAGCCTGACATCTGGCTTTATCTACTGATGCATCTTCACAAAAAAGAGCCATTACAATTAATAACTCTCATTTATGGCATTTCAGTCTAAGTAAGATCAAGTTTCATTTTTGTAACTATATGAGCCGTGGCATACCAAGGGGAAAAAAAAAAGGAAAGATAATAATACTGATAATGAGCTGAATGAAATTTTGGTTCTATTGAGAAAGACGTTTCTAAAGATAAAAATGAAGCAGCACTCAAATGTGGTTTTGTTGTTTAAGAACAGTGGAACAACCATGGAAGATGATCAAAAGTTTGGAAAAGGTTGAATGTATAGTTGTGAAATAGTGAGTGATACAAGGTGTGGTCTTGCTTCCACTCAGGCCAGGGTTTGCGCACAAAGTTCCCATGTTCCAAGTCCTTTGTCCAGGTTTCAACTGAATTCTTAGTTGTGGTCCAAAGTGCTTACATAAATATTTTCTATAAAATGAGTGCTTGCTTAATGGTCATATCCATTAAGCTTTAGTATGTGTTTGGTAAATAGCACAGTCAGTCAGGAGGGATGGTCATTGTTACAGTGAGGAAATGTGATACTTTCACATTAATATTTGAACACTGCAAAATTCAGATTTTATGTTTTGTGAAATGTGTTGTGAAAGGAACAACACAAAATCATACTGACTCTTTTCTCTGAAACTTAAGTGAGGATTCAATTTCCTTTCTTTGCCAGTGTTCCGCTGAGGTTGGTTGCCTGTATGCTTGGTGTGTTCTGCTTTATTAACTTTATGAAATATATATATAAAAAAAAAAAATTACAAACTGTGTAGGGTTATTTTCCAGAAGTGCATACGTACCTCTTCTTCAGCCTCAGCCTGAATTTGGGTTTTTTTAATATTTTTATCCTTTGGAACTATTTTGTAAAGCTATACTAAAATGTTAACCTTTTCCTGTTAAGTATTCAAACAAAACTGAAAAGAAAAGCTCACTTATATTTACATCTGTAGGAGTTTAGGAGATGTTCAGAATGACAATAGAGTCACTTTTGCAGTAAAATTCAACTTTGCTGGCCAAATGGCTGATGGACAAACCTTTTGAGGCCATCAGAAATGCAATGCTTGAGGCCAACATTATTGGCCAAGGTTCTAGGTCCTTTGTTATCTTGAGGCCAGATTAGATGATAATAATTTGGCTTTAAAAATTTTAATATAATTTCCACTTATTTCTACAAAATTTGAATTAAATCCAAAGAAGTATCTCTAGCCATTAACACAGGCCTACTTCTTTGTATTTGATGCAAGTAGTACCCACCATCATTTGAAAATTAGACTGATGATGCTCTCAGGGAGGGCACAGGTTTGAAAACAGTTTTACTCAGCCGAACAGCTAGATCCTGAGCTAATGATGTTTTATAGGGAGAGAAATAAATAGTTTAGTCTTAAAACATTGTCTTTTAAAATATTCTTTTGCAGAGACTGTTCCTGCCCATTTCTCTTTTCACTTTTTTTTTTTTTTTGTTCTGTATTCAAAAATGCCATTTAATTTCTTATTAACAAGCATGTTAAGTAAAAGGCTCCTTAGTCACATTTCTTATAGTGATATTTCTGGTTATGGAAAATTGCTGTCTGTGTTTGCTAAAAATAGAAATTAACTAATCCTGGTACTTTATTTTCACAGTAAATGTCAATGAATAAACACTACAACACTACTATTTACTTGTAGTTTATAAAAACTGAAAAACAAATGGCTGTATGAGTATAATGATACAGCAACAACACTTGTTGTCAAAGTGTCAGTGTCTCTCTCCGTAAAATGTTTCTTGACTTAAATCGCTTCTCAGGTATTAATTAATTTTATTTTAAAAGTAAAGCCTCCATTCAAGGAGGAGGTATCTTGCTTGATTTGGTGACATAAGGGTCAAAAGATAAACTGTAACCAATACCTCTGTTTATTTTTTTGACAATGTTAAATTAGCAACCCCTCAGACCTCTTGCAGAGAAGTACAACCTGAGTAATTGAACATGTCACTGGGGAGTATGCTTGGTTAAGCTGATTCCTATTATGTTGACTTGTCAGGGACCAATAATTAAAGCTGAAGAGGGATGCTCATTAGTGTCTACAAAATGATTCAAGGAGCAGAAAGGAAGAGTCCTTCAGGCACACCTGCTAAAAACTGACACTTCGTGGTGGGGTGAAGCCAACCGACCAGCTTGTTTGTCTGATGGGTTAGTGGTGCAGCTCTAACAAAGAGTAAATAAATTAAGAGGTGGAAGCACATGCTCTTTGAATCAAGCTACAAATCTGTATTTGATGTCTATCCTTTAAGATGTTTGCCTTATACTATAGTGTCTCTGCAGAACTGTATTTTTAGCATTTATGGTATAAGATGTACAACGGTATCTATTCAAATGGCTTTCTCCTCAATCTCTAAGTAATCATTTCAGTCATTTTTAGCTGGAAACATCATAATATTAATAATCTCTCTGTTTCTTTGAACTCTCAAGGGTCTGCTTAGATAACCTCTAGGAGTTACAGTACTTTGAATGATAAATGCCCTTATCGGTATGCATTTTTCACATTTGCTCTTTAAAAAATTTTTTTTTTTTTTTTTTTAAATTTCTCACCATCTCTGCTACTGACTGTAATACATTAATTTCTCTGAAAAACCAAACAGGAAAACGCTCTGAATGAGGCTTTCTTGAAATGATAGTGCTTATCAGAGCAGGGAAACAATATTTGCATAGTGATGCTATGTTATTACCTAGAATTAATAACCTCAAATTTATACAGAATTGGGAGCTTTTGGAGACTTCAGCTGGGATGCTCTTGCAGACTTTTTTGTTCCACAATATGAATAATATGAGAAACTCCGTTTTCACTGACACTCAGAGTAATAAAATAAACCCACATAACTTAGAAATAAATGTAGACAAAAACACCTTAACTGTGACAAACCCTGTGAAACTGGTTATGAAAGCTCAATGTATAACGGAAAACTGAGGATGTGGCAGGTTTCTTGGTGAATAATTTGGTTTTGTTCTTTCAGGTTACCTGTAAATTATTTTTATCACACATTTTAACATGTTATTTTGATAAATTCAGCTGTTCAGCTACAAACCCATGTGCTGGGTGATCCCCTCTACTCGTGCCCTCTGTTTTCCCACTGGATCAAGGCAACACTTCCCTGCTCTAGAAGTGTCCTCTTCACTGTAGCCATCTCCAGAATCTTCATGCTGTGATATTTCATTAGGGATAGTTAATGCAGAGTCCTACAGAGTCAGGCAATATCCATGTGACAACGCTCAGTTGTTAAAACTGTTAATCTCGACTCCTGAATCTCCTTTGCAGTAGCTTAAAGCATAGCTTCAAAAAAGCTCTAGTTAATAGCATTCTTCCTCATAGAAAGCTGTACAGACCACGGCCATTGGGGGATAACAAGAAAGCATTGGAAAAGATAAGTATTTTTATCAAAAAACTTATTCTCTAATGTGTCCTAGAGACCTACTAAAGTTCAGAGGACTTTGCTCCTGCAAAGTTGATCCCTTCTGAGATCCCTTTAACTTCAGGCTGTGGAGAAAAACCCATGTGTACAATACAGTTTTCTTGCCTCTGGGAACCATTTCCCTATAATGGCTCATTTCTGCTTTTTTCAGGAAAAGCTGATATGGTTTAATTTGGGTGTCCAAACCTATGACACTGAGAAACTCCCAAGGAGCTGAGTCGTGGGCTGAAAATCATTTGCACTGATGTTTTTCAGGTCTGCTGCCATCATATGTAATAAAGCTGCGATAACTTTTAAACCATAAATTGCTTCAAACTGGGATAAAGATACTCTTCAAAAATGCCCATTAAATGAAAACTAACACATGTAGGAGTCTTGAGCATTGCCGTTTGTAAACCAGGTCTGCTGGCAGGAGCAAAAATTTTCTTCTGCCTTTTTGTATGATGTTCCTTGTCCTCTTTCTCTGACTTATAAATTGGAGTACCATTGAATCAATTTTTAATAATCTTATTAATCAGCATAATCTGTATTAATATAGCACTCTCTTAGTTCAGTGCCACTTGTCAGTAATTTAGCAGAATGAATTTTGCATCAGCAACAAAAAAGTTGTGATAAAAATGAAGATGAACAATCAAGTAATCAGCTTTCAAAGGTAACTTAAAATGATCAGACTCCTAAACATAAATATCATTGCAACTTCTGCACGTCTTTGTGACTCAGATCTCCAGACTACAGGGAGGCCTGTGACTTTTGGACCACATTTTCTTTCAGATTCACCATTTTGTTGCTAGTAAGATAAGCTGTTTTGGGAAATGAATCAGTACTTCTGGGTTGCTCATTTGGCAGCTCAGTGCAGTGAGCTGCTCCCATTGTCAGCACAATAAAAAACCATATTTATTTATTTCCAAGGACTTCATGGTAGCTTTCTTGCAGAACTATATTTTATGTTAAGCATGTAAGCCAGAGTGTCCATGTGAGAATAAAGACATTCCTTAAGTAGCATTTTTCAAATTGGTTTACTGAAGCATATGCTAATGCTTCTGTAAAGTTTGTAAGTAATCCTTAGGCTCAAATATTGTAAAGCTCTTGTGATTAAATTTGCCATGGGTCAGTACATGGCTAGCAGTGTGCTGTTGTAAAGTGGAGGGAGTACTTAGAAAACTTGGGAAATGTGGCCGAGAAGAATGTAACAGGTATCCTGCACTCATAGGTCACTAGGTCGCTAGCACTCATTCCGTGATGCAAACATCTAGTAGCATTTTTGCCAAATCCTGCTAACAACTCAAAAATCTGCACTAGAAAATCTGAAAGAATATTTTATATATTTTTCTTAAAGCTGTGTGAAGAATAAGCACTCTTATTCTTTCGCTCACATGGTACCGTATCTATTCAGATGGCTTTCAAAGTCACAGCACAGCTATAGCTGTCTAAAACCAAAAAAGTTCATGAAAAAGCTTTGGGGATTCACATTTATTTTTTTTTCCATATTGGACTAAAAAGTAAATATTTACCTTTATTTATATGTTGTTAAAAATAACTCTCTGGGATAACTAAAGTACTTGGACATTCATCTGGGTTGCTGTAGTCACAGGGTGCACAAGAGCAAGGATCCAAACCTCCATCAGGCATGGCTGAGGACACCTTCTGCGGTAGAGAGCTATTCTGGCCCTCTCGCGTAGAAGCTACATCCTGACTCCACTGAATGTAGTCCTTAAAGTGGTATATTTTCATGGGAAGTTATAATTACTGTGAATTAATATTTTCTCATTACAGACTTGTCCAAGCCTCCTGCCTTCCCACCTGACCCATCATTGGCCAGTTGTGTCAAAAAGGCATTCAACTTTCTCCATTGGCACAGGTTGATTTTTCCGCACAGTCACAACAAAATACAAGCTGTCATCTTTAACCGTTGCTCTGTAAAAGCAGTCAGAATTGCAGTGGCATTAAGAAGATGCAGTTAAGTTCAGAAACTTTTTATACTGCAATACATTATAAGGCACTGTGCCTTCTCAGAAGAGGTTTTATTTGAGTTTAAAACTCTTTGTAACACAAGAAAATACAGGATCAACGTGAAGGTGTTCAATTCAGGTCTTCAGAAAGAAAAGAATTTTCCTTCTTAAAAAAACATTTTCAGTTTTATCTCTTAGAGGAGGAGTAGGTGGGAAGTACTTGGAGAAGGAAACCTTCTCCAAGGTGGTCAGAATGATGAGTGAGATAGTATTCTTTGGCACATGTGTTCCGGAAAAAAATGAGATATTATCCCCTGAGAGGTTGTGGCTGCCCCATCCCTGGCAGTGTTCAAGGCCAGGTTGGACAGAGCTTGGAGCAACCTGGTCTAGAGGAAGGTGTCCCTGCCCATGGTAGGGGGATTGGAACTAGATGACATTTACGGTCCCTTCTAACACAGCACATTCTATGATTATGAAGGAAAAGCTGAAAACAGATAAGTAGTACCTCAGTGTAGATGGCAAGATGCACAGTCCTGCCAGTTTACTTCCTAGTACAGGACTGGGTGGCAGGGAGACTAGGGGCACTGCCAGCAGTGATGGGCTGGGAAATAGGAGCTGGTGCAGCCCCATGAAGGTTAATTGAATCAATGAACTAGACTGGTTACACTGAATTGAAGCAAAGGTCTAAAAGAGGAAAATATGAGAGAAACAAATATGTTATGGGAAGGAGATAGATAGATTTTTCAGGATGGCTTGTGGTGGGGTGAGATGAATGAATATGAATTGCAGCTGAATGAGTTTTTCATTCATTAGCCTTTTCTATCCTATTGCATTCCTAGTGCACAAGGCAATCACAATGGAAGGGATTAAGGTCACTGGCCTTAATTTAGGTTAAGTCTGAAAAAAAATCTTGAACATGTGTTCCTAGGGCAGAGTTTACTTGCCTGAAAAATTTCCTTGTTAATGGATTTTTGATGGGGGTGAGGATGATCATAATTTATGAACTAACACTTTTAAATATTTGCCTTTTCTGTCTTGTCTGCAGAGGAGCGACATTAGTTTTTGCAGTTGCTTTGTTTATCAGCAGCGTCTCACAAATCTTTGCCCTGGAGACTCTAATAAGCCTGGGTAGAGATAGTATCCTTGGTCTTTTCTGTGCAGTAACTACTCAGTCTATTTAAAGATAATAGGCCGTGCCCAGCATGACCAATAAAAAAGGAAAACGGCATTTATCTTGCTGACTTCCTCTGATAGCATTTAGGACCATGCTCTCTGCTTGATCCATGAGCTCAACTCCATGAACAGTCTATGGGGAGTAAAACGTTCAACAACACGTTTGTAACACAAAGATCCATTGTTGTTTGTGCTCTGTGGTTTCAGCCTTTCTCGAAAAACTGTTTCCACTTGTCTTACTTAACAGTGTAAAAATAATCCAGCTTTATCTGCAGCCGTTTTAAAGGACATAATGACTGTAATGGAAATAAATTGAAATGCAGTTGGCATTCTCTACAATATGGCTTCACGTGTTTGATCAGAAATAGCTTGAACTCCAAATCCAGACCTGTCCCTGCTTCACTGCATCATGTTTTGTTAGCTAGAGAACTACTAACACTTCTACTAAATAAATTGAAAATAAATAAAAATAAAGGGACAAGCAGGAAAGAGCCATAGGCTTATTCAGTGAGGCAAATGTCTTACGGAGAGGAACAGAAATTCAGAGCATTATCTGCTTACCTTAACAACAAGGAAACTGAAAGTTGAATTGATTAATGGCATTAAAGGACCTTCAGGGGAGGAAAATACTGAGTACTAATAGCCACTATTCTCCTCTGCTTGTTCTGAAAGTAGAGAAAAAAGACTGTAGTGTCGAAAGTCAAAATTAAATGCATTCCAATGAAAAGGAATAAGTTTCAGTAGTGATGACTGGTGCCCGTTGAAAAAAGTGCTGTTGGAATCGTAAGGTGGGTGTCCATTTTTTGATACTTGAGATGAAGACAGAATGCCTTTCTGCAAGAATTCTGACAAATACAAGTTATTGGATTCACTACAGAGATCATTATGCGCAGTGTAATCCCTCGCTTTATGCAGAAATCTAGCCTAAATGATCTGGTATTTTCAGGACTTCAACTTTATAGAGTTAAGACCACTCTGTCCTCTAACCCAGTGGTGTGGGTTTCAGAATCAGAACAAATTAGATTTACACTCACCTGCAACAGAGCTGAATCTGGCCCTCAGTTCAGATTACTGTGCCTACAGTACACAATATTACAACCGTTTGTAGGAAATAAATCTCAGAAGTCCATATGTGTATAAACAAAAGACTCTAATTGAAACCATCATTGAATGTCCAGGATTATAAACAAAAGATACATTGTCTTGGTTTTGCATAAAATTAATTATAAGGTAAGGGCAATAATTAATGTAATCTATTATATAACTGGTAATAAAGGACCTGTTGTTTTATATTTTTAAACAGTGACTTTAGATCAGAAACAGGCAAAATAGATCTTAATGCAGAAGGAATCTGACTTTGAGTACAGATAACACTTCTTTAGAAATCTTTAAAAACCCCAAATTATGATAATGATGAGAGTGTTCTAGGTGCTATACAACCCTAAAAGAAAGCTGCATCCTGCCCATTTAGTATCTGATTTACTTCAGTTTTATTGCCCATTGTTGGCATTATATCAAACATTTCCTTAGTAGGCCCCAGCACTTATATGAAGCTGTGCCAAGGTTATTCTGTATGTAATCCAGAAATCCTTTTTCTGCTGCAGGGAAATCACTGAGTTAAGGGAATGATTATTCCATTGTGTTCTGTTGTTGTTAGATTTTCTTCAACAGATTTGAATTACCCTATCTTAGCTTTATTAGTATTGTTGTCTGTTGTACTTCATAATCAGAGCAACACAGCAAACAGTTCATTCAGCCCTCGGGAAAATTTCAAACCCAGCATGTAAATAGATATGGTTGATAAGAAAGGAAGCAGAAGAGAAGTGTACTGAGGAAGGATGGGGGAAACAGGGGATCAAGAATAAGGCAAGAATAGAATAAGAATAAGGCAAATAAATAGGTGAAGAAGATTGTCTAGTAAGAAAGGAGAGTAAAATGTTAAGAGGCGTTAGCAGGAAGGAACTGAATAGTTATGACACATTCATACTAAATCCCAAAAGGCCAAATTGTGATCTGCCAAGAGAGGAAGAAAGAAAGAAGAATGGAACAGCAAAGTAAGTGAGTGATCAAATACATTACATATATAAATGTAATTTATATATGTAAATATATAAATTTATATTTATATATAAATGTAATTTATATATAAATATAAATTTATATTTAAATGAAAGATAACTTAAAAATAAATTATAAATACAAGGCACATTTATACTGCACATTGCAGTGGATTTACTTAGAAGACATGTTTGGAATATATGCCAGCATGCATTTTCTTCTCCTTCTGTTGGATCAAGTTTTTTGATTTTTTTCTTTCTCCCCCACTGGATGATCAGATTAGTCTTCCAGTCAGTAACTAAACCTTTCACTGGGCACAGCTACCTTTTCAATATGCCATCATTTGGGAAACACAGCTCATAAAAACATGTTCCTCAAGTTGGCCAAGTGAGAACTACAAATAGCGTAGTTAGCCCTCTTCTGTGAATGAACCTGTGAGGTCCTACCAACTTGTATGAGAACCAAAATTAGGGTACGTTGCTGGAGGAACTGAGTATATAACTGAAAAAAGTAAAGATTTTTATCTTCATATTGGTTTAGTTCCAGTTTTAGTTGAAATTTAAGTTGACTTTTTTTTATCCGAAAGATTTTGACTGTCATAGTCTCTAACTGAATTAGATTCCAGGTCAAATTACTTGGTGTCATTTACTGTGCACGTGGTTTTGATGGATTTTACTTAGTAAAGCACTGTATGTCCTTTTTCTAGCATTAACTAAGCCTCACAAAACATCCCTGTGAGGCTGATAAGTAATATCCTAATTTTACAGTCAGAGGTAGAAAGGTTATGTGATCTGCCAAAGTACACAGAATATAATCGGTATCAGAACTGGCAGCAATACTTCAGAGTTCCTAGTTACTAATCCTAGCCTGGAAAATATATAGGATATATTCATTGTGTATGTAATCTACACTTTTATTCAATAAAACTTTTTTTCCTGTGTGTAAATCTTCTCTGCTTCTATTCAAGGGTTGCATATGACAAGACTCAGAAGTTTTTCCTACTGTAAGCTGTATATAAATATAAATCAATGATCACATGCAGGTAAAAAAAAAAAAAGCTGCTTTCAAAAGAAGTATCAAAGTAATGTGAAAATTGCTTTGGAGTAAAACAACTCCGGGTTTACACAGGCTGATGAATTGCTACGTCATTCATAATACTGACAGCTGATCCTCCTGGTTTTTAATACCTTGCAATGCCCCTTTGTAAGTAGCTTCCCAGAAGGACACTGAAAAATAACATCTTTCTCCAAGTGGCATGCATGACTTTTAGGATATCGTCCACAAATAGGTGTAATGAACCCTAGCAGATTCGCAGATAAGTAGTGTGAATTTAGCAGTTAACCAGCATAGAGGGTACCCCTGTACATGAGGTCGCTCTAAAAAAGATATAAACTGCTTCTGTTTTTCCTAGCAGATGCTGTGAGTGAACCTAATTACATGTTGTATTGACTGTTTAACTTGTGGTGGAACTACCCACCTGCTCTCATAGTGTTTTCCATGACACTGTGGCCACCTGAAGACCCTCCCATCCCAACCACTTACTCCACATCCCTCCCTGCCTGTCCTCCATTGTGGCGACCCAGTGGTTTTTGAGGCTTTGTTGTGAATTGGATCCTTGAAATGATCTGGGAGAAAAATAACCCCCTAATCTGCCTCTTCCTTTCTGCCTCTGCCCAGAGAACCTCCAGCAGCAATCCTTTGGTTGCTTTGGTGATGCAGGTGGAGCATAGCACAACTCCCAAATGATGATAACTAGGGAGCAACAGAGTGTGGAGTATGGAAGAAACAGAACACTCAAGAGTTTTATGTGGCAAGGACAGATGGGGAACTTTTAAAGCTATTTTCATCTAAATAAAGTATGGCTGGAGGTTCAAGAGATATTTCATGGTGATACAAATTCAATTTGAATTTTTACAGTGCCCCACAGATCATCCTTTGCAGCTTTAGCTCTTATCAGCCCTCATTTCAGCACAATTCAGGATGTAAAGCCTTTCCAGTAACAGAATCCTACAAAGGTAAACCCTAAGCTGATGGAGTGATAGATGCTTAACTGTAAGCAAGTGGCTAGAGCCACTAACTTCTTGTGATTAAAGCTAGGTATGCATTTAGGTACTTAAGTGATTTTTTGGCTCTATGGCTTTTTGCTTTTTTTGTTTTAGAAGCTCAATGTAATTTTTGTTTTATAAAACGTTTTTTTAAATACTAAGAATATTTCCTGCCACTGCCATTAGTGGCAAGTCTAATTTTAGGCCTTGACCACTTAACTACCATCTTAATGGCTTTCCTTTTAATAGAACATAGAAACAGCATGGGCTTTATTTTCTGCATCATCAAAGCACTGCACCTTCTGACAGAAACAGTGTCTAGTCTGCAGTAGGCCAAATGCATCCCCTTGATAGCCCATCTGCTGAATTTCACAGCCAGGAGGAATTTCATCAACTATTGGTAAACAATGTTTTACAAAAAGAAACCTTTTCTAATGCTGGCCTGATCAATAGGCCTTTGAAGTAAATGAAATAAATTGCCATTGCTTTTAATAGACCCTATGAAAAGCCCTAACCAAATGTGTTCCTTTTGCTGGTAATACCTTGGGGGTTTTTACATGGAAAAAAAAAAAAACAAAAAAAAAAAACCAAACAACAAAACCCTAAGGAAAAAAAAAAAAATTACCATGTAACTAGCTAGTGTAAAGTCAAAATATTGTAAATTAGAGACTACTACTTGGTTACAGAAAAGTCCCATTCCAGTTAGGGATCAGGAGTTGCATTTTATTCAATAATGGATGCCTCTTTTAAAAATCAGAAATAATGATAGTGATTAGTTAACAGCAGCAGATGAAACGTGCATTTAAAATTAACCTGACAGGGCATTTTTGTGTCATACTGACTGATGTGTACAGTCCATTCTTTTAAAAAATCAGGGAAGCTTATTTGAATTGTAAATTGACAACACATTCACGCTGAAGTCTTATTGTGTGATAGTGTGACAAATTACAAATGGAATATTGGCTGGGCTTCCATTTCTTGCATTTCTTTTCTAGTTTCTGCTGCTATTGTCATTAATCTGTTTTACAGAAGCTCTATAGCGGATGGTTCTGGACATGGAAAGTACATTAAGTTTCATTGTTGGCTATAGCAGGACTCTGTGTGGCTTCAGTGACCTGTGACTTCTCCTATTGGTTGTAATTCAGTACAGTTGCTACTAGTTTTGTGTCCTGCTGTGTGTGGACTTAAGAGATTCTGGCATACTTTACGCCTGACAGCTCATTTCATAAGTATTGGATTACAGAGCTTTTGCTAAATTGCGTTAAGAGTACCTTAAGAAATGGTGCTGGAATGTGGTCCTTTTAAAAAAAAAAAAGGTATACAAGTAAATCTTAAAGATCCCGTTATCAGAAGTGAAGTGAATTCTCCTTTTTAAGTCCTGAGTGAAGTTGCAAGAATGTTGGAGATGATTAAACGCGGTGATGTCGTGCTACAAGGCATTGTTTAACTCCTTTGCAATTTAAGATTTAATGTTTTATCCAATGGGAAAGAAATGGCGAGTTACTTGTTTCTTGCAAACAGACATAGCAGTGGGGGTGTTCCTCCCCTGGGTTGATTGTGCTGGTGCAAAGGTCAGATAAACAGGGAATGGTGGTCAGGATGCAATTTAAGGAGGGACTCGGAGGGTATGTGATGGTGTAGTAAGTGAGAGAGAAAGAGCGAATAAGAAGAATTTTGAAAGAATCTTAAAAGCGATCAAATTGATGACTGACGGCAGCTCTTTATGCTGTGTCTCACCTCTTGCCTTTCATATTTAGTTCATTTTACTTCTACTCTCTGAAGGATGATCTCCTACTATCAGACATTTCCTACCAGAGCTTGAATTGACAAATTTATGCCAACTCACTGCAGTTCTGCAATATGCTCTGTGAATCACAAAGGAAATAAGCTTCTGGCTATTTCTGGCTTAAATTTCTTTTGTTGTATGTGTTTCTAATGGTATTTCTGATTTCTTTTACGTTTCTGTTGCACTTTGCAAGCTGTTCAACCCCAGTGTTCTGTGCCTTTGTTTATGTGTTCTCTCAGGCTTCTGGTGTGGGATTTGTGGACTATGAAATTCATGCCATAGTTTTATGCATAAGCAAAGATTTTTTCTTTTTTTTCTTGGTCTTTTTTTTTTTTTTTTTTTTTTTAGTTTTTGCATAACATGTTCATTTCTGGCAAAAGACAGGTCTGAACTGGCCCATTCAGTATTAGACATTTAACCACCATAGTTGGTCTGGGCTCCTCTTGCAGTCAGTGAAAGAAAGGTGATGGGTGGTACTTTCAGGAAGGCTGTTCACCTGCCTGTGTCTGAATCAAGCTCTGAAATTGCCTCTCATTCCCCAGAGACCAAAGTACCTGGAAAGGCTACATCACTTAAATCCCTGGAATTATGTGGTGTGAACGCAAATCAAATTACAAGCATAAATAGGACACGTGCTTAATAACCAAACTGTCATTTAACAAATGGCATTTCTTCTTCAGATGCCAGATACACTGGATAGTAAGACTGACGGTGGGAGTAGAAGAACCAAAAGGGAGATAAATTTTGTATTTTGCTCTATCTTCAAACAGTTGTGTGATTCTGAGTCATTTAATTTGCATGTGCATCTCTATCCAGCTAGAAATTGAGTACTTTCCTTGCAGTTCTCCCAGACTGTTCATTCTAGCATGGAAAGCATCAAAGTAATATCAAATATTTTTTCATATCCTCACAAATGAAAATTGCCACAGCCTTGGAGGCTTGCTAATTTATACAAGCTGAGGATCTGGCCTAGCAGAACCCAATGTAGCTTAATTTGCAGACAATCAGTGTTTAGTAGTTACTTTCATTTGACTAGGGTGTCTCTTGAAATTTCTACGTTTGCTTGTCACTCTTCCAAGATTTCTACTGTTTTGTTTTTTTTCCTACCATGCTTATTGAACAAAGACAAGAAAGTATCTAATAGATTAAAGTGAAGTCTAGTAACATGGTTCAGCGAACTAATACTTTAATCTGTGAGATCCTAAGATCAAGTGGACTCAATTTCAAGTCCTGCCACTCTTAATTTAACTGTTAGTAATGTTTCAGGTACTGAGAGCCTGGAGTCTGCAGGTGTTTGCTGTTGGGGAAACAAGTAGCACCTTCGCCCTCCTGTAATGCAGTCTTTAATGCAAAAAGATATCTTCCTGATTTAAGGCATGTCTGTTAAAATAATCCTGCCCCAGTAGATCATGAGGTTGATCTTTTCTAGGGTTTCAGGAGATGTAATTTTTCAGCCAGTGTAAGAATGACCGATACAGCTCAGTATGACAATTTAATGTAGAATTCTAATGTTGCAATGGGATGCAGTTGGGTTTATGGCGTTCACTAAATGTTCACTTTAAGAGAGTCCCTTGGGTCACCTTTTAAATAAACTTATGTCAGGATTGCTTCAAATTTAATTGACCGATCAGTTTCACAGCATGTCAGATGGGCAAAAAGCAGAGTACAGATAGGCATATAGGAGATTAAAATTGGCAACAGAAACTTAAGAAGTATCAGCGTAGCCATAGGTGCTTCTTCCATAAATTCCTTTGAATTTGTGCTTGCTAGACCCTGTTTTTACCTTCTTTAAATAACTTTTCATCTGGTTAGTGACAAAAAAATGTGTGAATATGTAAGCATGAGTGCTTGCATATATGTATTTAAACATACATTTAAATATCAGTGCTTGAATCTTGCTTTTCTATGCGTCATGTTTCTGTTAACACATGGACACTTACATGTCTTTTTTGTGTATGTAGAGTGAGTGTACCATAAGATAACTGCATGAAGTCTACATAATGGAAAACATTAGTTTTTGATGGATTTTTTTTCCCCTGAGTTGTTTCTGAGGCTTCCCAAATAATTCTTTAACTATTCACAATTCTTGTTCGTGAGCAGATGCAATAATACTTATCTGTTTAATAATATACAATATTATTTCCTTTGGGGAAAAGATATATTTGAAATACCTTGAAAAGAAATAAACAACAAGACTTGTAATTAAGTGTTGCTATTTTAAGCGGAATTGGTTTCAACCATCGGCAGTGTGTCCTTCTCCTCAGCCTTTAGGAGACTGCTGCACATGATGAAAAGTTTAACTTGTCAAGTATAAATTTAGCTGTAGAGTCCGGAATATCAAACTGCATGAGTGATAATTATCAGCACCTGGAAATAATTTGTACCAGAGAGTTAAGAAACGAGTTTCCCTTTCTACAGATAGGGAGTTTTTAACCTCCCAATCACTGGAATGCTCCCTGGAGCTCACAGTGACATGGCTTGTGGTTCATTCCCACTAGTAAACATGGCACCAAGCAATTAGATTGTCATTAGAAGATGAACATTAGCTTTGTAAAATAGGATTAAGAATAAGCTGAGAACAAATGATCAGCTAATGTATGCAGTTCGTAAGTAATGCTGTACACACAGGCTCTGTTACAGAGCCCATTGAAGGCAATGGAATTGCCTTCTACCAGCTTTCAATAGCTGCTGGCTCAGGCTCAGATTCTGATTTTCCTTTAATTTTATATCATTTGTTCTCCAGTATCTTCAAGGTTGCATCATTGCTGCCTAGTTAAATATAATTTTTCCCTACTGTTTTAAGATTAGTTTGGGCAAGAGGAGGAACTACCAGAGCAGAATATTCATATACATTTTCCTGGGGAGGCCAGCAGCACTGCAACATATACAGACAAGAAATACTGTTCAAAGGTGTTTTTAAAATTGCAGAAAACAGTTAGCATCTGTGCTATTAGGAAATGGAGCAAAAATGTAATAAAGATTCCCATATACATTCTTCATGTGAGTGAAATATTTAGTAAGTATTGTAGTATTACATAATTTTCAAACATATATAGAGTTTAAAATTTATATAGAGTATTAAATGTATATCAAGTGCAAGAAGTAACATGGTAATAGTATTTTTAATTATTCAATAATGCTTTATAATCTATTTATGAAAGGATTCTAATGTGATCAAGAAATGAGGTTCCATTGCAAGACAAGAATTTCAGGCAAGATTTTTTTTTTTCATGGAAGTAGGCAAAAGAAACAAAGAATTGAAGGAGGAAAATACAATCTATCTCTGGAAGAGTGCTTGTCAGTGCTTGGTTGAAGGTAAATGAATTAATCCAGTATTTCATTCTCTGAGAATGATGAGTTACGTAGAGTAACTGAATTATGGGCTTTTAATTGTTACTTTCTTTAATCTATTATATGAACATTTCGTATAATTATGTTTATTAGATAGTATAGATTTAGCTTAATCTAGGAAGTATATAATGGAAATATAATTATAGACAAGAAAAATGGATATTAAACTTATGTAATTTTCTTTTATTGTGCTAAATGTTTCTGCAATTAAACTCTCTGAAATTATTTGAGTTTAGAATTTCATCAGTTTTAATGGGTCTGAGTTATTAAACATCTGCCGGATTAAGACCATCATATATAATTTTAGAATCAGAGCCATAAACATCAGAGGAACTACTCATTTGAATATGGTTTTTCATATGCTAAAGTTATTTGGATGAACAGGCATTGTAGAAAGCTTGTAAATTTGGATACCTGAGTTTCCGAAGAGCTGAGTACTCTGATCATGTAGTGGTAGATATGCACTGTATTTTTACAGCTCTCATTAAATTGTTACTGGGAAGTAATTGGAAAAAGGTGGCATGTAGAAATGACTTTTCTTCACAAGATGACTTTTCATGTGATTCAGTCCGATTTAGTTTGGGATTGTATGCCTTGGACAGTTTCTGAAATGTTTCTGTTGTTGATTTGCCAAACACATCTCCCTCTTTCTTTCTTTCTTTTTTTTTTCCCTTTTTCTTTTTTTTTTTTACTATTTTTTAAGGGGAAAAAAGGGGAGGGGAAAAAAGGGGGGTGGGAAGACATGAATGAGAGATTGAATTTGGGAGTGATCTTTCTCTTGTTACATGATGTGAAGCATGTGTGGGAAATGTTTTCATCTTCAGAAGTCATTTGCCCCATGCAGAGAATGCTTGAAATGAAAATAACTTTCCAAATTAAAATAGAATGTGTAGTTTTTTATTTACAGACACACAGAGACATAGTCACTCTTATGTGCACAGAGCAGTACTTACTAGGGAATGCATTTATTTGATCTTCTATTCTTGACAAATGTCACAGTTATAGAATACTATTTGATAAACTTTAATGCTGAATTATTTCATTTCATCAAAAACATTTGTGCTTTTATACCACTTTATGAATTCATACTTGTTCACTATATGGGGATTGTATATTTCATGAACATTCAAGTCCAACCTCCTCCACCTCCAGTATCATGTTGAAATGTAACAAGGAACTGACAGGGTGACCCTCATCCTCCATGGAGTCACAAATACTGTCTGTTTCAATCAGTGTTAATAATTCCATCTCGAATTTTCCATTTACTCTCATTTTAACTAGTATTTCTTACATCTGGTTAAATATTTGTTCCTGCGATTGTTATTTGTAAAACTTGAGAACAAAATAGTCTCAGCCAAAGCTTTTAGCATCCAGTCAATGGGATTGGGAGCTTGGATACCTCATGTCCCACATCTCCAGGCTGGGCTTTCTGACTGGGCTAGGTATTTCCTTCCAAAATCACTGAGGTATATCATAGGACCAGCAATCGCACTATTTTTGGAAGCCACCTAGTGCCTGTTGTAGTCCACTGACAAATGGCCTTCTTGGCTATTTTCGGCTGGCCCTGCTTTTTTAATTAATCTTGCTGTAATGTCACACCTCAGCTTCTGCAATTGTTCTCTGGCTGTCCATGCTGTGGAGAGGCTTGTTTTTGTGACAGCCTGGCTTCTGACATTCACTGTGTGTTATTTCCACCACTTTCAATCCACAGGCTTCCTATCTCAGTCTGTCCAGGCTCTCACTGACTTTGTAAGAAAAAGAAAAAAGTTGTTTTGCTAAATACTGAGTGTAAAGTATAGTGTTCAGTGAAAAAGAATGTTCCTAGATCCTAGATTTACCTACAAACTAAAGTATCTGATATTACATAGAGACTTCTCTGGTTTATAGTTATTGTATTTAAGGTTTTTCTGACAAAGCTATAGACTTTTTTTCCTAAAGCAAAGTTAAATATGTAAAAAGTAAATACAATGGTATATGGTTATTATCTTGTAACCCTATCAAATCTGGCTGAAGGTTCAGGTTTTCTGTACAGAGCAAGGAGATGATAACTTCAAAAGCTCAAATAGTTTGTAGTTTGGAGAAGCAGTCAACTGAAAGAACTTAAAAGATCAAAGCCAGAATATCTGATTTTAATGATGCAGAACATATGCTTCACCAAAAACCTTTTGGATTAAAAAAGTTAATGTAATCAAAGAGAACTGAACTCTTTGTTTGGATCTAAGAGCTGTGTGTTGAAGCACTCGGCACAACAGCATATAGTATGCTATTACAGTAGTTGTATATATGAAGAGAGTTAAAGCAAAGTTAAGAGACCACTGAACCTGGCACTCGGAAACTTGTGTTGTGGAGATCTAAAATATTTTTATTGAAGAGCTCTTAAGAATCTTGAACCTGTGGGTAGACATAAAAAGCAAGATTGTTCTCTGGGAACTTGATGAGCCTTATTCAATAACTGGGAATCCAGGAAGTTCCTCTGGAGAGTTTTTGATTTACAGTGAATGCAAAAAAGGACTAGATAAAGGAACACAGACATATCTGCAAGAGGGAAAAAATGCCCAAGGGTGGAAAAGTTTCCTTTCATTGCAGTTTGATGAAGGGAGATAATGTAGTCCCTATGCTTGGACAGAAAAGTGTTGATAAGATCAAATTCGTGGGTGAAAAAAAGATATTAAATGAATTATGAGTTTAAAGAGATTAAAAAAAACCCAAACCAACAAAATGAAACTGGAAGATAGCTGATAACTCTGTTTTAGAGTAGCTTCTCAGGATCTCTTTCAAAGTCCTTTGAAATCAATGGAAGCTTTTCCATTGATTGCAGTGAGTTTGGATGAGACTCTGTAGGAAAATATAACGTGTTTGAAAATAAGGAGCATACCAACAATAATGCATACAGTATTTTGGTTTTATGTGTATCTAAATAGAATATATTTATTTCTGTATCTAAAGTATTGTATGCATATCTTCGGCATTATCTGGGTTGCTGCTTTTAAACATACTCTGAAAGCACCGAGTTGGTCATATTTGTTACTTGCCATAAATAGCCAACTCTTACCATTGTAAGAGTTTACATTTTTTTTCTTGCCATGACTGGCACCTCTTTTTCTGATAGCTCTCATTTCCTATTTCTTGTGACGTTGTCTATATATTTCACTCTTTCTGACATGTTTCTTGTAAGGCCTTAGAGGAAGAAAGGACTGTTCCGTTTCCTTCTCCCCCTTTCCTGAAGTTGATAAATATAACTCTTCAGGTGATTTTGTTTTCATCACCCTGTTGAATTTTGATTGAGACCAGTCCTAGAGTAGTGTAAAGGGCTGGAGATTCATTTGCCTTGACGAAACTAGGCAGAAGTGTAGGATCCAACTCTGAACCTCTTTACTAATACGAATGGGAGCTGTGTTTGTTATGCTACCACTGGTTTCTTTTTCTGTGACAGTAAACTCATTCTGTAGCTACAGAAGCTCACCAAGGCCAGTCAGATAGAAACCCCTTCAAAGTTATTAGAAATATTCAGCACATTTTTATTGAAGCATTTTGTGGATGCAATTTGACTTCTGGGTAGACTACAGGAGAAGTAATTTCCCCTCTGTAATGTGTCTTTCAAGGTTAAGGAGTAGCAAAACCACCACAAGCCCCTTTTTACATTCATTGGCTCATTCTGCATCTGATCTTTTGAGCTATCCTTGCCTTGAACTAATATGGTTAGTGAACAAGCCAAAGCAAGACAAAAAGATCCCTTTGATCTTTAATAGCTGGGCATCCCCGCATGTGTGACTTGTTCATGATGAGACAGAGGTGAACTCCTGGATTCAAGCACCAGGCACATTTCAGAGGCAGGCCCACTTTGCAAGGTGTTGTGCATAACAGGGTACCCTTGGTATTACTGCTCTCCCTCTGCTCTTCATTGCTGGCTTTATTGCAACTGAGTGAGATTAACAGGCAGCTGAGAGCAGAGTACCCACTCTATATAGAGCACCATATAGGTGCCACCTTCATTTATCTGCCCTTCTCAAAGACTATACCTGATTAATTTTCAGGAAAGCACTGTATTATACTCTATGGAATGCCGGTGGCTTTGGAAGATACACTACATATATCTATAACTCCTGGCAGTCCTTGTTTGAGAACAGAACTGTTCTGTGAGGACATAGTAATTCTATTCTAATCCTGGAAGATTTTTTAAGCTTCAAATCAATGGGACTCAGCTTAACAGGGCAGGGCTTTTGATGGTATTTGTGTTAAGAGATGGTTTTTTGTCTTGTGTTCCGGACTCCTGAAAAAAAGTCCAGCTGCAAGCATTGCATTGATCAGTGCTTCAAGGTATGTGCTAACCTTTGCAGTGACAGTTTTCCGGTGACTGCTCAGTCACATTTTCATGGTATGTTCTTGTCACGTAGGGGAGCTAAAGTCATCAGCTTGTGTACCTTTGCCTCTTGAGGTCTTCTGCAGTCACACTGGAGTCACTTCTGGAGTCCCAGTGACATTTACCACATCTGTGTAGTCATACATCACTTTTTGGTGATGTATAAAAGTACCTTGATTGCAGGAGGCTGGATGCTCAGATGGATAAAAGTTTTCTGGCTTCTACCTCCCTTGAGGTTAGAAGTCAGGTTCCCTCCCTAGGATGCCCAACAGCTGTTTCTTCAGTTGCTCACTAACTGCTGACCAGTGAGTATATCTAACACATCTTTCTTTGAAGGCAAATGTCAAGCTTTTGTCAGATAATATGGGATTTAAAGGGTAGATTTTCAAAAGCACAAAGGAGAGCTGCATGTCTGTGCCACTGAAGTAACACATTTCCTAAACTGTGAGTTTATTCACCAACCACAAAGGTCTTATTGCATCTCAGGTGTCCCTGTGTAAAGCCAGCAATGTTGCTCTTGTTCGCTTTGGCCTGGGATGGCTGTGCCAGGTTAGCACCCTGAGCTTCAGGCAGGCTCACTCCTCCTCAGTGAAGCCTGTTGTGCTGCAGCCACCTTTCTCAGGCCTTGATTCTCCAGCCTGCATTTTTAAAGCTTACCCAGATAGGTCAGCATGGGCCATGCTGACACTACCCACACTCTGGATTGTAGCGCAGACCTAAAATATGCTTCTGAGTGTACGTCTGATTGCTTTATTCCAATGGAGCCTACTGAGTGTTCAGTATCCCCTTATTTAGCCACCTGCATATATTAAAAATGTGATTTAGGTGCAGTGGAAGGAAAATAGCAATATCTTATTTGATGAAAAGTAAAGAGGAAATCATAAAAGTTAATGAAATTTAACATTGAATTTGTGAGACTCCTGTGCTTAAAGGGATGTTGAGTAGTTCATCAGATAAGATAGTGAATCCAGAATATGACTGTGAGTAGGTATCAATGCATTGTTTCACTGCTGAAGCAGTATTTTTTCAGTTCATTTGTTACTTTGTTTAATTTTACAAATATATAGATGTAGGGGTAAATTTGCTGCAATTGCCAATGAAACCACACAAGGAGTCCCATAAGAATGTGAAAGGAGTGCAGTTCCTTGCAACAGTGGAATAGCAAAAGCCCAATTAATCAGTGGTTCTTTACAGATTTCAGACCAGAACTGGCATGCTACCAAACTGCCCTCAGAAGAGGTCTAAAACAGCTCAGGAAATGATTTAATGGGCACCTGGTCACAGATGTGTTCCTGCCAGACATAGTGTCTGCAATGGTACATCCCAAAATGGCCCTACAGGGTCTGAAATGCAAGGAACGTACACAAAAGTTCTTCTTTTTAGATTTGGAGAGGTAATAAAAGAAACAACAAAAACCCCAAACCCAGAAAAAACTCTGCTACGTAGTCTCCCAAATCTCTAACTTTCCTGTTAGTCATGCTGGCAAGTACCTACGTCCTTTGCTGACATTTTAGTCAGTATTTCATCATTTCTCTGATCTTTTGTCAAATCAGGCTACACTTTGTTTATCTTGATGTCCACTTAATTCTCACAAGGACTTCAAATGTTGCAAAATAGCAGGAAGTGAAGCTCTTTCTGCTGACTGGGGGTGGTCGCAAGTGTTCGGCTCACGCCGTCAGAAATGGTCGTGGTGTTTGATTCCTGCGATATAAGCTGCTAATAAGTTGCCTGATTTTGCTCTGCCATTTTTGGAGCACTCGGGGTTCTGCTGAACAATGATTTCATTCTCTGCTTCATGCTGTTTAATGTAAAGTTGCATGCTAATAAATTTAGCACCAAGTTACTGACTTTGCCCAGATGATGGAAACCTGCCTGGACTGACCAGTTAGGAATGTTACTGGTATTGTTGTTTCTGGCCAGGTTTCAGTTGGAAGGGGGTGTGATAAAGTAGCTCTGATTTTCTTGCATAATTTCTTTCTGCCGTAATTAGATCAGATTGTTCTGATTTTTGCACATAAGTTTAGGAGCACATGTAAGTCATAGGCATTTCAGAAGTTCTGGCTAATTTGAGTTTTAAAGAAAATGTTTAGAAACCTGAATGTAGTATAATTACTCAAATTAAGAGTGTTTCCACTTGGGTCATTATGCAGTTTCTGCTGTGTTGAGACTATAGTGAGGTCAGTTCTTAATTTCTGATAGGAACTTCTAGATAGTAAACTGGACAAAACCCCTTAAGAAATATGAGAAATATTCTTAGATAATAGACTGAAAGAAATGTCTTTATTTAATGCTTAGAAATTTAAATAATCCTTATTTAAATATACCAGAATTGCTATAATTCTGCCTTTACTAGATAATTTTTAATATCTAAATAAGAATTAATTTGCAGGTCTGATTTTGACTTCCTTACTGTTTATTTCTAAGACTTCAGCACATTTCAGGTGTGACACATCCTCGACTTTTTTATCAACACGTTGCTCCCTTTGCTAACCCATCTTCTTCATGCAACACCACATGCACGTGAGTCCCACTTTTTCTCACCTCCAGTCAACAGTGCTTTTATAGAAAGTGCTGCAGCTAGATTGCAGCGAGGAGCTGCGTTGCATGATGTTTGTCATTAAAACCATGGGCACCCAACAGTACAAATAACAAAGATTTAAAGAGGACCTTTAAGGTTGGTGTACACCACTGCATTTAAATTTTTATGTGATGCTTGTGGAACACTAAGAGGGAATTTATCTTGCCTCATAATAGTGTTCTGATATTAGTAGTAAAAGTCTTATTTCAGTGAGTTAAAAAAGTGTACTTGATGCTTAAATAGGTAAGGGCAGGCATCACTAGAAGACATTCTTCATCAGGGACTGTAGCAGTAAGACAAGGGGTAGTGGGTTTAAACTTAAATGGGGGAAGTTCAGGTTGGATATAAGGAAGAAGTTCTTTACTGTGAGGGTGGTGAGGCACTGGAATAGGTTGCCCAAGGAAGTTGTGAATGCTCCATCCCTGGCAGTGTTCAAGGCCGGGTTGGACAGAGCCTTGGGCGACATGGTCTAGTGTGAGGTGTCCCTGCCCATGGCAGGGGGATTGGAACTGGATGATCTTAAGATCCTTTCCAACCCAGACCATTCTGTGGTTCTATGATCCCACTCAGGGGTAAGTGGTGTGTCTGATTCTCCCCACTAACTTATGGAGGAAAGCATAGGTTCCCACGCCAGACACATAGGATCTACAATAAGTGGAGATGTAAAAAGAAGCAATACATGCAAATTAAAAAACAGAAGATATTTGTGGTTATCATAGATATTTCTGATTTATCCTCTATTTGTGCATTCTTTTTCCACTCGCCCATTCCCAGGAGACTTACGCAAACATATTTGTCCATCAACTGTTTTCTAGGGCTTAGGGAGAGGGGTCTCTGTGCATTCTGTTCTGGCTCCGAATTACAAAAGACTGAGGCACAGACTTTTTTTTTGCATTTCCATGTTTGAGGTTTATACCATGAAATAGAAAGTTTTTTTGTCTGTTATGGTAAGCTGTAGGATGACTGACTATTGCATCATTCAGATGGAAAAACCTCGTTTTGGGTTAATAGTATCTAGCATTTCCTCTAAATCTGCACAAATCTTCACATAAAACCCGTGGTAAGCTGCCTGCATGGAAAAGCTCACATAACTCTTTATTTTTTGTGAAAGGCAGGTTGAGAAGTGTGAGAAAGAGAGGAAAGGGATATTATAATTTCTTTCTCCCTCTGAACCTTTTATAAATGGTTTCCTGGTAACACAAGCCCTTGGTGTGGCAGATGGATTTTATGAGAATTAATTGCAATAATATTGTATAAAACTGTCCCAAACGTTTTCAGAACCCATTTCCTTCTCTTTATTTTGCTGATGTCTACTACAAGGGCATGTCATAAATAAATGTACCAGGAATATTTCTACATGTAAGTAGCAGAACTGATTTTACTTTTCACTTTCACAGAGGAATAAGTAAAGGTATTTAAAGTAGACTTGACTGCAAATATCATCAAGAGGTTGCAAAGGAAAATGCTGCATTGCCGCAACAGGATGGGCTGCATGACCAACTGCACTTTCTGGTCTGCCATCTGTGATTCCTTGGGACACTGAGAAATGACGCTGGGGATAGGGGTGGAAGAAATCACTCAACACATTTTGATACGATCACATTAAGACAGTGAATAGGAGTTCCTTTGCTGTTTCCCAGCTGCTGCTCAGACAGTGCTGGGAGCTGAACACTTCCCTGCGTCTTCTCTAGCACTGACTCACAGGAAGAGAAGTAAACAGAGCACCATCCATTTTGATGGTCCATGTTTATAATGTATCTTGGTAGGGAATACCTCGTCCAGGAGGTAACCTAGAAAATCTGGGCAGATGTTATCACAATTTCAGAATAAAGACATAACCTATGGCTGAGGTTCTTTTTCTCACCTGTGGCTTTTCCTTTCGGGAGCACTCTTCTCTTACTTTTGCTTTTGCCTTGACTTTATTTTTCTGGAAAGATGAGACTGTAGAGCTCCTAGTATCTTCACGTGAAGTTGAGAGTGTTCATCCTCTTTGAAGAACATGCCATAAAGCTGTAAATGTTGTGACCAAATGGAAGAATCCAAAAGCAAACCCAGTTTTTAAAGCATGTTGAGGCAGATATCAGGTCCGTGGCATAGCTAGCAACTAAAAGAACTTTTTCTTACCCCTCTCTTTTTGTAGCTTGTGTACCTTATTGTCTTCCTTTTGAGGCATATGAAATTGTTTGTCTGTAGCAACTGCTGTTTCTGAAATAATAAACTGACACAAATGAGTAGAGCTCTTGGCTTTTCAAAAATATTCAGTGCTAGCTTGTTTAATATATAATGAATAGAAACAATGAGATGTCCCTCTGGTAAATAGGCAGTGCAGCCACTTGGCACTTTCTACAATAATACAATCTTGGAAAGTACAAGAGATACCAGGGGATATGCACTTGAAAGTAGGTTATGAGGAATTTGAATATAGTCACAGTTTCAGTAGCAGCTGTGATGGAAGTGACACAGGGAAGGAGCATGGTTTTTCTGCCATGCTTTTCTGACTGGGTTAGGTGTGATAGAGAACACAACTTCTGGGATCCACACGCACTCCAGAGCTGGAAAAGCACCTTTCAGAACCTGATACCAAGAGAAATTTCATGTATGTGATCCATGAGTGGAGTAGGTTGTCTGGTTGCAAAAGCAGCACACCCATGGCAAAGCCGTGAGCACAAACACGAAGGAGGGATTAGGCCCATTGGCAGATACTGCGTAAATGATGCAGGAAGAGGCTGCTAGCAAAAACTTACGTCCTGGAGACCACTTCTCTATCTGGAATGAGGAATTTGGTAAATGGGAAGCCTTATGGAGATACTGCCAGAAGGCATTGCTTAAATCTGTAGAAGAGATGTTCAGAACACCAATTCTTTTCTCCTTCTGCTTCCAAACTTGACTATAAGACAGATGATTAAATATCTTCTGTGAATTTGCTTCAGTAAATATGAAGTTATTGGTGTGATTATGTGTGTACTTTATTGGCTTCCATAAGCAATTAAAAAATTCTAGATTGAGGCATTTTGTTATTATTAATAGGGTTAATTATAGCTGTGAACCATGGATATTAGTATGTGACTTTCTAAGATTACATTGCTTGATTATGGTACTATATCTAAGAAATACTGCTTAACTGAATTTATTTAGTGATTTTTTTGCCCTGAGTTTGTGATCTATTTTGTTTTACACCAGCAAGAATTTGAACTTTCAGTCACTGCTGATATTTCTGTTCTGACTGGTATAAAATTGCCTGGTTCATCTGTAGCTACAATTTTTTTATCACTTTGGTGTTTTAACACTTGAGTATAGGACAACTGCTGGTTATCAACTCCTGGCTATATCCATAGAGTGAATAAAGGATTGCAGATTTTCCTTGGTGTGTGTTCTCAGCTTCCTTGGTGTGTGTTCATGCATTAGGGCTGACCTGCTTGTAGGCCTTCTAGGTGGTAATCAACAGCTTGTGTAAGTGCTTGAATATGAAACAGTACTGTTGTAAAAAAAGAGTAAAGTGCAGATATATTCAATCTCTTGACTTGCTTCTGAGACTCTTCCACTAGGCTCAAGTGTGATGAGGGGTTTGTGTGATTTTGGACACTGTCTTTGCTTAGCTGTGATGTAAGAATGCTGTCTTATTCCATACGAAACATCAAAGCAAACAAACTGGCCTGCCCTCATTACCCTCCCCTGATCTGTGGTTCTGTGGAGCAGTGTGGTTGGGTTGTGTAGTTACTGGGGTCTCCTGTCTGTGGTTAGAGCTCCATTAGCTTTGCTGTGGGCAATGACCTTTGCAATGGCAATAGGAAGAGGTGGATTTGCCCTGATGATGTTCAACAACTTTTCAAAACAAATACAAAGATAGAAAAAAAGGTAGTTTTCATTTAAGAATCATGCAGCTTCACCTTAGAAGTTTCCTTCTTGAAAAAAGCTGTTTTCTTGGAGAGAAGCTGTGCATAGTGGTGTTGCATATTTACATGTCCAGGATCCAAATGTGAAAACACTGCATCCGAACCTGTCTCTAATTGTTGAAACCATTTTGACTTATGCAGGTGTACCTGCCTCTACCATTAACTTGTTTTCCAGAATATGCTGTTCATCTTTGAACTGTGTAAATATATGCTTGACTTCATTACTTGCTACTACAAATCAAATAATAAGGGGTAAGTGCCTACATGACACAGCCTGACTCACATTCTAGGTACGTTTATTTGTTTCTAGCAGTTAGATGATGCTTTCTAGGTTGGCCTGGTTAATTTGGATTTACATAGTTTCTACATGATTATTTTGCAGATGTCTTGTTGCCTGCCTTTCTCTGTCTTTCTGTCTTTTTCTTTCTTGTTTTCCTTTCTCAGATTTTTTTGGGGAGGGAATTATTTTCCTATTTAGTGTCACTGAAAAAAGAAGGTGAATATATATAGTTCAGAGGTTGCACAGATTAGAAATGGTACATAAAACACCAGTGTTGTTTAAATAAGTTCATGGTATTCCTCTCTGCTTCCTACATGTACCATCTATGATTTAGGAGTATTTCTCCATCCAACTTTCAAATACGAGAAATACTCACATGTTTTTATCACTGAGGCCTTCCAGTGCATCCTCTTTGTTTCAGGGCTTTTGTCGTGACAGTTCATCTCTGACGCTGCCTAGACTGGTCTTTCAGTTACTGGATCAACTTTTTCACTCTTTTCTGAAAACTGTAACAGAAAGCAGTTGGTTGGCATCAGTGGTATTCTGGAGCCTGAAAAACACTAACAGATAGATACACATTTAGGGCTGAAGGGATAAAAGGAGAAACCTGTGCATTTTTTAGCAAGACAAGAGGAGGTTCATTAGAGAACACTAATGGCTTTGACCATGATTTGTAAGAACATGATGGCAAAAGGCATCTTGCTGTTCCTGCTTTGCAAGCAGTGTGCCTGAAACACGTTTTTAATTCCAGCCTCAGCAATGAAATGGGATTAGTGTATTCTTTGTATTAAACATCTTGTGATTTCCTAGCCTTTAGAGCTTAAGTTGTTTGTTCAACATTATTGTCACATTTATAGAATTATAGAGTCATTTTAGTATTGAGAGAAAAGTTTTTTCCTACTGAAAACATTTTAAAAGTAAAGTTTCTTATATTTTACTGTCCACGGCTGTAAGTTAAAGGCTTCAGTTATGATTGGTCTAAAAATACTGTGCAGAAGCATTCGTAAGGCTCCTCACAACCAAAGTCACCTAAATAGGTTGCTGTCCTAAAAAGGCTATTGTTAGTCTGAAGGAGGGATTATGGCACATCCCTTCCATCAAAGCATTCCTTCCCCCAACTGCATTTACTCCTGATTTTGACTCTTCAATATGGCCTTGTCCATCTCTCACTGTAATCCTTAGAAGATCCTCCTTGGCGTCTTTAGCAGTTGAATCACGTTTCGTGCTCATCTTCCTTATCCACATTCAATCAAAGCAATTGGGGTATTTCTTAATTCTGGCTACTAACAATAGCCACTAAATTACCACAAAACAATTTATGCTTTTTGACCCAGTTGCCTACAAGGCATTCTTTGGAACAAAGCAGATATGCTTTTTAGCACGTTATGAAGATAACACAGCAGCTATATTTGGCAAGGGTGCCCTTGTTTAAATATCAGTGTCTACCAGAGTAGAGGATGTCAAAAAATGGGAAATAAATATGGCCATAATAGATAACTATGTAGACATGGCTTATCATGAAACACCCAAGGAAAATACTCCGGATCAACAGAGGTTTGATTTGGTTTTGTCAGAGTACTGATGTATTAAAGTTTCTATGTTTCTTTGACCATGACTTGCCCAGTGTTATTGCTGGGTATGATAGCATCTGTCACTTTTTCAAACATGTATTTAACATATTTTAAATTCCTCCTCTAACTCAGTACCAGAAATGGAAAGTCGATTCCACCAAAACTTCATATATCAGATAGATATATAACAGTTTATACTTTTATTTTGAAATCAGGTAGGGACTTCAGCAGTGGATTAAATACTGCAATAAAAATATGTAATATGGCATAAGTTTGGGGCAAACTTATCTGTGACATTTTCAATTTTAATCCTAAAATTGATCTCTTTCACATCTGCTCAACTTAAAAATTCCATGTATTTAGTAGCATGGGTTTTTTTAAGTTTCCCTTCAATGAGGTAAATCATGAAAGTGCCAGAATATATTTTGCTGTTGCTTTTCATCTATTTACATCACCTACCTTTAAAGCATTGGTCTTCTGCAAGTTTGAAGTACTGCGCCTTTTTGTGCCTGCTAGGCATTTCAGTTTAGCAGTGTTCAGATGGTGGTAAGGTTGTATTTAGGAGAAATAATATATTTATAATAATAACGATAATAAACAACCTTTGGACTATGTGAAGATCTGGCTGTACTGTGCAAAGTGGTTCACCTCTCTCCTTCTCCATTGCAGCCGGAGGAAGAGGTAGTTTCTTGATCTCAGCAGATCAAGAATGGTGCAGTATCTGCCCCTTTAGAAGAGGATGAAATAAATTGAGGGAATTAGAGAGTGCAGTGCCGAGCTGATGTACTCACAGATTAATTGAAGCCCTTGTAAAGATCTTTCTTTGATAGCAAAGCTCGTCATCTGATTGCAGTATTAGTCCTATCAGTGGCTAGCACTGACTGGGACTCTTGGTTTACTTTTGAAAAAATGCAAAAAGAAAACAAAAAAAAGAAAAAAAAACTTGGGGAAAATCTTTTTAAAAGCACCTCTTCATTTACATTTACATCATGGTAATGAAAACTTGACAGTCCAAGATAAATCATAGAATCATAGAAAACTTTGGGTTGGAAGGGATCTTAAAGATCACCTAATGATGAAAGGGAATGCAAAATGTGAGGAGAGATTTAAGCAGCTTGCAGCCTTTTCCTTGCTGTTAAAGTGCAGTGGATGTTTTAATCTTTTTTTTCAGAGAATACATAAATTTCTGCTGCATCTGACCACAGCATGTGTAATGCAAAGCTGTTCCAGTGATTCGAATACTTGCTGACCTAAGACAGCAGCTAGGAATATCTATCTAAATGGTAATAAGAACCTTGAAGGTTAGTCCATGTTAGTGTGCAAAATACTCAAAATCTTTGGCAGTTTCATTTTGTCTCATTCTGGTTATTAAAACTTAGTAAAACCACAACTTTCCAGTAGAATTGTTCTAGAGACAAATGACAGGATTTGCCAGTAACTTCTGTTGGGCAGATTTACAACATTACTATTACCATAATCTCTGGTCAATTTGACAGTTATATACAAATATATATATTTAAAAAGGGCTTTTCGACAATCAAACCCTGATAACAAAGTGGACTCAGGCTGGGAAGTTAAAGACAGCTTTCTGAAAGGCCCAGGCTTGCTTTATGGCCCTCATTGTACTGTGAGAAAATTCTCCCTGGAGACAGAGCTTTTAGGATAATAATATGGTAAAGAAGCAAAAAGAATTTCTGAATTGATTCCTAAATAATTTTCTGAAACTTAAAAAACACCAGAAAACTAAATTATAGAAATGGAAACACTTGAGGCTGCAAAGTTACTAAGTTAATTCATCCCTGCCTCTGGGTCATGTTTTAGATCGTAAAGTGTTAAGTGAGCTTAAACAGAGCAAATTATTCTCACTCTGTATTCTTGAAGAAAAAATGGGAAATGTAGTGCTACTGCATCAGTATCAGATGTGGAGTGCTAGCTTCAATGCAGTTGGAGGGTATTAAAATTGCCAATTTCTAGAGTTCAGGAGGTATCAAGAGTAGAAGGAAAAATACCTCTTGATATATTTCTTGCTGCAGGCTCGTTTTCAAAAACCTCCCAAGATCTAAGTATTCGGAATACTTTCCTCACTAAAACTAACCATTTGATCCATGCTTCCCTCTATTTCGGAGACAGGCTCTTAGAATGGGGCATGCAGCTTTGACCCAACTTTAATTACACTGCTGCTTTGTTTTCCATGATATGTGCAAATCAACCTCTATTTAAAACATATACCAATTTGTTCTGTCAAAGAGTGGGGCCAGGTAGCTGGTGTCTTCTGTGGGTACTTCCATTACTTTTAAAGATTTTAAAATACTTTGAAAAGAATGCTTCAATATTGGATGGTTCTGTATAATTACTTTTTGCATAAGGTGGTTCCTGTAGCTATGACAGCCCTGTTATGGGATTGTTATATGGTCTCATGTTCTATTAAGAGGACATCAGTAGTTACAAAGGGTGATATAAGCAGTGTCATTGTCATAGGCACTATAGCAGAATGTTATTTGTGATAATAAGTAACTGCTTGACTTACCAGATCCTGTAACACTCCCTTAGCCATTTGTTATATCATTTGCTAATCATAATTAATGTACCTTTCATGTAAAGTCTGACCTCATAGGTAAATAGCGGAAGGCAGCAGAAAAATGAGTAAGAATGCAGATGTTCAGTGGGACATTAGTCTGTACTCATTAAAATGTCATTTATATAATATGAAAGCTTTGGAAATGCAGTTTTTCTAAATGTGTTTCTTTTTCTCTTAGTATTTTGGGGTTTATGCAAATTGTATTTAACTTACCAATATTAGGTTTTAAGGCACCTATAAGCTTAGTAATGGATTATGACATTGAGATTGACAGGTAAAGTTTGCTGACAGAACGGTTGTCCCACTGGGACATCTGCATCTAGTAAATGATGTCCTCATTTATTGCAGGAGTGTTGTTACGAGTGTCATTGTGATTTTTCCATTACTTTGTGTTTGATTTTTTGCTTCTGCTTTCAAGAGCATTGAATTCAATATTTCAGTACAGGGAGAGAGATAGTGTTTCAGTTATTAGAAAAAAAATAAAAAGAAAAAAAGAAACAGGCTTAGTTAGAATATTCAATTTGATTTTAAAACATGAAATAATATATCTGTTATTAAAGTAAGTGTAGAGATCCAGTTGTATCTTTCTGTTTCATTTTATAGCAATGCCTAGAGGAAACAAGACCAGAATTCATTGTGAATATTTCTATTGCAGAAAATACAAAGACACAAATTTACAATTATATTCTTACCATCTAAGAGGATGAGTGAACTTAGAATAATGAATGATAAAGATGAGTGCATATTAGTTTTATATACATGAGAGCAGTTGTGTTTCTGGATCACCCTATGCTTTAAAAAAGCTGCAGTGAAACAAAAATGTCTATGCGCCAGATTTTAATCTTAGTTCATAAACTAGCGGGGTACACCCAGAGCAGTTCAGTTCATGCAAAATTATATTTATGCCATTGAAACTGTAGCATGACTTCTGTGTTTTATATGTACTTTTCCAACGGAAACCAATTATATGTGCTGTGATAAATGCAGGGTTAAGGGATCATATGTATTACAAAGTCATCCAGCGTTCTATTCCCAGAGAATTAATTACATCCCATTTCCATTTTGTCATTGTAATTTTCCCATATTAAATAGAAAATAGGAAAAACATCCTTTTTTTGGAGTGATGTACCCTGTTTCCACACATTTCCTATTGGCTACCTATGGCAATTACATGAATTAAATCATTATTTCTTAATATTGAAAAAGATTAAGTAACACACCCTGAGAAAAGCACTGTCAAAGCCTTCTGTTGTTACTATAACCTTTTCCTTCAGAGATAGCCTATCATCTGCTATGTGCAAAAGGCCATAAGCTGATGGCAAATACGTTCCAATGAATGTTGGCTTTCACATGAGAAATTTGCTTCAGAAATCATATATAAATTTTTCTTTTCATTAACATTGAATATGGGACTTGGATTTTTAATGAGGTCAAAGGCATGAGAGTGATTTACAATGTGTATAAGGAGGTAAGGGACTTCTGTGTGAAGTAAATGAGAAAAAAATCCTATATTAAAAAATGAGTGGCTTCACCTTTGGAAAAATAATGATCATGCAATATATGGCTTTCTAAGCAAATTGTAAGTTAATATGTCTTTTATTTGCAGCAAAAGCTAATTAAACTTTGACATCGTAACAGACACTTTTTAAATCTGCCAGCACACGTACAGAAATACATGAAGTGTTTCTACATAACAATCTAATTAAAAATTAAGAAGTTAGTTGCAAATTTATCAAAGCTAAAAATGCCATATTCATTGAGATATGTGCTAATATTACACTTAATTTACCACAGAGAGGGAGAAAAACTGGGCTAGAGAGGGTCCAGAAACTTTGTGGCTCTTCATTAAATCTAAGGAACGACAGTTTAGAGCTCAAGACAGGTTTGCTTCCACTTTGGTAATGTGTAGTTGCAGAATCAGGAGCAAGGGTTTAACTCTGCTGTATAAGAAAGCATCATAACCTCAAGGTCTGAAACTACATACTTTATAACCTTGATGTTCAAAGAAAGAAAGTTTCATGAAAAATCTTTGGCTCAGGAGAAAAAAAATCTAATACTGAGAAGTTGAACTGATGATGGCACTAGAGCAAGCCCAGTTGACTGAATGAGTGGCAGAGGAAGCCCTAAGCAGTGGATATGGAATTAACTGCATAGAGCCAAGGTCAGACTTCAGTATATGACTTAATGGAAGGGAATTTCAAGCCTAATAAAAGCTCTTCTTCACAGTAAGATGTTGACAGCCTTGGATGCTGTCATCTGGAAAGTTGGAAGTACTTTGTTGAACCCAAGAGACTAACTCCCAGGAAACTGTTGCATTACAATTTATGGGTTAGAAGCAGCAGATTACTCAGTTCTGGAGAAAAGCTTAGGTACAGAATGACTGAAGAAGGTGACCAGTCAGATGGCATTCTGGAAATGCTCTTTTTGTACCTGAAAGGAAGGCAAGATCCCTTCATGTAATGACCAGATAAAAAAGCTGAAGTGCAAAGAATCCTCTGGGCCCTGTTTGTTACGTGTTTCTCCTCCATATGTTGATGTTTGCCTAGAAGATCTGCTTATTACAAATCTAATGCTCACACTTCAAGATACTGAGCATTTGCTGCTTGGCAGAATGCAGTTTCAAACCCACTTCTGTTAACATGACCAAGTTCCATCTTCATGTAGTAGAAAATCCAGCAGAGGTGGAAAAAATACGTGACATCATTTATATCAAATATTTGACTGTCCTTTTAGCTAAATGAGCTTCACCCAATGGCTTCAGTCTTTATAACTCTCTTCACAGTTGTGACCACAAAAGCATCCTAAAACCCCAGGAAGGATTTATTCAGTAGGTTTGTTCATACAGTGGCAATGTCCTGGGCTCTTCGTTAGGAAGATTGCTTCCCTCTTTCTTGCAGCAAGACCCTTTCTCTTCCTGTAATGGGTGCACCCAGATTCAGGCTTTGCATATGAACCACACATGGTTGTCAATGCAGGTAGAGACTTTAGGAAGTTATACTTGCTTAACTCTTTAGTCTTGCATGTCAAGATAAGAACCTGTCGAGTGACATTAAGGCATTGAAGTGGAAAAAAAAGGAGGGGGGGATACAATATGCACAGATATAAATCTCAGTTTTGCTCAAACAAGTTGTTTGAGAATACATGTTTTTGCATGTTTTCTATACTTCATTAAAAATGGATGTAAATGGTTATTGTCTGCCTCAGAATAATAAAAATAATGGAAGCTTACGTGTTTAGTAATACAGTAGTTCAACCTAATTGCACACAGCCCATACAAGAACTTAGATTTCAGAGCTACTCAGCTACTTTTTCAGTAAGAGGAATAGTGCAAGTTGTAGGAGAAGATGTTTACAAATTTGAAGATCATTGTATTTTTGGAAAATGTCAAGGAGTTGTGTTGGGTTCTTGGCGGGCACACATCATTCATGATCAAAGTTAACCAACTGAAATTGCCTTGGTAATACCGTTATGTCATTTTGAGATGCTGAGTGCTTATCAAAATCAAGAGCACACAGAGAGGAGTTACCTCTGTGGCAGGAAACAAACAGAGGTTTCTGAACTATAGCAGCAGTTCGGGGCAGACATAGTGTGGGGTTTTCTCCTGGGAGAGTGGAGGCTGGAAGGGAGACAGTCCTCTGCCCTTGCAGTGTCAGCGCTGCGCTCCCACCAGCAGCTGAAGCCCACTCTCGCCCTGAGGAAGCTGTGCAGCCCTGCAGGAGGGTTTGGAGACTGCAGCTTTAGTAAACCATAGGTATGGGGATTTAAAGTTGATTGGTTACCATGGCAAAGTAATGTAACTTCAATGACATTGAAAAATTGTGCCAAATGAATTTTCATGAATTTTCTGTGTGGACCAAACCCATTATTATGATCTTTGCTTCCCAAAGCTTTTGATCCATTGTCCAACAATAACATAAAATAAATTACTGTCATTCTTTGCGTGGTAAAAGTTGGGGTTTATGTTTTGTCCTTCTGTAGATCAGCTACAGATGAAGCACTGAGTAGAACTACAGTATTAACTTTTTAAAAAACTTAGATAATCTATTTTAGGATTTTTTTTCTCTATATTGTTATTACATTATTTAACAAAAGAAGTCATATTATTTAAGATAGTAAAATCACTTTTGGCCACATTGGAAAATAGAGTTAGTCCTTCAATATATGCAGGTAGGTACACACAGGTAAGTTATAGACAGCGAGATCACATTTACTAAGATGTGTTTTGCTATTATGTTTCCTCTATTAACTGTTACCAGATCACATAAAAATAAACCTCACCATAGCAAGGCTTTAGTCCTGGCTACAGAACTGGAAGCCTTTAAATGTTACTTAAGTTACAGAGTCTTTTGAGGTTGGGTTTGTAGGGGCCAGAGAAGAACCTGTGGCAGTACCATAAGCTGTGCTTTCCTATGTTCCTGTAAGTAGTGTAAAGAGCAGCTACAGATTCAGATGCAAATACTGGGGATGATCTGGAGCTCTGTGAATGAAATGTGCGTGGCAGAGCAGGAGCAAGTTCAATATCTACAAACAACAGAATATGGGGAGAGAGAGAAAGGATTCTTTGGTCTGAGGGCCATCTCTATGCCTCTAGATGAACCAACCTCCAGTCCAAGCCCAGAGAAAGCTGTGATTTCCAAAACAATAGGGCATACAAGAAAAGACATAGAGCTTCTGTTTCTTATGCCATTCAACAAGATTTAGAAGGAAATGCAGCCAGAATTAATGGTCATTACCTGATGAAAACCAGACATCCTTGGGAATAGGCTCATACAATCCAGGATAAGGCTAAATGCAATTAAAAGGACTCCACTGAGGCCAAAATGGCAGAGGAGCCAGAGGAAACAGATGGATCTTGAAGTATGGAATCATCATCATGTGGAAAGACTTTTTTTCTTTTTTTTTTCCTAAGTTACCAAAAAAAAAAAAAAAAGGAGAAAGAAAAACCTAGGCTAGGTAGTTAAAACATAAATGTATTTCCCTAGAAAGCATGAAAACTATAAGGAAGAGACAGTGACAGTGACTTTATTGATTACTTGGAAAGTAACACCAATTCCCTCTTTACAAGTTCTTTTTCTTGAATTTGGCTTATAGATTAGCTAAAGAATGGTTGAGTAATTTTAAAGAATGATTCACTATTTACAGTAGTTTTCATCTGCAGTTCATTTATAAAGGGAGAATTTAAACTACCCCACCTTAGATTTCATTAACAAAGGTATTTTAATGTTACTTCTTTGTATGCTAATCCCATAATCATTGTAAAAATCGAGCACCAAATTCTCCCTTACTTATTTGATTTACACACTTGAAGGATCTTTCTCAATGTATCTCACAATATAACAGGGCCTTCCTCTGCTTGAAAATCAGATTCAGGAGGTTCCCTCTAAGTTCCCATAGCTTATGTTGCTGCAGCATGTGGGTTCATAAGGCCTTTCTACACAAGCTTATGTTAGAAACAAGAACACTTGTGTATATTAGGACAGTGGGTTTGCTTCAGTAAATATTGGTGGAGTGGAATACAATTAGTGTAATGTCTGTGCTGAATTAATGGGTAGTTTCACTTAACACAGGAGAAAACACTATAAAATTATCATTACAAAACGTGCTGCCCAGACTAAAAATGTAGTGAAACTTTTTTTCTTGGTAAAAATGTTGCTGGCGCATATTTCTAAAGGCTACACATGGGAAAAAAGAAAGGTTGACAGAATTACTTCTGAAAAGCTTTATGAATTTGCTTCTGATAAGCAAATGGCAGAGTGACAATACAATTTAGTAATTTATCCAGTATATTAGGATTCATGGGCTACTCAGAAGTTTTGCCCTCAGGCAAGACCTGTAGTAGTTGCAGGAAAATGATTTATGCATTGTAATAAATATTACTGCTCAACCTGTTTGCTTGTTCAATGGTTAAGAGTCCCAAAAGAAAAGTCTATCTCAAATTAGGACTGGCATACATTATCTGTCAGCTTTATATAGTACTGTAAAAGTCATTCAGCTGACAGAAATATTAGCAGAATGTTTTATAGATTTTTGTTCTGGATGAATCCTTGTGTTGGTGAGGAGAAGCGATGGGGCTGTGGTGCTGTGCTGCAGGATTGAAGTTGCGTGTAGATGAGTAGTTTCACTCAGTGGTTCACTGCAAATGAACATCTGGACTGCATATTGATTCCATGTGTGCAAATGAGATCAGCCCAAATAATGACCAGAATCAATCAGGCTTCAGCCTGGATGTACACTGGTACTGATTTGTTAGACAACCAGAATTGGCAGCACCTCGCGTAATTTGGCACCAATTGACAAAGATTAGACTGTTTTGGGGCCTGACCGGTTATTAATTTGAAATCCCCCCCCCCCCAAAATATTTTGCAAAGTAAAATCAGCTGCAGCTTATTTGTCCCTGCCCCCTCCTTTTCATACCAGCCCTAATTGTTTTAGACAAACAAGTGAGCTTGTGGCCTGTTCACTTTACACAGGAAGACATGAATTCTTTGATCCATACAATATTCTCTCGTTCAACCTTGGAGCTATTTACTAAGGAGATTTATTTGCAGACAGACAGTAAAGCAGTTCTTTACAAATGGAAATGAGTTCAGCTTCTTTGATTTTTTGGCTCAAGTTTCTCCCCTCCTGTAGGAGTCATATCACAAAACAATTAATAGATATCTGCGCTGGGTTCATGGTTATTGGAGAGGAGCATAAACAATAGAAACCACCCAGATTTCTTTGCAGAGGTTTTTTGAGTAGTGTAACACCTCTGGATCAGAACTGGGACAAACACAATTTGCCCGATTTTAGGTTTCAGGCTAGACTTACAGTTCAGACAAGGCTTGATATGGCTCACCAGCCTTTTGACCAAAGCTTGCCCTCCTTTTCAAATCACTTTGGACAAAAAAGGAAAATAAGAAAAAGGGGTGGGGGGCATTACATTAAAATCAAATAAATTTCACCTTGTGTTTCTGTGAATTCCAGATTAAAAAAATGGGTTGGATCCAACCTCAAGAAGACATTTGCACAAAGTATTACAGTGTTTACTTTCACACAGTTGCAGGGGGATTGTCATTGAACATACTGTCATTTTTCTAGGAAGCGTTTTCTTTGTAGTTTGGCTGAAGGGCAGGGAGACAATGAGGCTGGTGAGACCTGAAAAGTTTCTCTGTCTTGTCCTGGGTGAAATGAATGTAAAGCAACTGAAGCCAGTGAAACTGCAGTGATTGCTGCAAGGGAGAAGAGTATTTGGCATTCCCTCACTGTTGATCTCCTGGCATATTGCATGGTGCTTCCTTTACCCATTATAAATTCAGGATTGGACCCTGGGAAGAATCAGGATTTTACAGTATATGGTCTCAAGAATGATTTTTTTATTCTGACACCAGTCGCTTTTGATTGTTCGGTAATTCAGCGCAATCTGCTCCCAAAGGGTCTCCTTCTCTCTTTAGGGATCACTTCCAGAAACTGTGACTTATAGCGCTCTTTAGAAACACAAAGTAATTTGGGCTAGAACATAAGGGAACTGAAACTCCAGGTGGAAATTAAATAGGCAAAAAGTAATTACCTGGTCAGGTCAGGAGGGTTAACCCTCTCCTCACATAAGCGTGAGGGAATCTTTAATGATCACAGGTGGTGGAAAATTTTCCTGACTCAAACCAGGAGTGAGACATTCATCAGACGAGTGGCCCCTGGTACCATGCTGGGGCGCTGGTTTAGTGCTGACCCAGGACATGAGCCATTTCTGCTGAATTGGCTGTGATTTCAGTTGTGTGAGATCAGAAAGCAGGCAGGGAAACCTAGCGTACCTCTAATGCCATGTCCTGCTGGGTGTCTCAGCACTCTGCGGCAATCTTTCTGTCCAGCTCCTGACCCTGCCTGACCTTGCATCACTTTTAAGTTCAATGAGATCAAACAGGGTGGCACAGAGTGATGGGGCTGCTTCTTTTGCTTCTGTGAATGGGCACCGCTTGTGATTCATATGGTTCATGGGCCTGTGCTGTAGTAGTAACTGTTTGGTATGGAGAAGGGTGGTAGGTGTTGGTGATCTGACTTGCCTTGCTAATCTCTAGCATCTGTGATTCATCTGTTCTGGGAAAAATGATAACAACATTATCAGGGATCTTTGAATACAAAACGTATTTTATCGTAACTAAAAAGCCGGTTGTGCCAGCTGTACTTAGGGCAGTCATGTGGTACTTTTCCTAAAATTAACCTCTGCTGTATGTACATAAAGATACATGAATCTGCCTGAAAATGTTTTCTTATGTGCTGCCTAAATTAAAAAATTTAGACCATCTAAGACCATGGTGCTTGTGATCTTACTGGAGAAATTAATGTGCAGAAGAAATCCTGCTTATATCTGCCATTTTTCCTTCAACTGCTATTATCTGTTTTGAGAATATTAATGACATCCAACTGGCATAAATTTCAATTAGTGGGGGAGTACAACATCTCTTTGAATGCCTGTGCTGTGTGGCTAACGTCAACCTGCTCAGAAAACGACAAAGCAAGGCACCGTATTGTACTATCTGTATTAGAAGAATAAAATCAACCCTTAAAAACTCTTGCTACCCTGAAGTAATGTAAGAAGCAGGCTTTCTGTGCTATGATGGTATTTGACAATGAATCACTAAACCCTCTTTTCCTCTGTCATCTCAGTATTCAGTTCATTATGCTTTGTGACAAATAAAAGACAGGCTTTATTCTTCATAATGTTTATGTCACTAATGTGGTGTTTGTAATCAGCAATTTGTTTCTTTGAAGGGTGTATTTCAATATATGGACATGCCTTGCCATGGTTGATATTTTCTTTGGCTTGTTTGTTTTTCATAATGAAAATGTCTTTTCATGTGGGATTTTCTTTCCTTTGTCTCTTTTTTAATTTGCTGAACGCCTCATTAATGCTGGCAAATGGCAGTGTATAAATGAGATTTTTAAAAAAACAAAGCTAGCAAGGATTAAAAGAGGTATCCCATTTTAGAACATTTAGAAGTGGTTTTTTAGTTGTTACTTTAACATCTTAAGGATAGAAAAATCTATTCCTGGCTGTTTAAATACAGAAGATGCTGCTATGATCACTCAGACTAGTTTGATGGCTACTGGATTTCCATATAGTAAATGCTGAATCAAGCTGCTTGCAGTCCAATTGCACTGGAACATATCTTTTTGAAGATAGCTGGTTCACATATCAAAGACAGGAGATTGTATGGATCCCCAATGGTTTAGTAGATGTAAACCCAGATTCGGTTATAGGGGAGTTTAAGTGAGCTGTGGAGCAAATTCAGTTGCACAATCAGAGCCATTAATGCTACCATGATGCTTCTCTGTGGAAGGGGTTTGTTTCCATCATATTCTCCAAGGGTTTTCCAAGATCATGGCTGCTATGACATTGTAAACTCTACATAGCTTCCTGTGATAAAAAGTTCACCAGAAACAGTATGACAAGATACCATCAGCAGCAGTATCGCTGTGCAGTACATCCCATTGCAGCTCCTCCCAGGGAGCGTTTGCTGTCCAACTCCTGGTTCATGTGTGCTGTTCAAAACAGTAGGAATTGCTTCATCCTCTGAGATCCTTGAATGTTCTCCCTTGGTTGTCATCTTCTGTCTTGCCTGTGCCAGATAACTGCTTGTGTAGTTGTTTTCTTCAAAAGCACCCATAAAGAAATTTTTGCCTGGCTTTGCTTTTCTTTCCTTAAAACAATCTTTCAGCAAGTAAGGATCTGAAGAGATGAGATTAACTTAATTGATACATGATGGGGAATGGCATGCGTATATATGTATCGAGAGGGAAAACAATAAAAAACAGAAAACTGCAGTTGTGTTTCTAACTGCAGAGTATTCAGAATTTGTGGGGTTTGGAGAGGAAGGGGCAACAGTGATTTTCTGCAAAGTAACTTTCTAAGGAAGTTCCCTTTTGGAGACTGACTCTGCTTGGACCCATGTCCTTGGAAAAGTCACTTAACCCTCTATTTTAGCTTTCAGAAAACAGCATTAAAAATATCTCCGTCTTCAGTTGCATGGAGGTACTGGGTGTCTGCAAAACTCTTTGTTGCGGTTCAAGGGGACAGGAATGAGCTGAATTTTTAACTCCACTTTTTGATCAGTTTTTGTAACAATCATTTAATGCCTATTTTGCAAAATGTTACTGCTGTGAGGACATGTGTGGGAGCTCTTTACCTCCAAAACAAGAAGTCCTGACAGGAAGCCTCCTGCCAGCTGCTTCTGATGGGTGGCGGGTGGTTATTTTACAGTGTCTCTGATATCACCACACTGACTGCTGTGCAAGGGATGTGTGTCCATCTGAAGGTTATCCACAGGGGATGATAATGGCATCTCTTTTAGTAGCCTTCCACCAGATACCAGTTGCCTTTTCCTGAGAGTTCAGCTTAAGCCTAACTTCAGCCCCCTACCCCTTCATGTGTGTGACCAGAACTGCTACTGGATACAAGTAAAACTTAAAGTACTAAGGGGATTTGAGAAAATGTCCTGAGTATGGTGATTGGATGCTAATGGCTGCTTTCAGGAGGGAGGATCATCTCCCTGCTAGGGTGTGAGCTGGACCCTGAGAGATATTTCATTCCTGGCACCGCTCTCACCAGGAGTTTCCAAATGAGCTGATGTTACAAGCCATCATCAGCTGCAGCGGCAGCCCCGGCTCCCAGCTGCTTGCATGTGCAGGAGGAAGCACTCTGCACTTGGACATACTTGTTTACCAGTCCCCACAGTTTGCAGGTCCCGTGTGGAAAAGCCTTGGGCTCTGGGGCAGTGATCAGGAATCTCTGTAGGAGGTGTGGCTGAAAATTTTTGGGGAGAAAAAAAACACTTTGTCCTTTTACTTTCTGTGTTAGAGGTTTTCCCACGAAATGGTTGCTCTTCTTACTAAATGATTACTTCTTATGCTTTATCTTAGAAATCAAAACCCAATTTGGGAAGAACGAGAGCTGTTAGGGTGTGTTGCAGAGGGAGGCTGATTCTGCTGCAGGACATGGGGAGGGCAGACACCTCATGCAGTTTCAGATGGGAAGACTGGTACAGAGCTGCTGAGAACGGCCGAACCTCAGAGGTTCCTGCTCTTGTTCAGAACTGAATATTTCTGATCAGTTGCTGAGCTTTAAGTTCACCAATCCTGGGACCTGTGGTCTTCAGCTACCTCCAAACACTTTCAGGAGGGCAGTTTGGTACTGAGGTTCCTAAAATCTGCCTTACTCCCCTTATTTTTAGCAGCTAAGTCCATTCCTCAGTGCAGCTTTAGAGCTGCCCTACAACTCCATACTTTATACTGGAAAAAATAGCATTGCCCTTCCCTTCTTCACTGCATTGCCATCTCTGCACACCCTGGGAAGCACTGTGGATAACAGTGCATTGCAGCTCTGTGACTTCCCGTGTTCCAGTTCTCCTCCTTCCACCTTCCATCATAAAATAGCTACCCGTGTAAATGGACCATTTATTTAGGTATGCTATGGCCTGCTTAGAGAACTGGAAGGCTGGGCACTGGCTCATGGGGAAGTCAGCAGCAGAGCAGGCAGCTGAACCTTCAGCTCTCTTCTGAATGCTGTGTGCAAGAACCTCCACCCTCTCTTGCACCTTTTTCTCTCTATACTTGAAGAGTTTCAGATACTCTGCAGCCATAGGCACGTCAGCAGCTTTGCTTTATATCCTGCTCAAACTAGGTGCTGTGCCAGCTTTTGTGGGCAGGTCCATAGTGATAGTTGCTCACAGTTGGTCCTGGGGAGTATGTCCCTTTTCCTTTCCAGATGCTCTGTGCTACCAAATAAGGGGAAAACATGTGTTTCCCAATGCTGTGATAAGTCAGAGGTATAAGTTACAGCTTTACCATATTGAGAAAGGAATGCGAAGTGCACCCTTCTCTATCAGCACAGAAAATGTTTACAGAATTGAGCTATAAGGCATGGCAATATTCACTGAAGCCGGCTACATCGCTGTGCAGAGAGGGAATGAGGGATATTTTTCTTTCTTAGTTTGCCTTCTGCATTGCAACCTTTTTGTTAGATTTCTCACTAGATGCAATTCTGTGTTTTGTTCTCATTCTTCTTGGCTGAACTCCGTCACAACTGAATCCAACAAAAAAAAAAAAAAAAAAAGGGAAGAAAATGATTGTTTCAGCTCATTTTAGTTAGCTTCTGCTTTTTCAAGTCATTTTCTAATTTCTGTGAACAGCTGAATTTACTTTAGTTAGTAATAAACTATTCAAAAAGTGGGCACAGGAAAAGTTAACTAAATAGAACTATTCTGTTCATCAGCTTGCTGTTAGTTTCTTTTTTTTTTTTTTCCCCTTTTCAGCATTCATTTTTTTCCTGGTTTGGTTTAATGCAGTGTCTTGTCTTAATGGAGTAAACCCACCTCGGTTTCTTACCATGCTATCCTAAAGCATGAAATAAATAAGCCTAAAAAAAGGCATTATCAGCCAAATCAGCTACACAATATATTGCTAAGTTTCTCATTCTCAGATAGCAATTAAATAAATAAAAACAGCAACGGTGACTGACACTCGGAAACCCAAATCACCATGAAATCTGAAGCATTTCCTTCTACCAGGATGTGGTGGATGTTGGGAGGCTCTGCTTTTCTGCTTTTTTTCTTTACTAAAATAAGCTCAAAATGCCAGGAGAAAGTTTGGAGATTTAACATCAGCCCACTGTGCCACGTGCTTTCTACAGAAGGAAGGGAACTGTCAAGGCTCTCAGATATGCCCACCCAGATGAATGCCAGTCGCCTACCTTATAGGTACATGCAGTCACGGCCAGCACTGTGTCCCCAGGCCCAGGGGAAGCCTTGCACAGTTATGGACAGTTTAGGCCGTGGGTGTGTGGAGAGCAGGAGTAACTTTCTGAAGCTATTTGCAGCTGTCCTGTTACAGCTCACAAACAGAGCAGGGATTGGTGCTCCATGCCAGGCTGGAGCCATAGGCTGCATGGGGTGGACATTCCTGGGCTGATATATGTAGTGGAGAAAGACCTTGCCATCTCCTCCTGCTTTCTTCCAGCTCATAGTTTGTTTCTGTAATCCTCATGTTAGCACAGGGAGGGTATAAATGATACCTGTGTGCTGAAGTGGCTCTGGTTCCCTTGGGAGGAGGCGCTCCAAGGAGGACACCATCTTTGAAAAGCCGCGGTGTTGCTCCTGGCGTTGGCCCCACTGGGATGGTATGCTCTGGGCTCTCTCTGGCGCTCTCCAGAAAGCCACCAGTGGGGGCCGCGGTGGCCGTGATCAGCATATCACCTCTCCGGGCAAGGCCACTGCTCTTCCTCCCCCAGCAGGACCTTCAGCAGCAGGTGTTGCTGCTGGCCTGTCTTTTTGGTCTGTCCATCTGCTGAATGGTTTGGTTTGGAGGGGTGAGAGAGGAAGACACGGAATCCTGAGCAATCCAGAGATCTAACACAGGCAAGGTTGCAGATGTGCTGATGGATGCTGCAAAGAAAGCATTTTCTTTTTGAACTGTCAGCACTGTCTGTGGCTCGACACAATATATTATCTTCATTTTAAACTTTTTACTCATTATTAAAATATTTAAATTGGCTGGTGTGAAATCCTGTAGGAATAGTAGGAGTTTATTTCAGGGCAGCGGTGCTTAAAAGAGCCCCATAAGCATAACCATGTACGGAGGCGGCAGGGTATCAGTCCAGAGGAAAACTCACTGTCAGTTCAAATGTAATCCATATGTTAAAACTATAGAAAGCATTTGTTAGTCTGATGGTTTGGCTAATATCAAGGAATGTTCCCTCATGGGAGACCTAACTTTCAAGCTCACGTGGTGATAAATGCTTAACTGAAGTAATCTTTGGGGGTGACGTGGGGCTTGGAGCATTGGTTTTAAACCGATGGGACATTTCGCCAGGTAATAACATTAGTTAGTCTGGGGGGTGGTTGGGAATGGCAACCACCCCTTCTGATGCACACATGCAAACACACACATTAAATATGAACACTGCTCTAGGGAATAGGGACACATATCTGCTGTATGAATGGTTGTGCCACATGATTGCACCTCTGGAAAACAGGGCTGACAAGCTGTAAATGCAATGCTGTATTTCCTAGGAAAGCAGACAGCTGGACAGATTGGCCATTCCTTGCCTTTCCTGCAGGAATGTCAGTATATGAAGAGCACTGAAGCACTAGAATTGCAGTTGGATGAAAAAATGGGCAGTTGAAAACAAATGACTGAACCTCCCCCCCCCCCCCCTTTTTTTTTCCAGATAAAATTTTTCTTCCAATCTGTGTTCAATTTTGCTTAGTTCTAGGTCAGCCTGAAATGAGGTGCAAATTTGCAAAGGGAACAGCAAATGGCTGCTGTTGAGACAAGCACAAAAGGAGGTAGTTGTACAAACAGCAAGCAGGTTTTGGGTGCATGAATGTCTTTTCGTGGTATTGTTTCTTTCTCTGAAAGTCAGAGTAGAGTTAGGCTGGGATCAAGGCCAAATTTTCAAAACCGCTCAGGGCATCTAGGTAAGGTGCTAGATTTCAGTTTATGTTCTGTTCTCAGGTACGAGGCAGGCAGCTTTCTGAGGCACTGGTGGGAGCTAAGCTTCATTTCAAGTCCAAGTCCATACCAAAAGCTTCATCCAGGCAATTGTGAGTGACCAGTGAAAGACTGCTCCAGTAAAAGTTACTTCAAATAAGCAGTGATAAATCTTTTTATTCCTGCAGCAAAAAAGTGTTATACTGCATGAGACCATCCAGTCTGGCAAAACGATTACTGCATTCGGGATGCAGTATCTGGGGATTTTGTCCATCCTGGCTAGTTACTCCAAGAGTGGAGGACTTTAATACATTGCTTCATGGACATAGAAATAACTGAAAACACAGATCTCCAACATGCAAAGTTTTTGATGGGAGGTGATGATTGCCGTTAAATCTCAGTAGTGATAAAGCTTGTCGCTCATGTTTTGGGACAGCAGAAAGAAATTATTCAAGCGACTTCAGCCAAACTTTGTGTGTGTGTGTGTGTGTCTATGTTATGTATCCTACATACTTGCTTCTGCTGCAAATTCCAATGATAGAAAAACATGCTAATATTTACCACTGAACTTGATTACATTTGACACAGTAGGTTTATACAATAATTTCTTTAAGTGACTTTCAGTTTAAAAAGAAGGAAATCCTTAAACAGGTCAAGCAGCAGTCTGTCTTTACCTCTTCAACAAATTCTGTGGGAAACTGCTGGAAGATTGATGATGATTAATATTTATTTATTTATATTACCATAGTTCCCTTTAAGCACATGTTCCTTTTTTTGCTATGAGTTGCATGTTAGAGAAAAGCATTTGCACTCCCAAGTGTTTACACTCTATGGCAGTACTGCCTCAGAAAACTGCCAGTCTCAGTAAATGCTGTCAGATATAATGTTTGCTATGCTACAGATTCTAGCTGCTTCAAATTTTTTGCCTTAAACCCAAGGAAAACAGACTCAAGGTACCCTACTGATATGTTAGTGCTGATACCGTACCTTCTTTCTAAGCTTACTTCTCAAACTACATTTATAACATCATGACTGTAATGGAGTCTCAAACAAATACAGCATACAACCAAGGGCATCATGGCAAACACCTTACAAAAGTGTCATCATAGTTTTAATACCATTCAGCATCATTTTAAGTTTACAAATACTGTGTCACTGTGATATTAAGGAGCCCATTCAGAAGTATCGAGTACAATACCAGTGTTATAAGAAAAAAGAGATTATTCTTATCAGGTCTGCTTTTTTATTAAAACTATGGGGAAACTGGTGCTTGTTTTGTGCTGCTGCCATTCTTGCTATTCCTGTTCTTTTGTGAAGCATGAATCATATTTATGTCATGGCACAGATACTTCAGAAAGACACCTAAAGTTGTGGATCCATTACTGCAATCAAAACAAATTTGATAGGACAAGAAAATGAATATATGCCTTTCTGAGGAATGGTAATTCACTGAATTATGATTCCTGGTAATTTAATTTTTAAATCCTTAATACTTAGATTATAGTAGTATCTAAATTATGCTGGGTGCTTCTCTAACATGGTTCCTCCCAAAGTGTGCTGAATTTTTATCTATGTTTTGCTTAAAAAATGTGCAAAGGACAAGTATATTTGCACATTTAAATGGCATCTAAGGACATTCATACAATTCATCTCAGTAAAGATAAAGTTTGTTAACTTAAAGATTATTTTATGACATTTCCCTGAGATCTGCGTTTACTTGATTTTAAAGTAAATATTTTTGTCAAAATGAACTAAATGAGAATGAGTCTGAGGACAGAAGGATGGGTAACTTATTTTCCAAACCAACAGGCTCTGAAAGGACAAGAGTGGAAAAGGTGGCTGATACTACCTCTTCCTTCCTCACCATGAATCACTTGCCCACATTCTTCTGGAGCATCCCTTTTCAGACAGTACTAATTTTCCTGTACTTAATCCATGTTCCACTGTTGCTTTTTCTACATCATCGTCACGCTGCCCACAAATTTCTCTGGTACATTGTGCAACTCCCTGTTATGCCGTCAACAGGAAACAGATCCATCACACAGCTGAGGTTAAAATCACACGAGTGTCCTAATTCATTGTACACCACCACTCAAGTTTCTCTATTCTGGATCATTTCTTGAGAGTTGAGTTAAAAAAATAATAATCTCCCTTTTCTTTGTCTAAGTGGTTAAAGACATTTAATAAGAAGAAGAAGTCAATATTCTCCATTGGAGCAGTCTAAGGTTGATAATGCATCATTACTGAAAACTGCATATTGATATTCAAATGTCTGAAAATATACCCAGGTCATACCAATATATCTGCTACTAATAAAGTGTCATCACACAAGTTGTCCTGGCCACTCTTTGTCCTGGTTCCATAGGCCATGTTAAATGATGATTTATCACCCATACTTTGGCCAACTAGTTCAAATTACCATCTGGATGGTGCCTGTGAGTGTCTCCACTTTCTGCATGTTGGGGTCAAAATGCACGTTCCCAGCGTATAAGTTTCTGACTCAAGTCACTGTTACGCCATGCAGAAACCTGATGATTTTCCTAAGTCCCCACCTTCCCTTCTGGCTCTGCAGCGAATTCTGTCTCCTCTCCTCCTCCTAGCAATACCTCAGCTTGTGAATTGGAACAACTTGTAACATATTATATCATGGGTTTTGGAGAGTATAGAGCAGAAAGTGTCATGGTTTTGATTAGGTGTCACCTCTTTGGAGAACAAAAGAAAGATAATCCTGACCACAGGCCTGTAAGACAAAATGTGCAAGCACATTTTGACTGATAAACATAAACAGAAGTCAGTTTATAGGCAACTTTTGTGAAACAACATCTCGAACCATTTTGGGTTTTGGCAACCTTGTTTTGCTAATGAGGTACCAATGGAAACAAAGGCTATATCTGTTCCTGTCAACAGGACATCGTAATAAATAGAGACATACAAAGATGTGGAATGAGAACTGTGTGGGATTTTGGAGGCGGGGGTGGGTCTTGTTTCATTTGGTTGTTTTGGTTTGGTTTTTTTTAATGAAGAGCTTATGTATAATTCACTTATTCTCTGGTTTAGGTTATATTGAAATCAGTGGAAAGATTCCCTTATAGAAAAGCAGGAGCTGGATGACATCTTCCAGAATAGGACTAGTTTTTAACTGTTCTGTGCTTTGTTTGTCCTAGTGAACGCCTGTCTTCTAGGCAGGTTGAAAACTAAGTCTTGAACTCTCATAGAAAAGAAGGTGAAGCACTGAAACCTCTGATTTAACTTACCTTTATCTGAGCCTAACATGAGTAAATCATAGCCGCTAAATTACTAAATAAGGTAGCAAAAGTGTATTAAATCTTTCAAATGAGGTAAAATATCAATCATGTGAGCGTACTTTTTTTCACCTATAGAATGAATCATTTTCTGTTATTAGGCATTGATGCTGCAGAACAGATGTACCTCTGCTGCCAAAAATATTGAGATATGTATATGCATGTCATTTATACACACACACACAACTTTATGTGTTTAACATTTTGTCACAGAGGTGTATTTGTACACAGACAGCAATTTCTCAACTGTGGTGTCCAAAAAGGACTACTGCTGCTTTGCTCCAGCACTGTCTTTTGTTTAAGAAAGCAATCATTGATATTCAAAACACATCACAATGTTGTATCAGGCTGAAAGTCTCCCTAGTTCCTCTCTGCCCCTCTGGCTGTGTCCAGGCTCAGGTGGTTCTGCAGAGAGTGGAGGGACCCAGCAGCAGGCAGGTGTGGGGAGACCCCACTGAGGCTGTTTTGAGCTGTTGGCTTGGGCTGTGATAGCAGGTTTTCACAGTAAAGTTGGATCTTGCAGTGAGTGCTATATAAATTCATTGCTGTGCTTTAACAGAGCCTCCAACACACCAACCTCTTTGTGAAGTGAGCCTGTAATATAACATACTTTTGTGTTAAGTGCTGTGAACTTTTTCATATTCCTCAAAAAAAGTCTGCTAGGAGAACAATGGCTTAAACCATGACACTATGTCTGTCCCAGTGTGGAAGATGGTCCAAGGATCATCCTATGCTGTTGAGGCCAGCTGTTGTCTGTTAGTAGTATAAAACTGCCCCAGCTTCCAAACCAAGGTAGCTGCATCCATACTGCCTTTCTGAGGGTGGTCCTTGGTCCATGCTAGCTCCTGAGAATTACTTTTGTCATAAAGAATCGGTATCATCCCAGAGGTTTTTTCCCCACAGCTGAATAATACAGATAACCAAGCTCCAGTGTCTGGAAACAGTTCCTGGCTCTGTCTAGAAGAGACTTAGCCAGTGGATTTATTGTCCTTATAGAATTTAGACACAAGTCTCACAAAAGTTGATTGGATTTACAAATATGTTGCTCCACTGGAATTAACTCATGGTCACACAGAGATTTCATTTATTTCGGGTTGTTGTGTAGTGCCCAAATGTACACAGCTGAGCAAAAAAACACCTAATAAGACTGCTGCTAAGAAAACAGGCCATTTTTGAGTCAATTATGATCTTACGAATAATCAAGGACCAGTTCTGGTCAGGTTGACGAGTCAAAGTCAATGAATTCATAAGTAGAAGTGAGTAGAGTTATGGTGGTGAATTGGAATAAGAGAGTGGAAAAAATGTGTACTTTTTATGGAGTAATTATGTACACAAAAGCACATATGCCATCCCTGTTTCCCCTATTCTATGCTTTAATTTTTCTTGACATTCGATCCATTATGGTATCGTATGAGTTTCGTCACAGAAGTAAATAACAGCTTGTTTCCTTGGGAGCGATTGAAAAACAGAGTAAAAACAGCACTTACTGTTTTTGAAAGTTGTCAGATTGTCATGGCAGTGAAGTGTTGCATCATGTTGTCATGACAACGCAAATTATAAAAACTGATTTAAAGAGAAATAAAAGCACTCTTCAGTGATGAAAATCATTTCACTTTAAAGGTTTTGGCTCTTATTTTCTGTCTCTCATTCTGCCTCTCTGCTTTCTCTTTAAGAAAGGGGCAATATTCAGGACTCCCACCAAGTAAAGACTTACAATACACAGTGGCTCAGGCAGCATTTTTTTCTCTCTCACTGAGACAGAGAGGATGGAGAAACCGAAATGTGGAGGCAAGCACATTGCTGGACCAAACCATCACCATCCAAAACTGGGGGAAAGTCAGAATGGGATAAAAAGGTGTTCTTTTCTCCTTTGTGCCTATTTGCACAATTTCCTTTCAAGCACCTTGTTCAAATATGTATCAAGATAAACAGATATTGCATGCTCTGGATTTGTCAGGAATAAACAGCAGTGATACTGCAGTCTGTTTGTCCTGTTTAGAGATTCTGGTGGAATTTCAAGAGCCCTCAGCAATGACCTGTTTCTGTTTCTCCATCAAAATCAAGGAGCATTTACTTAACTGTGCCAATGGCTAGAGAGCAGAAGTAGGTTAGTGCTGACCACTATTGAAATCCCATTCTCTCTGCAGAGTGTGCTCAGAATGAGTCAGGCTGTTTTAAAAGAGGATGGTATCGAACCTCAGTACCAGGGTAAGATAAGCAAACAAAAAAAGGTAAATTGTGTAGTTTGTCAGTTTGTGTAAAACAGCTGTCGCCAAACACAAAATGCTGACATATAAACTGCAGACCAGCAACAAAACCACTTGTTCTGAGCTCTTGTCTGAGCAAGGTCAAGCAAAATCTGACTTATCACTGTACATTGGGCTTGTATACACTGTAACATGGCTTTATGCAGCCCTGTTCTTGCATTTATGGAGAGAAGGGTGTTTGTGTATGTCTATACAGTCATTTCTGCTCCTCCTGCTCTTACCCGGCAACTTGTCAGCATTTCAGCCTGTTTCAGGCAGGTTTTACAGATGTGCAGAGAAAATGTTCCTGGGTGTTTCAGGGAAACAGGCTGTCTTATGCAGAGATGCTGTCCTGGGAGCTTTCTGCCCCAGGGCGTGCAGTGGAAGATCCTGGATTGACTTCAAAGAGAACTCATGCAGGAAGCAGCTCTTATAAATGCCAGAAGTGCAAAAAGAGCTTACTGTCAATCATTACACATGTATCTGTAAGTGACCAATTTTCACTGTTTCTCATAAATCATCTGATTTACCTGGGGAATGACACATACATTAGAAATGGATTGCATGACACCAAATCTTGAGATAGTTAAGGACAAAAGCAATTCCCTGTGAAGCAGGTGACCACAGATGTGGAGAAGACCTTTCCCCATTAGTGATGCTCCAAATGTTACATAAACTATATCCCTCATATTTCCGTACTGGGAGAACTGCCATTTTTAAAGGCTTTTGACTTGGGTTGTACCATAAAAGTTCTTAATGAAACATTTGAAGTTGCCGCTAAAATTGTTTGCCTGTTAGACTAAAGTCGCTTTCCTTTTCGTATTTCAGTACTCAAGCAGTTTTCAATAAAGTAAAAATAAGATCATAATGGAGAGATGTATTTCTTGTTCTCTGCACTTAAAAGAAAGCAGCTTTTATACTAAATTAGACACAGAATTTTTATTTGTTGCAGCTACAGTCTACAGTGAAGAACTGTCATCTTAGGAACAAGAGAAAATCTATGAAATGTCACCCTGACTAATGGAAGTTTCAGAATTTAACAGAAAGGGCTAGAAATGAAACATTTCAGTAGCCCAAACAGAGATACCTCTATAGTCATAGCTGTTAGTTGAAAACATTCAGTTGCACTCCACTGAGCTTCTGTGACTTCTGTCTTTCTCAGTCTTCGTCAGATTCTGCAGTCAGTCTTTTAATTCTGTTTGATGTCTGTGCAGTGGCCTGAAATGACCAGGTCTCCTTAGCTTTACCACTGGAGAGGAAAAGAAAGAAAAGTGTAAGTACACCTGAGCTTTGAGAGGTTTTTAGTTTCGCTTGGACTATGTTGGTGGTGCAGATGTGCTGATTTCAGTTGGATATGGTGAGCAAAGATGGTTGTGAAGCTGAGAGAGTTCTCTTGTGTAACAACCACCTCTGTCAGCTGCATTTACACTTGCTAGGGATGGAGGTGTAATTCTCTACTTAATCCAACAGTAGTGCTGTGTCTGTGTTTTGATTATACATACAAGATGGCAACTTGCATGTCCCAAGCGGGTTGGGGCTCACCCTGCCTTTGTGCCTGTACCACAAAAGGCTGGAGCTAATACACTGAGGCTTTCAGAAGTGCCATCCTACCCTTAGTAATTTCAAGCTAAGCCATGCTGTGAAGTATTCCTGACATGACTGATGCAAAATTGGTGATTCATTGGCCATTTTTCAGCATTCCTTTCTCACCCACTGGCCATTTGCTGTTTACTCATGTGTTTAAGCCAGGCAGGGGAATGTATGTCTAAACTCCTATCACGCACTTGGATAAGTATGCTGTAAGTGTATATTTAATAATATCTGTTTTCTCATATCCATCTAGACTGTGTATTACTGATGAACATACTTGTTAACTCAATGCTTTTGTTAACAGATTCCTTAATTAAGGCCAAATGAAAAGAGAGAAATGTGGAAATCATTTCAAGACTGATTTTTCACATGAACTAGCTGCTAACTAATACTGTATGTAACTTTTTTGATTTAATTGCATTGTGTTCAGTCTATCTAGTGCTGTCACTCCAAATCACCATTTAAGAGCTGCAAGTTGCAGCACGTTTCAGGCATTAATAGTGGCCAGGTAGTATTATACTATTTTTAATGAATGTCTGTTTTCTATTCTTTGCTATGCTTTCTTTGGAAAGAGGCCCATGTAACAAAGTATTAAGAAAACACACTGCTGCCCTGGAATGTGTATATTAGCTGCAGATTATTTCCTATTAGCAGATTAGCTGCGAGGCTATTGGCTCTGAAAGGTCTTTGAGAGTATTTTGTTTTGTAACTGATTCAAGCCATGGGAGAGAATTGCCACCCTGATTGGGAAGAAGAATTAGCTACTGTTGCCATGGCCACTGGAGCTCACAGTCGCATTGTTAACTCCAGTGCCCTCCGATGAGATGCCACAGCGTGAGCTCCTTGGCTTTGTTAATGAAATGATAGAATATAGGGGGTTTTGGGCAGGCTGGGAAAATCTCTTGTGAGAGATATGTGAAATGTTGGGGGGGGGGTGTGTTTCTGGGTTTTTTCCTCAAATTCAGTGTTTAATTTTGGGTGTGTTGCTGCTTTATGCTTCCCCAGTGATATCAGGCAGTGAATCACTCCGTTTTAACAAATGCTGCTCGTTGCCTTTTGGTAGGGAAAGGACTAATCCAAATCCCCTCTACAGCGGAGTGCTGGCCCACGACAACCTGCTTCAGTGCAGGGAGCAGGGCTGGGTGGTGGCAGCCGCACAGGGGCGCGAAGCCTTCCTGCATTTTGGGTCAGCTTTGTTTGTAGGGTTGTAAAACACAACAGGGCCTGGAGAAACCACCAGTATTTGTTAGAACTATTGTAAACGACGCTGGCTCTACCAGTGTTTGTCTAGCTGCAGGCAAGGAGAAATATAGGAGAGGCTTACTTCCCTTATCTTCATCAGAAGTTAATTTCTTGCTTGGGCTTTATGAGTTAGCACTTAAAGCCCATTCCTTAGAAATAATAGTTTGAATACATAAAAAAAAAAAAAAAAAAGAAAAACAAAAAAGGGAAGTGTCACTAACTGAGACTTAATAAGAGCAGAAATGTATTTGAGAAATAAAGTATTCGACTAATCACTGATAGATAGAGCTCACATGTATTTTGTATCTTCTAAGTTGGTTTAACTTCCAAGGAAGTTTTGAACAGTGAAAAATGTAGTATCGAAACTTACATCGATATGAATGGTTAGCAGAAAATAATTATACTGATGTCTGCATTTGAAACACAGCTCCTGAAATATGTGTGATTGCAAGCAAAATGTTTTTTTTTTTTTAATCTGTTTTTCTCCCTCTCTCTTCTTCAGTGTTAGCAGAATCAGTCAATCACCTTCTTTAAATCACCCCACTGTCCTGAACTCTTTATTTAAACCACTTTATGAGCTTGCATAACGTGGAAATGAACCAAATAAATGTATTTCCACTGGTGTGGTAAGATGTTGGCATTGGGCATATTTCAGCTCAGCAGCAGGGTGTGGATGATAGGCCAACTACATGTATATGTGTGTCATGCTGCATGGTGGCATGGAGCAGCCTACGTCATGGGTGGTAATGGGGCTGTCTTACTGCAGCTCACTGATTTTTATAATGGGTGTTTTTAAATGATTGCAGACTTATCCTGAGAAAATCATGGTAGGGATTATTACAGAGACTCTTAGGAGCACGCACATTGTTCTTCACAGTTTCTCAGCAAGCCGTGGTTTTACAGTCAAGATATTTGAAGGAAAGAGCACAGTATCTCCTGCTGCTGTAGAGTCTTTTGGAGTCTCTCAAGCAGAAGACAAGGCTGTCGTTGCTACAGAGCCTCCTCCTGTCCAGCATATTTCCTCTTCTCTTTTATCCTTGCTTAGATGTGGTTTTCTTCTAGATGTACTGCTTGCAGGTTCTGCAGTGGCAAAGGAAGAGCATTTTTAAGGTGGATGAATATGCATAAAGGGCATCAGGGGAAAGCTGTTTTGCTAAGCTTAGATCAGCATCTGGTATAACCAAATGGGGGAGGTCGTAAATAAACATCAGCTTTCGGGAGGGATTTGGTTTAGAAAAAAGGGGTTTGAAGTAGAAAATACATATGTGTGTGTATACATATATATTTAATTTCTATGTAAAGTTTAAAGGTGGGTTTCTGGTTTGCTTGGATCCCGTCTTTATCCTTCTGAACTTCTGGAAGATTTTCAACTTCTGAGGGGAATGCGTTGTGACCTGAGTCACTTCTAGACCTATTGCTATTATAACTGAAATCTTGATCAAGGCAGAAAAAGTTCTTTATCCTGAAAACAAGGCTAATACTGGTTGTAATAGCATGGAAGTGACAGCTGTCATTTAAGGCCAAGGAAGCAGACTGGATCTTTACTTTAATCTCAAGATGTTGGCCAGCAGTACTTTTCAGATTACATATGGTGACTTTCAGTGGTTAGATGCCAATCTAGAAACCAAAATAATAGTCAGTGTCCTATTTAATCAGTATATTCCAATGAATCCAGTTCCAATTAATGCAATTTTAATGAATTTTTAAACCACTTAAAATATATAATGCAGCCTCATCTGACATTCCACTGGGAAAAATGGCATATAATCCAATAGTCACCCTTTAAAATATCAAAGTTTAATTTTGATTATTGCCTGAGGGAGACAAAAGTCTTTGTCTGAGGAAAATGCATGAATTCAGACAATATAAGGTCTTTGCAAGAAATGCTCCATAATCTCTGCTTTAATTTATGCATTTATTTTAAAAGGAATTCTTTACACAATGCAATCTAAAGTGCAGGTTTTCTCCCTGTGGCTAGTCTGACTGAAATAGTAACATATCTTACAATCTGTTTTGTCATCTTAATGGTGTATTTACCGCAAAGACTACTTGTGAATGTGTAAATGACAGTCCATGTTGCAGGACAACTAGCTCTCCTGTTTATCGCTCTCATTCTGGAACTACAGTGCCAGGAGTGGAGCAGAATGTTCTCAAAGCAGTGCTTTTGTCCTCATTTCTTGGACTCCAAGGTGCAGTTGGGACATCTGATGGGAGTTGTCATATCTGAGGGCTTTCTGTGTCATGAACAATTTAGGAGAGTAGTATAATGCTCAGCACTGTGATTCTTGACCAGTGACTTTCTGTTCACACCTTTGGTAGGTTAATGTGTTCATCGTGAGACTCTTGTATTTGAAGGGATGGTTGTGTATTTGAATTCAGTAAGTTTTACTCCTTTTTGATTCTGAGATATGAAATGAGTGAAAGGTTTGGTATTTTTATTCAATAAAGTAGCATAGTATGTGGTCCGCAATTCTTGCTAAAGCTTCAAGTGTTGCTGAAACTAAAGAAACTGCAGCCAGCCCTATTTTCTAGGATTTTTTTCTTGTTTTTCAGAACACAAGCAAATCCTTCCTTCCTCTTCTCTATCCACCCCATCCCACTCCTCCAAGAAGAGAAATTAAGTTATATAACTACTCCCTTCATTCAGAAACAAGTCTCCTGTAATTTACCATCCAGGACTCTTCATGGTTTGTTTTTCAGCTTCTGTACAGATGCATGCACACATGCTTTTTTTAAATAAAATTATCCACACTAAAGAGAAAAGGGATGGAGAAGAACTCCCAGCCTTCTGTAATGAAAGGGGGCTCACTTTTCTGTAACGTTTTCCACGGAACACTTCTGTTTGCACATACATATCGATTTACCTTCTTCAGAAGATGGTTGGTTATAATAAATATTGTGGTGAGCTGGTTTTGCTCTATTAAGTTTGTACACTTGAGATCTCTGGCTTTACTTAGTAAGGGTTTTCAGAGATCTTTTGTGATAGAATAGACATACTGCAGTCCTGGAGTAACATTTCAGAGATGTGAATATGATTACCAGTTTAAACATATATACATATTTTATATATATATATATTACTTTAGGGATAGAAATGGGCCATTCCATAATATGGATAAATGTGTTCTTGTATAACATGAAACTGGAGAAATGGTTATGAAAGGAAACTCAAGAAGTACATAGAGGCATTATATTGCATAGCATATATTGCAAATGCTATGTAGCTATCATTACTTACAATAAATAATGTAAATAGACATATAAAGGAAAGTTTTACCTACTGTTTATCTTCTGTAAATGTTATAAACTAGAAAATACAGTTGGAGGCTTGCTTCTCATTAACCTTTAGGACAGACTGGTGGGGTCTTTCTCGAGCTCTCCAACACAGAGGAGAGTATTCACATCCACTAGGGACGTAAGGTCCTGTAAACTTCGTTTATACTTGCATATGGAGGGAAAACCTCCCAGGCTGTGTTTTAGCACACAGAACCATTAGTAGGAGAACCAAGCCATTATAAAAGATAATGCAGAAGCTTTCTTGTGGTTATTCAGGTGTCAGGTAGGTAAAGAGTATTTCCAAAGCTCAAATGACTTTGTAGTCATATTCTGCATGTTCAGTCTTTCCTAGCATTACATAGTCTCACTTTGGCTGACTGGTATGTGTATTTGCCTAAGTTGAGTATGGAGTTAATAACATTTGTACTGCAGTTGAAAATACTCAAAGTGCATCAACATTTATATTTCATATTTGTCTAATAGAAAAATGTGCACAGACATGAGGTGAGTACAATAAATAACTGAGGAGGACATTAGAAGAAGAAATCAAAGCCACTTATATGCTTATGATCTTTTAATTAAAGATGCTTGAGTGCAGATGAGTTGAATTAATTCTAGTTTCCTTAATGGGCAGTGGAAGTGATTTTGTTCTCTTTGTAATATACCCTTGTTATTTGACTGCAAATTCAGATGGTAGAAAATGTAAGCGATGGAAAAGGCTGAAGGTTTATTCTAGACTGAAATATTAAACGAGAAAAAGTTTCAAAAGGGCTACTTAAGTGTAGCTACAGTTAGACATATAAATGATGTCATATTAAAAAAATAAAGTCAAATTTGCATAGTAGCAGTCTCAGATTAATAGGAAAATTTGCAAACTTGTAGAGTTGAAACATGACTTCAGGTATCTGATTTGACCACCTTGACTCTGATGCAGTCCCAACTGCCTAAACACCTAGTCATAAAAATTGATTGCTGTTTACTGACTTGAAAAAGACAGCTTTGTTTCTGAATTGAATTCTAATCCTGTACCCACTGTAAGTGCTAGCACTGTTATGACTGGCTGTACTGGGGTCAGAGAAGATGCTCCATCTCAAAATAGCAATTATCTTTTAAAATAGATCTTGTTTTATTTACAACCAACCTTCATTTTTATCTTCTTTCTTCATCAAATTAAATTAAAACTTTGCATGAATTGTTAACTGCCAAATGTAGTGGAGTGAGGGATGGTGTGAGCAGCTCCTCTGAAGTTGGCCATGCTCTTGCAGCTTGTGAAAGTTGTACTGTTCCTGTGCATTGGTAGAGACTACCAATGGTCACTGAAATACTTAACACTTTTGTCATGTAGGCAATGTCTTTTTGCAACCAGAAGGAGGCAGACAATGAAATCAGGCTGTGTTGGTGAGAGGTCAGGTGGGTCATTCTGCAGAGCCATGGAAGTAGACACACTCAGAAGACTAAAGGTCATGCATTCAAGCAGTGGAAGAGGTAGAAACAAATCACAGACCGATTCATGGTCTTGAATATCTTATGAGAAGATGCATTTTTAATTTCCATGAGTACTACTGTAATGAAGTATCAACAGGAAGTATCACAAAAAGTAATAGAAAGTAAAAGCTACCTGTACCTTAAGAACTCTCCATCCTGCTTGGCAGGATGCTGACTGCACTTTGTGAGATGGCCAGCACTACAGTGGTACAAATAAATGGGGGCTCTTTATATCATCTTCTGGTGCTTGTTGAAGCTGTACTTAGGAAATCATAGTGCCATGGGGAACTTATCTCCTCTTGTACCTGTGTTGTCTTTTTATGCTCTTTACAATGATCTACGTGTCTTAATATCCCCTTGAAATCACCAGAGATGTTCTGTAAATTGCAAACCTAAATTCTTAAACAGGCTTCAGTGTCCTACATGCACACCAGAGATTCATACCAGTTCTTCACTTTGCCTGCAGACAAGAAGTAATTCATTACTTGGAAAGTGTGCTAGTGTACCTTGAATATGAAAGGCAGAAACAATTCCTGTGGCACTGTGCGTAACAGCTCTCTCATTGAGGCACCGATTGTCAGTCTTTCTCTTCTCCCTCTTCCCTCTCCATGTTAGAAACTAGGTAGTAAAAGAGGAGTCATCAGCTTTGGAGATGATCAAAAGTCAACTGCAGTACACAGGAGCATGGATTTACTTCTTTCAGGTTGTCACCTTAGAAGCCACAATCCAAAAAAATTCGGTACTTATTTGAAAGCTATGCTAGTGCTGTTGCTTATCCAGACTAAAAGGAAAAATGTGGGGTTTTTTCCAGGACTTCTCAATATTTGCTATTGGAGAGATAGCAAATTCTGTTGCAAACTCTTCTTCCTTTTCTTGCAAAACATCTTTTTCTTAAAATTCCTGCATGCATCTTTGAATTCTGCACAGTGGATAATGAATGTGACAGTAAATGGAAATTCTTTCAGTTTCAATATCTAACAGTGATGCTTCCTGCCAACAGTACAATGTGGCTAAACAGTGTAATTAATGGGTTTAAAAATAGGAGGAGTGCTTGGATTTTCAAATTAAAATCTAAAGGTAACTCTTAAAAACTGAGAAACAGTTGGATTAGTTTGTGGTAATGAAAACTAATATTCTTAATGCCCTGAGGATGTTCAGATCAAGTTAATTTTACTTTATTAAAAAAGAAAAGTAGCACTTTCATATATTGCTTCGGAATTCTGAAAGCACTGAGTGATAAAAACCACCATTTTTTTCTCTTAAAGTTATGAAATTTATTATAAATAGAAAAAGGAAGTGAGTGAGCGATATAATGCATCAGTTTTTAAATAATGAGCATATACTTTTCAGATAAATCCAAAACCTTTCACAATATTTATGGAAAAATCCGCAGTTTATATTTTGTTTTTTTCTTTACTTGACTTATGCTAAGAATTTATCCTTTTATGTTCATTTAGAAATGCAGTCATTCCTTTGTTATATGATTATTTGTGGACTATGGAGTGAAAGCCTCTCAGGGGAAAACTAGGTCTCCTTGCTATGGCCCAACTCCTCTTCATGTAAATGGGAATCTAACAATTTTAAAGTGGGTCACAGATGTTATTTTTAAAAAGGTGCATGTATTTTTCCCAAAGTCTTTCAGAAAACACAACAGAATTGCACATGTTGTAAGTACCTTTCACTCAACTTTCACTCAACTTTTTTTTGTTTTTAAATTCTAGTCAGTTCTATGTGAAATTTCTAGTTACCATGATAGGAAGGTGAGAAAACTTGATAATGGTTAGCATCAAGATCACCACAGTTTGCAACTCCACAGACTAGGAGGGCTTGAGCCTTTATGAATTATCTTGGAAAGAAATAAATCGTGGAAAGTTACATTGTGAGGAATAATTCACTGTATGGAACTCATTTTTTCATGGTTTACTGTGTTTCTGAAAGCAGCAAGAACTCTTTCATCTGACAAAATCTAACTACTGTACTACAAAGGCTTGTAGAGCATGTCTGATCTTAGCTCTGCACCTAGCAAGCCTGTCATGTTGTCCATGAAATATAAGCAAGGCAAAAGCTAAACATATGTGGCTTGAAATAAACTGGCTTATGTCTCTTTACATTTCTCCAGCTGATGTCTGATATCCAGAAACTGGTTTATGTCTCTTTACATTTCTCCAGCTGATGTCTGATATCCAGAAAGTGGCTCATTGTAACAAAGAATACAATTTTGAAATTAATACGATCATTTAAGTGCCATCAGTATCCTATTTGGCAACGGGGTTTGTGTTAATGGTTTGAAGCAAGCCCAGAACATTCTGGAGGAGAGGGTTGGAGGTCCAGTCATTAGCAAAGGCATTGGAAACTTAAGTTGAAATAAGTAAATCAGTTTCCAAGTTCTACAGAGTGCCACAAAACACCAAATGTGAGTCATGCCATAAAAGTATGAGAAAGCAATGTAGCTTTTTAGCCCCCTTCTGAAGAAGCCAGCAAGTATGTGTAACTCTCCAATGCAAGACTCATATCCCCTTGTACATCGCTCTGCTGAAGTCAGTGAAGCTACTCTAACATGCTCTGGCTGAGAGACTGACCTGATGACTTCCTTCTTTCATGCAGAGATGGCAGTCATTCCTTTTAAAGAGCTCTTCAAAAATTAGCATAGCCTTCCTGGACTAGATTTCCCTTGAAGTCCCAGATAACAACGAGAAGTCCACCTGTTTTCCAGGACTGCCTAACCTCCAAACTCTACGTTCACTTAAGCCTTCCTATTTAGACTGCTACAATGGGGTGAACTGGAAATTGAGCTGCTGTGGAGGCTACAGTTTTATTGTTTGGGCCCGGTCAGAGATTTGAAGGAATGGTTTAATCAGCTTCTTTTTTAGTGTTCATTACTCTTAAAAAGACTTCAACTATGGAGACTTTTGGGTGAACAAAATTTTGGATGATCAAAAGATGAAATGAGCAGTGGTCCTCATCTTCCAGAGGCATGTGTGCAAATCACTTTCTTTTCAGCTACCAACTAGGGGAGCTGCTTGTATAAATAAATAGGCTGAGGGATTACACAGGATCAGCACAAGGAGGCCATAACAGTGTATGTGCTGAAGTTCTTTATGTGCCATCTCCCAAATAAGATCTCCATTCAAAAGATATTCAGAAGTTAGTTTGCAATCTTCAGGACTGGCTGGTGGGTGTCATCTCGAGTGCATACTGCCTGGTGTGCTTCCCATAGTATTCACTAAAAGTTATCTTACAGTCAGGAATCAGAATTTGTCCAACTTTTTTTTTTTATTTTTTAAACCATGGCAGTCATCTGCTTAGAACATTAAACAGAACAATCCTAAACACGCAGTAGGGCTTAAAAGTAATCACACTGGAAAAGGTGTGATGTACCATTTGCTGCACTGTTTCCTGTCTTCTCCAGTGAGTTAGCTCTTACATTCTAAGGTGGAAAAAAGACAGACAGAAGTTCTTTAAAATGTGGCACAGCTAAAGAAATGTGGGTCATGGGTAACACCAAAATACTGCTTTAAGTGGTTGACAGAAAGCTTTGGAAAGAACTTATTTAGAAATAATTGTACCAATACATCCTTGGTCTCCATTTTTATTCGTAGGAGAATTTAAGCCATAATCTTCAGTTCATGGTGTATGAGTCCTCTCTGTGTCAATCACTTTTGGCGTAAAATGCAGATTATGCCTGTAAGTGGGAATTACAGAACAAAGGAAATCTTGAGGGGCTCTTTCCTTTTTGGGGAGGTCTTCAGAGGGTGTCCTAGGAATTGCTGTCAGAAAATAAAGAGAGGAATTTTACCTCAGAGGAGACTGGCAAGGAAGCTAGATGTGGAGAAACTTCATCTTTTTCTAGGACACTAACCAATGAAGGGAGCATCTTAGGCTCTACCTGGCGCAATGCAAGTGTGGCAACTCCACTTCTTTTCCAAAACCTCCCTGGGCAGAGCTAGCAAAGGTCCTGTAGGACAACTGTTTATACCAGCATCAACAGTTCTCTTTGTAAGTCATTTACATTTTCCCATGTAAAACTTCCTCCTTACTCTACATGTGGACTGAGGGAGGTGTTTACTGCCTTCATGCTAAGCTGTGTTGTTTTGGAGGGACATTTCTGCCGTCTGCAGCTAAGCGTGTCTAACTGTTTAATAGCAAGGGAGCTTTGTGTAAGATGAGGTGCAGTATGTATGATAGCCATCTGCCTTAAACGTTGCATTGCTACTGTCTTTAATATTTATTACTTTGATTGGGGGTGATGGGGAGAAGTTGGTGGGGAAAGTCTTGATTCTACAGTTTCTTGTACAAGCCAGAGGTAGGAGAGACTTAAACTTACCGGTGTACCCTAATGTACTTCCTCTGGGATGTTTCCATAGGAGAACTGACACTATAACTGCTGCCAGTTTTGTTATGTTTGTGTTGCGAGCACACAAGAGGAGTACATGGAAAAGGAGGATGCAAATATGCCAGCACATGCTTACAGTCTCGTGGACCTTTAAAGGTCAGTCTTGTGAGATACCCACCAGTGTCCTCCTCCTGATCGACTCATTTTCAGGGAGTCTTCTTAAAACAGTCACAGCTGTCCTGCTGATAAGGTTGCAGAACCTGACATTAGTTAGAGGTGGAAAGTGGCAAATCTGGTACTTTCATTTTCTTCTTGATAAATCCTATGTTACCTGTTAGCACACATGATTTCCCTTCAGAAGAGAATAATGCACGTGACAGTCTGCAAAACATTTCTCATACCAGTTTCTCTTTCACCCTGATGTTACCTTCATTGGCTGTAAGGGATTTGAAACAGTTGTTACACACATTTTTGAGCAATGCAAAATAAAGAACAAGGCCCAAAGGATTGAGTTGACCAAGCAAAGACCTTAAATCATGATGCTGAAATCAGGGGGAGCGCTTGAAGTAGCAAACTCTTCTCTTTACCAAACATGTTTACAGGATCAGGCCCCTAATTCATGTAAACCCTTGACTGTGGTAAATCTTCAGTAAGGGTTGAAGTTGCTGTCTGTTATTTCACCAGACCTCCAGTATATTTTTAGAGATGCTTTGTAGAAAAAGAGCAGCAGCAACCTATACTCTGAAGAAATGAATAACTGTCTGAAGGATATCACTGAGGGATCTAGAAAAGAAAATAATAATAGTAATCATAGTAATAATCACAGTAATAATGAAAGCTGATTCTATCTGGAGCAGAATATTGTCACCAGATGCTTTAGAAATGTTAAAGAGTGAAGTTAAATGTTTAATGAAAACATCCAGCTATTATTTTGAACTTAACCTATATGAACTATCTTTTTTGATCTAAGCTGCGTATTACCTGTAAGTGAAGCTACTAACTTGCATTTCATATCAGTTGATTTCTTCTGATTTGAGAGGTGATGGGCTGTTACATTGATTCATCCATTTTGAATTGGTAAGGCTGTTAATTTCAGATTTACTCTTCTGGTTGTCTTGTAATCAGAATCTGGCTTTTAGGTATTTGTACCTGAATTGAAAGTTTAGAAAAATAAAAGAAGAAGAAGAAATTTTAAATTTTCCTAGATCACACAATAGGCTTTTATTAGTGTATAAAGGATTTACTGCTTTGTTCCGTGGGTTTTGTGTTTCATGTAAGTGGAAAGTAGCTCTTATTGTTTAGCAAAACGTAACAGGTATGCACACTTATGGCTGAGCAGACAATCTGTCTGTAGCCAGATTATGTTTTGTCAATCACTCAGTATGAAAGAGATCTTTGGTAATTTGATTATTCCTCCAGCCTTTGAACACACAGCTCATTTCAGGTTTGTTTCCTGTAAAGACTGCCTCTTTCTCATGTTTTTTGTCTGTATATATGACTTTTGAAAAGTGCAGTATGTGTAACCATTTAGACTTGATGGAAGAAGTCTTTTGAGGAATAATTTCTATCAGCAAAGAAAAAAAATATTTCAAAATCAAACAGGAGTCATGTTTCAAAACTTAGAAGAGTGAAAAGCCCTGCATGAGGACAGGTATTAAAGAAAACTTATTTCCCTAAGTAGCAGAACAAATACAAATTATAGAAACTCTCTTGACATAGGATGAAAAACATTTTTCCTCTTAGTTTTCATTTTAATACCAAATTTCATCTCCATGTCTCCCCAGGAGTAAACTAATTGCAAAATAGATACATTTAGAATACCTTCTTTTGTTACATCATGTGTATTGATGTAATAATATTTACACATATTTCATGAATGTGGATGGTTTTCCGGTTGACTAAGCATTACTCAGTTTAAGGAGAACTATGATCAGAGGTAACGTTGAGCATTGTGTCTCTCACTAAGAAAGTTAGGTCCTACGTGAATTTTTTACAGAGGTGTAGAAATCAGAGAAGAAAACTATTCAAGCTTATGTATTTGATGTTTATTACAAGTCTTTTTCAGATTTATGAAAATTTGCACAGGCAAAAGCCTGGGCTGGAGCTATCTGATTCACCACAAATTTGCATTAAAATTTAGTATTTGTAAAATACCAGTAGCATACACAGTTAAATGGATTAAAACCTGCTTACCTGAAAAACCTCAAAAAGTTGTCATTAGTGGAGAATCACAGCTGACTAGAAATGTTTAGAGGATAAATGTGCAAATATTAATTGAAAGTACAAAAGGATTGTTGTGGTTTAAGCCCAGCTGGCAACTTAAGCTCCACACAGCCTCTCACTCACCCCCCGCAGTGGGATGGGGATGAGAATCAGAAGGGTAAAAGTGATAAAACTTGTGGGTTGAGATAAAGAGAGCTCAGTAGGTAAAGCAAAAGCTGTGTACACAAGCAAAGCAAAACAAGGAATTCATTCACCACTTCCCATGGTCAGGCAGGTTTTCAGCCATCACCAAGAAAGCAGGGCTACATCATTCTTAACAGTTACTTGGGAAGACAAACACCATCACTCCGCATGTCTTCCTTTCTTCCTTCTTCTTCCCGCAGCTCTATATGCTGAACATGACACCATATGGTATGGAATAACCCTTGGGTCTGTTGGGGTCAATTGTCCCGCCTGTGTCCCGTCCCAACTCCTTGTGCACCCCCAGCCTGTTCAGTGTGGGGTGGGGTGAGGAGCAGAAAAGGCCTTGACTCTGTGTAAGCACTGCTCAGCAGTGACTAAAACATTCCTGTGTTATCAACACTGTTTTCAGCACAAATCCAAAACACAGCCCCACACTAGCTACTATGGAGAAAATTAACTCTATCCCAGCCAAAACCAGCACAACTATTAACCATTTTCACTGGGCATCCAAAATAATTGCAGAATTACTACAGCATGAGTGATGTCAGTCCTGGACTTTCAGATGTAGCATATTAAATAGGAATTGAACAGAGAAGATGTACAATACAGTCCTGCAATTGGGGGTTATTTTACAGTTCAGCCATTCTAGCTCATAGGAAAAAAGAAAACTTCAGAGATTATCTGCTTTCTATATGTAGGATGTTCCTGAGGAGAAAATGCAAAGTGCTAATAAGCATCTTTTTCCAAGCATGAAGAAGAGTACTGTCTGGAAACTGAGGTTTCATAAACTCAGATTAAAGAAGAACAGCTAGGAGAAACTACCAGTGGGGTCTTTTGGTTTAGCCAGATTAGGATGGAGTGTCTTCTTACAGGACTGTTTTAGCCCAAGACAAAAAGCCTTAGCCAAATAGAAATTATTGGGTGCAGTCCAGCAGCAATGAGTTGAAGTTTAATGGCCTGTGATATACAAAATATCATTTCCAACCATAAATTCAGTGAGTCTTTAACATTTCTGAAAATGAACAATGAAATCTTAGTCTTGCTAAAATCAACCTCAGTATTTCACTCACTTCTCCAGCCAAACTGCAGGAAAGATGGGGGCTGATTTCCGCCCCCCCCCCCCCCCCCGTGATTTATCATCTCGGGAGATGGGTGCCCCCAATTCCTTGCGCAACCTACTGTTTTATAGTAGTAGCCTGAATTTTCTTGGCTACAGGACAGACAAATCTTATTGCATATTAACAGGTTGATGCTCTCATTGGTGCTTTAGTGAGGTAATGTTAAAAATAATCCAGGACTGGCATAAAAGGTATCCACTTCAATTGACTTTGTGATCAAAGTGACCATATAACTGTTCTATATTCTGAAACTTTAAATCTCTCTTCACTAAGTCTGCTGCATAATTGTAAGGCCAAACTTACATACTTGCCAACTCAAATCTTTTGATTACACTGTTGATATGCTCTGTATAATGTTGCGATATCTTCTATAATAAAGATGAGTTCTTAGGAAGAAAGCAGCATGCGAAGTAGGCAAGTCGCAAAGGTATTTAATCCCTTCTCTCTTGACCAAAAACTTACAGCTGTGGTCTCCTCTGATCTTGGGGATGTGAATCTCTCTTGCATACTCTGCACTCAGAGCACAACCTGCCTATTGGTGCCCATGGATTTTCCTCCTGAGAAGCAAGGCTGGGTGCACAGGGAGATCCACTCCTCCAGCTAGAGCTGCTGAGCAGGTCTTAAATCTGGACAAGCCTAATGCACTGATTTGTTTTAGTTTTAAGTTAAAAATCTACATGTCTGTTAGTAACATGTACAGGAAAAACTTAAATTTTCTGTTTATGAATTTGTGTGTAGATCTTCTTGCTGCTATGCAAGCTTTGTTTTTTTTTTTTTTTTTTTTTTTTTTTAAATCTTTCAGTGTTTAATCTTTCTGCTGCTTTTGTGTTTCCTTTGAGTTCTAGTCATGCACTTTGCCCCAGACAGGTCTCTGAAATAAATGACTACATGATTCCTTATTTCTAGTTTCAGCTTGCAGCCAGTTCATTCAGATAGATTATATTTCTAAACTTTGAGTATGAGATACACAGTCTCAAATGACACGTCACAAGAGATATGATAGCAAATGCTGGTTTATTATCACTTTGCCCTTTGAAAATCATTAAAAAACTGGGGGGACATAAATTTAAATACAAAAAATACAGTACGTGATTTTTATCTATCAAATGCTGGGGTTCAACGTAAGGTTATTTTCTTTGATTTCTCCTCTGTACAATTTCTGTACCAGTACACTGAATTTTGAATGTCTGAATTGACATATTTTTCAAGGCTTTATTTTGGTTTGTGGCTCACAATCTGAATGAAAGGGTATGCACAAAGCAGATTTTCTGTCCTATCACTCTGAGATTTGTACTGTCCTGAAATTTGAACTAAGTCCTCTGGGCGTAAAGTAAGAACAAACAGCTCATTCCCTTCTGCTCCTCTAAACCACATGAGCTTAAATATTAATGAAACTTTCATGAATCACACATAACACATACTGCCCCTTTGTACTGGAAAAGGCCAGGCTTTTTATGGTTGCTGCCATACAGTCAGGATAATAGGAAGCAGAGTCATAAACCAGTAATTAATATACTTCTGAACTGAGCTATGTTATTGTGTAGATGCTAATGAAGAATGATAGATACCAGTGATTGAGTGGCACATAATACCCTTGGTCAGTATGAGTGAAAGGTCAGTTATCATTTTGACTACTTTAAGTGAAAATGTTTTCCCTTATGTTAGTGATTTCAGAAACCACAAATGTCAAAGTGAAATGCCTTACTTCTTCTCTTTCTAGAATGTAGATTTTCAGTAACACGACAGGAGAGGAGTAGTAGAAACTATTTGATTTGCTGTGGGGTTTCTGACCCAAACAATCGGGGGGGGGGGGGGGGGGGAGATAAAAAATTAATAAGTAAATACTAAATCTTGGCATCTTGACTGTGTTCAGTTTGGGGTGGTTCTCTGGGACGCTGTAAAAGGGTCTGGATTTCCAAACGGGGCAACCCCTCCTGCCAGAAAATGATTCAATGAGTCTGGACACTTCAAAGTTCTCTTTTGGAAAATCTCATCCACTTGATCAAAACAGTCCTTGATGGTTTTAGAATATTTCTAAGTTATTAATTTTCAGGAAAATGGGAAAGGGTAGCATTAACTCCCAAACTGGGGATGAATTCAGACATTACAGCTTTATCCAGCGAGAAGACTAGTCAGAAAGGGAGCTCATGCTCTGGCAGTAGGAATGTTAGACATCTCACAGATGCTCGTACCAGTGCTACATGTTTAACTTCACTTGTCATCTCTGTGTTCTTCATAGCTTAGACACCTTCTATTTTTCTTTAAGACTGTATAACCACAATTAAAGTTGATAGAAAAAATCCTGTCCTGAGGCTGTTAAGACCCTTAGATATTTTAAAGGGTACATGCCTAGGCAAATGCATGGCATGACTTTGTTTTGAAAAAGTCAAGATGACTTTTAGAATTCTGTATTATTAAAAAATCATTTGATGTTTTGATCTCATATATTGTATAATTCCTCCGTAGGGATGAGCTGCTGCAGTTAAAAAAAGAAAAAGTAAGGGAAAAAAGGAGGTAACCAAAGAAGACTTTTAATTCAGCTCTGTGATGGTTTTTGGGGAGTACCAAAACCACTACAGTTCTAACTAGGGACTGCAGTTATTACTGTAGAAATTGATGCACTTACGTGGCAATTGATGATTTTAAAAATGCAAGCTTGAATTGACCATAAGGTGCTGTTATGCTTCCTACACATCCTATTGCGGTGTGAGAAAAGAATGATGCTATATTAAACAAAAAAAAAAAAAAAAGTTTTAACATATTTGATAATACAACAGCTGAGAAATGGGACTGCAAATAGCAGCTCATGGTTTTACATACTAGTGTTAGTACTAATGAGTGCTTTAAAGAATAGCAGCTCTTTGCTCAGGAAATCGCTACCTGATAGTGCTTCTAGTAGTGTCTTAGTGGGTCTTTGAATAAATGGTTTTAGCATGCTTTAAGTTGAGTGACTAAGTGTGATTTCTTCGGTAGATGGGTATGATCAGTAAACCTGATCAGTACAGCAAAAGAGAATGCAGCAAATGAGAAAGTAAGCACAGTAATAAAGTCAAAGGTCTTACCCAAAAGTCAGTGAGGGATTGAAAAAGCACAGTTCAGAGAGTAAATTGTTCAGTGAAAAGGAATAATAACTGGCTCAGCTCCAGATTTACTCTGGTGTAACAGGCATTTGAATATACCAGTTTCTGAAGGAGGCCCTTGACCTTGCTAAAAATGAAAACTAAAAAATGAGTAGTGCTTTTTCAGGATTTCAGCTTGTCCTGGGTTCAGCTGCAGCAGTCATTTTTCTCCTTCTTAGTAGTTGGTGCAGTGCTGTGTTTTCGACTTTTAGCCTGGGAACAACGCTGATAACACCAATGTTTTTAGTTGTTGCTAAGTAATGTTTACTCCGATCAAGGACTTTTAGTCTCATGCTCTGCCAGTGAGGAGGGGCACAAGAAGCTGAGAGGAAGCAGAGACAGGACACCTGACCCAAACTGGCCAAAGGGGTATTCCATACCACAGCACGTCATGCCCAGTATATAAACTGGGGGGAATTACCCGGAAGGCCCAGATCGCTGCTCGGGTCGGGCTGGGTATCGGTCGGCGGGTGGTGAGCAATTGTATTCTCTGCCCTTGTTATTTCCCTTATCATTATTATTATTGGTGGTAGCAGTGGTGGTTTTGTATTATACCTTAGTTACTGGCCTGTTCTTATCTCAACCCGTGGGAGTTACATTCTTTCGATTCTCCTCCCCATCCCTCTGGGAGCGGGGGCGGGGGGGGAAGAAGGGCGGGAGTGAGCAAGTGGCTGCGTGGTTCTGAGTTACCGGCTGGGCTTAAACCACAACACAGCTCTTCAAAGATGCCAGCGACTGGGCAGGCAAGTAGAGGCATGGGGCCATCTGTGGCCCTGCGCTGGGGCAGGCAAGGCAGTGTTTCCACAATTCGCCAGTGTGCGGCGGGTGAGAAACAGTGATATGATTCTGACTTGTGGACCCAACAGGGAAGATTGTAACTAGCAGCTTATGTTTTAGTGTAATGCTGACTTACTCGGGCAGCTCTGGGCACACTCTTCAGAAGCCACTAATGACATTGCAGTTGTGTAACTTGAACAGTCTCTGTTCTTGCTCAGGCTGCCAAGAATACTGCAACCCAAAAAGCCTGTTATGCAACTGCAAGTGAGAAACTTGGGCCACTGCAGACAGCTGCATCTTGACAATTGGATTTTTGTCCAGTCTGGCTTTTCAGCTCATTTTTCATGTTAACAAGACTATGGTTTTCTCATATAGGCTACTTCAGTATAACAAAGCCGTATATTTTCCTGAGAAGCCAGGCACAATGTTACAGTATAACTGCATCTGTAATTCAGCATATATTTGTCTGTACCTTTCCGAGTAATTAAGTTGATGACATTTTTCCAGGAGGTCTAAGATACACTGCAAAATTATAATCAAGCTAGGTGTTCTTTGGAGAAGAGGAGAGAAACTTCTGTACAGCTTGTTTGTCTAGACCTGTAACAGGAGTAACACGTCTGGAAGAGACCTCCTGCATCACTAGCTTCACCCCCATCCAATCATAGAATGTCACATTGTCCTTTTAATAATTCGATCACATTCTATTTTAAAATACATAGAACTTTTTTTATTATTATTATTCTTGTGGAAAGAGTATCCCAGAAATCTGCTTGCTATAAACCAGCTTCTAGTTTCTGTCCTCAGTTTATGCCTGACCATAACTGATGGAAGACTAGACAAATTTCACCATTAATTGTTTATTCTCATTTGTGATAGGGCCTGGCATTTATGTGAGTGTCATCTTAGTAAACTTAAGTTATTGAAGTTCTTGACTTTAAAGACTGAGAAGGATATGTGAGATCTGGGAATTTGAGTGGAAGGAAGTCTCTCCTTATCCAAGCAGTGTGTTGAATGGGTGTTTTCTGAGAGCTGATTGTGCCCAGTTTCAGTGCTTGAATAACCTTTCTCTGTTCTTGAGGTGAAGATGAGGTCCTTGTCAACAGAGGAAAGCACTCACTGAACTGCTATGTGTGCATGATAATTTACCTGCACCCAAGATAAAAAGCATGTCTTCAATTCTTGATCTTATGTTTCATTTGGGGATGCAAGAAATCACTTGAACCATTAAAGCAAGTTGTGGATTTTCTCTGGGAATTGCTATGAGTAGTTGAAAGATTATATTTTCTGGCTCAAAAGGAGTCAGCAGAAGACACTGCTCAAAGGGAGGTTTATTGAAAGGGAGGGAGGTTATTAGTGACATCCAGGAAGCGAAGCCCTGGGACCAATTTTTTAAACATTTTTTTTAGTGTCTGTGGCATAAAAAGAAGAGCCACAAATGAGGAAATGAGGAATGAGATGAAATGTCATTTGGGAGAATGAGGATGAGAATTTCTGCCTAACATGTCTGGTTACAGCAGTTGTGAGACAGAAGTAGCTCCTGGAGCAAAACCAAAGAAGTAGCACTCTTGAACCAGACACTGAGCTCTAGAGTTAGGCTGCTTCTTCCTTCTTCTGTCCCTTGATTTTTTAATTCATTACTGAAAAATAGCCTTTGCTCCAACAAAGGCCATTGACTCTGGATGAAGAGCTAGAATCCACTGCTCCCATTTTTTGTGCAAGTGGTGTAATAGCTATGCTAGAGGCAAGTGCTACCACACTTGTCTTTGAGTGGATGTGTCCCCAGCTGCTCTGAAATTTTTCTGCACTCAGTGATATGATTATTACTTAAGAGATATTTGAGTGTGTTTTGCCTTTTTTCCACATTCCTGCTGAGCTTATGTAGGAGGCAGACAGGGAGTTCTTGAGGCACAGGGAGCTCTGCTAGTGACAAAGTGGAGAACTTCATGTGGCTGAGGAGCTTTCAGGTGAAAGCCAGGGCTGTTTTCAGAGTTAATGGCTGCTAAGTAGGGCTAATGTGGTTCACAATTTTGGATTCAGGCACCTCAGGACAAACTAAATCCTGTTTTAGATGCCTAAAACCTTCTTTGGATCTGAACCAAATGCTTGATTTTTATGCTTGGAGAAATGTTGCGTACAATATAAGTGCTTCTGATTTCAAGATGCAGATGCTTAAATTTAATTCGTATGAAAAAGCAAGAATCTTATGCATAAAGAAGTGTTAAAAGACATTTAGATTGAGATCTATGCCTACAAAATCAAGGAAATCCTGAGGCAGGATTATTACATTAATCTTTCTGTCCTCCTCCACCAAACTGAAACTCCCTTTGTCCTAACATTGTTTATTCTAGCAAATATAGTTGTCTATGTATCTGCCACTGGGGTAACATTTATTGTCCTCATGTGGAACAGTTTATTATCATGTAACCGATATAAACAGTTAAAAAGATGTTGCCTCTGTGATCTTTCTCGGCCCACCAGAGCCTGATTTGTTAACCCTCTGAGCCTCCTGTGAACCTTGCCTCATTTTCAGTAACATGTATGAAGGCCATAAGCCTGAAGCTGTGAGTGGCTGTAACTGTACTACTTGTTGTGCTCTTTTATTTTGCTTATCATCTGGAACATCCATTATTTTAGATGGGATAATTTGGGGCAATTGTATTTTTTTAATGTATTCGAATATTGTAAAAACAACTAAAATCTTGATTGTTGCTTTCAGCATCCCAAAACAATATTATAAATAGACACTCTACTACTGTACTTGTTTTTCTGTTATTTATCTAACAAGAAACCTTTCGTGTGTAAATTCCATCAAACAATGTCTGCATTGTGAAAAAGAATAACTATTGATGTCTGTTTTAAAAGTTATTCCATTTGCTTAGTGGGACTACATATACATTTAGTAACAGCCAGCCATATTAGGATATGATGAAGTAATGCTTCTTCAGTGCTGCTTTGCTTCCTCTTCCAAATATTGAATGAGAATTCTGTCCCCTGACCCCCAAGCACTCCGTCTCGGCATTCTTTTACAGGGAACAGCACTTTCCTGTATGGGGCTGGGAAAGAGAATAATTAAATTAACACCTTTCACTTTGTTACACATTTGGGTGCCCTATGGATATTTGGTGTAGATATATAAATTTTAATTGTGAGGCTAGATCCCAAAAGATCAAAGAGCACTTAAGAATCTGTTTATAGAAGTACTAACAGATGAGCACCTGAGTGACTATTTCACAGGGTAACAATACACTCGCAGAGTAAACAAACATTTTAGCACGTGGCTTGTGACTTTCAAAATGAAGCATATTAAAGAAATTAATGTTTTTCATCTATATAGCCATTGCATTGTTTTAACTTTTGAAACTGTTTTAATGAGTGTCGGTTGTGTAGCGCGTTGGTTTTTACTGGACTCACAGGAACTAAATATAACACTCATTTACAGGAACTCATAAAAAAGCCTTCTTTTGTACAGAAGAAGGCACTTTTAATGTATCTTAAAGCACAAATGTTTTACTTATAGTTTTGCATGTAATGAGAACTGTTACTACTCTGCATGCAGAGTTGCTACATCTGTGCATAGTAACATAGTATAGATCCCCATTGATAAGTGTTTCCCATGCGTTCAAGATAATTAATGGATTGCTTGCATGGCAGATTTTATTTATAAATTGGAGTTTTAATCTGCAGTATGTGCAGTTTACAGTTGCGACAGAAATTTGTTGATCTTTGCAAGAATTTACATTTAACTTGATCCATACAAGAAATATTTTAGTTTGCAAATTATTCAAATCTTTACAGTAATATTTTAAAATGAAGTGTCCATCCTCTACCTGATTAGAGGCACTCTGAGAGGCAGGTCATTTAAAAATATATATTATTAAATATATATTATAAATTTTAGGAGTGTTTGCCACTTACGCAACCAGGAGCGTATGTTTAAAATCGACACTGTTGTTCAAAGCAAAAGAAACCTGAGTCCCACCTTTTATTTTGCCTTGGACAGGCTTCTGCACAGTAGCAGGGTATGATGAAGCAATGTATATTTACAAATACAGAAAAAGAAATAAGAAATCTCTGGTTTAATACTTGGTAGTTTATGCAAGTCTGTTATCACTATGAGATTAATGTAATCAAAAGGACTGTCTCAATGTAATAGATTGTAGACGAGGAGTGATGATGTACATTTTCAAATTTATGTTTGTGTTTATATTTTAGTTAGTGGTTTAGGCTGTGAAATTTTGGCCCTGGGGTTAAACTTAAAGGTTTTTGAACTAAGAAATCTATGGCTAAAATATGTTTAGTGGGAGGGAATAATATAATTACACATAGCTTTTTGATAAACAGCCTAAATTATGCTTCAAAGGACAGATGTGGCTTTAATAATCTGAACCATTTGCATTTTCAGATTAAACCCTGCTTGATTGCATTGTACTTGATATGTATACTTAAATCTATATGTTAAATGTTATACTTTGATATAGAGCATATTGTTTGACTTTGTTCTTATGATCTGACAAGCTTCATTATATAATAAACTAGTTTAAATAAATCTTAAAGACATAAAAGTGTTCTTGACAGTAAGAAAAAAATTTGAAGCACACAAATGATATATTGGTTAGATGTTCCAGAGAGAGTCAAAGCTTTTTTCATTCAGATCTTTGAACATGTGTTTTGAATAAAGCTGTAAGGCATTTTCCAGTAACCAGTGTTGTATTACAAAAATGAGTAAAGTAAAACAAAAGGAAAACATGTTTCAACATTTTATTCAGTATTGTCACACATTGTTGCACATTTCCAGCTGGAAGTAAATGTGACATTTGTAATGCTAATTTTTCAAACCTAACCTTTTATAACATATAAAATATTACTTGGGATGGTGTGCCCTTGTGAAAAGAGCAGACGTAATGAAGTATGCGATCAGGGTTCAATTGGATTCCTAATGGCTTGAGTGCAGTTGTACTGCCAGTTTGTTGCAATCAATCAAAACCATTTTTGAATTGTTCTCTTAAACTGTGTCTAGTGGTAGCTGCTGATAAGCAGGTTACAGAGCACTTGACCTGCTATACTAGCAGTGCGTGGGTCTCACAAAGACCAACAAATAATACTGTTAACGTTACCTTGTATGTCCCATGTGAGGAAAACCCCCTGATTTGTTACTACAGAAGAATACACTGTAGCCTTGCTCCATGTTATGTGTGATGGATAAATGTGAACATAAGCATAATGCAGAAGGACATGAGAAAAATGCAGTATACGATGTTGGTGATACGTATGTAATACTGCTAATTGTGGGCTGCAGTTAACATTAACTAACTCAGGAAAAATATAGAGCTCACCAAATTGCTTCCCTTTTTTGTCTATCATAATGACAAATTGCCAGCCTCGTTTGGCTCAAAAAGGGGAGAAGGAGGAGGAGCAGAAGGGAAAGAGCACATGCAAGCAATTTGGATATTTAAAAAAATGCCAAATTAAAAAAAAAAAAAGGAAGAAAGAAAAAATCTTACAATTAAGCTATAATGGAATTTATAGAAAGATGGATATAATTTATTTTGGTTTTATTTGTCCAGGGCCATAACATATTAGCCTGGAAGTATAATCTAAAACATACCACATGCAGTGTCGTTAATGGGACATTTATGCTAAAGGGACTTATTCCCATACTTCAGGATAGGAAAAATACACTATAATGTTTCATCGCAAGGCATTCCTCTGAAAGTGAAAGCTAATTAAATAGTTTTTACTATTAGTTGAAAATATCGTACACCTGAAGACCCTTAATCCACAGGAGGAATGGTTGAACTCAGCAAATGCGACACTTGAAGAAGGACACTGTAAGGCTGACAGTCTTGGGATCAGAAGTCTCCTCTTCCTCAGGAGGGTGGGCACCTCCTCACTAGCCATTACCTATTTTTTACCCCACTACACCTCAGTAGGTGCCATTGTGCCGAGTGTGGCAATAGAAAATTGTTCCACTATTTGTGTTTGATCCCACAATTCATCTCTGGAGTCTGATAGTAAAAACACCGTACAATTGTAGCAGGACGGGGTGGATCCACGTACAATTTTTAGAAGCAGCGTTAATGCTTCCATTAAAATGTTGTTCACATCGAAGACAGCAACAGTAATTGCATGCATCTCACTCAAAGAATATCTGCTTGTTTCCTGAGCAAGTTCTTTGTTAATTTTGTATCTGTAGCTGTACCGCCTAAACGCATCTCAAGTAACAGCAGGTAATTTTGATGCTTAAAGCGTTGACTTCCTCAATATTTAGCCCTTACCTATACTTTAGATTCCTGACTTGGCAGGTATATAGCTCAAGTCTTCTGGTTTTTGGGGGTTTTTTTTGGAAACAAAAACAAGCCCATATTCATTGCACAGTGAGAAATTGCAACTAGAAAAGGAAAGTAGAAAAGAGGGGGTTTTTAACAAAAAGAATTTGGTTAAGGACAAAACATATTTCCAGATGGTGTCTCCTGTATTGTACTGCTTTATATACAGGGCCATCTGTAACTCTTTAGTTAATTTCCAGTGGTCTAATTCTGTACTTGCATGTATGTATCTAGAATAGATTTGACCAAAATATGGGGCTTTTATGTAGTGTTTGTGAGATATTTTCACAGTACTATGTAGCAGAGCTTGGCTGCTCTGCCCTTTCTATAGATAGAGAATGCCAAAGGGTGGGGGAATGGCCTCCTCTCCCCTAATATCTTATCTGATTCTTTGGAGGCTCCTAAGCTCAAAGGAGGAGTACAACAAGAAGATTTAGTTTGTCATGTGTAGATACAGTGGGAAGCTCTACATGCTCATTTTAGCTCACAATATTTATAACATACAGCTTTTATATTAGTGTTTAAAAAACCCATCCATTTGCTGCATTTAAAAATACCTCTCCTCTCTTTTCTCAAAGATAGTCATTTAAAGCTTTCAAGGTAATGGTGGAAAAATTTTGTGGAGAGGCATTGATGTAATGGCAACAGCATTTATTCTTTTCACATTGAAATGGTAGTTTTCAAGACTTTGAATTGCAGAGTGAATTTTGGTTGCATTCATTCTTAATTGACCACGTTGAAAAAAGAGGGGGGAAAAAAATGGAGAAAACGCCTGAAAACAGCAACCTGTCTGAAGTGTTTGTTACTCATTTTTCATCTTCAGAATGTCTCCTCTCTTTATACAATTCAAATAGATAGTAAAGTACAAAACAATTAAAAAGTGCATCAAAGTAATCCAATCCATTACAATTGCATTAATGTATATAATGTTTTTTGCATTTCAGACCTATTTAAATATTTTTTCTATATAAGCTATATAGAGCAATGTAATTACTTCTGTAACTTTAGATATTCAGATTCTACTATGCAAGTTTTTATTTCTTACTGTTTTACTTAACCATTTTATTTTTAACGGTTTACCTTCTTTAATTAGATAATTATATACGATACTTCTCCTGGGCCTTAGACATGGAAAGAAATAGGTGATATAATTTCTCTTTATATCTGGCACCATTTTTTCTTTCTTTCTTCTTATTCTAAGGCTAGCATTTAGAAGAACAATAGCATTGCAATTGTCTCTGTCTCCTTGTAGATCTTTCATAATGGGTATTTTCAGGCAATAAAAACCAGAGAGCATATGGATCAAAAAGAATGGGATTCAGGTGATGAAAGCAATTGTTTCTTGTTGCCTGTCTTGATTTTCCTTTGCGTTTGTGCTGAAAGGTTGAGGTTAAAGTCAGATGATAATTTTCCAAGTTCCTTGAATGGTTTAACCATCTCCAGGTTGTCAAAAGAGTGAGCTGAATCCATTTTCATACCAGTTTCAGACAGAGATTTTCATCTTTCTCACTGGGAAATCCTATAATTTCTTTATACGTAAATAGCAAACAAGAAATGCTGTTCTGATTTGCTCCCTTGGAATTAAGTGGTTTTCCTCATTACCTAAGCCTGGGAATAACAGAAATCTCACATATCTGTTACAATAGAATGTTTCAGTTTATGACATGTATTTCAGTTTATGACTAACACTAGTGGTCAGAAATACCAGTGCATGGAAAATAGTCCTAAGCTGCCTGCAGACCCCAGATAGATGCTGTCCATAGAAGACAGCAGTCCCAACAAGCTGGGCAATCCCAGTCCTCCTGTGCTACTTTCTGGTTTTATTTACATGACAGTATATGAAGTGGAAATAATTCAACAGTTTCTGTAAAGTGCCTTCTGTAATATACAACCGCTTAGCTGTTTTAAAACAAATTACAGAAGTGTAGGCATCAGTGATAATGAAAGATAAGAAGTTGGAAGTGGAGTCTGTAAAGAATGAAGAGAATGGGTTTAGCTATGACATTTTTCTGGCTGCCAGACTAAGAGAGCAGGTGTTGGCATTTATGTTCCAGCTGTTGAAGTTGATAGTGGGTATTTGTTAGGATATTTGTTCATATGATCTTCTTTGGTGCAACGTTTGGGTACCTACATGGTGCAAAGAAGAGAGGCAGAGCACCCCTGCAGCCTTGAGAGGGAATGATGTTGCTGTTTGCTGCTGCATCAGTCTTACTAGGAAGTCAATGAGGATGCCAAGATGTTTCTCTTTTTCTCTTCACTTTCTTCTTCTTAATGTTTTTTCTCCTTACCTCTCAAAATGAATAAATAAATAAATAAATAAATAA